>NW_024100541.1:0-1489680 GCF_016545835.1 Crotalus tigris | reverse complement strand
CCTACACCCAAAAATACAGTTCACCATGTAAACAGAAGCTAACAACCAACTTCCCTTCCTGGATGTCTTAGTCTACAAGAAATCCAATGGCTCCCTAGGACACACCATCTACCAGAAGAAAACACACACAAACCGCTATCTGCACGCTCTCTCACACCACCACCCAGCACAGATCAACTCTGTAGCCAAGACCCTCATCTCCAGAACAAAAAGCTTAGCTGACGAACAACACCTAAAACCCGAACTACACACTCTCACCAATGTACTAACATCCAATGGATTCCATAGAAATAAGATTACAAACCTAATCCAAAAAGAAACCCCCACTAAAATCCAAGACAAAGAACAAGAAAATGGCAAAGCCCTCCTCCCGTACATAAAAGGCACCACAGACAGAATCAGTAAAATCCTCCATGAACACAACATCAAAACAGCATTCTGCACAAACAGAAAAATATCCACCATCCTTAGAAACCCCAAAGATAAAATTGAATTAGAAAATCAAGGAGTATACGAAATTCCATGCACCACTTGTCCCACCACATACATCGGACAAACCAACAGAAGAATAAGTGCACGCATTGAAGAACATAAGAACTCAGTCAAAAAAGAGAAACCAACATCTTCCCTGGTCCAACACCTTAAAGCCACAGGACACGAAATTGACTTTAAAAATACCAGAACCATTGCCAAAAGTGAACATTTTAATAACAGAATAATCAGAGAAGCCATCGAGATAGAAAAACGCCCACACAGCATGAACAAGCGAGATGATACCTCCCGCCTACCAGCCATTTGGAAACCCGCCCTTATTGACAAACGACTCCCTAACACAAAAAATGATACCATACCCACACTCACAAAAACCACACAGGATGTCACCACCACACATCCACACAAAAAACAAACCCAAAGCCACACCGATGATGAGGCACGACCACAAACCAGAAGCCAGACCACAGCTGCATCATTAGCCACTTTAAACCCCTCCAATCCACACATGAAGCAAACTGACACCCTCCATGAAGAGGAGGCACGACCACGAACGCGAAGCCAAAAAATAGCAAGGCATCCCAAAATCTTAAACCCCTCTGCAACTCAGACTAACCTGAGCACAACCAAACAGAACACTCCCCCAGCCAATCAGAGCACAGCCAACCCCCCAGCCAATCAGAGCACAGCCAACCCCCCAGCCAATCAGAGCACAGCCAAGCCCCTAACCAATCAGAACACCCCTCCACCCCATCAGAACACAGCCAAGCTCCCACCCAATCAGTTCATACCTCCACTGGCAGTTAAAAGGAAGAAACAGCCAAGACCACACACTGCTGCTCGAGGCACGAAGCTGAAAGCACAAGCCTGAAGATGACGAATGGGACTTCGTCGAAACGTCGCCAAGACACTTCCAATTTTACTCGGCGAGAAAACCCGAGCAACCAAGACTCTACATACAAATACCCGCGAAGAACCTCAGAAAACAATATCATCCTCTACACGGGGAGGAAATTCCCATCTGACCAGGACCTATGAAAAACTTGAAGTCCAAAGAGCTTCCATTTTATTATATGCGACCTCGCTTTCCTACGCAACTTCCGAGATCAAAATCTAATCCCACTACCTGTTTCCCAACTGCATTCCACATCCAACTCTGCAAGCCACCAACGATCCTAAAAAACAATTGGCCCACTCAGAAATGAACTTCACACAAAAAGATTCCTCCTAGACCGTATTACCAAAGATCTCCCACAGCTCCACCTCAAACTCGGCAACAGGATCCCTCCTGCACTTTGGGACGAACCAAACAATTCGCCATCTGGAGAGCCGAAACACAAACCACCCTCAAGACAAACACACACACCAACAAACTCTGAAGACTACAAGAACGCCAGAAACAAAACCCTCCTCCCTCACAGCCACACATGAAACAAACAGTGCATAACATCTCAGATAGGATCCTCACCAAAGCCGAAACCAATGTCCTTTCCAAAGGATTCAACTTTGCAGTCGCTCCCAAACACATCCCCACTGAACCCATTATATGTGGAGTTGAAACCAGCCTGACCAAAATCAACCCCGACGACGCTAACAGAATCAGACTCGAAATCACCAACATCCTCTGCACCAGCAAGCCACCCAAAAGCAACTTACCCAAAGAGGAACAAACAGCACTACGTAACCTGAAAGAAGACACCAGCATAATAATCCTACCAGCAGACAAGGGCAACGCCACGGTGGTTATGAACACATCTGACTACCAAACCAAATTAACCAACCTACTCCAAGACTCCACATACAAACCCCTAAATACAGATCCCACCACCTACCTGAAAAAACCACCAGAACCAAGATAAAAGCCTCCCCCATTAGCGAAGAGATCCAGCAAAGAATCATTCCCAGAGAGAAATCATCAAGATGCCCCAAACTCTATGGTCTCCCCAAGATACACAAGGAAGGAACCCCACTCAGACCTATAGTCAGCTCCATAGGCTCACCTCTACAAAACCTAGCCAAATTTCTAGCCAAACAACTACAGCCCTATGCAGAATCCATCACCTCACACGTAAAAAACTCAGTCCAGTTTATAGAGATCATAAAGAAACAAAACTTACAGCCCAGCGACCTACTCGTGAGCTTTGATGTCATATCCCTCTTCACCCAAGTGCCTATCAAAGAAGCCTTGACAGCTATCCAAAACAAATATAACCCCCCCAAACACATCTTAGATCTGACCAACCACTGCCTATCCAACACATACTTCCTCTATAATGGACAAAAATACAAACAAACAGAAGGAGCACCCATGGGATCACCCCTCTCACCTGTCATTGCCAACCTCTACATGGAACACTTTGACACCCAAGCTCTAGAAAAATCGGATCACAAACCCAAACTCTGGCTCAGATATGTAGACGACACCTTCATAATCTGGCCACATGGGAAAGAAAAAAACTGGACAACTTCCTCACACACCTCAACAGCCTACACCCCAAAATACAGTTCACCATGGAAACAGAAGCTAACAACCACCTTCCGCTTTCCTGATGTCTTAGTCTACAAGAAAATCAATTGTGCTCCCTAGGACACAACCATCTACCAGTAAGTAAAACACACACACACCGCTATCTGCAACGCTCTCTCACACCACCACCCAGCACGACATGCAACTCTGTAGCCAAGACACTCATCTCCAGAACAAAGCTTTAGCTGACAACACACTCTAAAAACCGAACTACACACTCTCACCAATGTACTACATCCGATGGTTCCAAAGCACATAGGATTACAACCCTAAATCCAAAAGAACCCCCACTAAAATCAGATTAATGAACAGAAAACGCAAAGACCTCCTGCCCATAATAAAAGGCACCACGACAGAATCAGTACAGATCCTCCATAAACACAACATCAAAACCCGCATTCTTCACAAACGCAAAATATCCCCATCCATAGACGCCCAAAAGATAAATTGAATTAGAAACGCAAGGCGTATACGAAATCCCATGCACCACTTGTCCCACCACATACATCGGACAAACCAACAGAAGAATACGTGCACGCATTGAAGAACATAAGAACTCAGTCAACAAAGAGGAACCAACATCTTCCCTGGTCCAACACCTTAAAGCCACAGGACATGAAATTGACTTTAAAAATACCAGAACCATTGCCAAAGTGAACATTTTAATAACAGAATAATCAGAGAAGCCATCGAGATAGAAAAACGCCCACACAGCATGAACAAGCGAGATGATACCTCCCGCCTACCAGCCATTTGGAAACCCGCCCTTATTGACAAACGACTCCCTAATAGAAAAAATGATACCAGACCCACACTCACAAAAACCACACAGGATGTCACCACCACACATCCACGCAAAAAGCAAACCCAAAGCAACACCGATGATGAGGCACGACCACAAACCAGAAGCCAGACCAGAGCTGCATCATTAGCCACTTTAAAGCCCTCCAATCCATACATGAAGCAAACTGACACCCTCCATGAAAATGAGGCACGACCACAAACGCGAAGCCAAAAAATAGCAAGGCAGCCCAAAATCTTAACCCCTCTGCAACTCAGACTAACTGAGCACAACCAAACCGAACCTCCCCCAGCCAATCAGAGCACAGCCAACCCCCCAGCCAATCAGAGCACAGCCAACCCCCCACCATCATAGCGACAGCCACGACCCTAACCCATCAGAACACACCTCTGCCTCGGTGAACGGCCTCCCGACCCCAATCAGAACACAGCCAAGCTCCCACCCATCAGTTCATACCCCCACTGGCAGTTAAAAGGAAGAAACAGCTAAGACCACACATTGCTGCTCGAATCACGAAGCTGAAAACACCAGCCTGAAGATGACGAATGGGACTTCGTCGAAACGTCGCCAAGACACTTCCAATTTTACGCGGGAGAAAACCCGAGCAACCAAAGACCTACATACAAATACCCGCGAAAACCTCAGAAAACAAATATCAAACCTCTACGGGGAGGAAATTCACCATCTGACCAGGACCTATGAAAAACTTGAAGTCCAAAGAGCTTCCATTTTATGCGACCTCGCATTCCTACGCAACTGCCGAGATCAAAATCTAATCCCCACATGTTTCCAACTGAATTTCCACTCCAACTCTGCAGCCACCAAACGGATCCTGAAAAGAACAGAATTGGCCCTAATCAGAAATGAACTTCACACAAAAAGATTCCTCCTAGACCGAATTAACAAAGATCTCCTCACACTCCACCTCAAACTCAGCAACAAGATCCACCCCGCACTTTGGGACAAATCCAAACAACTCGCCATCTGGAGAGCCGAAACACAGACCACCCTCAAGACATATACACACACCAACAAACTCCGAAGACTACAAGAATGCCAGAAACAAACCCCTCCTCCCTCACAGCCACACATGAAACAAACAGTGCATAACATCTCAGATAGGATCCTCACCAAAGCCGAAACCAATGTCCTTTCCAAATGATTCAACTTTGCAGTCACTCCCAAACACATCCCCACTGAAACCATTATATGTGGAGTTGAAGCCAGCCTAACCAAAATCAACCCCGACGACGCTAACAGAATCAGACTTGAAATCACCAACATCCTCTGTACCAGCAAGCCACCCAAAAGCAACTTACCCAAAGAGGAACAAACAGCACTACGTAACCTGAAAGAAGACACCAGCATAATAATCCTACCAGCAGACAAGGGCAACGCCATGGTGGTTATGAACACATCTGACTACCAAACCAAATTAACCAACCTACTCCAAGACTCCACATACAAACCCCTAAATACAGATCCCACCACCTACCTGTAAAAAACCACCAGAACCAAGATAAAAGCCTCCCCCATTAGCGAAGAGATCCAGCAAAGAATCATTCCCAGAGAGAAATCATCCAGATGCCCTAAACTCTATGGTCTACCCAAGATACACAAAGAAGGAACCCCACTCAGACCTATAGTCAGCTCCATAGGCTCACCTCTACAAAACCTAGCCAAATTTCTCGCCAGACAACTACAGCCCTATGCAGAATCCATCACCTCACACGTAAAAAACTCATTCCAGTTTATAGAGATCATAAAGAAACAAAACTTACAGCCCAGCGACCTACTAGTGAGCTTCGATGTCATATCCCTCTTCACCCAAGTGCCTATCAAAGACGCCTTGACAGCTATCCAAACAAATATAAGCCCCCCAAACACATCTTAGATCTGCCAACCACTGCCTATCCAACACATAACTTCATCTCATAATTGACAAAAATACAAACAAACAGAAGTAGCACCCATGGGATCACCCCTCTCACCTGTCATTGCAAACCTCTACATGGAACACTTTGAAACCCAAGCTCTAGAAAAATCGGATCACAAACCCAAACTCTGGCTCAGATACGTAGACGACACCTTCATAATCTGGCCACATGGGAAAGAAAAACTGGGCAACTTCCTCACACACCTCAACAGCCTACACCCCAAAATACAGTTCACCATGGAAACAGAAGCTAACAACCAACTTCCCTTCCTGGATGTCTTAGTCTACAAGAAATCCAATGGCTCCCTAGGACACACCATCTACCAGAAGAAAACACACACAAACCGCTATCTGCACGCTCTCTCACACCACCACCCAGCACAGATCACCTCTGTAGCCAAGACACTCAGCTCCAGAACAAAACGCTTAGCTGACGACAACCCCTAAAAACCGAACTACACACTCTCACCAATGTACTAACATCCAATGGATTCCATAGAAATAAGATTACAAACCTAATCCAAAAAGAAACCCCCACTAAAATCCAAGACAAAGAACAAGAAAACGGCAAAGCCCTCCTCGCATACATAAAAGGCACCACAGACAGAATCAGTAAGATCCTCCATAAACACAACATCAAAACAGCATTCTGCACAAACAGAAAAATATCCACCATCCTTAGAAACCCCAAAGATAAAATTGAATTAGAAAATCAAGAGTATACGAAATCCCATGCACCACTTGTCCCACCATATACATCGGACAAACCAACAGAAGAATAAGTGCACGCATTGAAGAACATAAGAACTCAGTCAAAAAAGAGGAACCAACATCTTCCCTGGTCCAACACCTTAAAGCCACAGGACATGAAAATGACTTTAAAAATACCAGAACCATTGCCAAAAGTGAACATTTTAATAACAGAATAATCAGAGAAGCCATCGAGATAGAAAAATGCCCACACAGCATGAACAAGCGAGATGATACCTCCCGCCTACCAGCCATTTGGAAACCCGCCCTTATTGACAAATGACTCCCTAACACAAAAAATGATACCAGACACACACTCACAAAAACCACACAGGATGTCACCACCACACATCCACGCAAAAAGCAAACCCAAAGCCACACCGATGATGAGGCACAACCACAAACCAGAAGCCAGACCACAGCTGCATCATTAGCAACTTTAAACCCCTCCAATCCATACATGAAGCAAACTGACACCTTCCATGAAGATGAGGCACGACCACGAACGCGAAGCCAAAAAATAGCAAGGCAGCCCAAATCTTAAACCCCCCTGCAACTCAGACTAACCTGAGCACAACCAAACAGAACACTCCCCCAGCCAATCAGAGCACAGCCAACCCCCCAGCCCATCAGAGCACAGCCCAGCCCCTAACCAATCAGAACACACCTCCACCCAATCAGAACACAGCCAAGCTCCCACCCAATAAGTTCATACCCCCACTGGCAGTTAAAAGGAAGAAACAGCTAAGACCACACATTGCTGCTCGAATCACGAAGCTGAAAACACCAGCCTGAAGATGACGAATGGGACTTCGTCGAAACGTCGCCAAGACACTTCCAATTTTACGCGTGAGAAAACCCGAGCAACCAAAGACCTACATATATATATATATATATATATATATATATATACATTGCTTACTGCTGTACACCGCTTAAAGAGTGCTTGCACTTAAAGCAGTATATAAGTCTCATAAATAAATAAATTTGAGGATGATGGAAGTTCCATCATCTCAGTTCAAGACTTTTCACAAAGATGCCCACTCAAGTCATTGTGCCAAACAACCACACTAAAAAAAAAAAAAAGATTGCTCGTATATATAGTATATAAATATTATACTTTCGCTATTGCTTATGGAAAAAATGTATGAGTAAAAAGAAAGAAGGAAGGAAGAATACTGATTCTCTGTGTAGACAGTTGGAAAAATGAAAGAAGAACACGATAATTCAGGCAACAGCTTGCCACAAATGAATCTTTTTGGGAGGCACAGTCATCTACAGAGGGATAGTTGAGCATTTTCCCACTCACAAGAATTACAAGAGACATGGAGCAGGTGACAAAATTTCTCCCTGGAGATCACTCTGTAGTATTGTTCCCCAGAGATATGCATTGTTCCCACTCTGCTCATATTTTATTTATTTATCAAATTTCTTTACTGCTCATCACATTTGCATGACTCTAATAAACCAAACCCATCTTTAGCTCATGTTTATTGGACTGACAGTGTCTTTCATATATGTTTTATCTAGTGGATTTTACTGTGATGTTTCTTTTCTATTTTTTTTATTGTTGAATGCTGCCCAGACTCCTTGGGGCAGTGTATAAATACTGATAAACAAACCAAGAATAATAAACTTTCCTATATTGGTGCTTTAACTCAATGTTTTACTTTGGTCACTAGAGGAAAAAAAATATCCCTTGCTTAGGAAAAGATTGAATTGAATAATAAAGTGTGTATGTATATTAAAATAAATAGACTTAAGAGTAATGCTTAAAACATATGTAATCCATTTATTATTACACGTTCATTAATAATCCATTCTAGTGATTTAATTGAATGCTACAATATGTGCCCATTACAAATCTTATTTAGATTAAAACTAAGCTTTTCCCCTCTTTCTAAGATGTTTGGTTTCTTTTATTAATATTTCTGGAGAAAATATGCAATTAATCAGACACCTCTTCCTTTTCTGCAGACCAGCTTTTTAAAACTGTGAATTAACACCAGAGATTTCAGGCAGACAAAAATAATTATTTCAAAGGTTTATCATAACACTTTGTGTATGTGTTTGTGTGCATATGAGTTTGTGTGCATGTCAAATTCAGTTGACAAGAAACATCAGTATTACCTGCAGGAAAGAATATTAGCTGTAAATTGGAAGGAATGTAGTTAAGACTTGACTGTAATTTAACATAGGGATCTGTCTTTCAGAACCATTATATAGACAATCAAGGTAAAGGCTGAAACTTGTGACAAAAGAGATTCCTATTAGAGAAGTCACATATTGTCTGGACGCATGCATTGCACTAAGCTATAAGTGTGGTTTAATTGGTTTTACCTTACATTTTGTGTGCTTCCAGCAATTCTGGATTGTATGAATTGTGATCCCAGCCAGTTTTGTCTTCTTCTGCAAATCATGTTTAAAATAAGCCATGGCTAAGCAAATGTCTATGGAGATTCTCAATCATCCAAGTCATGACTGTCCGAAAGGTAATTTTTAAAAGGCAACTGGAATTCTTGGGGTTTTTTCCTTGAAAACATTTCACTTCTCATCCAAGAAGTTTCTTCAGTTCTGACTGACTGATGGGGAATGGACTGATTTATGTTCCTTTCTGTCATTCAGTCATTAGCAGGCCGGTTGTTAGCTCTCTGAGAGTCATTGAGGCCACTTGGGGGTTTATCGGTACTCTCAGTGATCACTTGAATATTCATCTGAAAAGCATCTTTGGGACATGGCTAAGTAATGTGTGAATCTTGCCATTTTTTTGGTGTTGATGACTTGGGATGCAGCTTTAAACTTCCAGTTCAATAAAGTTGGGATCTCAGAATCATTCATAGAAATTACTTCCACTTTTCTCCAAGGATCTAAAGTGGCATTTGATTTAATGGAGGATGAAATACTGTGTGGGGGGGAAATAGACGAGGCTAGTCTTTATCGGAGATTGAGTATGAACTGAGTAGGGCTAGGAGAAAAAATAAATTTACATGTAAACATCACTAACATTGAATATTAATATGCCCATTATTTATTGTTATGTATACATTAAAACTTAACAATTTTGTAATAACTGCTAGAGGTAACTGATCATATGTGCCTAATCTAAAAGCAGGGAGAGGAAAACCAACCCACACAGTTATCACACCTTCTTTGTCTGAGTTGTGTAGGTATTTAGGCAGTAAATGGCCAGAGTTGTGTCTCTTATGACCTAGTTCATAAATTCATCAGTTAGCTATATAGCAGTGGGTCTCAACCTGTGGGTCGGGACCCCATTTGGGGTCGAACGACCATTTCATGGGGGTCGCCAAACAACGCAGTCCACCATTTTTTCCCCCCTTTTCCTTAGCTGTGATACTCCCTTTTATTCTATTGGCTTTTGAAAGCCAATAGAATAGACTCTCTTGAATAGAGTCTAATTCTATTGGCTTTCAAAAGCCAATAGGAATTGTCCAGGCTGTCTCTGCCCTGCTGAGCCCGCCAAAAGTCCCATTCTGCAAACGGTGCTGCGCCAGTTGAGTAGTCCTCGACTTACGACCAGTTGGGGGGTCACGGCATTAAAAAGGTTGAGAACCACTGCTATATAGTCTTTCTGTCTAACTGAAAACAAAATCTCCATGCTTTCTATTTCCAATGTCCTTGACCTTGGACCAGATGACTTCACATTTCTGACTAAAGTAATTTCCCTACTAGCCACTTCTTTAGATTCCAAAGCTGCAATAATGAGGATAGTTTTTCATGTCACTTCAATTATGGTTGGAGAAAACTATAAGTTATTATGCTATGAGTTAAGTAACTAAATGGGGAAATGGCCAAAGAGGTTCTTACAATTTATGGAACACTTTTAAGTATAACCAAAGTTGATTGTTTTAAACAGCAGCCAAAATTTCTGATCTCATGTTTTTTTTTCTCACTATAAACAGAGGCATAGAATCAAGATCACGCAAAGTATTAGTACCGCTTTACAAAACCCTAGTAAGACCATACCTGGAATACTGCAGCCAATTTTGACCACCATATCACAAAAAAGTTGTTGAGAGTTTGGAAAAGAGTCAGAGAAGAGCAACTAAGATGATCAGAGGCCTGCAGACTAAAACATATGAAGAATGGCTATGGGACTTAAGCTTGGCTAGTCTAAAGAAAAGAAGAAATAGGGGAGAGTTGATAGCAGTATTCCAGTATTTGAGGGGCTGCCACAAAGAAGAGGGGCTCAAACTATTCTCCAAAGTACCCAGAGGGAAAGAAAAGAAACAATGGTTGGAAACTGATCAAAGAGAGAAGCAACCTGGAATTAAGGAGAAACTTCCTGACAGTGAGGACAATGAACCAGTGGAATAGTTACCCCCAGAAATCATGGGCGCTCCATCACTGGATATTTTCAAGAAGAGACTAGACATTCACCTGTCTGAGATGGTATAGGTTCTCCTGCTTGAGCAGGGGCTGGACTAGAAGATCTCCAAGGTCCCTTACAGCTCTATTCTATTCTATTCTATTCTATTCTATTCTATTCTATTCTATTCTATTCTATTCTATTCTTTGTGAGAATTAAATTATTTTCCAAGAAAGTTGAGAATCTTAAATCAAATGGGATAAAGAGTTGCTTCTGGTATATAAGAAGAGTTGGTTTATCTAATATGTGGAGTTGATGATTAAAGTTGTATGATATATAAAACATAATTTCACTTTTCCATACTAAACAACATAATCTTCCCTTTGATTTCTACATATTTTTAATGCCCGTGAAATAGACCAAAGACCACTTGCACATATTCAGAAACAGAGAGTACCTTGCCTACTATATTACATAACACCTGAAATAGATAACAATTATATGGGCTCAGTGAACGAACTCAAATGAGGCCACATTCATGAGTTACACACTAAAGGATCTTCAAGTGACCCCTGTGCAAACTGTGTCTAGACAAACTTCATGGATATACTTGAAAATAAAAACTATGAACATCCAGAGAACAGCAAAATAATGGGAATCTTTTAATGCACATCAATCAGTGAGCTTCAGTTACTTAGTGTAATCACTTTGCAATGGAAAGGAACATCTGACAATTTTTCTTACAAGAGGACATTGAAAAAGGACAATGTTTGAAGAATAATATTGGCTGATGATAATTGAAGTGGTTACCTCTACCAGGAGCCCATCTACATACTCATGACCAAACTTAATTACCTAGATTAAACATTAAATTATTGACAAATGTTCTGCTTAGCTTGGTGGGCCAGTTCACTGTAAAACATAGGACTAAAGACAATTTCTTCTTATTGCTGCCATTTCTTCAAGCTTAACATCTTAACATCAGATTACCTACAGTAGACTGACAAGCATGGACAGGGTAAGAAACTCAAAGAAGACTATAGTGTTTCAGATCAGATTTCCCCTTTCTCTCCACACTATCCTATCCCTTGCAGGAAAGTGTTAGACCTTTTCTCAATACATCCTTTTGTAGTCAGTGGAAGCACATGTCTAAGTAGCAGAGTAAAACTAGGAAATTCGGGTGAGATGGAAGCTATTCTTTCTACAACAGATGGCATTTGCTACTGTCAGATGTGGCTACCAGTTTAAACACTTTTCAAAAAGGACAGGACAAATTTATGGCAGCTAAGACTATTGAGTGCTGCCAGTCTTGACAGAAGCTTACTGCTTCGTGAATTACAGGTGGCATACCTGAAATACTAGCAACTAGGGATCAATTGTGGAAGAAAGCTTACTTATCCATATTTCTGATCTTCCCGTACAGTTGGCTGCTGTATCACACAAAAGTATGACCTAATGAGCCTATAGCCTGACAGCAGTTTTTCCTATTTTCTTGCATTGTATAGATGTTTAGCCTGCCTAGATTGTCACCAAGCAACTGGGTACCTTAGGATTTTTTAAAAGGACTTAGATAAAATATTTAAACTAAAATGATTTTAATGGAAGGAAAGTACACTATAGTCCTTCTCTCTCTCTTCCCTTTCTTCCTCCACTCTTCTTACATTTATATTATCGTATTTTCCGGCATATAAGATGACTCGGCGTATAAGATGACCCCCGACTTCAGAGAAGATTTGCATGGTTTAGAAAGTCATCTTATATGCTGGAAAATACGGTAATATTTTCAAAAGAAACAGGTCCTTGAGCTGGGCAGAAGATTAGCATTAATTCTCTTCTGCGTGGTTGTATACAGGAAGCAGCTCCAAAGCTGGAGTTCTGAAAAGATTTTAAGTACATATTAAGAGGGGGAAAAAGAAAAATAAAAATGAAAAAAGGGGATCTTGAAACAGAAATAGTTTTCTTTTACAATAACATTAAAGCAAGTGGAGAAAGAAGACACATCATTCACTATAGTGCACAGGCATGGATGGTTTGGAATTTTATCAAAGAAAATATGGCTTTTGCAATACAAGACTACATTACTCACAATCAAAGAGGCAGAAGTGTTGATTTTAGGCTAAATAAATAAATAAGCAAAAAAGAGGATATGATTCCATTTTGGGAAGGGGAAGGAGTAGGAATGGAAAAATATGAAGCACAGCAGAGATCAGATGTTGCCTATATTAAGACATAATCTCTTGCCCATACTGAAACTTGAGCAAACTTAGTTCATTGTCCCAAAGGTGCTTTTTCAAGAGGCAACTGGACTTTCTTTGTTTTTCTTTGAAGAAAGACATTTTGTGTCTCATCCAAAAAGCTTCTTCAGCTCTGATTGGATGGTGGGGAATGGAAGGATTTATATTCCTGGCAGACAGCTGGTCATTTGCATTCTTTGAGGCCACTTGGAAGTTTATCTGTGTCTTCAGGGTCACCAAAGTGCTCCACACCCATTTCCACCATTCAGGTGACCTTCAGGACACAGATAAACTTCCAAATGTATATTGTAAATGTAGATTGTATATTGTCCCCAACAGTTTAGGTGTTCATTTTACCACCTGAAGAATGGAAGGCTAAGTCTACCATGAGCCCCATCAGGATCAAACTCCAGGCATGGACAGAGTTTGCCTATAATACTGCACTTTAACCACTGTGCCACCAGAGTTATATCCTTTTTGTTTTAGATTTACATGGGTACCCTTCTTAAATACATGTCTCTGGCCATCTAACAATATTAAAAATAATATAACCATTAAAAAAAGATAAAACACATAACCGCTGAGAGAAAATGGCAAAAACATCATATAGTCAGCACAATCAGGAAATGAGCTCCACACTGAGGATCCTTGGTTCCAGTACAGATCCAAGTCTGGAAAGTCTTTTTTTTGGGTTGGAGTCAATCCGATCTCTGGAGGGATGATATTCTAGAGGACAGACACCATAGCTGAAAAGGTTCTCTTCCTGGGCCCCACTAGACAATACTTTCTTACAAAACAGGATCTGAAATATCCTGGGTTGCTGGATTGTATGGTATATATATAAACAGGAAGAGAGACTATCTTATAAATAACTCACCCCCAAACTATGAAAAGTAGTCACCTTGCATTGCATCTATAAGCATATTGGTAGCCAGTGCAACTCAAGAAGCATGTTATCACATGTGTGAAATAACAGGTGCCCTTATTGCTTATGCCACTACATTTTGCACCAGTAGAAGCTTCTGAATACTCTTCAAGAGCAGTCCCATGATATGGCACTGCTGCAGCCCTATCAGAATGTCACTAAGGCATGGCTGACTATGAGAGATCTAAGAATGGGTCTAAGAATGGGTGCAACTGATGCACAATCCAAAGCTGTGCAAAAGCTCTCTTCTCCATGACTGCCATCTGCTCCTTGGATAGGAACCATGAGTCCAGGAGGACCCTCAAATTGGTTCCGTTTGAGGGAGTGTAACCAAAGCCTCTCAGACTTGCTAGGATTGAGTTGAAGCTTGTTGTTCCTCATCTAGACTCCCATGCCTCTAGGCACTGTGACAAAATTGTACAACTTGAATAAACAAACAAGCAAAACACAAATATTCTGATGGCCCTGATCATGGACCTTCTTGGTGACAGCTATAGGAATGTATGAACCATCAAAGAGAGAAGCAACCTGGAATTAAGGAGAACCTTCCTAACAGTGAGGACAATTAACCAGTGCCTTCAGAAATCGTGGGTGCTCCATCACTGGAGGTTTTTAAGAAAAGACTGGACAGTCACTTGTCTGAGATGGTTTCGGTTCTCCTGCTTGAGCAGAGGACTGGACTAGAAGACCTCCAAGGTCCCTTCCAGTTCTGTTCTATTCTATCTTTTAAAAATTCCTGTGGTAATTATAACTTTCAGGTTCTTCAAGCTATTGCACTGGGAACTCTTAATGTTTCTAATGTTTGTAAGGATGTTTAGCCACAGAAGTTGCAAACTATTGGAAGAATTGTATAGTGAAGGATGAAGAGGAAGCAATTTCTCTTTCTTCAGAGGCCATGAAGGGAAAAACACAGGAGGTTTTTTTTCATAGTACTATTCTACTATGCTTTCAATTCCACTGTAATCATAACTCACTGGCTAATAGGCAAATAAATCAGTCATGTAGTCAGTTTTATGCATAGATACAGGGTTTTTTTTGTCATAGAATGCCCAGAATGGAGTTCCGGCACCTTTTTTGGATGGAACCTTGTAGGGTAGGCAAGGCAGGCTGTATGACATGTGTGAGTTCCGGCACCTTTTTTTTTTTTTTACAAAAAAAGCATTGCATAGCTAAATCATAAGAGCTATCATAATACATATTTCAGTTCTGTACTGTTACCTGCTTCCAGATGTTAGGAAGGGCATCCAGCCAGTAAACGCTCAGCTTCATTCAGTTGCCCTGATTCTACCCTAATGCAAGGGTTTACAGGGTTGTTAAAGGAAAAAAACTGTGTCCTGCTTCCATGAGATGACACAAAAGGGAAAGTGGGAAAAACAGAATTGAAAGCCAAAAGTTGGTACAAGTTAAAATTCAGTTATTCTTGGGAATATTTAATTCCACAGTCTGATGCCTAGCTTCCTTCCTCATACCACTCTTAAAAGTCAACCAACAAATAATTTGTCAATTATAATTTAACATATTCCCTTTCCTTCAGGGTAAAGAATAGTTTTGCATAGCTTAGTGTTTCATTAAAATTAAATCTGAAGACCACATAAACATTTATGCTTCTTAAAATATCTGTTATACTGTGCTCTGCTGTTTTAGCAGCCCTTACTGTTCTTGAAATCTTCAGTGTGATTTGTACATATACACTTCATTCTACAAAAAAGTTACAGATGAGCAAATTTTAGGGTGAAACACAAAAAATGGATTGGTCAACCTTTCTTTATAGGGTATTAAAAATAAAACAGGGGAAAACTCCCTTTTCACATCTTCGATTTTTACCAAAGCACTATTTCAACCCCAGTAGCTGAACAAATAAGAATGTCTCATTTCTCCACAGTGGGTTTAAATAGGATTATAACAATGGAGAAATTGGTAGATAACAAATATGATTAGCTATACTGACTGTGAATAACTACAGTTTCCCACAAAGAATCTGCAAAACCTGCCATTGGTTAAGCTGGATTCACACTTACAATCACTTGACTTCAATTATAACACCGTGATTTATGACCATGATAAAAATTATTGTAAAATTAGGTCCAATCACAGGATGACTCAACTAATGACTGTGCTGACTTAGAATGGAAATTCCAGTCCTGACTGTGGTTGTAAGTTGAAGATTACCCGTATCTGTACTAATGAGAAAAGGGATTGTTCCAGGTAACCATTCAAACTATAAAAAAGGTGCCTGATATAATTAAAGAGCTGCATAGGAAGGTATCAGGCAGAAACCTAAGTTGGCTAAGTTGTCATAGGAATCCAGTTGTGTTTTGAAAATTTTATTACAGTCAGTCCATTGGAAATTGTATAGATTCCTAAGGATGTCTTAACTCTGCCAATACTGTGTGTGAGTGTGTGTGTGGGGGGGTGTTTCTGGATAGGAAGCTTCTTTAGCCCTTTTTGCCTCCTCTGAATTAAAAAACAGTGCTCTCCCAGGTGAGTCCTGGTATTTTCCATCAGAAGGATATTTGTGTCAGCAAAAATAAATTTAAAGATTACTAACTCATCCAGCATATCTCTGAGTTAGGGTTCTGCTGTAAGCCACTAATATTTAGCTATGTGTCCCCTCTTTACAGAATAAAAGAATTATAAAACTGGAAGGAGCTATATAGATGCTATATAGGCCACTAGGACAGCTGTCCCTAGTGCTTTTTAAAAGCCAAGATATGTTCTTGAAAGCCTCACTGCATTGTCTGCAGAGAATAGAACAGAAATATGGATTCCTGCAATCTGGGGGGACTGGCAGTCCATGTTTTAGAGGTGGCTCACTCTGGAATAAATATAATAGTGAGGAAAATATGCAGCCTTGATTTACACCATTTATACATTTTTGATAGCACTGTGGGAATGGCCCTATATTTATATCTTGATGTACCTTCAGGAAACATTTGTATTAAAGAAATTAGATGCTGATCAATAAAAGGGGTTTCCAACTTTCCTCACAATTTTACTTTGAAGATTAAATGCTGCCTTGAAATCTATGAAAGAAACAATTTATAGCAGCAGGAGGAGATTTTTTATATTATTTTTGATGAGGTTGTTGAGTACAAGACAATGATTCAATGGTGGATTGGACTTCCCTGAAGACATTCTATTCATTTGTGAGCAGATTTTTTTTTTATTTCAGAAGCCATCAAGTCCATTCACTTGCTCTGAGGAGAAATCTAAAATAAGACATCTCTAGAGATGATTGCCCAGAAGGCACCAAGAGAATTGGAACTCCCTAGATCAGGGCTGAGGAACCATGGCCTGCTTATGACTTGTGGACTTCAGCTCCCAGAATTCCTGAGCCAGCCACACTCATAAAAAGGCCAAGGTTCCCCACTCCTGCCCTAGATAATTGGTTCCATTACCAACCTTCTGATAAGGTTTTCAACTGGAATCCATTAATTTAAGAGATTTGGGGAGGGTTTTTCAACTATGGGTGCCTGAGAACACATCATGGTCCTCTTTCTATGGGACCTATTCATAAATAATTATCTCCCTGCTTGATCATCACAAAACTCAGCGTAGTTTCTTCCATTTTGCCTTAAAGACCTATTCTTTCTACCTGCTCATTTTGCTGTTTTTCTTAAAGCACAGAGCCAAGAACTGGGCACAACATTTGAGCTGAAATCTGACCAATGCTGAATGGAGTGGAATTACTGCTTTCTATGATTTTGAAAGTACACTTGAGACTTTATTACTCCATCATACCTGTATCAGCATTTTGTACCAAAGATTGTATTTGTGCTATTTACTGAAATTAGGAAAAGAGGTCCAATTCTAAATGTGCTTTTAAACTCAGCCAACATGTAAGTAAACAGCTGGATTTGCTGAAGAGTCAAAGTATTTTGCCATAATAAATTATATTGAAACCTTAATTACATCAGAGGTTAATGTCAATAGTTGGCTCAGGACACATTTGTGTATTTTATGAAGATTAGTCTCAGCATGGAAAATCAGAATGGACTTTTTAAAAAGCAAGCCAGTTTTTGGACCTTATGAACATAAGACTAGTAAACTAATTTATTATATTCCATCAAGTCAGTGTTGATCTGAACCATCAATCTAAACATTCTCCAGGCTCACTCACTTCTACATGACCCTTCAACTCTTATAATGTTGCACTGCCCTGATCAATATATTTACTATTAATAATAGTGATTTAATTATTTAACAACTTAACAAGTAATTATGCAATTACTTATTAAATAAAATAATAAATAAATTTACCATCACTGCTGAATTTACCATCTACCGGCTTGTTTTAGGTTGTCTCTTCTCTTTAATTCCAATTTTCTCAGCTTTATCTCACTTATTTCTCAAGACTCTTCTCTGAAACCATCATTAAAAAGTGTCAATGCTTCTGTTTTGTGTTCATAGAGTGTCGCATACAAAACCGTTGTCTGCACAGGTCTAATCCTTGCAAGTATAGACAATCTTTTCCCCTTCACTGGAGGATTTCAGACAGATGCTAGATGGTCATCAATTGCATTTTAATAGTTTATCAAACTATAAAATACAAAGAGAAATTTAAAAAATAATAGAAAACTAGGAGGAGGGGGAGGGAAGAGAAAAAATAGTATAAGGAGAGAAAAGTAAAGAAAAAGGTACCAACTTCACTCTTTAGCACAGTAGAAGATAACATTACAACCACAACTTTTTACTTTTACACAACAGTGTGTACAAACCATTTCTATAACAATAAACCTATCTAATTAGCAAAAACAAAAATCAAAATTTCACTTTTTTTATTGCAAGCACAAAATCCAGAATCAATTTCAAAATAGCAACAAGGTTAGATATATTCTCTTCTTAGGATAAAAGAATCAATTTGACCATCTCTGCTTCTCTTTGCTGTGGGGAATAATATGTATGTACTTCTGTTCACTCATTAATCTTTATCATAATTCATATTAAGGAAATCATCTGTATTACTTCAACTTTTTTAAAGAAAGAAAACACTTTTTATAGTTTGGACGGTCATTTATTAAGACTGGTGTAGGGAATCCTGTAGTGTAGTATAGGGGAATGGAATTGATGACCTCTTAGGTCCTTTCCAACTCTGATTCTATAATAGAATTGGATAACAAAAATATGACTGCTGGTATTTAGCTGAGGCTGGATTAGATCCTGGATCTCCTGCAATACCGGTGATGGAAGAGAGATTATTGTAGCTAGGAGGAACAGACTGAAAATGTTGCTACGTCTCTTAAATCTACAGGTGCCTACAGAGACCTCCATGCTTCCAATTGATAATGATATATGGGAAGATAGTGGGATAAGTTGTTGAACAGCTGTTGCAATGAAGACTTCCAGCTGTTCACCAATGCTTTTTTACCAACATTTAGCACATGTGCCCTTCAGTTTGAAAATGAAGTCTCTGAAGCAGATTGGAGGCCACCATTAACACTTAAAGTTTCATCGCATCACCGGTGAGTGACTTGCTGATGAACATTTCTCCCTCAGCACTGCTTTTTTTATTACTATACCTCTTCTAAGGAACTCCTTTATTAGCAAGCCGCAATGTGATCTTACAACAGTTTGGAGAGGTAAGCTGTTCGCTCCATTTCTCTGGATAAAAGGAACTCATAGCCAATCCAAACAATAAGATAAAACAAGCCAGGCCAAATACTCTATTGTGCAATTACATTTTCCTGGTGGGTACAATAAATACACTTTGGAGAAACTTTTGTTGCAAAGCTTATTGCTTGCCAGTGATGGAAGAGTAATCATTTTAATTCATCACATTAGTCCACAGGACCAGTGGGGAAATAAGTAAACAACCCATAATTTTCAAGAATTAAACTTGGATTATAAAAGTAGCTGGCATCATTACAGGATGAGAGATAACAGATGCATCAGGTAATTTGGCACAGTGATGTCTTGATTCTTGTGGGTTTTTTTTTTTTAGCTTGTTCCAAATGCCTATGACCACTACTACTACTAGCAAGGATTCTTGGGACCTTCTTGCACACTATTCTATTTCTGATGAGGTTTCCTAATATGTATCTGCCAATAAGCTTCACTTCCCTAATTCTGACTTCACAAAACTTTCTAACTGGAATATGGAATATTCTTTATTGTCTAAGTATGAGTGGACACATAAGGAATTTGTCTCCGGTGCATAAGCTCTCGGTATACATGCAAACAACAAAATGATAAGTCATAGGTCATAAATCATAAGATACAATCATAAATCATAAGATACAAACAAGTGATTAATCATAAGGTACCAATAGGAGAAGATGCAGGAAAGATGAGAAGATGAGAAGGATAATAGCAATTATCCTACAGCGTTACCACATGGGTAAATATCTTTAGGCAGGTGTTTATTAGAGCCAGGCTTTTCAACCAGTGGTATGGGTACTACCTGTGGTACAATGGCACCTGTCAGGTGGTACACGACCATCCTAG
This sequence comes from Crotalus tigris, assembly GCF_016545835.1. NCBI lineage: Eukaryota > Metazoa > Chordata > Lepidosauria > Squamata > Viperidae > Crotalus > Crotalus tigris. The sequence continues at coordinate 1,469,243 of NW_024100541.1, read as the reverse complement.
AAAAGTGGTAGCGGGGAGGGGAATGAGCTGAACTGGTGGCAGCACCGCACAAGCCTGAGTGAGAGACGGCTGGAGCTGCAGGGCTGTCAGGGTTCAGTGGAAGCGCCAGGATCAGCACTTTTTTGGGACTGTCAGGGCTCAGCTGGAGCTTGGCGCTGATCCTGGCACTTCCACTGAGCCCAGAAGAAGTGCCGATCAGCTGGAATGTTGCAGCATCTTCAGGTTCTTGTGATTTACATTCAGATGCTGGCAACTGATTCATATTTATGATGGACACAGTGTCCCAGGGTCATGTAAAGTGACCAAAATCTGCTGCAACCATCCAGCAGACGGGGGGAATAAAAACCAAACACCCCCTCACCCCACCCCCGCTGCCAAACCTCAACAGAAATGCTCACAACAATGAAAACCTCAGACAGGAGGAAGAGTGCTGCCGGGCAGGCAGGCAGGTGTCTTGCTTGGCTGTGGCTTGGGGGGCACTTTTTCAGTGCCATTATAACTAAGTCACTAAGTGAACTGTTGTAAGTTGAGGACTACCTGTACTTCATCACTTTTTTCCTTTTTGGGGGGGGGATCATCAAGTTTTTGACACCTTGCTAGGCAACTGGTGGTATTTGATACTGCCATATCCTAAAAGTGGTACAATGGGTGAAAAGGTTGAAAAGCCCTGTATTAGAGTGATAGCATGGGGGATGGGGGAAGAACTATCTTTGTGTCTAGTTACTTCCTAACTTGATCATTTAACTTAACATGACCATTTCACAGCTAGGCTATTCTGCCCACACCTAGGTTTCAAAAAGAAGCTTGTATGGGGGAAATGTTCAACCTTTTTAATGAATGTGGTCCAAGGGAAACTTACTCTGTTAATGATATGAATAGATGGGAATGAAGTGAAGGAGTACAAAAGAAGATGTGGAAAATAGGAGGTTGCTTTCTGGAAGTTTCTGGAAGTTTCCTGTTTTCATTAGATCTGTTTTGGATTTTATGATTGGAGGGTGGAGAGGAAGATGGTTAGAATGGAGCAGCTGACAACTTTTTGATCCATCACACACTTTCCTTTCCCTTCAATGGGTGAGGAATAGTTTAGGCTAGTCTTTTCTCTTTAGACCCAGTGTAATCCAGCTCATTTTAAAACTCAAGGTTGTTCCCAACTATTGTCTCTCTACACCAGATTTGGTCCTTTGTGTTCAGTTTTTAGAGCATTCTTATGCAGAACAACAACAACAAAGAGAAATAATGACAGATGGACAGAGTCCTAGCCTCCTTTGCATATTTTTTCTCCAACAGAGTCGTGGGGTCCTTGGTGCTGAGTTTGGTGGTTTTCTTGCAGACGTTTCATTGCCAAACTAGGCAACATCATGGTGCTGCAAAAAAACCACCAACCATCAATGGCCCCACAGTTCAACCTTAAGCTACAAGTATTCTTCTATCTCTTCTTATTGGTATGATTGGAGTTCCAATAACAAATAAGAATGGAAGCTGTTGGATATCTCCTTAGGGGGGGAAATCTATTTATTTTTAATAGATGTACAGAAACTTAATCAATAATAAACACGTAGTTTAAGCATAAGTGACAGACTATTCCATTTGTTTTCAGAGATACTACAGAATGATCTGGGTCATATTCTTATTATCTTAAATAGGTTTGAGTTGAAAAACATGGAATGTATACAAACAGATCAATTGATGATCCTTTTTCTGTCTAAAGAAATCCAAGGAACATTTGATAACACTCATCATATGAGCGTCTTCTATTCACATCATACTTATTTCACAATGTAAAACTGGACTATTTCTTACTGAGTGAATCCGTGACTTGTACATTCTCGTCTGCAAGATCATTAAAAACTTCACTTTTTGCTAGTCATTTAAAAAATGCATTCCCGATTCTTGACACCTTTTAAATGGATATGTCAAAGAAAAGATATGGAGCTTATTTATGCAAAGTGTGAACCCTTCCACCGAGCTACGGTCCTTTTACCAATGCCTCAGTTTCATTTCCAACATGCAAAACAGCCATTCTGGCACTCGCATAAAATTAGTTTTGCTCAATGGATTCCTTGTCATGCATGTGCACAGAGCTTAATTTGTGTCCAATTTGAATTTTTGTTTTACTCCAGTGACTCATTTTGCTGCATCTGTGTTTATGCTATAACCTGTGGATAAGGCATGTTTTGCTAGCTGTGAGCTGGCTGGGCTTCTGCTGATGATTGCCATGTGCTGGATTATTTTTGCAAATACGCCTGCCTACCCTTCTCTCACCACATTTCCTAGCTATGTTCCCACATATTGTGTTCCTTGGCCCACTCAGAGCCACTCAGGTGGAATTTCTTTTGTTTACCAGAATAGCACAGTTGCTATACATGCTATTTCTAGGAGTTATTTTTTTAAAAAAAAAAAAACACCCCACTGATGTATTTTATCATAGCCATTCCTTTGATCTTCCATATATTGTATACCATAAGAAACCTAATTAACAGAGGAAATTAAGATGGTTCATTACAAGATATTAACTCATTGGCCATACAATTATTCTTTTCCTTCCATAAACACAGTCCTCATGCCTATTTACAATACCATACAATTGTCCAAAGGCTACAGTCATAATTAGGGATACATTCTCTGAACAGTGATGCTTATTGCAACCTAATTCAAGATCTCCAGCAAAAGGCAACCATTGATTTTTAGACCGAAGCAATCCCTGAACTGAAAAATAGAAGACAAAGAAATAGAAGCAGTAATAGATTTTATTTTTCTTGGGTTCAAAGATCACTGCAGATGACGACCGCAGCCTTGAAATGAAAAGACACTTGTTCCTTGGGAGGAAAACCATGGCAAACCTAGATAGCATATTAAAAAGCAGAGATGTCACCTTGCCAACAAAGGTTCATATAGTCAAAGCTATGGTTTTCCCTGTAGTAAGATATAACTGTGAGAGTTGCACCATAAGGAAGGCTGAGTACTGAAATATTGATGCTTTCAAACTGTGATGTTGGTGAAGATTCTTGGGATCCCTTGGACTGCAAGTAGATCAAATAAGTCAACCCTAAAGGAAATTAACCCTGACTTCTTTGGAAGGATAGATACTGAAGCAAAAGCCCAAATACTTTGGCCATCAAATGAGAAGAGAGGACTCATTGGAAAAGACTCTGATATTAGGAAAGACTGAAGGCAAAAGGAGAAGGGGACGGCAGAGGATGAGATGGTTAGATATGTTATTGATTCAATGAACATGAATTTGGGCAAACTCTGGAATACAGTGGAGGAGAGGGGGCCTGGAATTCTATAGTCCACCAGGATCAGGAAGAGTTGGACACAACTTAGCAACTGAACAACAACATCAAACTCTTGAACTTGCTAAATTGTTATGATCAGTTTATAAGGTAGTAATGGAAAAGGCCTTCCAGTATCAATTCTATCTGAGTCTTCTTTGAAGCTTAAAGTTCTGAAATCAATGCCACTAGACTGTCTTTACATTAAGTAATTCTCTCTTATTCATTTGCTTAATTTATTGGCTTTGCCCATCTTTTATACCTTTTTCAGCAAATTTAGAGTATAACAATAGAAACCGTCCCCTCAACTATTTTGTAACATTTGTGCTAGTGACATCATAAACTTGTGGCATTAACACAGTTTAAACACAGAGGGAATCCTGGTCATCTCCATTATGGTATCAATATCATTTAGACTTATATGCCGTTCCATAGTGCTTTTACAGCACTCTGAGCAGTTTACAATGTCAGTGTATTGCCCACAACAATTTGGGTCCTCATTTTACTGGCCTCAGAAAGATGGAAGACTGAGTCAACTTCTAGTCTCATCAGGATTGAACTCCAACTGTGGGCAGAGTTTGCCTTCAATGCTGCATTCTAACCACTGTACCACCAGGACTGATATCTTACTCATAGAAAGGGCTTTAGGAAAATTGATCAGCAATGCTCCAATACTGAACTATAAGCCAGCCCCAGCAATTAAGGCACTTCTGATTTCCTCATTGAAAAAGCCATTTGATATGAGCCGAGGGGGCGCAGCAGTTAGAGTGCAGTACTGCAGGCCACTTTAGCTGACTGTGTTCAGCAGGTCAGCGGTTCAAATCTCACCGGCTCAAGGTTGACTCAGCCTTCCATCCTTCCGGGGTAGGTAAAATGAGGACCCAGATTGTTGGGGGCAATGTAAATATATATATACATTGCTTACTGGTGTACACCGCTTAGAGAGTGCTTGCACTTAAAGCGGTATATAAGTCTCATAAATAAATAAATAAATAAATTTCATTTGACTATAGTCTAAACTGGTCATTAGCATCATTGTAGCAAGGAAGTTGGAGATATAGTGGTGGTGATGCAGCTTTCTTAATCCACTTTTCACATCCCTCCTGATCAACTATTAGAGCCACTCATCTATTTTTTTTTTATTCATGGCAGTATTGGAATTGATAGCAGGTTAGATGGAACTGCAATCATTGTAAATAGGTCACATCTATTAATATAATGATATCCATATGTACAAACTACTAATACTTTTTAAGGCTGAAATGAAATGTTACATAAATGTCAAGTCTGAAAAAAAGTAAAATGTTTGAATAATGAATACTTGCAGTCCTATCCCTCATATATTAAGGAGTAAGTCCACTAATTCCAAATCAAGATTGCACTGGAGGATGAGGCATTTTAAGGGTATAATGCCAAGTAGCAACTGTCCATTTTAATCCCTTTACATTATTTCTAAAGTGTCTAAATCCAGCATTGTCTGTAATTTATTCTGAGTTTGACTGCAGAGCATTTGGCACATCATTCAAAAATGGAAGAAACAAAGCAGAACACATATTGGTGAGGAACAATGTGCTCCCTGGGTTCACTTTAGAAACAAAACCAAATAATTTGGAACTTCAAGATACATAATTTGGAAACATCTTTAATCATAAGCTTTCAAGAACTAAGCTGGATGTTTAACTGCTAAGAATGCTACTGTCCTTTAATGCATGAAATCCCATGGCAGATGGAGTCTGTTAATGAACAATAATTGCTCCGTAGGAGTTTATTTTTATTCTGTTGCTCTGTGGTTTCAATATTTTCCCTTTAGGGAATTTTTTAATGGTATTATGCAATTATATCTGCATAGGTAAGTCAACATAAAGACCTTTTCTAATTATTCTGCCAGTTATTCATCTCCAGATTGCAGCTCACCATGCTTAGGAACTTTGGAGTAAGTTTAAGTGGATACCTTTAAGTAAAATCTCTCCGTACTTAAGGATGGCAATTTTTGCATGACTGAATTGTGGCATTCAGGATGTTCTAAATTACTTGGAAGTTTTCTCCTCTTGCTCAGGCAATTCTTTGGTAAATTTTATAGGAAATTTAAGTAATCGTGGGGTTTATCTGACAGATACAGTTCCCAAATCTGTAAGTGTGTATGTAAAGGCCTACTAAAAATTCATTCTGAATTGTAATTTTCAATGAGATAGGAAAGGAAAATTACTAAATACACGAGGGTAATGATGTTAAGACTTTAAACGTCAATTAAGCCTAATTCAGAAAGAGAGAGTTGTATCAAAAACAGAGGAGGAGGAGGAGGAGGAAGAGGAGGAGGGGGAAGGAGGAGGAGAAAGGGAAGGAGAGGGAGAAGAAAAAGAGGAAGAAGAGGAGGAGGAAGAGCAGAAAAAAGAAAGAAGAAAATTTTTCTTTCCAGATGCTTGGCTGTTAGGGAGAGATAGAAATAGAAAGTCTCCACCTAAATTATTCAATTCCTTGGAAAGAAGAAAACTCCAAGGAAAGTGGAAGAAGGAAAAGTGAATATGCAGTATCCTTAATATCTATGGTTTATATTTGAATGACCAGAATGGGATGTGCTTGAATTTCTGGAATGTTTACATATTTTGCAGACTGAAAATACCCATCCATTTTGCCTTTAGGTTACCTTACTTATAAAATGAAGTATTTGCAATATTTTCCAAACTGGAATATCAGTTCAAACAAACAAACAAACAAAACACTTTTGCTGCTAATAATTCTTCTTTGATATCACTTAAATGGTCTCTCTATTGGATTATGAGAAGAATTTCTGAACCATTCCATAAACAGTTGAAAAGCATTATTTACCAAATATAGTTATATTTTGCTCATTTTCTGAAAAATACTATTATCCTGTTTATACTGTACATTACAATGACTTTCCTAGAGTTCAATAATATTTTAGCATTAATTTTCTATCAAAGACATTTTAGGAGAAAAAGAAACAAGTTTTTTTTAACAAGTTCTCAGTTGGCTCTAAGTTGAAACATTCTTACAAATGAATGCAAGGTTGGGTAGCCAATAGGGCAGGACTTAAGCAATTGTGCAGTGCTGCCATATATCAGAAACTATGACACTTTGGTCCCTAATTGGCTATTTTAAGGCTCCTTTGAAGGGATGAGGTATCTACTCTTAGCATAGTATCTAAAACTTGGGAGTTACAAGAGACTGTTGGGAGTCTGGGAAAGTGATAGAAAGGAAATTAGACATAGCCAATCAGGAGATATCAAGAGAGTCCATTGGTAGCTTGGCTTATAAGTGCTAACAATGGAAGGAGTATTTCACATTTTTCAAGACTCTGCCTTAATAAACTCCCTAAAAATGAAAGTTGGGAATTTTCTTTCAATTTCCAAGATTATTTAACCCAAGACTAGCTTTAACAATTTCTTGTTGCAGTCTGTAATTCTGACTTCATTGATCTGTCCCAACAGATAGGATAGGATTTGACAGCAGCACTGTAAACAGTTTCCATTCCTACTCTATGTGTAGAGCAATCTATGTTCAAAACCCGGCTTCCTGCAAACTCTTAACTCTTCACCCCATGTAGATAGATGTACAGTCTGATTCTATTATATGACAGCAAAGGTTCCTGATAGATAGGAAAAACATGAAGATAAGCAGTTGGTTCAGAATTGAGATTAGGGTTAGGAAGCTTATTTCTGCCTTCAAAAATTCAGCATTAAAAAGAGAGAAGAAAAATATATGTTTCACTGAAAAAGAGAAAGTGGTTAAAGTAATAAAAATATTCAGCAAGCATTATCAGCAATGCTGTGATAAATTTGAGGGATATAATTACATGTGATCCAAGTTTTCATTGAAGACAAGTACTATTGTATTCTTGTATTATATATATATATTCTTTTCTTTCTTTACACTTTCTTATTTTCTGGTTTATTTCATTTTGTTGTTGGGACCCACTTATCTGATCATATGAATGACTGGGGTATAAATATGGCTAGGCATCAGATCAAAATATGCCTCAGTATTAATTGCTAATAGAGCAAAGTTTTCAGAGTAAAATGAAAGTCTTATAATACAAAATGAGTTACCAACACAATGAAAATTAATATTATAGTCTTATTATTTTTAAACTCCATTTGTCACATTGCTAATGAATATAAAAAAGTTAAACGTGAAAGTCTTTTATTCTTTAATCTAAGCCTTTCTTAGACATTCTTATCTTACTCATCTCTTTCTTTCTAACTATATATTTCCATTTCACTTTCAAAACCTCTATTGGATCTGTTTTCATTCTTAGCTTGCTGCTTGCTGCTTTATCTTACCTGCGCCTGGTATTGTCCACCCACATCTAATTTGGAACTTCTTTACAATCCATACAGTCTGAAGTTATCTCTAATGTTCCAAAATACACTCCAGTGACTTTATTTTTAAAGCAATAATTCTTTATTTTTAAAGCAAGAATTAGAAATAGTAATGTAAAAGTAACATTCTATTCAGAAGCAATATATTGTTAAAAAATATAGATGCATGAATTTAGAAATTTGCCTTTGACATGGGTTCCTATGCATACTATTAATTACATTTTTCCTTTCAAATCTGAATTGCTGCATAATCCTAAAATTAATTGTATTTAAGTGTAATTTGATTTCTAATGCACTATTCATTATGATATGGAATCTGACTTTCAGTACATTATTCAAAGCCAAGTGTAGCCTGTTAGGCTGGCTAGACTTTATATTTAAATATGTTGTACATATTTGAATAAAAATATTAATTGTAGTAAGCCTACAATATTGCCTGAATTATATGTGCTTAATGCTCTTTTGTTCTTTTCTTCCTCTGCTTGGTTGTGGATTGTGACATAGATTGATTAGCCTTGTGGTACGGTATCTCTGCTGAATGTTGAACTTTAACTTGTAACACTGGTTGACTACTGTGATGATGTTTTTATGAAGAGAAGCAAATAACTGAAAATGGTGATGTTGACTGATTTATGTTCCCATGTCCTTCCAATAACAGAAATATGTTGTATTCTGGAGAAAAAGAGTAATAAGAAATAAGGGTACTAGCCATCCATAAGAAAGCTACTAGGCTAAACTCAAGAAGGTATGGACATTTGGATGCCAAGTTATCTAGAAATGTAATATCTTTCACACCAAGCAGAGAAATAAAAACATTGGAATATTATATGAAGGAACCAATTCCAAACTGGAATGAATAATGGGGTGTCAATTTAGATGCAGTAAACATGAGGATAGACCAGAACTAATCATACCACGAGGGTTTGGAAGCAATGTTGACTTTTCAGATTTTGAAAGTGCTACATTTATACCTGTTTGATAGAGGACATGTGCCATTTATTTCCTGACAGATATCTTGCCTCTCAACTGGATGTCCAGTAATTCTTAAATTTTTGACAATTAAAGATTGACCATATAAAAATGCAAGGGCTTTTTGCAAACAAAACAACAACAACAACAAAAACCTAATAAAATGTGTTTAAATGTGTTACTTTCTTATGTCTCAATACCTATATCTACACCAAAATATTATTGCTTTCTAAGTAAGTAAGTAAGTAAAGAAGGAAGGAAGGAAGGAAGGAAGGAAGGAAGGAAGGAAGGAAGGAAGGAAGGAAGGATCACTGTAAAAATGGCCAAAACCCCCTAATAAACATCAGCTGAAATAAATTTTATGAATTTTCAAAAGGAGTAATACTATTTTTAATTTTGAAATAGAATTGGATTTTTAATATGACTCTTGGGACCATTCTCAAGTTTATGTATTTATATACAGAGCTTTATTACAATGCTTTGCTAATCCCTAGTCCAAATCTGTTCATTTTTTCATTTTTGCAAAAGTAGAATACATTATTGATTGGCAACTACTTATGGTTTATTGTAAAAACTTTGCATTGTCAGGAGAGCAATTATTGGTAATCCTATTACTGTGTCAGAAACATTGCATTTGTTTTTTAGTTGAACTGATTCAGCGGAATTATTGACTGTAAAGGACAAAACATTGTCTCTTGCTTTTCTTCCCCCCAGGCTGAATTAATATACAAATTGTGATGAACAAAGACAATAGCTATAACAGCTAGGCTGGAGTTTTGTAATATTTTATACAAGGGACTGATTTTGAAATTGGTTTGGAAACTGCAGTGAAAATAAAGCATTGAAAGTCACATTTGGAATTCAGCATGTTATGGCCAGATTTTACCTATGCCTCATCAACTGTATTTGTTTCTAGTTTATTTCCAGTGTAATTAAAGCACTAGCACAGACTTTTTAAAGCCCTTTACAAGATATTTGAAGGAGCTCTTGTCTTCACACATCCTTGCCCTTACTTTAAGAAGGTCAAAGAGGACTTTTCAGAGAAAGGATTTGCATGGTGAAAGTCCTAAATTCAAGGAGTCTCCAGATATGAGATTATCGATATCAAAGTGATGTGAGGTATTGATCTATCTCAAGATAAGGCAGAATGGGTTTTTCTCAGAAAAAAGTTTTTCTCACTTTGTAATGTTTTGTTTTCAAACAAAGAGAAACAGCAGCCGTTTTTTTCCCACTGAAGGAAATACAGTATTAATAAAGGAGAATATTAGTAGTTCAGGGTTGATATGAGGAATCCTTGGGGCTCTCTGAGCTTGGTTGTTTTCTTGCAGATGTTTCATTACCAAATCAGGTAACATCATCAGTGCCAGGATCAGCACTGATGATATTACCTAGTTTAGGTAATATGCAAGAAAACAACCAAGCTCAGAGAGCACCAAGGACTCCTCAGTACAGAACTACTCATGGCCAGTGCTGACTAAACAAGTTGGAAGAAATTCTAGAAGCCATGCTCTAAATGTTTTCCCTACCTTCCTCACACTTTTTAATTGATGCTATTGTGTGTTTGTTTTGATTCCACTGACCACTTTTTACCATTATTTTATTGCTTGCTTTTTTTAAAAAAAATGCTTTTATTGGTTTATAGTCTATTTCTTTGTTTTATGATTATTTTAAATTTCTCCAAGTCAACATGTAGAAGCCAAATGCATGCTTATATGTGTGCATGTAATTGGAACGACTTGTGGAGCTGTGAAGAAAAGTGTGAATTTGACTCCTAAACCACTCTGTTTCCAGTCAAAGGCTGTTAATTACACAGGAGATTATTATGGAATTATCACTGATAACTTTGCAGCTAAAAATATTTAAGCCTTACAACAACAACAACAACAACAGCAACAGCAACAACAACAACAAAACTTGCAGAATTTTCCAACCCTGGGAAAAGCTGAATGGCATTCTTCCTGAGAGTTTGAAAGATGTCTAAAAATGATGTCTTGCCCTCTTCATATGATTTTCAGATGAATTTTGATGGAATGTTTGTGGAAAAAAAGAATATCTGTGTAATTGTACAAGGCAGAGGGAATGGCTTTGAAGAACAGGAGGAAGGGCTGCTGGAGAGACAGCCACTTCCTGAATGGGAAGATGAAGAGTAGATCACACTGCAGGAAGAAAGTGGAAGAAGAGGGGAGTTTGGCTGTATTACATGACTTGTCATGGAGAGTTGCCACTAGAGGATGGAAGCAGCAGATCTACACTTTATTCTCATTGCCCAAATTGGTGTTTTTCTGGAAACATAGAGGGATTGAAGCTGATGAGATGGGATGTAGAAGGCAAAGGGCGGGGGGCTTGAGGGGCAAGTGGAAAAGTTGTACTAATCCATGATCAGATAAAAGGGACATGAACCCAGGCCAAGAAAGTAATTTGAGAAAACATCTTGGACAAGCTCCTCTTGAGTTCACACAAAAATAAAGGAAGGGAGGGGGAAGCATATTAAGGCTTCCAAGGCCCCGTTTCTCTGCTACCATAAAAGTAGTACTGACTTACATGGCTTTGGTTTCTTAGTCTGGTCTTTTGTAGAAGTTTGGAGCAGTTTGGAGTTGCTACATTTCCACAATAAATCTAAGTCCAGCCCCCCCCCCCATGAATTCCATTGACTCTTATTGAGCACCAATTTGCCTTGACTGTTAGTAGATTAGATTCTTGTATATAGGTAGCATGAAATTAACTCATGGTAATTTTAAATTCTATCCTGGCTCCTCATTTCTTGTGCCCAACATCCACCTTGAAGTGCCCGACAATAATAAACAAAAATGAATAACCCTTATAACCCTATTTGGCAATAAAATGTACTGGAATTCCAAGAGACTTATTTCTAAATAACCATGATAAGATCAGCTGAAATTTAATAAATATAATGAAAGGCACTAATTGCTGCACAGTCAATACTATGTTTTGTGTCAGTTATCTTTTTCGAATAGGTCTTCCCATAGAAAACTGAAGATAAACATAACTTCTTATTAATAATGAATATTTAATACTTAGCAGTATTAATAAGCAAGTGTAAATATTTTCATAATACAATCCATGTCAGCAGCATTCTACTGGAAATTAAACACATAATTAAGACAAATTAACAAAGAAATTGAAGTGTATGCTTTGTTATTTCAATTATTCATGTAAAAACCCCAATTTAATTGTAATGATTATATTTTTGTCTTATTTACTTGAATGAATATTATGTGCTCATTTCACACATTATTGTGTATTTGCGTAATATATTTTCCCATTCTCTAATTCCATATCTCTCCACTACTTAGCATAGACATTTCTGATTGCTATTATCATGCGACTTTAGTTTGTTTTTAAACATGGTTAAAACTCCACTGTACATAGAGGTGATGCTGCATAGATATTTCAAAATACATTTCCAAAGGAAAAGAAGCATCCATAATTTTGGGCAGCTTCTTGGGCAACAAATTGCATTTGGCTCTCTATTTATAGTACAATATGGAAAACATACACAGTAACTAGCTTTCCAGATATTTTTTTAAAAAATATCCCTTCAGCAAAATGTGGAAGGAACATAAATTGCTTATCACACACACACACACACACACATACAGAGAGAGAGAGAGAAAGAGTAGATTTGTGACCAAAGGATAAAAAAAATAGCTAATAAAACTTATATGTTAGGTAACAATCTCTACCTCAAGAAATCAGAAATCATTTAGAGTGCAATTTTAGGATTTGGGGAAGGATTTTTGAGATCATAGCACTAATCAGATCTTTCAGTAGACAAGAAAATCTACAGGTAGAAAATGAAGTCCACTCTTGGAAATATTTTATTTTTCCTGGGGAACAGACACTCTTGCTGCTGCTGTTTCTAACAGAGTGTGAGAGAGAAAGGAAACAATAGATAATATGTAAACAAATGCTTAGATGTGATCATGCACCCAAGATGCATGGACTTTAAAAAGAACCTCATTTTCTGCCTGTAGATTTTCCTGTCTGTTGAGAGATCTGATCAGTGCTGTGATCTCAAGACAACCTTGCAGAAATCCTAAGATTGCACTCTAAATGAATGAATAGTTCAGATAGTTGAGGCAGTGATTGTTACTTAGCATATAATTTTTATTAGCTGTTTCTCTTTCTTTGGTTAGAAATCTAATCTCTCTCCCTCTCTCTCTCTCTCTCTCTCTCTCTCTCTCTCTCTCTCTCTCTCTCTCTCTCTCTCTCTTTCTTTCTCTCTCTCTCTCTCTCTCTCTCTCTCTGTGTGTGTGTCACCAATAATTTGTGGTCAGAAATCTAGACTCCGTGTGTATATGTGTGTGTGTGTGTGTGTGTGTGTGCACAAGCGCACATCATCGGTAGTTTAAATTGGAAGAGGACAGACTATAACAATTGCAAGTTTTAATGGCCCTTTACTATTTTCTGCATAGGTTGCATAATTAAACAGCCACTAACGAGCAAAAGTAGAAGAGGCCTATTGACCCTCTCTTTTAGCTTGAAAGCTTCCCAGATGCATCCTTTTATGCGTCTGTAACCCAGATGACTGGACTCTGTATCTGATGTTCTTCTGACAAATTGAGAATGTGGCAGGAGAATGGTGAAAACTTAGCATCCCTTAGATTAAACCCATTCCTTTGATATGCTACCAGTATGGGGGGGGGGGGAATATATCCATGTTAGATAAGCTTTTCTTATTTTGGGACCTATGAAAGAAGAAATATGAGGAAATCATCTCAAAAAGAAAAAAATGGGCAAACAGAACTAATGGAGTTTTTGCTGGAGTTTGGAAAACAGAGTTTAATTTTCATGGATTCTCTCTCTTGCATTCTATAGGATTTTGCATAAGAGATTGATGATTTCAGATGATTTTGTTATTATTATTATTCTTTGAATTTTATATATAAGGTGATATTTTTTCCATATAGCATTGATGTAGATAAGATATATTATTCTGATTCCAGCCTAAAGTGCATAATCTTTTAAGTGTTTACATTTTTAAACCCTGATTATGGTGACAATGTATTGGAAGAAAGAAAAGAACATTTATTCATCTTGAATTCCACTAAGCTTAGCCTTATGTTGTCAATAAGCACTCACGGAAGTTGTTGTGTGGAATAAGTATCTTTATAAGAAGAAACTATTTTAAGGAAAAAGCCCAGCCCAAATCTCTAGAAAATATATGTATTCAGGGAAATGATATAAAATAGCAATTAATTTTTGTACAAACATTCTTATCAGTTTGCATTTTAAAAAATGCCTCCTATTCCCCTAACATTTTTGGACTTTTCAAAAGACTTATACACTTCTATAAATACAACAATAAAAAGGTAAGCAGGTATTTTAACTTACCAAAATTAATTTTAACAGATATGATAGGAAAAAACATAACAAAAATGAGAAGCTGAGCAAAATAGAATTAAATTAAAGTCACAATAAACTCAAAGCAACCCCATAATAAAAACTGGAATAATTTCCAACAGAAATTATCACTGTAGGTCTAACAGGAAAAAGCTCTTACATAGAGCAAATCTGGGCTGGAAAATGAACTGCAGTCAAAATGAAACCCTTTCAATCTGTTGCTCTTTGATATTGTGTTGGGAATGTGATCCCAGAATCCTTCTTTCTCCTGGCCAAACTGGAATAGTCTACCTTTGTGTTCTCCTATCATCTTTTGGGGGGGGCAGGTAAGCCAATTAATTTTTGGTTTCTGTATGGTTCAGAAGCAATTGCTCAAAACAGAATTGAAAAGCAGTTATGTGGAAGCTTTGAGACAAGGAGGTTCTGGGCAGAGGAAATTCTCACCTTTATTTATTTTTTTTATTTATTTTTAAAATTTATAAGCCGCCCCACTCCCGCAGGACTCTGGGTGGCTAACAATAAAAGCACCATATAACATGACAAAACAGACAATACAATAACAGTCATCCAGGGGTCAGATTTTATAAACCCCAGGCCTGCCGGAAAAGCCAGGTCTTAAGCAGCTTACGGAAAACCAACAGGGTGGGAGCGGTCCTGATCTCCGGGGGGAGCTGGTTCCAAGATGTGGGCACCATCACAGAGAAAGCCCTCCTCCGCGCTCCCGCCAAATGGCACTGCTTGGCCGACGGGACCTGAAGGAGGCCCAGCCTGTGGGATCTAACCGGACGAAGGGAACTATGAGGTAGAAGGCGGTCTCACAAATAGCCTGGCCCTGAGCCATATAGGGCTTTAAAGGTAATAACCAACACCTTGAATTGGATCCGGAGACCAATAGGCAACCATTGCACCTCATCATTATTTCTGTTCTTTATATCTTCTTCCTTCCCACTGATGCTATCCCACCATTTCTGAGTTCTTTCTGAAATGACCTGCCATACTAGTAAGCTAGATGCCAGGCTCAGTGACACCATTAGGATTATAAGGAGATGTATTAAAACCACTCCGACTTGCTGGCTTCCTGTTCTAAGCCCCATAGCATTGCCAGCTCTATGAAGGCAAGATGTACTAGTGAGAAAACACAGAATATTATGAATAACTCTCTCCTACTGCCGCACGCCGACCTTTCCCATGTATCATTTTGAAGGCTCAAATATAGCAATAGCACTTAGACTTCTATATACTTCACAGTGCTTTAGAGCCCTCTCTAAGCAGTTTACAGAGTCAGCCTATTGCCCCCCATCAATCTGGGTCCTCATTTTACTGACCTTGGAAGGATGGAAATCTGAGTCAACCTTGAGCCAGTGAGAATCAAACTGCTGAACTTCATCCAGCCAGTTGGCAGTCAGCAGAAATTGCCTGCAATACTGCATTCTAACCACTGCACCATCATAGCTCAATAGGAAGCCCATGCTGGCAGTTGCACAACATCTGCTTAACAACTTTAACATTAGCTCTCAATGGAAAGCCAATGTCATGGTTCCGACAGACAGAGACAAATAAAGCAGAACTCCGAGACTTGGAAATTCCTCAAATAACATGTTTATTAGTTACAAAGTATTAGCATGTCAAAAGTGAAACCAAGTCTGAAGACACATGTAACAATTCCCCAATAAAAAGTTAAGAAATCCCGCCCCTGAGGCTATGCAAGCAACTACCTTCCCCAATACATCTTCTTGGCAGGCTTTTCACAAAACGCCCAGCCTGCAGTCTCAGGAGCAGCCGATGACCTTGGTTCCCACAGGACAAAGGTTTATTTTGATTAGCGAAGCACCTGGCAATTCCCCCTTTCTTCTTTCAATGTGTCAACTGAAAATGAATAAGGAAGATGGCCATAGCCATGCTCATTTTCAAAATTGACAGCCAAATGGAAGACATACACATGACCCCACAAAAAAGGGCCATGTTTTGAACTACTTTGCCTGCAAATCCTATTCAACCCTGAATAGGATTCACACGTCACATGATGTCGGGATTCACTGTATAAATAGGGTATAGCATCCTCCCTTCAATGTGACTGTGGAGTCCCACATCAAACTGTAGCTCATGTCATGACCAGCTGTAAAGTGAGGGCATATACTAGTCCAGTATCTGATATTTTTTTCAGATAAATGACACTGCACTTCAGTGGTTAGATGGTGTAGACATTGGTATCTGAATATAGATCTTTTTGACATTAATATTTTACTCTGCTTTTAATCTAAGTAAAATGTTAACATACGTTGTAAATCCATGTATGTTGCACCATATGGTAAATAAATAAATAATTCTGAAATGAAATACTGTTTGGATCATTTTTCAGGTGCTAAGGATTCAGTGAGAAAGGAAATAGAATGCTTGTAGGGCAGGGGTCTCCAACCTTGACAACTTTAAGATTTGTGGACTTCAACTCCCAGCACAGCTGGCTGGGGAATTCTGGGAGTTGAAGTCCACAAGTCTTAAAGTTGCCAAGGTTGGAGACCTCTGTTGTAGGGGATTCTTGGCATTTGTGGAGTGGCTCAAATATATTTATGACAGTCTTAGTAGATGTGTAAAAGAAGTTCAAATTTGGGAAGGTGAACCTTCTAGGAGAAAAGGGTTTTGGGAAGTAAATTAAGATCTGTCTTTAAAAATTGAGTCTGTAGCAGAACTCATGCAGATCTCTATTATCTCAGATGAACACATCTCCAACCAGTAATAATATCTGAATGAAAAGAATTTTTTTTTTTTTTTTTGCCACATCACAAAGTATGATAGGCTGAAAACAGATCATGGAAGAGAAAATTGTTCTTAATTTCAAAAACACTCTCTATAAAATAGAACAGAATAGAATAGCACAGAATAGCACAGCACAGCATAGAATAGAATAGCATAGAATAGCATGGCATAACATAGCATAGCATAACATAGCATAGCATAGCATAGAACAGAACAGAACAGAACAGAATAGAATAGAATAGAATAGACTCTTTACTGTCACTTTAAATGTACACTAATCAGCATACATTAAAATGAAATTTCATTGCATTCAGCACTCAGAAAAATATCATTATACATATACCCACATACATATACATATAAGACACAGAGAAACATCACAGTGGAGTTCAAATGTATACATATACATGGCGGAAAAAAAAAAGAATCTTGCAAATTTATAAGATGGATGGCATAAGGAACAAAGCTGTTGTAGAATCTAGTAGTTCTGCTGTAAATTTGAGAAGTTGTCTAAGAGTAATAATTTATATCCATTGTGAGAAATCCTCTTGGTTCTCCTCCCCCACTCACTCTATCACCCTATCATTATTATTAGCTTCACCTTTTCTCTACCTCTCCAATAAGCATCTAAGCTTGTCTTGTACATGTGAATGGAGTCTTAGATATAAGATTTGCTGAGAGAAGATGTCACTTCCGTATTTGATTCCATGTTGATTCCTGGTTGTTGAAATGCACCAGCCTGAAGTTACACATTTACTCTAATTTAGAATAGTCTATATAAGGCTGATGGTAGCAGTTATAAGATAAAATATATCAAATGAAAGCTCTGAGCCAGATCTCTCTCTCGCTCCAACTGATTTCTAAATGTCACTTTTGAAGCAAGAAAATATTTGTCCATGCTTTTAAAACCGCAAGCAGCAATTCCATCACCTGTTACAATGGTGTGTTTTCTTTAATGTCAAAAAAGGCTGCCTTGATATAATCATTGGTTTAGGCTGCAGCGCTCCAACTCTTTTTAAACCGGGTCGTCAGATTCAAGATCTGAAAATAATTCTTACCTTTAAAAGTTTCCTTCCCTGTCAGTCATGTCCATTTCTAGGGGATGGTACTCATCTCCGTTTCTTAGCTGAGGGATCCAGCATTGTCTGAAGACAATTCCGTGGTCACGCGGCCAGCATGACTATACACTGAGGCACACAGAACACTGTTACCTTCCCACCAAAGTGATACCTATTTATCTACTTGCCTGCTTTCAAACTGCTGGGTGAGCAGCAATGGTGGGATTCAGCCAGTTCGCACCAGTTCAGCAGAACCGGTAGCTAATTTTTTGTTGCCCAGGCCCAGAATGGACTTCCAGAAGTGGCATCCACACAGAGAACTGGTTGTTCACATATTTGAATCCCATCACTGGTGGGCAGGAGATGGGGCAAGTAACAGGAGTTCACCCCATCACAGAGCACATGGGTCTTGAACCTGGGCTGTCAGCTTTCCAGCTGACAAGCTCAGTGTTGCGTCCTTGGCGGGAAAACAGACACGAGAAGCAGCTGGAGTTCTCAGTTTCTTTTATTCAGCGTTCAGCTTACAGGAAGATGGCTTCAGCCTCGCCCAAACGCCTCGCAGCCTCTTATATAGGCAACTCCCGGGTAAATGGGTTACTTTTCCCGCGCCAGCACCCGCGCATGCGCACGGCGCTGGCGACAGCCTGTCTGGTCCCGGGCAGCTTTGCACCTGCCCGGGACTGCCTGCAAACGCCCGAGCCGTTTGCAAAGGCTCGGGACATAACACCCCTTTCCCCCGGGCTAAAACTACTACCAACATACAACATTTATTTTATATGACATTTTGTTCCCCAGTGCTCCCACTGTTTACTGGCCTTTGCCTTGCCAGCAATGTTATGTAGTCTTCTAGGTACTTGGGAGATTTCTTTGCTCTCTGTGACCTTCTTAGCTGTGGATTACTGGCATAAGTCCCCTGACTGGAGGGAGGCGTGAGCCTGTTCTCTCTATTGTGTCCTGGTGTCTTCCAAGGACTGTGCCCCGATGCCTGGCCTGCTTGCTTGCCCACCGGGCTCGTCAGGCCAGGGCTTCTGTTACTTTGTGACCTGGTTGACCTACCTAGCTGTAGACCCTCAGGCCCCTTGAAGTGATAGCCGCTGCTGGGCGTCTCTGTAGAACCTCCTAGGTCAGTCCAAGACCTGTCAGGAGGCTGTCCATTCCCTGAACCCCATTCTGTGTTCGGGCTCGTGTGGGTTTCTGTACTTTCCCAAAACTCAGGTGTTCCCTGATTTGTGCTAGGGTTGTTGTAGTCGGGACTTGGTTCCTCGACTAGCTCTGTGTATGTTTGACCCCCTGTAGGATTTGGGGTAAGGTCAGGCCAACCTTGGGAATTGTGTGCCAGCTCTCTTGCGGGGAATGATTTGTTGGGATGCCCCCGGGTATCCTCCGTGACTGGAGTGCTGTGTGACGTGTGTGGAACGTGAGTATGCCCCCGGGGTGACTCCCTGGCTGGAGTAGGCGTGAGTGCCTGTTGTGTGGGTAAGCTCCATGACTTTCTTTTCGGAGCAATTGCAGAACCTTGGGACGAGCCGTTTGTGGCTCCCTCAGTGGAGATGGGCAGTAGCTCTTGCCCTTCCCTTTGCTCCAAAGGGTCCCCCTCCCCCCCTGGAAAAGACCCAGGAGTCTCAGCAGAAAAGTCTCGCCTAGAGCGAAGTTGGTCGATGTGCCGACGCAGGACACGACCGTTGTCCAGGGCAACCTCGTAGGAGAGAGGACCTGTGATCCTGGACACAGAAGCGGGGACCCATGTATGACCAGGCCCGTAATTGCGAGCCCAAACCGGGGCACCCACAAGTAGTTGTCTAGGTGCCCTAGGATGTGAGGTAGATGAAGGCAGTCTGTCCGGATGCAACCGGTCAAGTCTAGTAGTAAGTTGGCGCCCCCAACGAAGTTCAGCTGGACTTCTCCCTGTAGAAGTGGACGGTGTGGTGCGATAAGAAAGGAGAAAGTCAGCCAACCTGTGATGCCAGTCCCCGTAGGTGAGTCTCTTCAAGGCGTCCTTTGCGATGCGCACCATGCGTTCAGCCATACCGTTGGTGGACGGGTGAAAAGGCGCAGACGTGGCATGACGAATCAGGTTTGCCTGTAAGAAAGCTTGGAATTCGGAGGAGGTGAATTGAGGGCCGTTGTCGGACACAATGACATCTGGCAGCCCGTGTGCAGCAAAAATCCCCCTCAGTACCTGAATAGTCTTTGCAGTGGTGGTGGATGAGACAGGCACAACCTCAAGCCATTTTGAATGGCTGTCAACAAGGACCAAGAAGAACTGGCCCTGAAAGGGCCCAGCGTAGTCAATGTGCACCCTAGACCATGGGGACTGTGTTTCCTCCCATCTATGCACAGGAGCTTGGGGCATCTCTGGGCGAGATCGTTGGCACAGGTGGCATGCGTGTACCTTAGCTTCAATATCTTTATCTAAACCAGGCCACCACAAGTGGCTTCGTGCAAGAGCCTTCATACGAACAATGCCAGGATGACCCTCGTGGAGGGATTCTAAGACCCTAGTCCTCATTGAGGTGGGAATGACAACTCTGTTTCCCCAAAGCAGACAACCCTGAGAAAGGGACAGTTCGTTCCTTTTGGACCAGAAACTCTGAAACTCAGGACTAGGGCAGTGCTCAGGCCACCCGGACAGGACCCAGGAGCGGACACGTGAAAGTGTGTGATCTGTACCTGTTTCAGCGGTAACATCCCTGGCACTAAGAGGGAGCTCGGGCAAGGCTTGGATTGATAGAATGTTGACAGCTGGCGCGGGGTCAGCTTCTACTACTGGCAGAGGCAATCTACTTTTTAAAGCAAAAGGGACCCTTCTTGCTTTAATCCTAATGGGAGTGACAGTGGGGTCTAGCTTTAAGGACACAGGTGGTCCTTTGAATGTGCCCAGCTGGGGGCTGAAAACATCTGCAAATTCTTTGCAGACTTCCTGTAGGTCGAGTGTTTGTAAGCTGTTGAGTCCTGTGACGTGTATCCCCAGGGCCTCAAACCAATCGAGTCCTATGAGACTCGTTCGTTCACCCCCTACTACTAATAAGTCTAGTGGACCTTCAAAGCTCTTGTATTGCACGTTAAGGGTGGCCTCCCCCTTAACACACACTCTTGAGTTCTGAAAATCTGTTAATACAATATCAGAAGGCCTTAACTTGGCCTTAGACCCACTACTGGAACAAATCTTCCTAAATGTATGCAATGAAATGATGGACAGGGCAGACCCTGTGTCTAGTTCCATAGATAATGGAACCCCTTGTAGCTTCACGTTGAGTGACAGCTTTTTCTTCATGGGCTTGTGTGTGCCTGTTCTACAGATGCTTCTTCGCGAAGCGCAAAACCCTACCCTATTCTGGCTGGGGAATCTGGTACCTTTCAGGCGTTCTTCTTGGGGTTGTGCCTTTCGTCGGCTCAGACACACAGCTGCAATATGCCCTTGTTTGCCGCATGCCCGGCAGGTAGCGGAGCGGAACTTGCAGTCGGTTCTCCTGTGGCGACCTCCACAGCCGATGCACTTGAGCGGAGCCGAAGAGCTTCCCTTCTGGTTCTCTTCCTTCGCGGGGTGTAGACGGTCGACTTCCTCGTCCGGATCCTCCTCGGAGTTTCGTCGGACGTCTTCCTGGTGCACGGACGCACCCTCTGCACTGTTTCTGATCGGCCGCATGTTTTTGATGGCGCCGCCTGCTGCTTCTTCTGCGGTGACTTCCCTTAAGGCGTCTTGGAAGGATAATTCTTCCTTGGCAAAAAGTCTCTGTTGTAGCTCTCGATGCCTTAGCCCGCACACGAATCGGTCCCTCAGTCGTTCCTCGAGGTCCTTGAACTCGCAGGGCTTGGCGGCCTTCCGTAGCGCGGCGATGTATTCCTTGGCTGTTTCACCGGACCGTTGATCCCTCTGCTCGAAGGTGTGGCGCCATGAGATAACGGACACCTTGGGGTGGAAGTGCTCTTTCAGCAGCTTCTTCAGGTCTGCGTAGCTTACAGACTCTACTGGAACAGGTGCTACAAGATTTTCTGCGATTTCGAAGGCGTCTTGGCCGCAAACGCAAAGCAGGGTGGCGGCCTTCAAGCTATCTTCCCTCACTTGGTTTGCCTTGAAGTAGTTCTCCATTCTGGATACGTAGGACTCCCACCGCTCTGGATGTGAGACGTCGAATTCCGAAAGCCTTCCGATTTTCGCCATCTTCGGATCTTCAGGAGACGGGTCTATCAGCCAGCCTACCCCCGAATGCGCACCGGATTGGCGGGTAGCTGCCGAGTCGACGCCGTTCCTCTTCCGCCGCTCAGGACTCCTTGGGTAAGCTTACACTTCTTCCTTTCCAGGTAGTGCAAGGCATCCCACCTTCGTCGCCAGTGTTGCGTCCTTGGCGGGAAAACAGACACGAGAAGCAGCTGGAGTTCTCAGTTTCTTTTATTCAGTGTTCAGCTTACAGGAAGATGGCTTCAGCCTCGCCCAAACGCCTCGCAGCCTCTTATATAGGCAACTCCCGGGTAAATGGGTTACTTTTCCCGCGCCAGCACCCGCGCATGCGCACGGCGCTGGCGACAGCCTGTCTGGTCCCGGGCAGCTTTGCACCTGCCCGGGACTGCCTGCAAACGCCCGAGCCGTTTGCAAAGGCTCGGGACATAACACCCAGCATCTTTAATTGTTGAGCCATCGTGCCCTCTTGAAGATGATATATGTTCAAAATATTGCAGTGATGGGAGAAGCTGCCATACTAAGCACAACTTTCCCCTTTAAAGAGTTTGTTGTGCCACAAGCTGAAATTAGTTTCATCTTTCCACCTTTCCCCAAAGCTTCCTGGGAATTATAATAAATTGGAGGCAATGTGTGTATTCTGTTAATGTTCTCTCCTTCCCCTTCTGGACCTAATTTTCAGGCTTCTCTTGGGACAGGAAATAACCTTTACACTAGTATAAGGCTGCAATTAAAGGCTGTGTTGAGGATTTAGAAGCTTTCTCAGAGCAATATGGTCAGTAAGACAAAGTCAGAACAAAAACAATTAATAGCTCTTATTTCTTAAGACTGCATTTCCTCATATGTATTGGGATGTACTGCAATGTGAGCATGGCCAAAGTTCAAATCATATATAGAAGTCTATATAGACAGGCAAGACTCTTCAGTCCATCAGTGAAAGAAGATTTTTTTAAAAAAAAAAACAGATTCATCAGGGTTCCCATTTCAAAACCAAATGTCTAGAGCTACACTCAAAGATGCAGAAGTTTGTTTGTATACTTCAGAATCTTCTTTTTATCCATCAGAACAAATAGATATACTCTTTACATGCTAGAGAGTAAGTCACATAGATTTTTTGGGATTGAAGATGCATATGGATACAGAATGCGTCAGGGCCATTCATAGATGGGTCAAGGGTAAAATGAATTATTTATAATAATTAAAATTATCATAATATATGTGCTGCCTGACTCCCAGTTTAAAAATTAAAAAAAATATTAAAAATATTTAAAAACAAAGAAACAACAACAAAGAAATAAAGAGTAATATTGGCAAAAATGACAAAACTGGATGAGAATAAAGAAAAAAAATTGTGTAACAAGCAAAAAAAGAGCAAAAAAGTGTCCATATGTGTGATAACATTCTTTAAATATTGGCATAAACTGAGAGGCTCAGTCACAAAATCTAGTAAACTAGTTTTTCATATAATTAGAGTACAATCTTAATTGTAAACCCCCAGATTTAAAACTAGCTAAATTCTTTTTTTCCACAAGTGAATATGTAAAAGGACAGTGTACATTTTGAAAATGATTTAAAATAAAAACTCTGGATATTGCGTATGCTTAGCACCTGTCTGTTATTAATTAAAGTAGCTATGTCTTTTTCAGATGTCCATGCTTTATGAGCTAGTTTCATGAATTTAGCCTGTCTCTTTTTTTTAAAAAAAATGCCTTTTTTCCAACACTGCAGGAAAACTGAAAAAGGATACAGTTGTTTTAATGAATAGCAGAGAGCTGCCGTATTTATCAGACAGCTGAAGCACTTTGAAATCTCTAGTTCATCTGGGCCCTCCCATCAGTTTTGCAAATATTCTTCTATCTCTTTCTAGATCAGTCCTCAATTTTTAAAGTTAAAAATTTTAAGACAAAACTTTTAAAACATTTGTAGTTTTGTATGCAGTTTTTGACTGTTGAACTGCTTTGCAATTTTGGGAAATGTTGCGACCCAAATGCTAGCTATCTTTTGATTGTATTTTAGTTACGCAAATATAGACTGGAGTTATTTGCTTAACTCCAAACAAAACAATAAAGCAGATAAAACAAACTTCTTTTCCAACTAAAGCTATAGTAACTATAACGATAATAGTGTTCACACTTTACATTAAACCATGTGTAGTTGAAAAGTGCTGGGGCTACACTGAACTATAAAAAAAAAAAACTTATATTATTAATTAGTGTAGGCAGACTGATCTTGCAACATCCTTTTGTATTTCACATGGACAAATTAAAAATATTTTTACTTCATGTTGCATTTATGATAGCTTTGGGGTCAACCTTGGAAATAGAAATTGTAAGGCCACTGCAACACATGAATGGAAAATGTAAATCATAATTAAGCTGACATTTTCAGATTTCTATGAATCGTATTAGACCATCTTCAAGGTCTAGTAGTCAAATGTTTCTTTGACCATTGAGACATACAATCAAAGAAGTCATAAAATATTATGAGAACTACATGCATCAGATAAAAGAAATTAACATGTGAGTTGGGTGAAGGTGAATTCTTTTACAACTGGTGGCCTATATTTTTAAAATTCATCTGCTGCTGAAATTAAGGCAACTTATTATGGAAACCGAGAAAATTATGCTCACAGATTAGATCTATTTACCTGATGCCTACCTGTGAGGTATCCATGATTCTCAATACATACATTAATACACTCGTGAGCCAATTTGCCATCAAAATAAACAATAAAATCTCCCTTCACATTAACAATAGAAAATTGGGAGTAGTGTACATATATACTTTGTGGTGCTTTGTGGATCTTATTTGATTGTCTTGCCTTCCAAATAAAACACCTTCTTTGCTATATTTGACTCATAGCCAAATGTAAACAAAGATTGGTGTATTCAATTGTAATCAACTAAAGGTAGCACGTAGATTTTGAAAACTGATTCTTAAACATTTGTATAGTTTTTGTGGAAGATGCAAGATGCAAAATGCCCTTGTATGACCTTATAATGGGAAAACAGAAATTACTGTGGATTTCTATGAAAACAGATTAAAGCAATCTGCCAAAACGAGGTTGTTTGCACAGAACAACTGAAGCTGAAACTGAAATACTTCAGTCACTTAATGAGAAGAGAGGACTCATTGGAAAAGACCCTGAGGTTGGGAAAGATTGAAGGCAAAGGGAGAAGGAGATGGCAGAGGATAGGATGATTAGATAGGGTCATTGATGCAATGAACATGAATTTGGGCAAACTCCAAGAGACAGTGGACAGATAGGGGGCCTAGAGTGCTATAGTCCACTGGGTCACAAAGAGTTGGACATGACTTAACAATCCAACAATAGCAAGAATCTATATCAGGGGTCTTCAAACTTGGCCCTTTTATGACTTGTGGACTTCAACTCCCAGAATTCCTCAGCCAGAGTTTGAAGACCCCTGATCTTTACTTTGTAGTCAAACTTTTTCTTCCAAAACTGTTTGCTTGTGAAAAATGCACCTAAAAGGGAACACCTTTGTGAAAGGTAGGTATAAAAAGAAATACAGGCAGATGAGAGGAGTTGCAGCAGCCTGCGGTCAGTCATAAATACAGGCTGGCTACCAAGTGCCTAAATTTTGGTTACATGACACAGGGCTACAATAGCCATAACTTTGGGCACAAGTTTTAAATCCCTTTGCTCAGCACCATTGTAATTTTGAACAGTTGCTGAATGAACTGTTGTTAAGCAAGGATCTCCTGAACAGTTAAAAAACAGTGCTTCAGATTTTGCATTATGATATTTTACATCATGGCTTATTACGGTATTATTGAAAGACTTGAATGAATATTTCTAATTGCTATTTAAAACTCTATCAGTTAGTGGTTTCCATAATACTGCAACAACAAATCCCATACAAGAACCCATAATTCACCTGGTAATAGCTGACAAAAGCTGGAGATTTTTGATGAAATTAAATATACTCCAAGGGAGCCTTTTCTTTTAACTGAGACAAAAATGAAGAAAACACAAGAAAATTGTCTGATAATGGATTACCTCCTATCATGGAAGACAGCAGTGTCCGGGAAGGTTTGTGTGTGTGTGTGTGTTTGTGTTGTATGTTAGAAGGGAAAATTCAAACTGAAGTCTAGGCAAGGAGAAATCCCCTTTACAGATGTAAAGACATAAGTAACTAAAATAAACCTGCCTGCAAATATAGTTACAGCAATTTCCCAAATTCTTGGCATCTGGATAAGTCCATTCTGCTTAAACATCTGCCAGCTTAAAACTATTTAAGTAGGCCATGCACAAAATCCAGCTTATTAGTCATAATTAACGCTCACTAAAAACAATGAAGCATAAGTTAGTTTAAAAGAGTCAAAGAGCTGTGCTAAACAAAATGAAATAATAGGCTTACTATTTTAGTTTTCTTAATGTTATTTTTACTAAATCAAAGGAAAAGAATGTGCATGTATATATACCAGTGTCAACATAATAATGTAGCATAACAATGCTCACAAAAGAGGGGGGAAGGCCTGGAAAATAAGCTCAAACAAACTAGTTCCATGAAATGCTGGTTGACAGATCTTACATATTAGCACTACGTTTCTAGAAATAAAATGTGAATATATTCTTCCAGTGTTGTAACCATCATGTGCAGAAACATCCACCAGACATGATATCTTGATACAATTCAAATGCTGGGTCATGAGCAAGGAGAAGAAAGAGATTGGCCTAAAATCATGCTAACAGATCTCTGGACAAGTTAATCCTAAAGTGAGTTAATGCTCCTTTTCCTGGGTTGCCCCTCCAATAGGAAGTATCTAATATATGCCAAACCTCATATAAATAGCTAATACTGAACTTCCTTAGTAATTAGATTAGTAATTAGTGAACCAGTAATTAGACTTAGACACCTGCATTGATTCCTCTAACAACTGTGGAACTTTAGAAGCAGCAATTGCATTAGGACCAAATTGTTCAAATAGCAAATTGTTAAGTTGCATAAACTGCCAAGAAGCATCTTTAAGTGGTACAAGACTTCTCTGTACAAAGGCAATAGAAAAAAAAATATAGAAGGAATTTTCTCAACACATCTTCTACTGGGATTTAATAAAACATGAAAAGCCAGCTTGTTGGGAGACACTGTAGAATGAAAGAGAAGGCATTTGCACATATGAACTTCAACAATTAACTACATGCAAGAAGATTTATGATACATGCACATGTTAAATGATATAAGAATGGGGATTTGGTATAACAGCATACAAATTGTAGACCTGTATTGAAGTCTTCTAAATCTCCAAGTCTATTCTCCCTGAGGTAGAGCCATGGTGGTCAGTGGCTTAATATGCTGGAGATGGTCTCAACTCTGGGGGTTCGAGTCCTAGCTCTCTGTGCAGCAGCGTGAGCTCCTGTCACTTGCCTCAGCTTCTGTCCACCTAACAGTTCTATGCAAGTAGATAGATAGGTACCGCTTTGGTTGGGAGATGAGCTGGTGTTCTGTGAAGGCAGGCAGATTCCTGACAGCTCTGAACCTTCCCATTGCAATGGGAAGGAAGGGTCTTTCTTTCTGGTGCAAAGCCATCTCACCCTCCTGTGGTGCACCTTGGGAAGGACGTAAGCAAGCCAAACTACTACTCTGCAATAGCATTGTAGTCTCTTGGCTACCGTAACAATGCCATACGCTAATAATAATAATTCTCTCTGGACAGAAACTTTCCATTTGTAATCTAAGTGTTTCCAAGCATTGGCAAATGTTTTGAACTCTAAAGATTTTCTATATAACAAGTCAACAAACAGAGTGGATGTGAAGAGGAAAGCATTTTAGAAGGTTTAAATTATATTAACTCTTAAATGAGACATAACAAATGCACTTGTTAGTCAGAAGGCAGGAAAGAAATTCAGGATCAAAATCCATGCACCGCGGTCCTTTCCAGGATAGGTATTGGGATCTTTCAGTCCTAAACAAAGCTGGATACTTAGGAAGAGATTAAGAAGCAATGAAGATTAAGTCTCCTGCTAAAGGGCAATGATCCAAGAGGTGATTTTTTTTTTTTTATAGCTGGTTAGTTTCTCTGGCTTGTTATGTTATTCTTGCTAAAAAATTCTTCCACAGCTTACACTCAGAAGAGCAGTTCCCACATTTTCTGCTGTGATAAGTTCTTACACTAGAATGGTTCCTCTCCATTCTGGTAGTTATTGTTTTGACTTTCTAATATCCTTTGGATTCAACTGTGTTAGAATGCTGGCAGCTGTGAATTAAAAAGTTGGAAAATTGGAAGATTTGTTGTTGTTCTTTCTATCTCTTGATGCTTCACCTCCTGTGGTTAACTCTGGTAGAAGAGAATGGGGATGGGGGTAGTAAGAGATGGGTTAAGGAAAAAAAATCTGCAGTCTTTTTACTGCACCAGAAGGATTTATTCATACCCGCTGCACTAAAAATATGATCAGCCCCAGGTTTTGTTTGAAGCCCATTGGGCATTCTGAGATTGTTCACCTTTTAGAAGGGGTGCAATCTAAATTCTTAAGAAACATATTTCCAATCCTACAATGTCTTTCTGATATCATCTCGTGCCATAGGGCTGGTGTAACCAAACTAGAAAGCCATATTTGGGCATGCATTTTATTTAAAATTATTTTTCATCCATGGGCTTAACCCCTTTAATTTTAAGTGATGACTTAGTATGATCTTGGGCCAGGACAGTGATGGCGAACCTTTTAGAGACCGAGTGCCCAAACGCAACCCCAAACCCACTTATTTATCACAAAGTGCTAGGGCCACATCAGCATTGTGGTGTCCTCAGGGGGAGCAGCAGGGGGCCTGGCCCCCTGGGTGGGTGTGGCTACGGTGGTCATGGCAGACTGGGTGGTCATGGCCGGGATGGGCATGGCCACCTCAATGTTGCTTGTGGGGGGAGACACCTGTGGGGCTGGGCAGCATTGGGGGAGATCTAGGGATCTCTGCTGGGTGGGGCGATGGGCAGGAGACTTTTCCTGCAGGGTGAGGCAGGGGGTAGGGAGGGGGTGCTATTGCTGAAGGGCAAAGCAAGATGAGGCAGGAGCAGCTGCTGCCTGACACCATTGGCACCCGCACACAGAGGCCAGCGAGCACATGGGGGGCATGCTCTACCACCTCTACTCAAGCTGTGCAAGATGCTGGTGGCAGTGGCAGGCGTGCCCACAGAGAGGGTTCTGAGTGCCGCTTCTGGCACGCATGCCATAGGTTCGCCATCACTGGGCTAGGACATCGCATGAGAAGTTGTGGTGCTGCAGTTTTTCATTTAATGCAATCTCATTTAATGATGAGATATGAATGTGCAGAGGTAGTTCTTAAACAGTGTGCCAATGATTTGGGAGTCCAATCCCATCTGGCTGCCACAACCAAAATCATTCACTTTCTTGTTCAAGCCACCTATATCTAAATCAAATAATGGCCCCCAAATTCAGAAGTTCACCTAACTTTTGCCAGATTTAATGTTGCAGGATCTGATCTAGGTTGGTCACTGTGACCAGAGGTTTAGTCTTCCAAGGTTTTGGACTTGTGCTGGAGGCCATCCTCAGAAAATTTCTCTCTCACCAGAACATGTCTCACCACATTCTGGTGGGAGAGAACTTTCCTGAGGATCGGCCCCAGCATGAAAGTTCAGAAGACTAATCCTCTGACCGATCCAGATTGGATCCTGCAACATTATCCTGGGACACATATATTTGCCTTCATTCGTGAGTTTTAATGTCCTTCCAACAGCTGTTCTTGAGAGGAAATTCCAATTTAAGTAAATTTTGACCCAGTTGTGAAACTGTATCTACATTATCAAAATTCAGTTGCAATTAATAACACCCCAATCTAGTCAGATTTCCATGCTGCCAAGATCCATTTTATTTATAGTCGGTATTATCCAAACAACTGAGACTTAATTTTTTTATATGACCAGGGTTTGTTTTAATAATTGTAATAACTGTTTTAATAATTATTGTGCTTTTGGTTTGCCTTCTCACACTTTTCTTTCTGTTTATGAAATGCACTATGACTATAATAAAGTATCTGTCTCTCTAATAACCCTTGTAATAATGTTTTGAATAACACATATTTTTCAAATGCAAACACAAACGTACAGTAACATAAAAAATAAAATGCATGAAACTTGATAGTAAAGGAATAAAAATGCAATTATCAAAACATAATTGCTTGAAAAGACAGTCTGAAAAACATTGAATGGTAGTTTATTGATATCAGCTATAGTAATAGAATTTGAAAACCTATCTGAGATTTTAACTCCTTCTTACTTGTACTCTAATGAAATAGGAAGAATTTTTCCAAGCATAACACATATTTTTCCAACCATCATCTCTGTCACTCTCTACACATCTCAAGTATTTGAGCCATACACATCTCAAGTTTTTGAGTTTTTTTATTTATTTATTGAAATGGATGGGCTTCCTAACTCTGGATGGTGAACAAAACATTATCCTTAGCCATTCAGTCATGTTCGACCCTCAGCCATTCTATGGGTCAGCACTCTCCCTGCCCCTCTGTCTCCTTCAAATCCACCATGGTCATCCCAGTGTCATCCTTTATAGCAGGGGTGTCAAACTCAATTTCATTGAGGGCCACATCAGCATTGTGGTTGCCCTCGGGTGAGGGATGGCCTACTGGGTGGGTGTGGATGGAGTGGGCATGGCCAGCTGTACATCGTTTGCATCAAGGGTGCTTGTGGGGCCTGGGCAGGAGTGGGACAGATCTAAAGGTCTCTGGCAGAAGGGGGTGGGACCGGGGCAAGCACCAAGGCATGGTCCATTTCTTCATTCCTCACAAAGGGTGACACCTCCCCAGCATGCACTCAGGGGGTGGGGCTGACACAGCAGGGGCTGGTTCCTCGCTGCTTCTAGACAGCATAGCTAAGACTGAATGCGTTTCAGCATAGATGACCACCACAAAATTGTACATTGGCTCCTAGCTGGCCTGAGCCAGGGCCAAGGCAGCGGGGGCCATTCCCTCACTATTTCCAGGATGGCTTTGTGGGCCACATAAAACCACTTCGCGGGCCACATCCGCCCCCTGGGCCTTGTGTTTGACATGTCTGCTTTATAGTGTCCAGCCAATGGGTACTGGAGAGGCCTCTTCTGTTTTTTCTGCCAATCACTCCCAGTATGATTTAAGGAGATCGTTTAAGGATCATTTAAGGAGATCACTCCCAGCATTGAATTAAAGAGAAACTTCCTAACAGTGAGAACAACTAACCAGTGGAATAGCTTGCCTTCAGAAGTTGTGGGGCTTCATCACTGGAGGTTTTTAAGAAGAGATTGGACAAACACTTGTCTCATATTGTATAGCATTTCCTGCTTGAGCAGGGGGTTGGGACTAGAAGACCTCCAAGGTCCCTTTCAGCAATATTCTGATTTGTTGAACTATTGAGCTATTTGATTGCATTGTGGTAGCGGTCAAATGAGATACCTACATCAAGTGCACTGGGGATTCTAACTTGGCTCAAGATTTCATGACTGCTATGACAACTATGGCTTCTCTGAAATCATTACAAGCCCTACTTATAAGTTATGATCTGGTGGTAAAGTATATCTTTGTCATAGTCAGACCATTTTCTAGTGGTCCCATGGTTGACCAAGACCACATACTCCCAGAGGGAGAGAGATAGGACTAATTTGTCCACCTTAGTCATTTAATACATCCAGTTGATTTCCAGAAAGTGCTTGAGGAGTTTCTCAGCAATCTGCTAGAAGCCTACCTGATATTGAGAATACGAAGGTGACTTCATATTCCAAACACATTTCTTTCCTTTCCACTGATCTTAGGGAGCCTCT
This sequence comes from Crotalus tigris, assembly GCF_016545835.1. NCBI lineage: Eukaryota > Metazoa > Chordata > Lepidosauria > Squamata > Viperidae > Crotalus > Crotalus tigris. The sequence goes on along the minus strand of NW_024100541.1, from coordinate 1,437,525 downwards.
TAGTTTTCTCAGACATGAGCACCTTTGAGCATTGCTGGTAGATGACAAGAAACAAAGTCAAGTGAAGAAGAACAGAGGCTCAAGTTGGGCCTATTCCACAATCATAAGAAAGCAAAGCAAAACTGCTTCTATGTCTTTATTGTGTTTGTGGAGGGCTATCTGGCAATAATCACTCATGTACTCATCATCTCACAGATGATCTAATATAAAACATACACGTGAAATTTATCTTGGAGTCTGTCCAAAAACTTAATATAAAATGCAGTAGCTTAAATTTCTACCAAGACAACGTAATATTGTCATGTAAAGTCAGTGGTGCAAGAACTATAGCACATTGGTTGCAGGTTCAAACTAGAGTGCCGGTTTGGTATAGGAATTAAAGTGCTACCCTAGTAACCAGGATACTGTGAGTTCTAGTCCTGCCTTAGGCATGAAAGCCAGTTATGTGGCTTTGAACCAAACACTTTGTCTCAGGCCTCACAGGACTATTGTTGTGAATAAAATAGGTGGAGGAAAGAGTATTAGATATGTTTTCCACCTTGAGTTAATTATAAAGTAAAAAAGGTGAGATAAATATCTAATCAATAATAATAATCAAAATAATTTCAATGTGCTAGCTATTACTTTATAAATCCTACAAATTTTAAAACCTGGGAATCTGCAAGTCTTCAGATAGAATCTGTCTGCCTAAGCCATGATTAGAGAAGGCTTGACATAAGACCGGACTTGGAAACAAGTCCATTCTGGGCCTGGGCAACAAAAAATTAGCTACTGGTTCTGCCGAACTGGTGGAAACTGGCTGAATCCCACCATTGGATAGATAGATAGATAGATAGATAGATAGATAGATAGATAGATAGATAGATAGATAGATAGATAGATAGATAGATAGATAGATAGATAGATAGATGGATGGATGGATGGATGGATGGATGGATGGATGGATGGATGGATGGATGGATGGATGGATGGATAGATAGATAGATAGATAGATCGTCTATTAAGAGAAGAGACATTTGAATCACTAAGCAACCATTTTAATATGACTAGCTAAATATATAAACAGAATTTTCCATTCAAATTCTAAAGTCATTCAAATGACTCGATCAATTTCTAGTACCCCCTACTTACTGCAATAATTAATTTAAAAGTCTATTTGAATATCCTGCCATGTGTCTGAGAATAATATCTGTATTTCAATCTGATGTTCAGGCTTATATTGTATTTACAACCCAGCCTGATGGAGAGAGCACATATAATTAGAAAGACTTCCTGGGTTCTTATCCACAAAAGTGATCTGCAAGGTGATGAAATTAGATAACCCAGGAAACAGTTTAGACCTGTCTGTGGACAATAGTTATAATTTATATGACACCAGAGAGATGAGTAAAGCTTTGCTTAGTTAATTCCACATTTACACAGAATACACTTTGATGGCTCTCTCCCAGAAGACGATTTAAAAACCTGGCCTGCAAACAAAAGGACTTTGATTGTGCTTGGAATTAAATTGGAAAACCACCTCTTGAATAAATGTCACAGCTACGTATGGACTTCAAAGAGTTTTATTTTAATTTTTACTTCTTTCCTCCAGGTTTATGGCTACTTTGTGGAGTGCTTCCTTGGCTGATATTTAGAAGCAGGAGATGTGTGGTGAACGATAACTGACAAAAAGGGTGTGTAGCAATAAAGTGTTTGGGAATCTTGATTGAATGGAAAGATTTTAAGGGGCAGCAAAGCTTCAAAAGGGCACTTCAGTTCAGTGAAGCATCAACTCAAGTGCCGCTACAAACTGTGCTAAATCAAAGCAGGGCTCCTCTTTGAAGTGATCAGAGTGGCTGCTTGGTTTAAATCCAGAGGATAGTAGAGGGTCCTCGTACATTGATCAGTGCATGCATAAAAAACACTTTCCATCAGACTAAAGTGGGTATTTTGTTGAACTTCAGTTCAAAGTGGTAGGATGAAGCAACTCAGCTTTCCATGTCAAAACATTGCCTCAGGTTGGTCCACCATTACAAATCAGAGGGAGATGAGAACCTTAAGGGATTGGGGGAGACCCTTTGCACACATCTAGAACATTGAGCAGCAGACAGGCGCATCCTCAATCTAGAAAGCCTTTTCCAGGTAGATACTTAGTTTTCTTACTTTATAAACATCAAATCTACAGGGTCTGGTTAAAAAAAACTTCAAAATGGCAGCCATGATCAGCCAGTCAAAGTCTAGGCAGGAAATCCACCATCCATCAATTGTACATCATGACCACCATTTTGATTTTTTTATCATTCTTGGTAGAAACCCCTGCCACAATTAAAGTGTGTATCTGTGTAATGTTAGATTTTATTCCACCCTTATTATTGTATAAGTAACTGAAGGTGGTAAACATACTGAATACGCCTTTCTCCTATTCCCACAACAACAACCCTGTGAGGGGCATTGGGCTGAGAGAGAAAGGCCCAAAGTCACCAATCTGGTGTTCATGGTTAAGGCAGGACTAGAACATACAGTCTATGTCTTTCTAGTGCCTTACATGGTATGTACATTGGCTGCCATTTATTTTATTGCATACTTTAATTATTATTCATTATATTATAGTTTTAATAGAATGTAAACCAACCTGAGAAAGTTAGTTTGAATGACAGCTTATGTAGTTTCAAAATAAATAATATAGTGATAATTGCTATAGAAACAAGCTGGCACACATATATTTTGGTATGTAACCTAATTTCACTTTCAAAGCAATGGATGATCCATAACTTTAAATTCTCCCTCACCAATTGATATTATTCAGGCAAATAACCAAAGAAGAAATTCCTAGCTATCTTTTAAACCAATCATTAATTACCTCTTTCCATCATTAATTCTCTCTCAAAATAGTAGCAATTTTAAATCAAGTACATGCAAAGGTGCCTATTTAGACTAATATGACTAATTGTAGTGCTGATTCTAGTAAAGAATAAAATGCATTGATTTATTTGCCAGCCAATGTGATTGACAAGAGCCAATTCAAAAAATAGCATCTGTCAGTTTGGCCAATTCTGCCAAATGAAGACATTTTAGAAACCATTCCCTTATTGTTGGTGGATACGGATCTTTTCAATAACATTCCCTAAACACATTTTCCCAATAAAAACTAAATGAATTCAACAGATTTTAAAATGTTAGAAATTACATACTCTACGAGATTAAAATGTATTAGGGAGAGATTTATTATAAACATAACATTTTAAATTTCAACAATGAAAATGGTAGCTTGTCACTCATGTAACCTATAGGTTAATCTTGTGAGATTGCAATTTAATTGATTCACAGTGGGACAACAACAATATCTATTTCTGTAGTTGTTCCCAAAAAATCACCATGTCATGAAATAGTTGTCTGATTCTACTCATTGTAGTCAGAGTGTATAGAACAGTGGTCCCCAACCTTTCCAGCTTGGTGATGGTGGTGGTGGGGGAAAAAAGGAGATGGTTTTGTGTACGCATACACATATTGCTTTTACAAATGCAGCTTCACACATACATACTCGCTCACCACTTCCATGACCAGGTTCACGAGGGATTGCAGCCCAGCACTGGGCCACAGCCCAGGAGGTTGGGGACCCCTGATATAGAAGATGTGTAAGAAACATGCTAAAATGGAAGTAAAATGCAAGACTTTGCTCTCTCAGAAGTTTTATCATGACCATCATCATCAGGATATAAAGGGGGAGAGAGACAAGAGACAGGATGCAATCATAAATCCACCAGAGTAAATAATGCAGCAGTAAAACACACACTAATGAGCATTTTCCTGGCAACACAGGAGTGAAAATTGGGCTTATGGCAGATGCTTGCAGTAGATGACCTTTATTGATGCTGGTCAGTTGCTCCATGGATAATTAGCTCCAAGGGGCAGCAATTACCATCCTCCTTGTTTCAAGTTATGGATTCCCAAACCATTAGGCTGGGACAGAGAGGCAAAAAAAAAAAAAAAGAGTGCAAATAATGAACTTTCTTAAGGGACGTGGGAGGAACAGCAAAGACACAATAACAAAAGAGTTCAATTGGAAGAGTGGTGCACAGGCTCTGAAATTCTCTACACAAAGTAGACTCGTGGAAAAACCTATTAAAATCTGTTGACAGGATCCAGTGGAATAGATGCTTTTAATAGTCCTTCTATTTTTTTTCTCATATGTAAAGAGTATTGTTTATATGTCTTATTGATAAGATGGCACAGGCTCAAAACATGGCTTCCTAACCCATATTTTGAGGGATTTTAGAATGTATGAACATGGTCTATTTTTTTAACCTAAATGAATGTTCTGAAACACATATTCTTTGTTCATTTTTGAATCTTGCCTTATTTAAAAATTATATTAAGTTTCAGAAGCCAAAGTAATATTACCTTCATTATATTACGGAAAATGGGTGAAAACAATGCAGGATATCACATCATTTGGCATTACATTTAGTGTCTGTACACTATAGAACACCCTATATTGTTAATCAAAGTTCACATCTCATAGCATATATAAGGCATATGTTGAATCTGAGACCAAAGTTATACACTTCATCTTGCATGATGAAGTTGCTTCTTCATAATAGTTAATAGAATTGTGCAACAACCAGAAAATGCTCAGATCTTATCCATAATTAACTGGAATGCTATACTCTCTCCCCTCTCCACTCTGTCCATCTTTTAATCTCTACTTTTTCTCCATAGGTTGAGAACAAAGATAAAAATACCAATGGAATATTTGTAGCTCAGAGTTGAACTGTGGAGTAAAAAAAAAAAAATCAAAGACAGTATCTAGTTCAAAGAATTTAGAGTCCAGATATCAAAGTCTTCTTCTGGGAGATGCCAAAGCACTCTACAATCCAGAATCTAATCATCCAATCCTCTAATTCCAAAAGTGCAACTCATAGCCAGAACAGTAGTCAGTAAAGTGATCCAAAGGTCAAATCCAAATTAGTTTAATTCCTGGAGAAATTCCCAGAAAGCCTTATTATAGTCAACATGGCAAAATCAATTTTTCTCACGACTAGGTATAGATGTTTTGGATAGGAGGAATTGATTTGGCCTGGATTCTGTGTTAGAGCCTGGCTAATTTGGTGTTAAGAACTCATGACATTTCTTGTCCCTCAGATAAAGCTATGACAAAAAAGCAAATCAGCATGGGGGAAAAAAGTTGAACTTCAAGTGTGGGGCACAATTGAACTGAGGAGTAGAACAAATATGCCTTCCGACTGGAAACATTTATAAGTAGAGTTCCATCCCATCTATTTCTCAGTTAAGAGATAGCTTTCAAGTATTTTGAAACATTTCATTTTCCTTTAGGTCATTGCTGAAAGTAGAAGTTACAGTGATAAATCTTTACATGCTTGGTTGGGCTAAGCCATCTTTTTCTTCCTTATCATCAGCTGCCTCCAGGACATACAGCCCAGAAAGGGACAACTCACCCCGGCCAACTCACCATGGCCATTCCGCTGTGGCTGACTCACCCAGGCTGACTGGCTGCAGCCAACTGGCCACAGGACAGCTCACCACAAGCAACTCACCACAGGACAACTCAGCAAGCCAACTTGCTGCACACAACTCGCCACAGCTGACTCATCACGAGACAACCCGCTGCAGGACAATTCAACATGGGATAACTCAAGAGAGGATAAGAGGGACAAGGGACTCCTTGCTCTGGTTCTTCCCATCCTTGAGGACTTCTAACTTGAGAAAGTTCAAACCTAAACCAAGACAGGGTCCACTGCAATTCACTTGTCCCTCTCTTGAGTTATCCTATGTTGAGTTTTCCCAAGGCAAGTTGGCCACGGTGAGTCAGCCGTGGCGAGTTGTCCTAGATCCCATATAGATCTCCACCTCCTTCTCTTTAGCAGCCAGGGGCATCCACAAGGAAAGAGGGTCAAAGCAGTCAAGATGGAAGCTCTGTCCCTTTTGAATCTGACTATACTCAACACATTAAAAGTGGGTAAGTCTTCATCTCATGCCTTCTGCCTGGCATCTTGAGCGTTTTGGCTTCTCCACATGTACCAAGTATATAAGAGACATATTTATTCTATTCTATAGTTCCCTGAGTGACCAGCCACATGGTCAATTAGGATAATGGGTTAGGGGTGGGAACTCTATATTAATCTTAGTATCATATACTGATATTCACTATATTACATTTGATGAAAAGCTTCCTCAAATGCCACGTAGCCAGGAATGGATTAGAAACAATTATAATTTTCTATATTCATTGTAGAAGAGAAAACTGTTTGAAGAATAATTTACCATATTTATTTTTGCAATTGCTTGCTAAAAAAAAATAAATGTTCAGTACAGCTTCAAACTGTTCATAATAATTAAGCTGATAGAACCATGCAAATTTTCAATCATAGATATGGGCCTTCAAAGGAAAATATTTTCTGTTCTTTTTTTAAATCACCAGTGTACCAGGAAATAAATCTCAGCTGTCAATTTCTATTACATCAAACAGTGGACTGGAGGATTTTTTTTTAATGTATCCACTGTAAGGGATTGTATGTTACAAAAATCACCATTTCACTGACTGCACAAAAAGAAAAAAAGTCATTACCTGATAAAATTACCAATTGTAGTTATGCAAATAATTGTTTACCCTAGGGCTCCAAGAACAGGATTCTCGACTTCTATCATGCATTAGAAGCAGAAATATTAAAAAAAAAAACAATTTGTCATTAAAATCATTTAGTGAATTTCTTCCCCTATTTCACTCAACTTTGCATACAACATGTCAAAAAGAAAGTGCTGGTGTATAAGATATAATACATTTACTTTTGTTCCCATTATGGCTAACTATATGAGTAAGGGAAGTTCACAAACAAAAGATAAAGGCGATATTATTCTCCCATTCAAATTTTCCTATGACTGATATTTAAAAATCCTCTTATCTGAGGTAGAAATTATTATTATTGTTGTTGTTGTTGTTGTTCAAGGTGCCTCTGAGAAAAAATCTATCAAGGTTGGCATCTTGGTATCCAGTGTGTCCATTTATTGCATCTCTCTCTTAATACCACCCAGATCTTCTAGCTAGCCCACCCAAGAAATGGAACAAAAATAAGAATCTGGAAATGTTTTAGATTCTAATGTTTTAGAATGCTTTCATATTTACATTACAGAAGTAATGCATTGTCTTCATAGTCCTTCATTAAACAGATTAGGTAATAGAACAATTTGCCACCCAAAAGTAAAATAAAAACATAAAATAAAAGTGTTTTATGTTAGCACATTGGGTAATATATCTGAGGATACTTCTGTACTTGTGCTTAAAGCTATATTCTTAATAAAGTAGCTCTATTATTATAACTTCTGAATGAACTTGGATAAATCACTTAGCGATTTTGTAAAATAACATTTTAAATAGCTTTGTTTTCTTACTTTTCTAATTGTTTGGAAGGAATATGAGTGGGACAGATTGCAAGCTTTTATAAATATATGGATATGTACGCTTTGTCCATCTCTTTCTGTTTCATTCTTGGACGTGGGAGAAAAGGAGCAAAGGTGGTGGATATCCCAGGTAGAAATTTCCAGGAAACAGAAGAATATTTTATTTTATTTTTCTCTCTTTCAAGATCCAATAAACTTGTGATTAAGTCCATTAATGAAAATATTCATGAAATCACCAATCCCATAGTGGACATTCTAAAGCAGTGTTTCCCAACCTTGACAATTTTAAGGCATATGGACTTCAACTCCCAGAATTCCACAGCCAGCATTGCTGGCTGTGAAATTCTGGGAGTTGAAGTCCACATGCCTTAAAATTGTCAAGGTTGAGAAACACTGTAAAGAATCATGAGACATCTTCATGGTGAAAATTTCAGGAGATAAATATATTTCACATCCCCAAACAGATTTTTAGATAAAGTATGTTGGTTAAAACAACAGCTTACCTTATATAAGTAAAACCAAATCTCTGACACTCAAGGATATTTTCCATATTCTAAATATATTAAATATAATAGTTGTTGTTAATTGCGAAGTCGTGTCCGACCCGTCGCAACCCCATGGACAATGTTCCTCCAGGTCTTCCTGTCCTCTACCATCTTCTGGAGTCCATTTAAATTCACGCCTACTGCTTCAGTGACTCCATCCAGCCATCTCATTCTCTGTCGTCCCCTTCTTCTATTGCCCTCAATCTTTCCCAGCATTAGGCTCTTCTCCAGTGAATCCTTCCTTCTCATTGGTGGCCAAAGTACTTGAGTTTCAACTTCAGGATCTGGCCTTCTAAAGAGCAGTCGGGGTTGATCTCTTCTAGGACTGACCGGTTTGAACGCCTTGCAGTCCAAGGGACTCGCAGGAGTCTTCTCCAGCACCATAGTTCAAAGGCCTCAATTCTTTGGCGCTCAGCCTTTCTTATGGTCCAACTTTCACAGCCATACATTGCAACTGGGAAAACCATGGCCTGGACTATACGCACTTTTGTTGCAGGGTGATGTCTCTGCTTTTTAGTATGCTGTCTAGATTTGCCATAGCTTTCCTCCCCAGGAGCAAGCGTCTTTTAATTTCTTGGCTGCAGTCCCCATCTGCGGTGATCTTTGAGCCCAGAAAAATAAAATCTGTCACTACCTCCATTTCTTCCCCATCTATTTGCCAGGAATTGAGAGGGCCGGATGCCATGATTTTGGTTTTCTTAATGTTGAGTTTCAAGCCAACTTTTGCACTCTCCTTCTTCACCCGCATCAAGAGGCTCTTTAGTTCCTCTTCACTTTCTGCCATTAGAGTGGTATCATCTGCATATCTTAGGTTGTTGATATTTCTCCCGGCAATCTTAATTCCAACTTTTGATTCATCTAGCCCTGCCTTTCTCATGATGTGCTCTGCATATAAGTTAAATAGGCAGGGTGACAGTATACAGCCTTGCCGGACTCGTTTTCCAATTTTGAACCAATCAGTGGTTCCGTGTTCGGTTCTCACTGTTGAGAATATAATAGTAAGGATGGGCAATTTAGTCCCTGTGCTTATTAATGTCTCCCATGAGAATGACAAAACTGAAGTCAGGAAATGCCCAGGTATAAGCCATAGGAAACTGCATTTTATTTGGGAGGCATTTACTGACTCACAATGTTTACAGGTATGTTCTAACAGAATCTTTTCAGACCACAAAATCAAGTAAGAAAATATTTAATTTTATTGTTTGTTTGGGTAGAGTAATCTAGGTTGAAAAATCCAGATGGCCAGTGGATGGCAGCAAAGGGACAGAGAAATTGTCACACTGTGCTGTCTCAATTTTTGCAGCTGCACATCTTGTACCTTAATGCCAGACAAATGAAGATTTTGTCTGACAAAATATATGCATAATAGTTCCCAGGAAATCTCATGAAAAACTCTTCTCAACATCTACATGTCACTTATTGTCTATTGTGAGCGAAATATCAAGCCATTTTTTTCTTTGAAGTTCATTGCTCTTTTTTAATCTTTAAATGCCACATAGCAAAGGTTATATTTGTTATCTTTTTAAAGAGTCTTCAAAGAGAAACCTGCTCTTTTGCAGACAATCTGATGCAAACTGTTTCATATCTTGCTTTCTATTCTAAAAATGGGCACATAAAAAAATCATTCTGCTGGGTCTTATCAGTGGTCACATCTGATAGTGGCTACAAAAGGACCCATTCTCTTCATTTCTTTTATTTGTCATATGCTTTTCTCCACCCATGAGGGTTGCAGTCACCAGTATTATGATGGATGGATATCTAAAACTAAAACAGGGAACTGCCAATTACATGAGCATGTTTAGATGCATTTGTGGATTCAGGCATTTAGGATAAAGCATCTTGATTCTTAGTCAAGTTTTACTCAACCTAACTCAAATTCCTCCAAAATAAACATGTAAATGGGGGATTTTTAAAATATATTTTGAAATGCAAGTATTCACATAAAAAATAAAACAAACAAACAAACATGTGTATCATGGAAAACTATTGTAACTGTGAGAGGGATCTTGGAGTCCTAGTGGACAATCACTTAAATATGAGCCAGCAGTGTGCAGGAGCAGCCAAAAAAACTAAAACAATCCTTGGTTGTATAAACAGAGGCATAGAATCAAAATCTCATGAAATATTAGTACTGCTTTATAAAACCTTAGTAAGACCATACTTGCATCCAATTTTGGTCACCACATTACAAAAAAGATGTTGAAACTTTGGAAAAAGTGTAAAGAAGAGCAACTAAGATGATTAAAGGCCTGAAGACTAAAACATATGAACAACAGTTGCAGGATTTGGGTTTAGCTAGAAAAGAAGGACTAGAGGGTACGTGATAAGAGTATTCCAGTATTTGAGAGGTTGCCACAAAGAAGAGGGGGGGTCAACTTATTTTCCAAAGCACCAGAAGGCAGGACAAGAAACAAGGGATGGAAACTAATCAAGGACCGAAGCAACCTGGAATTAAGGAGAACCTTCTTAACAGTGAGGACAATAAACCAGTGGAACAGCTTGCCTTCAGAAATCATGGGTGCTCCATCACTGGAAATTTTTAAGAAAAGACTGGACAACACATATGTCTAAAATGGTACAGGGTTGCCTGCTTGAGCAAGGGGTCAGACTAGAAAGTCCCTTCCAGATCTATTCCGATTGATTGATTGTATCCAATATACACCCAAGGATATACTAGAGAAAATTTATTTTAAGAATGTATTTAAAGAAATGCATAGACATTTTAATAGGATTTACGGTACAAAGAATACATAAGAAAATGATACAAACATCCATGCAGATATTTCCTTTTTTTTACTTTAATTAAAATATGTAAACAGAAACTGTTTTTCTCTGATAACACTGAGATTCTTCAGTCTATTACAAACATTGTGCACATTAGCTGATGATTGATTGATTGATTGATTGATTGATTGACTGATTAACCCTTGGGCCATATCAAAGTGTGAAGTTCCAGAAACAAATTATTACTAAAATTTGATAAAAGCAATTTAAAATGGAATTAGATAAGATACAATTTGAAATGAAATTGGAATAAAATAAAATGAAATTGGGATAAAATACAGTCTAAAATAAAATTGGAATAGAACACAATAATTTAAGATATAGATAAAATATGATAAAATTATATTTTGGCGTCACCCCTGCAATCTACCTCAATTGGTCTCACATATGCAAATCTCAACTGGACCATTTTGCTTAAGTACTGTGCTGTGTTAAATGTTATTTTCAGATTCTGGCTGCACATGATTTGATATGGGGATCCCAATGGGTCATTTGTTGTATATAGACCAAGGTACCTGTCTCTCACCCTCTCATACAGGCAACAATCAAATAGGATGTGAGCCAGGTCTTCTATCTCTGGTGCTCCGCAAATGCAGAGACGTTCATGGTAGGGCAGACATGTCAAACTCATGATGTCACGTGACGTCATGCAACATATTGGGATGGTTTTGCCATTGCCAGCAATGAGGTGGGCACAGCTTCCGCATGATGCATCTGGCCCACGGACCAGCAGTTTGAAACCCCTGTTGTAGGATATAGAATAGAATCTCCCATATTTGACCATTGTGTTGAACTGTTCAAATCTCGCTCGTGTAAATATCTCCCTTAGATGTTTTGGCAGTTGTAACTTCAAATAGCTGTCTATTTGAAAAGTATGTTTGTATTTGCTCAGCCATATCAAGTTATCCACCTTACTAAGGATAGCTATGTCATTTTGTGTTTCTATATCCTTAATTCTTTGGGCAGCTCTTTTTAAAAATCATTATGCAAAAGACAGGAAGGCCACAGCGTCTTACAAAATTTGTTAGTTTGGTGATCCAGGAGATTTGTGATTATGATTTTATTTGCTCTACTATACATAACTTGGAGAGTCTATCAATCAGTACTGCAGGCCACTTTAGCTGACTGTGTTCAGCAGGTCAGCGGTTCAAATCTCACCGGCTCAAGGTTGACTCAGCCTTCCATCTTTCTGGGGTAGGTAAAATGAGGACCCAGATTGTTGGGGGCAATGTGAATATATATATATATATATATATATATATATATATATATATATATATATATATATATATATATTAGGTCTTTGGTTGTTCGGTTTTTTCTCCGCGTAAAATTGGAAGTGTCTTGGCAACGTTTCGACGAAGTCACATTCGTCATCTTCAGGCTGGTGTTTTTAGGTGACGAATGTGACTTCGTCGAAACGTTGCCAAGACACTTCCAATTTTACGCGGGAGAAAACCCGAACAACCAAAGACCTATATACAAATACCCGCGAAAACCTCAGAAAACAAATATATATATATATATATATATATATATATATATATATATATACACATTGCTTACTGGTGTACACCGCTTAGAGAGTGCTTGCACTTAAAGCGGTATATAAGTCTCATAAATAAATAAATAAATCTCCATTTCATTGACTTTGTGCCAGTAGTTATATGCTCTATTTTTATGAATTCCCAATTCAGCTCTAACTGCTGCAGCAGATGTTCTTAGATCTACACCCAAAATTCATTTCAAATGCTGGGACTGTAGTTGAGTATAGACCCCAAACTTCTGTTCCATACAAGAGCATAGGGGTAACCTTAGCTTTATATACTTTAATTAATGAGCTAGGGATCCTGGGTAACTATAATTCTTTAGTTCAAGCAGTAAATTCACCACTCCATTGGTGATGGCAGACCCAAGATCCAGTCTTGGAAAAAGTTACGCCTAAATATACAAAGATGTTAACCTGTTCAACAGGTTAACCATCTAATTGCCACCTATATCTCTGTTGATGTTTTCCAAACACCATGATTTTGTATTTAAATTTATTAATGGTTAGGGAGCTATAAGAGCTGAATTTTCTTAATAGCCTACAGAATCCTACTTGTGAATACGATAATAAAATCATATCACCCACATAGAGCAAGCTGTTACAGTATGTATTTAGGATCTTCGGCATATGTACCATGGGATCCTTTATTAATCCTGGCAAATCATTGATATATAAACTAAATAATAATGGGGACAAGATATTTCCTTTTTTAATTCCTTCATTTTTGTTCTTGGAAAGCTGTGAACTTTACAGAGAGATCAAATCTTTCCTTAATTCTTGTTGAGAAGTCCTAATAGAGGTACTCCTTGCTTAACAACTGCCCTGTTTAGCAATCCTCTGAAGTTATGACAGTGCTGATAAAATGATTTAATGGCCATTCCTTGCACATACAACTGTTGCAATGCTGTCATGTGATTGTCATTTGCATGTTTCACAGCTGGCTCCCAACAAGCAGTCAATGCAGAAACCAGTGGTAAAACTGTAAATCACAGTCATGTGATGTCTTGCTTAAAAACTTACAGCGAATTGTTTGATGGCCACAGTGAAAGTGGGATTGCTGTGATCACATGATGTCTTGCTTAACTTAGCAATAGAGTTGCCAGTCCTAACTGTGGTTTTAAACAAGGACAATCTGTAAATGTATTGGAATACAGAGGAAGGGAATATTATAGTTATTTGACTACAGTTTTCTCCAACGATTTTCAGTTAACAAAGTGGAAGAAGCGCTAATGTGAAATACTGAGTTAGACTATCTATATCTACATATTATTATTTATTATTATATAGATAAATAAAAATGTAAATGTTCGTTTGTTCATAGGGATAGATGGGGAACTCATCAAATTTGCAGACGACACCAAGCTGGCAGGAATAGCCAACACTCCAGAAGACAGGCTTAAGATACAGAAGGATCTGGACAGACTTGAACACTGGGCACTAACTAACAAAATGAAATTCAATGGTGAAAAAAGCAAGGTTCTACATTTAGGCAAGAAAAACCAAATGCACAAGTACAGCATAGGTGGCACGTTGCATTTGAATACGCGCGTGTTTTTATATACCTACTATTATATAGATGTCACACATGTGACAGGTAAAAACATGCTTTTTTTGAAAAACAGCACCGGCAAACCAGACAATCTCTATATCTGCACAGACAATGGAACAACAAAAAATATTGTATACCCACAAGCATTGTGAAATTAAACATATTACAAACGTGCGCTTTCTCTTTTCTTTCTTTTCCATTTAACCAGACTGAGCCACAGCAACGCGTGGTTGGGAACAACTAGTTACTTATAAAGGGATAGCAAACTAAGAATTTCCTCTGAAAAATACCAAAAATGACATCCATCATTACATCCACACTAGATCACGTTCTGAGTCTCAGTCTTCCATATGCTGGGATTGTCGCTATTACAGTCACAAAATGTGCATGTATATATGTATGTGTGTATGAGCCATGGGGGTGCAGTGGTTAGAATGCAGTATTGCATGCTAACTCTGCCCACTGCCAAGAGTTCGATCCTGACTGGCTCAAGGTTGACTTCCATTCTTCTGAGGTTGGTAAATTGAGAAGCCAGATTGTTGAGGATAATATGCTGACTCTGCAAACTGCCAAGAGAATGTTGTAAAAGCACTATGAAGCAATATGTAAGTCTAAGTGCTATTGTATTATATGCACACACAAACACACACACACACAGGCATCAGCATGTATTAAAACAAACCTCATCCAAACACTAACATACATACTGTGTGCTATTATTTAGCTGATATTTAGATTCTAAGCTGTCCAGATACTTTCAAGAAAAGCTCTTATACCATTCAATTCCAACCGTAGTCATCAGGAAATTCAGAAATCTAGATTTCTGAACCAAAATTGAATTAGGATTCACTCTGAGGGAGAGGGTGATTATGTATAATAAACAAACAAACAAATAAAATTTAGGATCCTGGATCAAACCAATGATTTCAGATTTCAGTCTGCTAAATCAAGGGCCATAATAAGCAACTTGTTCATGTTGTCAGTCCTGTATTTCAGCATCCAGTAACCCTTCAAAATTAAGTGTCCAAGAAGACCACAGATTTAACTGATCTCTCTGTAAGAATTCTATTTGTCTGCAGCCTGGATAGGACAAGGCGGAATCTCGCCTACTAAGTTTTTGATTTTGCTTCTGCCAGTGCACGATTGCTTCTGTGAAGCTGTGAACAGTCCATCTGAAGACCATTAGAATATGTTGAACATGAATATTCCTCAGCAGGAAGGACAGTTATGGAAAATGGAATTGCAGTTCACTGAAGGATGTTACTGCAATATCTATTAGTATTAAGAGACCAGAGTGAAGGGACCTCCCAGCCATATCTGCGTGAAATTCATATTCTAATAAGGAAGCAAGGAATGTTCACTAGAGGGTAATTATGATGTGAATGTTTAAACTGACATCCAATGGGTAAGAAAGGTTTTTAAAAATAAGCACACATCCAGTCTGAAATTTCACACCTAGCCTGAAATTCCACACCTACAAGTACAGGCACAGCAGAGTTAAAATGACAGTAAATGGCAGAAATATAGATTTAAGATACAGAAGGATCTTGACAGACTTTAACATTGGGCGCTGTCTAACAAAATGAAATTCAATGGTTCTACATTTAGGCAAGAAAAACCAAATACACAGGCATAGTATAGGTGGTACCTTGCTCAATAGTAGCAACTGTGAGAGGGATCTTGGAGTCCTAGTGGACAATCACTTAAATATGAGCCAGCAGTCTGCTGCAGCTACCAAAAGTGTCTACATAGTGCTTGGCTGCATTAACAGAGGGATAGAATCAAGATCACATAAAGTGTTAATACCACTTTACAATGCCTTGGTAAGGCGACACTTGGAATACTGCATCCAGTTTTGGCACCATAAAATAAAAAGATGTTGAGACTCTAGAAAGGGTACAGAGAAGAGCAACAAAGATAATCAGGGGACTGGAGGCTAAAACATATAAGGAATGGTGTGGGGGAAAATGCACACACAGCAAACTGCCTTGCTTTCCCCCCCACAAACCTCATAACCTTTTGATACTCTTTGTCCCAGTGAAGCAGCCAGAAGGTCATCCCCTTTTGACTTAATGCCTCACCTACCTAAACAGACAATATGCTTAGTTCCTTCTACTATTTTTTCCTGCTTTTGTTAGTTCCTTCTCCTGTTGGTTCTTTACCTGGTCTTTGATCATGTAATGTGTTACTAGGAAATAGTTGCTTACATGAAGACATTTTTCAATGAAGAAACCTTTGTCAGCATCTAATGGTTAAGCTGGTGTATGTAACAAGTATATAAGAAGCAATAAACTTAGAGTATGTCAAGCTGTGTCCTGCAGCTTCAAACCTCTGCTCAAGACATGCCTGTGTCTTTTTCCTAATTCCTTACAGAACGGTTGCTGGAATTGGGTATGTTTAGTCTAATGAAGAGAAGGATGAGAGGTGACATGATAGCAGTGTTCCAATATCTCAGGGGCTGCCACAAAGAAGAGGGAGTCAAGCTATTCTCCAAAGCACCTGAAGGCAGGAAAAGAAGCAACAGATAGAAACTAACCAAAGAGAGAAGCAACCTAGAACTAAGGAGAAATTTTGTGACAGTTAGAACAATTAATCAGTGGAACAACCTGCCTCCAGAAGCTGTGAATGCTCCAACACTGGGAAGTTTTTAAGAAGAGACTGGACAGCCATTTGTCTGAAATGTTATAGGGTTGGACTGGATGACCTCCAAAGTCCCTTCCAACATTATGATTATTATTATATTGTTTATTATTTTTGTTATTGTTATTGTTACTGCTACTATTACTGTTATCATTATTATTAACTTTTCTTGAATGAGTAGAACCACTTTTGAGGTACTATATCCTACTTGTAATACTCTTGAGGATATCAGATCTGGGATGCCAAAATCCAGTTGTCCACTAGAAAGCATCAAAGTGACAAGAACTAAAGCTTTCACTGTCACCTAGCGATCACCCACATTTTTTGCATACTAGATTTGATGGTTCTATTTGAAGGTAAGCATATAATGATTAAAGCATCATTTCAAACATTCTTAGGCAGGCGTACAATAACAATTTTCTTCTCTCAACTATTTTGCCCAATTTTAAAGGGAAAAAGAAACTTCATGTTCTTTCCTCTTGAGATACCATCACAACTTTAATTACTCATTTGTCATCCTCCCTTAGGGACAGTTTTTTGTTGTCGTCTCATTGCCAGTTGCATTCCCTTATCAGCTCTTTTTCTTCTTCTTCTTCTTGGCTTTCCCCTGAGTATCTCAGTTCCATTACAATGTGGACCACCACACATCCTCTATAATTGTTTTCCCTCTAGGCTTGACACAGCTCATCTAGATGAGATTTTTCTCTCTGAAATGTTTTTGTTTAACCTCCTGCTTGTTGGAAAAAGCATCATGAGCCAAACTCATGGCAGTCAGTGAAGTTAGATATGGCATCTGCTCATCCAAATTGCACGCTCTGTGCTTATAGGAAAACTATTCCCTCCACAACATTTAA
The DNA here is from genome assembly GCF_016545835.1 of Crotalus tigris. Taxonomy (NCBI): domain Eukaryota; kingdom Metazoa; phylum Chordata; class Lepidosauria; order Squamata; family Viperidae; genus Crotalus; species Crotalus tigris. Next base: position 1,420,209 of record NW_024100541.1, on the reverse strand, counting down.
TCAGTGCTAAAAAGGGGATTTTTTTAGAAAACAGAAAAGGTTAGTTAAATACAAAGTGTGAGATCAACAGAAAGAAATATTGTTAAGAAAAGGTCAGCAATTTTAAAGGTCATATTAAATAATAATACAGGGAGGGCAACTTTAACCTCTCCCATTAATTTTAAATTCACAGGGAAAGACTGGTAAGAAATTTGCCAGTTGGGAAAATAAATGGAAAAAGAGAATATCTTGATAGTGTTCAGTGCATCTTATTTTTCATTCCTTTAGCAGATCCTAACCTAATATATATCTGAGCAGGTAACAGCATCTGCCAAATCTTGGCTGATGTATAAATCTAAATAGCATCAGATTATATTTGAAGAGAGACTGGTAGGCTACTCTAAGAAGCCAAACAAACATTCCAGAAGGAAGTAGCAAACCACATTTGTACCATTCCAAGAAAACTCATGGATATCTCCAGGAGTCAAGACTGACTCAAGGGCGATTTTACTTTAACCTTTCAGTAAGCTATCCCCACAGTATACATTTTAAAGGGTAAGCCTTTTCACAGAAGCAAAATGAATCATGGACTAAAAGGGAGGAAATAAACGTTAAAGACATGCATTTCAAGTAAGTCAAATACTCTGAACTTTGATCATTTGAATTATTGATTTGAAGATTCAGGGATAATGCACAACAGCTTAGTTGTTACAGTGCAAGTACAGCAAAGCTTTAAATTGAAATCTATGGAGATTCTCAGTCATCCAGGTCATGGTTGTGCTTTCTTTTTCTTTTTTTCAAAAAGCAACTGGAGTTGGTTTTTTTTCCTTGAAGACATTTCACTTCTCATCCAAGAAGCTTCTTCAATCCTGACCGAATGGTGGAATTTGGAAGGATTTATATTCCTTGCAGTCATCTGGTCATTAGTTCTCTCTGAGAGTTGTGGAGGCCACTTGGGGGTTTATCTGTGCTCTCAGGGTCACCTGAATCATGCAGATGGGTGTGGAATCTCACTATCCAGGTAACCCTGATAAACCTCCAAGTGGCCTTCAAGACTCTCAGAGAGAGTGCTAACAACCAGATGACTGCAAGGAATAGAAATCCTTCCATTCTCCACCACTCGGTCAGGATTGAAGAAGCTTCTTGGATGAGAAATGAAATGCCTTCAAGGAAAAACAAAGAAATTCCAGTTGCCTTTGGAAAAAAAGGACCTTTGGGACTTTAAATTGAAGCTTTGAACCTAAGCTCTGGACAGCCTTATTGATTAATCTATCAATACCCACACAACTGGAACCCAGTTGCAGTGTACTAATTCTCTTATTTTGGAATCCATAACTTCTATCTTCCTCTTGGGAGTGAGGGCAATATTTCCTTTATCTACACGGGTCATAGCCTATGTGGTGTTTTCAGTTAGACTGGCTACCAGGACACGGTACTGATTAGTTTATTGATTGGTTTCATCCATATTAGGAATTATCAGACATATGTCATTACTCCACATATAGCTTTATGTGACCATGTTGTAAGGTTGGCTAGATCCTGATATCTACAGTAAATAATATATTTATGTTGGCTTTACTATCTATAAGGGCTAGCTACCTATTTCTGAAAAAAAGCATGAACAAGATAAGCCCTCCAAATTTTTCTAAACTATAAATCCCAATATTCCTCAACATTGGTTATTCTGGCAGGGGGTGATAGACATTCTGATTCAGCAGCAATTGGGAAAATTACTGGTTTCCAGGGACAAAGAAAAAAGCTGGTTTATGGTTTTCATAATGTACTTATAAACATTATGCTCCCATTTTAATATTGTATCAAATTCTTGGTATTGCCTAAACAATTTCCTGAATCAGCATCAAGTTTTTTGTAGTAAATAATTAAAACAGGTTGCATTCCAATCCGCACTTTCTTTTCCAAATATACAATCCAGCCATATTTAAGTAGATTGTATAAGATATACCTTTAGTCAGTAGTAAGCTAATTTCTCTGGGACCTATTGTCTCTTAATGATGTAAAGGATTATACTCTTTCAATACACACACACATACACACACACAAAAAAAACCCATGTAGATTTAGAAGTGCCATTAAATTCCCTGTTGCTTAGTTACTCAACACAAAGTATAGGGTTGAAACCTTAAAAGCTAATTAAACATAAAATAAAAATGATGGTTTTCTTTGTTTTTTAAAATAATATTTAGTTGTTTGCTTGTTAGATTCATCTGCCCCCTCTCCAATTCTCAACAACTGGGTATAAAGTGTATAAAGTGTTAAAAACATTACAACAGGAAAACAAAACAAAACAAAAAAGAACAAGGATGGTAGAGATAATAAACTCATAGGCTGTTGTGGGAAAAATAGGAGGAAGAAGGAATATTACATTTAGAGAGCCAGTTTCATCAAGTGGTTAAGGCACTGGACCAGAGAGTGGGAAGCTGTGAGTTCAAGTCCCATTTTTGCCATGAAAGCCAACACACGGTTGTTGTAATAATAATAATAATGATCAAGTTGGAAGGAACCTTGGAGGTCATCTAGTCCAACCCCCTGCTCAGGCAGGAAACTCTATACCATTTCAGACAAATGGCTGTCCAGTTTCTTCTTAAAAACTTCCAGTGTTGGAGCATTCATCGCTTCGGGAGGCAGGTTGTTCCACTACTTAATTGTTCTAACTGTCAGGAAGTTTCTCCTTAGTTCTAGGTTGCTTCTCTCTTTGGTTAGTTTCCACCTGTTGCTTCTTTTCCTGCCTTCAGGCGCTTTGGAAAATAGTTTGACTCCCTCTTCTTTGTGGCAGCCCCTGAAATATTGGAACACTGCTATCATGTCCCACCTCATCCTTCTCTTTGTTAAACTAGACATACCCAATTCCAGCAACCATTCCTTATATGTTTTAGCCTCTAGTCCCCTAATCATCTTTGTTGCTCTTCTCTGTACTCTTTCTAGAGTCTCAACATCTTTTTTACATCATGGTGACCAAAACTGGATGCAGTACTCCAAGTGTGGCCTTACCAAGACATTGTAAAGTGGTATTAATACTTCACGTGATCTTGATTCTATCCCTCTAGCCTAGCACTGTGTTTGCTTTTTTTGGCAGCTGCAGCACACTGCTGGCTCATATTAAATGATTGTCCACTAGGACTCCGAGATCCCTCTTACAGTTACTACTCTTGAGCAAGGTACCCCCTATACTAAACCTGAACATTTGGTTTTTCTTGCCTAAAGGTAGAACCTTACTTTTTTCACCATTGAATTTCATTTTGTTAAATAGCACCCAGTGTTCAAGTCTGTCCAGATCCTCCTGTATCCTAAGCCTGTCTTCTGGAATGTTAGCTATTCCTGCCAGTTTGGTGTCGTCTGCAAATTTGATGAGTTCTGTGGGAATAATAGAAGGAAAAAGGTTGAGTTAGTTGTAAAAATAATAAAGGTGGGATACTAAATAAATAAACAATCTCAGTTGGGAATTCTTTTTTTTTTTTTTTAAGAAGAAGAAAGGGGGATTCATTCAGGCTTGCCAAAGACCTGAATAAAAAGGCAGAGCTCTACAAACTTTTGAAACACCAGTAAGATGGAAGTCATTTGAATCTCAGGGAGAAATAAAACTTGGATATTATTTAAATTATTTATTTTTTAAACCATATATTATCAAAATACAAAAGCATAATGTACAAAAGAGAATTTTATAGACTGCAAAACATAAAATTGTGCTGAAAATCTAATATATCAAGATATGATCTGGCTTGTCTACATTAAAATTTTCAGGAATTGTATCATCAGTAAGAAGGCATTATATTTTTTTAAAAAAAGGAAACAAAAGGAAGAAGACTATAAAGGTAGTAAGCATGCATTTATTTAGTGACTAAATTATAGTCAAGGTTGCATAACAAACTTCTTTGAAATTGTACATGTTTCCATTATAAAAGATAAGTACACTTGCAAATATTATCCAAACACCTCCACCCCCAGCCCAACAAATCTATAGGTGTACATTTTAAAATATAGAATAAAAACCCAGAATCTAAAGCAGCCTGGATCGAAAATCCATGCATGTGTTTGTCCCAAAGTCAACAAAATTCAGTACCTCAGAAATCTCTGTATTCCATTCTGCTAAAACAACAACAAAAAAGCAGAAACCCTGTAAATATTACCACTATTTGTATTTTTATTGTATTTGTATTAGCAATTAATGGGAATTACAAGTCTTAAAATATGGACATATACATTATGTATGGACAAATGTAATGAAATATGGGACTTATTTATACAAAATAAATTAAAAATGATGGCTATAGATAGATAATAGATGGATAAACAGACAGATAGATAACAGATAGATATAGATATTCTGTAAATATAAATATACTGTAGATAGAGATACAAGTTGAGATAGATATAGACACAGAAATTAGATATACTGTAGATAGATATAGAGATATAGTACGTATTTCAATAGTAATTGTGTCAGATAACTAAAGAATTGTAACTATTTTAGTTTAAGCAATCTATTACAATGTTTTCTTTTTTTTTTGTATTTTTTCACTTAAAAAACCCACTTTGTATGTATTTCTTTGACAATGCACGTAGGTCGCTTTTTTCCTCCATTTTCATTATTTTAAAAACAAGTAAAAATAAATTTAAAAATGGGAGTAAAATGCATTGGACAGCCTTTAATTTAACTCAACACCAATATGGTGTTCTCAACTACCACATTCAAAAAATTCTATCCCAATTAATAGATACTACACTTAATGAATTTGGTACTCATACAGGTGGTTTTGATTAACACCAGTAGAAAAGTTCACGAACGTATTAAAAATTTCTCTCATAGTGTTTTTGTCTGAAAAGTACAGATTAGAACAATTTGACAGGATATTTTTTATATATTTCTTTACTTCAGGGAGATAGTCTATCACTTTCCTGTTTCTCAGGGTAGGATTTAACGGGATAAATGATCATTTTTTCCTTTCATTGCAAATAGAAAAATGTCCAGTAAACAGAGTATTTTATTCAATTCACAGTAGGAAAGATTGTTTCCCAGCTTGAAATCTCAGGATGAGCCCAGAGTCACTTAGTTTGAAGGCAGGGGATGCAGAAGTCATAATAAAGACTAGAAACTATGGGTGCTACTGCTGTTTTTAATGTAAAATGTAACCGTTTTCATGAAGCACAGATTTACCATTCACATATCTACTGTGTTGCACGACAAAGACAATTGTATAATTAATCACATTTTTGAACGTACATCTGAAAATTAAAATAAATCCTGTGTTAGCCTTTCACAAAAACCTGTAATTCATGCATGGTTAGATTTTGAACATATAAGATGTAAATGAAACCTTTGTCATACTTGGCCAATCAAGCTTATTCATTTCCAAAAGAATCAGATATTGCTTATGCTTCGATCTATTATTGTCTGAGTCGTATAGAATAGGTAAGTAGGAATGAAGGTGAGTGATTGTTGTGTGCCTTTCTCTACAAAATTGTTCAAAAACTAGGTCTTCTAGTTTCCCTCATTTTCTTTCTCTGACAAAGTTTTTTTTTCTAATTCAGCCTAATTCTGAAATTTACTTTCTGTAATGTTGCAAGGGGTGGGTAACTATGGCCTCTTTACAACCTGTAGACTTCAACTCCCAGAATTCCTGGCTCAGGGATTCTGGGAGTTGAAGTCTATGGGTCATAAAGGGGCCACGGTTGCCCATACCCGGGGTAATGAGTACTGGGGGTCATTGCTTTTGTGATCTTCTCCTCCCCTTCATTCTGCAGTTTTCCTGGATGACTATGTTACTTCCTCTTAAAAGAGATACAGTAGTGGCCAAAATTGTGGAAACCTTTTGGGAAAAGTGTATTTTTGAAGTTTGATGGCTAATAACACCACTTTTTTTGGAGTAGTACCATAAAATTATATATCAATGGAAAGATAATTTAATCAAGTATGTAATGCAACATAGTTTGTTCAATTATCTATACTGTATTCTATGAAAAGTTATAGCCAAATAATCAGAAAAAGGAAACACAACTTGGCTACAATCAGATGAAGTTTTCCTTCATCTGATTGTAGCCAATGAGCATGAGTGTTTAGAGAGCCAATCAGGTGTCATCTTGTTTTGCCAATGAGCCAATCAGATCATAGTAGGATTCAGTTACTGATGTCATGTACTGAAGCTGAGAGGAAGACATTTGTCAGTGTGTTATGTGATCGCTATCAAGTGGTTGGGTTTTTTTGTGTTCTTGCATTTAGTGAGCTTGTAAAATGTAATAAAATTAAAGTAATGGTGCAAAGAGTTCACTGGTTGCCCAGAAAGTGATGTAAAATAGTATTATTAAGTGAACAAGGCTACAGTTATAAAGAAATTAGAAGAAAAATTGGTGGAAACTTAACCAAAGCTGGCATTTCTATTGTACACTTTTCCCAAAAGGTTTCCACAATTTTGGCCACTACTGTATATGGCTTCATGACTTATTTCCTTTAACTGAAATTTGGGAAGCCAAGAGAGTGTCAGACTTCTCAGGTGATTTGTGGATCCAGCTTTTTGCTAACCACAAGGAACTCAAAGACCCCAGATGCTACCACGAATTTCACCAAACTTATCTTTTTTTTTTGGAAAAAGAAAAAGTAAGTGGGGGGGGGAACCCTTCAGGATAGCAATTTTTTAAATCAAATTTAATTATACATAAAAAGTTCTCTTATCACCTTTATGAGTGTTCTGTATCTTCCTCAATCTTGGGTCCTCCACTACAGACCTGGGATTTGAAAATTCTGCACAGAATTTTAGTTTGCATAGCAAAATTTCTTAAGCTTCAGAAACTAACTATATATACACTGCTATCATGTTACCCTTAATCTTTCTCGTCATTTAAACTAAACATACCCAATTCCAGCAACCGTTCTTTATATGTTTTAGTCTCCAGTCCCCTAATCATCTTCGTTGCTCTTCTCTGTACTCTTTACTCTGTATCTATATTTCATATATGTGTGTGTGTGCGCACGTGTGTGTGTATACACATATATTATATATATGTGTGTGTGCGTGTTTGTGTGTGTATGTGTACTATCCACATCTATATTTATGCTATATATATATTCTCTGTATATGTGTGTATATAATATATATAGGACAGAAGACTGAAACATTTTCTGGCACAAGATCAATTTTCAAGGTCACAAAGATTGCAGATTAATTTTTCTTGAGACATATTTCATTGCTGATAAAACTGGGAAACAACTGCAATGATAACAGCCGACCTCTGGCTACACTGCTATGTCCTTGAGCATTATACACTGTTGAGCTGATGTTGTATGGCTCCTATCCAGTAACCTTCCATTTCAACAGTATCTCCAACAAATGAATGTTTGGAGTCCTTGCTATGAGGTGCTTCCTTGAAACTGTTTCATGACTATTTTACTAATTGTCTCGAAAGCTACTTCTACAAATGGAAAAAATACAAAGCTTTTCAAATCATTCAAACAAAACTATATGTACAAATCTTGTTGTTCGTCCATCGATTTCGATGAAGATCTTGACATCTTGTGGGTTATGGGCCATCAACGATGTGTCCATAGGTGGCTAATAAGACCGATGTTAGCATGGAATGTTCTGCCACATACTGAACAAAGAAATGTAGACACTGTTACTTCAGCATTTGCAGCTCTGGCTTTGCGGAGTGCTCACTTTTCTTGTGCCAAGATTGTCCTTCTGTGTTCATATGTCTGGCAACCCTGGTACACCAAGGTGCGCCATGTCGGTCGATCATGCGCCAGAAGTTCCCAAGAGATGGTGTTAATATTCAGGGACTTAAGAGAGGCTTTCAACGTGTCTTTGTATCACTTCTTTTGTCACCCATGTGATCGCTTTCCTTGAGACAGCTCACCATAGAAGAGCTGTTTAGGGATGTGATGATCTGGCATCCTTACAATATGGCCTGCCCAGCGCATCTGGGCTTTCATCAACAGAGTGTAAACTGATGATAGGCCTGCTCTGGAGAGGACATCTGTGTCTGGTATCCACAATCTGCCAAATGCAGAACTTGCCTTGGCAATTCTACAGTTGACCTCGATGTCAATTGTCACTGCACAGGAGAGGGTACTACCAAGATACGTAAATTGGTCCACTGCTTGCAGCTTTTGTCCCTTTACTGTGATAGTAGGCTCTTGATATTGGGCTTTTGGAGCTGGCTTCAGTTTTCTTCGTGTTGATGAAGAGGCCAAAGTTGTCACAAGCGGCTGCGAATTTGTCCATGCTGGCTTGCATTTCCTGCTCCGATCCTGCATTAAGGGCACAGTCATCAGCAAAGAGGAGATCTCGTAGCACAGTCTCCTTTACCTTGGTGACAGCCTGAAGTCTTCGCAGGTTGAACAGTTTCCCATTGGTTCTGTACCTCAGATTAACTCCCACTGAGCTGTTCTGAAAGGCGTCTGACAGCATGGCTGAGAACATCATGCTGAACAGGGTTGGTGCCAGCACGCAGCCTTGCTTAATGCCATTAGTAACAGGGAAGGCCTCTGAGGCTCCACTGTTACTCAGAACACGAGCCACCATGCCATCATGGAACTGTCGTACAATCAGAATAAATCTGTCAGGGCACCCAAACTTCGACATAATGCACCATAGTCCTTCACGACTAACTGTGTCAAAAGCCTTTTGACACATTGACCATCTGGAACAGGGTATACTACCTGAGACACAGCGTGGTTTCCGCAAAGAGCGTGGCACAGTGGACATGATATTTGCAGCTCGACAGCTCCAGGAGAAATGTCAGGAGCAGAATCGTGAACTATACACCACCTTTGTGGATCTCATACAAATCTAAATAGGACTAAATAACAAGATGTATTTATTTCCTAAATACATAGATGGAAAAAATAAAAAAACCCTAAAAAAACAATAATATTTTTCTACACCTCTACAATACAAGAGTACGTTTTACCTGCAATTTAGAGGAGAATTATTCAAAGCAAGGCAACACCAATATCTTACTAGAACATGATCTACTGAAATTTGTCCACAGATTTTGTATGTCCCTTTTCCAACTGTGCTAACTTAATCTACTAGATTTGTAATTGTTGTTTCAGTGACTAAACAGAGGAGAATTTGAAATGTAAATTCTCTGTGCTTGCAAATCCTTGCAAATCCTCCTTTTATCAACCCTAAGTCTCCACAGCTAATTCTGTGTCCTTCATTTTCTGTTCTTCACGGGTATATTTTCAGGAAGAATAGGGAGGTTTTTAGGAACACAAAGTTTATTTGACTCTTTGGCTCACAGATAAAAATGACGCATTTGCATGTGAGGTTCACACTTCTTATCATTGTCAGGGACCACTTTCTCTCTTTTCAATCCAAGAAAGCAGGACCAGCAAAGTAGATTGCTGTAGGAAATCCATTTGATAGTTCTGAGTCTGCTTTACATGTGCTTGAGAAAATATTCAAAAATGTTGGAACATTCCATTTGAATGTCCCATCATTTAAATATAATAATGTTATATGCTTTCTTGCTTCCTCTGAGAGACAATATGATTCTTTTAAGAAATACTGAACTCTGTAAACTGTAAAGCATTGGACTTTACTGAAGAATATGGGAAAATATCTTATGTATTATATGTCTTAGCCTAGATCGGCTAAGCTTGCTGAACTGGAAGAATTCTATTTAGGAACGTAGAACTAACCTAATCTTTAGTCCCCCCCCCTCTTTTTTTTTTTTCTAAAAGAGCAAGTTCTTTTATGCAAGAGTCAACTCAGCATTTGCTCAGAAATGACAAATACCCAATGTCCTGAATCCATCCAGAATGGGAAAAAGACAAACCATGAAAATGAGGACATGAGAACTATAAAACAGAATCCAGCAGCCTGAAAAAGGTAGGTCAGTACCAAATTAGCACTGCCTTCTTAGAAACAGAGCAAGCCTTTTTTGTTCAATCTAACATACTTAACTGCAGAGGCAAATAAATATGTATCACTGAAGCAAATATGTTAGCAGAGCAATGAATTAGTTCCAAATGAGTTCCAAATGATCTGCTGAACACTGTAATTAATATTAATCTAAGTCCTTGAGAAAACATATCTTCAGATTGAAGATCCTGAGGTGGCCACTTTCTCTCTGTTTTTAAATAATCGCAGAGGAAATTGAATGGCTACTAACAATACCCTAACCCTTCTTGACAGCAAACAAAGAACCGAAGCAAAACTGAAACCTGATTTCAGCTACACCTGAGGGAATAAATATGTGTCTATTGGGGAGGTGAGATTTCCCATCTGAGAGACTGTTAAAAACAAAAGCATTGTTTAGTAATCATCCAGTGTTACATGTGTGAGGAATAAATAGACTTTCCTGAACAGAGTTATGGTTTATTGAACAGGATGTCTCTTAGAAGACACTGATAATATAATACTAATGGATGGGAAACATGGCATTTGTTGTCTTTCCACATGAGATTGTCATTTGTGTAACATTTTTATACTACTCCTCATGGACAACTCAGTGTGGCCAACTCACCACGGCCAACATGCCACGGCGAACTCACTGTGACCAATGCATTGTGGGACAACTCACCATGGGACAAGAGTTATACTAATATTGAAGAGATGGTGGAATAGAATCATTAAAGAAAGGATGTAAAAGGAGGGACAGAATGAAATGTGAATGACAAAAAAATAAAATAATTGTTTAGTTATTTTAAATACTTAAACTGAATTGTTGAATTGTCTGCAGCAAACTGGCCATGCCGAGCTGGCCACGGAGAATTGGCTGTGGCAAGCTGGTCATGCCATGTTGCCCTATTCCATCCTCATGTTATCGTTCTATTGTGGTATACAGCACAAACAGGAAAAAAATGTTTTTAGAAAAATCATACAAATCACATAAGGTCATCACGACTCATGAGCTTATATGACATAGTCTGAAGTCTTTCACAAGAATATCAAAACCTTTCATTATAATAATAATAATAATAATAATAATAATGTGGCAAAAGCAAGCAAGGGTAGTACCAATAGTCATAGGCTCCTTGGGTGCAATCCCAAAACAACTGGAGCACCACTTGAACACCATTGGCATTGACAAATTCGCTATTAGTCAATTGCAAAAGGCGGCCTTATTAGGAACTGCTTCCATCCTGCGACGATACCTGTAATACCATCAAACATCCACATCTGCCTATCCCAGGTCCTGGGTAAGGACTCGATAGGTAGACAAAATGCCAAATCCAGTCTGAACATCTGGCTGACTATGCGATGATCAATAATAATATTGGAAGGGACCTTGGAGGTCATCAAGTCCAACCCCCTGCTCAGGCAGGCAGGAAACCCTATACCATTTCAGACAGATGGCTGTCCAGTCTCTTCTTAAAAACTTCCAGTACTGGAGCATTCACCTCTTCTGGAGGCAGGTTGTTCCACTGGTTAATTATTCTAACTGTCAAGAAGTTTCTCCTTAGTTCTAGGTTGCTTCTCTCCTTGATTAGTTTCCATCTGTTGCTTCTTGTCCTGCCCTCAGGTGCTTTGGAGAATAGCCTGACTCCCTCTTCTTTGTGGCAGCCCCTGAGATATTGGAACACTGCTATCATGTCCCCCTCATCCTTCTCTTCGCTAAACTAGACATATCTAATTCCAGCAACCGTTCCTCATATGTTTTAGCCTCCAGTCCCCTAATCATCTTTGTTGCTCTTCTCTGTACTCTTTCTAGAGTTTCAGCATCTTTTTTACATCGTGGTGACCAAAACTGGATGCAGTATTCCAAGTGTGGCCTTACCAAGGCAACCTCAAAACCTTGTAGAGAAACAAAGACAGAACTTTGCAAGGGCACAAAAATACAAAAGAGATACTTTAATTTGAATTTAATTTGGAGCAGAGGGATGGGGTTAATGCCTCAATGGCATAGTCACAGTTTTCATGTTGAAATTATGATTGAACCTGTCTGTATGTTGTGAGGTTAAGAAGTTTTCACTGTGTCTTCCGACTGCTAATGGATCTTCATGGAGGCACTCTGCTAGTCTGCCTGTGTGTAGCCTACATAGTGGCTGTTACAGTCCTTACACTGTATGTTATAGATGATTCCAGTTTTTTTTTTTTGGGCTGCTGGGTATTTTGACTTACTTAAGATGTTTTGGAAGATTTTAATTTGTACACTACAGTGATGCCATGTGGTTGTTTTGTGATATATTTGATGTATGGTAGTGCTATCCTTTCCATGGTTGTGTTGATGGTACTCTAAAGTGTTGATTGGGCCAGTCACTTTTTGATTAATTGTATGGGTATCCCTTTTATTGGAAGATCTATAGAAGGTGTGTTTCGTTGTTCTTGTGTTCTGGGTTGCTGCAGTGCATTTGGAATTGTCTGAATAATGATCTTGCACTGTTCCTCTTGTGAGAAGTTGGGTTGTTACTTTGCTAATGGAGCACTTGGTTATATTGGTTGTTTTTCAATACATTTGGCTTTTCTGCTGATGAAAATATCCAAGAAGGAGAGTGTATTATTGTTTTCTTCACTTATGATTTTTTTTCCTTTGAAGATGTTGTTGATTGTTTCATGTGTCTTCTGCAGTTGTTCCTTTTTTATTATGATGAGATATCAAATACATACCAGATCCATACTTTTGATTGTATGTGTGGGAGTGCTATAATTTCTAGAATCTAGATCAGTGGTTCTCAACCTTTTAAATGCCGCGACCCCCAACTGGTCGTAAGTCGAGGACTACTCAACCGGTCGTAAGTCGAGGACTACTCAACTGGTGCAGCACCGTTTGCAGAATGGGACTTTTGGCAGGCTCAGCAGGGCAGAGACAGCCTGGACAATTCCTATTGGCTTTTGAAAGCCAATAGAATTAGACTCTATTCAAGAGAGTCTATTCTATTGGCTTTCAAAAGCCAATAGAATAAATGGGAGTAGCACAGCTAAGGAAAAGGGGGGAAAAATGGCGGACTGCATTGTTTGGTGACCCCCGTGAAATGGTCGTTCGACCCCAAATGGGGTACCGACCCACAGGTTGAGAACCACTGATCTAGATGCTACATTGCGGTCTCAGCTAAGTCCTGAAAGTGATGATTCCCTGGGTGTTGATAAATTTTGTATAGTTAAATACGGTACATTTATTTGTTGGTGTATTATCTCTTGCTTGTGTGATGACTACTACATTTTCTAATTTGCCCTCTTTAAACTAGGGAAGTTGTTTCAAGCTTCTTCCACACGTAAGGGAGTATATGACATTCCTCTTCTGTGTCTCTACAATTTTGTGGATTACAATTTATCACTCGTTTCATCCCCAAAGGAAATACTGTGAATTCTTTTCTCCTGAGCTATGAAGCATTATTTTCCTATTGATGGGAATACAAACTTTGTCTTGCCTTCCAGCTTATAGGATTTCATTCTTTCCTCTGGAATCAAGGAACTGGCCACCATCCTCTTCTTCTATAGCTATTCCAAGTGATCGCTTTGCAATTTTCCACCCTATCTCTACTGGTGATGGTTATTTCAAATTTATTTTCATCTGGCAATATGGAAAACAGAAAGTAGTAGTGAGGACACTCTACAATTGTGGGAAATCACTTAAGAGAAAATAAGAGACGATACAGGAAGCCATGTGTTAAAACTTTATTTAGCAGTTTTGGTGGCGCAGCAGTTAGAGTGCAGTACTGCAGGCCACTTTAGCTGACTGTGTTCAGCAGGTCAGCAGTTCAAATCTCACCGGCTCAAGGTTGACTCAGCCTTCCATCCTTCCGAGGTAGGTAAAATGAGGACCCAGATTGTTGGGGGCAATGTAAATATATATATATATATATATATATATATACATACATTGCTTACTGGTGTACACCGCTTAGAGAGTGCTTGCACTTAAAGTGGTATATAAGTCTCATAAATAAATAAATAAATAAATAAATAAATAAATACATGTTTGTATTTGTAACTCAGGATTGAATTGGGGGTTCCTGGTGCTTTGGAGCTTGGATGTTTTCTTGGAGAAATTTCAGTACCCAACTAGGTAACATCATCAGTGCTAGTTGAATAATGAAACCTCTTCAAGAAAACAACCAAGCTCAGAGAGTATAAATATATTTTATGCTTGTCAACATTTGGAATCCTAAACTTTTTAATATTTTGTTTGCTTAATATTTATAGTAATGAACATTCTCTGTATCTTATTATACATGATTGTGTGCCAATGAACAAGACTCAGTTCCTATATACTGCACAGACAAATGCTAGCCATCATAAGCTTCTTCTAGTAATAATTTATAGCTCTTTAAACAACTCTTGATTCTATCTATTCTTATTATAAGTTATCTTTCCCTTCTTCCCTTCCATCAACCTTGTCAAGATTAACTATTTTTTCCTAGTCTCTTATCTACTCCCAACACATGTATATGAGTTTCTTCTTGCAGATCATCACATCAAGAGAGCAATAAGTCTCTGTTTGGACCAGATTGATTGTTTCTTTTCATGGTTCATAGTACTCTAAGTAACCATTGCCAGATCCATAATTCAAAAGCACCTACCTTCTTTATCTTGCACTTTCTCAATGTCCAGCTTCCACAGCTGTATATCACCACTCAAAAAAAAAAAAAGGATTATTTTAACTATTGTGATCTTTGTTGACATATAAAAATGCTTAACATTCATGGTCAAAGTTTGTCATTGCCTTTTTGCTTATGATTAATCTCCTGTCCAGCACAGTGCTTATTTTTATTTATTCTAGAGTTGGCCCCAAAAGTTTGTCCCTTGTTGTGAATTTGTCATCTTAATAGTAACATTAACCCAGATTTTTCACCTTCCATTTTTGATTCACATGAGGTCTTCTAAATCTTCTTTAGTTTTAGCTAAGGAAGTGGGTGTTACCCATGTAGTTAAAAGAGCACGGTGGTCCAAGTGATTGGAATGCTGGGCAGGAGATTAGCAAGCCTGAGTTTGAGGCCTGAGAGTTGCTATAGGGCAGGGTTGAGTTCTTGTCCTTCACTCCAGCTCCTGCCAGGGATATGAAAGGATCCTCCAGCTAGGCCTCCCCACAGCACTGGTGATGTCACCGGCTAATCCTTTCAACCCGGAAGCTCCTCAGTGCTTCTGACTCAAGTGCAAACCTTCATAGTTCAGACTGTTAGTGTTTCAGCCTCCTAGTCTGATTCTAGCTGATATCTCTTCCAAACTAGTCATTCTTGCAATACATTCAGGTCAAATTTAAAAAGACATGAGGATAATAGGTATCCTACTCTCACTTCCTTTTCTATTCTGAATTATTCTGTTTCTTTAATTTTAATACTTATAATAATTTCTTCACTGTTAAGGTTCCTCAGAAAAATGGTCAATTTGGGGGGAGTATGCTTAATACTCTGCACTGCAAATCTTTGAAAACTTGCTGAAAAATCATTGACAGTCTGCCCCAAATTATAGGCATCCATTACAATACAATTTTTCCTTGAGGGGGAAAAATGGCAGATCGCGTTGTTTGGTGACCCCCGTAAAATGGTCGTTCGACCCCAAATGGGGTCGCGACCCATAGGTTGAGAACCGCTGATTTATGCAATATTTTCCATTTTCAGAATACTCTTAGAGTTTAAGAGTGTGCAGGCTGGTTGCAGCCACAACAATAACTACAACTAGAACTAACATTGTAAGAAAAAGCTATCTTGCCAGTTTCAGTGCTGAACCAATCATATTGTTTTAAATATTATAGCATGCACAAAGAAGAAATTTTCAAGGGGAGATTTACCAAGTACTGATCCAAATAAGCCGTGCAGCCCTCATATGGGTCAGGAACAAGCAAGCTGAGTAACTTTGAGCTTTTTAATCAACCTACCCATTGATTAATAAGTGAAAGCACCATATTTAATCAACCCAAAAGCTTTTCAATGTTTGACAGCTCGCCTTTTTTATGAGACACTTAAACATTGTCCACTGTATGCAAAAGTAATGAATCATAAAACAGCTTCATCTAATAATTGTGTATGGTTTCTGGAAGAAGATAATAAGAAGAAAGGGGGGAATCTCCAGAGCTGTTCTTTGTACACTTGTGTTCACTCAGCCACACACTTTTGCGTAGCAAAATTTCTTTAGCTTCAGAAACTAACTATAAATGTTGTTGTATTATGTTATCTTCATAAGGTTCATTTTCTAAGGTTCTTACAGTTGAAATAACACAACTAGCGAATTCTGCCACTCTTTCTTTGAACAAAACATGCTGGTTTGTTTGTTTTTATTTACTGGCACTTTCCCATCAGACTTTGTATCGTGATATTATCTCGTTATAACATTCCTGACTGGGTGAGATAATCTGTGATAAATAAAGGAGAATTAAGAAACGAAGAAATAAATTGTCATGAGATTGTTGAATATACAAGGAAAAAAGATATCTATCAAAATTATTTTAGATTATTCTGTATAGGAATATTTACACTGGACAACTGGAAAATAATTGACACGCATATATAATATAATCTGTGTTATAATTATATGTTGACTTAGCTGGGAATGTGCTTCATTAAATTTAAATGGACTTCCTTCTGAGCAGAAGATCAGTAAAGATCAGATAGTAAAATATTGATGTAGTTTACCTTGGCAGGTGTGGTTTTGTATATTTTTACTGAGATATGAAAACATGAGTATCTTTGAATTTACTGAAGTAAGTTTTACTATTCAGTGCAGCAATACTATTCAATACAGGGTGACTTTTCTGCCATAGAACCCGCCCCATAGAAGATATTCCTAGGGATTGATTGATTGACTGATTTGATTGGATTTAATTGTTGCCCTCTCACTTTGAGATGAGTCTGGGAGGCTTATAAACATTAAAAGTTTGTGAACAATAACTATTCCTAACAATACTAATAAACTACAATTAGAAAGATGGGGAGGAAGGAAGCAGGATGTGCATTAGAGTTCTCTTAATACATCAACCACCTCCAGTATAATGCACCCCTGTTAAATACCAAGCCAACTGGCAGAGCCAGGTTCTCAGGCCTTTAAAGGAAGATCAGAAGGGTGAGAGCAGATCTCACCCCAGGAGGCAAGATGTGCCAGGCACCACAGCAGAAAAGGCTCTTCTCTTGGATCCTGCCAGCTGAAGTTTTTGACTGATGGGGCCTACAGCATGCCCTGTCTGCCAGCTCAGCAGATTAGGATGGCCTCAACCCTCCTGGATTTTTGTAAACCCTAAAGGCCCAGTTCTGTGAAGGGACCCATGTGCTGGCCATATTAGCATTACTTGACTGCGTTATTTCCTCATTTTAATTTTTGTATTTATGATTATAGTTGTTCTTATTTTTATTTAATATGTTCGTGGACATTTTGAGATTGGCAGTTATATAGATTGATTCATTCAATCAATCAATTCTACTTTCTGTGTCTAAGTGTTGTGACATCAGAATGCTGCAAGATCTCCACTATCTTATCCACCCAGAGTTTGATATAAGAAGGGTGCTATATAGATGTTTTAAATAAATAAATAAACTCTTTCAGGACTCATTCTGATTGGAAGGAAGTGAGTGGATTAACTCATTAAAGCAGCTACATCTTTTTTTCAGACTTGTCTTCCAAAGCACCTCTTTTGAAGCGTTTCTGAAAGATTCCCAGACTTAATAAATTGAGCTAATCCAATGCTATTTTAAGGTAAAGTATTGTATTGAACTGGGTAAATTTTGTGCTACTTGGCTAGATTCACTTTAAGCTATATATTAAATATGATTTTCCTTTTTAATGTTTCAGGTTCCACTTTCAAAAGCATATAGATTCTGATTTCTTTAAACATCATTTTATTTTATGACTGAAGGGACATTAATCACAAAGAATGGATTGGACACAGATGATAAAAGAAAAAGAATTTTAGGGTTTCTGAAAAAATAGTTTAAGTGAGTTCCGTAAATCCTATTTTTTGCAATAGAGATAGTCCTTGACTTACAGCTATTCATTTAGTGACTGTTCAAAGTTTCAATAGCACTGAAAAAAGGTGACTTATGACTGTTGCAGCATTGCTGTGGTCATGTGATCAAAATTCGGATGCTTGGCAACTGGCATGTATTTATGACAGTTGTAGTGTCATTTGAAAGCTTCTGATAAGCAAAATCAATGGAGAAGCCGTGTTACTAACTTAACAACTGCAGTGATTCACTTCACAACTGTAGAAAAAAAGATTGGAATATAGAGCAAAGCTCACTTAACAACTGTCTTGTTTAGCAATGGAAATTTTGTGCTCAGTTGTAATTGTAAGTTCACTGAAGAAATACAGAAACATTTGTTCATTGGGCACTTGTTAGAATAAGAAGGAATAATATACATTAACGGAAATAAAGAGTAATGTTAATACAAATAAATAGTGATGTTAATAGTAATAAATATCTGTGTTTGACTGAAGTAAATTTTGAACTAAAAAGAAAGAAATAGTAATTTGAAAGGAATCTCCTTCGAATTTGGAAGTGTATATCTGAAACTTCAAGGAAGCAGTAATTACTAGCAACCTGCAACCAAACTCCAAACTAATAGTTATCATCTACCATTTCTCAATAACAGATAATATTAAACTATACCTTCTGAAAATATATTCTTGAGGTTAAATCTGGGTAAATTGGTGCTTTAGTTGTGGGTCACTTTTAGCAACCTGTTTGCTAATAGTACTGAAAAATATAGCTAAAAAAATATATTTTATTTGTATGTTTAAAGTTCAAATCCATAGGGAATTTCCCTATCCCACAGAAGATACTTTATCTGTAAGGTTATGATTCTTTCTTTCCTGGCTCTTGCTAAGCTGTCAAATGGCAAAAAGGAAGAACACAATGCTGTTCTATTTTTTTTTCCTTTTTTGCTGACTGGGTTTCTGTATGTAGATTCTTGCAATGTAGATATCTAGACTTCTGATTTAACAGAGCAGATTGTCTGCCTCAGTGCATTTGCATTTATATTGAATTTAGTGAAAGATACAGATGTATTTATACTGTTATTAGTGATAGATAGGGCTCTTCAGATAGCCACCTGTGTCTTAGGCATCTTGTGAGTTCAACTGGTAGTAGTGCAAACTATAATTGATACACCCATATAATGTCTCTGCTTGGCAAGCTGCGTTGGTCGCTGATTTACTTCCAGGGAAGGTTGAAGTTGCTGGTTGTTTATCTACAAAGACCTACAATGCACAGAGCCTGTTTACTTGAGAGATTGCCTGTCTCCCATAACATCTGCCCAACCAATTAAATCCTGCATGATGTCATACTTTTCATTTAAATACCAGAGTAATATCTTCTCAATCATACTTGATTTTTAATCAGTTGTGTTATTTTGCTGTGTTCTCTTATTACATGATAAACTATTTATATCTATATTCGTACAAGCATCATTTACTATCAAACTGGTCTTTTCTGTTTTTGCCTTGGTGACTTATATGTACAATGTTTGCTCTTGGGCAGCCAAAACCATTCATTTCTTATTTATCATCTTGGTCAATTGGATAATTGCCAAATAGATGAATAATTAACTTTTCATTTTGTCGTTACTTAATTCAGATATGTTAAACACAAGGCCCAGGGCCCAGATGCGGCCCACAACGTGGTTTCATGTGGCCTGCAAAGCCATCCTGGAAACAGTGAGGGAATGGCCCCCACTGCCTTGGTCCCGGCCCTGACCGCCCGGGAGCCAATGTACAATTTTGTGGTGGCCATCTATGCTGAAACGCATTCAGTCTTAGCTCTACAAGGTCATCTGGAAACAGTGAGGGATCGGCCCCTGCCGCATTGGCCATGCCCCCTGAGTGCGCACTGGGGAGGTGTCACCCTTTGTGAGAAATGAAGAAATGCACCATCACCTGGAAGTGGCCAGCAAATGGCCCTCGCCTACTTCATATATCCGACTTGATGGGCTCCAGGGGAGGGGCTTCGGCAGGCTATTCCAGTGGATCATACCTTGGTGCTTGCCCTGGTCCCACCCCCTTCTGCCAGAGACCCTCAGATCTGTCTCACTCCTGCCCAGGTCCCCACAGGCACCCTTGACATGAACGATGTAGAGCTGGCCATGCACACACGGTAGGCCACACCTACTCCAGCCATGCTCACCCAGTAGGCCATGCCCACCCTGGCCACACCTACCCAGCCCCCCGAAAACAACCACAATGCTGATGCGGCCCTCAATGAAATTGAGTTTGACACCCTTGACTTAATTCATCACCATTAAATATTAACTTTGTCTCCCATACTTTTATTCCTATTTCTACAAAATCTTGTTTTGACTGATAGCAACAACCTCTAACCTTTTTTTAACCTGGCTATGTGAAAAGAATCAAATACTTCCCTCTAATTAGTTCTTGAATTCCTTTGGCCACTTCTGAACCATTTCTTCTGTTATAGTTAAATGTTCCATAGTTTATGGTGTAAATCTCCACTAGCTTGTCATATTTTACGAGGTGATCCTATAGTTCTTTTCAAAAATTTACAATTTTCAAAATATTATTTTTCACTTTGATGATGTTCAGAACTAATATTCTTACAGGATAGGTTCTGAATTGCTCTAAATTTTACATAGGGCAAAAAGTCGGGAAATAAGAAAACTCCCGTTTTCACTCACAGCAACCAGTCACAGCTCAAGTTGCCTCATGTAGTGGCCCGCTCTCTTTAACCAATTAGCTATAATGATGTATTCTTACTCATGTCCAATCCTTCACTGCTCCAGCTATTACATTTTTAAATATCTTAACAGTTTGATTCATCAATCATTGATTTTTGAAATGGAGTCTAATATTCTGTTTAAGTTCTTAGACATTCCAGGGAAGTTTGTCCACTTTGAACATTGTCTACAATAGCTATTTCCATACTTGCTGTCAACTGAGATAACTCCAAAGTCTTTCCTAAACAAATATTTTTGCCTTTCATTTAGCTCTGGTTGCTTGCCTTCACACATTGCTGTCTTTTCTTGCCACAGAAGATAATTTTCTTGCAAATCATGACTCTCATTTTCTATTTTGGAAGATTAAGCCAGGATCCCAACAGGAAAGGAGAAAGTCTAGAACTCACAATATTGAATAAGGGAAAAGATATCAGTAGCAAATCTTTCCAATTTGCTAAAGAGTCAAACTTTTGGCTCTGGACTTTAAGAATCTTTGTGAAAGTATACCCTAAGGTGGAATAGTTTTATTGAATGCTTGTTTCTGATTTAGTAAAATGCTAAAACCGGAATATTTACTTTGGTCAGGAATTACATACTAAATACATTATTTTAATAATCGCATTTAGCATTTAGTAAAGAGCCATGTTAGGGGTAATTGCAACAACATTGCAGGAAGGCATGCTGCATTGGTTAGTTCCCAGACTAATAAAGATTGAGAAGAGCATTGTGTAAATAGCCAGCTGCAAGTTTTTCTGTTATCAATGAAAAGATCCAAATCGTCTCTGGATCAAAGGAAAATTCTTAGAGAGAAATTAAAACAGTTTCAGCTCTAATATACTAGAAGATCAACTGATTCTAAATAGGAAGTAGTTCCAAAATCCTATAATATCTCTCTCTCTCTCTCTCTCTCTTTTTTTTTTTTTAACTTTAATAAGTCTTGATAAAGAAGACATGAGAATCTTGGTTTTAGTTTGAGGCAGCTTCCAAAGAATGTAAAACTGTAAACCTGGAAGTGAAATGGATAGATATCTAATTAGTTCCATATGTCCAGCTTATCTAAATTGATTGGAAAGAGAAGAAAAACGATTGCAATTACTTTCAATGAAAGGTACTTACTGTTATCTGTGCCACTGTTTCTGCCCAATTGTTATAATGAATACTATTGTGCAAAGCATTCAAAAGAAGTACTGTGTAACATGTCTTAGTGTGGTTGAAGCACCCTTCCACAAAAGGATTAAAAAGTTGCTGCCTCAAGGGCTGTCCCCAGTTGTTTGCCTGTGCATAGCTCTTTATTGATAGTCCTAGCAGAACTGTGGCTTTGTTGTGCACATTTGGACCAACAGCTAATACCATTTAAAGCAGCTTCCTGAAGTTTACATAGGCTTAGACTATCTTAAATTCAAGAATAGATATTTCATGACCAATGACATACCTCTTCCTGCTGTTAGAACATTTTTTCCCAGTGTTCATTTGGAATTTTCCTCCTGAATGCTGGGATCATAAGTCATAGTCTTTTTCTGTGTGACACTCCTTTAGATGCTATATGAATGCCCTTATTGCTCTACTCCATCATTTTGTTTCAATGTGAACTACCCTTATTTCTCTCAATCTTTTCCACAAAAGAATAAGTTGCCAGTCCACCGATCATTATAGTTGTCTTTCTCTGAACTTGTCCTAGTTTGACTTAACTTCTTGAGTGTTTGTCTAGAGCAAGGCATATCAGTGGTGGGATATGGCTAACATAGAATAGATGGAACTATTTTACCTTTTTTCTGTGGGTGACAGAGTCTTCATTTCAGTTACTTAAAAGAAGGAAAGAAAATATCATGTCACTACTACAAATAATGCACATAACATATTCTTCCATGTCATCCTGTCAAATTAACTGTTCTTTCATAACAAAAAGACACCAGAGTTATAAGGAAAATGTCAGCTATAATGATGCTGTGTCTTTGAAAACACTTGGGGAAAAAATGCATCAAAACCCACTATTTCAAGCAGATTGTTCCTGCTATGTGCATTGCTCCATGCAAATATATATAATTGCACTTATATTTAATTAAAGCTAGTTTAGTTAGTTAAAGATATCAGCCATCACTAGACAAACAGAAATAAATCACGTTTCCACACCATTCAAGTGACAAAATAAAAAAAAAGCTTAGAAGAAAACAGTAAGATCAGCACACATCCTCTCCATCACCATATCCTAAGCAAGGAACTATCAAGGAGAAATGGCTATGACGATTCTCAGTCATCCAGGTCATGGTTGTGCCAAAGGTGCTTTTTCAAAAGGTAATTGGACTTTGGTTTTTTCCTTAAAGACATTTCATTTCTCATCCAAGAAGTTTCAGTCAGAACTCAAGAAGCTTCGTGGATGAGAAGCGAACCGTCTTCAAGGAAAAAGCAAAGTCAAATTGCCTTTTGAAAAAGCACCTTTGGGTCTACCAAGGAGAGAATCACACACCAACAACACTGACAGGACAAGCTACTGTACATAAACAGGGAGCAAAGTCCACATGCACTAGCATTGGTAATGATACCTAGTTGGGTGATAAAATGTATACAAGCAAGCAGCCAAGCTCAGAGAGCATCATATATTTCTCACTTACAAACCAAAGAGAAACATTTTGGATCCTCACTGCATAGAATAAATAAGAACACATCAATATGCATGCTTTTTCATCATAATGTACAGTCATCCAACCAACCTATTAACTGATCTCTATATTTTTAAAAAAATTCCATAACCACCATCTGCAACCACCTGATTTTTTTTATGTCCCCTCTAAACATGTGCTCCTTCAAAGTTCATGTGGTACCTACCAATAGGAATAATTCGAATAGAAAACATATATCTTTCTTCAGTATATTTTCCCCTTAACCTTATGCAAATGTATACAATGGTATACAAATGTGTAACAAAATATAAATGAAGGAAAAGTGAGGAAAACACATGCCTGTCTATAAAAATATCCCTGGAGACTTATTTTCATGTAGGTATTTATAGGATTAATTTTATGATAGAAGCCTAAGCTCATTTGCCTTTAAATAACCTCTCTTGAATTAACTCTTGAGTAAGCACACATACAGTATATCATTCTTTAAAAAAGACACCCTTACTACTTATTTACATCAGGTTTCTTAAGCTAGGTCCCTCCAGATCTGGGAATTATAACAGCCCCAGTTCCAATAGTTAAAGTTTATAGCAGCTGTAAGCCCAGACACCACCAGGCTAACAATATACTACCAGATTTGTACTATATACACAAATCAGTGAATTTGGGATAGGTTACCCTTGTCCCCTCCAGAGTTGTTGACTGTAATTTCCACCACCCAGCAACAATAGCAATAGCACTTAGACTTATATACCATCCATAGTGCTTTACAGCATTCTCCTGGCGCTTTACAGAGTCAGCATATTGCCCCCAACAATCTGGGTCCTCATTTTACTGACCTTGTAAGGATGGGAGGCTGAGTCAACCTTGAACTCTGTAAGGATTGAACTCCAGGCTGTGGGCAGATTTTGTCTGCAATACTGAATTCTAACCGCTCTGCCACTAGGGCTCATAACAAATACTGAGATCTCATTGTTACATTCAGTATATGTTGGTGCATGTTTCATAAGAGCAACTGCAAAGTGACTTCTTCAAGTATTTTCTTCTCATTGTTCATTGTCCCCAGACAGACAGTTGCTTTACCATACAGTATACTAGGGAAAAATGGTGGATAAAAAATAGATAAAATGGGTGGTTGTATTTTGGAAAAAAAAACAAAAAGAATGTAAATGTAAATAAGAGTGGAGAAAACTAAAGGAGAGAAACACTATAAATATATTCAGATCAAAGATTCACTGCACTTTCCTGAAAGACAGAAGTT
The DNA here is from genome assembly GCF_016545835.1 of Crotalus tigris. Taxonomy (NCBI): domain Eukaryota; kingdom Metazoa; phylum Chordata; class Lepidosauria; order Squamata; family Viperidae; genus Crotalus; species Crotalus tigris. The sequence continues at coordinate 1,395,796 of NW_024100541.1, read as the reverse complement.
TGATTACTAATGAGAATAAGAAACAGGAAAATGCCACCAATTTTAACTTGAATCTTCATTGGACTTAAAAAAAAATGTGTACCGTATATAATATTCAAAGTTACTGCCACTAAGGCAGTGCTTCTCAAATAGTGGGGCGCGCCCCCCAGGGGGGGCGCGAGGCTCCGTAAAGGGGGGCTCGTTTGACCTCGGCAAATACTGTCATATTGAATTTCTAGATCGGATCATCCGACTCACTCGCAAGCGGCAGCCCGACGTGGAGGACAACATGACCGCCAACGCACGTGACACATGCAAAGGACCCGATTGGATAGACATGATGCTCTATCCTGATTGGCCAAACCCGCCCGTGTGACTTTTAGACCCGGAAATCGGTCCTCTGTACAGAAAAAAAATTTTTACAGTCGCGCGGGGGGCGCGAAATGTTTTCTTCTTCCTAGGGGGGCATGACAGAAAATAATTGAGAAGCACTGCACTAAGGGGAGCTGTACAATAGCTTCCAGTCATTCTATGCAGCTGGAAACCTCTGCAGTTTTTTATTCTCTTTCCTTGCTTGTTCCATTCTCTCTCTCTCTCTCTCTCTCTCTCTCTCTCTCTCTCTCTTTTTCTTGTTCACTCATCACAGAAATGACAGAAAATGTGGGCAGGCTGGTGATGAGAGGAATTACAATTTCTACACAATTAGTTGCAATGTTACATATTTCAGATGAAATTTCCACAATCCACATAGCTTTCACAAGCTCTACGCAAGTGATACGTTTGACATATTCCAAACATCTTGCATCTTCTTTTAGGCAGCAGAAAATATCATTGTAAGATCCAATGAAAAACGTTCAGTTTTAGTCTCATGATTTCTTTCCTGCATTATTTTAGTGGCTTGGGTTCCATTGCATGAGCTTTCATCAAATCCAGCCCTAAATCACATGATTTGCTAGTGGTGTTTCAATTTCAGAGAATGGTGAGGCTGCCTAGGGATGACATCCTGGTGGGGTCCTTCATGTTCAATGGTCTTTCTGTTACAGGACCACACCATGAAGGTTCTGCTCTCCAGTCAATCTCATAGAACCAAAAGATTATGTAAGTACTAACCCACATGGAGGTGAATTTTGGAAAACAAAATGCCTACATGTTGCTGTTGGACTTCCAGTGTGCCCAAATTCTATACCATGATAGGGTTGTTCAACTCTTTCAGAATCTACGAATGTGCAGATAAAGAAAGTCAGGACAAATTCTTTGAAAGAATCGATTCACAAGATGTAGGAGGATGTTACAATAAATAAAAAATGGTACCATTTTTTCCAAGCTCATTCAGCTGCTTCAGAAGCTACTTTCCATCTCACGTGTCTCTTTGTGTGTTTATCCTCAGCCATTAGTGATTTAGTTGAACATGACTTCTAAAGCTGTAGACAAGAGTACATTTTCCTGGAGCTTATCCTGAGTAAGCATTCAGGATATTGCACTGGAAATATAATAAAGAATTGGCAATCTAAGAAATAGTGTGTTGATATTTGCAACCACAATTTGGGTGTTAAATTTGTGTGGCACAAATATTCATACCCAGTGCATACCTAAATTTTTAAAGTGTTTTCAAACAATGCACTTCAAAGTAGTGGCTTCTTCTCCTGATTGGCAGTTTCTCATTTTCATCTGGTTTTTGTTGTTGTTGTTGTTAGCCTTTAACTTAATCAAACAGTTATTTGTTTGGTTCATTTATACATTTGTCTTAGACCCACTTACGTGGGAGTTCCCCTAATATTATTCTCATGGTAGCAAAGACTTGGATAGGATAAGCTTAGAGAGAGCAACTGGCTTAGAAAGTTCTTGAGTGGAAATTAAAATCTGAATATCCCTTGCTGAAGACCAGCAACTTAATTAAGATGCTATATCAATATATCATTCTCCCTGTATCAACAAGAATTTAAATGTAGTTTTCCCTATGAAATTTTCTTTATTTCCATGAAATAGCAACAACTTTAAGAACTGGGCATGTGCAGCCACATTTTCACGGCTACTTTCCAATTAGGGTCTCAATTTTGAAGATATGGAGTTGGAAAAAAGAAGTATGCCAGAGATCCTTTCATCAGGCACTATCACCACTATTCCCTTGCCCTTTTCTCAAAGTACATTACTTCAGAGAGTATCATATTTTCAAAAGCTCCTGATCCTGTGCATTTCTTTTTCTATTACATTACATTACAGCTTAGCTAAAGAAAATACATAGGAATGGTGGTTCAATGGTTGAGCGCATGCTTTGCATGCAAATTCAGTTTTCTGACTGCAACCCTGAACTGGTTAGAAATCTGGTTCTAGAGCAGTGGTGGCTAACCTATGGAACGCATGCCAAAGGGGGCACCCAGAGCCCTCTCTGTAGGCACACACACCATCACCCCAGCCTTGCCTCCTCCCACAGCCCCTTCCTCACCAGCAGCCCCCCTGGAGGAGAGTTGCCACCAGGCACGGTCCATGCAGAGCAGCACAGTCAAGGACATGGCAGCCGGGCAACAGGAACAAGACTCCACCCTCATGCCCCAATGTGTGCACATGGTGCTGCTGGGCTGCCTGAGTAATCTGCTGCAGAGAGCCGTGGAGGTGATGGATGGCCCTGGGGGGCAGGGTGGGGTGGGGGTCAGAGCAGGTGCGAAACAGGGGTGAGGCAGGGCAGTTTTGGGGCACTCGGTCTCTAAAAAGTTTGCCATCATTGTTCTAGAGGAACAATGGCTTGAACAAAAGCTGAGTTCACACTTAACATACATTGTGCCAAGCCATAAATCATGGTTTATCAATCTTTAATGGTTAGGCTTAAATAAATGTGATTAAATAAATTAAATGTGTGAAAACTATGCCTCCCAAAATGTTTGAAGGCTTAATACAAAGTGTAAGCATGCATATTCAGCATTCAGCAGGCACAGCAGTCCATACCTATACATTAATCTCCATAACAGTACAGAATTTTCAGTATTTTTATAAATTTTATAAATACCGACTTTAGGATTAGATACAAGGCATTCAAATACAACTAGCAATTTGCAAAAGCATTCAAATAATAATATTTCATTTGGCAAGACATTTGCAAAAGAAAAAAGAAAAGAAACATGCCAAGATTTTATATAGTACAAAAGTAAAAGAAAGTGAAGAGTTTCAAAATAACCATTTATACGATAACTATCTTACTGGCATAATTTGATTTTTTTTTATCGGAAGGTATTTTACATATCAATGGAGAAAAGCAGGATTAAGTGAAACGTATAGGCTGAATGAATGTCTATTGGGGTGATTATCATATTTAATGCAATGAGTAGAACTTACTGTATTGACAGCACTGGTTTTGTCTACCTCCTCAGCCATCAAATTTAGAAAACTGTATATCTCTATCTCTAGGGTGTCATATATATCACTCAACTCTGTTGAGTGTCAAAGCCACTTGTACTGGATGAAACCCAGTACATTCAGAAGTATATCAGTAAGTTGGCACTTCGAAGATGACCTGCTGAAAGAATGCCTGAGGCAACAATAATAGGAGGAAGATCAGACAGAGCAAGTGTCATGGCAAGATAAGATGGGGTATACAGCTGACAGATAACTAAGGTGGCAGACATTGGAGAATCCTACCAGTGTCTGGAGATGGCTGAACTAAAAGACAGTACTGATAGTAGCAGCACAAGAACAGACACTAAACACCAGACCCATAGAAGGGGGAGTCTACCATACCAGACAGGCCCAGAGGGACAGACTATGCAGAGAGTCCTAGAACTCCAACATCTAGTGGCAGTGTATAAGATGCAGACAGGAATAGCATATTCTGAATGGCACAACCAAATATTTGGCATACAGGAACATCTGCATAGAGTACGGGATAGACCAGGGGTGTCAAACTGCTGGTCTGTGGGCCGGACGCGTCATGAGGAAACCACACCCACCCCATTGCTGGCAATGGGAAAAAAGTTCTGATACATTGCGCGACAACATGTGATATCACGAATTTAACATGTCTGGGCTAGACCTTCTCAAGTCCAGAAGGGAGTTTCCATAGAAGGTTATAGAAAATAATGTAGATCCTGTCGGATTTCCAGATCCAGACAAACAGGCAGATACTGGCCAATAAGACAGACACTGTGCCATCATTGACAAAGATCAGAAGACAGCAGTGGTCATAGATGTAGAAGTGGCAAGTGATAGCCAATCAGGAAAGGGCATGAGAAGTTTGGGCCAGAAGGAGGAACTAGGGACAAGGTGAAAAGTAAAGGCTAAAATGGATCCAGTGGTAATAGGAGCACTCAGGGCTGTGACGCTTTAGCTGGGCGAGTGGCTCCAACAGGAAGACACATACCACCCATACCATTTTTTGCTTTTGCTTTTAGCAGCAATTCAACAATTCTAGAGTGAACCACTTGAAATAATACAGGATCCAATCTGGATTGGTTACTGGGACCAGGTTTTAGTCTTCTGAGCTTTTGGACTCATGCTGGAGCCAATTCCTCAAGAAACGTCACTCTCACCAGAATGTCCAGTAGAGAAGTTCTCTGAGGATGGGCCCCAGCACGAGTCTGAAAGCTCAGAAGACTAAATGTCTGGTCCCCATGACTGACCTAGATTGAGTCCTGCAACATTATCCTGGGGCACGTATATTTGCTTTCATTCATGAGAAATAATACACTATTTTTAAAGATGTGCATATCATATCTCATCCATCTTAATATGGTGTTTCATTTAATCAAGAATTAACACTTTAAGTTAATAAAATGAAGCTTCTCACAGAGGCAAATCATGCATCTCAACAACAACAACAAAAATCACACTATCTCAACAAACACCTGGGATAGGAGGATTTTTCCATCTGATCCCCTAATAAATTAGTAACATACAATTATTCCACTCTGGCATTAAGAGATGGCCAATTCTTCACATGGTTTTTCCTTAGAGAGTTGCTTTGATTGAATGTCTAGGTCAGACATGTCAAACTCACGACGTCACGTGACATCGCGCAACGTATCGGAGCTTTTTCGCCATTGCCAGCAATGAGGTGGGCGTGGTTTCCCAATGACATGTTTGGCCTGCAGGCCAGCATTTTGACACCCCTGGTCTAGATGATCCCATGCTGTTCTGTTCAGGGGTCCCCAACCCCTGGTCCGTGGACCAGTACTGGGCTGCAGCATGCCAGCAACCAGTCCACACAAACAAGCAAAGCTCCATCCACAGAATGCAGGCAGCACCCAAAACCACACCATCTCTGGCCTGTAGAAAAATCTCTCTCCACAGAACCGGTCACTGGTGCCCAAAAGATTGGGGACCTCTGCTCTAGTTAAGGCAAGACATGTATTTTGAAATACTGCAACTCTAATGGAGTCTATGGATGGTTCATTTACTCATTTGAAGAAAAAAAAAAGGCACTCTCATCACACAACCTGACATCACCTCAGTTTTTGGTCTTTTAAAAAGAAATGCAGGTATCTTGTTGCAGTTTTCCTTTCTGCAGTTATTCCTGGCAAAAATTCTTTAGAACAGTGGTTCTCAACCTTTTTAATGCCGCGACCCCCAACCGGTCATAAGTCGAGGACTACTCAACCAGTCGTAAGTCGAGGACTACTCAACTGGTGCAGCACTGTTTGCAGAATGGGACTTTTGGCGGCTCAGCAGGGCAGAGACAGCCTGGACAATTCCTATTGGCTTTTGAAAGCCAATAGAATTAGATTCTATTCAAGAGAGTCTATTCTATTGGCTTTCAAAAGCCAATAGAATAAAAGGGAGTAGCACAGCTAAGGAAAAGGGGAAAAAAATGGCGGACTGTGTTGTTTGGCAACCCCCAATGGGGTCCCGACCCACAGGTTGAGAACCACTGCTTTAGAAGTTAGATATGAGGGGCTGCAAATAAAGCAATTTATTTTCTTAATTTATCTTGGAATGGAGAGGAAAGAATTTTTGCTTCTGCGGCTCTTTGGCAACTGGGTTGATATACTGATGGCTTACTTCTTGTTCTTTTTTATTTCAGGACCAGCTGAAGAGATGATAGATGCAGCTTGTAGAATAGGGATCTTGTACAAACTGGTTTTGACAGCCTGGAGACTGGAAACAGTAACAGCTGAATATGTCATTAATCTGCCAAGTACTTATGCAGTGGTCTGTTTTACTGCTTGTGTGGTACAAACTTTTGAAATGTTAAAGTATGCGTATGGTATGTTTTCTTTATTTACAGGCTAAAATGTTTTCATTATATAAGAAACCCAAAGTTGTTTTGCTAAATGACATATTAATAAACACACATTTTAGGATTGGTTGAAAATATTTTGCTGCCCAAAGCAAAATACTGTATAGCAGATTATATTGTACAATTCCAGACTCAAAAACTGATCTTACTGGCAGTTTAATACTTGGTTAATAAATACAATGACTAGAGGCATCCATAACATGCCACAATGAAGATGAAATTATAATGTTATTGTAAAATATATAGTGCTACTTCATACCTATACAAAACAACTTATTTAGTCTTTTGTAATCTATTACTACCTCTGATGATCAACTGATTTAACCCTAAGTGCTTTTCCAGTTAGGCAAGGTACTAACCTAGCTACCCACTTCAGTCAGAATTGAAGAAGCTTTTTGGGTGAGAAGCGAAACGTCTTCAAGAAAATACAAAGACCAGTTGCCTTTTGAAAAAGCACCTTTGAGACAACCATGACCTGGATGACTGAGAATCTCCATAGACATCTAGCTACCCACTCTTCTTCTGTCCATTTATAAGCTATAGCAACTCTTTCAAAGTAATGAAAAATGATTCTATATGACCCTTCTCTATGGGGTTTGGAATGTGTATCATATGGGGTCTTTCCCTTGCTACACAGAAACTGGATTTGGGGATTCTGGTGTTTCTCCAGCAGATGACTGTGTTCTTTTGACAAGCACTATAAGCTCCATGGACACTTCTCGTCAGATCTCCCTTTCCAATCCTTCTTTTTCTAAGAGGTTCCTTTACTCATTTCCCTCCATGAATCTTCCTTCTCTTTTCTGAAAGCTTTCCTTTTCTCTATTCCTCTCATAGGGCCATCATTTCTCTCTCTTTGTTGCCTCAGCATCTCCCTCCTCATCCTTCCCTAACTTCTAGCTACTAAAGCTAAAAGATGAGCCATAAATTCTTGTCTACAGTCTTGAAAACAAACAAACAAAAAAGTTAACAGTTGCTTAGTTTATCTAGTGTCTTTGTGGTGTGTATGTTAACATTTTAGATTCTCAATTGCATTCCATTTTGAAAGCAAATCTTTTTGTTGTGGTTCCAGATTTGAACTTATTTGCAAGAACATGGGAATGAGCAGCTATGAAACCTATGTTGTAGGCTGGGGATCTGATAACAAGAAAGGGTACTTGGTATTTCTTTTTTTCTTCATTTTTTCTTCATTTTTCTAGCTTGCATCCTTGAAGGAAATATTTATTTATTTTTTCTTCTGACCAGTCTTCAATAATTTTTTGATGTGCCCTGGGAAGTATAGTAGTATGTCATGGCTGAACACCCAGTGTGTTCCCAAAAAGTAGCAATGCACAGATCAGATTATCTGGCCATTTAGGATAACACTGTATCCTGGAGAAGGTTCTTCTACGTAGCCACTAAGAGTTAACACCAACTTGGTGGAACTCAATTAATCAATCAATCCTCCATCATTACTAAAATTCCTACTTTAATGTTCATGGGCTTAATTATATCTATGAGCAATTGACTAGGGACTCACCAGGCATCCTGTCCTATCTATTATTATTTTTTATTAAGATTATTTCATGCAAAATAAAAAAAAATGAAAGAGAGGTGTCTTAGATATTCTTAAAAATAGTGGATTGTTGCAGCCAACTGCTTTGTCTAGTCTGCTAATGAATTGCTACAGGTAGCCATGCTTAAGTTAATATATGCACAAGTAATAGTAATAAAGTTGGAAGAGACCAACCCCATGCTCAGGCAGGAAACCCTATACCATTTCAGACAAATGGCTGTCCAGTCTCTTCTTTAAAACTTCTAGTGTTGGAGCATTCACAGCGTCCAGAGGCAGGTGGTTCCATTGGTTAATTGTTCTAACTGTCAGGAAATTTCTTCTTAGTTCTAGGTTGCTTTTCTCTTTGATTAGTTTCCATCCATTGCTTCTTGTCCTGCCTTCAGGTGCTTTGAAGAATAGCTTGATTCCCTCTTCTTTGTGGCAACCCCTGAGATATTGGAAGACTGCTATTATGTCACCCCTCATCCCTCGTAATTGTATCATCAATGAAATAATAAAAAAAATTCATAAACTTTGATAACAAGTATATAACATTAAACATCCCATAAAGCCATCAAATCTATCCCAAATTAACAAGTTATCTATTAATCTGTCTATCTACACATATCTATCATTTCTAAAATGGTTTGACTGAACTTGTATTGATCTTAATAATCTTTCTTTCTTTCTTTCTTTCTTTCTTTCTTTCTTTCTTTCTTTCTTTCTTTCTTTCTTTCTTTCTTTCTCTTATTTGGTGTAATTATATTCCGAAATGCAGGGGTATCTCACTTGTTCTATACCTTCACAGTATTCTAATAAAATATTCATAGAGTTTTGTTGAAGAGGTGCCCATATGTAGTCTTATTTCCACGTTGGACTACACACATTTTTTACTGCTACACAATTCATCAACATCTTAGAATATTAAAAATATTTCATATTTCCTGTATTGGTATCTGTATGATCACTCATTGCAAAGATGGAGGCTAATACACAAATATGGTGCAGAAAAAACACCTTTTGATACCCTTAAATATTTAAAATTAAAATGTCACTATTGCTTTTCAATTATACATAGTATGTCTTCTGTCTTTCTTTTCAGCTTTATAGTTTTATGTTCTATCTTCATCCATGTCCTTCATTTGCCTTTTTCTTCTGTTTTGATATATTTACAGTATTTCTGCAGATGTGGCAATTCCATAGCTTTGTTATTTAGTTTCAATTGTCTCAGTCCACAATTATTTTCTAAACCTACTAATTTCAAGCAGGACTGCAAAGGTTATGGAATATTCATAGAATCATCAAATATTAGTTCTGGAGGAACACTGACAAATGTCTATTCCACCTTCAACCAATCCTTATTCTTAAGAAGCATCTCTTAGTATTTAGCTGAAATCTCGTCTCCTGTCACTTCCATCGTTTTGTTGTAGTTCTGCCCTTTGGAGGAAAAAGGAGAATCTACTCCATGTTTCGTATGACAACCCTTCAAACAATTTTCTTCATTTTAGTTAAAGAAAACTTGTCAGGACTGTATGTTTACTTAGAAAATGCCCAGTGTCAGTCTTCAGTAGAATATATACCTACACATTCCATGTCAACAAGGAGAATAACAGTAATGGGTGTGTGGTGTTATTAAGAGCTGACAAATGTTCAGAAGATATAATTGAGCGGTCTCCTCCATGTTCCACAGAATGTCAGTTTAAAGCCACCTGCAACTGCTTTGTATGATTAAAGAACCCTCAGGAAAGATAATTTTAGACCTACATGGAAGTGTAGTTCTTCCTTTAAATGCCTTGCTTGGCTGAGGCCCAGGGACCCCAGAAGTTGGCAGAAGCTGCTAACATGGATGAAATTTGTTTTCACAAGCATTTTTAACCTGGGAAAACAAACTTTCCCAGCTCAATCTGGTTTCCGTACTAGATTTATCACCCTGCAAGGCCCAGCAAAGAGAAGCCTCTAGCTTTAGAACAGCTACTTTTCACAATCAGAGTTCCTAGAAATGTCTATGGAGATTCTCAGACTTCTAGGTTATGGTTGTCCCAAAGGTGGTTTTTTTGAAAGGCAACTGGACTTTCTTTGTTTTCGTTTTTCATCCAAGAAGCTTCTGCAGTTCTGAATTACATTGCTTGAAAAAGGGGGTTGAAAGAGGGGTCAAAGAGGCCATCTACTCTAAGACTGAACAGTCCTTTCTCAACAGAGAGGGAGGGATACAATAACATCTATCTCCTGTTTACAACACAGTACCTTCAGCAGTTCCAAGAACATTCCATACCCATTTGCACTACTCAGGTGACTCTGAGGATACAGATAAAACTCCAAGTGGCCTCAATGACTCTCAGAAAGAGTGCTAACCACCAGATGACTGCAATGAATATAAATCCTTCCATTCCCCACCATTCATTCAGAACGGAAGAAGCTTCTTGGATGAGAAGCGAAACATCTTCAAACAAAAGCAAAGAAAGTCCAGTTGCCTTTTGAAAAAGCACCTTTGGGAGTTCTTAGAAGTAAACATAGTTTTGCACAATTATTATCATTAGATCACGAGTCTGTTTTATCACACATACATTACAAAATGCAAAACATAAAACAGTCTTCAAATGCACAAATAAATGCAGGTCTCAAAACTCTTGTATTTTATCTTCATTTTAACCACAAGCTGCAGACACTCTTGAATAAATATGTAACAAACTCCAAGTTGAATAGAGAACCAGATGCCTATTCTGGCTCCATCAGTTTTTCTATTCCCCCCCCCCCCTCAACTTCCAAGCATTTTATTTGTGGCTTGAAAGAGTGGCATTTGTTTTACTGCTGCTTTTTTTTTTTTTTTTTAGCTCAGGTTATAATTCTATGCATGGTTCCAAACTCCAATAAAACAGGGTTTTAGATGACACATTTAAATGGAATATATCCTTCCTCTGCCAGCGTAGAGGGTGAGGTTGTGTCCATGACCTTGTTTTCAACCATTTGGAAGGCCTCCATGAGTTCAGATGAAAGCCTGAACCAAACATAAAGATATATTTTGGCTGGCCCAAAATACTTCATTATTAGAAACCAAAATTAAAATGATACATACTCACTCTACTTTAGATAAATGGTAACTGATTCATACAAATAATTCACAAATGACAATGGGAAACATCTTCTGCAGTGACTGAGTATAGCAAGGTAGAGCAATGGAACCCACTGCAAACTCCTATAATCTGTAACTATTTCCAACATCTCACTACTAATCCCCAGAAAATTTTAGTTTTGGAAGCATACAAATTCCATGAACAACAGCACTGACACTTCAGTTAGCCAGTTCATACTGATTATTTATAGAGCTTGCCAAGGACAATTATCACTTTCTGAATCAGTACTATGTTCCATTACTATATAGCAGGGGTCCTCAACCTTGGCAACTTGTGGACTTGAACTCCCAGAATTCCTCAGCCAGCTTTTCAACCTTGCAAAGCTGGCTGAGGAATTCTGGGAGTTCAAGTCCACAAGTCTTAAAGTTGCCAAGGTTGAAGACCCCTGTTATACAACATTTATCTTGAAACATACCTTGTAAATTCAGCTGGAATTGCTTCATTTCATTTTCCCCATTAGTTTCACTGATGTCCCAGCCTGAACAGTGGAAGAGCTCCAGTTGCCCAAGATTGTTTGTCAGACATCTATGGAGATTCTCAATCATTCAGGTTATGATTATCCCAAAGAGGCTTTTTCAAGAGGCAACTGGATTTTCTTGTTTTTCCCTGAAGATATTTTACTTCTCATCCAAGAAGCTTCTTCAGTTCTGTCAAACCTTCAGATATCTGAGGTCAATTGTCATGATTTCTCCGTTCTGCAAGCTAAGGATGCCAATCTCTCTCTCTAAATAAAGAAAGTCTCCATTGGATTTGGTAATCATAACTTTCATAATCTGGGTTGTCTTCTATTGAAGACATTCCAGCTCCTTACTATTTTTTTTTTAAATGCTGCTTGAGATACAGCCTATCTAGCACAGAACTATTTATGCTCCTGTATTTAAAACATTGTCATGTTGTCATTTAATTAACAAAAATTGTTTGCAATAGATCCTAAAATGCTAATTGATAAACCAACGTAATAAAGATGAGTGGTAAAAACAGTCATTCACAGAAATCTTTTAAAAGCTCACCTGATACAAACAAACAAATAAACAAACAAAAATCTCTATCTACAACTTCAAATGCAGTAATATAAGTGGTACTTTAAGCCTCTCTATTCAAAGGGGAGATATGCATGTAGAACAGGGATCCCCAACCCCTGGTCCATGGGCCAATACTGGGCCGCGGCAGGCCAGCAACCGGTCCGCACAAACAAGCAAAGCCCCATCCGTGGGAGACAGTCAGCACACAAAACCACGCACTCTCTGGTCCATGGAAAAACCTTTCTGGTGCCCAAAAGGTTGGGGACCTCTGATGTAGAATGAACATCTAAATATGTTGGTAGGGTGATGTGAGAGAAGATGTACATTTATCTTTGTAGCTTCTGAGCCGTAGGTGGCATTATAATGTTTTTATAAATTGTGGAAACTTTGGAAACACTGTATAAGAAAGGTTTTGCAAAGCTCAGAACAGGAGTTAAACTACTTCTAAGTTAACCTCATGGTATCTCTTTCAGTGTAGTCAGAGTCAATGTAGGCTTTTTTTTTTAATATGGTGAAAAGTTGAAAACTGATTTTCCTCACATGAAAGTCAGAAAATCTCATTAAAAAAAATGGGTTGACATTCGAATATAAGGTCTTGTGACAAAGCATCATAAACCTAAAAAGAAAGCACACTACTACTACCCAGGAAGGGGTCTAATCAGTGGTGGGATTCAAATATGTGAACAAACGGTTCTGTGTGGATACCACTTCCAGAAGTCCATTCGGAGCCTGGACAACAAAAAATTAGCTACCGGTTCTGTCAAACTGGTGCAAACTGGCTGAATCCCACCACTGGCTGAATTCCACCACTGGGTCTAATCAGTGAATATAATAAAATGAATGGTTTCCATATTTGGAAATAAAGCTTCAATAAAAATTTCTTGGATTGAATTTAGCTGTTTTCCCCCCCTCTCAAATATTGTTGTGAGGTATACTCAGGTTATACTTAGGTATTATTTACAAGAGCACAGCATTTCCAAATTAGGCTTTTGTGTGCTTTATATGTGAATTTAATTTCTATTTCCTAAGTGAAGTCTTTGCATCTTTGTTTTTACTTTTTCAGCCTTTTTCTCTAACCTTTCTAATTGTTTTTAATTTTGCTTCTATTTTTACAGAACTGCTGACGGTGTTCAGTTTTATATCATCTGAAGTTCAGATAAACACTTTGTCTACTAATCCAAACGATTCATACAGTAAATTTTTTTGAGAGTAAAAACCTCAAGACTGCATCTTATAACATTCTACTTTGTACTTCTCTTTGTTTGATAAAGAATTGTCAATGTTTACTTTCTGAAAATCATTATAAAACCAGATGTAGATCTCTGGATTAAATATGCCATCCAGCCCATCAAGTTACCTATCAAAAAATGAAATAAGATTAATAGGACAAGACTTGCTCTTGACAAATAATGTGCTGATGTCTAGTAATCACAATCCTGTTTCTAAGCTTCTTGCAACCCTATCTGGTATCTGTTCTAGAAACTTTACGTGTACTAGTGTCAGACTGACAATTTATATGGATCTTCTTTGCTTGAAGGTAGCAACAGTGGCTTTCTTCCAATCTTCCATTATTTCATCTCTTCCCTGGGACTTTTAAAGATAATAAAATTTCAGCCAAAGCATTAGCATATTCTTTCAGTATTGAGAGACAGTTTGGTCTAGTACAATGGTAGCAAACCTATGGCACGGGTGCTAGAGGCAGCACTCGGAGCCCTCTCTCCCCCCATGACACCCTCCTCACCAGCAGCCCTCCTGGAGAAGCATCGCCCCTGAGCGTGGCCCATGTGGAGCAGTGCAGTCAAGGACAGGGCAGCCAGGCAGCGTAGACAAGGCTCTGCCCTCATGCCCCATCGCGCACAGTTGATGTTGCGGGGTGCAGGCAGAAGGCATGGCTGCCATGGCGCTGCTGGGCGATCTGTGGCAGGCCCTGGAGGGATGAGTGGCCCTGCAGGCAGGTGGAGTGGGGTGGGAGCGGGGCAGGGGGTGGAGCAGGGGCGGGGCCAGTTTTGGGGCACTTGGTCTCTAAAAGGTTCGCCATCACTGGTCTAGTGGTTAAGGCACTAGGTTAGAAACTGGGCGACCCTGAGTTTTAACTCTGCCTTAGCCATGAAAGCCAGGTGGGTGACCTTGGGCCAATTACACTCTCTCTCAACCCAACTCACCTCACAGGATTGTTGTTGTGGGGAAAATAGGAGGAGGAGGACATATTAGATATGTTTTCCACCTTGAGTTGTTTATAAAAATAATAAAGGTGGTGTCAAACTTCAACTGTTTCTGGTCACAGCCATCTTTACTTCAGACAAGACATATTAAAAGTTTAATAATAGTCAATGTTTGGCAATCATAGGTTGGTCTTTCAGGCAGCTCTGCCAGATTCAGACAACATCAATAACAGTTTGAGGGTTCAGGATTAATGATGGATAGATTCTCTGCTTTTAGGTCTGATGGATTCGTTCTCATTCCACCTCCAGTGCAAAGATATGACGCTATTAAAAATGGGTTTTGCTGCTGTTTTTATCAGTAATCTCAATAAGATTTTTCTAGAACTGGTTGCAACTGTCACTTTTCTCCAATATAATACTGAGGCAACCAAGGCTGCCAAGAGAGAGTTCCCCATTGTTCATGTATCTTACAGAAGAAAGAGATGTAGAAATACATTTGAACTAGGATAATACAATTAGTCCTTGACTTATTACTGGTCATTTTACATATATCCAGTATTGCAAATGGTTATGCTGTGCCATGTGACGGTATTTTAAGTGCTTGGCAACTGTTTGCACTTTGATGGATTACCAAGTGCCCTCAATCATGTGATTGCCATTTTTCAATCTCCTATGCCGGCTTCCCCAGAAAGTCAATGAGCATCAGAGGAACGGACCTCAAATATGGCAAATGTTTGGAAAGGGAAAAATGCCGGCAAATGCCATCTTCCTGAAAGGTTCAGAAAGACTGTGTCAAGGTTCTGACTGACAAACCCATTGAAGTAAGCACAGCTGAGATGGTCCAATCTCTAATGCAAAACTTTATTGAGTACATCATTTTGGCACAGGTGAAAAGAAAACCAGCTCTAGTTAATTGGTGCCTAAATCAGTATATTAAAAGCATAGAAGTTTCCCTCCCCCTAATCATACAGTCACGTTATCCAATTAAGCACTGGACACTTGTTATGAGAGAATGTCTTTCATTCTCAATAAACAACTTTTGAGAGACTTTGGTTCTCATGGACCGGTAGCTCAATATCTGAAGTCTGCGTTCCATTCACCCCTCCCCCTGAGTCTGTAGGCAAGCTAAGAAGCAATAATGGATGAAACAGCGTAAGACTTCTTCAAAGCTTGACAGACTGGCTTTGAACACCAGCCTTCTGAATGTCCCTGAATGGTAATGTTAGATAGAATTTTCACCAGATTTGAGGTCTGTTCCTCCAACAAATCAAGGAAATTTCTCTCTGGAGGGGAGGGATTTCTTGGCTTACTGGATGAACAGACCTCAAATTTAATGAAAATTCTAGTGAACACCATCATTCTCACAATTGTTCAGAAAGCTCCTTCTTCAAACTGCATGATTTGGAGAAGGAGCCTTCCGAACCATTATGAGAATAGGGCCTTGCAGGTGGCTTTGGTAGTCAGCAGCTGCAGAATAATGCAAAAAGTAAGTTGATCCAGGTGTGATGGGTTGGAGACAATGCCCAGGCCTCCTGAGTGTGTTTGACCTGAATCCTGTCCCTGCTGTTCTGCTAAATGACCCATGCAGTTGCTTAATGAATGCAAGTGGGAGAGAAGGGATTACAGTTCTTAAGGAAAGTGGTCATGTGATGTCTTGCTGAATGACTGTTTTACTCAGCAACTGTCAGGTCTACTTTCCTTTGCAATAGTAACTGGAGGACTACTTTTAGAAGCTCAGCTCAAAATTGTTCTGATATTAATAGCCGCAAGATGCATGAGTATTGTAGTCAGCCAACATTGAAAGTACTATTAAGAGTCCCTGCCACTGTAACTGCCAGAGAGAATCTGAATTCAAATACACACATTTTTTTTTCTTAGGCATGGACTTTAATATATAAGCTCAGAAGATTCTCTGAACTCTTCCTCTTATAGACAGATGGATAGCTTTGTTCTTTTAATGTGGAAAGTCAGAACTCCAGGGTCAAAGAGCAAGCAGTTTCTGTGCTTGAGCTGGGGAAATAAGGGGAGACCAAAAGGAGTCTATCATCTGCATTACAGAACTGATAAATTGCTAAAATTATTTTTAAAAGCCAGGGGAGGCAAAGAAGCAGAAGGCTTTGATTTGCAATTCAGATTATCCCCAAGAAATAGGTAACTGTTCAGATATTGGGTTAACTTTTCTTTTTTCAATGAGAGTCAGAAGCTTTATTACTGTTTCTCTGCATAAGTAGGTTGTTCTGTATAATTTCAGAGAGTATTCAAAATTTACTCTCTTTTTTTTTTGTTAATTTCTTGGGAGCTAATATATAACTTCAAGGCCAGGTCTTTCTTAAGATAACTAATTATAGCAAGCCATCACCCTCTTGTGGTTTGCCAAGAGCACTGCATATATTTGGATAAGTTAGGTCTTCAATTGTCAAATTGTTTGTTTTAGTTTTAGGGTTTTTTTTGTTTTTGTTTAACTAGAGCTTGAGTTTGTTCATCCCTTGTGAGATTTATTTACTTTCCAAAGTGGGAAGGAAAGGCTAAAACAATTAATGACTTTAACACTAGGGCATTGCTTTACAAAAACTGTTATGTTTTCTAATTGTAGCTTTTATTCATGGAAGCAGCATGTACTCATTTTACAAAGATTATCTTCCAAGAAGTATCTTATCTATTATACCCCCTCTTTAATTAGTCTTCTGACAGCTGCAGTAACTATCTAGGAGCTACAACAGATTAAGAGATGGACTAGAACATATAGACCCAATGAACTTCTGGGGGAGGATAGTTGGAACATCCAGTCTTTTATCAAATGGGTTCGCCTGTCCTATTACAAAGCAAGAAGACACACATAATTTTAAAAGAACATTTATTTGTGCTTCATCAACTGTACTGTAAATCCTGTTTTACGACTGAAAAGATAGATGTACCTATTAGCTACCAGAAGGCCAGTTTAGCAAAGAACCTTGATTCTCTAGGCTTCTGTATTCCTTGAACTCTTACTGTCTAAATAGGGAACACAAATAGCTAGTCTCTTAAAACTGGAGAATGCTGTACCTCTTCTTTTGCAGCCTAGTGCAGAAATGAAAATTTTATATTTTTCTTCTTACAAGTGCAGCAGACTGGACATAGTATGGCAAATTCAAACTGGTGAATTCATGTATAATTCAAACAAGAGAGAAAGTAGTAAGCCTCCCTTTTTAGGCAATTTGGGTTCTTTGAGACCCTAACTCTTTTAGTACCTTAATTATCATATTCAGTTGTTGTTTTATACTAGGTTTTTAATAGTGCATGTTTACCTATGGGTTTATTGTTTGTTTGTGGGGTTTTTTGAGTATTTGAGCTGGACAGCTCTATACATCCATCAAATAAATAAACATCAGCGGTCAGATGATGACGTACTACTTCTATCTGGTAACATCCAAATACGTGGACTTCAACTTCCAGAATTTCTAAGCCAGCGTGAATGTTACTTAATATTTTTGAAGCTGAAGTGCACAGTGTTGAAATACACGTATGAGTTTTAATGGAAAGGGAAAAAAAGCAAAGTGTTTCTGATACCAGGAATGAGGCTGCAGGGTATTTTATTAAATCTGTGAGCTACTCAAGCTCAGTTGAGAAAGATTATGCGTTGGTTTGTTTATTTATTTGTATATACCTCTTTCTTCTGAAAAAAATATATTCAACTGACTATTTGTTAATACAGCAGTTCTCTTCCCATTAGAAAGTGAGCATACTGAAAATTCCCCTTGTACTTTGAAGGAATAGTTTCCAGGAGAAACCCAATAGTATAATCACTTATATCCTATGCTATCTTTAATAACATAAAAGATCCTTTGGAGTGTCTTGATAGGAGGATAAAAATGCCAAATCCTGTTTAAACATGTGACTGACTATACAATGAACAATAGGTAAAGGTTTCTCCTGTCCCCTGACTCTAGATGACTGTGCTCATCTCCATTTTTTAGTCGAAGAAGCCAGCATGACCATACAGCAAAGCACACAGAACAGTGTTACCTTCCTACCAAAGTTGTACCTATTTACCTACTCACATTTAGAATAGAATAGAGCTGGAAGTGACTTTGAAAGTCTTCTAGTCCAGCCCCCTGCTCAAGCAGGAGAACTTATACCATCTCAGACAAGTGACTGTCTAGCCTCTTTAAAATTTCCAGTGATTGAGTGTCCACAATTTCTGGGGGTAAGCTGTTCCACTAGTTGATTATCCTCACTGTCAGGAAGTTTCTCCTTAATTCCAGGTTGCTTCTCTCCTTGACCAGTTTACAACCATTGTTTCTTGTCCTTCCCTCTGGTGCCTACTGGTGAGCAACCTGACCCCCTCTGCCTTGTGGCAGCCCCTCAGATACTGGAATACTGCTATCATGTCTCCCCTATTTCTTCTTTTTGGATCTTTTGGATCCTGAGCTTGTCTTCTGGCGTGTTGGCTACTCCTGACAGTTTGGTGTCATCTGCAAATTCGATGAGTTCCCCTTCAATTCCCTCATCTAAATCATTTATGAAGATATTGAAGAGTACTGGGCCTAAGACGGAGCCTTGTGGTACCTCACTGCTAACTTCTCTCCATGAGGATGTAGTGCCATTGAGGACTACTTGTTTGTATGTTTTCAAAGTACTAGCTGGACATGAGCTGGAGCAAGTAACAGGAGCTCACCCCATCTTTAACTGCTGAGCCATCGCATCCCAGAACCATAATAATACCTCTGCAAAGAGTAGACTGCCTAGTGAGCTGCTGCAAAATAGTACCAATAGTAATAGTCAGCTTGGGTGCAATTCCAAAACATCTGAGCACCACTTGGACACCATCAGCATTGACAAAATCACCATCAGTCAATCAGCCAATTCAAAAGGTAGCTTTACTTGGAACAGTTTTCATCCAGCTATCCATCCAGTTTTAGCACTATAAAACAATAATATATACCTATCCTGAGTCCTTGGGAAGGACTCAATAAATAGATCAAACATCAGTGACTGATTAATAATTGGCAAAACTAATATAAAATCTAGCATTGGATGATTTGTTCTTATTACAGGTCTAAAATATTCTCAACAATTTTATTGCATGTCTACAATGCAAAGACATCGTTTTTATTAATTCAGCCTTTTTAAGGCTCCAACTTTCACACCCACAGGGTTGTTGTTAGTGTGGGGTAACTTCACTTTAATATCCATCCAGATTTATCATAGTCTTTTTCCTAAAGACGTCTCTTTATTTCATGCCTAGAGTTAACGTTGCTTCTCAAATATAAAATTAAACATGCATGATTTAAATTAACCCAATTACTCAAATAAAAAGTCCTTCATTGTCTGTTGGTTTTGGATAACTGATAAGAGAGGAAGTCAAAAGTCTTATTAAATTAATAAAAATCCATAATCATTATGCTATGCATCAATATTTTCATTCTAAGCATTTCTTGTATAATGATTCTAGCTTTAGAACAGGGGTGTCAAACTGCCGTCCCATGGGCCGGATGCGTCATAGGGAAACCACACCCACCCCATTGCCGGCAATGGCAAAAAAGCTCTGATACATTGCACAATGTCACATGATGTCACGAGTTTGACATGTCTGCTTTAGAAGATTTACTCAAACAGCTCATGGGACTTATAAAGGCCATGAGTTCATAGGCCATAGCTTGGGTACAAAGTAGATCATAGGGAACTCAGTTCTTCCAACCAACAACTTGATTCCAAGCTCACCATGTTTCATTTGAGAAGACAGTTTTATATTGTCTAAATATAGGCCAACCTTGTGGGACAATTAGCAAAAAAGGTAGACTGAAAATTTTTTCTACTTGTTGACCTTCAGCTCAGGGAATCAGAGGCAAGCTATGGTTTTGTATTACATTCTGGGTACCTTGTTGTCTTTTAGAGATAAGTCACAGCATAAAATTCCTTATCCTACTGGAAGAAAAACATATGTTTAAGTTAACCCTCAATTATGGAAATACTATTGTTTACACTAAAATTGCTGTGTTACACAATGATGTTCCAGTGTGCTAATTACTTCCCAACATAAGAGCTGACAGAAGGTTATAAATGAGTGTTTTATTGCTATATTTATTTCTTCAGTAACTGCAGAAAGCAAAGTTTTTCAGACTAAGGGAAACATTGCAGCACACAAAACCTCAAACTCTTCTGTCTTCAAATAGAATATTTAGTCTGTGTGGTGATTCTTAGTTCTGATGGGATCCCAGCAATGGACTGTGTTTTCGTTTCACGTATAGGAACTTCAGAGCTAAAGCTTAATTTTATAGAAAATGACTTCTCATTTCTAGAATTTTGAGAATTAAGCTGGGAATTTGATAATGACTTTAAGTTACAATTCAAGACATGGACAATATTACTGCTGAAATAAAATTAGGCTTCATTTTGAAGTTTTATCTATATTGCATAATTTCTTCAATATAGTGTGCTTAATATATTAGATCAATGCAACTACATGCCTTGTAATTCCCAGGGAATAGAACTCAACATCTTTTCCTAGTACCCTAGTTTGAAAGGTCAGTGCTATCTTCAATGCATTATTAGTGAGTTTTGAGAATTTAGTTGAACTCTAGAAAGAGTACAGAGAAAAACAACAAAGATGATTAGGGGACTGGAGGCTGGAATTGGGTATGTCTAGTTTAACGAAGAGAAGGACGAGGGGGGACATGATAGCAGTATTCCAATATCTCAGGGGCTGCCACAAAGAAGAGGGAGTCAAGCTATTTTCCAAAGCACCTGAAGGCAGTATAAGAAGCAAGGGATGGAAACTAATCAAGGAGAGAAGCAACCTAGAACTAAGGAGAAACTTCCTGACAGTTAGAACAATTAACCAGTGAAACAACCTGCCTCCAGAAGCGGTGAATGCTCCAACACTGGAAGTTTTTAAGAAGAGACTGGACAACCATTTGTCTGAAATGGTATAGGGTTCCCTGCCTGAGCAGGGGATGGACTAGATGACCTCCAAGGTCCCTTCCAACTTCTTCTTCTTAATATTATTATCATTATTATTATTATTTCAAAAATATTCTGCAAATGCCATAAATAAACTTGAAATAATTTGAAACTTTAACATTAAATTAAAAACTTTAACATTAAACATTTTTAAACTCTTAAAAATCTGGTTTTGAATCTTGGGAATTTGGACAGTATATGATATAGTTAATTATTCCTTTCTTTATTGAGAGGCTGATGTTAAACAGCTACACCAGTGGTTCTCAACCTTTTTAATGCCACGACCCGGTCGTAAGTCGAGGACTATTCAATCGGTCATAAGTCGAGGACTACCCAACCGGTCGTAAGTCGAGGACTTTTCCTGCCCGGGAGCATCGCGCATGCGTGGTGCTGCCTCCTGTGCCGGCCGAGGCGTAACTGGCAAGGGGCAGCGACGGCGCAGGGCGATCACCGGCTGGGCCACCAGCTGGCCCAGCCCAACGAAGGTAAGGCACCCGCTAGGCCCCACGCGTGCCAGCAACCCTCCCTGCGCCCGCTGGCCTCCCACCTCCCACCCCTGGCCCTCTTTTACTTACATTTTTAATAGTTGCTCAGCAGGGAGGGGTGGAAACTTCCAGACAGCTCGCCTTCGCTGCAGACAACTTGCAGCACCATTTGCAGAATGGGACTTTTGGCGGGCTCAGCAGGGCAGAGACAGCCTGGACAATTCCTATTGGCTTTTGAAAGCCAATAGAATTAGACTTTATTCAAGAGAGTCTATTCTATTGGCTTTCAAAAGCCAATAGAATAAAAAGGAGTAGCACAGCTAAGGAAAAGGGGGAAAAAATGGCAGACTGCATTGTTTGGCGACCCCGTGAAATGGTCGTTCGACCCCAAATGGGGTCCCGACCCACAGGTTGAGAACCACTGAGCTAAACAGTTACATGACAGGTAATGTAAGTTTTTTCCAATGCTAGAATAAGTCTTTCTCTTGAATCTGGTTAGTGTAGATTGGTAAGAATTTTATTTTGCTTTCTTTTGATCAACACTTATCTACACTCACACATTTTTTTTCATTAGTGAGATGGAAAGAATGTTTGCTTTTAACTGAAGCTGGGAGAAAATGGAATTAACACGTTTGTCCATTTTTATGTGGAAGTTGATTGCAGGATAATTGTCCAATGTTTTCCCTCATGTTTCACAAGATAAATGCTCAGTGTAAAGCGTGTGCATAGATAGATGGATAGACACATTTTTAATATGTAGAAGAATAATGAAGAAAGTTTGTTTGGAAGAAGACATCATGGCACACTTTTTACTTTCTTCATGTTACAGAAAAAAGGGGGGGTGGAGTGGGGAATCTCTTTCTTTTTTGTAGATTAATCCACAGATCAGCAATGCACCCAGTTCCTCCAGCAAACTAAACTCAGGAGAAAACAATTGCATAGCCTAATTGCCTCCTAAGCTTTTGAGAAGTGATTTTTAAATGAAGATGTAGCTAATCTATGAAACCAGACATGTCAAACTTGTGACAACACATGACATCGCGCAACGTATCGGGACGGTTTTGCCATTGCTGGCAATGGGATGGGCGCAGCTTCCGGATGATGCGTCTGGCCTGCGGGGAGGCAGTTTGACACCTCTGAATTAAACTGTGAGGTCCTGGGTGCTCTCTGAGCTTGATGGTTTTCTTGCAGATGTTTCATTACCAAACTAGGTAACAACATCAGTGCTACTTGTCTTCTATCAGTTGTCTACTAATATAGGTTGTGATAGAAGACAAATTTATATAGTATACATACATACACACACACACACACAAACAAACATATGGAACCTTACTTAATAAGAACCTTCTTGAAAACATTTCTTATACCTCATTAAACATGTGAGTGGGCACAAGGATGATGATCAATTCTTCTTATTCTTCTTGTGCCATATCCGTTATTAGATATTAGACAAGATCATGTTGGCAATCTTGTTTTTATTAGCAACCGCACAAAAAAGTGCTGCTGAGTTTTGTCCAAACCAATCCCTTAGATTTTGAAGCCACAATGTTCTTCTTCTGCCTGGTCCTTGTTTGCCTTCAATCTTTCCCTAGAGGATTAAATGGAGTATGCCGTATTTTTCTGGGTGTTGCATCACATGTCCGAAATATTCTAATTTTCGTTATTAAATCTTTCAAATTTACATTCAGAGTAAAAAATAGTCCCAAATCCTCCTGGCAACTGCATGGATAAATCCCTGTACCTTTCTTGGACATGTGATAAAGCAAAGAAATACTGGAGTAAGATTTATACATTAATGCAGAAAATTCTTAAAGTGAATATAAAGATTAAACCAGAAACTTTCCTTCTGAAAAAATTTGGAACTCTGATTTTATATATGGTGACGGCAGCACAAAAGTCTATGCACAAAAGTGGAAGGATGTTTTGAGTCCCACCATGGATGAATGGCTACAAAAGCTAATGGAATTAGCAGAGATGGCTAAATTGACTGTTCTGATAAAAGAAAAGAATATAAGTACTTTTGTTTCTTCTTGGAAACCGCTTCTGGACTTAGTGCCTGAGATGGAAAAAAATGATACTATGATTTTGGGTTTTACTGATTAGACTGATTTGTTGATATAGAAATGGCTAGTGCATACTACTACAGAAATGTCAAAAGCTGACATTTTCAATCTTAATGCTTTATTTTACTGCAATAGAAGGAGTCAGAAATCAACGCCTTTTGTTTCTTTCCCTCCCCTTCTCCACACTTCTCTTTTTTCCCTTTCCCCACTGTTGTCCCTTACTATTTGCTCTTGTACTTTCATATGTTATGTTATAAATGAATAAAATTTATAAAATGAGATAAATCCCTGTATTTTTCTTGACCAGATATCAGAAGTGGTTCGACATTTCCTCTTTGCAAAGGCTAAGAGAAAGTCACTGGACCAAGGGAACCCTGTTGGCTTTGTGCCTAAGGTAGGATTAGAACTCATGGTTTCCCAATTTCTAGTTTGAAGCCTTGACTAGTACACCAAACTAATTAAATTTCTAGACGACTGTTATTGAATGTGCCAATCTGGTCTCAATTAAAGAGTTTGTTATAGAGAATTGACTCAATAAGAGAAAGCAGCATTTTCTGGCCTGTCATATACTTGGAGCATCCTGCTTCTACAGCAGTGTTTCCCACATGAAGATGTTTGGGAGTTGAACTACACACATCTTCAAGTGGCCAAAGTTGGGAACACTGTTCTACAGGAAGGTCCTCCTCAAATATTGGGTTGGAATATGGGATACAGCAGGTATCTAGGAATCAAACCCGTGTATAAATTACTTTATAAAGTAATTTTAGCTTTGAATTGTATCTGGAAACTAAGGGTAATCAATAGGGGTAATCAATAGAAACTAGGAGTAATCAAGATTGCTGGCATTATATTCATAGAGACAAAAACAACTAACTTACTGCATTTTGGACAATTTTTCAATGGCTTTTAAAAGGAGCCTGATATATAACATCTTATCTTCATGAATCAATTATAAACAGAATTTCCTGTCCAGGAAAAGTCACAACTGGTGACCAGCTAAAACTGGAAAATTGACCTCTATGCTGTGGTCTTCAACTGGCCATCCAGTTGCAGTTACTGGGAATGAGGGAGAAGCAAGATGTTTTCACCCTCCATAATCCCCAGTTTTAGGGAATATAGATAGTCCTCGACTTACAACAGTTCATTTAATGACCTTTCAAAGTTACAACGGCACTGAAAAAAGTGACTTATGATCAGTTTTTCAGACTTACGACCATAGCAGCATGCCCATGGTCATGTGATTTACATTTGGATGCTTGACAACCGGTTCATATTTATGACGGTTGCAGGGTCCCGGCTGTCATGTGATCATCTTTTGTGACCTTCTGACAAGTAAAGTCAATGGGAAACCCAGATTCACTTAATCAACCATGTTACTAACTTAACAACTGCAGAGATTCATTTAACAAATATGGTAAGAAAAGTTGTAAGATGGGCCAAAACTCACTTAACAAATATCTCACTTAGCAACATAAATTTTGGGCTCAACTGTGCCCGTAAGTCGAAGACTACAGTACCTGGTTTTTTTTTTTGTTTGTTTGTTTGTTTTTTGCCCATCAGTTTTTACCCATCAGTTACTAAACTGTTGTAATAAGAACAATACAATATATATATGTAAATTTTAATTACTTAAAGTCACAGAAGCAAAAATAGCTACATCTTTGATTCAAGAAACAGAAATATTTCTAAAAGCGAACAGCATTCTCTTTTGTGCCTCTTGAACAATGGAGATAATGGGGATAAAGATCATTGTTGCTATAATTTTCCTTTGTTTGAGGAAAGGAAATTTCATTGAGCTGACAACCTTTTGACTTATCAGTGACTAAGTGGAGATATGTAGGCTGATAAGAAATTCTGTTTAACTATACAAAGCTAATGTAACTCTCTGATCAGCCCTCTTAAGATGACAGAGAAATAATGTTTAGATTTGTAATGTATGTTTTTAATTAGTTTTAATATTTGTATGATTCATTTAATGTGCCCTGTTGATATGCACTTTTATGTATTTGCATACTATTCTGAATAAGATTTAAAAATCAATGGTTTTTCTTTTTATTTAGTAATCCTAAATGCAGAATGGAATGGTCTTTTCTCCACACAGATGGTTTACCTTGGAAGGTATATTGTGTTTACTGTACTCATCTTGGAAGATCAAACTCAAACATACTTGAGCAAATTTTAATTTACTAAAAGAAGGTGCATTATTTTGATACAAGGATGATCTCCAAAGGAGTGCTACTCCTTTAAGAGATTGTAAGGATAGATGAGAAAGAGATGCTGCGTAGGGATGGTCACATAAGACAGGCCAAAGCTAGCAACTGAATAGTAGACAGAAGTCTCTATTTCTTGGGCTGTAAAGGAGACAGCAGGACCTTTCTGCTTTCAGACTTGCAAGGTTCTGTTGACATAGCCTTACAATAAAGTATATTTAGCTCATTTGATCATGTTTCTTGTCTGGTCTAGCTGATAAGGCTGAGATCAACCTGTAGTAGATCTTGTATTAATCACAGTTTTATTAATGACCTAGATCAATGGTTCCCAACCTTTTTTATACCCTGCACCCCTTACAAAAGTTCAAAATAACGGCAACAAATTATGCATATACACTACAATTTTGAAACCTCTAATCCTAGGTTTTCGCATCCCCTGGTGCGGAAACTCTGACGTAGATAATGGGATTGATAGGACGCTTATCAAATTTTTCAGAATCTCAAAATAAGACTGCAATTCATCTGTCTAAGTTGGAATATTGGGCTGAAAGGAACAAGATATCCTTCAATAGAGAGAAATATGGGGTGTTACATTATAGAGTATAGGCAGTGGTGGGATTCAGCCAGTTTGCACCAGTTCGGTAGAACTGGTAGCTATTTTTTTTGTTGCCCAGGTCCAGAATGGATTTCCAGAAGTGGCATCCACACAAAGAACCGGTTGTTCACATATTTGAATCCCACCACTGAGTACAGGTAAAAGATTCATGACTTGTACTTGAAGTCAGATATAATCAGATACGTACCAAGTTATCTATCCGCACGGTAACCCAGCCTACATAGAGTTCAACTCTCACAATTCACTAGCCAGGAAGATCATGGATGATAATGCCAGAAATTGAAGTCCTTTTAGAAACATGGGTTAGCAAGCTTTTTTAACCATTCAATGACTTTACCTTCTTTCATACAAGAAATGGGGAACTCTGTTACATGTTTTCCTTAATATGTTGAATTTATCTGGCACTTTAAGCTGGTTTGAGAATACAGCTTAGTTTTAGATAAGGCATCAAAGCTTTCAAAATGACAGCAAAAAATAAAAAGTTATCAGAGTTTTCTAAAAAGGTTTCAACACATTTGGTACTCCACCAGCTGTGCATTTCACTCAGTTAAAAGAACTTATATGCTTCCCCAAGAAGCAAATTAATGTTTTGAATGAACTCTCTTCTTTGGAGAAGTTATTATGACCCCAGTTTAAGAAAACAGTTTTTTATGTTTATATTTAGTAACGAAAGTGTTCAGTGGATCAGATTAGGGGGTTGGCAAAGCATTCTTGAATAACTTCAACAACAGAGCTGAGAAAGTAACAAGCTAAAATCTGCTCTAGCCATTCCTAAAAGAAAGAGGAATTGCAATTGCAAAACTGTTGGATTTCTTTTTGAAAATGTGAAAAGATTTATTTTATATAATTTTTAATATAAAGTGTCTTTAATACTACTGTATCAGGTACAAAATTCAGAATATAAATGAACAAAATATAATACAGAAATGTTAGCTTTCATTATAGCCCTGCTAAGAAGCATCAACTATCTGACTTTGGTTTATCTTTAAAAAGATAAGCAAGCTCATCTAGTACTGAGATGAAAAACTACCAGGCTGATTGGCAAGTTTAAAAGGAAAAAAAGAAGTCAGAAAATAAAAGTTCCTTGAAGAACATCATTGCCATGCTTATTGCCAAAATAATTAAATCCAGGTATAGTAAATGAGACCCAAAAGTGGTAATAAGGTAAGGCATTTGAGTTTGAAAGTTTGTTTTGAGTTTCCATTTACTTTGTTTTCTGGAGGGAAAGTTCTGCCAAATATTGTGGTTGACCTTATCTCCTGCCCACCATGTGCTGCTTCTGGTGGTAACAGTGGCCGTACTAGTGACCAGCAGTCATTTGGTGATCTTCTTTGCAAGCTTATGGGAATGATAACAGCATTGGTTGCATTTAAGAGGAGCAAATGCTGAGCAGGAGACCAAAATGAAAATAGATGTGGCAAAGTCAAGCTGACCAACACCACTAGGATGGAAGGTGATTCTGCTAACTGTTTGGCTCTGAATGTTTACAGACATAAACATATCAATAAAATTAATCCATGTTTCATTACAGCCATCCATAGCTGAACTAATTCTGCAAACCACTAAATAGTTGGAATCACATGCTTGTTTTTCAGATGGTGAACCCTATTCTAACTGTCTTAGCTTGTCTTGCTGTGTGAGATAGGATATACAAGAGCAGGGGTCTTCAAACTTGGCCCTTTTATGACTTGTGGACTTCAACTCCCAGAATTCCTCAGCCAGCATGCCTAGTTGAGGAATTCTGGGAATATGACTTGTGGACTTCAACTCCCAGAATTCCTCAGCCAGCATGCCTAGTTGAGGAATTCTGGGAATTGAAGTCCACAAGTCATAAAAGGGCCAAGTTTGAAGACCCCTGTACAAAAGGAACCATTTCTGCTTCAATTTGGTTAGACTTAGGCTGTGAATACAGTATACAGTTCATTTTCTATGTTGCATATTCTTATATTTTTTGTCTCTCAATCATTTATTGTACCTACAGAGATCTGAATTATGCAGGTATTCCAGTGCTACTCTGTGGAAGTGAAAGTTGGAATTTGATCATGCAAGATAGGAAGAATTTATGATACCTTTGAACTTTGGTGTTGGAAAAAGGTCCTGAGAATATTGTGGACAGCTGAAAAAACAAATGGATCATTGAACAAATCAACCCAGTGTTCTTGCTCAAAGGACCAGCTCAAATTATCCTACTTTGGACACATTATAAAAAAAACCTATCTCTCTGAAGAAGGCTCTAGTGCTGGAGGGAAAGCAAAGCATTTCAGGAGTGTAAAACAATTTGATGTTTTATAATATAATAAATCAGTTAGTCAGCCAATCAATCAATCCTGTATTGATGATAATTTTTCCCCCAATATTGTACCACATTGATTCTCGTTAGGGTCAGAAAATGTCAAAATAAATTATGATATCTTTCATTTTACTAGGAATTGTACCTAGTTAAAATAGTTGTGGTTTTAATTTGACTGTTATTTCCAAACTTTGCTGAATGTTTTGGTATATTTCTTTCCTGTATTTTTGAACTACTTTTTACATAATTATGATTATGATATATCATAAGCATGATATTTGATAAAACATTCCTTCTTTGTTGAGGCAATTCCAACATTTATTGTTGCATGATTCATCCATCTGGTCAATTGTTGATAGAATTATATACCATCTGTAGAATATATTCGCTCAGATTATAGCCTGGTTGGTTGTTATTAAGTTGCTGGGCAATAGAAGTTATTAGATGGAAGGGACTAGTTACGAGGTGCCTCATTGAATTTCTGCTTTCTTTTTGTGTGTGTATTGGTGCTAAATTATCTTGGCCAGATAGCTTAGGTAGGGTGCCCTTGAAAACTGCCAATTAGGCATCAGAGCAAAGAAAAGACTAACCATAGTAACTTCATTCTGCAGCAACCATGTTTACATTTATCAGTCACTTGCCCCTAACTTGAAGGTGGCTTCTGTTAAAAATATTATGCCTATAATAGTCTTTGGATTGATCCCATGGATTTCTCTTTCTATAAATAGAAGGGCTTCCTTCCTAATTCCTAATGGGACTCAGCAATGGAACAATTTAGATTACTTAAAGCAGGGCTTTTCAACTTTTTCACCCATTGTACCACTTTTAGGATATGGCAATATCCGAGTACCACCAGTCACCTAGCAAGGTATCAAAAATGTGATGACCAAAAAAAAAAAAAAAAAAGGAAAAAAGTGATAAAGTACAGGTAGTCCTCAACTTGCAACAGTTTGCTTAGTGACTGTTCAAAGTTACAATGGTACTGAAAAAAGTGCCCCCCAAGGCACATCCAAGCAAGACACCTGCCTGCCCACCCGGTTGCGCTCTTCTTCCTGTCCAAGGTCTTCATCGTTGTGAGCATTATTCCCCGTCTGCTGAGTGGTTGCAGCAGGTTTTGGTCACTTCACATGACCCTGGGACACGGTGACCATCTTAAATATGAATCAGTTGTCAAGCATCTGAATGTAAATCGCAAGACCCTGGAGATGTTGCAACATTCCAGCTGATCGGTGCTTCTTCTGGGCTCAGCAGAAGTGCCAGGATCAACGCTGAGCTCCAGCTGAACCTGGAGCTGATCCTGGTGCTTCCGCTGAGCCCTGACAGCCTTGCAGCTCCAGCTGTCTCTCGCTCAGGCTTGTGTGGTGCTGCCACCGGTTCAGCTCATTCCCCTCCCCCACTACTTTTCTAGGATGATTGTGTACCACCTGCCAGGTGCCAATGTATCACAGGTGGTACCCGTACCACTGGTTGAAAAGCCCTGACTTAGAGGATTTTTTTTCATGGAATGTACTAAGTGAGGGCTTATTTTCATGTTCCACTACCTGTGGATGAAGATGCCCTGTGAATTTTAAAAGAAATGTCCTCATAAGGTTGTCTTCATCTTATTCCCAGTGGCCATGGAGGCAGATTAAAATCATACTTGACTGTTCCAGTTCTGAATCAGTGTTTTTCTTCTTTTCCTGATACAGTTTTTGCCATAGATCAGCATTTCTCAACCCTGGCAACTTTTAAGATATGTGGATTTTAACTTCCAGAATTCAACAGCCAATGGGCATAAGGTTGCCAGAAATGAGTAACACCGTCATAGACAATACTTTCTTGACAATGATATTGATGATTTTATTAAACACTGACAATGCTTAATATTGGCAAATGGATGCCTTATGGTCATTAGCTGTACTAATGAAAAAGTAGATTTTTTTTCCTCGATACCCCATCCAAGAAAGCCTACAACATATGTGACATCTAGGATGTTTTGCCTTCAATTATTTGGATACGAATCATCTGTGACTGCAGACTTGTCACAACGAGTCTGTGGAGCATTCAAAGGTGTGGCTGTTTCTCTTCACTTTTGGTCATTAGTCAACCTTACCTCAAGCACTTCTCTCCCAGTGTCTACCTTTTCCATTACTATTTTTCTGGAATTTCCATTAGATACATTTTCTTTCCAATTTGTCTTTTTGACATGAACTTCTATCCAAGCTTCTAAGAAGAAGAGAACACAATATCTGTGTTTGTTTCTTGCAGTGAGCTGGTGCTTATCTACAATACTACAGCACTTGCATCTTTTAGTACTTGTGCTAGCTGTTTATATCATGGTTCTGATAGATGAAATTCTTCAAAGAATTCGAACTCTAATTCTTTTTATTTTATTTTATTCTAATTCTAAGAGTAAAACATAAGAAGGAAAATGGCTGCATCTCCATATGTTGTCAAAGCAAGAACATCCGATGTTAGCGTTGACAGTTTATTTGTAACAAACTTCAGTGCAACCTTATTCTCTTGATTTTGTGCTGTTCTAGATGTTCAGTTATTCTTCATTTTAATTCCTCTTGATTTTCAGTTTTAGGACATTGCTCTTTCTGAAGAGAAGGTAAAGAATGTGCCTTGTTTGGGAATGAGAATGGTTCAATATAGCAATGTTGGCTTTCTCTACTACCAACTGCCCCTGGATTTTCTCTACTGTGCTACCTATGGCAAGGCTTTGATTTCTTTGCCCTGGATTGACCTTTGCAGTTTTTCCAATTCTACTTCTGTGAATTCTTTATTTCATATTATAAATTGAAGTTGATCTGCTAGCCTCTGTTCTGATATTTCTGGTTCTTTCCAGAACTGGTGTCTTCTTTTCAGATATCTTCTTTTTGGTGGACTTTATTTTTAATAACAAACTATTATTTCTTGTTTTCAGTCTTTGTATATTTGTGACAGGTATCAGGTGCAAAGAATCAGGACCACACAATAGGTTCCAGTTAAGATGATTTATTGGTTCATGCCTATACACAAGAATCCAGTCAACTGATGGTCAGCCCTAAATTGTTGTTAGATAAGAGTCAAAAAAATCAAAAGGTGTTTGATTATTTGTGGGAATGTAATGACTCTAGGCTGTTTACTCTCTGGACTCTGGCCCCAGGCTCTGCTTGCTCTTCTCCTACAATGGTCAAGCAACTTTTCTTCCAATATTCTTGCAACTGCTGGCTCTGGTTGGCCAGCCAACAGTCCTGAGTCTTAAGCACTGTCCTAGACCATTCTTACTGACCTGAGCAATGTCTGATCCAGTATAGATTTCTTTAAGTTACATCTCACCATATTGTTTATTGGAGAGACACTCTTTGTCACCTTTGATGATACCTGTCCAAACCTGTCCAATGTACAAACACTGAATCCTTTTCAC
This sequence comes from Crotalus tigris, assembly GCF_016545835.1. Classification (NCBI taxonomy): domain Eukaryota; kingdom Metazoa; phylum Chordata; class Lepidosauria; order Squamata; family Viperidae; genus Crotalus; species Crotalus tigris. The sequence goes on along the minus strand of NW_024100541.1, from coordinate 1,363,751 downwards.
CTCTCTTCACCTTGCTAGCCAGTTTCAGTGATTCCTCTGGAGGACAAAGATATTTGCACAGCAAAGAAAATGTTGTTTCCCTCTTCTCTGAAGCTATTTCTGCCTTGTAACTTTCCAGATGTTTCTTATTTCACTTTACTTTAACCTGAGATATGCTCCAGTGAATTTAGGAAAGGACAAAGAAAACAGCCCAGTAAAACCAACTGGAGTCCGGAAATCAGCCCCAATGGAGGCTTTCCTCATGGATTGGTAATAGGCTGAAAGGAGATGGCAGCAAAGTCAAAGGAGAAAACCTTGAAGACCCTGCCTGTATCAGTCAAGACATCCTTCAACAGTGACTTAGAACAGACAAACACAGCACCGAATTGATAATGGAAACCACACATCTTATGTCCAGATTGTTTTGTGTTGATCAAGAGAAGCTTCTTTTTGAGCAACGCAAGTTTGAGAAAACACCAACAAAGTACTGTAGACATTATTTCTGCCAAATACAGTTCATGGGATCAAGGTGAGTACAAGATTTGGATTGTGTCCATTCTGCTCTCAGTTTTTCAAGAAGACAGGCTCACTTCTGTAAGTGCCCTTGCTTGATTGCTTCTGGCACCCTCGTCTTAATTGATTCATCTCAGAAACAGTCATTTCACTTGACATTTAGGTTAACTAGTCCAAACTATCTCTATGGATTACTTATTTTGGAAGAGCAACATGAGTTCCAGTCCCAATGATCAGAAACAATGAAATAAGTGCTACTCTTTGTCCATTCCTGGAACCAGCCAGCACTTCACCCAACCGGGCAATAATAGAACAAAGAAAGGTCAGCCAGTCAGTATTCAGTCACCACCATAATGTTCTTCCCCAATTATATTTCTTTTTACAGAAAGGAAAATAAAAGGGAAAACAAGAACAGAACAACAAGGGAAGATGGTGGGAGAAATGGCATTCAGATGCAACAGTGTAGTGGTTATAAAAACAAACTAGGAAATCCTAAGAGCCCAGGACAGGACACATTGTCTCTGGAAAAGTGCCCAATTTGCAGCTCCAGAAAAAAATGCTGCAAATTGTCTTTGCTTGGCTCAGTTTTCCAACTTCCTGGAAGATCTATGATGCAGTACTTATATGCAAAAGCAATCAGGGATTGTCTTGTCTACTTTCATTGATTCTGATTCATTTGGATTTTCAAATTTAGCCTTCAGTGTCCAAACCATTTTTGGCTGTAAGAATAAATCATGCCTAAGCTAAATCAAATCCCTATTAATTTCTTTAAAGATGACTCAAAACATTTTCTTATCATCTATTTGAATTAGATGGCAGCAGATATTATTAATATTTACCCAACAAGGGGTTTAGGACAGGGTTTTTCAACCAGTGGTATGGGTACCACCTGTGGTACATTGGCACCTGGCAGGTGATACGTGACCATCCTAGAAAAGTGGTAGCGGGGGAGGGGAATGAGCTGAACCAGTGGCAGCACCGCATAAGCCTGAGCAAGAGATGGCTGGAGCTACAGGGCGCCAGGATCAACGCCAGGCTCCAGCTGGAGATCAGCGCTGATCCTGGCACTTCTGCTGACCCCTGAAGAAGCACCAATCAGCTGGAAAGCAGCACTGATCCTGGCACTTCTGCTGAGCCCAGAAGAAGCACCAATCAGCTGGAATGTTGCAGCATCTCCAGGGTCTTGTGATTTACATTCAGATGCTTGGCAACTGATTCATATTTATGATGGTCACATTGTCCCAGGGTCATGTGAAGTGACCAAAACTTGCTGCAACCACCCAGCAAACCGGGGGAATAAAAACCAAATACCCCCCCCCCCCCCGCTGCCAATCCTCAACAGAAATGCTCACAACAATGAAAACCTCGGCCAGGAGGAAGAGCGCCGCCAGGTGGGCAGGCAGGTGTCTTGCTTGGCTATGCCTTGGGGGGCACTTTTTTCAGTGCCATTGTAACTTCGAAGAGTCACTAAGCAAACTGTTGTAAGTCAAGGACTACCTGTACTTTATCACTTTTTTCCTTTTTTTTGTTTTGGTCATCAGGTTTTTGACACCTTGCTAGGCGACTGGTGGTATTCAGATATTGCCATATCCTAAAAGTGGTACAATGGGTGAACAGGTTAAAAAGCCCTGGTTTAGGATACCAAGACCATAGTCTCAACAAAAAGTAGTAGATCTTGGTTTTCTATTTTTTTGAACTCACTAGTACAACTAAAATTTTGAAACAGTAGAAGACTTCAGCAAACTGTTGTAGAGTTGTGGTTGTCAGAAAAAGTGTTCTCTACTTTCTTTTGTGTTCATATATATATCTGCCTAGTGGTATGGGGAAGGTCTGCTGCTTCTTTGTTATTTCTGGCTGAATGTATTATTTTTCATCCCTACTTATTTAACAAAATCTTGACTCCTATTAAAATATCTAAATCTTAGGAGAATGAGATGTACTTTAGACTTTGGGTCATCTTTCTATTTTTGCCAGTATTGTTATATTATTGTTTAACCTGTAATTTGTTTCTTATGAATATAAATATATTCTATTGCTTTTTTCATATTTCATGTCTTTGTATTTGTATGCAGGGGAGAGATGGCTGGCAGTCATCTAAATTTGGGTCTCACATTTTCTATGATGGAAAACAATCCTTAGATACTAAATCATGTGAAGTGTTAATACCACTTTATAATGCTTTGGTAACACACTTGGAATACTGCATCCAGTTTTGGTCTCCACAATATAAAAAAGATGTTGAGACTCTAGAAAGAGTACAGAGAAGAGCAACAAAGATGATTAGAGGACTGGAGACTAAAACATATGAAGAATATTGCAGGAATTGGGTATGTCTAATTTAATGAAAAGAACTAGGGGTGACATGATAGCAGTGTATCAATATCTCTACGGCTGCCACAAAGAAGAAGGGAGTCAACCTATTCTTCAAAGCACCTGAAGGCAGGACAAGAAGCCATGGATGGAAACTAATCAAGGAAAGAAGCAACCTAGGACTAAGGAGAAATTTCCTGACAGTGAGAACAATTAATGGAATGACTTTCCTCCAGAAGTTGTGAGTGCTTCAACACTGAAGATTTTAAAGAAGAGATTGGACAAGCATTTGTCTGAAATGGTATAGGGTTTCCTGCCTGAGCAGGGGGTTGGACTAGAAGATCTCCAAGGTCCCTTCCAACTCTGTTATGCTGTTAAATGCACCTTTTTAATTTATACAGTATAAACTCTTGTGTATATGTGTAGCTTGTTTTACCTCTCTAGAGCCAAGAGAGATTTCCAATTGCTTGCAGAACTGACCACTATCTTGTACTCATTGATACTCAATTTGACAGCTCTGTAATAGGAGAAAGATTTACCAGACTAGAAATTCCCTACAGTTAACTGCTTTTCTTACTTGAAAAGATGTCCTCTTTCATTATTAGCCCACAAAGTGACAAAGACAGTGCTCTCTGCCCTGTAGTTTTCTCCCTCTTTTTACTGGTATGCTTGCTTTTGCAGCCCATCTAATTCTTATATTATTATACAGGATGATGAACTCTGATACTTGTACTGGACTAGAATATTTGGAATTCAGGGCTAAAGTTATTTTTTGTTGTGAGTTTGAAACCCCAAAGCAGTTTTATATTACTTTGAGTGGAAACATCAGTTCCTCTAGTCTGAATAAAAGTTTTTTTCTTCAAAAGTCACCAGAGAATACCCATGAATGTGTGTATGCTCAGGGCTACATCACCTATGGATAATCCTATTTCCTTTCTTCCCAATTTACAGGATTTTTCACCCGTCCCAAGCGAAAGGAATCTAATGCTTAGACTCGCCATCCCTAACAGTTATATAGCCCCAGATGTTCCAGATATTAGTCACAAATTTATGTGCTAAGCCAACACTAGAGATTTCGGCTAAAGGTTATTCAGGTGAAGATTTTAGGTTCGAAGTGTTGATTTCTCTCAGCTCACAATTATCCTTCCCCCACTCTCCCGGGGTGGCTTTCTGGGCTTATTAAGAGTCATTTGCGAGCAATTCCCATCAAAGCCTTTAATAATTAGGCTCGTATTAATAGCTCTTTGCTTTTAATACTTGCCTCCCTTTGAAACCACGCGTCCCTGATCTCCCTCCAACCCTCCCCCCCCAAACACACACACACACACACAAGTCTGCCTTCACCTCGTTAAGCAATGCCCTAATTTACTTTTCCAAACTAGAGAACTGCGGAGGAGCAAGGGACAAGGTTATTCAGCCCGAGGTGGCTTCTGCCTTCTCTCCTCACCCACTGCACAGTCACCACCCAAGGAAGCGCCCCGTTATTCCTGTCCCTTTTCCCCCGAGGCTTTGCACGGCTTTTTGCCTCGCTTTCAAGTCTAGCTAGGTTAAGACCTGTTCCATGATTCTCCCTATTCCAGACAGGAGAGAAGGAAAAGGTAGTTGACAGGAAGTCTCGCTCTCTCTCGCTCGCTCGCTCTCCCCTCTTTCTCCTCTTCCTTCCTCCCTTTCTCCTGACCCCTCTCTCTCCCTCCCTCCCTCTCGTTCACCCTCTCTTATCAATTGCACGCACAGAAGAGAAGTGGTATCTCTACCATCACCATTTCTTCTGGACAGGGAGCTGTATTTACACTCAGATCCTGAAGTAGGGAGACTGAGGTCCCCCCCCTCTCTCCCCCCCCTCAGCATCTCTCTCGTTCACCCTCCTAGGTGATCCATTTCTAAGCAACGTGCTGGCTAGCGGCGGCGTCGGCGTCTTAGCTCGCTGGCAGCAGAGAGGAACTCCGTACATCCCACCGACCAACCAGCTCCAAAACGCCTCCTTGTTTGGAGGCTGCCACCGCCGCCGGAGCTTCTACTGCAGAAAAGCCACCGCCGCGAGGCTTCGGTTGCTGCTGCTGCTGCTGCTTTGCCCGCTCGCTCCACAGCCACGTCTCCGTGGAACTGCTACCTCGGTTGGCCACGTTGGAAGACTTGCTCTCGCAGCTTTTGCGGCGTTTCCCGCCTCCTTCCCCTCCCCATCGAAGGAGGAGGAAAGCCAGGGGATTATAGCTTTTTTTAAAAAAAACACCTATATATATATACACATATATATATTATTTTTTTGCGGTGGGGGGCGGGAGAAAGTTCTGCATTTTTAGCTGCATTGCTTTGAAGTTCACTTTTAGGGTTTGGGGTGTGTTTTTTTGGGTTTTTTTGTTTTCCCCTGCCGGGTGGCGGGGGGACAAGCAAGAATTTGGAACGCAGCGTGCTCTCTTCTGCACACACTTTGCAGGGATCTGGTCAGTTGCCTGGAGATTCGAAAGGGAAGCTAGTTATCGCTTTGGGAGAAATCCACCTTCTTTCCCCCCCCTCCCCTTCTTGGGGACAGGGTGGCCGGGGCGGGGTGGGGGACTGGCATGGTTGGTCGGTTTACGGGTTGCAAGTTGTTCCGCCGGATTGGTCGGAGAAGCGGGCGGGTGCGGATCGCCGCCAAAAGAAAAGATTCCTCTTTCTAGATGCCTGCTTTTTTTCTCAATTACTAACGAAGCTTTACAGTGTTAAGACAAAAAAAAAGAAAAAAAAAAGGCTGAGGATGGCGCGATGAACAGCGAGGCGCGCCGAGCTGCTGCCCCGACATCTCCGGCGGGGGGTGCTGGATGGATTTGCTGCAGCAACTCCCTGCAACTCTGGTGATGCCCGGCCGCCCCCCGAAGTGACGCCAAGATCCGAGCCAGAGGCTCCCGGGCAAGCTGGACCGTCTTCCTCTCGCAACCAGCTGCAGCTCTTTCCGGCGGCTTTGCTTCGAACTCAAACTCTCTCTCGCCTTGTGTCTTTGGCTCCTTTCGCCCTCGGCGCTGGGTCTGGCTAAACCTCTTGGCCCTCCGCTCCTCCTCCTCCTCCTTCTGGTCTTCCTGGCTGGCCCGAAGCGCTGGAGATGGAAGTTTTTGTCCTCGCTTTGCTTCTGTCCGTGTGTTGGACTCGAACCTGGGAAGCGGCGCGGGCGGATTCGATCATTCATATCGGTAAGGCGAAGCCAGCGCGGCTTGCAAGCTGGCTGATTGACTTCGCGGCTCTTTCCCCCCTCGGCAGCCCTTTTCGCTTCCGTCGGAACGCGGCTCTCCGCAGTCGGTAGCTCTGGAATAATCGCCAAGAATGATCGCGCCGCCACGAGTGGCCGTGGCAAAGCACCCACCCGCGGGGAGTTGGGCAGTGGTTGTGCAAATGAGCTCCAGGCTGGCCCGAGCCTCTTAAAACTGTGTTAGGCGTTGGGAGAGAGAGACTGAGGGTGGTTTTGGAAGGTCTCTCTCGCCAAAGGGTGGGTGAAAAACCACGGCAAACCGCCCGAAGTTTGCTTTTCATACTGTAAGCCTGTCTCAATCAGCAGTGTGCGCCCGGCTTACCGCTTCCGTAGCGCCCTGGTCGATGGAAGAGCCTGAAGGATTCCCTGCATACATGGTACCCAGCCTTCCTGGCGCGCGCGCGCGCGCGCGCACACACACACACACACACACACACACACAAACACACAGAGAAATACAAGCACACATAACCCACGTTGCTGCCCCCTCCCGTCTCCCTTCCCCGTAGAGGAACAGGTGGTTTGGCAACGTGATTTCTTTCATTTTGCCCAACTGGTCTTTGCTCCAACGGGAAAAGATGTTAACCTCCCTCCGGCAGTGGCAGCCTCGGCGTCCTTCTCTCTCGTCTCTCGCTCTCTCTCAGTGTCACGGAGGAGAAAGAGCAGCTTTTTTCCCCAACAAGGGCCCCCCTGGGTTCAACCCTCACCCTGGATATTTAGCTGCTGAAGGAAGCAGGGAGCGAGGGTAGAAGGGGAAAACCACGCGCGACAGCCCGCTCCCTGCGCTTTTTTCCCGCCTCCAGCATGATAGATCGGAGGCAGCTCGGCAAGGGTTAAAGGACCCCCCCTCCAGCAGCTAGGGGCCCCACCTATTGGCAGCAACACTGGCGGCCACACGGGGGACTTGAACGCACGGAGAGGAGGTGTGGGGGGGGTAATTATGATTCAGACAGCTATCTGCAGCGAGCTCAGCTCGGAGTATTCCTTTGCCAGTGATCGGAGAAAAAGCAAGAGAGAGAGGGAGAGAGACCAAAGAAACCTCAGTCTCCCTACTTCAGGATCTGAGAGTAAATACAGCTCTCTGTCCAGAAGATATGATCATGATGGTGGTAGAGATGCCACTTATCTTCTGGGCATGCAATTGATAGAAGAGAGTCAAGTGTGTGTGTGGGGGGGGGTGCTAAGAGGAAGCAAAGAACGTAAGGAAAGCTCCAGCTTCTCTTGCTGACTGGGGAGGCTCCATTTGTGCAACTGGTCCAGCAGGTCTAGCTGAGTTAAAAATCTCAGTTCCCCCCCCCAAACATCTTGCTCCCTTTTGCCACAGCTAGTGGCCATCTCTATTCACCCCCCCCCCCAACTTGGAGTCTGTTATGGCTTTCTAGCTTAAGGGATTTCCCTTTAGAAACATATCTGCCAGTCCTAGGCTGTAATGCAGTGTTTCAGTGATTGTAGTGAGAAATCCTGACTTTGGGGGTTGAATCAACTCCAGGCATGTCAGGCATGTAGGTAGTTTTCAATTCTTCCTGCCTGCAGTAGGTAGATACTAGCTGGGAGTTTCTGGGACTGAGACTTGTATCGTGGTTCATAATGTTCCTTGCCTGAGCTGTTCTTTTATGAATGGTTAGCTGACTTCCCATAGAGTTCAGACAATTCATGATGTATTAACATCATTCTCATTTTCCAGCTGTAATGTAAAACTTGCTGGAAAAATGCTGCTTTGGCGACAGTGTATGCTTTGTTACTGCTAAGTAGAATTGCTTCAAGAAAGGTTGGAGACAAATTCCTGGGTACTGGACAATGATTTTCACCAATGAATAGTTTGTTTGTGAAAGAAATCTCTGGGCACCAGGGCTCTTCTTCCTTTTCACTAAGCAAACAGTGGCATGCACTGTTGCACTGTGGTTTCACATCAAACAGCTCCTTCTCCCCCTCTCTTTATGGTAATTGCTATTTATGTTTACTGGGTGCCTGTTAATTATTGATAGCTGGCAAATAAATTCCTGCAGATAATTTAGGTTCTTGTTTTAACATGTATGTTGTGGCTACTTTCAATCAGCCCCCACCAGAATCTTTGCTTAGAAAGGGGAGATAGGAGAACCAGAATGGTTTGGAAAGACAATTTAGCTTGACATGTCAAGTGACAGTTTGACAAGGTGGTGACTTTGTTGACATGAAACTGGCAAATGGATGGTGGTCATCCACAGCTTTGTTCCCCCCCCCTTTTCAGGTTATGGAAAATAGCTAGTCTGAAATAAGCAGCACTTTCATTTAAAACTGGGTCAATAGTTAATCTCTGTAGTTTTTTCCCTAAAAGTATAGTGGATCCCCCCCTCCTCTTATTCCAAGCTTCAACTCAGATTCTGGCTTTAATGTTTGTACATCTGCTGCATAAATGCAAACACCTGTCTTACAAAATTCATTGAAGCAAGAAGAATGAAAAACGGCTTTTGTTCATTTTACATTTCAGAAAAGTGCATTTATTTAAATAGGCTGACATTTTCTAAATAAAATTTTTAAAGGAAGTGAAGAAAGGAGTGTTCAGCTTTCAGGAGAAGAAGAGGTGAACAACAGGTATTACAGATGTTTGGATTATAATAATGGAAAGAGTGAATAGTTTTCTATTCTTTTTCCCATTCTACATTGTATAATGTTGTATAATAATAATAATGAGAGGCAAAATATCAGTATATATTTAGGAATTCATCAATATATCCTTTTCCCATTCTATACTGTACAATATTGTATAAAAGTAATAATGAGAGACAAAAAATCAGTTTATATTTAGGAATTCATCAATATATTTATCCTTTTTCCCTTTAGCAATAGTTGATTTACTAGCTGCATATAAAATACTTTAGGTGTCCATTTAGCCCCCAGATTGTTTTTTCAGAGTAAATGTCCATCTTAATATACATCTGTTGCAGTAAAGGATACCAAGAGCTGTCATTAATTTGTTGGGGGGTTGATAGTAGGCAAAATATAATAGAATTACTTTTTGCACAAATTAACTTTAATCAGAGTAGCATGTGCAGCTATTGTATTTTCAGAATAAACATGTTGTAGATTGCATTTCTCTGAGTATAGGGAAAGAAATGGTTCACACGTTCCTGTCCTGCAGTTGGGGTGGGAAAATCCCTTTATTAAGCCTGTTGGGCTTTTGATTCACATGAGGGAAGATTTTTGTGAAGAAGGGAAGGGGGAAAAACCTTATTGACACTCTGTAGTTCTGTATGCTGTGCTTTCTTGAGCCTATGCATTGATTGAATAATTTCATCAGACTCACATTACTTGATTGCTTAGAAGTTTCCTAATGATCTGCATGCAGTAAAAAGAAGCCAAAAGCCGTGAGCAGAATGGCAATGATATTCTGTTTTATGAGCCTATTGAAAAAGTTGCTTGGATTTATGCTGCTCCAGAGCTCCCAAGTCTTTGAAATTAGCCATGCTGCTTGCAATTGACTTTGTACATTGCTTGTCTGATGCTTTTCTCTTCCGAAACGCAATTGGACTTTACAGCCCTGTTTTAATTAATCTGGGATTAGCTAGCATTTTTAGCCAAGCGCACAATTTGCGTAGCGTTGATGTTTTAATATTTAGGAATGTGAGGTTGTCCATTGATTTTTGACCTCTTAAGTACCGTAATGAGAATTGTGAGGTTTTGTATGATCTTGGCGCTAGAAAATAATGAAGAAAAATCTCCCATGCATCTAGAAAATAAATCCTTATTCCTAGAATATATACCATCATGCCATTTCCTGCCCAAAATACATTCTGCATATGCTCAGAGACTATTACGTATATATAAAAATTAAGGGTAGGATTGAGATTTCTCTTTCTTAAACTGCGGCCGTTCTTCCAGAGTGTTTTGAAATGTCTATTTTCCCTTTCAAAGTGCTTAAAGCAAAGTGTATGAGAATTAGATGCAAATATGCCAGGTTAAAGATATGATGCTAACTTGTTTTCTAGGAACTTAAGGTTCTGTTCTCCAGCCAGAAATTCAAATAGCGGTTGTTGTTGTTGTTTATAAAAAAATAGAGGCCTGAGGGGAGGCTACTGAAAAACCAATGTGAAGAAATGGCTGGTGATTTTCTTGTTTCTTTCTAATAGAATTCAGAGGATTTCAATGAGCCCTTAATAGAAATGTACAAATGTACATTCCCTCAGGAATGTTCATAATCTTGCAGAAGCCTTTAGCTTCTTTCCAAAGTCCTCAGATATTTTACCTGAAAAAGAACATGCATATAAAGCAAAATTGGATGGCAGCTCTTTCTATTAAATGTGGGGTAGCTTAGGCAATTTATCAGTGCCTCCTGAATAATATACCAAAAAGGGTGCTTAAAAGCTCCTTGGGAAATGTTCTTTCACAATCTATGATACGTTAGTGCGTCGACTTACAACCGTTCATTTATTGACCGTTTGAAGTTACAACGGCATTGAAAAAAGTGACTTATGACCATTTTTCACGCTTATGACTGTTACAGATTCTTCACGGCCTCGTTGATCAAAATTCAAGCGCTTGGCAACTGACTCATTTTTATGACGGTTGCAATATCCTGGAGTCATATGATTACCTTTTGCAACTTTCTGACAAGCAAGGTCAAAATAACAGCCGTGTTACTAAGATAACAGCTGCAATGATTCGCTTAACAAATGTCTCCAGGAAGGTCGTAAAATAGGGCAAAACTCACTTAAGAAATACCTTGCTTAGCAACAGAATTTTTGGGCTCAATTGAGGTCATAATTCAAGGACTATCTGCGTGTGGCTTTCCATTAATCTCGTGTGAGTTAAGTCTTTTTCCATTTAGAAAGGGAATTCAGAACGAAACGCTGAACTGTTAGCAAATAGAAACAGAACGAAGGGGCAAATTGTACATGTTATTTTGCGTTCCTATAAATGGGTTTGCACAAAGCATGCTCCTTTGCCTTTCCACATGCTGATGGTGCATCTTCCTGATTCTAGGAGACAGTAATGATATATGCAAATGCCCAGTGATTTTGGATTTTGTGCTCTTTGGATTTTGGTAATTGTGGCTAATTCACAATTATTTATTTAAAGATCTGCAATGGATTCATGCTCATTAGTAAAGGTAAGCCTTGTTGAGACCTCACAGAAATTCTCATTAAGAGTTAAGAGGTCAAAGATCAATGGACAATTGCATATCCCTAAATATTAAAAATGCCAGGCTACACAGATTGTACATGAAGAGGAGAATAAAAAGGAGGGTAGTGCTTTTCATTTTTATTTCAATTCTGCTTGCCCTCTTCCATTCAGTGTGATTACGTGAAACACTCAGTTTCTTTAAAGTAAAACTTAGGCCTTTCAATCTGTTTGGCATGTGAATCATCACAGATTCTTCCAGCTGAGAAGCTAGGTATTGTAGCCATAAGTGATAAGGCGCTGGAGGGTGGGTCCCAGTTTGATACAAGAACCAGTAGAAGGGAAGGGAATTTGAAGAACTTTATTCACTTTTCCCATATTCTTAAGCCTTTCTAAATGCTTTTTATCTATAAGAACTCCAACCAACCATTCAAGTACTTCACCTCCAAAATTTCCCTGATAAGAACTGGTCTGCTATGGCCTGAATTCTTTTTCTAAAACCTCTGATTCTGGCTAGCATAATTTCCAGGCATCTCCTCTAAAAACAGTTTTATGTTTGTTCTTAGTTTGAATTTATATTCTCTCACTTTTGTTCTTCATTCCTTTAAAAATACCCCCCCCCCTTTTTAAGGCAGCCTTAAAGTTACAAACATTGACCCTGAAGCATAAAGAGATAGTTGCAAATAAAGGCCACTTACCTTTTTTTGTGTGTCTGGTGAGCAGCTGTGAGTTTTGTACTCACATTCTGCCTGCCCTCTTAGAAAAAAAATGTGGTTTGTAAATGCACATACATTTTCTGTATGCTAAGGCTCTCCAGGTAATGTAGAAACCTCATCGACTCAAGGGAATTCTTTGTTCAATGTATGCAACTTAGGTATAAATGGTTAACCAGACTTGGGAGAAGTTATGAGTTTCATCTTAACCTGGTTTGGGAGAATTTATGAATTTCCACAAGTATCTTAAGAAGATGTGGAGGTACTGCAGAGAGAAATAAACTGGTCCTGTGATGGTAAGAGCAGCATTTGAGGGAAAGGGATAAAGCAATGTTTGTTGAGAGGCTGCAAGACTTAGCATGTGGGGTTTACCTTTGGATTCTCTTTCCTGGCACAAAATATCTTGGAATAGAAGTAATGACTTGCCCCAAGACCTGTATGAAGGGCCTTGGGGCGACTATGATTTCAAAGCAATCAAAATTACTTTCAGTAGCAATCTTTTCTTTAAGGGCCCCACCATGAGACCTTCTTAGTGAGCTAACCTGGAAGAGACATTGGGGCTTAAGTGCTGAAGGGAATAATGTTGTTCAATATTGCTTTGTAACAGGAAACTTCTGGATGCACGAAATATGCCATAAATTCTAGCAGTCCTTCGGTTTACATTTATGTTTATCATTTACTTTTCCTTCCCACTTCTTAAACACTGCTTAAGGCAATATACCTGTTGGCTGCTCCAATTCTGGTCTCATAAGTCATTTAATTGAAATTATTAAATAAATACCTGGAGAATTAGACCAGGCTTACAATTATTCTAGAAACTGTTGTGTTGGAATGGATGAGTTAGACAAATGAGTTTCAGGTCTTTGCATGCCCCAGAGAGCCATATATTTAGTTCTAGCCACTTATGATCCAACATTCATTTGGCACCTGAAATGGACTGATGCATTTCTCTTTATTTTTCAAAGGAAAGCTGGTAATTGCAACCTGTTAAAATAACTGTATTTTTTTTCCAGTGGTGATTATAATTTGAGCAGTAACTGTTATAGCTAATGGTAACTTTACTCTTAATAGTAATTTGAATGGTTGTGCTTAATGTTAATAGTCATTTTAAGCTGTTCTCCCTTTATCACTATATTGCATCTAGAGCACTGAATTTTCATTGGGGTCCAATTGGACTTGCACTTTTTTCCATTAGATTATAGAGAGAAATATGGAACAAAAATATAATTGGGGCAAATATATCCAAAATGTCACTCAAAGCTTCGCCGTCAAAATTAACTTTTTCATAGAAAAGAAAGGGACTGCATGTTAGGAGAGAAAGCTAGCAAATGAAATCACCTACAATGGAATTCATCCTTTCCCAGATTGGTGCTTGATTGATGGGATAAACTACAAATTCTTCATACTTCCCTGTTTTGTGATGCTGCTGAAACTTCTGTTAAGTGGCCAAGCCAAATCAGTATCAGTTCTAACGGACTTGATAGGTAATCTTCTCATTTAATTTAAAAGCAATTACTTTTCTATAAGTGTTAGAAATGAGGGATTTAGATGTATGCACAGTTTAAAGTGATCTTTTATTCCTTCGATGACCTTCCAGTTCTACCTTAGAAGAAAAATTTGATATGTGAAGAGAAGCAGAAAATTTTACAATTTAGTGATGGAGCCAGTCCAGCTTTTTCTTTATGTCCAACAATAGTGAATAACTAGGCTTTTTGGAGTGGCCTTGCCAATGCTTCACAGCCTTGCAAAATGTGACAAGTATTTGTTACTAAACCGAATCCAAGCATCTGTCAGTCAGTCAGTCAGACATTCTGCCTGCCTGCCTGCCTGCCTGCCTGCCTGCCTGCCTATCTATCTATCTATCTATCTATCTATCTATCTATCTATCTATCTATCTATCTGTCTATCTACTATTCACATGCACACACACACACATACATATATGTCAATACCACACACACACACACACATACACAATTAACTTCAAATCTGTGCATTCCAATTGGAGATGATGTCATTTTTTGAAAAGTGTCATCAAATAAATATCTTATAGTAAGACCACCAAATAAGTGGAAAATAGACTTTGAGGGCAAAACTCTGTGTTCTGAGAAACACATAATAATTGTGCACTCTTTTTCATTTTTTAAATTTAGAACGTAACATGGGAAGATAAGAAATGGATCAGGACTATGACATTATCTCCTTTTCCATGACCCCAGTTTAAATAACCCATCGGTTCTTCTTCCCAAGGTTGTTATTTACCTCTAAAACAAAACTGCACTGTTTTTAGGCTTTTCTTTCCAGCACAAAAAGCAGTTGTTGGAGTGTTTATAATTGGAAATGAAGTTCTAAAATGGAAGTATGTTTCCTCATTCTTGTTCCCTTCCTCTTTCATCCCAATTTTGATCTGTGTTTCCCCTGCTCCATGTTTTAGTAACATCTGGACAGTTGTTAATTATGAGTTTAAGGTATGACATAATTGCCTCTATATTTGATAATATTAGGAAATGAAGATTGAGAGGCGTTTTCAGTAACAGACAAAGTTTATTGGAAAAAGGACAATTGACAAACTTTCTTAGACAGATGCTAAGAGAGAATAACCATGCTGGCTAAGAATTGAAATTGCATAACTTGGAGAACTAGTTTGGTGAAAGAAGAGTTAGGTGGTTTATTTAAGTCTGTTGGCAGTTTTCACTAATTAAACAGTATGTGAGGACACCTAGCTTTATGGTCCAAACCTTGTGAAAATAGGGAAGATAGTAACATTAATTTAGGAACTTTCAAGTGTAGACTATATGATTGGATGTCAAGGAGTACCAAGAACCATCTATATGAAATCCTTTAATTTAGATGTTTTGGCCACATTCAATTCTTTATAACTTAAAAAAAAGGAAAATGATGTGAAAACACGAAAAATGTCATGTAAAATTATTTATTTAATTTGTTACATTTTTACACTTCCAATTCCCTAAACCTCTGTGTGGTTCACATCTACATGGTTCATAAAAGCACAGATACAAACTAAGGCATTGATTAAAAACAAAGAACAAAAAATAGCAAAAATCAAGCAATAACCTAAACAAACCCATATTATCCATAAAATGGGCTCCAATCACCATTACTGAAAGGCTTGAGTGAAGAGCAGGTCTTCAAGGCTCTCTGAATATCCAGCACGTGAGGTCATCTAAACCTTGTGGAGAGTTATGCATACATAGCTGGTTAGATGAAGTTGATCTTCTCATAATATTAGAATCAGGACTATCCAGTGAAATAAACTGGTAGGAAATTCAGGACTGAACTGTGGAAGATAACTTAAATATAGAAGGTGGTCGGACTAGGAGATTTTCTTCTGCAAAAGTTAATGGCCACCGTCAACTTGGACAGCATTCTAAGAAGACTGGAGAACTAATCTCATGGGACATAAGATTACCAGTGAGAACATGATGCCTACCTGTTAACCTACAGCACTATAACTGATTTATTGGGGAATATAAGCAGGAGTGCTCTTGTCTTGAGTATGGGTTTACTATTGGCACGCATTCAACTATTATGTGATATGTTTATGGTCTGATCCAGCAGGTTTCCTGTTTTTGAGATTTTATTTTCAGTTAAGCCATCCATCAGTTATTCCTTCACAATGCAATAATTACGATACATTCAACTTCTGTCCTTGTCTTCTTGATAGAACCATAGGACATTGCTGCTGTGATGAGGCTTATCTCCTCAAATCCATCATCTAAAAGATATACAGTCTGTAGCTATCAGCCTCAATTGCTATTTTTGTCCTTTGGTGGCATTTAAATAGAAATGCAATCACGGCTAATCACGTGGTTAGGTTCACTAGTTCCTAAGCCTCTACCTCACTGCCTCTCTCTCTGCTTCAGTTACTTTTTACAGAGCAGTGCCATAAATGTGCCAGCCTCTGAAAATACAGATATGGTATTCTCCGATTTGGTTCACCATGCATAGAGACTCCTACATTTATCTGTGTTTGATGACTGGCAGATTAAATTCCCAACTTGCTTCATGAAAATCATTGCATATCAGCAGAGAGGAAATGTTATATTTGCAGAGTTTTCATAAGTAGCTAGGGGGCTGCAGTTATCAAACACAAAAATATGTATGTGTGAATTAGCTCTACCTTTGTTCTCTTTTTTATCATTAGGAGTGGACAGAGATTAATTCTGATTTTGTTGCCTGACAGCTTCTTGTGGTCATAGGCCACTTGGTTCTCTGTGATACTGCTCTTTGAAACTCAGGAACAAAGTTTGTTAGTTGTCTTAATGATGTGTGTGTTTAAGGTATAAAAGTTCAAAATATTCTCTCTCAAAAGATTAAAGCTTTGCAATGCCTTGGATTCTATTAGAAAAAGATTCTTGGAAACATTTAAGAACTGGAACATAGAACCAGTTTGCAAGTCTATAAAACAGCGACAGTATGTCTTTTCTAGAAGCAACCACATGATTTTGGTAGTTCCTATTAGGAGCCGAGGTAGCACAGTGGTTAGAATGCAGTAAGGTAAAGGTTTTCCTGTTAGTCATATGCAACTTTAGGGCAGAATGCTCATCTCTTGTTTCTTGGCCGAGGGAGCCAGCATTGTCCAAAGACAATTTCCACAGTCATCTGGCCAGTATGGCTATGTGGCAAAGGCCCACAGAATACTGTTACCTTCTCACTGAAATGATACCTGTTTATCTACTTGCATTTGCATGCTTTCAAACTGCTAGGTGGGCAAGAGATGGGGCAAGTAATGGGAGCTCGACCTGTTGTGCGGCGCTCAGGTCTTGGACCCATGCAGTATTGCAAGCTAACTCTGCCCACTGTCAGGAGTTCGATCCTGATGGGGCTCAAGGTTGACTCAGCACTCCATCCTTCGGAGGTCAATAACATGAGAACCCAGATTGTTGGGGGGAATAGGCTGACTCTGTAAACTACTTAGAGAGGGCTGTAAAATACTGTGAAGTGGTATAATTCTAGGTGCTATTGCTGTTGCTATTTGGGAAAGGGGGCAAGTGCAATCAAGAATTTTAGTAGGATTATATGTTTGTTTCACTACACCCTACGAAGCTATTTTTGGGAAGGGTGGGTGGTTGAATTGAAAGTACTGAATAATCTGAAAAAATACAATTTTCAACAGCTTAAATATCATCATTTCCATAGAAAAATGGAATTTCAAAGCACCTGATATTAACTGTAAGTGGAATAAATGAAACCTAGTTCCAACATAGTACCTCAGTAAAATTATTCAATGAATTATTGTGCTATTTTAGCCTAACAATAAATGCATGTGTGTACATTATATACACTACATTATCATATAGCAATAATATCTGATGCAAATATCCTTTAAAAAAACTAATACCAGCTTACATAAAATTATCTTGAATATATTTCATGACCTTCCCATATCTATTCAGATGACTTACCTTATATTAGTTTCTTAGTTAATATCAAGACATCTGTGCACATTAACCACATCTGTCATTGTATTATGAGTCTTATGTAACAAACACACGTGCATATTCAGTATCTCCCTCCTTTGTCTTCAATATCCTCAGAGGATTCTCTGACATTACTTTCAGGGATTGCTCTAGTTAGCTAACCTGGGAAGCATTTTAGCAGCTGTGAATTGGAATCTGTGTAGATCCCTCTGGATTCACTCAAATGGACTACTTCACCTTGTAAGGGCAACTCAGGGTGTTTCTCTTCAGGTACGTCCAAGTCATCTTCATTTGATGATCTTGGTTGGATAAGAACTTTATGCGCCAGTATAGAATAGAATAAGAATAGAAACTGTTCTTATTGGCCTGAGATGAACCAGAGCAGGCAGTTCTTCTTTAGCACTGCTTTGAAGGGGAGTTTCATCAAAGCTTCTATCAAAATGAAGTGTCCCTTCAAAAATTTGGCAGATGAAATGAACAATGACACTCCTCTTCATTCAGTGAAAAGATATTTTTTTTTTAAGAAGGAGAGCAGTGATAGTGTAATGGACTATTACAGTTGGTCATCTATTCTGTTCTGTTCTATTCTATTCTATTCTATTCTATTCTATTCTATTCTATTCTATTCTATTCTATTCTATTCTATTCTATTCTATTCTATTCTATTCTATTCTATTCTATTCTATTCTATTCTATTATATTCTAATCTATTCTAAATGGCCTTTAGATAAAGGAAGATGATGACAGCCTTCTAGAAAGCAATAAAACTAGAAAAATTCTAGAGGGACTTCAGTCTTTGACTGCAGGGGTGTCAAACTGGCAACGTCACGTGTCGCGACGTATCACAACTTTTTTGCCATTACCGGCAATGGGGTGGGTGCAGTTTCACTATGATGCATCCAGACTGCAGGCCAGCAGTTTGACACCTCCGTCTTATTGCTACACTTTAATTGCAAATTAACTCTAACAGATGTGCAGTAACTGACAGAGGATTGCTGCAGTAGGGATTTTTACGGTATCAGGACAGTATGGTGTTACTGTATACATTATATCCTAACCTGGAGGCTTAAATGTTTTTGCCATGGATGATTTATTGTTCATTTAGTATAAATATATACATCTCTGAATGAATAATGCAAAGTAGTGTGCAATTTAATATTGTGAGCTTGACTATCTTAGTATTTAATAAAAAGGACTCTTTTTGGCATAGTCAAGGAGGAGAAATAATGTAATCTCAAGACTGTATTTGTCTCTACGACCTGGAATGGGATAATATATAAAGACCATCTTGAAGGATTGGCCACACACAATATTTCTTATTCCCCACAACTATCCTGCTCGTTAAAACAATTTAGTTTTCTTGAAATATCAATGAAGTGAGTAATAATAATCCGTTCTGATGTGGGCTACAAAAATATAGGATGTAATGGTTCAGTTAGAATATCAAGCATCCTTTCTGGAAGGACTGAAGCAATTGCCTGATCTGGAAGGCTTGATTTTACTGTTTTGAAGACTTTCCCAGTTCATCTTTGCATTGTGTAAACAGATATTTCACTTTTTCAGCTGTGAAAAGTCTGTGAATGCATAGAGCCATGCAGATCACCTAATGTGCTGGTATTACATGAAGACACAGCTGCATAAATACATCAGGGAGAATACTTCACCCGTGGCTTTTGTAAAGCACCCCATGAAATGGTTTATCCATTCATAGTATTGAATCAATTGGAGTCACAGAACATCTGGATTCAGAACCTTGATGACCAGAGCAAGTGGAAAATAATTTTTATTGATTTAAGGGAATAAACAAGAGTGGTTTGCTATTTTAAAATCAACCTGAACTTAAATTCAATGTCCCAGACAGTACTGGTAAACCAATACTGGTATGCAAAATAAGGACCCATGGACTTTGACAATGCCCCATAGAGGGGCCTAGGTCAACTTGCCATGGCCATCTTGCCATAGCCAACTCACTGTAGCCAACTCGCCATGGGACAAGTCACCATGGCCAATTTGCCATGGGACAATTTCCTGCAGAACAAGAGTTACCCTAATATTGAAGAAATGGTAGAATACAATCATTAAAGAAAGGATGCCAAAGGAGGGACAAAATGAAATTTGAATAACAAAAAGTAAAATATTTAATTATTTTAAATAATTAAATTGAATTATTGAATTGTCTCATGGTGAATTGACTACGGCAAATTGTCCCATTCTACCCATAGAGCATCAAAATTGCAGTTACTGTATTGTCCAGGTAACAGGCATTTGGTGAGCTCTTATTTTCCATGAGATAGTGTAGGTTCTCCTGCTTGAGCAGGGGGCTGGACTAGAAGACCTCCAAGGTCCCTTCCAGCTCTGTTCTATTCTATTCCATTTTTATGTGAAAAGTGCATATACTGCAGTATGAATTCCTTGGTGCTAGTACATTTTCCTAATATTCATGGTAACAAAAAAATCAACAGGCGTAGAACTCCATAATCCATTGTAATATAAAGCAGTTGGGCTTACGATATGGAAGAGTTCATTTTGCTTTCTTCATTAAATAACTCTTGTGATTTCAAATGGGAAAGAGATGTGTAGTGAGGTCACATTTAAATGACTCATAACCAGTTTTGATCATCCTTTTATTTAATTATGTGAGCTACTGAGTATGTTCCAAGATTGCACTGAATGAGGGTTTGGACTCAGATGCTGATGATTGCTTCACCTTAGTAGTGGCAATGCATGAAAATTAGATTATTGGTGATGATGAGCATACAAAAGTATCTGTGTAAGGAAGCAGAGCCAGCAGTGAGCCCAAGATTTCAGACAGATACAGAAACTAATAAAGGAGAATATTTGTAGCTCAAGGTTGACTTGTGGGGTCCTTGGTGTTCTTTGAGCTTGCTTGTTTTTTTGCAGATGTTTCATTACCCAAACTAGGTAACCAGTTGGGTAATGAAACATCTGCAAGGAAATAAACAAGCTCAGAGAATATCAAGAACCCCTCAGTTACAGGAATGTTATCTTGATGCGCAGTTATAGTGGGATATCCCTTTCACATATTCATTTATTATATTTATATTCACCATGATCAGTATGGACTCTTAGCTTAAATAACATGTGAAATGTTTTTCAAAACTATAGATGCATATTATGTTGCCAGGCTAAATTACAGCAATTATATTGAATTGAATTAGTATTTTGTTTGTTTGTTTCATTGATTTGCTGCCTATTTCACCATGGGGCTACTCTAGGTGGATTACAAAAAACCCCCCGAAGAAATGAAAAGAACATAAATAAAACAAAAATAAAATATTAGAATAATAAAATAAACAATGAAAAAGAAAACAAGAATGCATCAGTGTGATAAGATGGATGGTGGAGAGCAGAGAGCAAAGGGGAGGTGGAATCTGCCACCAATCCAGCAGCCATCTCCAGTGTGGAAGTCCCCTATTTGGCATAGCCAGGTCTTCAGGCTCTTGTGGAAGGATAGTGGTGAGGGCACCTCTTACTCTAGAGGGTAGCATATTCTAAAGAGTGGATGCTGCAGCAGAGAAGGCCCTTCTTCTGGATCCCGATAGTCGGAGTTCTTTGACTGACAAGATCCACAGGTGGCCTTCTCTGCTGGAACGAGTAGAATGGGCTTGTCCTAGCAAGATGGGACAGTTCATCAGGTTGCCTGGATCTATGCCATTAAGAGATTTAAAGGTCATATCAACATTGTGAACTGCCCTTCGCTGGTAGCTACTGAAATCTGCGGAGCAGAGGTGTAATGTGGGCCATTTTAAGTGCCCCAAAGACCAATCCTTTTGCCTCTGTCCTTTTGTGTTTGGGTATATGTGAGTGCATCTTTGAATGAGTCTTTTTCCCAGTGACTAAATGAACAGCTCTATACAGTTTCTTGGCATCATTTTCAGATTGCCTTCTTTGTAAGGTTAACTCCTAAAAAAAAATCTCCCAGATGGCTTCATACCTAAGGAAAGAGTAGAATTCACTGTCTCTGTTTTAACCTTTAACTTTAATCACTAGGTCAAACTATTTGTATGTGTCCATTTGTAGAGGTAAAATTATCTCAAAACTTGTATAAATTGCATGTACCATCTATCCCAGCGATGCAAACCTTTTAGAGACTGAGTGCCCCAAAACTGCCCTGCCCCCTGCCCCACCCACAGGGCCACCACTGCCTCCACGGCCCGCTGCAGCAGATCGGCCAGATGGCCCAGCAGCACCATGGTAGCCACGCCCTCTGCCTGCACCCCGCAGCATCAACTGTGCATGACGGGGTGTGAGAGTGGAGTCTTGTCCTCACTGCCTGGCTGCCATGCCCTTGGATATGCTGCTCTGCACGGGGCACCCACAGGGGCGACTCTCCTCTGGGGGGTCTGCTGGTGAGGGGTCTGTGGGGGGAGGCAGGGCTGGGGCAATGGCACATGCCCACAGAGAGGGCTCTGAGTGTCGCCTCCGGCATGTGTGCCATAGATTCACCACCACTGATCTATCCCAGGTCACATAGTACTTTCCATGCACAATAAGCATCACCATATATCATTATGTAATAATGTCATTTCTCTCTCTCTCTCTACAACCCTCCCCCCCCCTACAAACATTGCCATATATCAGAATGTAAATTTGACTAGGTACGGTTAAAGCTTTTTCTTTTTCTGTCGAAGGTTACATTCCTGCATTGGGAACTATTGGGTGGATAGCATACGATGTATATGATGCATCCAGCATACGATGCATGAGACTTAGTCAAAACCAGATAAAAATATACAATTCCTTTCTGGCATTTCCTTTTTAAAATATTTCTGTCTTTCCATCTCTCAAATGACAGGCTGCAGGAAATAAAGGGTTTGTAACAGAGGTCTCAACTAATCTTTTACACAGACATTGTGGAATTAGAATTAGAATGTGCCTTACTTTAGACTGCTTTATATTCCACATTAATTGCCACCAACGGGGGGGGGGGGGAGAGAAAGACAAGAGGATAATGTCGAAGACCTCCCCAGGAACATTTGGTCAGACCCATATTTTAGAAAATATAGAGACCTTTCAAAGCACTTTACACCTGCTCATTTATTGTTACCTTAAGCGTCATGCCTGTATAAAAGTTGCTAGGAAGAGATGTGAATGCCTTTTGTGGCAAAAGGTTCAGGGAGATAATGCAGTCATTTTAGCACTGTTATAGAAATCAATGTCTAAAGCAGCTGGAAACAAAAGGAAAAGAAGATCCTAGTTATTAAAAAGAGAAGGTGTTTTTTTTAATTTTTTTTTTTTTTTTTTTTTTTGCATTTTGTCAAGCCTGCCAACTGTTCTTAAGGCTGAAATTAATTGGCTCTTTAGGATGAGTAGGATGCCCCTGTTTTAGAAAATAGTCGTCTCAAAGTATCTTGTCAATGCCACACAAGAGGGAAGCTGCCCTCTGCTTTGTAAACAGCACTGAAAACACTGGGATTGTTCACATTGGCAATTTTGTATTCCAAATGTGTTATCAAAATTGTCAGTGTGTAAACCTGCGAGCTGTTAAAATGGTTCTTGCAACCTCTCCACTTTTCCTAATTTGGTTTTCAGAAAGTATTTTCTTTCTCTTGTTCTTACCACCTCAGGCATCTTGAATGAAGAAAAAACATATAGTGTTCAGAGGGACTCTCCTTTTGGTTTTTAAGGTAGATCTACGTATTATTGTTGCTAAAGACAAGCAAGTCCACCGTGATTCTTTATTCCTGCTGTTTGATAGCATGTGCTGCTGAAAACATCTGCTAAAAAAGCTCCCTTGGAGTGGGGTTGTTGTTTGTACTTCATGAGACCTTGATTCAGCATTCAGGAACATAGACAATTTTATCATCTGTGGATATTATTTGCCTGTGTATCTAAGTGCCCCCCCTCTCTCTCCCCCTCTCTCCCCCTCCCTCTCCCTCCCTCTCTCCCTCTCTCCCCCTCCCCCTCCCTCCCTTTCCCCCTCAGCCATTCTGCTAAGCAACAGGTACTGGCTCACCATTCTTCTGGATGGATTAATAATTCTTAGAATAAAGTGATGGGAATTCAGGCTTAAGAAACTGCTAATGTTTAGGAAGTAATGCTATTGGCCAAAGTAATACAGATTGCAATGCATTTAGTAAAAGGGAATGAGCCAAATGTGATGTAGTAGGGTAGACTGATGGACTAGGATTAAGGAGATCAGTTTCATATCTCTATTCAACTGTGGAGTTCACAAGGTGACTTTGGATTAGTTGTTCACTGGTTGTGTTCACACAACATACTGTTCCACAGTCAACAGTTCAACTAATGTTTAACAACAAAGTGAACAAAGCCTGCATAATTTACAGTTTGAATTATTAACCATGACATAGGTTCATAAGCACTTCTTAGAATAATGTACTAGCAGAGTTGTTAGGATGAAATGGTGTCTATAAGAGTCTTATATGCTAGTTTGAGTTCTTGCAAGAGGAAGGAGAAATGCAGCAAATAAGTAGTGTCTTAAAAAGGTAAGATATTACCTTTGAATTCTTTTATGAGGAAATGACTGTTCTTAGTTTTGAATGCCCTCTGGCTTTAAATCAAGGAAAGAGAATAGTTTGGTTCAAATGTAAGCTCCTTTTTTATCACTTTTAAGCTATACACACTTTCAGTCTTTCTTGTCTTGCCTCTATTCCTAAAAAAAGTGTCACTCTCATTTCTGGAAGAGCAAATGTTTTACTATTTCCCTGATTTTGGTTGCTTTCCACAACTGTCATCTCTTTTGGCCTTTTGTTTTCCACCATTTCTGCTGCATGTGATTAACACAAGCTTGACAAGTATGCTCTCTTTGAACTCCCCAAACAACAGAACTTTGTATGGCTACCGTATGACTGAATCAAAGTGAATACTTTCTTCCCTGTGAAATGTGCACCTCCATTGATGTGATTCATCATTGATCTACAGTGGAAAGATGCCCTTTTCCATGAAGATTTGACATTAAAGTGATGAAATTCTAAAGCACAGAAAGTTAATTCACTTTACCCTGAATTAATGTTGACTACTCTAATTGGCAATGATGCTGTTACATGCTCTTATTTGCTTTCACAGTTGTCAAATGGTCAATTTGAGTTGTGTTTTGCTATTAGAAAAAACAAATGTTACTTTTTTAAAAAAAAAAATGTATGCATGTCAATACAATCCATGTATCCCCAGGTTAATAGGATGTGAGACACAGTATGTTCGTTTGCAAAATTGTCTCTCATTAAAGATCCGAAGTTCAGTATAATAGCATGAGTATGTTTTGGGTAAAACTGGGTTTAGTTCAACTTATGGCATATAGCCAAAATGAGCCCAAATTAATTGGAATTCTCTTTGTCATAAGCAGGAAGTACTGCGTATAGTTTAGTTATGACTAAGACTAGTCATTGTAAAAGCTTTTATGCAGTATATTACAAGCATTATCAGAAACTCTTAATTGACCAACTCATGAATGCAGAAAGATGGGGAAAGTTTCAAGAACAAGTTTCAAGGATAAAATATGAAGTCGTGGATAGATGTGGTAGAGACAAGGATGGTTTTCAAGGATGGAAAGATATTGAAATGTAGAACTAGATTTAGCTATATCGATTTTTTTATATATAATTGTTGCTCTTTTTCTACACATTATATAATTAGTGGAAAGGAATAACAGCATGATGTATCTGATGTTTCTTTTCTTTGATTGTTGTGATTCACTTGGACAGAGATACAGTGGGTAGGCAACCTTGGCTCTTTTATGACTTGTGGACTTCAACTCCCAGAATTCCTGAGCCAGCCACACTGAGGGGAAAGGGAGAGTTTCCAAGCTGATCCATGTTGGCTCAGGAATTCTGGGAGTTGACGTCCATGAGTCATAAAAGAGCCAAGGTGGCCTGCCCCTGGTGTATACCAATGACATATCTAAGAAATATTTTGGATTTTGGATTGGGAGAAGGGAAGACAATGTTTTTTAACCATAACTAACATATTTTTGGTGTCTTTGAGTAAGTCTTGACTCCTGGTGATTGCCTGGGCAGGTTTTTTGGGCAAGATCTGTCATTGCCTCCTTCTTAGAATGAGAAAGGTTGACTGACCCAAGGTCATCCAGCTGGCTTATGCCTAAGATGGGACTAGAATTCAGTTTCCTAGTTCCTAACCTGATGTTTTAACCACTACACCAGACTGGTTCTCCATCTAGACTATGCGATTGATATGGATTTTTTAAAAAAAATATTTAATTCACTATAATGGTTAACTATAAAAATGTTAATTTCCTGGCAGAAGTGCATATTGGCACAAGTTTACTAGTAGTTGCTTTTTCCCCTCTGTGTCTAATACTGTGCTTCCCAAATGGAGCTATTTATATGATGTTAATCAGCTAAGCTAGCATGACAGATTTATAATTGATCAATAATAAGCAGGTTTTGACGGCAGAAGAGTGGCAGTTGTGAAGGATATTGAAGGTTAACTTGTCCTTTCTACCTGATAATTTTATACTTAGTTCACTGAAACATGTGAAATTGCACATTGGAAAACTATGATGAATGCTATTCTATTTATTTTAAAATAAAGCACATTTTTTCTTAGATGCTGAGTTCTTCCTTAGGCAAATTTATTTCTTAATGCCTTTGGTGATTCTTTTAAAAGTATTTATTTTTTTAAAAAAAATACTGCTTGATAGCCTTACCTCATCTTACTCATTTGTGCATTTACAGTTATTGTCATATTTTGAAAGAGTTTCTCAGAATCCTGGAAACTTAGTCTACATGCTAACAAACAAAACCATAAAATTGTAGTAAGGTAGAGGTTATATCATGTAAACCTTCTCTATATTATTTTCCTAGATATATCAAATATGGTGGCATAAGGAGATTTTTGTTGTTTGCACAGTGTATAGCTGAATTATAGAATTTGCTTCCATAGGATAGAGTAATGGTCATTAACTTTGAGGGTTTGAAGAGGAGGTAGGCACATTTATAGAGATCAAGTTTATAATTGTGTCCATATATTATATATTCATTATTGGAATTAATATGCCTCTCGATTATAGTTTAATAATTAGTATTGTGGGACCTAATTTCTAGGCAATAAGGTGATTTTTCTCAGTTCTCCATACTACTGTGTTGGAACTTTGCAATGAATTAAATAAGCTTTAATCAGTTGTTGATGGATTCTTTTGTTCAGGTCAAAATAATAGTTCATTGCAGAGATTATAGATTAATTAAATTTGGCCATAATCATTTATATTGTTCCTATTAGATCCAGAAGTGGCATACCGTTTGATGCTAATATTGGATAGCTTTAGTATAAATTGTGCCAAGTTATTGGAGAGGAATGTAGGGACAGAGCAGGCAGAGCAGGGTGGTGGAGTTAAACACATCATCAGCTTGGAATCCTGCACTTCCCACAAGTGAATTCCATTGACCATTATCTGGCGCCCTTTTATTGTTGAACTTTAGTTGACCAAATTCTTGTCTATAGGTTTAAATAAACCTTCTATGCCTTACAAATGATCCTGATACTTTGTACCTGACAGAAGAGCATGAACTAGTTGCACATTTGCTCTATTTCAGTGTTTATTCATGTAGCCTTATAATGTTTGAATGATATGGCATTGGCTCCTAAAAGAGTGGAGGTTGTACGTGGGAGCTACCAGTCTTAAGAAATATGAATTCCTGTGCTATATCAAATTTAGAGCTGTTGAGTTCAGCTTCTATTTTTCTTATTGTCAAGCAAATGCCTTTGAAAATGTAGGCAAGATCTGAAAGTAATAGGCTTATTCTTTGATTTTTTTTGAATCTCTTGATCAAACTTGAAAATACAAACACATGACTATGTGGCTCCTTTCAATTGCTTCTCTTTCCTCCTATGCATTTAGTGTCTCCTCTCTTGGAAGGCTGGATTCCCCCACTGTGTTTCATATATGAAACCTAAAAAAGATAATCCTGCTCAGGTTTCTTGGAAACATAACCATGATGTATCATCATTTCACGCATTGCTCTTCATTAACCCATGGTGAATTGTTTTCGTTCAGTAAAAGACTTTGAGTTGCTGTTCTTTGCAGCATGCAGACAAGTTCTGGATGAGAAACAACTAGAATTGAACCTCAAGATCATTTAAATGTAGATTGTTATTAAAAATGATTGGTAAAAGAGGGTGCATTGGGATGGACCTAATCACTTTGCGCAGTATGTTTCCTGCAGTGCATCTTTGAAACAATTTGTCTGTATAAGGCTGATATTTTAGCCAGTAGCAGAACTGAATGATGTGTTTTTTTCCAGAAGTGTAGATGAAAAGGACTTCAGTGAACTGGAATTATAGATAATGAAAAAGAGAAAGTAAATTTGAAGGAATCAGTATAACTGCCAAGCTAGATAGATGACATCACTTTCTGCCCTTTCTTTGTGTGTTCTCCAGTTTTCCTTTTCTGTGCTGCTTCTTGATCTTATCTTCAGGGATATAATATGGACAAATCTTCATTTTGTCCTACTTTGACATCAATCTGTTTTTGACAATATTACATGCTTCCACAGACACATTTTCTTCAATAAATCCATTATTGTACCACTTTCCCCCAGCATGTTCTTTTGGCATCAATGTTTCCTCAATACAGGTTTCAACCAATCTTTTAAAGTTCCAACAGCTCTTAAAAAATGATTTATGACCAGTCCTTGCACTTGTGACCATTGCAGCATCCCTATGGCTATGTGATCAAAATTTGGGTGCTTGGCATCTGGCATATATTTATGACAGTTGCAGCATTCTAGGGTCATGTGATCACTATTTGCAGCCTTCCCAGCCAGCTTCTGACAAGCAAATTTAATGGGGAAGCCACATGAATCACTTAACATTGGGAATTCTGATCCCAATTGCAGTTGTCAATCAAGGATTATCTGCATTACCATTTCTTTTCTCCCTGTGGTATTCCTTTAATGAAAGATTGTCCTTCCTTCTGATCAATCTCATC
The DNA here is from genome assembly GCF_016545835.1 of Crotalus tigris. Lineage (NCBI taxonomy): Eukaryota > Metazoa > Chordata > Lepidosauria > Squamata > Viperidae > Crotalus > Crotalus tigris. Next base: position 1,335,554 of record NW_024100541.1, on the reverse strand, counting down.
ATAGCCAAGACTAGCAATTTTGGGAGCTTGTCTGGTGAAGGAAGTTCTTTGCTGTCTAAAATCCAGGATGAGTCTCTGCTGGAGATTAACAAAAAGCACAAGGACTATAGAGAAGTTTCTTACAATCACTGATGTCTTCTGAGTTAAAGCAGCCAGGTTGGACTTGATTTCTGACAGATCATATATTCCCAGGGATGGTACTGAATCAGATATTGATTTTTTCTTGTTCTCTTCTTCAATGTCTGCTAAGATAGCCAGATGTCCTGGTTTTGTTGAGACACTCTCCCAAGAAAATATCTTTATTTAAAGATGCCTGTCCCAGTTGATTGGCAGCAGCAGCAGCATGAGCAACAGAAGGCTCCTGTTAGATACAGCATTTTGAAGTTCACTGATCCTTATGCCTAGGTGAATGACTAAACAGACCTGCCATATTTTTAGACTTGTTATATTTTAGTGAATTTGGATTCTTGACTTCCATGTGGTTGTAATCTGGAATATCACAGCATAGATCTGGTTGCTTTCATTCTGGGTGAATGGAATTTGGGAATACAAGATAAGATTGGTTATGTTTTTGGTTTCCAACAGAGTTAGCTTCCAATTTGTTAGACACCTATGAATTTAGCCTATAAATCATTTTGCAGAAATGTAACAGCACAGTAGGGAGCAGAAAGTGCTTGGAATGACTGCTTCATTATAAAGGAGCTTTTTCAAACATTCGCTGAATGTCTTTTCTCCCCTATTTTTTCCCTGGAATCTTAGAAAATTAAATTACAGGTTAGGATTGTAAATTTCTAGAAATTAATATCTCCTGGATTGTAATTTTTGAAATTTACTTGCTGTATTCTTTCTCCCACCAATTGGTTCACTAGTCGGCTGATTTTATTATGTGAAACAGAGCACAGTGCCTCTTGCAACTCTAGTTTTTCTTTCAAAATACTGAGTGAACTAGGAACACACAGCTTTCATGGAGCTTCTTTGATTATAGTGGATGGGAAAGAGAAAGAAGGCAATCACTTGAAAGGATTGTCTGTGGAGATTCTCAGTCATCAAGGTCATGATTGTCCCAAAGGTGCTTTTTCAAAAAGCAACTGGACTTTCTTTGTTTTTCCTTGAAGATGTTTTGTTTTTCATCAAAGAAGCTTCTTCAATTCTGGCTGAATGGTGGAGAATGGAAAGGTTTGAAAGAAGGGTCAAAGAGGCAATCTACATTAAAACTGGAAAAATGCTGGAAAAGGGAAAACATACCAACAAATGCAATGATTATACGCAAGATATTAGATTGTGCTAAGATGAACAGACTTACCTTAGAAATAAAGGACAAAGAAGTTGCAGAATTTTATGAGATATGGGACTTGTATTATAATTGGTTAGAATTGAGGAATAAAAAAGTATGAGAAGTAATGTAAATAAATGTAAATAAATATAAGAGATATAGGACATAGTACTGTTAACAAAATACAAAGTACATTTTTCTTTTTTCTTGTTTGTAAAGAGAAAAAGGAAAAATAAAAATAATAATAAAAAAACTGAACAGTCCTCTCTTAACAGAAGGGGAAGGATATGATACCACCTATCTCCTATTGAATAACACAGTCCTTTCAGCACTTCCAAGAAGGTTCCACACTCATTTGCACTATTCAGGTGACCCCGAGGGCACAAATAAACCTCCAAGTGGCCTCAATTACTCTCAGAAAGAGTGCTAATGACCAGATGACTGCAAGGAGTATAAATCCTTCCATTTCCCTCCCCCCACCATTCAGCTTCTTCAATGAGAAGTGCAACATCTTCAAGGAAAATAAAGGAAGTCCAGTTGCCCCTTGAAAAAGCACCTTTGGGAACATTTGAAAGGAGAAATGTTTTCAGAGCATTTCTATAAAATCTTATTTTTTTCAGGGGGAGGTGAAATATTGAAATTACAATTTTCTATGTAGAATTTCATCTAGGGAAATGTTTTTCAGCCACAACTACTTCAAAATATGTAGACTTCAGCTCTTGGAATTCCTTAGTCAGTATATCGTGAGTTGAAGTTGATACATCTTAAAAGTTTCTGAGGTTGGGAAACATTGATCTAAGGAATAAGAACATATTTTTTTTAAAAAAAAAAAATAAAATAAATCAGTTCAGTAATTCTAGCATTGATTGTCCATCAACTTATGTCAGCTTTATTTATTTTTCAGTTGCCATAAACTAAAATGTTGTAATTTTCAGTGGGGTAGTTCATTTAGTGAATGCCTCACCATGATGGTCAGCCTATTTACATTAAAACAGAACTAAACTTGCATGTTAATGCTTACGTATAATACCAAATGTATGTGGTTTTGTTCATATTTCCTACACTGTACATTTTCAGTATATTTTCATAAGGTTCATTTTTGTTTTAACAAAGCACCGATTGCATGACAAAAAAAATGCTAAGTGAGTTTTTGGCATGTAGAATTGATGTATATTCTGTAACATATTTGGCAGAAATGAATCATCATTTCAAAATTGTGATGGGGTGTACATTTCTCTTACTTTCCATATATTTATCTACTATGGGCCCCTATGTCTGGTCGATTGGAGCAACTGTTTTGGATTGTTCTCTCAGCAGAGTACTGAAACAATTCCAAATACTCCATTTTACCATAATTAATTTCCTCCCTAAACATAGCACGTCTCTAACTGGAACAATTTTCTATGAAGTTATATGGAATAAACACGAATGACCTGGGTATATACATTACCATAACAATAACTGTCAGGCACAAAGGATCAAGACCATACATCAAGTTGCAATTAAAAAATGATTTATTGACCAAGCCTATACACAAAACTCTAGTTAAATAAAGTTCAATAGTAAATTGGCACAACATAAGGGTCAAGGAATTCAAGAGAGTTTTGTGGCAATGTAATGACTCTGAACTGATCACACTTTTAATTCTGCCCCCCCCCCCAGCTCTGCCTGCTCTTCTCTATACAACTTGCTTACAATGGAAACATTTATTTTGAGTTAACCTTGATTGTTGTTGATTTTGTGACCATATTATAAGGGCTGAGATTGATGATCTAAAATTCTAAGTGATCATGTCTGAGCATCTGTCAGCCTGAACGCTGAGAAAGATAAAACCCAAAATTCATTGACTCGAAAGGGCGGGAGGAAAAACCCTTACACTTTAAACCTTGGATTGACACATGCACGCACACACAACTTGATTTCTGTGCATATATGTGATTTTTTTTCTTGCGGTGCAGTTAAAGCAACATTTCTGAGCATCAGAAGATTCTGCTAAATGGCTTGCATTTCCGGAGTGCTGATATTTATTGCAGGATCTTGTGAGAAGTCTGATGTACTCCCTTGAAGTTTTCTTGGCAACAGTGTGGAAATATTTGCTATAATTCTGTAAACTGCTTAGAGAGGGCTTAGTAAAGCACTATGAAGTAGTATATAAATCTAAGTGCTATTGCTATTACCCACCAAGATTTTTATTTTGTATTAGAAAAATTTGTCATCCTAATACTTTTTGACCATCTTCCATCCAAATACCAGATAGGTCCAATCCTGCTTATCTTTTCTGAGATAAGCCAAATTTGGCTATGTACTATATCAGTGGTTCTCAACCTGTGGGTCGGGACCCCATTTGGGGTCGAACGACCATTTCACGGGGGTCGCCAAACAACACAGTCCACCATTTTTTCCCCTTTTCCTTAGCTGTGTTGCTCCATTTTATTCTATTGGCTTTTGAAAGCCAATAGAAAAGACTCTCTTGAATAGAGTCTAATTCTATTGGCTTTCAAAAGCCAATAGGAATTGTCCAGGCTGTCTCTGCCCTGCTGAGCCTGCCAAAAGTCCCATTCTGCAAACGGTGATGCACCAGTTGAGTAGTGCTCGACTTACGACCGGTTGAGTAGTCCTCGACTTATGACCGGTTGGGGGTCGCGGCATTAAAAAGGTTGAGAACCACTGTACTATATTCTACCAGGGCTCTTACAATGTTTGCTCTCTGTGAATTTTGGACAGTTCCTTGAAAGAAGATACACATAACAAATCTCCAGCCTCTGTTCTCTCCTTAAATGAAGAAAGAATCAGATTCCCTTGGTAAAAGGACTGCAACAACTATTTTTTACTTCTTAGAAAAGAAGACAAATTGGATTTTCTTTAAAAGGTACTTTAAAATTATTTAGGAGCTAAACTGGAAAGAAGCAACCAATGGGAGAAAACACATATTAGCATGTGAGGAAGCATTATTGTAAGAATAACAAAATATGCATTAATGTTTAGCTTAATTGGTCTGTAGAAAGTTGTTTATAAGTTATTACACTGTGCAAGTTTTTCAATACAGCATCTAGGAAGCAGAAACCTTTCCTTCCCCCAAGCTTTTAGAATGCAGTTCAAATATTTTCCTGAAGTAACAAAAAAGATGTTTAGGATTTACACAGTTGACAGAACTGTGTTTCAGAATGTTGTAGTATACTGCTGCACAGTAAAATAGGTAAAAATAACATTTAACAGAATAACAGAGTGAGAAGGGACCTTGGAGGTCATCTAGTCCAACCCCCTGCTCAGGCAGGAAATCCTATACCAGTGATGGCGAACCTTTTAGAGACTGAGGGCCCAAACTGCAACCCAAAACCCACTTATGCATCGTTGAATGCTGGGTGGGTGTGGCCCATTAGCTGGGCGTGGCTCATTAGGTGAGTGTGGCCCATAGGATAACCGTTGCTGCGGTGGTAATGGCAGACTGGGTGGGACTAAAAAGTTCAATCAATCAATTCCAACTTTGTAAGAACTTTTTTTTCTGCGAGAAGTTGAAATTGACTGATTGAACCTGTTTTTTTTTTTGTTTGTTTGTTTTTTGGTTTTTTTTTGCACATGGTGACGGAGGCCTAAAGCGAAAAGGTTTTATAAAACCCAGCTGAAGGCCTAGGACTGGGATGACAATGCACATGCCCAGAGAGCGGGCTCTGAGTGCCCCCTCTGGCACCCGTGCCATAGGTACGCCACCACTGCCCTGTACCATTTCAGACAAAAGGTTGTCTAATCTCTTTTTTAAAACCTTCAGTGATGGAGCGCCCACAACTTCTGAAGGCAAGCCTGATTAATTTCAAGAGCAGTTGAGTAGAATATGGATTTGTAAATTATGGATAAAAGAAAGAATGCATTTCCAAAGTTGTTTAGTTCATTATGTATTATTTTTCACTTGGACAATTTAACTGTGTTCAATTTTGGTCCTGCCCAGCCAGATATTTTAGATGGAAATTTACAGTTTAACTTAAGCTGCAACCAACTACAATGTCTATGACATTATGACAATGTCTCCTGGAATTTTACCAGAGATCAACTTGGTCCATCATTCTCGTCTAATGGGAGCTAACTAGAGAAAACCATAATCTTGTATACTCGTAAACTTCATATTTTGCATACATAATTATTTAAAGATACACATATTAAAATGCAAATACATTGCTTGATAAGCACATATAGCCACTCTGATATTCTCATAAAAATAAGACTAGCTCCATCTTCTGTCTACATCAGTGGTTCTCAATCTTTCTAATGCCGCGACCCCATAATATAGTTCCCCATGTTGTGGTGACCCCCAACCACTTATACATCACCGAGTGCCAGGGGCGTGGCCAAAGAAAAGGGGGGAAAATGGCAGACAGCCTTGTTTGGTGACCCCCGTGAAATGGTCGTTCGACCCCAAATGGGGTCTCGACCCACAGGTTGAGAACCACTGGTCTACATGTTCTAGTGGATTTACCTCTTTCCTCTATCTCTTTAGTTTCTAACTTTTACTGACCTCTATCAGGTTTCCTTTCTCCCTTAATTTCTTCAGCTAGTACTCTATGTATTGCCACTTGATTAGAATGATTTCCAGAGTCTTTTAAAGCTAAAAAAAATATTGTGATTTATCACAGGTTAATTACATGGACCAGGAGAAGCAAAGCGATATAATTGCATCTGCCTTTCTAGATCATGAAGAATTTGCTAAATTCTCACTGCAAGATGGGCAGCAAATAACATTAACAATAACAATAATTCAATTGCAAAAAAATGGCTTTACTGGGGACAGCTTCCATCCTGTGATGATATCTGTAGCACATCTGGCTATCCCAGGTCCTTGGTAAGGACTCAGTAGAAATGCCAAATTCAGTCTGAACATCTGGCTGACTGTGTGATGATCAATAATAATAATAATAACAACAACCACAACACAACATAGCAGAAAAGGAGAAAGAAAGAAGATAATGAAATAGAAGTAGAATGATTGTGGCAAAACAAAGCAAAGGCAGTACCAATAGTAATAGGTGCCATAGGTGCAATCCCAAAACACCTGGAACACCACCTGAACACCATCAGCATTGACAAATTCACCATCAATCAATTGCAAAAGGCAGCTTTACCCAGAACAGATTACGTCCTGCGACAATTGCCTTTAACACCATTAAACAACATCATCTACCTGTTCCAGATTCTTGGGAAGGACTCAATAGCTAAATAAAAATGCCAAATCCATTTGATTTGAACATCTGATTCACTGTGCGACAAACCATAATAACATCACCCCTGGGTTACTGTGCTGGGTAAAACAGAAGCACATTTTCTGGAATGCAATGTACTTCATTGCTGTCATTCAAAAAGAATGTTCTATAAGCCCAAGCATCCATTATTTGCATAAAGAAGTCCAGCCTCATTAGCATTTATACTCAGCATTTGTTTTAAGAAGTACCGTGTAAATTTCAAATAAATTTTCTGGGCAGTTGAGAAAGAAAAGAAAATGTGGAGATCATAGTCTGAGATTATGTAAATAGACAATAGAATGGAAGGGACTGTAAAATAAAGTTGTGATGCCTACAATACAGATATCTTGTTTCTAACTGTGAAAATGTCTTTGAGTTTCAGTGGCCATAATTTATGGAGGTTCTGTTATGATTACTTTAAGTTTGAGATCATTAGGCACAGTCTGCAACATGGATCTGTAAACAAAAAGCTGATATGGCCTCTGATTTATTTATCTGTTTGTTTGTTTGTTTGTTCGTTTGTTTTAGGGCTTTCAAGCTGCTCTTGAGCATTTGTTAATTTTTAATGTTACATAGGGGTTGCAACCACAGAGAATAGCCATTGCCACCAAATATTAGCAGTACAGTTTTGTCAATGTTGCTAAAAGCCTCTCAGATTGAATGTCGGTTTTTCTGGTCAGGGGCCAGTGGAAATTGAAGAGAGATGGAATGAATCACATCTGTAGGGAAATTCTCCTGCTTGAGTTTTATTTACTTCAGTTTGACTTGTGCAATAGAATTACCTCTGGCTTGTGCCATTTGCCTTTCTGTTTCATGGAATTTCATAGAGGACATCAAATGCGTTCATATATAAAACTTGAGTCACCTATTCTTACTTGAGGAAGTTTTTAGATTGGAAATTGCATCTGATTTATGGGGTTGGCTGGTCTTCCTAGTACACAGACATTGTAAAGGAGGGCACAACTTGACAATGATAAATGTAAGAAAATCTCTGAAAAGTATAAGCAGGTGCAGAAATACTTTTTCCTTGCAATGGTACCTAAAAAGTAATGCATGGAACCAACACTATTTAGCTAACATTCATTTTTTTCCTAGTCAGATAGGTATGAATATATCTTCAATCATCGGCATTTCATATTTAGTTACTTACTTTAACTGAAAATTTGTATCTTTGCTGTGGCCCTTGGGTTAAAAAAAAGAAAGGGAAACTGCTTAAAGTTGTGACAAATCCTTTATCTTTTTGAAATCAGATCTTGACCATTAAAAACAACAATCACATTTTTGAGTTTACCCTGGCTTTAGCAATATGTTAACTGTAAAGTCTAACAGTGCTCTATAGTGAATGGATGAATCCCCAAGAAAAATTACTCCAGTTTCTTCAAAAGTATTATGTTTTTCATCTAAAGCCTTTTTATTCTGCTATCTAGCCTGAAATGCTCCATAAACAGATTAAATAGACCAGTGGTACAAAATCTTTGCCCTCAGATCTCTAATCTGAAAGTGATGATACTCACTTTCAGAATTACCTATGGAGAGAAGGGGCAAAAATCTTACACATCAAGTTTTAAATTTAACAGTTTTAATTTTCATCCAAAGAACAAAGCCCATTTCTGTATACCATCTTTTAAAGCACAACACACCAGAGCATATCCAGAGTAGAACAATAAGGAAGCTCACATGCAAACCTTGTGGGGGTAGGTAAAAGGTATGGATTCAGATTGAGGAAGACAAACATAAGGAATAATAGCTGTCTTCAAATGTCTGAAGAGCTGTCATGCAGAAGATAGAACAGACTTTTGCTCACTGATGGGTGAGAAGTATATTTTAGTTGAGCGGTAAAAGAAAATTGCTTAGTTGTAAGGAGTGTTTAAGGAGGACCAAAGGCTATCAGCAGATAATGTGTTATCCTTCACTGGTAATATTTCACCAGAGGTGTTAGTCACTTTGGCATCTGCCAAAACTGAAAGCAATTCTTTTCCAATCACGGTTCTCATCGGATCTCTTTAGTAAGTTTTTTAGTGATGAAAACAGCAGGGTTACAAGAATTCTGGCAACTGTATTATTTCCATTCGAAATAATGGACTAACTAGTGAATTGGCAGATATTTTGACAGATAGCAGACAGCTTGGCAGCCTTTTGTTTACACAATGGCCCCCTGAATCTTAATCAGTTAATAAGACTGATAAAGACCATAGATATACTAAAACAGAAGATTCATAGATAGAGTTGTGTTTTGTTTTTTTCCCCTCCAAAATGCAGCCTGGACAAGGCTGCTTCATGCATGATTAGGACTGTTTAAACAAAAAGTGAAAAGACAGCTGTACACTGTATTTTCAGCATATCACATAACTTTTACCACTGAAGGTCTTCTCAACTAAGGGGAAGGAAGAAGAGAGACGACTGAAAGAAGAGAATAGTTATAGCTCAGGGTTGAACTTGGGGTCCTTGTTATTCTCTGAGCTGGTGGTTTTCTTGCAGACATTTCATTACTAAACTAGGTAACATCATGAATGCTAGCTGAGAGATGGTTTTTCTCAAGATTGTCATTGCTCTCTCAAGGAAGGCACTTGGGAAAGCACTTCCAGAAAGCATTTAGTGCCTGTAATATTTTATGTCATTATTGTTTTTTTAAAAAAATTGGGCCCCTAATTCATTCCTAAAGCTTAATACCCTATTTTTTAAAAAATGCAAATAGTTAAGAAGTACAAATCCCAATGGATAATGTGAAGTTTGCATTAGTATGAAAAGAGCAAAATAGCTCCCTTCATGCTGGATTAGTAAAGGTGGCATTCTTAAAGTATCCCCAATTCTAAGCAAGCCATTTCTTATTTGGTAAAGTGGAAATATGGGAAGGGCAAAACCCCAGTGTTCTGTTTTTCCTCAATTCTTTGTGATGACCAATGGAGAACTGCTTTCATTGTGTAATGAGAAATAACTATTTCAGGATTATGTTATGTTTTCACCAAGGGAAGAAGAAGAAGTATTACTCTTATTACACCATCCTGAATAAATAATCTGTGTATGTACAGTATACAATAGAAACCTTTTGGAGTTAACAGATTCATAAGAATTAAAAAAAAACATACATGGAGAGTAAGCTATAATGTTTTCCTTCAGGATTTTTACATTTGATGACACATTTGAGAGAAAATACTACATGATAATGATAAAAAAACCCTCAACAATGTTTTAGCATTGCAAATATTTTAAATGTAGCCTTATGTATTGGAAACACTCAACCTCTATATGAACAAGCTAGAGTCCCTTGAAGATCTTTCTTTAGTTGAACTCAAATGTTACTTTTTAGTCATTTAAATTCCCTTGGATTTCATTGTGGCTATATGGATTTTTTTCCTCCATGCCTTTTGAGGGCATGTGATCCAGAAGGCAATGTGGAAACATATCTTTTTATTTTTTATTTCTAAAATTTACACTCATTAATCAGGAACCTTTGGTTGATATTATTTTTAGCCCAGACCTAAGTTTCTGAAGGATCTATGATTTACTATTGGAAAAAGATATTGAGACTCTAGAAAGAGTACAGAGAAGAGCAACAAAGATGATTAGGGGACTGGAGGCTAAAACATATAAGGAAAGGTTGCTGGAATTGGGTATGTCTAGTTTAATGAAAAGAAGGATGAGGGGGGACATGATAGCAGTGTTCCAATATCTCAGGGGCTGCCACAAAGAAGAGGGAGTCAAGCTATTTTCCAAAGCGCCTGAAGGTAGACAAGAAGTAATGAATGGAAACTAACCAAAGAGAGAAGCAACCTAGAACTAAGGAGAAACTTCCTGACAGTTAGAACAATTAACCAATGGAACAGCCTGCCTCCAGAAGCGGTGAATGCTCCAAAACTGGAAGTTTTTAAGAAGAAACTGGACAGCCATTTGTCCAAAATGGTATAGGGTTACAGTACCTGCCTGAGCAGGGGGTTGGACTTGATGACCTCCAAGGTCCCTTCCAACTTTATTATTATTATTATTATTATTATTATTATTATTATTATTATTATTATTATTATTATTATTAATCCTCCTATATGCTGTACTTCATCTGGAGGATCAGAACCAATGGTAGTCAGGTTCTGTTTCAAAAGTATCACAGTAGCATCATTATTATTTTATGAATAATTGATTAATAAAGAAGACTATGACATGAAATGATTTAAGGCTACAGCACCAACCAACCAACTAACAAACCAGTCTCATGTCCCAAACAATCCTGGGTTAACAATTAGTTCAAAGGGGACAAATACACTATATGGCCTGTAGCAATTGTAGAACAGTAAAGTATGATTAAGTAGTTAAGAATCTCAATTTCCACATAAAAAAATTGGAATGCACTCCTTGTAAACTTGAAATATGAAATACAATATTTGCCTATTTATCTAATAATTCAGTGCATTTAAATGGTGGGATATCGATCTTTGGCAACTTTATGAACAATAACAATAGGACTAAGCAGCATTTCTCTACAGATTATTTTAAAGCCATTTCTTCTTCTCTTGGAACGGAAAATATTAGTCTCTTCCATCCAAGAGGACTTGAGATATTGCTCACCAAAATAGGTAGTAAAAATGTTTTGTTCTCCAATACAGGAGATGGAGAATCCACCAATGGTTTTTCTCTGTCTGCCTGCTCTTGAGACCAAGTAGCCAAAACTTGACACGCCCCCTCTTGCTAGGAGACCCATTCTTAACTTGGTCTCAGCTCTTGAAGACTCGTGTTGGCTTGGCTCTCAGAGATTTCAGGTTAGACAATTTAACTCATTGGTGAATTCTCCCTAAAAAAATTTGGCTACCTCTTAAAATATTAGTTCTCCCTTAACAAAGTCCCCACAAACATTGAGATCAGCACTGATCTTAATTTAATCAGGAGGTGGGGGTAGGGGGGGAAGGGGGGGAATCCCTTCCAGCCTCCCGTTCCATCCCCTGGGCTCTGGGTGGGAGGGGGGGGAAGAAAGCATCAGCAGAGACTACTTGCTGAGCTTTTCTCCCCAGCCTTCCCAGCTTTTCATCCCATTTTGGGGGGAAATTGCAAGCTCCAGACTCGGATTCACAACTTGAATCCAGATCTTCGGAGCTTGCCTGAGCAGGCCAGGGCAACTGCGGGCGCCATTTTAGTTGCCGTTTCAGGCAACGAACGATTTCTTCGCTTTCATTGCCCCTTTAATAAAAGAAAGTAGGTGATCCAGCTAGCACCGACGAGGCGATCCCCCCGGACACCCAAAACGTTGTGCAGGGCTGCGGAGGCCGTTTTCGGACAAAAACGGGTCACGGCCACCATCTTTAAACCACCCGGAGCGCCGGAGAAAGAATAGCAGCATTCTTCATCTCTGACGGTTGTTAGCCGATCATACAGCATTGCGGCAGCTGGGGAGGTCCCTCCTAAGGGTAGATACCCCCAGGCACACGGCCTCGGCACAAGCAGTTTTAAAACAGCGAACTTTAGATACCTCGTGGGGCCTTCCAAGCATAACAAGGCCTGTTTGAAGCAGACGAGGCCATCTGATACTCACGTGGAGGCCCAGGGAAACCCAGCAAGGCCCATTTGCAGAACTACAGCAGCATCAGGCCACAGTAAGGGGAGTCCCTCCACCTTCCTATCTATCTGGTAGCCGCCATTTCAACTTTTGATCCTTCAGGCCTTTATTCCTCCTTGGAGGTTGCCTTAATCTTCATTTTTCATTTTTTCTTTTTTCTTTTACTGGTGCACATTGCGTGGTCACCTAAGGCCTCTGGTTCCAAATGTGCCTTCGGTATCTGCCTCAATTACCGTGACCATAGCCCAGAGAGAATTTTCATTGGTCGGGTGATCAGGGGAGCAGTCTTGTTATTTGCTCCAATCTCACTTCCGCCAACTACTTGCCTGCCAGAGCTTCTTCTCAGCGTTTTCTTCCTGAGATTGCTCTAACGGGATGGAGGGATCCCCATTGCCTCAGTCCATGGGCACGACCTCTCCACCTCCCAATTACGGCTGCAACGTTCCTTCTGGCCAGAAGGCGGCAGGCAAATGCAAAACTAAGACCAAGCATATGCTTAAGAAGCCCTCCAAGTTGGCGGAAAAGCAAGCCAGGCGTAGGCACCAGGCTCTGGAGAAGGAGTTCTCCAGAGCACAGAGGCAGGCCCAATTGGATTTGGATCAAATGGCGGCCACCAAGATGGAACTACCATTGGGCCCATCAACATCAACTCAGGGCGTATGGTCCATTCCGGGAACACCGGTACCATTGGGCTTGCCTTCCGCATCAGCCCAACAAATAGCCACGGCCTCAGGCACTGTCGCAGAGTCCACCTTTTCACCCACAACCACTGTACTCAGGGTCAAGACACAGGAGACATCTTCTCAGACGGACGTCTGGAAGCCTTATTAAGCAAAGTAGTAGACCGTGTTCTAGCACAACACTCTGTTCAACATGATCAGGGGGTCCCTGCCTCAGCCATGCCATCCTTTGAACTCCCCAGGGAACTCTCGGTCATTCAGGAGCCCACATCTCCAGCCCAATCCTCCATGAGTGGTTACTCTTCTCCTCAAGAGGAGGAGCAACTGGAAATTACCTTCTCAGAGGATGAGCAACTTCCACCTGAACCTTCGCCTTCAGGGGGTCTGTTTAATCCCAACCTATTTCTAACCATCTTCCGCAAGGCCACGGCCATGGTGAACATAGGGACAGACCAGTTCCCGCAACCCCAGGTGGCCTCGGGTTCCACACCCAGACCGATATTTTTTGAGAAGGTGACAACTGAACATCACGTTCCATGTCCCTCCATCTTTCTGAAAGGGATCAAGAAACAATGGGCTTCCCCTTCTTCAGTGAGTGGAACAGACAAAAGAATGTACAGTACATCCACAGATCTCAATGAGGCACTAGAGATTCCCAAGGTGGATAAAGCCTGGACTCCTTTGGTTTCACAGACAGCCATTGCCGGAGACCTAGTGGAGGCCCTCAAAGTTGATGACAAGAGGTGGGAGCAAACCTTCCACAAAACTCACCAGTCAGCACCATGGGCCATCAAAACAGCCACCTTGGCCTCCTTTTTTGTTCGGACTACCCTTTTGTGGCTACAACAACTACAGGCCAGGGTCCCTGCTGAGGACATACGGACTCACCAGGACCTGGCCAAGATGGTGGCGGCCACGGAATATGCTGCGGATGCAACACTCCAATTGGCCATTTTTTCTTCCAGATCTATAGCATCCAACATAATTGCCAGAAGGATGCTGTGGCTAAAGCACTGGCAGGCTGACACCAAGGTTAAGTGGCGCCTAGCAACCGCATCTTATTTGGGAAGCAACTTGTTTGGGGAGGCCCTGGCCTCTTATCTCATTGAGAATAAGGACAAGCATAAGGTCATGGCACACATAAACAAAAAAAAAACTGACAAACGCCCAACGTCTTATTTTCGAAGGCAGCCCTTTCATCAAACGACAACCACAACTGCCAACTAGAACCCTAGACCATACACTCCTAGACCAGACAGACCATACGAACGCCCCTTTGACAGATCAGGCTTTCGGTCCAGACAACAGAACCAGGCTAAGCGACCATTTCGTGGAACAGGCCGTTCCTACCAGAAGGCCAAATGACTCCTACCCCGACCTACCCATTGGGGGAAGGTTAACCCACTTCTTCCACCAGTGGGAGCAAACATCCATGGACAACTGGGTGCTGCAGACCATCCAGTCCGGGCTGTCCCTGGAGTTCCTAGTCAACCCCCAGAATGACTCACCATCTGCTCAGTATCCAGGGATCCCATCAAACGCAGGCTTATGCAGGAGGCCATACAATATTTGCTGGACATCCAAGCTATAGAATCAGTTCCAGCAGAATACACAGGCAGGGGTTTCTACTCCATCCTCTTTGTGGTTCCCAAGGCCTCGGGACGATGGAGAGCTATCCTGGACCTCAAAAACCTCAACTGCTACATAACATACAAAAAATTCAAGATACAATCTCTCCAGTCCATTCTGGGTGACCTCCTGACATCGATAGACCTCACGGAGGCCTACCTCCATATTCCCATTCATCTGAATCATCGCTGGTTCCTACGCTTCTGCTACCAAGGCAAACACTTCCAGTACAGGACTCTTCCTTTTGGTCTCTCTTCAGCACCCAGGGTGTTCACAAAAATACTGGCAGTGGTAGCTGCCAAACTCAGAAAAATCCCAATACGTGTCCAATGCTACCTGGATGACATTTTAATTCAAGCAACATCACTTCAGGCAGCTCAGGCGGACGTAAGGACCGCCATTCGTGTTCTCCAGCAACATGGGTTCTCAGTAAATTTCCAGAAGAGCCAGACAGTTCCCTCGTCCAGGCTACTGCACCTGGGAGCAATCATAGACACATCCGACTGCATGATCTATCTCTCCCAGGAGCAAGTAGTCAGCATCAGGGAACTGGCTCACCAGGTATACAGGCAACACACAGTTCCCCTGGTAATGCTCCCCCAATTATTAGGCAAGATGGTCTCCTGCATAGCCATAGTACCCTGGGCCAGACGTCACCTGTGGGACTTACAGTGGTTCCTTCTTCCATTCCAACACCAGAATACCAGCGTATCCAATCGCCTGGTCAGGGTTCCAGTGCATATCCGCAGGGCGCTGCGCTGGTGGTGTTCTCGGGCTGTGACCAAGGGGTCACTCTTCAAGGAACCAGAACAGATAACCATCACTACGGACACCAGTCTGTACGGTTGGGGAGCCCATCTACACTCTCAATTTGCGCAGGGACAATGGTCCACCGTGGATTTGAGAAACAACATCAACTGGCTAGAGCTCTACAACATCAACTGGCTATCCATCTAGCTCTACAACATTTCAGACACAAGATCAAGGGTCATCATGTTCCAATCGTGGCGGCCAAGGCACACATCAACCGTCAGGGGGGCACCAGGTCCAAAGTCCTCATGACAGAGGCACGACTCCTGTTCGCCTGGACAGAACCCAGTCTAGGGTCGCTAAGGGCGGAACACATATCAGAGGTCAACAACCAACAAGCTGACTTCTTCAGCCGCGCCACGGTGGACCCTTCGGAGTGGGGGCTACATCCGGACCTGTTCTTAGACAGGTCCCACAGATTCGGCCATCCGATTTTCGACCTGTTTGCATCGTTGGACAATGCCCAACTCCCCAGATTTTACTCCCGATTTTTCATTCCAGAGGTGGAGAGGATGGATGCCTTATGGACTGAGTGGCCACAAGGCCTACTCTACGCCTTTCCCCCACTTCCGCTCATACCAGCAACCATCCGCAAGATGATCCATGAGCGGGCGGAATTGATGTTCGTGGCACCATATTGGCCACAGAGACCGTGGTTCACCGACCTGATGAATCTGTCTCAGTCGCCCCTGTGGAAAATTCCCCCTCACTGAGTGTCTCCACACCAGGGAACCATCAGTCATTCGGAACCCCAGTGGTTGCAATTGACCATCTGGCGCTTGAGCACCACATAATGGCACAGGAACTATTTTCCCCTCGCACCATTACCATGATTCAGGCTGCACGCCGCCTGGCGACCAATCGCATTTATGATTCCACTTGGAAAAAATTTTGCCTTTGGTGTAGGAGGCAACAGTCTGACATGGCCGTACTAACCATTCCTCAAATAGTAGATTACCTCCTGGACGGGCTGGACAGATGCCTAGCCCCTGCTACTATTCGCAGGCAAGTGGTGGTTCTGTCCACTCTTCTCACCTGTGAAGATTCGGTCTCCTTAGCTCACCATCCCAGGATTCGCGCCTTTATCAAGGGTGCGTGTAACACTAGACCCCCTGTGGTACACAGGTACCCATCTTGGGAATTGCCGTGAGTACTTCACGCCCTCATATGGTCGCCCTTTGAACCATTGATGACCGTTTCTTTATGACACCTGTCACTGAAGGTGGCATTCCTGATTGCCATCACATCGGCCAGACGAATTTCGGAACTGGCCGCACTGTCGGTCAGGAATGACCTATGCACTTTCCACAGTGATAGGGTTATCCTTAGGCTAGACCCCTCCTTCATCCCGAAGGTGAATTCTCTCTTTCCCAGGACACAAGTTATTCTCCCAAACTTTTGTCCAAACCCAAGACATTACGGTGTTACATAAAATGCACAGAGCCTTTCTGCAAGTCAGAGGCCTTCTTTGTGTCCTTCCGACAGGACACTCTGGGGCGGAAAGTTTCCGCCAATACCATCGGAAGGTGGATCCGGAACTGTATCACGGAGGCGTACCAGGTCTCGTCTCTGCCACCCCCAAGTCATCTCACTGCCCATTCCACTCAAAGTGCTGCAACCTCAGCGGCATGAGCTACTCAGGCATCCATCAAGGAGATTTGTAGGCCGCGACATGGTCTTCGCCTTCCCCGTTTGTACGCCACTACAAGATCGACCGTTTTACTTCGACAGATGCCTCCTTTGGTAGGAGGGTCCTCCAGCAAGTGGTCTCTGAGGACATGCTTCTGGCCTTATCTGTTTCCCACCCATCGGGACAGTGAGGCTTTGGTATGTCGCATTGGTGGATTCTCCATCTCCTGTACTGGAGAAGGGGTGTTGGTCTTACCTGAACGCCTTTTCTCAGTACGGAGATGGAGAATCCACACCCACCCTAAGGTCAGTTAGGCCGTTACTAGGGAACTGAGAGCCAACACCTCGTCAATCTTCAGCCATTTCGCCCTCGTTAAGAATGGATCTCCTAGCAAGAGGGGGCGTGTCAAGTTTTGGCTACTTGGTCTCAAGAGCAGGCAGACAGAGAAAACCCATTGGTGGATTCTCCATCTCTATACTGAGAAAAGGCATTCAGGTAAGACCAACGTCCCTTCTGGATTACCACCACAATAAAGCTTTCTCTAAGATGTGTAATGTATGTGTATACTTCAATATCATGGTGCTGTGAACAGAGTGCCAGTTATTCCAATATTAACATGGACAATACTTCCACAAGTTATTGGAATTAAATTAGACTGAAGCTACTAGTGCAATAATGAAATCATCCACATGTTGAAAGACAGATAATATTCAGACTAAGCCTTTTCTAACCAACCATAACTCTCTGTGTAGCATGATTTTGAATTTTAGCCTAAAGCAACTTTTTCCAACCAATACCCTCCAAATGAATCGAACCATATCTTCTAAAATTTCCATTTGCTCAGTGCAACAATCATGAGTTAAGAAGAGTAATTGTAGGCTATAGGCTAACTCTTACTGCTATAAAACTGATTGGCAATGCATTCCCTTAGCCTGAATGTCTATGAGGTAAACCCTCTAAACCACAAACAACTGTGAGAAAAATAAACTCATGCTGGAAGCTTGCACCAACTTGATGTTGATATGAGAGAATATTACTATGTTTACTAAAGATATAACTGAATTGGAGAGAAGAATGACATGTGCTTCCCATGACAAATAAAAAATACTGAGGGATGTGCAAGCCAATCTGAATTTTATTTAATTGCTAAGCAATTAGCTATTCAGAAATTCCCCTTACTTTCCAATTAAAGCAATGAAAGGGAAATAGAAAAAAAATGTGTAGATCTGCTTTTTAGTTATTTTCACCACTCTCCAAACATAATATAAAAATGAATGTGAGTTTAGTGAAATAGATATTATGATATGTTCCCACATCCATTATTCCTGTAATTATAATGCGCTCAAATAAAAATTGATGAGGGAATGCTTGCTGTAGTTTCAAAAGGTTAGGTAAAGAATATTTATTTCCACACTATCTACTGTAAATAATGGCTTAGTGTTTTATTTCTGAACACAAAAGCTGCTGAGTAAAAGTTTTATTAGAGGAAGATGTCAGTTTGGTACCTAAGGGAATACAGCAGTAACAAAACGATATTTATTCTTTGCCATAAAAAGAGAAATTTGAACAAAATAGTGTATGTAAACTTTGTCAATTTGCCATGAGCCACATTGATTGGTACAAAAGTAGACATCAAGCTTGAAGATTTATTATTGAACGTTATTGCAAGACGTGTAAGAGTCCACATAAAGTATGCTTGAATTGTTCATAAATAATTGCCATATGGGCTATTATTCTAATACCAATATGGTACTGTGAAAAATGAAAAGCAGAATTAGCAGAGAGCTCGGACATATCCAACGAAACCTGAAGGCAGTTCTCAAAATTAAAGACATGGCAACTTTCCAAGATTTTCACTCCTATGGCCAAATACCAAGATTAGCATTAAAGTGTAAGTGTGACACTATCAGAAAATGTAAGAGCCCCAGTGGATATTGCAAATGGCTCATCTGCTTCAGCATCACCTTTCTGCAAGTCTGATCCTGCTGGAAATGAAGCGAACTGAATATAGGAGCAATGGTACTTCTGTAATTCTTCCATCTCATTCTCCAACAAGTATTTAAGAAAAAAGAAACCCAGCAGTTTTGAATTTTGAGGCTCTATTTGGTTATCCTTCTTGCCATCTTATGCCTTCACATATGTGCATATCTGTAGAGAAGGAGATTATATGAACTTTCTTCAAACATTTAGTAATTAGTGGGCTCACTTAAAGGCAGTGATGGGATTCAGCTAGTTCGCACCACTTTGGCAGAACCAGTAACTAATTTTTTGTTGCCCAGGTCCAGAACAGATTTCCAGAAGCAGTCTCCACACAGAGAATTAATTGTTCACATATTTGAATCCCACCACTGCTTAAAGGGCATTATATAGTTCATTCTCTCTCCTGACACTATCAGTCATGCAACAGCTGTCAACAATCCTACCGGGATCTTGAGTAAAGAAAGACACGAAGACAACTCGACTCAGGCAGCACCGGTTTACTTTAAGGTAAATGTTGACTCAGCAGAGACCTACAGCAACAAGGCTCTTTGCCATACAAAGTTCACGCTGGGAGCAACCGCCTCCCAGCGCTGCTTAAATACAATTGAACTAACACTACCCCACCCTCCACCCAATTAATTAGCAACTGCACCCCCGCCCAACAAACCACAAACCCACCCAGCAATTATCCTATACCCCACCCTCCTATCACCCAACCAGCACCCGGCAGCAATCAAAAGAAACAGCCGTTTCAGTCCGTCCTTCCAAACATGCTCCGGTTCGCCTGGCCATCAGCTGTTCAGCAGGCCACTGCCCATTAGCTGTTTGGCAGCTCCAACTCCTGCACATGCGTGGCCTCCCACAGCCTCCTTCTGCGCAGGCGCTGCTTCCAGGAACCTCCTCCTGTGCAGGCGCTGCTTCAAGGAGCCTCCTTTTGCGCAGGTGCGGCTTCCCGGGCCGTACAGAACCTCCCATCAGCTGTTTGGCAGCCCGAACGCCCTGCCAGAGTTATGACGGTGAGCTGCCTTGGACCCGGTGCTGGCTCGTCCTCCACCGTGCTGGTCTGCCACCTTTCTCCTCGTTAAGGAGGGCTTGACAACAGCCATAAGGATAAGTCTTATGGATATACAACTGCGGAATGAGATAACTCGCCACACCCAACTCACTGGCCAACTCACCATGGCCAACCCACTGCAGGACAACTTGCCATGGCCAACTCACAATGGGACAATTCATTGCGGGACAATTTAATAATTCAATTTAATAATTTAAAATAAATTAAAAATATTTTAATTTTTGTCATTCGCATTTCATTCTGTCCCTACTTTTTCATCCTTTCTTTAATGTTCTATTCCATCATTTCTTTGATATTAATATAACTCTTATCCCATGGTGAGTTGTCCCACATGAGTTGTCTATGGTGAGTTGGCCATTGTCATAAACCTGTACATAGACATACAACTGTATCCATAAAAGGAGCTTTCCTGCAGACATTCAGAGGAACATATGAATATCTGCAGAAGTTGATATCCTTAGAGTAGCAGTGGAGAAGATGCAATGTGAATTCTTATATGTTGAACACTCCATATATTCTAATAATTGACAAATATACGAAGTTGTTGTTGCATTCACGGTGTACTCTAAGCTTGTTATTTTTCTGCAGGCAAACTAGGTAATACTAGTGCATAGGAGAATGAAGTGTGTTGGTTGTTTATATATAGTATCTGTATCTGCTGACCTTAATATTTAGAATGATTAAGTAAAAATAAAGACTCCTTCAAGTTGAGTTCAGCTAGTCAAATTTGTGGTCTTAATCCCTCATAAATAATACTTGCCATGTCCTCCATGGATCTTCAACTGTCACATAATTAAGTGAGTAAAAAGTCAAATCAGCATTTGTGAATCAATGTTGATTAATTAAATTAGATTAGCCTTGTTTATTGCCTTATTCCCATCCTACTGCAGCAAAGAACTGTTGGCAGTGCTTTTTTCCAGTGGTCTCAGACAGCAGTTTTATTCTGATGCTTTTTAAAGGACCTAATACTGAATCTCCAGGCCTGTGCTGAGATTCATTATAAGGGCAAAGTCCTGAAGATGCAAGCTGGTTTTATGCATTAGCCTTTTGTGATTTGCCTATGTGATATGTGCATACATACATGGAGAGACGCACACACTGCAAAGTGCACTTGGTGTGTTTTTGCTTCTTAATAAATACCATGGCAGGAAAAAAAAAATCCTGCCATGATATTTCTTAGTATTAATTGGCTCCTTTTCCAAAATAAAATAAATTACACAGAATAAAGCTCACTTAGCACTGAAACCATGGCATTAGTGCAGGTTGGATCAGGTAATTTTTATATTGCAAAGAAACATTCATAACTCTGAACGTTAACAATTGTGAACATTCACCAATCAGATCTCCTGTATTTTCTTTTATTGTGTAAATATTACCTTTTCTGGATGAGGTTCATGCAGACAAAATTCTTTCCTAGCATATATTAAGGATGATATTAAGTCTATGTGTCTATTGTAGTTTTTTAAATGGGACAAAATAACAAGAATGAAAAGTATTAAAGAAACCCTAGTTCAGACATGTCAAACACAAGGCCCGGGGGCTGGATGCAGCTCGCAAAGTGGTTTCATGTGGCCCACGAAGCCATCCTGGAAACAGTGAGGGAACGGCCCCTGCTGCCTTGGCCCTAGCTGGCCAGGAGCCAATGTACAATTTTGTGGTGGGCATCTATGGTGAAACGCATTCACTCTTAGCTCCACAAGGCTATCTAGAAACAGTGAGGAACCAGCCCTTGCCGCGTTGGCCCCACCCCTTGGTTGCATGCTGGGGAGGTGTCACCCTTTGTGAGGAATGAAGAAATGCACCATGCCTTGGCGCTTGCCCCGGTCCCACCCCTTTCTTCTCAGATCTGTCCCACTCCTGCCCAGGCCCCCCACAGGCACCCTTGATGCGAAGGATGTAGAGCTGACCATGCCCACCCAGTAGGCCACACCCCCATAGGCCACGCCCATCCTGGCCATACACCCCTGTCCCCCCAAGGGCAACTGCAATGCTGATGCGGCCCTCAGTGAAATTGAGTTTGACACCCCTGCCCTAGTTGTACGTTCAGAATAATTACCTACAATTGTGCTAAACAGATGCTTTGCAATACTGCCTCCTCCATGAATTTGATTGTTAACACCTGCTGTGGAGCCTGTTTAATAAGTTATTTCTGCATACAATATTAAGAAGCTGGATGGTTTTGTTTCTACTCTGCATCTATTCACTGTAGAATATGAGAAAGAAGAGAGGGACAGAGATGAGCTCACATTCAAGGGACTGGAGCTCTCCCCAGTAATTCTCAAATAATTTATTATAGCATGCAGAATTTGAATACCTAAATAGGACTCTTTTTGGCCAACTGTTGGGAATGTTTAAGTGATATTCATAGCAGTTTCAGATTAAGATAAAAATCCTGTAGAGCAAGACATGTAATGACCTGTATATGTGCTATGTGCATTTTTTATTTATAAACTATCCCAATCAAATGTTTTAGCAGTGAACAACAAGGCATGAATCAGATCGAACATGCAAAAGATAACAATGATAAGTGCATGCACGCCCCAAGCATGCAATCAGTGCCAAGGCTCCTGGCTTGAAATATGAAGAAGGGAGGGGGGCTGGAGCTAATTGTTCAAAAACCTGTGTAGCCAATGCATAGATGCTATGATGGAAAAGGCTAGGCAGTTCAGCTGAATTATGTGTATTTCATATAGGAGGAACTTCAACAGGTCCTTGTGATATGATCAGACAATATGGGCAGATTCCATTTTGCCAAGGCAGTGTCTGATGTATTCCAGTGTTGTGCCATGTGAGATTTTCTTGATGAGAAAGGCTCTTGGTGACGCAGTGGTTAGAATGCAGTATTACGGGAAAATTCTGCTCACAGTCTGGAATTCGATCCTGATGGGCTCAAAGTTGATTCAGCCTTCCATCCTTCCGAGATCAGTAAAATGAAGACTTAGATTTTGGAGGGCAATATGCGGACGCTGTAAAGTGCCCAGACCATGCTGTAAAGCGCCATTGGGTGGCATATAAACCTAAATGTTATTGCTATTTTGACCTGGTCCCAAAACATATTGCTAACCAATGCAGCAACCTGTCATTTTGGACTAGTTGCAACTAATTGGTCCACATGTCAGTACATTGTCATACTCTAACCATGTGATAATTAAGGCAAAAGTTATTGCCACGATGTTTGGTCCAGTTTTAAGCTTCCCTGGCCAGAGTAACTGCCCTAGGGCATGAGCAAACTCCTGGATGACCCCATCCACAGTTAACTACAATGGCCAGTGTTAATGGATGGCCTTGAGCCCTTAGTTACAAAGAATAACTCTGTTTCAGCAGGATTTAATCTGACCTTGTTTCATCTTTTTCAGGCTCTAACACAGCGGTTCTCAACCATTTGGGGTCAATTGACCATTTCACAATGGGTCGCCAAGCAAGGCTGTCCGCCATTTTTTTCCCCTTTTCCGACGGGTGCCTTACCTCCCTTGGGCTGGGCCAGCTGGTGGCCCAGCCGGTAGTTGGCCTGCTCCGTCTCTGCCACTTGCCAGCTACGCCTCGGCCGGCGCAGGGGACAGCACCACGCATGCACGGCGCTCCCGGGCAGGGAAAGTCCTCTACTCACGACCGGTTAGGTAGTCCTTGACTTATGACTGGTTTAGTCCTCGACTTACGATCGGTTTAGTCCTCGACCTACGACAGGTTGAGGGTCGCGGCATTAAAAAGGTTGAGAACCACTGCTCTAACATCTACAAAATAATAGTTCAGACTTTCATGGTGTCTCTGGTGTGGCCTGTGATAGTAATATATAATTGAGAGTCATTAGCATACTGCTGACCTCTGACCCCCAGTGTTTTGGGTAAAAATAATCCAAGAATTTCTTGGAATCTGCTAGTCTTGTATTAACCAAGTCCAACTTTTCTTAGCTTTTTCAGATGCCTCCATCTGTTTGGCTATATTGCTCTACAGATGTTTAAATGAAGTTCATCTTTAAATGAGATAAAATATTATGGAGTTAAGGATACATGTATTTGTATGCAGCAACACAAAAACCACAGATTTAATGCAGGAAAGTCATGCACGGACACACTGTAAGTTTATTTCTGGAGTATAAAATATAGTTTATTTGAAAGAATTTTAGTAGAAAGAATATAGAGAAATACATTTTCAAGCACACACATGTATTTATGAGTATACATGACTTTAGTGATGTTAGTATCTTTTTGTCAACAGAATCATATCTAGAATAGTACATCAAGTAATTTGCTGTTAAGAGTATAATTATATGACATTTTTTTTTTAAAAAAAAAGAATCTAGGTATAAAAAAAGAGTTTGACTTCTGCTACAATTATCTTGCTGGCATATAATCAGAAATTACATTAATGAATAAGGGTTTTTAATGGGATTTTTTTCCCCAGGATGAGCTCTTCACTCTTGATCCAGTACATTACCAAGTGATAAACAACTGAATGCTTGCAGCTCTCTGATCTATAGATATTCAGTCAGGCAATTGCCTGCTACAGGAGATGCAGAGGATTTGACCTTGCTTTTAATTTTATTCAGGTTTTGCAAAAGCTGGAATCATCAAACTCTTTGAGTCATTTAGTGGGGGGAAAGAGTGGCGCTGCTATCTCATAGGACTTTCGGAAAATTGATTCATCTCAGAGAGGGATTGTAGCTCAGGATCAAGAGTGCATATTTTCCATGCTGCATATCTCAGTGTTAAATCCTGACTTTTATAGTTAAAACAATAAAATAGCAAGAGAGAGATCTCAGACAAGCATCTCCAGTAAAGAACAGGTGATTGTGAGCTAGATGAATGAATAGTTTCAGGGTTCTACACTTTATCAGAAAAGAGAGAATGCCAGTGAATTACATGAAGTAGTGGGCATTTGCAGATAAGGCCCTATGATAAATGTAACATTGCATTTGGGAAAGATGTTTTGAAACCATGGTTGGAAGCATATTTCCCCTCTTATCTGATTTTTTTACTCCACAGTACTGCTGAGTTTTATTTCCTTGTCTCAGTATCCAAAGTTTGAGAATACTGAATACTGGCTATTTTCAAGAACCACATTAAGCTCTGATGAATCACTGCCAGCATTTCTCATTAATCTCAGAGAAAAGAAGGAGAACACAAATTTGCAATGGTTGTACACAGTAGCAAGCTTTTTCCATAAGTGCATTAGATGTGTTATACCTATGAATAGGATACTGCTAATGGATATAGCAGAATGAAGCTCTAATCTGGCTCGGTCACCGGGACCAGAGGTTTACCCTTCCGAGCATTCGGACTCATGTGGGAGCCCATCCTCGGGGAACTTCTCTCTAGCAGAGTGTGTGCTTTGGGCTATTCTCTGTGTGGTGTTTATATGGTGCCTGGTTGTGTGTGGCTTTTTAGTTGTTGATTGCTGTGTTGATGGCCAGCTATTAAGTCGTTAGCTGTTATTTCCTTGTGCTGCCAAGCCATGGCCTCCTAAGTACTTGATAAGCTGGTGGTAAATCAGCACTTCTGTTGACTGACATAGCTCAAAGCATACACTCTGCTAGAAAAAAGTTCCCTGAGGATGAACTCCAGCATGAATCCAAAAACTTGGAAGACAAAATCTTTGGTCCTGGTAACCAATCCAGATTAGAGCCTCATTCTGCTATATCCATAAGCAGTATTATATTCATAGGTATACACATCTAATGCACATTAAAAAAAGCTTGCTATTTTTTTTTAATCCAGATTGGATCCTGCAACATTATTCTGGGACAAGTATATTTGCCTTCATTCATGAGAATAAAGCTCTTTCTAAATCCTGAAATTGAACAGGGCATATAAAATAGTTTTGAGTTGCTGCCTCCCTAGTTGCTCCTTCTACAATAGACATGTCAAACTCGTGATGTCACGTGACATCGCACAACGTATCGGGATGGTTTTGCCATTGCCAGCAATGGGGTGGGCGCAGCTTCCGGATGACGCATCCGGCCGGCAGTTTGACACCCTTGTTCTACAACATGATAAAGTTTCCTTGCATAGTAAGCTTTAAAACATCAATTTTTATGTCAAGTGAGAAATTGCTTCTGTTTCCAGTATATTTTGCAAATTGTAAATACAACACTTTGAGGAGTCCTTGGTGCTCCCTGAGCTTGCTTGTTTTCTTGCAGACGTTTTATTACCCAAACTAGGTAACATCATCAGTACTAGGGCTGATACAACACCATGATATTGCTCTGAAAATGTAATAGTAAATTTGGCATTGTAGAAAAGCCCAAGGCGATAAGAAGCTGGCAAGGAAGTGAAGAATTGTGCACTATAGAAGGACATAGAAGTGTATGAGGTATCATAAATCAGTTACTGAAAAATCAGAGATCACATATTCTTGGCTTTTGTTTTCTGGACATTAATACTAAGAATTGGAAAATAAACTAGATGAACTTGTTCTCTTTAACACTGGAAGGCAAATACAAATGCTTTGATATAGGACTGACATAGTGTGATAAGCTCCATGACTGAAATATAGAATGAAACATACCTTTTTGTTTCAAAACATAAAGAAGCAATAGAAAAGGGTGAGGAATTGGACTCTGTGTTAAAACACCTGCTCAGAAATCTACAAGAATAAACTTTATGATGCAGAAGAGAAATTTGGATTAAAATAAGTGGGAGAATGAATAAAATCAATATTTTTATTTTTATGGTTGCTCATCTGATTACAAGGAAATATCAGATAGATTGTATAATCATTCTTTGGATCTATGGCCTTCAATTTTTTTATTATTATTTGGATGAATGGGTAGAAGGAATGTTTTGTAGCAGACCCAATATTATATGGTTTGGTTAATTCCGTAGAAATCAGCAATAACATGAAATGGGCTGAAAATAATAGAATTAAATGTAAAAGAGAAGAATGTAGAATTCTTCACTAAGAAACAGAAATAAAATGATTAGCCATCTGTTTGGAATGGCCTAAATTGCCCCTCATACTCCAAGTTCCATGCTGGTTTCTTCTTGAATTTCTTGTTTTTCTTTCTCAATAGTATTGTCATGGTCTGGGCTTTTATGAACACATTTTTCAGGGTTTCCCATGCTTCTTGGATTGATTTCCCCTTTAGGATTTTCATCCATGGGATCATTCCTAGGTTCTCTCTGAGTTTGTTAAAGTCAGCTCTTTTGAAGTTTAAGACACTGGTTGGATTGTTTTCTATTGCTTGTGTTTGCATTGTATTAAATTCCTGTATGACGTGGTCACTTTCACCCAAGGCTCCGGCAATTTCAATTCCCTCTTTCACTTCTCCATTTGTAAGTACTAATTCCAGTATAGCTTTATGTCTAGTTCCCTCCTCCACCTTTTGGGTGACAAAGTTGTCAGCTGGGTTGATTAGGAATCTGTTTGATCTCCCGCTCACTGCAGAGTTTGTCTCCCAGTTGATATCTGGATGGCTGAAGTCTCCTATTACTATTGTGTGGTATGCTTCTTACATACATTTGTTAAATAGAGTTCATCTATTTCTTCTGATTGGTTGGGTGGCATGTAATATACACCTATTGCAATGTCCCCTTTTTTCTCTTTTATATTGACCCATATACATTCTGGAGAGATATTATCTTTGATTATGTGCATTTCTGTAGATATGTAATGTTCTCTTACATATAGTGCAACTCCCCCTCCTCCTTTTGTAGACCTGTTTCTTTTGAACAATTTGTATCCATCCATCAGTCCATTCCATTCATGGGTTTCTGTTATGCCAACTATGTCATATCCTCCCTCATGTACTATTGCTTCTAGTTTGCCCTGTTCATTCCCCAAGCTTTGAGCATTTGTATATAAGCATTTAAGACTTTTATGCCTGTCCATGGGTATGTTTCCTGCATCTCCTGATTGTTGTTTGAGTTTTTCTTTTTTCTCATCACCGCCTACCTCATTGTTTGATTTGTTTTCTTGGGATTTGTGATGGGGTTTGGGTTCTACAGATCCTACAGATTGGTCACCCTTCCCCTTCAGTTTTAGTTTAAAGCCCTCCTGATGAGTTGGGCCAGTCTTTTTCCAAGTACATTTTTGCCTGTTTTGTGAGGTGGAGCCCATCTTTTGCCAAGAGTCCTTCACGTAGGAAATGCAGTCCATGATCCAGGAAACCAAAATAGTAATGACTAACTTGGAATGTGATGAATCCAGTTCTGATCACCCCAATACAAAAAAGATATTGAGACCTTAGTAGAGAAGGAGGCTAAACCATATGATAAATGATTGATGGATGTCTGGTCTAACAAAGAGAAAGACTGGGGTGATATGACAGCAGCCTTCCAGTACTTGAAGAGTTGTTATAAAGTAGAAGGGTCAACCTATTCTCCAAACACTTGAGGTCAAGACAAGTAACAGGTGGCAGATCACTAAAGAGAGATCAAATCTAGAACTAAGAAGAAATTTCCTGACACTGAGAAAATTAATCAGTGGAATGGCTTACCTCTGGAACTTGTGGATGCTCCATTACTAGAGATTTTTAAGAAGAAAATGGCCAGCTAATGATATAGGGTCTCCTGCTTGGACTAGAACACTTTCAAGGTTCCTTCCAACCCAATTATTCTATGTTCTATGGATCCTTGTCAAAATTTATTAGGAAATATATTTGGAATTAATCTATACAAGTGGTTGCTAGGAATCGAATTGATGGAATTTAATCAATCATTCAGTGAAAGCCAATATTTGCAGCGGTACCTATAACTTTGCCCTGGCCCTTTAAAATTCTGGGGAGGCAGAATATTTTCAGAATGGGATTAACATTCTTGGAAAAAAAGAGTGTTTAACTCATTCTTTGCCTACTGTTTTTCTATTCCCACATGGAGCTCTCAGAAAGAGCTATACATTTTCAGTAAAAATGTCACTATTTGCAATAGTTGACATCTTTTCAACAAGTTTCAAGATTTTTGAGCCATTTATTTCTGCTGTATTTATTACCTTCCTTTGTTATCTGTACAATAGCATGAGTAGCTGTATGCCATAAAGCTAGACTAAAATTTTCTCAAGACAATTTTAAGAACCCAAGTCAGTTGTGTCATATTAGAGAAATGTTCAAGTGTGCTATGTTATTTTCTTCTTTCTTTGAAAAGTAGATCTTTTCAACTCTCTATGTTGCAAATGCGGTTTATTGTATGGCATGCAGAAATGGTTTTGAAGAAACGCAAACCTAAATATCCCCTGGGCATAATCCTTTGGTTCTAGCACAAAACATTTTCTTCTTAGAAATTACAGTGTGTCAATAGTCAAAAAAAAATCAATATTTTTCAGAGGGAGATATTTTTCCCCATATAAATGACACATACCATAGTTGGGTCTTGTTAAAAGCATAGGTTTGGAAGTCAGATACACAATTTCTAGTCTTCGCAGTTAGCACCATCACCAATGCTGCATATTCTCCTGAGTGTATATACATTTTAATCTTTATGCTTTGTTTCATGTTTTATGGAAGTTAATGAACTGATATATGCAAATTCTTCTGAAGCTTTGACGTCTTTTAAAATGAGTTGAAAAGAAATGAATGACCATGCAGAAAAATTGACCTGTTCTTGGAAAAAACTGAAAGGGACCACAGAGAGGCGAAAAATAGAGTTCCAGTTCATCAGGGAAGTCACAGTTTATCTTTTTTCATTTCTCAAGTCTTTTTTTTTGTCAAAGAGAAAATAGCCATTTCTTGAAAGAGGAGCCTTATTTGTTTAATTAATTCATATAGCATTCATAGACTCATTTATTTACTTGGTATGATACATGAACCCATTTATTACAGTGTGGTGTTCTCTGTAAGAAATCAGTGGGGATTATTCAACAAACCATGCTAAATATCCTGGCTTGGTATTGTGTGTGAAATCTCCTGTGACAATTATCTATAATAAGAGGGAATATACGTTCAGTCATAACTGTAGAATACTTCAGTGTAATGTTCTCAAGATGTTACATCAACCTCATTTTTCTTCCTGCTATTATGTGTCTTTACTGAGGTAGGCTTAATACCCACAGAGAACTTTCAATAGTGCAGAATATTAAGTACTTTTTGTTTCTAATAGTACCAGAGAAAGAATTCATCACTCTATAATGTATTACTCAAAAGGGCAATAAAAATTACCCCAGATAGTACAGATTCTAATAGAGAAACATCTGAAGCTCAGAAAGAGTGAAGGTGATGGATTCATTAAGTCCAACTTCTTTGATGGAGGTATGTCGGCTTTTGATCTTCAGAGACCTTTATTCTGTGCCTGAATTAGGAAGTGGGAAAGGGGAAGCTTGAGCCCAAGCACCAATGAAAAAGACTGAATCAACACCCAAGTCTTGTTTACAAAAAACAGTTATCTGGAATTATAAGTCTGTGTCTTCCTCTAACTCAGTGGTTCTCAACCTGTGGGTCGGGACCCCATTTGGGGTCGAACGACCATTTCACGGGGGTCGCTAAACAACGCAGTCCGCCATTTTTCCCCCTTTTCCTCAGCTGTGCTACTCCCTTTTATTCTATTGGCTTTTGAAAGCCAATAGAATAGACTCTCTTGAATAGAGTCTAATTCTATTGGCTTTCAAAAGCCAATAGGAATTGTCCAGGCTGTCTCTGCCCTGCTGAGCCCGCCAAAAGTCCCATTCTGCAGACGGTGCTGCACCAGTTGAGTAGTCCTTGACTTACGACCGGTTGAGTAGTCCTCGACTTACGACCAGTTGGGGGTCGCGGCATTAAAAAGGTTGAGAACCACTGCTCTAACTATAATTTATTTATTACTTATTTAAAAAGAAATCAAAGCTCTACAGATACTCTATCCCAATTAAACTGTTTTAATGCCGGCATATTATCATTTCAATAGCACAGATTGTAAAGTAAAAGTCAAATCCCCAAGTCAGGCTTAGCTCTTGCTAGCTACATGGAGGTACCATATCAATTCTTGACAAGCAGACATGTGTCCACAATCTGTCCTGGTCATACTTTTCCAGGTACTTTTCCAAATCACCTTTAGCAACCTCTGGAATAAAAAAAGAGCCAAATCAATCTAAAAGTGCAGCTATTGCAATGAGAAAAAAACTGCCCTAATAAAACAGTAAAGTAAATGGTATAGATTTTCTAAATCACTCTTTCTAATTCATGGCTTAATTCAAATCACTTTAGGTCAGCAAAGATTTCTTCACTGATCAAAAGGGAAATCTGAAAGTGGTGGTTTAACCAAATTACATTCTAAGAATGACCAGATTGAAATAATTTGTTCTCATTCTGTTTCTACTTAGCTTTAATGCAAAATGTTCTTCAGTATGTACAAAGAGAATCACTGTTCAAGATTTCACAGTAATTTAATTCCTGATTAAGCAGTGTTAAATGGGGTAGCACTGCAGGAGTTGTTTAGTGGAATGAATGTTAATATAGGCTGAATCCAGACGGAATAACTTTAGGTGGGTCAGATGAAAATGGACATGAAAGCCACAATAAAGGGATTTCTCTAAATTAGAGATGGGCAATAAAATGGCAGATGCAGTAAAAAGACTGGAAT
This sequence comes from Crotalus tigris, assembly GCF_016545835.1. Taxonomy (NCBI): domain Eukaryota; kingdom Metazoa; phylum Chordata; class Lepidosauria; order Squamata; family Viperidae; genus Crotalus; species Crotalus tigris. The sequence continues at coordinate 1,304,224 of NW_024100541.1, read as the reverse complement.
AGAACAGTTTATAAGAGCCATCAAAACTTTATGCACATGTTGAGGTTAGAGGACTAGCTAAAGGAAGGGTCGTGGACACTCAATGAAAAGGTTGAACCAGACTATTATGAAAAAAGTATCTTTTGTGAAATACAAACTTACATTGTCACAGCTTTACATTAAAATCTATTGTATCATACTGAGAATACTGTGTACAGTTCTTTTTCAGCACATTTTACACTGGACATTTGGAGATAATGAAAAAGATAAAAAGACACCCAGAACAATCAGGTAGCAAGGAAATTACATCTGGGACTTTTTAATTTTGGGGAAAGTTATATAAGAGGAACTATTATAAATAAATTTAAAGATATATATGCTGCTCAAAAAAATAAAGGGAACACAAACATATAGGATCCTATAGGTTTGTGTTCCCTTTATTTTTTTGAGCAGTATATTATAAAAAGGAAACCTGTTTGAATCAGATCCTTGGACAGGCGACTACCAAGAATTAATCAAAGCTGTAGGCCAGTGTTTGTCAACCTTGGCAATTTGAAGATTTATGGACTTCAATTCCCAGAATTCCCCAGTCAGTAAAGGCTGGCTGAGGAATTCTGGGAGTTGAAGTTCACACACCTTCAAATTGCCAAAATTGAGAAATGCTGCTGTAGGCTAATCTGGGAATTGAAAGGCATCCTAAAAACTATTTCTTATGGACACGGTGTCTGTTTTCTGGAAAGAAAATTCCCCAGAGATTGGAGGAGGAGGAGGAGGAGGAGGATCATCCTTGGAGCTCTCTGAGCTTGTTTGTTTTCTTGCAGATATTTCATTACCCAACTAGGTAACTATCATCAATGCTGATGAGAATATTTGTAGCTCGGTGCAGAGGAAGAGCAGCAAAAGGAGGAGGAGGAGGAGGAGGAGGAGGAGGAGGAGGAGTTTGATCTTGCTGTCAATTGCTGTTTTCCCAGGCCTTGGGATAAAGTATTTATGAAACACTGGGTGGTTGATTGTTATGTAATTTATTTAGACAAGTGTATAACACCCAGAATCCTTCTGGAGTTGGTTGGTTTCCAAACCTATTAATCAAGCAAATAAACAAATTACTTCATTCAGCACTTCCTACAAGCTTTTGTGTAATCTGACATAAGCAATCTTTAAAAGCTTCTTCTATTGAATATGTGTAAACCAAAATCCCCAAGCCTTATCTTTTCCTAGATAAATATCCCCAGCTTAATGTCTATAGAGATTCTCAACCATCCAGGTCATGATTGTTCCAAAGGTGCTCTTGTCCCATTAGGACAAAATTCAGCAGTCCATCTGCATTTGAAAGAGAAAGGCTACTCTTTTGAAGACAGCTAAGTCCACATTCTGGACAGAAAGGACCACAGGTTTGAAAGAAGGGTCAAAGAGGCCATTTGCATTAAAAATTGAACAGCCTTCTCTCAACAAAGGGGGAGGGTCACAACTCCACCTATCCCCTGTTTACAACACAGTCCTTTCAGCAGTTCCAAGAAGGTTCCACACCCATTTGCACTATTCAGGGGACCCTGAGGGCACAAATAAACCTCTAAGTGGCTTCAACAATTCTCAGAGAGAGTGCTAATGACCAAATCACTGCAAGCAGTATAAATTGTTCTCCACCATTCATTCAGACCAGAAGAAGCTTCTTGAATGTGAAGCAAAATGCCTTCAAGGAAAAACAAAGTCCAGTTGCCTTTTGAAAAATAGCACCTTTGGGATTCCCCAGCTTAAGGAAGAATTCTAATGGAACTCTTTGCACAACTTTCATGCAATACCCCTTCCTATAATTAACTCTGCTTTATTCGGCTCAGATTTTATGTCTCTCTGCAGAATAAATTACAAGATAACCATCCCATAACGCTTAGCCACAAAAATTTACCAGGGTTCTACTATATAATAAATATTCATTGTCTCTTAACTATCTCTTTGAATTTTGTCATAGTTGATCATTGTTACCAGATTGTGTCTTTTTGCTAAAAGGCAAAAATATTTTTTGAGTGTTCCAATGGTAGGAATGAGGACAACAGAAGGCAACCTTTTAGGGAATAATGGCTCACATTAAGAATTTTGAGAGAATTTTGGGTGATTTCATAAAATGGCTGTCAGGCAGGGTGAGGGCCATAGCCATTTTGCTTAGTAAGAGATATTTTGGTGAGATTGCTCCTCAACACACCCCCTACCCCTCTGGGGTTACTCACTGCCATCCAATTTCCATTTATTTTTTTCCCTGGGGAGATTGGAACACTTCTAAGAAAAGCACTGGACTATACCCACTTTTTATTTTGTATTTCTGTAATAATGCTTCTGAGGCTAGCATGGAGCCCAGAAACACTCTTATAAATTAAAATGATGCTATAGGCAGGTTTGGTTTGCAACGATCCAGGTTCCTATATAAAAGTTTGGAAAGAATCCTAACAGGTGGCAAAGGAGATGTGGGCAGATATCTAACCCACACCAAGCTTCATTTTTTGTTTGTGAATCAGGCAGGCATCCATATCATAAGAATGTAATCTGGATTGGTCACAGAAGATGTTACTGCAAGAAGAAGAATCTTGCTATCCCTTTCTGCCCAAGATGGTCCAAGTGTCTGATCTGGATAGATAAAAGGGGAAAGAATCTGAAAGTACTTCATTTAGGATCTGTCCCTGGAAGTTCAGTAGTTTTCTGTTTTGAAATAACTATATGGGTCTAGCAGTTCTTGACAGCTATGATTCATGTTGCAGGAAACACTGCAAATAAAGTTGTTTTTATGATGGTAAATTCTTGAACAAAGGTTTTCCAGGCATAGCTTTTACATGCTTACATCCAATTTAGCTCCATATTTTAAGGATTTAATTTAATAATTAATTTAATTATTATCATTATTTGTACTAAAGTTGATTAGCAAGAAGCAAGCAAGACCTTATTAACATGTTTTCTGGCATGCTAAAAAAAGCCAGAATGGTATACAAATGCTGATTTTGTGCAAGACAGATGCTCATTTAACCAAGGCTTACTCAACCAAATTCTATGGGCTTATATGACACAGTGAACCGTAAACTACAGGTATTCCTTGACTTACGACCACAATTGAGCCCAAAATGTATGTTACTAAATATTTGTTAAGTGAGTTTTGCTCCATTTTATGAGCTTTCTTGCCACAGTTGTTAAGTCAATCATTACAGTTGTTAAGTTAATAACATGGTTATTAAGTGAATCTGGCTTCCCCATTAATTATGCTTGTCAGAAGGTCACAAAAGGTGACCACTTGATGTCAGGACATTGCAACCATCATAAATATGAGCCAGTTGCCTAGTGTCTGAATTTTGGTCATGTGACCATGGGCGATGCTGCAATGGTTGTAAGTGTGAAAAATGGTCATAAGTCACTTATTTCAGTGCCGTTGTAACTTTGAACAGTACTAAATGAACTGTTGTAAGTTGAAAACTACCTGTAATCACCTGGGCTGGATTTGAACAACCAAGCTATGCAAAATAGTGTTGGTTAGTTTGGCTGTGTTGATGTAATGTACTTTAACCTGGTTATTGAATTCACAGTTTTTCAAAATTTCAATTCACCACAATTCATAATTAATCCAAATGGACTCACAAAGCAAAAACAAAAACAAACGCCCTTAAGTTTAACGTTTGGGAAAGCAGCTACTAGATCCTTCCTGATCTAGTTAAGCGTGTTCTATGAACAAAGCCACTGTGTTTCTCCTTGAGGTGCAATTAGTCCTCAGCTAATTCAATTTTTGCTGGCTGGGCTGATCCCCATAGAACGGCTCCATCTCTGTTTTAATGCAGTGAAGCGTATTGTCTGAAAGCATTATCATGTAAAAGCTATACTATTCTTGAAAAACTACAATTTCAGGGTCATTGAAATCTTAAGGGGTAAGAAAACTGGAACCAGAGTGCACAGAAGAAGTAGTTAGCCTTTGACACCAGTGGAACTTTCTTTTCTAATACTAGGAAGAACTTGAGTTTCAATGGGACCTACGCTAGTGCAAGAAAAAAAGATTAACTTTTTCTTTATTCTTTATGTATTGTGGCCAGAGAAAAGTAGCTCAGACTTCACATGGGTGATGTTCAATGAATATAGATAGTCCTCGATTTACAACCAAAATTTATGTTGCTAAGCAAGACAGTTGTTAAGTGAATTTTGCCCCTTTTACGACCTTTCTTGCCACAGTTGTTAAGTGAATCTCAGTAGTTGTTAAGTTAATGACACAGTTGTTAAGGGAATCTGTCTTCCTCATGACTTTGCTTGTAAGAAAGATGCCAAATGTGATCACATGACCTCAGGACACTGCAACCTTCATAAATATGAATCAGTTGCCAAGTGTCTCAATTTTGATCACAATTTTGATCACAATTTTGATCATGGGGAAATGCTTCAAGGGTCGTGTGAAAAAAAGGTCATAAATTACTTTTTTCTCTGTTGTTGAACGGTCACTAAATGAATTGCAAGTCGAGGATTACCTGTATATGACCTTTAAATACTTCATGTGACAGAATTTGGTTTGAAGAGAAAGTTTAAATATGGTGTTAGATAAATACAATAATTTCCTACAGAAAGCCTCTGTCTTTAAAAAGAGTATTTTTAAAAAAAATATCCTTTGATCACCTTTTTGCCTCTTGTCATATTTGCTATATAAGCATTCCAAAGGCAAGCATTTATTCAGCATACTTAATTATCTCATGAGCCCATATTCTTTTCAAGCTGTCCCCAATGCATAACTACTAGTTTTTAGTACCACACAAATAACAGTGCCATGCTTATTAGTTTTACAATAATACTGGTAGTAAGCAAACTTGTCAAATAGGTAAAAATAATAATCTAATTATATGAAAACTAGTAGGATGGATGGTGGCATACATAAAATATTGATCCCCAAATGTGATTTAAACTAATCCGAGAGTTGGATCAGCAGCATTAAACAGGAGGAATATTTATAAATCTGTTCCAATATAAAGGAGAGAACACCCAAATCTCCAAACCAAGAAAACAATCAGCTAATTTTTAGTTCATTGCCAAATTATTGGTGTCCTGCAGTCTTTCCACCTGATGCATATCTGACTTTTTGAGCATAATGACTGTTGGTAAATTAAACTGGAGGAATTCACGTATTGGGGTGGACAGCAGTTTAGGATGGGGGGGGTACAATGTAATAATGGGGAGTATTTTGCACACTGTCACAAAATGGCTCCTACAGCAGACTTTACCTGCCCCAAACCAGAAGGCAAGACAGTAAATTTGCTCTACCATCTGTTCTTGATTCCTAGAGTCTTTATTGCTTCTTTCTTCCTACTTCGCTCTTCTCTCTTTCTCTTTCTTCTCTTCTTATTCTATAGATAAGTACATTTCCATATAAAGCCCAGGGCTGGGGTTATAATCTATTAGTTTCTAAGAATTTCCATAGGACATTATTTTCAATCAAATAGATCCTTTGTGATTTTCAGAATACAACATTCCATTTTTACTACATATTTTTAAAACAATCAGATCGGCCAGTAAGCATGCAAGCATGGAATGGAAATGAACTCAGACTGTGCACTGATGCCCATAATCATCGCTTTGCTTACCTTTTATTATGCATAGCCAAATTATATGCTTCTGCTTGACCCTGGCTGAGTCATTACCTTTGTGCCTTGCAACTGCCCTGGGTATATATATGCAAAGGAAATGGAAGCTTATGCAAATCAGAGAACTCTTAACTTTATTTCCTGGTGGCCTTCATTGGTGGCCAAGAAATCAGGCCTATAAACGAGGGCAAAAGGAAATAAACCTATGTTTGGTTATCAATGACAGACACTCGCAGATACAGAACTTTTATTATACACATCAGAAAACTACAACATTACATTACTTTCTAATGTAATCGCCATTTAAATTGAGGCATTTGTCATAACGTCTTACAAGGTTTGAAATTCCTTAGTAGTAGTTGCTTGGTGCCAAATCTGGGCTGTGGGGGGTGGTGGTGATCAAAAACATCCCAACAAAACTGCTTCAAAAGTTCTTGAGTGCGTCTAGCGGTGTGAGGGTGATCATTATCATGAACCAACACCACACCGGAAGTCAGCATGCCCCGACGCTTGTGATGGATGGCTCATCTTGAGTTTTCATAACATTTCACAGTAGACTTCTGAATTGATGGTTGAACCACGTTCCATGAACTTCACTAGCAGTACTCCTTTGGCATCTTCACACTTGGAGGAATTTTGTATGGCACCACTTCTGGTGTGGTGTTGGTTCATGATAATGCTCACCCGTATGCTGCTAGATCAGTGGTTCTCAACCTGTGGGTCGGGACCCCATTTGGGGTCGAACGACCATTTCACGGGGGTCGCCAAACAAGGCTGTCAGCCATTTTTCCCCCTTTACTTTGGCCATCCCCCTGGCACCCGGTGATGTATAAGTGGTTGGGGGTCACCACAACATGGGGAACTGTATTATGGGGTCGCGGCATTAGAAAGGTTGAGAACCACTGTGCTAGATGCACCCAAGAATTTTTGAAGCAGTTCCATTGTGATGATTTTGATCACCCCCCCCAGCCCAGATTTGGCACCAAGCAACTACTACTAAGGAATTTCAAATCTTTCAAGACATTATGACCTATGCCTCAGTTTGAATGGCGATTATATCAAAAAGTAATGTAATGTTGTAGTTTTCTAATGTGTATAATGAAGGTTCTGCATCTGCGAGTTTCATTGATAACCAAATGGAGATTTATTTCCAAATTGCACTTGTACTTACGAGCACTCTTCAGTGTGGTCTTTAATGTAGAAGTTAAAACCAGCCAAACTGGTACCTTAAACTGAATTCAGAAATCAATTCTCCTCCAAACTGAAGATGTGTGCCACCTTGATTTACAAAGAGTATATTGACAATAGCAAGCATACCAATGCTAAGGCAGGCAGAGGGACAGTTATGCAAGTGCATGCATGTATCTCACTCTGGGCAAGATACAAAAGAGTGAGAACTTGACTAATAATCCAGAATCAAATGAAGCATGAATTCAGAGAAGCAAACATAGTCCATGATAGTCCAAGAATTGACTGCTAGGGAGGGGAGCCAGCCAATTCAATGAGGATGAACTGAGACTCAGGAAGCAAGGACACAAAAACAAAGATCTGAGATTGGCAAGTTTCTCCCACCAAAGGATCAGATGCTGATGGCTGCATATGAATAGGGCAGACATGGGTATGTCTCAGTTGTGGGCCCTGGCATCTTTGCTTCTTGAGGAGCTTAGAAGTGCTATTGGCACTTCAAAGCTGCCAATGTGTCTTAAGCTAGGTGCTCTGCCTGCCTTGTTGATGTCTTGCTCTGTCAAGACAAGGTGGCTGATAATCTCAAAGGATTAGGCCTTTCCTACTCAGTTTTTGACGTTGAGGTTTCTGGATCCATAATGTCAATTAACAGCTGAAGTAGCATTCAAAGTAATATGCCGATACAGAAAAAAATGTAATACAATCTGAACCTTCTAGGACAGTGTCACATACAGCATATTGTGGTAATCTAAACTGGACATAAGCAAGGCATGTGCCATGCTGGCACTTTTCCTAGATTGGGTCACATCTGCTTGATTGTTCTAAATTTATATAAACCACACTGGGCAACTGCAGCATTTGCAGAGTATTTCCAGAGTGAATATCTGTCCTGTTTTTTGGGGAGATTCCAATTTCATAATAACTCTCCAGATTTGTGTTGCCGATTTCTGCCAGTTCAGGGAGTTACTTAGTGCATAAATTCAAGTGAGGCTTTAAGTATTCACTCATAAAATTTCTTACTCACTAGAATGTACATCTCTCTTTTTTTGTACCAATCACTAGAACATATATCCTTGTTTTATTCATTAGACTATTTTTTCTATGAATATAAGCAATGCAGAAATCTGTTACCTATCATATTAAGTAAGAATGTGACTTGTTCCTTGCATAGCATGCTGGATGAATCTCACCTTGAGTTATAAAATCTTATTTTGTTTAATGTAACGTGTGAATTGATTGTGTTTCATGCAATAAATCATGACTAAAACTTGTGATTATAATATGCTATGATTCTAATGCTGATCATGCATGGTTTGGCGTTTCACTGCAGGATTAGCCCAAGTTGTATAGAATTTGCTTCATGTCACACAGATATACCAAAATGTTTGCTCTGCTAGCAGGAAAGAGGATGTATTTGCGTGGTGAAAAATTGCATATTTGACTCAAAATTGGCAGAAGAATTTCCATTGCTAAGCAAGGCAATTGTTAAATGAGATCACACTCGATTTTATGACCTTTTTGCCATGGTTGTTAAGTGAATTATGCAGTCGTTAAGTTTTCCTCATTGCCTTTGCTTACTGGAAGGTGGGTGGGAAGATTGCAAATGATAATCACGTGAGCCCAGGATGCTGCAATGGTCATAAATGCATGCTGGTAACTAAGCGTGAGAATTTTGATCACATGACCGTGGGGATGCTGTGACAGTTGTGTCAGGCTGGCCCGGCCAGGCACTTAGGAAAAAAAGAACTCTCAAAAGGGTTGTTTTTTACTGCGTTCAAGTGGTTAAAGGAATAAGCAAAGCTGGATCTGAATATTCTCACACAAAGCCTGTGGTTTTCCCTCTTCCTTCTTCCCTGGCCCTCCCTCCCTGACCAGTCCGTCAGTATCCAGTCGCATTTGAGATAGATGGTTTGGGAACAGTCTTGAGGTTTGGCACCCCTGTGATGTAGTTTCACATTCTGCTCTCACGGCTCCATCCTTGATCAGCTGGTTTATTCTGGATTGACACCTCTGGTTCCTGTCATCCTGTCATTTCCCCCCTTCCCCCCCCACTTCTTACTTCCTCCCTTCCCCTTTCTAGTTGTATGTCAGGATGCCAGAGAAGCGGACTCTGCTGAAGATGGCAGACCTGCAGAGTGGTTGCAAGTTTGTATGGTTGCTGAATGAATGGTTGTTGTCAAAGATTATTTCTAAAAAGACCCCCACAGAATGAAGCCTGAAAACTTTATAGGCTAAAACCTACTTGGTAAATGTCTGATGTCTGATTCCCCCCCCCTCCAGGTTTAATACATTCAGCTATAGATGTTTAGTGGTCATAAGTAGCTGGAACTTGCAGTCAGACATATGTAAAGAGTGACTTCAGCTTTTCTGAAAAAGAAGACTCAGCTCATTCTTTGAAGAGAGAGTGAGAGGTGCCTATAAACTTTGGAAACATGTTTTTCCTCTCTTTATTAAAATAATTGCTTCAAGTCAATGACATTACATTGTCTCCTGAAAAAGGTGAAGGTGCTTTCTTTTTGACAAGAAACCAAACATTTTCCAGATTCGGGTATCCATGGAAACAGCAGAGCATTTTTGTAAAAGATGGCCACGTGGGATAGGACACATGCCAGCGGGAGTGATCATGGCAACAGCACTGTGGCTGGGGGGGGGAGACTGATGAGGGAAGGAAGAAAATGGGGGATAAAATAAAATAAAACAAAACAAAACAAAATAAATCACTGGCTAGAATAGCAATCGGCCATTTTGCAAAGGATATGCTTTGCATGTGATTCAGTCTGAGAGGTTGCATAATAAAAATGAAAGAACTTTACCCATCAAGGCACATTCCGTAAAGTGTCTCACTCTCACTCTAGCTTTTGAATGTGTGGATTTATTAATGGCTGTTGCAATCCTAATTCTGCTGGGAAGTTTATTGACACGGATGTTTGTATTGCAAGCATGAAATATATAATTTTAATTGCTGAACATTCACTCCCAGTAAGACAGGAAAAATAAATCTTTTCTATTGCACCCCAGCTCTGTTTTCACTTGAGGCAGGCACTGCTATAAAGAAGTTACCTTGCATGCATCTAGCAGCTGAGTTTGATCAAAGTGAGATAGATCAAAACAAATCGATCCAATTCCTTCAGATATTGTTTAAATAGTTCATAGACAAAATCCCAGAGCTAGGTTGACAACACCAGAAATTAATTCAAGAATGCTTGCACAAGTAGCCATTAAGTGTGGCATATACCAAGGTGATGCACTATCCCGTTGATGTTCTGCATAAGGTTGAACCCCTTCAGCCAGATAATCACAAGGATTGAAGACAGATAGAGGTTCAAGGGTAGAACTACCATCAGCCACTATCTCTACATAGTTGACATCAAGCTGTATGCTTATACTGCCCCATAGTGCTTTACAATACTCTCTAAGCAGTTTACAGTGTCAGAATATTGCCCCCAACAATCTAGGCCCTCATTTTACCAACCTCAGAAGGATGGAAGGCTGAATCAACCTTGAACACCATCAGGATCAAACTCCAGGCAGTGGGCAGAGTTTGCCCACTTTATCTATTAGATATATAGAATATGCAGCTGTATAGATGATCTTGTAGCTCATCCCACCCCAAGGAGAAACAAGTCACTTTAGAAAGCACCCTGTTTGGAAGGCAGAACAGAACAGAACAATAACTATGCAATGCTGATCTTATCACCATACAAATGAGATGTTTTAATAGTGTGAACTTTGTTGACATTTTCTGAAAGGAGATTTTACAACACTTTTGGAAATGACAAAACAAAAGACAAGGAAAAAGTTCTAAAGCTTACATACGTTATTTAAAAATACACCATATTTATATTATTTTAGTTTGGGTAAATTTATTAATTGCCATCCACACTACTGAAATTTGAAATGGGTTTTGTACAATTTATCAGATTCCTGCTGTGAAAGTACATATAATATAGCAAGGAAGTTTGTGATATTGACTTCTGAACTTGAAAGATTCCTATAATCTTTCCCAAATAATATTTCCTTTGCTTTCCCCCCAATGTCAAAAACCTTGTGGGGAGAAATTATAGAACATCTGACAGAAAAAAAGGCTCATAAGAACAGTCCCACTAAAACAGACCAGGATCTATTTTTGTTTGCCATTTTAGTTCTCATAGTGTAAACTCAATGCCTCTAGAATGGTCATAAGCAGGAGACAGAGGCAGCAAAATACTCCTCTTATTTCATTATTTTGCTGCAATTGATATTTGGAGGTATGTGGCCCCAAACCTGGAGGTAACATGGAATCTTCTAGACCAGAGGTGTCAAACTCGCAATGTCATGATGTGTTGTGATGTATCGTGACTTTTTTCTCACTGCTGGCAATGGGGGGCACAGTTTTGTTGTGATGCATCCGGTCTACAAGCCAGCAGTTTGACACCCCTGTTCTAGACCAACGGGTGTTCAAGTTTAGCAATTTTAAGGCATGCTGACTTGGGAATTCTGGGAATTGAAGTCCACACATCTTAAAGTTGCCAAGGTTGGACACACATGTTCCATAACAATAGTTTTTACAGACATGCATTCCATTTATTTGTCAAATTTGCCCTTAAAGCCTTCCCAGTTAATTTTCATAATCTTATGATAATGATTTCTACAGATTGGTTATGTAGCAGAAACATTTTTGTTTGTTCTAAATATCTTTCAAATCATCTTCACTGGATGCTGATTGGATGCAGTGTCCATAACTATATTATAGTTCTCAGATAAGGATACACTATGGCTTCATAGAAGGATGTGATAGTGATGGGATTTTTTTTGTGTTCAATCACCTTTGTAATGATCCTTAGCATGGAAATGGTATTTTTCACATCTGCCATGCACTGAATGAATATCTTCACTGAACTATCCACTATATTCCCCAAGATCTTTTTCTTAGTTAAGTAGCTTAAATCCCTTCAGGATATATGTGAAGTTTAGGTTTTGTGCATCACTTCACATTTATTTAAACTGAATTCCTTTTGCCATATGGTTGAACATTCACTGAGTTTAAAGAGATCCTTTTAGAGCTCTTCACAGTCATGCTTGCTCTTTGCAATTCTGACTGGTTAGCATCAACTGCAAATGTAGCCAGTTCACTGCTTACCTCTAAGTCAAGATTGTTCATGAACAAGAGAAAAAGCACTGGTTTCAACACAGAGATCCATTTTTACTTCCCAATAATGCCAGTGTTATTCCCACTCTTTTCTTCTGATTATAAGAAAGATGATAATGTATTACTCAATTCCCTCTTAATTTCATATAAGTACCATTTATATCAGGAGTGCAATGGCTCAGCAGTTAAAGATCTGAACTTGTTAATTGGAAAGCAAATCTGAGCACCGTGCAAAGGGATTTGCTCTTGTCCCTGCCTCAGCTCTTGCCCACCTAGCCGTTCGAAAGCATGCAAATGTGAGTAGATGAATGGGTACCACTTCAGTGGGAAGGTAATAGCTTTCCATGCGCCTTTGGCATATAATCATGCTGGTCACATGATCATGGAAAATGTCTTTGAACAATGCTGGCTCCCTCAGCCAACAAACAGAGATGAGCACCATCCCCTAAAGCAGGGATAGGCAACCTTGGCTCTTTTATGACTCGTGGACTTCAACTCACAGAATTCCTGAGCCAGCACCTGCCCTAGAGTTAGGCATGACTGGACAGAGAAACCTTTATCTTTTTGCCATTTATATTACTAAATGTTTTCTTGTATTTTCTCCCTAAAAGTAATCAGAATAAATATTTTTAAAAGTTATTCCATTTTTTATAGACTTTATGTTATTCTACAGCTCATAAATCAAAAATATCCTAGGTGCATGTTCATTATTTGGAGGCTTTTGAAGGAATGAATGGATATGTTCAATTTCCTATCATTTATTCTCTCTTCTTCCTTTTTTTTGTCATGCACTCATAAAATGTGTGCTGTAGCAATGTACAATAACTCTTGAACAAATTGAGTGATTTATTTCGTCCTACAAATATGACTTGATAAGGTGTCCAAGAAAATCCTGATAAACGATTCCAAGTCAGATTTCTCTTCTTTAAAGAAGAGACCTTAATCTTTCTTGCTGATGTTTGGAATCATTGTTAGTAAACCTGAAGCAGGTTTCTAGATGTTGTTTCATAAACATTCTCTGTGTTGCCTGGGCTTGCTTTCTGTCTGATAACCTCTTCTCCCACTCTTTCATATTAAAGGAGATTATCTTAAAAGAGACGTGGAAGACTAAATAAACATGAGAAATTGACAGCTAACAAACGCTCTTTCAAGGGATTTGATCTCCTCAAGAGAATAGCTTCCAACAGGTTTTGCTAAAATTTGATTGTCAGATGTGCATTCTTTATTAGTGGTAAAAGGCAAAGCAGGAAATTCAGAAATTCAAGAGTGCATGTATGACTCACTGAAGAGACACCAATTACTTTGCAAACAAATGCACATTACAGAATGAGCTTTTGCTGCTGTTTCAAAAACCAGAGCAATGTATACTCTTCCAATTATGAAGATTATGAGACAAAATAACCTAAGCATTATTATATTATATATCACTTAACTGATATAAATTATGCACACTTTCATTATTTATTTGCATAATATATTCTGCTGTGACTCGAAGAGGGAAAGAACTTCTGCAGTCTAACTGCTCAGTCTCTTTTTTTTCTTAACTTCGAGTTGCATATGATAGCACTTTCGAAAATTAATGCTTATATGCTGAATTCAAGGAATTAGAAGCTTGCATTGTATATGTTTGAGAAGCAAAGGTCCTCAGAACTGTCTAGTCCATTTTGTTGTTGGATACTCAACCTTCTTTCCTTGTGTTGATCTTGGGGTAGAAGAAGATGGTTCATCCAGATTTCTTCCTGATTCCTGGATATTGTTCAGGATCCTGGCCACATTACCTTTACATTATCTCTAACACACCCCCACATACACACATGAATGTTAGGATTTTTAGTGAAAGGGATATGGCACTTGTAAGATGGTTGGGACATCCTATGGCAGTGGTGGCGAACCTATGGTACATGTGCTGGAGGCAGCACTTGGATTCCTCTCTGTGGGCACACGTGCCGTTGACCCAGCCCCACCTCCCCCAGGGCCCCCTCCTCCCCAGCAGCCCCCCTGGAGGAGAGTAGCCCCCGAGCGAGGCCCACGCGGAGCAGCGGAGCCAAGGACATGGCAGCCAGACAGCGTAGAAAAGACTCTGCCCTCATGCCCCATCTCACACAGTTGATGCTGTGGGGCATGGGCAGAGGCCGTGGCCACCATGGTGCAGTTGGGCTGCCTGGGCGATCTGCGGCGGGCCCTGGAGGTAGTGAGTGGCCCTGTGGGGAGGTGGGATGGGGCAGGGTAGAGGGTGGAGCGAGGGTGGGGCCAGTTTGGGGGCACTTGGTCTCTAAAAGGTTCGCCATCACTGCCCTATTGAAAAGAAAAAGTTCAATTTTCTATAAATTGATGCTGGAAAGAGGTTTGAATTATTTATCTTTAATGTTTAGCTTTCAAAAGGACTTGCAATCTTTTTGCTTTTTATCAGATTTTATAATGAAGTAAATCACTACTTAGGGAAGAAATGTGCAGGACATGTTTTTTTTTTTTTTTAATCTTGTCCTTTCCAAATCTAACATTCTTCTATTTCCCTCAATCCTTCTATTTCACTCAAAGTTGCTAAGTGTAATCATCTTGTCTAGTTCATCTTCTTCCTGCATCACATCTCTAAATATGTCAGCTTTTTCTTCCTAATAATCACCTAAATCATCCTTTGTAATAATGATCTCAGGGGAGAAATTATCCAGTAATCCAGGACTGATTGAGATGTTCTTTTTGTAGTCCACAATAAATAATTTTAAATCCATACTTGAAACGTTTCCAGTTTTTATTTCTTTTTCTCACTTTCCAGCTTTCACAGCTGTATATTACTACTGGAAAGGTTGAACAACCGTCATGGTTCCGACAGACAAGAGACAAATAAAGCAGAACTTTGAGGCTTGCAAATTCCTCAAAGAACATGTTTATTGATACAAAGTATAGGCACTTCAAAAGTGAAACCAAGTCTGAAGAGATGCATAACAATTCCCCAATACAAAGTTAAGCAACTACGTTTCCCCACTCAGCTTGTTGGCAGGCTTTTCATGAAATGCCCAGCCCGCAGTCTCAGGAGCAGCCAATGACCTTGGTTCCCACAAGAGAAAGTTTGAGAGAGAAAGTCTGTTTTGTCGAGCACAACACCTGTCAACCCCCCTTCCTCTGTGCTACGTGTCAACTAAAAATGAAAAGGAAAAAATGGCCACAGCCATGCTCATTCTAAAATTGACAGTTGGCTCCTCTTCAGAAAGAAAGAGTCTCCTGCAGGGGAAACAGAAATCAGGCTAGCCATCCCCTCGGGGCTTGTGAGGGTATTTATCACAAAACTTTTTTATCAACCTATCCACCTTCACATTCGTACATTTCACCCATGTAGTCTGAAAGGGGGTAACCTTTCCACTAGACAAGATATTGTAGTTTTCCATTGTGCAATCTAGAATCCAGAATACATCGGATCTCATAATGTCTCTCTCTCTCTCTCTACCACTACTGGACCAGGTGGCTCTTTTGGAACAGGTCTTAAAGTGGATTCTGACACAGGTTTTAAAAGACTGCAATGAAACACAGGATGAACTTTCCCCAACAATCGTGGAAACTTTAACTCCACCGTCACGGGGTTTATGATCCCGACAATGGGAAAAGGACCAAGGAATTTCGGACCCAATTTTTGCTGGGCAATTTTAACTGTAGATATTTCATTGAAAGATGAACTAATTGTCCAACATAAAAAGGGTTTTGAGGGGAATGTCATTTGTCTGCTTGCTCCTTGTAAACCTTTGTAGATTTAGCCAGTGCTTTCTTCATGTTCACCCAACCTCCCTGGAAAGATGTCACCCATTGGTCCAAAGTCTAGGAAGTAGGTGGCTCCTGTGGGAACTTAGGCATGGGCACAAAATCTCTACCCATCACTATTTTGAATGGGGTGAGACCAGTACTACTGTGTATAGTATTATTATAGGCTACCTCTGCAAAAGGTAAAAGGTCAGCCGGTAATTTACGTAACATCTGAGATACTGTTCCACCATCGCGTTAGCTTTTTCAGCAGCTCCATTAGTATTCGGGTGAGAAGCAGATGAAAGCCCCTGGGGGGACCCAATTAGTTTAACAAAGTCCCTTTAGAATTTTGCAGTAAATTGTACTCCTTTGTCAGAAATAATCTGCTTGGGGCACCATGGAGTCGGTATATGTGCTGCAAAAACAGTTTGGTTAGTTCAATAGATCAAATAGATCAATCACAGTCCATATCACAGTGTTTTCCTTGCTCTCAGAAAACTCTACAATGAACTCCATGGCTATCTCCTCCCAAGGCTGAGAGGGGTTGGCCACTTGCTGCAATAAACCTGGTGGTTTCCCAGCATGTTTCTTCATGGTAGCACAAGTGGCACAACTTTTTACGTAACTCTCAATGTCTTTTTTCATTTTTGGCCACCAGATGCAATGTTTTTAAAAACCCAAAGTGACCCACTTGCTTAGCATCATGACTCCATTGCAACACCTGGAGTCTGAGGCTTTCTGAGAGGTATAACTTAGAACATTTCCAAGCTAATCCCCCTCTTAAAGTCAATATAGACCTGTTATCTTTAAACCAGGCATCACTCTCTAACTTCTCCTTTAGTTCCTTTAACAATCGATTGTCAGAACCCATAGGCGGTCTCTGTGTGTGCGCACGATCTGGTTGTTATTTGGCAAACGGATTGCGGCAAAGGAATAATGGAGTTAATTACTTCCTCTCTGTTGCTCTTGAACTGGGGCATTCTAGACAAAGCATTCACCAGAAAGTTCTTGCCTCCAAGAAAATATTTTAAGGTGAAATTAAAATGGTTGAAGTATTGAGCCCATCAAACTTGCTTGGGGAATAATTTACGAGGGGTCTTGAGAACCTCCAGGTTTTTGTGATCAGCCCATATCTCAAAAGGTAATTTTCCCCCTTCCAAGAAATGATGCCAAGTCAGCAATGCCCAACAAATTGCAAAAGCTTCTTTTTCCCAAATACCTCCTTTTGGTCTCAGTTAATTTCTGGGAAGTGTAAGCACAGGGTTGTAATTCTCCTCTGTGATTTTTTTTTTTTTGTAACAGAACGGCACTCACGGCCATGTCACTTACATAAGCTTGAATGATGAATTGTTGCTCAGGGTCAGAGTGTTTAAGCACTGGTTCAGCTGCCAAGAGTCTCTTTAGGTTTTCGAATGCCGCCTAGCATTCTAATGACCATTGCAACGGCTGACAAGGTCGGGGTCCCCCCCCCCCGTCTGTTTTGAGTAAGTTGGTGATTAGAATGGCTATTGTTGCAAAAGAAGGAATAAATTGAAGATAAAAGTTGGCAAACTCTAGAAAACATTGAAGCTGTTTGCAAGTGTATGGGGGCTGCCATTCCAAAACTGCTTTGACTCTGGCAGGATCCATTTCTACTCCCTCATTCAAAATCCTATATCCCAGGTAGTCCATGCATGTTTGGTGAAATTCACATTTTGACAGTTTTGCATACAGTTTGGCTTTCAACAGTTTTCTTAATACATCACAGACTAATTTGATGTGCTCATCCATGGGACCATAAGAAAGGCTGAGCGCCAAAGAATTGAGGCCTTTGAACTATGGTGCTGGAGAAGACTCCTGCGAGTCCCCTGGACTGCAAGGCGTTCAAACTGGTCAGTCCTAGAGGAGATCAATCCCGACTGCTCTTTAGAAGGCCAGATCCTGAAGTTGAAACTCAAATACTTTGGCCACCTAATGAGAAGGAAGGACTCACTGGAGAAGGGCCTAATGCTGGGAAAGATTGAGGGCAATAGAAGAAGGGGACGACAGAGAATGAGATGGCTGGATGGAGTCACTGAAGCAGTAGGTGTGAACTTAAATGGACTCCAGAAGATGGTAGAGGACAGGAAGACTTGGAGGAACATTGTCCATGGGGTTGCAATGGGTCGGACATGACTTCGCAATTAACATCAATAACAACAAGGATATCATCAAGATAAACCAAAACTCCTTTGTATAAATTATTGTGGAGCACTTGATTTATCAATTGCATAAATACAGCAGGGGCCCCTTGCAGTCCAAAAGGCATCTCTTTAAATTAGAAACTCCCCAAAGGGCAATTAAAAGCTGTTTTCCATTCATCCCCCTCCCTAATCCGGATCTGATAATAAGCTTCTCTTAAATCCAGCTTGGTAAAAAAAAATTATTTTGCCAGGTGGGCTAACCTGGCTAACCTTTTGCCAGGGGGAGGGGGGTATGTATTTTCCATACTGGCAACATTAAGAGATTTAAAATCCATGCATAATCTACGAGAGCCATCTTTCTTTTCCTTGAAAAGCATGGGAGAGGCACAGGTGATTTGGCTGGCTCAATGAAACCCCTAGCTAAGTTTTATCTTAGTTCTTTCATTTCTTTGGGTATCATAGAGCACATCCTTGGTTTGGGGAGCTTGGCGCTGGACAGAATTTCAATAGCACAGTCTGTAGCCTGGTGTGGGGGGAGGATGTCACATTCCTTCTCACTTAAGGCTTTTGCCAAATTCAGTACTCAGTAGGAACAAGTTGAATCTCCGGCAACTTTTTGGCTACAGTTTTTAGGATTTCACGGGACTTCCCATGAATTTCACAGATGGTCAGTGTCTTTGTTTTATTATCAGTCTCAGATGGGGAGTGTCCTGTCCCTAGTCTTAACTTGCACGTTCCATCCTCCCACCAGACGTGAGGATGCCATTTGTCAAGCCCAAAATTACTACTTCAGTCATCTTCAGGACCACCACAAAGCGGATGATTCCCCAGTGCTGACCCATTTCTAAATATATGGTTCAATTAGTTGTCTGGCAGGTGTACCTCTGATGAGAGACCCATCAGCCTGCTCAAACCCCATAAGATGAGGCAATAGCTTGGCTCGGATGCCCAGTTTCAGTAAAGTGGGTAGATTTATTAAGCACCGAGAGCACCCCGAGTCTATTAGGACGCTCAAATTCTTATGCGTTCCTGTTTGGGGCACTACTATTCTGGTGGTAATGGCAAAAGGGAGAATGGGCTGACTCACCATGGGGTCTTCCTCTCTTTCTTCATCACTGTCCACGGTGCCGGCATCTGTTGTACCTCAGCTTGGGGCTTGGCTTCAAACTCAGTGGGAGGGGAGGCTTCAACATCTGGACCTTGATATGCCCAGTTGATTCTTTCTCTCTCCCCTCTGGGAGCCCTTCGGGGTTTTGCAGCAGCAATTGGCACACTCCTTGGTTGAGCGGGTGCACTCCACAGCTTGATGACCCATCTGTTTGCAGTGGTAGCACTTGATGGGAACCCTGGTTGGCACTTGGGAGATGCTGGTGGCTGCAGAAGCTTGGGGATGTTGACCATAGAGGAGTTTCCCTTGGACACATGGTGGCTTGACTTCGGTGATGTTTGACTTTTTGGGATTATACAATTCGATGTCTAGTACCATGCCATACGGTAACACTCACATAATAGATTAGGAAAACTTTGAATGATGCAGGCTTGAAGTAAGTCATGATCTAGCCCTTGTTCGAAGTAATTGTCTAGTGATCGTTCAGGCCACTGCCCCAAACGGTTAGCAATTTTGCTGAATTCATGGACTTACTCCTTTGTGGGGCGAACTCTCTGCCTCAGGCTGTGGATTTCTTTCTCGGCCATTAGGGTTCAGGACTCATCTTCAAACTGACCCCTCAGTTGCTCCATGAATAGATTAATGTTGTTCAGTTCAGGAGTCCCCTCATCATGGAGGTTGGTCACCCAGTCAGCAGCTTTCCCTTCCAAATTTGCCACCACAGCATTCACCATCATAGCGCCATCCAGGTAGGCATAAGCATAGAGATCCAAATGAGCCCACACCTGACTTAGGAAGAAGGTCAGCTTTTCAGGATCCCCATCAAAAGTGGGCTTAATGGGAGGCAGCTCGAATCTTGGTGGGACCACCTGCGCCTGCTGCTGATCCTGGGTGACATGCTTGTCATGGCCAAATCACTCTTCAGACTTCTCTTGGCTGGGCTCCAGGACTAGCATCCCAAGGCCATGGCAGCAGGCTTGGCTGGGGTACTGGGCTCGGTATCGCAGCTGGTGGAGGATGGGTGAAGCAGCATGGGCTTCGGTGGCTGGGTTGGAACTTTGGTGAGGGGGAGGGAGAGATGAATAGTTTTTGGCATTTCTCCCCATGGCACCCACCTCCTGGGCAACAGGAATTGTATCTTTTACCTCCAGCCAGCCAAACTTCTCCTACAGCTGTTCGAGCAAGGGGCTCTGGACTACTTATTGAAATCTCCATTCTCCAGAGTTGTACCATCCCAACAAACCCTTTCCTTTCTTTCCATCTGCAGACAAAGAACCCTGGGATGGCAGCAATAAAAGCTCCTCTCCAGTGGTTACAGGAGTGCTCCTGCACTGAGGGATATCCTCGGCTTGGAAGAGGTCCACTAAGGCTGTAGTTCCTTCCTGTGGTACCAGTTTCCCAGGTTGGATCAACCTGATTTTTGGCTGAGCCCCTGCCAGTGATGCCTCCTCGGTAGTTGGAGCGCCAGCCTGCGCTCCGACAGCTTGAGTCCCGTTGCCGCTAGCAATAGTTTCAACTTTCTCCTCCATCTCGAGTTTTCACCGGGTCTTTACCACTCTCCCAAAAGTGAGTGGGTAGGCAGCCCTGAGAAACAGAGTTTTATCAGAATTGGTTTAATGTCAAGGTTCCGACAGACAGAGACAAATAAAGCAGAACTCTGAGGCTTGCAAATTCCTCAAAGAACATGTTTATTGAAACAGAGTATTGGTACTTCAACAGTGAAATCAAGTCTGAAGAGATGCTTAACAATTCCCCAATACAAAGCTAAGAAATCCCACCCCTAAGGCTATGCAAGCAACTACATTTCCCCACTCAACTTGTTGACGGGCTTTTCATGAAATGCCCAGCCCGAAGTCTCGGGAGCAGCTGATGATCTTGGTTCCCATGAGAGAAAGTCCGAGAGAGAAGTCTGTTTTGTCTAGCACAAACCCCTCTCCCTCTGTGCAATGTGTCAATTAGGAATGAAAAGGAAAAAATGGCTACAGCCGGTGGTGGGATTCAGCCGGTTTGCATCATTTTGGCAGAACCAGTGGCTAATTTTTTGCCCAGGCCCAGAATGGACTTCCGGAAGCAGCATCCACACAGAGGAACCGGTTGTTCACATATTTGATTCCCACCACTGGCTGCATGCTCATTCTAAAGTTGACAACAACCTTTTATCAAAGATTGAACAATGTTTTGTTCAGGAGGGTACTCTCTTGGGCAGAGAGTTGGACTAGAAGACCTCCAAGTGGCTATGATACTATTCTATTCTACCTTTAATATGGTCATAGACCAGTATAAGGAGGACAAGGTACAGTCAATTAAAAAACATAGAAGATACATGAAAGTTATGAAAAGCTAGAAGACATAAAAACAAAATATATATAAAAAACAAGAGTCTAAAAGAATTTAAAAGGTAGAATAGAATTACATGAGAGTAGGGAAACATTAAGTTTAATATATAGAAACTACATCTATCAAACTACATAATACAGAGCACTGTATTATGATAAACAAGATGTTCATTAAGTCTAGTTTCATAATCTGATGAATTTAAACACTGCTATATTAGAAGGCACTAAATGTTAACACTTTCCATATAGTAAGCTGGGCTCCCAAATAGGATTAGCAGTACTGCATAAATACACGACCTACATTTCCTGTATACCAATAACTGTTGGGAGATGTTTTTAGGAGAAAAAAAAATATTTACTGAGTTGAAATCTAATGAAAGAGATGGAATTAGAACTGGGCTTCCTTTGCACTTTTGTTCCTCTCCGTCCTATGAAGTATAGATTTATCAAATCAATTTAGATTAGTTTCTGTCCCTGCCCGTTAGTTGGCTTCTGATTGCAGAATAAGATAACCTATGTCAGGAATAGGCAACCTTGGCTCTTTTATGACTTGTGGACTTCGACTCCCAGAATTCCTGAGCCAGCCATGCTGGCTCAGGAATTCTGGGAGTCGAAGTCCACGAGTCATAAAAGAACCAAGGTTGCCTACCCCTATCCTATGTCATAGTTTTAAGTCCTTTAGATAGTGCCTAGGGAGGACTAAATTCGCTCTGTCCATTCACTGCATTGAAGAACTTGGAGTTCATATGGCATTTTGGAAACAAAGGCAATTTTCCTATTTGCAAGATGTCTTTCATAGAGGTGAAGCTATGGGAATGGGGCAGGGCAATGCATCTTGACCAGCCAACTTGCCTCAAACTTGTATTTGAGCAATGGCCGTACATGAATGACTTGCTGGTTCAGGCAAAATAGCACACTCTCTCTACTCAACTGCTTAGAAGCAGGCAACTTCTTTGTTTTGAAGCTTTGCTTGTAGTGATATTGCACTTTAGCTTGCCTGAAGCAAAGGCTATTCTATAATCGAGGTTTGGTTGTGTCAACTTTGGAAAGAAGCACCAGACTGTATGTATCAATTTTACTGTTTGTTATTTCAGGCCTTAATGTCTTTGTTTTACTATCTTTTACTTGCTTCTGTGCTTTGCATAATATTTACACTGAAGGAAAGAGAGTGTTGAATATGCATGCAAATTCAAATACATGGTATTTAGTTCAGGGAAAAAAATGAAAGTAATTAATATATGTTGTGCACAGCAAAGAATGTTGAAGAAGATGAGAAAATGCAATCATTTAGCAGAGAGGCAAAGCCATGGGAAATGTAAATATATGGATTAAACAGAACAGGAGATTGTATTGGGGTGACTTATGCACAGTGGTTTATGATTTGTTACGTATGCATGTAAGTTGCATGCTGGTGCTTCCCCATGGCCTTATGCAGCTCATCAACAGCTTCCAGTGCTTACTGAAGTTGTTTTAAAGTTTTCATGCTGTCTTGAAGTGGCTTCTGCCCACTACTAAGAAGAGGACCCTAAAATAAGCCACAGGCAAACACTTCTGACAGATAACATGTAAATCTTCAAATCTTCTGAACGAAGTAGCAGTTGCTGTTGATTGGCTATCAACAGGAATCTTCTAACATACAATACCCCATGTGTTCACAAGCCATTAATTATAGTGAGCATCACATCTAGTTGTGCCTAGAGTTAAATTTGTAGTAGAAGTGCTCAGTAGCACTTTAGAGTAAGAAAGAGCTAGATAAAGAGAATCAAATAAAGACATAGCTGCCATGTTATGTGATCTACAAACGTTTTGATCCTTGTTTCCATGGTATGCTGCTTGTTCTCTTAATGTTTTCCCTACAAAGGAAAGCCATTTTCTTCTAACCATAATTCTGGAAATATGACCTGGAACATGTAATAGGAGCCATAGACAGATATGCTCACCTTAACACCGCTTTAGTTAATACTATTTTTGTGACATATATGTATGGTAAATATACTCATTTCCCTTGCATGACTAAATAGATTACTTTTCGAAAAATAGCTAAATGTATCCCCCAAATTAATAAAAGCTATTCTGGGAAAAACATAACACCATGAAGATAACAGCATTTTATGAGAGAATTTATGAAATTATAACTACCAGGTTTTCCCCAAAGTAAGACCCTGTCTTACTTTTTTTGGGTTATGAAGTAAGCATTAGTTTTTATTTTTCAGGAGGTCTTACTTTTTGCCGGTACTGATTCCAGTAGGCAGTGAGTGTGTGGGGGTAGGTGGGGCTATTCATGGGGTGGAGAAACAACACACCGGCGAGAGCATGGTGGTGGACCAGGTATGGTACCAGTGCAGCCGTGGTGGGTGGTGGCAGAAAAGGCGCCAAGCCTGGCATGGGGTGAATCAGCCCAGATCCGGAGTGCTGCCCTGCTGCTGCCCTGCCAGGGCCCTTTGCCAGCAGCTGCCAATAAAACCATGCTGGCCACACATCCACCTTTGGGCTGCTTGAGCACCACCCTGCATGCCTACTTGGTGCTGCAGGCACTGGGCTAAGGGCTGAACCTGGTGCTCTTCGGGCCCTGGTGGGTGCTGCAGTTCTCATCCTGGCTGGGCGTTTTTGGCGTCTACCACTGCTCCCACTGGATCACCTTCCGCCCGGCCAGCTATTGCTGCCACCACCGCCATGAGGTGAGGAGGCAAGGCAGGGGGGTGGAGTTGCTTCCCTCTGCCTGCCGGACACCTGCTGAAGCTGCACAGGATAAGGTTGCCATGCCCGCCCCTGCCCAGATGTCCTTGCCTCCCCCGAGCATTTTTTTACCATACTAACCTCCCTTTCAGCTGCATTGCATTTCTTCGTTCACTTCTCAGCCTTCGCCACGTGTTTGTGGGACAGAAAAAAAGTTTAATGACACTTTTTAACTTCTTGAGATCTTGCAAGAAGTTAGAAAGTCTGATTGACATTTTTTTTTGTCCCACAAACACGGGGCGAAGGCTGAGAAGTGAATGGAGAAACGCAATGTAGCTGAAAGGCAGGTTAGTACATTAGAAAAATGCTTGCGGGAGGCAAGGGCTTCTGGGTTGGGGGTGAGCGTGGCAACCTTACCTTGCATGGCTTCGGCAGGTATCTGGCAGGCAGAGGGAAGCAACTCCACCTCCCTGCTGCCTGCCTCACCTCCTCACCTCATGGTGGCGGCAGCAGCCAGCCAGGCAGAAGGCAATCCAGCGGAAGCAGCCAGTAGAGGCCAAAAACACCCAGTTGGTATGAGAGCTGCAGTGCCCGCCAGGGCCTAAAGAGCACCAGGTTCAGCTTTAGCCTGGCACCTGCAGCACCAAGTAGGCATGCAGGCTGGCACTCGAGCAGCCCAAAGGCGGAAGCATGGCCAGTGCTGTTCCACCGGTGGCGTCTGGTAAAGGGCCCTGGCAGACCAGCAGCATGGTGGCACTCTGGATGTGGGCCAACTTGCCTTGTGCCAGGTAGGAGCAGCCCAGCCAGGCAGCCCAGAGCACCACAGCCAGGAGGGCAAAGAGCCCCGTGAGGCAGAAATAGCACGGGCAGCCACTTGGCTGCCACATGGTATCCGACGCAGCTGAGAAATGTCCCAGCAGCAGTAGGGCCAGCAGGCAGAGTGGACAGAGGCCGGGGCTTGCCAATGGTTTGGTTCATTGTGGCTGCAGGCAAGCAGACAGTGGATGGAGAGGGCAGGGCCAGCGGTGGCCAGTTTCACCGGCAGCCACTAGCAAAGGGCCCTGGCTGAGGGCACTCTGGCTATTGTATGGAAGATCTGGGCTGACTCGCCCACCCCCGTGCTAGAGCTTAATTTTGGGGTAGGGCTTTTATTAGACACCCCCCCCCCAAAATCAGCTGGGGCTTACTTTTGGAGTAGGGTTTACTTTTGGGGAAACAGTATATACAGTATATATATAAAGGTTATTATGTATATTAAAAATCTGGATTAATTATCTTACAAATACATGGTACATATTGTGCATACTCATTCTAGAAGAATATTTTTGCCTCTTTATAATAAACTATAAGATTTGTCAAAAGCTGTGCTAAAAGAATTATATTTTGCGCTGTGTACAGTATCCTATGAATAGATTTTGAATATATCAGAAGCCTCATTTATGAAAATTACGTATTAATCCTTTATTGGTGGGAGGAAATATGATTGGCTCTGGCTGTGGCAATTTTTACTTAATCCTGGTATTCCTGTGGCTGAAGATAACTCAAGAAACAAATCACATGTTCATTATGGAAGTGGTATGGTGCCTGACCCTAGGAATCAATTTCTGATTTTGTTATAAGTAGTCCTCGGCTTACAACCACAACTGTTCCTGTTGCTGTTGCTGAGACATTTGTTAAATGAGTTTTGCTTCATTTTATGACCTTTCTTGCCTCAGTTATTAAGTGAATCACTGCAGGTGTTAAGTTGGTAACATGGTTGTTAAGTGAGTCTAGCTCCTCCATGGACTTTGATTATCAGAAAGTCACAAAAGGAGATCACATGACACCAAGACACGGCAACTGTCATAAATATGAATCAGTTGCCAAGTGTCTGAATTTTGATCATGTGACCATGGGGATGCTACAACAGAAGTAAGTGTGAAAAATGGTTATAACTCACGTTTTTCAGTGCTATTGTAACTTTGAATGGTCACTAAATGAACTGTTGTAAGTCAAGGATTACCTGTATTCAAAAGTCCATCAATTATAAGTATTCTCCAGCTTCATTTTTGTTGGGTCCAAACTTTTTCAGACTCTGAAAATTAGCAGTCACCTGCCCATTCTTAATGGTATGATTTTCCCGCCATTTTGCCCCCCCCCAAAAAAATGGATGAACTGCATATATTCAGAAGTCTCTAAAATGCAACCCAAACTATACAAAAGGTGAAATTTCTTTCAGAGTTTGGTACTTATTCTTCTGCTTTTCATATTTTTATATTTTGAACCTTATAACCACATTGCAGCCAAGGATTACTAGTGCTTAAAATGCAGTTCCTAGGGTTATGTTACTGCGAAAGCTAATAAAGCTTGGCTCATGGATTATATGATCGTTTTTTGTGATAGCAGTACAGAAATGGCTTGCTATATCCTGGAATATTTTTTACTTCCTTGTTTATTTACCACCCTTGGGTTTCATAGCAGTTACCTATTCAAGCACTGAGTTCAACTGCCTCTATTTTGCTTTTTAAGATCTGCTGAGGTTGGCTGAACGCTGCCAGCTGGTATGATCTGAGATAGCTTGTAAGTGGTGCTACGGCAAATGATTTTTAAAATAGTAGTTCTGATTCCATGGTAAACACATTAAAGTTAAGTCTTGGATGAAAATGACTGTGCATTCATTGCGTGTAAAACCTTCCTGATTCAATCTTGGGCACCTCCAAGTATAGTTAGGAAAGAACTCTGGGTGTCAATATGGAGAATTTGTTGATGTATACTGTGAATGTTTCATCGTTCAGCAATCCAGTTTTCAGTTTCTATTTATTCCAACCAGCTGTGAAAAATAACAGTCAGTGATAGAAGTGCCCCAACAAACTTTCTAAAGAAACCTTGACCACTCACAAACTTATTGTCTTCACATATCTATTCCCGTTAAGTCTGGTATTTTGGCTCAGCTTAAATAGACTTGGTAATTCCATCATACTCTTTTCTTTATTTTTGGCCTGTGTTATATTATGTACCATATTTTCACTGGTAGCATGCTTGGTGGCTTTGATATCCCATTTATTTTTATTTCTATTGTTTCTATTCCTACTAAAGGTTGGTGGAAGCAACTCATAGCAAACGTAGCCCATAGTTCTACATTTGAATGACTTGAATGAACTTGAATGAACATGGAAAGCTAAATCTCTTCAATTCTTAATCCAGAAGACTTTCTCACTGTCACTGAGCATGTATAATTATTCTGGAAGAGACAGAACACATTACGCAACACCTTTCATACTTATTAGCCTAGAGATTATCACTTTGCATTGCTTACTGTTCAGGCCCTTGAATATCGCCTTCCTTCATTTGATGAGTATCACTAGAAAACTGCTGCTACAATGCATCCAAAGTAACTTTACTGGACTCTTGATTGAGAGAATCAGTTTGGAAAAATTATGTAGCACCATATTATATTGTTAAGACATTGAATTTTGGGCTTGGCATGAGTTAAAATTGTCACAAGAACTTGATTTAAAAGATCACAGCCAGAGTTCATATTAGCAATATTTTTCATTAACACACTTGGCTGGAGAAAGTGCTATTATCTAGAATACTTAAATATTAAGAAAGCATAGAATGTGCTGAATGACCCTTTGATGCTTCTGTTGCCAAGTAAGTGGGAGCAAATCTTGATATCATGCCAAAACACATTACTTTCAATGGAACAGCTAAAATGACACTGAACTCTACCTCATTTCCATCATGTTCTAAATCAGTGTCTGGTAATGGATTGGATGAAAGCTTACAGTTTGAAGTTTATCTAGAAAAGACAGATGGTGTGCAGCAACTGAAAAACAGACTTATTTCTCTCTCTATGAAGTATAAGGTCTGTCATTTGTACATTTTCTTAAAATAATCTGATTTCAGCAAAAAAATAAAATAAAAATAAATAAAAATGAGCTGTGTTTCACAGCAGTTTTAGGCAAATTGTGCAATTTTGTGCTAATTCTTGAAGATACTTTTTCGTGCGGCTGCTGATAAAAACAGGATAGCCAACATGATCACCAACGTCCGATAACGGATATAGCACAAGAAGAAGAATACCAGTGCATCTCAGCCTTAGCAGCTTAAAGATGGGTGGATTTCAACTCCCAGAATTCCCCAGCCAGCATAGAATTCTGGGAGTTGAAATCCACTCATCTTCAAGTTGCCAAGATTGAGAAACACTAGTCTATATCATCTCCTAATTTGACCGCTATGCTATTTTCCTTATAGATTTGTCTCTGGAAAGTATTTAGAAGCTTCAGCTTCTGTATGTTGTCATACAACCAACTATTTGGTTAAAACAAAATCCATTAGATTTTCAAATAAAGTTAAATAACTTTCCAAATAAAGTTAAATATTGCTGGTTAGTACAACATTTTATACCATATTTGAGAGATCAGATGATTCTTACAAATCTGTCTAGACTTCAAAATATTCAGGAAAGATCCTTAAAAAAAAACCAAAAATACTGTCTGGGGAGCAGATTATTTTCATCTATTTTATTCTACTTTGATATTATAACTGCTTTTACACAAGAGAGTCAAAATGCATGTTCCTATTCATTTTCCTAAACTTTAAATGGCTTTTGATCAAGCCTGGTTTCTGATTAGATTAAAAACTTGGGTTGAATGTTGATTACATGGTGGCCCTGAAAATGTTCTGGGAATTATCATTTGATGTAAAATGTGGATTCTATGAGATTGACAGAAATAGCTGCCAGGGATAGTGCAACGGTGCTTGTTAAAGAACTGCACCAGTTGCCTGATTATTTCCAGGTCAAATTGAAAATGCTGGCATAGCATGCTTTTAGATATGGTAGGAAAATCTATATCATTCAAATTGTGATACAATTTGAAGCTTTCATGAGGAAGAATAAAAAATATATCTATGTCTAATATTTTTCAAATTGTGTATTAAATCACAGCATAGCATGAGCTTACTTGAAGTCTCTCTTCAGTGCCACAAAGCTGCTTCAGATGTTCACATTTTTCAATAGGGTGATGGAACGATTCCTCTTCCCTCAATTCCTCAGAGGGAACAGTTTTCCTCTAGAACAGGGTTTCTCAACCTCAGCAACATTAAGATGTGTGGACTTCAATCCCCAGAATTTCTCAACTGGGAGACTAGAAAGCTGGAAAGAACCGTTTCTCAATTCACATGATTTTTTGAAGTCAATTAAACCCAAGGAAAAGGATTCTCTATAGTTCTGGATGCACTTAGAAATATAGAAAACAAGTTCTCATAGATCTGTAGAAACTGTGAGGAAACACCCAGGGCATTGGAATATAACTCTAAGAAGATTGCCAAAAGAGTATTTTTATTTTTTTTTTATAAATATTTTATTAATTTTTCTAGTTTTGCAATCATAAGTACTTAACAAACAATGTGTTGTCTGGGTCCATTAGTAATTCAGTGGTACATATTAACTTCCTCAGTCTAGATCCAATACTACATCATCCACTGCTTCCTCTCTTCTTCCGGTGGTATACATTTTTCCACACTAGGCAAATACAATTCTTATTGCTGTTAATACATATACAATTGAATATCAACATCTTTATCACATTTTTCTAATACTATACATAATATCAATAGTGTCAGTTTAAAATATCTTTTCTAACTAAAACATATCTCAATTGCATTTGCACTTAAAATCCACTTGTTCAATCAATGTGTTTTTCCTGCTTTAGCACTATTTTTGCATGGATAAGAGTGGAATTCTTCTCCTACAATATGATCCATTCAGGCTGATTAACTAATCTGAACAGTGTCCAATTGAACAAAGATTTTCTTTAAACATGATACTTAATTACCCTCATTAATTTATTCAGAATTTTTTTAAACTGAAAGTTAAAATTTAAAGATCCATTGAGGCCTTCTATAATTATATAAATTCTCGATCTTTTGTTTTGGCTTGATATAATTACCATTTGCATCTATTAGTTAAATTCTATCATCTTTGAAGTAGATCTTAATATTCTAATGGCCTATGCTTAATATACAAATTAGGGAAGTATTTCTGATATATCTTTAAGGTTTTGTTTATCTTTAATTAGCTACTTCAAATAATAGAGGTGGAAAGAATCCACTACTTTTTACTGAAGTTTTACTTATGAACAACTATTTAATAAATATACTTCCTACTGAAAAATGTAATAATTAATTTTAAAATAAATTCTAAGAACTCTGTTGCATATCAAATAGCATTATGATTCTGTTAGATGTTTTCAAAATCAGTGCCCTTTACAATGTGAGTTAGACCAAGAGAAAAATTTTAAATCCAACAAAATTCTTAGCCATATTTTTTTAAATAAGAAGATATTCTCATCAAATCCAAATACTTTAAGATAGATAATCATTATTTTGTAAAATTTCAAAAAGTATGGGCGACATCTTAAAAAGAAAAACCATGTAGCTTACTGAAGAGATTATTACAATGCTAGAATGGCACATAGTTTCACCACAAAAAAAATAAAAAAAAATTGTTAAGAAGATTCCTGCCTTAGATAAATTAGGCACTTTTTTCTTTGTGTTTTTTAATATGTATTTTAAACAGCGATGCTTTAAATGATCCAAAAGAGTTAACCTGATACATTATCCTGTGATATCAAAACTGAAAGTAAATGTCTTGTAAGTCCATCAAAGCTGATGGCAATTAATTTTTGCATTATATTAAACAATAGTTTGCCGTGTTGTTGGCTACATCATAATGACTAAGATCATCTCCTACATAAGCTGTGAACCTTGACTGAAATATCACAGTGAGACTATATAGCATTTATGCCAGAAGTATGCAAATTATATTTTGGCTTAGTGTAGTACATGAACCCAGAGTAGTGTTTACACTGAATTGAGATATTCTCCAGGGTGTCGGATAGCATCTCTCTCAACTTTCCATTGCTCAATGACAGCCTTTTGTGAAGTTTCTTGCCAGACAGTAGATCTTACTTTTTTTTTCCCAGGGAGAATTGTTTGTATGATATCCAAGAGTATGATTTGTACAAAACACTTCTACTGAACTGTAAAGAGAAATATTGTACAAATATCATACAAATATTCTTTTAAACTCATGCCTAGAAAATTGTCATTCTGCAAAGTTTTCTGGTTACTTCCTTGGACAGACTAACTCTATTGGGATATAAATTATCAGTTGCTTCACCCTTTGGAAATATTATTGGGAATTGAATGGGAACAAGTGCCTGGATGAACTGCAAGGATGCCAGGTTTGTTAGTTATAAATCCCTTGTCAACTCCTTTCAACTCAGTGCTATTTTTAAGGTCTGGTTGGACATTTTTTGGCAGCATTGTTAATGAAGCAGACATTATCCCTGATTAATGTAGTGTGAACTACTCCTGAATTACTATAAATAATAGAATGATTAATTGCTATATCTGAATTTTGTCACTCTTTAAATATTTTATAGCAGGTCTGGTCTGCTTGTGTACCGATATCCCATTTTCAGATTATCTTCATCAGCTGATGAGGACTTTCCCTTTCAAAAGGTTAATTTTCCTTGAGAAAAATCATAGGCAGAGTTCACTTGAAAACATTTTTAACCTGATTTGGAGTACATTAACAACTGAACAGGAAACCCTTTGGACACCCTATCTATAAATTGTTCTAACACATATTGAAAGGAAAAAAATGACAGTAAGTTAGAAACGTCTTCTGAATAATAATAGTTTCTCTAGCATGTTTCTTTTTTTTACTTTTCTCATACAAAGATTAATATCAAAAGCTGTATAAAGAAAGGGAGGCCCCACCTTCTTATGGCCACAACATTTTGATTCAGTCATTTGAGAATATTTTAGTACAGAGTTGTAGCAAGGAGAAGACATCAGAGATGCCATTACCAGAAGGTTAAGTTTTATACTGAAAGCAAATATGGTAGATGGGAGTGCAAAGAGCTCTAATGTACATGGACTTGTGGATTGTGTTCTTGAACCATTACCACTGCTTTTCCAGTTGGCAATAGCAATAGCACTTAGACTTATATACCACTTCACAGTGCTTTACAGCCCTCTCTAAGCAGTTTGCAGAGTCAGCCTATTTCCCCCAACAATCTCGTTCCTCATTTTACCGACCTCGAAACGTTGAAAGGCTGAGTCAACCTTGAGATGGTCAGGATCAAACTGCTGGCAGTCAGCAGAATTAGCCTGCAATACTGCATTCTAACCACTGCACCACCAGTTAACAATGGTTTTCCCTGATTCTTCTTGGGCTTAGTGCATTTTTCTTTACTATGCTTCCAGTGTGGGAAAGGAAGCAAAGAAAGAAAGAAAGAAAGAAAGAAAGAAAGAAAGAAAGAAAGAAAGAAAGAAAGAAAGAAAGAAAGAAAGAAAGAAAGAAAGAAAGAAAGAGGAAACTTGTTTTTTTCCCCTCAGTTATATTTTAAGACTTGATCTAATAGCGCTTTCTAAAAGTGGGGGATAATGATAAGGTACTAATAACCTATGTAGTACTTATATTCTTGAAGCAAGTCTCATGTGTTCAAAGCAGGGCAACTGCAATGAAATGTTTTATTAGTGTCAGCTTCAATGCAGAAAAAGCAGATATTTATGGCTATATAGTTGGACATTAATGCCATTCTTAGGATCAAATATCTTTTTATTAAATGTATATGAATATCTCTCTCTCTCTCTCTCTCTCTCTCTCTCTCTCTCTCTCTCTCTCTCATTCTCTCTCATTCTCTCTCTCACTCTTTTAACAAATTTCAGGTTCCATAAGAGTGTGGCTAAGTAACTGGCCCAAAGTCACATAGTGAAATACATCAAGTGAGGATTTGAATATGGTCCTTCTAATATACAGGATCATATGTTCCACTGGCTACATTTCACCATTTAGTTTAGTTATGCTCTGAAAATATGCTACAGCTCTGAAAGTAATGTTTGCATTGCTTTGATATATTACAAGATGGGCTTCTTCAACTATTAGAAAACACAGCTTCATGAGTTCTCTAACTGATGCTATGCTCTGTGGTTGTATTATATCAATCTTTTTCCATTTGAACTGGTGTCTGAGTCAAAGGCGGTGTGTGTGTGTAGGGGATGGAGGATGCAATTTAGAGTGCTGGTTTAGATATCTAAAACTTTACAGACCTTGGGATTGTGGAACATTGTGGAATGCTGCCTTAAGATAATCTACTTATGTCCTTCTCAGAGGATAGTGATTTTCAAAAGAGATATTTATCTCAAGAATGCTGTCTCTATCTAGAAAAGAGTTCTCCCCAGGAATATTCATAATAAAGTACTCATTAGCACCAGGGTCCTTTTTATGAACTCAAACCTGTTATGTAGTTTAGTGTAGTTAATATTTAGGTTTTACTGTTTAAGTGTTGAAGCTATTAAGAATAGCTTTACATGTTATTTGATGGTTGTTTCAGTTTCCTATGCATATTTGTTTTACCATGTGCTGCTTCCCATTTATGCTATGTTTATATTGTTTTGTAATGATTTCTATTTTTGCTATAGTTGATACTGAACATTTAAAGAAAACTATTTATGGTATTTTAAAGAAATATTAAAAGGTTAATATGGATTTGAATGATTATATATCAAAATAAATATAGGAAGCTTGGTAGCAAACATTCAGTACTGATAAAGCATTATAACATGAACTTTCCTATTCTAGTGCTTTCCAGATATCTTAAATAAAACTCTTATGATTTCTCACTAATGCACCGATCAAATGTTCCAGTGAATACCATCTTTTCACAGAACTGAAGTGTTGGCGATTGCATTATTTTGCGCAATGGTATTTATTGCATATGTGTATGTCAGTGGTGGGATTCAAATATGTGAACAACCAGTTCTCTGTATAGATGCTGCTTCCGGAACGCCATTCTGGGCCTGGGCAACAAAAAATTAGCTACTGGTTCTGCCGAACTGGTGCGAACTGGCTGAATCCAACCACTGATACATATGTGCATTTATTGGTCTGCCTGTATTTACTATTTTATCTTATTTTTCAATATATTTTATTGATTTTTAAACATATTTGCCTTAATATTTGGTAAACAGCGTGTTGTCTGGGTTTACATTTAAAAACAATCCATAACAATTAATTTCTATAATTCCATAATCCACATAGTAGCCTTCTTTGATTTTCTCTCCTTCCAATAATATTCTTTTTCCAACCTTAAATTAGTACATTTCTTAATATTTTGATAGATAACAATTGAATATAAATATTTTTCTAGTATATAACAACCATATCAATATAAAGCTTCTTTATATTAATCATCTTAATTACCTCATCATAAATCCTTTTTTCAAAGTTCTTATTTAGATTTGTTTTCCCCGCAAAAAACATTCTTACCAGTTAAGATTTTCTCAGAGTTAATTACACTTAAGTATTAAATCTTTTTTCTCATACAAGCCATCCCAACAGTTCTACGCTTCTCATAGCTTAAAAAAAAAAAGAAAAAATAAGAAAATAATATACTACTTAAAAAGCTAAAATACATTTACATCCAAAATTTTTATATTCTTTTAACAATATTTAAATAAATGTTTAATCTTTAAATATTCCATCTAATAAATCCAATCGTCTCACCTTTTAATGTTCTATTGAGAACATTCTTATCAATTGAGATTTTCTCAAGATCAATTACACTTAAATATCTAAAACCTTTTCCTCATATAACCTTTCCCAACATTTTTTATATTTCTCATATCATAAAAATAAAAAATAAAAAAGTAAATAAAAATACTATGTTACTTTAGGGGCCTATCCCTTTTAAACTAAAATACATTTATATCCAGCATTTTTCTATTTTTTGAACCATCTTCAAACAAATGTTTAATCTTTAAATATTCCATCTGATAGGTCCCATCATCCAGGTTCTTAATTCTAACTTGAGCCTTTTTTTTTTTTTTTTGCCAAACATCTTTCCTAATCAGTATGTCCCGCTGGACCAAAAAGTCTTCCCACAGTCTTGTAGATGTTATCGTAGGTACAAGAGACAAATCCAGTAAAACAGAGGTCCCCAACCTTTTAAGCACCATGGACCGGTTCTATGGAGAGAGGTTTTTCTGTGGATAAGAGGGGACATGGTTTCTTGTACTACCTGCATCTCGCAGATGGGGCTTTGCTTATTTGTGTGGACCAGTTTCTGGAATGCTGTAGCCTGGTGCCAGTCCACGGACTGGGGTTGGGGACCCTTGCAGTAAAATGTTTTTGTGGGAGAGTTTCGCCCCTTCATATTCATTGAAAATTTTTTTTCTTTATTTCTTTCTTAATTTCTCTTATCATTTTTTGTCTCACAAGTTCTCGTAGTTCTCCTGACAGTTCTGTAATCCATTTTGTCAATTTTTTTTCTTGTCCTCAGACTTATTTTGCAATCTTGAAGTGTATGTTACCTTTTCCATGTCCAATATTTCCTGCAAGTTTTTCTCCACCTGGGTTAAATCATAATTCCTCCTATTGTTGAGTTCCATCTTTAAATATCTTTCCTCTGGTTTATATTTAGTTGTCTGCTTTATCTGATCACTCTCCATTTTTATTTTCTGAGAGTTTTTTTGTTGTAAGGTTTTGTTGTAAGATGTGTTCATTTAAATTTTCAAAGTTGTTTTTTAATTTCCTCATGGTTTGAAATCATTGTCATTTGAATTAGTTGCAACATAGCATACATTTCCTCCTGGAAGATATTTGTTTTTTTCTTGATATGTTCTTTCTGCAGGTCTTTGATGTTCCATGATAGCCAAGTATCAAAGTTTTCATTTCTCTGCAAACAGATTTAAAGTCACAATTCTGTAAGTATTTATAATCCAGGAAGGTCAATTTTTTCCATAAAGTCTATAGTTCTTGCCTTGTAAATAGTGCAAAATGTTTTCTTTTTGTTGCAGCTGTTCTCTGTTTAATTAAGACGTTGAACGTCACAAAAACAAGATATCTTTTACTGGGCTTTCTGTTAGTTCCTATATTAGAGCAACTACGGTCGTATATTTTCCTCCACCAGTAGATATCAGTACCAGTTCATTTTTTCAATTTTCAAAACCAACTTTCTTCTGTTTTCAATAATCTTTTGAAAAGAAAATCTTAACAAATTCTAGCAATTTCAAACTTATCCAGATTTAAGTCTTATATTCATTTCATTTCAATATATTTCTGTCTCCCATAAAAGTTTAATTTGCCGCTTCCTTCTGTGGGAGAGTGGGGCAAAGCTCCCCCTCCTTACTTTCACAGGATTTTGCTTCTTGGGTTTTTTTTTCAGGAAATTGATTAACAAGTAGAAGAGAGAAAATCAATGTTCTTACCCAGTTCCAATCACATTGTCTACGATCAAACTTAAATTAGTGTTCTTTGGCTTCAGTTGCTTGTAGCTTGGGCTAGACTCTGGAATGAAGCTAGCCTTTCTTCTGCTGATTTCTGGAGGGCTTTTTCCAGCCAATTGGATCTACTGCTGTCTCTCCACAGTTGATGGGACACTCCTCCTTCATCGCCTCTCCAGGGCGACTTCAGGCCTATTTAGGGTCCCCTAATAGACAGAAATCAGCCATAGGATTTGGAGCCCCACGATCCCTCGGCTGTTGCACTAACTGCGCAAAACTGCATTTACTATTTTAGCTATCTTTGGTTTACATGGAAATTCTTATGTTCTTATGAAAACTTTTGGAATAATGTTCTTCCAGAAGTAAGGTGGGATCCTATCTCCTGCTCTTTCAGAAGCTTGAAAACCTGACTCTGCTAACTCGCAGAGGAAAATGCAACCTTGAGTTGGGTTAGTGGTTTGAAGGCCCACCTCCTACCTTTTTAACTTGTTCTATCCTATTTAAAACTATGTCTTTTTACTGAGATGTAATATTTATAGGGTTTTTTATATTTTAAATTGTATACTGCCCAGAATTATGAAGTGAGTGGTTTCTAAATTAGATAAATAAACAAATAAAACTTCACTTGAAATTGTCATTGTTCTTTACCCATAGTGCCACCCAATTTGAATATGTCAGAAAATGTATCTGATTTAATGTGGAAGGTGGAGACTAGGTGGAATGTACCCAGAGATTCTGCTTGACAGGAGGTCCAACCCCATAGAATCAGTAGAAGCCAGAATATAAGAAGGACTGATGAAATAGGAAGAAACTGAAAACATCCTACATGCCATATTGTAGATTGCTGTTGGAAAATGGGTTATCAAAAATATTCTGTGCTTTCCTCAGCTACCTCAGATAGGTAGCAGAACATGGCAGAGCTGCTGACAAATATAGAAATCAGAGGTATTGAATGACAAAGAAGAGCCAAAATATTTCATTTACAGTTAAAGGCTATTATTTTATATTGCAATTGGAAGTTTGAAAAAAATGTAGACAAGGTTTGTAGCATAAAAAAAATCATACTGTGAATGTCTGATTTGAGGCTACATGCACACATGTTTTTTGGGGGATCATCAGTTTTACTTTCAAGCAACAGAGTTAGCAATGTAGCCAGGAATGTTAAACAAAGCAAAAGATTCCCCATGAAGTGTCAAAGTTTCAAAGAGGACTGTTCAGAAGTGTCATCCAAAGTCAGTCCAAAGGTCTAAGGTTCAGGAGTGGATCAGGCACACAAGGGGATCATAACCAAGCCAGGCCTTGTTTCCAAGAAAGAAACAGAGATAAAACAAGTCTCTCAGATAGATTGCAGCTAATTGTCTCTAATCAGAATGTTTACTTTGCTGCTTGGCAAGAATCTAACAGACTTCTGTTTTGCTCTTCTTTTTAACCATCTGGTATGGGGCTTGGGAGGCCTTAAATCATGTTCAGGATCTAGCTGATTAGGTGTTTTCTTTTGTGATTGATCAAACTTCTGTGATGTCTGGCTTTGATCTTCCTTAGGCTGACATTCCACAGGCTCAGCTGGAGCAAAATCTTCAGCTTCAAAATCTAACTCTAGAGTTTTGGCCACGATAATGCATGACTCTTGAGTGATCTGTATCATATTTCTCCTCATAATATGAAATCAATATTTGGGTGTAAAATATTTTTCAATAAGCTTATCCACTTTTCTTCTTCTTCTCCAAAGGGAGTAATCTCTCCCATTCCCCCCACGCCCAAATTTACCTTTTGGATTGCTATCAAATTATGGAATTGATGGAAATAAATGGGACTCATATTGCCTTATATTCAGGGCAGGGTTTTGTTGTTCGTAAAAAAATAGATGGAAACAACCATTATAGCTGGTTACTTGAGTATAATACCACCACCATCATCACTACCACTTTGAAGGCTAAGGTGTGATCAGAATCAAATAATGAAGCTTTATGTAGGTTTCCTGTAAGTTGTGTCATTTCATTTGCCAAAAGTATAGTATTGTGTTTTCCACAAGTTTTCCATTGAGGGATGCTAATTTGGGAGTGAGGTTGTTTTTTATCAATCAAAGTTGTATATTAATCCACAGCTCTATTAAAAAAGGAAAACTAATGGATTTTAATTGAAACCTCAAGATGTCTGGAGGAAATTAAATGTTGGTGAGTTTTTTCAGTGAGAGTCATATTTCTTCTCTGAGGGACCATACTTACATGTTTATAAATATCTGTGCTACCACAGTTGATAAGGGGAAAGCAAATTTCTTCAGCACTTAAGGATATAAAATAGATAAAAGTAATTTAGTTTTTCAGGTCTTTGAAGAGATAATTTAGCATGTACAATATGTTTCTTTGAAATGCAATCTGCATAGGGATAAAATCATTGTCAGGTAGAAATCTACAGAAGATATATTTACTATTTTATAGCGCTGTGAATACTTTTCAGAGGAAGTGCTTTGTGCCACATGCAAAGCACTTTCTGCTGTTTTGCAAAACCTGTATGTATATTTTTCGGGATTCTGAATAAATCTGGAAAATATGCTTTATTTTCTATAATAATAATATTCTGGAAGATATTACCAATAGAAGAGAATATATGTAGTTCAGAGACCTTGATGCTCTCTGAGCTTGGTGGTTTGCTTGCAGTTGGGTTTTGTTATTCAACTAGGTAACATCTTCAGTGCTAGTGAGTTGGTGTTTATTCCATATTTATAATGGTAGCTTGCCCTACCAGTATTGGTGAAGGCTTGTAATTTCCTTGATTAATGTTCTCTCTACAGCACAACCAACACAAACTATAAAGACAATAACACTGCCATACATCAAAAACATCTCAGAAACAACCAACACATTATTAGAACCACATTGTTTTACCATAGTACACAAACCAGCTAAAATCCTCCAAAACATCTTAAGTAAACCAAAAGACCCAGTAAACACAGAAAATAAAATCATCTACAATTTACAGTATAAAGATGGTAACAGCTACTGTGTAGGATAGAGAGGTAGAAAACTAGCACAGCACTGATAAACCCCATCTAGCAATCAGAAGGCACAATGAATGCTCTTTAATCTTAAAGCATATGGGCAGACTCAACTATAGTTTCAGCTGGAAACATCTGAACATTCTAAACAAAACTAACTCCAAAAATTGTGAGGGAATTTCTAGACACCTGGCATTCAGACAAATCAGGCATAAATAGACACAGAGATAAACCATAATTATACATCACTCAAAAAAGCCAAGAAGGAGACAAAAAGACAAAAATACATCATCTCCAACAGTCAACATCCAGATAAGCAGGTATTAACACCAGATAAACAAACAAGCAGAAAATAATACCCCAATCAAGATTCTACTAAGGAGACAAACAATCAGGCAGACAAACGATCATAAAGAAAACAATACTCTAATCAAGGAATTATCAAGGATAAAATTATACAGTTCCCCAAAACTGGCAGGGCAGGTTATTGTATATAAACAGGGAGCAAATCTCATACTCACTAATACTGATGATGTTACCTACTCAAGTAATGAAATGTCTGCAACCAAACAACCAAGTTCAGAGAGCCCCAAGGACTTTACATAAAAATAAATATCTATAGGAAGTCTACACTAAACAAAATGAAAAACTATTATGTATTTTATGTCAGTTAATTTGAATTGTGGATTTTAACGTTAGGTATAATGGTAGACTCTGAAATAATTTTATTATTTATTTATTTTATTTTTAAAATTTATAAGCCGCCCCACTCCTGAAGGACTCTAGGCGGCTAACAATAAAAAACACATAAAACATAACAAAACAACAATACAAAAACAATCATCCAGGGGTAAGGTTTTATAAACCCCAGGCCTCCCGGAAAAGCCAGGTCTTAAGTAGCTTATGGAAGACCAACAGGGTGGGAGCGGTCCTAATCTCTGGGGGGAAGCTGATTCCACAGCATGGGCGCCATCACAGAGAAGGCCCTTCTCCGCGGCCCCTCCAAATGGCACTGCTTGGCCGACGGGGCCTGAAGGAGGCCCAGCCTGTGGGATCTAACCGGACGTAGGGAACTATGAGGTAGTAGGTGGTCTCGCAAATAGTAATAGTAGTAAAGTTGGAAGGGACCTTGGAGGTCATCTAGTCCAACCCCCTGCTCGGGCAGGAAACCCTACACCATTTCGGACAAATGGCTGTCCAGTCTCTTCTTAAAAACTTCCAGTGTTGGAGCATTTACTGCTTCTGGAGGCAAGCTGTTCCACTGATTAATTGTTCTCACTGTCAGGAAGTTTCTCCTTAGTTCTAGGTTGCTTCTCTCCTTGATTAGTTTCCACCCGTTGCTTCTTGTCCTGCCTGGCCCTGAGCCATATAGGGCTTTAAAGGTAATGACCAACACCTTGAATTGGATCCGGAGACCAATAGGCAACCAGTGCAGCTCACGGAGGATAAGTGTAACGTGGGTGTATCGAGGAGCACCCACTATCACTCGCGCGGCTGCATTCTGGACCAACTGTAGTCT
This sequence comes from Crotalus tigris, assembly GCF_016545835.1. Taxonomy (NCBI): domain Eukaryota; kingdom Metazoa; phylum Chordata; class Lepidosauria; order Squamata; family Viperidae; genus Crotalus; species Crotalus tigris. Next base: position 1,263,537 of record NW_024100541.1, on the reverse strand, counting down.
CCGAATACTTTTCAAGGGTAGCCCCATGTAGAGCACGTTGCAGTAGTCCAAACGTGAGGTGGCAAGGGCATGAGTGACTGTAAGGAGAGCCTCCCGGTCCAGGTAGGGTTGCAACTGGTGCAACAGGCGAACTTGTGCAAAGGTCCTCCCAGCCACAGCTGTCAATTGATGTTCCTAATTCAGCTGTGGATCAAGAAGGACACCCAAGTTGCGAACCCGCTCCGAAGGGGGTATATTTTCCCCCGCAAGAGTCAACACTGGACAGTCGACATGATCCTTGGGAGGCAACATCCAAAGCCGCTCGGTCTTGTCAGGATTGAGCCTGAGTCTGTTAACCCTCATCCAGACCCTCACGGCTTCGAGGCAACGGCCCATCACATCGGCCGCTTCACTGAGAGAGCTCGGGGAGGAGATATATAACTGGGTATCATCAGCATACTGATGAAATCTCACCCCGTGCTGTCTGATGATCTCACCCAGCGGCTTCATATAAATGTTAACTAGGAGGGGAGAGAGGACCGACCCCTGTGGCACGCCGCATTCAAGGGGCCTTGGGGTTGACCTCTGCCCTCCCACCAATACCGATTGCAACCAGCCAGAGAGGTAGGAGGAGAACCACCGTAAAACTGTGCCTCCCACTCCCACCCCTTCGAGTCGTCGCAAAAGGATACCATGATCAATGGTATCGAAAGCTGCTGAGAGGTCAAGTAGCACCAAGACAGAGGAATAACCTCTGTCTTGGGCCTGCCAGAGATCATCCATCAGCGCGACCAAAGCGGTTTCTGTGCTGAAGCCGGGCCTGAAGCCAGATTGAAAAGGGTCTAGATAATCCGCTTCATCCAGAGACCGTCGGAGCTGGAGCGCCACCACTCTCTCTACAACCTTCCCCACAAAGGGGAGATTGGAGACTGGACAGAAGTTATTTAAATCAGCCGGGTCCAGGGTAGGCTTCTTGAGCAGGGGCCTCACAACCGCCTCCTTCAGGGATTGTGGAAAAGACCCCTCCCTCAACGAAGAGTTGATCAACACCTGGAGCCAGCTTTGTGTCACCTCCTTGGCAGCCGAGACCAATCAGGAAGGACACGGGTCCAATAAACAAGTGGAGGCGCTCATTGCTCCCACTGCTCTGTCAACATTCTCAGCGGTCACAGACTCAAATTCATCCCATAAAACTGAGCTAAGACCTGCCCCAGTCATCTCAAAAGGCCCTGCCCAATCGGAGTCTAGGTCTGTCCGAATCCGAGCGATTTTGTCTGATAGGAATTGCACAAATTCCTCCGCATTACCCTGTAAGGGCTCCCCAGCTTCCTGAACATTAAGTAGGGAATGGGTCACCCTAAACAGGGCAGCGGGGCGAGATTCTGCAGACGCAATAAGTGCAGAAAAATGCGAACATTTTGCCACTCGTATTGCCACTAAATAAGTCCTAATATAGGCTCTTAGAAGTGTCCGGTCGGATTCGGAGTTACTAGCCCTCCAGCGTCGCTCTAGACATCTCTTCTGACGCTTCATCCCCCGTAGCTCCTCGGTAAACCAAGGTGCCCTCCGGGATCCACAATCACGGAGAGGTCGCAAAGGCGCGATCCGGTCTAACGCCCCCTGATGCCGCCTTATTCCAAGCAGCGACTCAGCCGGTTCGTGGAGGACGGAATCAGGAAAACCCCCAAGCGCTATTTGGAACCCCTCCGGGTCCATTAAACGCCTGGGGCGGAACCACCTAATCGGTTCCGCCTCCCTGCGGTGGGGGAGTAGGACCGAGAAATCTAACCTCAACAGGAAGTGATCCGACCATGACAAGGGAGAAGTGACTATACCCCTTAAATCGAAATCACGTCTCCACTGCCCTGAGAGGAATACCAAGTCGAGCATGTGTCCTCCCCTATGGGTCGGACCCTGAATTATCTGGGTCAGGTCCATGGTTGTCATGTAAGCCATGAACTCCTGAGCCACACCAGAGGATTCGCCGAGTGACGGCAAATTGAAATCCCCCAGCACCATAAGCCTGGGGAATTCCACCGCCAACCCGGCTACCCCCTCCAGCAGCTCAGGCAGGGCTGTTGTTACATAGCTGGGAGGCAGGTATGTCAACAACAAACCCGACTGAACCCTTGAATCCAACCTCAAGAGAAGGGACTCACACCCAACAACCTCTGGGGCTGGGATCCTGCGAGGTCTCAGGGATTCTCGGACAAGAATCACCACTCCCCCACCCCTTCCCTGGAGTCGCGGTTTGTGCATTATCTGAAACCCATCTGGGCACATCTCTGAGAGAGGAACACCTCCTTCTTGGCCCAGCCAGGTCTCAGTTATACATGCCAGGTTGGCCTCCTCATCCAGTATCAAATCCCAGATGAGGGAGGCTTTATTAATAACCGACCTGGCATTAAGAAGCAGCAACCTGAGGCCAGGGTCCTGAACGCCCCCCTCTCCAGGTATTGGAGAAGAGTCCAAGGGGTCGGAACAGGTAATCGCTCTAATTCAGCGAGTCCTTGTTCCCCGAAGATGGCCCACCCCTTGGCTCCCGCCATATTTACCTCTCCCTACGATAAACGGGATGTTCTGTTACACCATTCATTTCCTCACAATGCTTTTAACCCACGGATTTAACAGTGGTCAATCTCTGGCAGCAGCAGCTTGCACAAGATGATAATGGTCAGTTTCTGGCAATAGCAGCTTGTGTGAAATGGTAGTTAATCCTTGGGAACAGCAGTTCACATTAGATGATGATGGTCAGTGTCTGGCAACAGCAGCTTGCATGAGGTGATGGTGGTCAGCTTTCATGAGATGATGGTGGTCAATCTCTAGCAACAGCAGCTTGCGTGAGATGATGGTGGTCAGTCTCTGGCAGCAGCAGCTCATGTGAGGTAATAGTTATTGGTTTCTGACAGCAGCAGCTTGCAGGAGATAATGGTAGTCAATCTCTAGCAACAGCAGTTCACATGGGGTGATGGTGCTCAGTCTCTCACAGGCAACTCACGTGGAGTGATGATGGTTAATCTTTCTTTGAAGCTCACAGTGGGAAAGGGGAATACAGGGAGCCTTTAAGATTACAAAGCTGTATTTTTGCTTGAGCTCAAGCTTCTGTCTCTGAATTGCAGTAGCTTTCACTCCAGAATAGTAGAAGCCAAGTTGCTGAGAAACAATTTGAAGCTGAGTAGTTAGGGCTTAGGCAGTCCTCAATGATAAGTTGATAATGCTAATGGGCAAGGCTCTGCCAAATCTAAGTTGCTGGAATGGAATAAGAAGTCTTCTCTACCACCATGAACAGCAGAGAAGATATCTGTTAACATAAGTAGCTGAAGGGTTAATTGCATAGTCTTTTTTTTAGTGTGATACAGTTATAGAGCAATTTTGTATCAGGCTTATTTAATAATTGTGTCTCTATGTAGATGTTGCTCATTCTCAAATCTTTAATTTAACCTTGTGTCAAGTACTAATAGCATATATGAATGAACTGTTGCACATCAAAGATGACAGACAGGATCATGATACTGCTACTTACCAATTCAGGTGCAATGTTGTGTCATTGAATCAAGCACTGAGCAATCAAGTGGTGGAAAAGTAAATAATGGATGTGCATACATGAAATTGTCTTCATGGAAAAAAAAAAGGAAGGTAAACTGATGTGGTACAACAAACTTTTATTCCAGGATCCTGGACTCATTGCAATGTAAATTTCTGAAGGAGTGGCAAGCCATAAAACAAAAGAGCGAATCAATAAAATAACATGAACAAATTCATATGAACCACCGATACAGTCTACAAACCTGACTGCTCAGAATCTGAGTTAGGCCAGTTATTTTAAAATAATTCCACTGACTTTGAAATAATATCTAGATTCTTTATGGAATTAATTTGAGAGCAAAGATAATCCCTCATTATCCATGTGGTTTAGGTTTTCAATCCTAAACTGCTTTTTATTGTATCTTACTGGAAGAATCCAATATCAGGAAAAGAAAGTATGCATTTAGGGTTAAACATTCTAGAGATAGTGGCCATAGAGCAGCAGATACTCTCTAGCCAAAGATCATTTTGGACAGGGGATAAAATTTTCTGGAGTTTAGAATCAGAGTGTACCTTTTTAAACTCTTCTGTTCATTTTACCTTCTCTGTGTGTCACACATTTTAGATTGAAAGCTATTAGACAAAGGCCTGTTTTTTTGTTTTTGTTTTTTTTCATTTTATGGCAGCTGTTCTGAGAACTTTGTAAGCAGAAGGTGAGAATAACAAATGCTGTAAGTAACTAAAATTCTGAGTCACTAAACTATAAATAAATAAATTCTGAATCAGCATTGCCAATTGTATTTTCAAAGCGAGAGGCCTTTAGCTTAATCACTGATTTTAATTTTGATTGTGTTTTTAAATGTTAACATTTTGTTTATTTTGTTTTTCACAATTTTGTGATTGTAAACCTTCTTGTTACAATGATAGATGAATGAAATGATAGATCAGTGGTTCTCAACCTTTTTAATGCCGCGACCCCCAACCGGTCGTAAGTCGAAGACTACTCAACCAGTCGTAAGTCGAGGACTACTCAACTGGTGCAGCACCGTTTGCAGAATGGGACTTTTGGTGGGCTCAGCAGGGCAGAGACAGCCTGGACAATTTCTATTGGCTTTTGAAAGCCAATAGAATTAGACTCTATTCAAGAGAGTCTATTCTATTGGTTTTCAAAAGCCAATAGAATAAAAGGGAGTAGCACAGCTAAGGAAAAGGGAAAAAAAATGGCGGACTGCATTGTTTGGCGACCCCCCGTGAAATGGTCGTTCGACCCCAAATGGGGTCCCGACCCACAGGTTGAGAACCACTGTGATAGATAGTTTTGGCCTTTTGAGATTAACTATCAATAGTAAAGGAATTAGAAATCTGTCATAGACTGACACTTACTACAGCAGCTAAGAAGGCCTTGAAAAAGGTAGTCTAATGCCATGATGCCTCTATACCTATAAGAAGAATAATGCAAGCCATGATATTCTGTGTGAAATTTGGACTTGGAGAGGCAGAATGAGAAAAGGACTGATGCTTCTGAACTTTGATGTTGGAGAATATGTTATTCTCGGAATAAAATGGATAGCCAAGAAAACCAACAGTCATGAAGGCCTTAAAAAAGATATTTTGGGTTATTTTGCATTTCACTTGAAGTGTAAATGACTAGGATCAAATTAACCTACTTTGGACATATTATATGAAGACTTAGCTCTCCAAAAAGAGTTTAGTGCTGAAAAAAATGGAAGGAAAGAGAAGACAACCAGCACCAAAATGGATGAATTCAGTTCCACTGACAATGAATCTACTTTGGAAGACTTGAAAGAACAGGTTAGGGACAGATCACCATCACAGTGACTTTATGGCACATAATCAGTTACAAAATCTAATAGAACTAAACTCATGACTAGGATGCAAAAACTGAAGGATACAACTTATATATCAGAAGATTAAACAAAAGAGCAGGAGGGAATAGTATATGATTTATGAAAGAAGTGTGATCATTCGTAGAGGTTTAAGAATTTGAGTGCAATGTTCCAACTGCGAACATTTGGGTATGAACACAAAGCTATAGAACGACAGTACTGTTTGTTTGTGTTTGTGTTTGTGTGTGTGTGTGTGTGTGTAGGTTGCTATATATACTGGAAATACAATCATACACATACTACAATGGGAAGTAAAAGTGGGTGGTGTGTATCTTTTTTTTTTTACTGATTTAATAAAGCTTGTTAAAGTTAAGAGTATGGTTAATGATTTAATGACCCCTAAACGATCAATCAAAACTTTCTTGCATTTTGTTGTATTCAGAACGGTGGAATATGAATTTAGAAATAAATACATAAATAAATTTGGAAGTCAGTACAAGCGGTTCATGCTGTCTCCTGCATTAAGGCACCTTAAATGAAACAAAATTGGATAGGACTCATTAACAGTAATGGGATGCAATGTTCAGTTTCTACTTTAAGTATTTAAAAAGAAAGGAAAAAAATATTATTTGGACTCAGTATCCATCTATTTGACTGCACATCCTTGATCAGTGTGCACAAAGTTTTAAATAGAGACTTACAATTAAACTTTGTGGCCTTCGGTAATTGATTTATAATAACCATTATTTCTCATGATTATTTATATCTTCTCTAATATGCATTTATAAATTTTATTAAACTGTGCACATATAGGATTAAACTTAAAATTAATGGATCATTAAGGTCTGGAATTATATTTACCAGTTCTGTTTTGCATTTTTAAACAGGCAATTACGATTGCTTATTTTAAGTCTATTTCAGGTTAATTGCAATTTTCAAGAAAAAGTTGAAATTTTAGCTGAAAGATTAGGGACTTCTGATGAAAAAAAACTCTGTTAACTAACTGTGATTGAAGGAGGGGAGGGCAAAATGAACATTTTAATTTTAAAGTTTAATGTTTTATAATAAGCTACATTTAAAAAAAATGGAGAAAGCCAAGAAGGATTGTCAGTATTTTTATTTTTAAAATTTACTGAATGCTATGATTATGAAAATCGATTTGGAATATATGAAATTAATATGAATGTTATGAAGTGTTTAGCCAGTTATTTTTCCGAGAAGGGATACTTATAGGAAAAAAAGGAAAGCAATATTTTATGTATAGTGTGAACAGTAATTTACACATCCAGAATGCCCATATATAGAGTATGTATCATCTGCAAACTGCAGAATAACAAAATAATAGAGTTGGAAAGGATCTTTTTTTTATTTAAAAGTTTTATAAATTTATTACAATATAACCCCCTCACCCCCACTTCCCAGAGCTGATTACAGGATAAAAAATAAAATAAACAAACATAATCTAACTAACAGAAACCAACTATACTATCAAACAAAACCATAACACACTTTAACTCCTTCTCCAGACAAATATTAACAAATTAAATCAAAGATAATAAGATAATTATAACTATTAATAATTATCTAAAATCTACTCAAAAGCAAGATAATACTTTTCAATTTCATATTTCTTCTGAATATAATCAATCCATCTTCTCCAAACCATAATATATTTTTCTTGTGTTTAATCCTTCAAATAGGCGGAGATTTTCGCCATTTCTGCTAAATTATAAACCTTAAGTATCCATTCTTCCATAGTAGGCAATAATTTTTTCTTCCAATATTGCCCCACCAATAGTCTTGCAGCTGTTATAAGGTTCAACATCAAATTAGTTTCTTTAACCTCAAAATCTACAATAATACCCAACAAAAATAATTGCGGATTAAACTTTATCTTTTTCTTAAAAATCTTTTGAATATTCCACTAAACCTTAATCCAAAAAGCTTTAATATCTCTACAAGTCCACCAAATATGAAAATAAATTGCATCTAAATTTCCACATCTCCAACATTTGGGCTGTAAATTCAGATACATGCGGGACAACTTTTGGGGATCCAAATGCCATCTATAAAACATTTTATAAAAATTTTCTCTTAAATTTTGCACCTGAGTAAATTTTACATTTCTAACCCAAATTGTCTCCCATGTATCCAATAAAATCGGTTGTTGAATATTTTGTGCCCATTTAATCATACAATCTTTAATTAATTCTGTTTCAGAATCCAATTATATTAAAACATTATAAATTCTTTTTATATGAGTTCGACTTTGATCTTTAATCTGTTTTACCAAATTAACATCCTCTAGAGTAATACCAACCTTTTGATCGAAACTCCACCTCACTAACAATTGATTATAATGAAACCAAGAGTGTACAATATTTTTTTGCTTCAACTCACTCAATGACTTTAATTGCCAATCTTGCCCAACCAAACTAAATAATTCCTTATAAGAAATATTATCCAAATTCACTCCCCTAGATAATCCCTCTATCACGTGTCCAGGAATCCCCCAAAGGAATTTTATAATTTAACCTATAGTAATATTTTTTCCAGACACGCAACAAGGTACTTCTCAAAATTTGGGTTTTAAAAACCTGATCAACTTTTTTATCATAAATTAAATAAGCGTGCCATCCATATAATAAATCCCATCCCTCAAGAGAAAGAATATTTTTATTTGTTAAGTTGAGCCAATCACTAATCAAAGTTGGAAAGGATCTTGAAGGTCTTCTAATCCATCCCCTGCTTAGACAGGAAACCCTATACCATTTCTGACAAAAACCTGTATAGGTTACTGATTGGCTTCAAGATGAAATTCCAGGTTCTCCCTGTCACATAAAAAGCCCCTTATGGCATAAGGCCCAGTTATTTGAGGGACACTATGTCCCCAATGATTTCTGCACATCCAATACGATCAGTCAGAATGGCTGTACACCATGTCCCTCTAATTAAAAACTGCCATCTATTGAGATCTTGGAAGTGTGTCTTTTCTGTTATAGAACTTGCCTTCCGGAAGAGCACTGTCACCCCCTCCCTTCTCCAAGATTTGCATGGCACCCACCCTACAAAGTTTCCGTACATTTTTGTAAACATAATTTTGCTTCCAAATCTGTGGTTTGGTTGTTTGTTGAGCCTCTGGCAATTTTCTTTTGCAGTGCCAAAGGGTGAATTTTTCCAGGCATGCTTTACTTACTAACTGATGCAGGTACTTACTGACTTATTTATTAGATTTACATGGCTGGCCATATCAAATATACTGTATACTCTAGGCAGCTAACTATACTAAAATAGTAAAAAAAAAACCAAACCACTTTTTCCTCTTTCGTTCATTCGTGTCTGATTCTCGAAGACTATCTGAACAAGTCCTTGCAGTTTTCTTGGGAATATTTTTTAGGGGGTTTGCCATTCTTTCCTTCCTTGGGCTGAAAGGAATGCATTGTCAAGGTTCCGACTAATGAAACACTTCAAAGAACTTCCAGGCATTGTTTATCCTAAAAAGTCTTTATTCATGTAACAGAATGTCGGCACACCATGAATGCCAAGATCTGAAATCTTCTCTGCTGAGCAGTTATTTTGCTAGCATTTTCCCTCCCTTATTTTGCTGTCATAAATCATGTTTTCCAATCAGCCCGAAGGGCAAAGGTTCACTTCCATTCTGCAGCCCATGTATTCTTTATCTTAATTACTCCCTACACACCTTCTTTCTCTTCCCCTCCCAGCATCATCTAAATTAACTCTAAAAATACCAAACAGTTCTGCATATTTTGCCAAAGCAAGAATATCCAATATTAGCAGTGTTGACCCGCATATTTAATTATTTATTTATTTGATTTATATGGCCATCCATCTCAAATGCATATTCTGAACAGCTAGCAATATTAAAAACAGTAAAAATTATATAACCTCACCTCCCAATACAAAACACATAGAGGCTAAAAGAAATTATAAAAAATATCAATCAACACAACCAGAAAGCAGGCTCCCTCACACATCCTCCAGCATGTGTTCTTTTCTTTTTAATTGTTCCCTATCCTGCAGTCTTTTTAATGATGTAAGCTATCCAGAGTCATTTAAGAATTGGTTGGCCTTCCAAATCTAATAAAATAACGAAAGTAAAATAGAGGATAGAAGTCAAGCATAGATTTTCTAGTACTGGAATGGGTCTATAAGATCAGAGTGGTGTAGACAATGATTTTCTCTGGGACATTATATGGAAATCAAGGTTGGATTTTGAAAAAGCAGGATAAAAAGAACTTTCAAATGTTGATGTGTCTTCTGAGAATAGAATGGATAGCCAAGAAAAACAAATAAATGGATCAACTCAGTCTGTCATTCTAGGCACAAATGACAAAGATTAATTGCAGTGGGGATGGAGATACCTTTGGAAGAACTGAAGAACCAGTTTGGGGACAGATGCTCTGGTGAAAATGTATCTTATATAGTCACAACAAGTTGGCACTGACTTAATGGCATGTAATTAATCAATACATGTATATGTATCATCCTATTCTCTTTCAGGTTAAGCAGCACTGTGCAAGGGCAGGAAAAAAATAAGAAGTAAAAAAAGACTAATTAAAAGCAAAAGATAAGAAAACAAAAGAAAAGGAAATCCAATTAATTTTGTTAGATCTATAGAGTGGCTGTCTGTATCTTTCTGTCTTTGCAAATTGCTGTAGCACCCATGAACTGATTTATAGTTTTCTTTTGTTCTTTAAGCTTCTTTTCTTTCTCCTTGTGAGATTCTCATCAACAGCACCAGCAACTTTCTCATTCTTATCCTTTTTAATCTATTTATTCTTCATATGGGTATTTGTTTTGCAATCAGTCCCAATGGTTCTCTCTGTATGAATGGACCCCTCAATATACTTCTTTTATATTGGTCACTAGTATTTGTATACAGTCTTCATTCATCCATCATTCACTCACTCATTCATTCACATATTCATACTTTCATTTTTCTTATTTATTTTACTTACATCTGTCACAGTAGGAATGGACTCCTGACAATTTATCCAGTGCAAAACAACAGTAAAATGTGTCTCAAATTAAAAATGACTAAACAAAAACACACCAATAACAAGCCACTGCTCATTAATCAATACATTAGATTGATCAACAAATTAATGCTTTATGGAACAACTATGTTTTTAACATCTTTCTGAATACAATTCAGTAGTTTGACCATATATACTTCTTGTTTTGTCACATGCTTTTTAAGTACCCAATTCCTCCACTGCAGACAACTTAATTTTATTTTTTTCCTGACGCATCTGTCTCTTGCTTCAGTAACACAAATTGTATCACATTTCTTGAAGTTATTTCAGACAGGAATCAAATCTAATTGGAGACGGCAAAAGTTTGAATACTGAATCTTTTGCTTTGCCGAGCAAGTTCTCTATTATAGTTCTTGGCCAAGCAAGTTCTCTATTATCTGCCTTTTCCAAAATAAACACCAGGAATCTCATTCATAGCAATGATTCAATAGAACTTTTGGTTTTAAAACAAGGATCTACCTTCTCTTGCATAGAACGGGTCTAGACATATGAAATATAAATAAATAAATATAAATAGGTTTGGGCTGTGAACCCAGACTTTCTTTGTAGCTCATAGCAAACTTTTATCTACTGGATGATGAGAAATAGTTCATTCTGTTGTCTGTTCTGACAAGAGGAATAGCCATGTGAAGAATATTTAGGAAGCATCATTCAAATACTATGTCATCCATGGGTGCTGCTGCTAAATGCCATTGTATGGCTGTAGTGTCTTACCCAGAAGCTCTGTTGTAATAATAATTATAGGAACCTTGTGCAATGAAGCATCCTTGAAGAGGCCAGAATTGTTATGATTTCCATGAGTCCATTAAACATTTTGTCAGAAAAGAGTAAAAACGCTTTGAATTAGAGAAACAAGGCAATGCCTTAACCCCAATCAAGTTGACAGAACTGGCTTTTGCTTGGCTTTCGTTTATAATAAGGATTTCAGAGAAAGCTTTTTACTGAGAGAAAGAGTGAGAGAAAGAATGGAAAAGGATAGAGAGGACACCATCATCTCATTCTGAAGCTATTTCTGATTTTTTTTAAAAATGACTTTCTATCCTGAATGCTGAATTACCAGGGATAATAGGGAGATTATTGCAATCTAATGCAGGAACCTGATCATCCATCAACTTTAAATTATACCTTAGAGCCAAAATTATATTTTATATAGGAATGAATGTTTGTGCTTCCACTGATAACTGAACTCCTAAGTTCTTATGCACATAAGAATATAGGGAGACATCTGGAATTTAATTTCCATAATGAAAAGAAATCTAAATGGGGTTTTGGCAGAGTGTGGAGAAGAGAATTTCATCTCAGATTTCTGACATATTTTTTATATAAAAAAGAAGAGAAGTAGTCTTAAGAAAACAAAAAATGTTTTGTTTAAACAGCTTATATGACCACCCATTTTGTAGCAATAACTCTGCACGTACAAAATTAAAACCAACAATTAAAACATCAATTTGAATAACAAATACCCAAGTTCATAAAGAACAATCCCTATTTACAATAGAAATTGCAGTAAAGTTAATCAACCAACAGGCTTTGTTTAACCTCTTAGCTAGCCCAAATGTCTTGTCTTCAGTGCCTTATGAAAGGATGGTCCGGATCTCTTCAGGATACTCCCAAAGCTGCTTTTTCAAAAGACAACTGGACTTTTCTTTGTTTTTCCTTCAAGATGTTTCACTTCTCATCCAAGAAGCTTCTTCAGTGCTGAAATGAAGAAGCTTCTTGGATGAAAAGTGAAACATCTTGAAGGCAAAACAAAGAAAAGTCCAGTTGCCTTTTGAAAAAGCACCTTCGTGACCATCATGATCTGGATGATTGAGAATCACCCTAGACCTTCAGGGATACTATTACATAGGGCAGAAACTGCAGGACCTAAGGGCTCAATAATATGACATTGTTTAAGGCAGGGGTCCCCAAACCCTGGGCTACTACCGGGCTGTGACCCATTCAGAACTGGGCCATGCCAGTGACGGGTGAGCACATGCAACCCCACACTTATGTGAGTGGCGAGTGCTGCACTCATAGCCCCACTAGTGCTGTGAATGAATGAAGCTTTGTGTGCATGCCTGCCCCTCACACATAACCATCCCCTGTTCCTCCCCCCCCCCCACACACAGGGCTGCCAACCCTAAAAGATTGCAGAATGCTGGTTTAAAGGAAGGAATTGGGAGCATTTTGTCTTTTCTATTTCTGCTGGGGCAAGCAAATAAAGAAATAGGCACTCCTGTAAATAACTTGGCCATATATTATCCAGGATCTTAAACTGCAACTGGAATCCTACATTATACATTGCTGGGAGACTCAGAAACTTCTTCCAGGAATTTAAATCTGATACTGAAGTTCAATGTGGTTCAATTTATGCAGTTTTAATCCATGGCATCAATGATGGTAAATTTAGACCCATGGACAGGAACCATTAACTACTTGTCCATATCAAAATTTTCTTAATGAGAACATCAGTCATGTTTATAGTATGCAAACCCAAGGGTACTATAGTGGTGCCAAAACACTGATGGGGAAGGTGCTACAAATATTTATATTATGCTTTCAGGATAATAGTAAGATTTTAGGATCACAAGGGTTTAAAAATTTATAAATAAAAACAGAGTAAAACCGGACAAACAGCAAACTTCCCACAGTGTGTAAAATATTCTAATGTTGTGGGACTAGTGAGTGGGAATCTAGATTTCACCAATGTTTGTTTTTATCAGGAAACTAGAAAAACTGACACAGGAAGCCAATTTAGGAATTAAATAAAGATGCTATCTTTTTGAGAATTAGCTTTACAAATGTTGAATACTAGGTCAACAACATGCCATTTACTTCACTGTGACTTTACATAGGGTACTCACTGGTATTGATTTTATTGAATGGCCATGACTCTATTCCTACTTCTCTTTTTGGATTTTTGTAATATATCCAAAAATAATACATTCCCAAAGGTGACCAATATCAAGAAAATAACACATTTGCATAATAGGTACATACTGCCTGGGTTATATTGCTTTCAGATCCACAGTCAATAGTATTACCAGTTATATTTCATTTCATCAGATTTTACTGTGATTTCTGTATCAGATGAAATGAGATTTGCAAGCCATTTGTTTAGGTAGGTCTGTCTATGCTGCTGTTATACAATCTGTCTAAAAATGTTCCTGTTTGCATTTTTGATATGATATGTATTCAAAGAAAAAACTTACTTGGCAGCAAAGATTTAATTAATTATAACTTGAAAACAAAATGTGAATCTAGAAATGATGTAGGGCTGTAATCCCAAAAAGAGCAAAATCAATCATTTTGGTTGTTATGGCTGATTTTTCTTCCCTTATTGCTTTGGTGTATTTCATGAAAAGGATTTTAGATTTATTTCATGAAAAGGATTTTGGATTCACATGCTAGAGTGCAAAGTGATATTTGTAAAAAACATTCTTCTTTCCCCTTTTAACTCACAAAATTTGCTATTAGATGAAAGCAGTGGAAAGAAACAAAATTTTAGAGAAATTCTCATGGATGGAATGTGAAATTATTGCATTTACTTATGAAGAGGTGGCCAATGTAGTCCACAGAATGTAGTTTATTTGGGATCCTACTTAATCCCAAATGAATATCCATAGACTCTGAAACAATCATGACTACTCCATTGATGTTCCTAGTGATCAGACTGAAATATATGAGAAAGATCATGTTTCCAAACACCCTGGACTCAAGTCTGTTTAGAACCTTAGAGATTAATCCCAGCACCACATTGTTCAATTGGGGAAAAAATCCATTATTGCGGTTATATCATATGGCAGTGAATAGGCATGAATACAGCGAGGATATAAATCTAATAACATAGAAGTCTAGCCATTTTTTTGCATTAGCTGAAGCTTATAGGTCTTACAGGTCGTGTAAAATGACAGTTCCCTGTACACAGTAGTTATCCCTGCAATCCTTAAAAAAAAAAAAAGGAGAAAGAGGAAGAGGAGAAGAAATAGGACAAAATGACAGAAAGCATTTAGAAACGTGTTGCAATTAGTCATCTGGTTGAACAGATAAGATAGTATAAATGGCAAAGTGGCTTGCCAATTTTGACTAAACAATGCCAATTTCATCTATTTGAACATTCATCATGATTTGCATTTATTAAAGTAGTGGAGCCTGCATCATGTTGTCCCAACATTTGTTTATTTATTTAGATGAAATTATAAGATTCTGCAGATACTCTTCCTTTCCAGTCCATGTAAATGATCAACCTAGACAATAAAGCTATCAGAAGTGCCCAGTTTGTCTTGTGCTTCAGTCTAGCCTGGTGCCATCTACCCAGAGTGGTAACATATGTCTTCTTACATAGAGTTTTAAATGCACTCTATACTTTGTAACATTAATTTTGTCACAAAACAAGATGAAAGAAGTAAGCCTGTTGGAAGCAACTATCCTGTGAAACTTGAGCAAGAAAAACTATTCAGGTGTAAAACAATTACATTTATCATGATTAAAGAAGCAACTGTTTTTGCATCTTGATGAGGCTAAATGAATTGTTGCAGAACAGTATAGTCAGGTCAGAAGTGAAATAACTAAACCAGGCCTTAATAAAAAAAAGCATAAGGAAATCTCTTTTACACATTTGAACCAAATATAACTCTTCAAATAAATGTGAGTCATTATGCATCCAGATTATGCCTTTATTGCATGTACTAAATCTATGATAATGCCATTTTAAGTCCTTGCTACTTGGAGTGAGGGCAGAGAGACTTTTTAAAGCTAATTGGTAATACGTGATTGATCAGGCTAGGTATGCAGACTATTTTTCATTCTGAAAATGAAACTGGAGCTTATCAAGCAATTTTCCTCCAAGAACCATTGGCGATCACTTTCCAAAGAATAGCAGCATTGGAAATACTAGATAACTGCATTTCTCCATGGCAACCTAGAAACTTAAGGATACTTCATTGCTTAAGAATGCTTAAGGATACTCCATTACTAGCTGGAAACACTTATTAGGTCCACCACTGGAAACTAAACTACAGGGTAAATATATACAGTTTGCAGAAGTATACAGGAAGGAAGCAAGCTCAAGGTGAATAATCTTTTCTGCATTAATTATGCTCATAAGAATTAAATGATTACTTTGTCATTTAGGCTGCTCAGTATGGCTTCTTGAAACCATTGATGCTAACAAGATTCTGGAATGCCAGAATCATTCCTGGTCACTCTATGCTCCATGTCTTTGTCCAGTTCCCAATCCACATTTCTTACTTATCATTGTTTTATTTTTGTATGATTCACCTTGTGATTCAGCTTACAAAAAGAGTGAAGTTGGCATTTACACAAGTTCAGTACCATGGACAGTGCAAAATCCATGACAAAAGACTGCATGGCCTCTACATCAGGAGTCTTCAGACTTGGCCCCTTTATGACTTGTGGACTTCAACTCCCAGAATTCCTCAGCCAGCATGCCTGGCTGAGGAATTCTGGAAGTTGAAGTCCACAAGTCATAAAAGGGTCAAGTTTGAAGACCCCTGCTCTACATGAAGACATGCAGGGAGGAAGACCCATCATGGCTTTTCATTCTTGAATTGCTGTTATTGTTGGGATCTCTTTTCCTAACATTTAATTGGAATCTGTCTTTACTTGGCATTATTCTATATCCTATCCTTTAAACTGAGAGTAAAGTAATCTTAGTCTTGGTTTATGTGGCACCTTGAGATATTTCAAGAGGAGTACTGTGCTCCCTCAACCATCTACTATCAAGGCTAAACTCCTTGATAGATTAAATCAATTGCTTTAATCTCATTTCTTTGGAGTTTTCCTAGCACTCTAATCATAATTTTGGCTTTCTTTCAAAACTATCGTAGGTTGTCTAAATATTTCCTAAAGTGGAATGTCCAGGAGGTATATGACCAAAGTGAAAAAATATAGAATGATTATTTCTTATGATTTAGAAGCTTTGCTCTTGATGCAGCCTAACACTGTATTTCCCCTTTTATTTTATTTTATTTTTTTTAATGTCTCCCAACCCAGCAATTCCTTTTGGCAGCCATATAACATGACTGACGTATATTCAGTTTATGCTTAATTATTATTCCAGTAGTTTTTCACAAGTACTATTACCAGGTCAGTCTTTATCAGTACATGTGATTTCCAATTTCTAAGACCTCCACAAGGGTTCTTAAATTAATTCTGTTATTTTTAACTTTTGAAAAAAAAAACCTGCCATTTGGATATATTACTACCTGCTTGGATATTAGTTTTCCTAATTTTGTAGCATCTGCAGATCAAATAAGTATTTTCTTTGCTTCATCCTCCAAGTACTTAAAAATATCAGAGAATCCACTTTTCTAGTCTCCCTTCAGAATATATGTTTTTTTCTTATAGTAATCATTCTCATGTCTTTGTCAGCTCATTCTAAACTTAGACTTTCTGATCTCATCTCTACAGTTCCATGCCTTTGCATGGTGACTTGGTAGTCTTTCCACCTCCTGACAGTATCTTATTTTGTTTGTTTGTTTTAAGATCTTTATGTCAGTTTGTACAGGTAGTCCTCAACTTACAACAGTTGGTTTAGTGACTGTTCGAAGTTACAACATCATTGAAAAACATTTTTCACATTCATGACCGTTATAACATCCACAACATCATGTGATCAAAATCCAGATGTTTGGCAACTGACTCATGTTTATGACGTTGCAGTGTCATGTGTTACCCTTTTGCCACCTTTTGACAAACAAAGTCAATAGGGAAGCCAGATTCACTTAACAACCGTGTTACTAACTTACCAACTGTAGTGATTCATTTAACAACTGTGGCAAGAAAGGTCATAATATGGGGCAAAATTCACTTATCAGATATCTCACTTAGCAACAGAAAGATTGGCTCAATTGTGGTTGTAGGTTGAGGGAATATTAAGAGGGAAAAAGGCTTTATCATAACAGGCCTACCACCTGGTTAAAACAAAATAAAAGACAAGGCTACATTGAGAATAAATGATGTCATTTTAGTTAGTTTTTTAAAGAAAAAACATGGGCAAGTCATTCTTATGGTGGTTAGGAAAATAATTCATATTGTTTTTGATCTGATCCAATTTGATTGGTATTTCACAATACCACATTCAAAATTACAGTGTACTATTCCCTGTATCAATCACAATCAAATTTCCTCCTCTCCCACTTCGCCCCTAAGCCCCCCACACTGATATAAATTCCAAGTGTCTACCATTAATTTGCTTACTTTGTCATTTGGGGAACAGATTTATTTGGATGTCTGCTATTTTCAAATCTGTTATTAAAATGATCTCCCTAGTTTTATTGTGCCAGATGCTTTTGACAGATGCAGAAACCTGATTTTGTTTACTGACTACCAACAAATGAAGCAAATGGGCACCAAGTGCAGGCTTTACAGCCAGATACAGCCGATGAGACTGTCAATGCTACTGAAAATAGTTTTACCAAAATATTAGAATCTACAATCTCTTCGAAATATAAAAAAGGGATATTGAAGGGTGTCCAACCTTGGCAACTTTTAGACTTGTGGACTTCGACTTCCCCAACCAACCAGGAGATCTACCAAGGTTGGATACTCCTGGACTAGACCAGGGATAGGCAACCTTGGCTCTTTTATGAAGCCGGCTCAGGAATTCTGGGAGTTGAAGTCCACGAGTCATAAAAGAGCCAAGGTTGCCTACCCCTGGTCTAGACAAAATCTCAAATCTCAATATGTTTTCCCCAATGCATGTAACAATATACTTGACAAACAAACTGTTCCATTCACAGTTGGATAAGACTCACTTTTAGTAAGACTCACCATTACTTTAACCTCTTTGACCCAAACATACATTGTTTTCAGGCAAATCAACTCTAAATGAACATGGAAGTATCCCTGCAAATTTTGATGGAACTGGATTAGCTAATTTTGGGCTAGTTTTACTTATTTACTTAACAAATGTTTAAAACTGCCTCACTATACAACTCATGTGTAAGCTTTATACATAACGAAAGCATTCTTGGTCTCATGCCATAACCTGTTAGGAGAGAAGAAGCTTATGCAGGCCTGGAACCCAATTAGGAAGGGTTGTAGATCACAATGGAGTCTTCAGTCAAGAGTTCCAGCTTACAATATATTACTTCTCTCTTTTTTATTCTACAGTCCACACATGCGTATATAATATGAGACTTAACACTACTGAGATTCAATTCTCCCCTCTTCAAGCTTTTAGCTCTTGGATTGGACTCTAAATATTTCTTAATAAATGTTTGATGCAGATGGCCTCATTTCCAATTATATATTTACTAAGGATTTACACGCACAGACACCCCAAAATACATAGATACTGTAACTGCATTTGGGGTTTTTTTGTACTATTTTTGTATCATGGAATATTCTTCAAACATTTGTGAGATGTGCAGAACATGCCACTCAAGGATGAATGTAAATTCCCGTTACTTCATCATATAAAAATGTTGGTATAGGAAAGTGTATAATGCTTATTCAAAATGAAATATTTTATCTATGTAACAAAGAAGATTAACAGAGATCTAAAATCTTTTTGCCAGTACCAAAATGTTTGTGCCCTAACAGGATTTATATTTCATTTCTGAACAGAGAGATGGAATTCACGGCTCATGATATGATCTCTCAACCTTGTATTATTTTACTGTGGTTATAAATATGGAGATGTGGTTCAGCAACTCTTAAATATTTATTAAATCAAAACTACTTAATGTTGTTAGAGCAGTTAGAATCCAGGGCAGAAATGGCAAGAGACACAATTTTTGGTATCCTGAAAACAGGCTGGACCAGATTCAAGTAATATATTTAGCATAATTGTATCACTAAAGGATGTTTTTTTGAAGTTTAGCACAATATATTTCTTGTGTTGGTATGAATTTTACCAACATCTATGATCAGCCTTCCCTGTTCCTACTAAGGAAGCTACAGTTATGGAGATTAGGATGCTGAATGAATGGATACTTTGTGAACCCACACATTAAACTCACATTGATTCGTTGAAACAAGGTTCATGTTTGTTTTTTGATGACATCAGATTGAACTTGTATGTTAATGAATGAATTATTGTGATTAATTTGATTCCACAGGTAGTGCAATTAACAATCAACTAAATGGTACCATGAATTTATATATTAAAAAGAAATATATGTTGATGGGAATCAGCATGGTATTTTGTATAATTTAACTGCTCCAAATAAGAAATATATGACAAATTGAATGGAAATCAAAAGCCAATCTCTAAAGTAAAGGGTGTCTATTAGTTGTATTCAAAAGTATATCAGCTTTCTATTAGTGAACTACTTTTCATTGATTTCCTTATCCCTGGACTAAGCCCAAGTGTGATTTTTTTAGAATTGATCGGAAGAATGAAAATGGCTTTGAAAAGCTTAGCTATGTTCTAGAACATTGCACTCATTTTCAGTTTCGCTTTTCCACAGAATCCAAACAATCATTAGAACTATTCTTAATAGTTTTCATTATTCTGACTGTTTCACAAGAATCGAAGCCCATTTTTCATGTGTAATGTTGCAATATCATTTGCATATTGTGTAGACACATTTGGAAGTCAGACGCCAACATTCAAACATTTTGCATATTTTGAGTTTGATGTGGGAGTAAGTATGAGTGCATCAGGAAAACAGTCTCTGTTTTAATAACATTAATATAAATGTTATATTTGGTGACTCTTATCCATATCCTAGGGCCATACTGCAGTGATGTCAGCCACATCACTGTATATAACGCAACACAGGGCATTTACTGTATTGGTATATATTTAATGGGTTTGTTCTGTACATCTGCAAGTATTTGCTTCAGAGAAGAGTTTTCCTTAGGGCTGAAGAGAAATGGAGGGGAAAAAAAGATTACTTTCAGAGCCTGCTCTGTGTCTTATAAAATCCTGGAGAAAGAAAGGAGCCTTTAGACCAAGTCTAACTATTTTTCAGTGTAACCACTGAAATTGAAGCATTAGACAGATTTGTCCAGCCTTTCCCATATCTACCTCCCAGCTAATGCAAATTGCATTGAAAAGACAAATAAAGCACCTGCAGATTAGATGTAGAGATTGTGCAGATACATTTCACATTCTTCATTACCGGTAGTTTTTTTTTTTTGCCTTGGGTGTTGAAAACTATGAATAAAGCTCAAGTATCATACAGTGGCAAATTCTGTTCTGAAATGCTGAAATGAAGTTTTATCCAATTTTGCTACTAAGGCCTGTAGACAGTTGCTTAAAATTTTTTTCCTTTAACTAAGCTGCTGTTTTTGACATCAGCAAGCTTTACAAAGGTCTTTAGAAATTGGTTTATTTGAGCAATTCAAGCATTGTAATCATTTCTTTTTCTCCTCTGTGTGTCTCTTGATTAGATACAGAATGCTGGGAGAAAAAAGAGAAAGAAAATATGCCAAGGTCAGATAAATAATAACCAACATTTTGCAAAAAAAAAAAAAAAATCCTTCATTTCTGCTTTCGAAAGATTTCTTTGTTGTCTTTTTTATGTGTATGAACCAAATTATTTATACTACTGCAAAGTACTGGGTAGTAGTTTATTTGATGGTATCCATCATTTATTTAATTTGCTGCATTAAATATGGATATTTCAGATGAATGCTTCCCAATCGTAACTGTTAATTTTATCCTAACACGAACAGTGAATCTAGTGTTATAGTTGAGTGTTATAACTCAAATTTTTTTGGAAGAGGTTTGCTCGTGTTGGCTTCCTAGGGCAGAAATAGTGATGAGCCCAAAGTCACCGAGCTGCCTTTGTGCCTAAGGACTAGAAATCACTATCTCCTAGTTCAAGGGTAGGCAACCTTGGCTCTTTTATGACTCGTGGACTTCAGCTCCCAGAATTCCTGAGCCAGCCATGCTGAGGGGAAAGAGAGTTTCCAAGCTGAGCTAGGCTGGCTCAGGAATTCTGGGAGTTGAAGTCCATGAGTCATAAAAGAGCCAAGGTTGCCTACCCCTGAACTAGTTCCTAACCTCATACTTCAATCACCACAGCACATTGGTTCTCTCATTTCTTGTGACTGCATTGTATATTATATTTTTTCCTGAATCAAAATGTGATGGATTAAAATCTAAGGCAACTACAAACTAGGAGATCAAATTGGTTGACAGGATATCTATGAAGATTCTCAATCATCCAGGTCATGATTGACCCAACGGTGCTTTTTCAAGAGGCAACTGGATTTTCTTGTCATTTCGCTTCTTCTGACTGGATGGAGGGCAATGGAAGGATTTATATTCCTTGCAGACAGCTGATTATTTTTATTCTTTTAGAGAGTCATTGAGGCCACTTGGAGGTTTATCTGTGTTGTCATGGTCACCTGAGTAATGGAACTGCTGAAAGGACTATATTCTAGACTGGAGTTAGATGATGTTATATCCCTCCCCCTCTGTTGACAGATGCCTGTTTAATGTTGACATAGATGGCCTCTTTGAACCCTATTTCAAACCAGTGGTCCTCTCTCTCCAAAATGTGGACTTTGCTGTCTTCAAAAGAATGGCCTTTATCTTTTAAATGCAGATGGACTGCTGAATCTTGTCCTGATGGGTTTGTTCTCCTATATTGTGCCATGCATTTAGGAAGTGGTTGTTTTGTTTCCCCAATGTACAGATCGGCACATGTCTCACTGCATTGTATTGCATATACCGCGTTGCTTAATTTGTGTTTGGGTGTTTTATCCTTGGGGTGGATAAGCTTCTGCCTTAGTGTATTCTTGGGTTTAAAGTAGGTTTGAATCCTTTAATTCAGTCAGAGCTGAATAAGCTTCTTGGATGAGAAGTGAAGTGTCTTTAAAGAAAAACAAGAAAGCTCAGTTGCCTCTTAAAAAAGCACCTTTGGGTTGTCAAGATATTGTCAAAATGGAGATAGAATAAATAAATAAATAAATCCCTAAAATTCAGTATGACTAATGCAGGCTGGGTTCAGAGTCAACAATGACTTAAAAACACATATGCACACACAAACACACACACATTCACACACACACACACACACACACACACACACACACACTCACAAACACAAGAGTATCAAGTGGAAGCAGGCTAGTCTAGTGCAGGCTATTCCAAAGAATCCAGGCTGGAAAAAAAACAAGAATACATTTAGAATTAACTTTAGAACCAATGAAATATCCAACCTAGCATTATGATACATTCAGTACATATATTCTGAACCCACATTTTATCACTTAGAAAGCATTACTTGAGACCACCAAGGAAAACTAGTTGATAGTAGATGTGTTTCTAGTAGGAACCTGAAAATGCTGCCCTATGTTAAGTCTGAGTGTAAGTCAGACTCTAATGATATAAGACATAATATAAATAACCTAGTCGAACTGAACCCAGAAGCAGACAGCTATCTGACTGCTTCAACATGGGCTTGATGGCAACTTCTAGACCAGTGTTTCTCAACCTTGACAATTTTAAGGCATATGGACTTCAACTCCCAGAATTCCACAGCCAGCATTGCAGGTTGTGGAATTCTGGGAGTTGAAGTCCACATGCCTTAAAATTGTCAAGGTTGAGAAACACTGTTCTAGACTGTCTTCAAATACCGTCCTACAAACAATGCATTGCAGGAATCCAAAATATGAGTCACTTCTCCCAGGTGTTTCCCAAAATATGTGTCACTTCTCCCAGGTCTCCCTCCATGAATGGTGCATCTAGTTTATGAACCAAAGCTAAGGGTTACCACTGTTCCCCATTACCACTAATGTAATATCATTGTTGAAATCAGATGGCTCACTAAATTCTAAATGGATGATAAAGCCTTTCCAAATTGTGATTGGAACAGATAATCTGTTCTTCTACTTCTCCACTAGCTTCACTAAATAGAGACTGTTGGACATTGCTGGATAGTTATTCATATGGGTTGGTCTCAGAGATGTTTTCTTAACTTTATTATTGCCTCTTTTCATAGAATCAGGGACCACTTCCTATTGAACTGGCAAAAATTGCTGACTAGAAGTGACAAGACATACATTTATGATGGGAACCTGAAAATCCTGCCCTATGGTAGATCTGAATGCAAAATAGATTCTAACTACATAAGACATAATGTAAATAGCCTAGCCTTGAACCGAACCAAGAAACAACCATCAATCTGTCATAAGAAGTGACAAGACATGCATTTTAATGTAAATAAAATAATGCATTCCTTTGCATCTTTATTTGGAAGTAAGCCTGACTGATCTCATTAGGGCTTGTACCCAGGAAAATCATTATTAAATTGAAACCTAATTTAATTTCTATTTTGTCAGAAGATCAGATTCACATTTTGTCTACCATACCTAAATTTTCTCCAAGATAAGTTAGTAACACTCTCATGTGAGATTTGACTAATGAAATATTCAGCCTTTTTTGTGTCGTTTTGTGTCGCAAACCTGCTCTTATGTTCCATTTATTTTCTAATTAATTATATTAATTGTAGTATAAAATTGCATAGTGAAAGGTCAAATTTGAGGAGAAGTATGAAATAAAAGTAGATGATCCAGGGGCTAAATTCCCATTACAAGTATATTAAAGCAAATATAGTCTCAGCTCCAGAGCTGGATCTACGATTAATTATTTAACTAATTTGTTATTTATTTAATTATTATGAATCTTGCTGACTAAGGGTAAGATTTAATGGAACCTTGTGGAATGTAAGACTTCATGTACTAAAATTACTCAGTGGCTCTGACTGGTGATGGATGAAGATAAAAAACATTAGGTGTCCAACCTTAGCAAGAACTCTTAAGTCATTTCTACAAGCTTGCTTGTTTTCTTGCAGACATTTCATTACCCTAACTAGACAACATCGTCGGTGCTAGGTCATTTCTGCTTAGAACAAGTCTGGTCTCAAGCAGTCTTTTATCTGAAATTTACATTTTGATTTTTGACAATAGTAAAGCAATTTCTTATCAGAGGAGCAAACATAGTATTCGGAAATATGGAATAAAAGATAGGTTGAAGATGGTGACACTCAATCAGATATGCTTGTCATCTTTTGGATGGAGGATAGAATGGAAGTAAATATTCAATCAGACAGGAGGATCTGTACTGCAGGAAAATGTAGGAAAGTCTACAAGTGGATTAGAGTCAGTTAAGGGGAAAGAGAATATACTTCTAAACAAACTGCAACTTGCTGCAAGGAATTTAATTCAGAGTATATCTATCTAATCTTATGGTGATCTCCAGAAACTAAGCAGAAAAATGCTTCTTGTTTTTTGTTTTTTTCCCCTGGAAATTATAATAACCAGGTTTTTATGATCACAAGATTTATTTTTCAAACAGGGATAAAAGAACAGAGGCCAATTTACACACAGAAATTCAATTTACTTACCACATTATTATAGGTATATCTGTACCACATTCTGATTTTTCATATAACTTCTAAGAAAGTTTGTCTGTTTGATTCAAGAAAATTAGAGCCTGCTCAACTCCAGTATAACTCTGGGTGACTTACATTAAAAATAGAAAACAGTAAAAAATAAAATGCTACGTGATGGGACAAACATCAGCAAGAAACTTAATCAACAGGGCTACAAAAGAGTCTTAGACCAAGGCCTAGGAAAACAGCCAAAAATTCCAAAACTTTTGAAGGCAGGCACACTAGCAAGGAACACTTCCTGGATCCCAATAGGTGGCAATCAGTGGTGGGATTCACCACTGGCAGAACCGGTAGCTAATTTTTTGTTGCCAAGGCCCAGAATGGACTTCCGGAAGCAGCATCCAGTTGTTCACATATTTGAACCCCACCACTGATGGCAATGTTTGATTGAAACTACTAAAACACACTGATTCTTTCTGATTTACCAGACAGATAGAAACTTTGATAGATAGTTGTTTCAAATAACTTGACTCTATACTATGAATGATTTTATCGATGATAACCAGCACCTTTAACTATATGTGGAAGCTCACTGGCAATCAGAAAATTAAAGAAATAAAGTCAGTTATGATAAGCACAAAACTGCTGATCCTATCCTAGAGAAATATATATAATTTCTTCTCTTTCTGTTACTTTTGCTTGAAAAAATGCCTTTTCTCTATTTTTCTTTTAACATTTTTTAAAAGCATGTACTGAGATCCTATAGATAAGAATTGGTTCCTTACAATTTTTTTTACCAAAATGTGTTTGTTTATTATTTATTTCATTTATATCCTGCCTTTCCTCTAAGGAATTTGAGGTTACAAAGTTGAGATCCTATCTTATTTTTATTTTCATAACCAAAACCCAAGTCCCAATTCAGCACTCTTAAGTGTCATATCACACTATACCATTTTAATGGGTGTATACATGTCCAACTTTAATCTTTTATTATGATTCATTGTTAATATAAATATATAGAATTATAGTTCTTCCATGCATTTTGGGTATAGCTGTTACTGGACTGTTTATAGTTTATTGTGCCACTTACCTGTGGTTTTCACTCACTACATATCATATAAATAAACTTCTAAAAAAATCTTTCCTTTATTGCAAACATGTCAAACTCACGACGTCATGTGACATCGTGCGACCTATCAGGACTGTTTTGCCATTGCCGGCAATGGGATGGGTGCGGCTTCTGCGTAATGCGTCTGGTCTGCGGGCCGGCAGTTTGACATCCCTGCTTTATTGGTTTGTTTTTCTGGTTACCAATGGCAGAATTCATGGACAAATGATATGATAAGCTGCAGAATCAAGAGGTGGCATTTGTCAGGTTGAAACAACTGTATATTTTCCTTGTCTGTGCACAAATTAAGGAAAAGGTGCATTTGATTTTAATAGGTGTTGACAGGAACAGCATATCAGTCTTTGTGTACACTACATCAAATTTTTCCTTTACATCTGGATTGCTACAAAGTCCAGCAGTACCCATATTTCTTAATGGATTATGTGTTAATTACATTTTAACCATGAATTGAAGTAAAAGCTTAAATAAATAAATAAGACTATATAATCATGTCATTTCAGAAAGTCTGTCAATCATCTATCTTTTATCTGTCATCTATCTACTATAGCAGGGGTCCCCAACCTGTGGGCCACGGCCTGGTAGTCGGCCGTGGCCACCGGGCCACGGGACAGACTGGCCAGTGTACACATGTGTGTGTGCACCCTCCCACTCGCACTAGGCCTGTGGCTGCAGGGTGTGAAAATAAGACACTGCACTGCAGGCTGCCATCATGCCTCAGGGCACAAAAATGGGACGCACCATGCTGTGCTGCAGGCTGCAAAAATGGGACACCGCCGTACCTTGGGGTGCAAAAACGGGATGCTGCCGCACCTCAGGGTACAAAAACAGGGTGCTACTGTGCTACAGGGTGCAAAAATCATCAGGGCTGCACCACAGGGTGCAGAAATGGGGCACTGCACCATGGAAGAACGGCATGGCTAATGAGTATCATGTGGGTGCTAGCCCCACCCTGTTTGTATCTCATGTGTGCTCATGGCCCATGCCCACACGTGCACACGTACGTGCAAAATGCCTTCTCATTTTTCCTCCGGTCCGCCAACCAAGAAAGATTGGTGACCTTTCTACTATAGCATCAATATACTATATCGAAGTCATTGGTGATCCTTTTTGGTGCAGTGGTTAGAATGCAGTATTGCTGGCTAACTCACGGCTCACTGCCAGGAGTTCGATTCTTACTGGCTTAAGGTTGACTCAGCCTTCCATCCTTCTGAGTTCGGTAAAATGAGGATCCAGATTGTTCGGGACAATATGCTGACTCTGTAAACTGCTTAGATAAGGTTGTAAAGCAGTGGTTCTCAACCTTTTTAATGCCGCGACCTCCAACCGGTCGTAAATCAAGGACTACTCAACCAGTCGTAAGTCAAGGACTACTCAACTGGTGCAGCACTGTTTACAGAATGGGACTTTTGGCGGGCTCAGCAGGGCAGAGACAGCCTGGACAATTCCTATTGGCTTTTGAAAGCCAATAGAATAAAAGGGAGTAGCACAGCTAAGGAAAAGGGGAAAAAATGGCGGACTGCATTGTTTGGCGACCCCCATGAAATGGTCGTTCGACCCCAAATGGGGTCCCGACCCACAGGTTGAGAACCACTGTTGTAAAGCATGATGAAGTAGTATATAAGTCTAAGAGCTATTGCTACATGCTAGTGCTATACTACAGACTTTATTGGAAAGAATCTAGTACTAAATAATCAGGATTAACAAAAAATAATCTGGTAGTGCAATTTCTTTCTCTATTCAGATGAAGAGTCTTGTTAAAGGGCATCAGATTTTGTGAGTTTATTACATCTGATTCATGAAATTTAAGCCTCAAAGAACAAGTGTGGGCATGTTGCATGTGTGCCTGTCTCTGTGTGTGTTTATGTTTCTGTATATCTGTATCCGTCTAAGCATATGTATAGCTGTGGGATGCAGAATCTGTGAAAGATAGAATTAGATAGACATGAAGTATCGCATTCGACATTTTCAAAATGAAAATTTAAAGTTACAGTTTGTAAAGAGACAGGGTGGGTTTTGTTCTATATTTATTAGGGATTTTTTTTGTATGAAAAGCTAAAAAAAGGTATCTTGGACATCATTTTATCTGCTGCATGAAATGCTTATATTGTAGTGCGACAGAATAAATTTTTTTTATTGAAGCCATTGGAGATCAAACTGAACTGTTCATAGATTAGTTTCAATGTTTTCAGATTTTGATCTCTCTTTGAAGTTCTGTTGTTTAAATTCGGTCATAAAATAACCTGGAAACTTTATATGTTTTTGTTAATATTGCCATTTCTATAAATGACAGATTTATAGCCATTTTTTTTGTTCTGAAACCAATTTAATTTTTTTAAAATAAAATTCAGTCATGGAAAATGATTACATTTTCTACCTCTCTGTCTGCACCAGCGGTTCTCAACCTTTGTGTGACAGCGACCCCCGTCACACGGGCGCGGCGCGCATGTGCGGTGCCGCCCCCATGTGCGGCGGTGTTGCGCATGCGCGGTGCTGCCCCCTGAGGGGAAAAAATGGCGGATCGCGTTGTTTGGCGACCCCCATAAAATGGTCGTTCAAACCCAAATGGGGTCGCGACCCATAGGTTGAGAACCGCTGGTCTACACGGTCCAGCAGTATGCATCTACTACTGCCCTGAAATAACACTTTATACATCTAACGAAGTGAATGGAATTTGATAAAAGCCAGCTGTGAAATTTCTTAGTCTTTTTAAATATATTTTTATTGAAACTTTTAAACAAGAAAATAAAAACGAATACAAAGTAATACAAAATTAAAAGGAAAAAAGAAAACAAAAGAAAGTAAAAACAAAACATTGCCAGAAAAGAAAAACAATGAAGAAAAATAGAGAAGAAAAAAGATATAAAATCATGATTTCCGATATTCTTCACAGAATGTTCCAGCAAAATTCTCAGAGCAAAATATAAATATATTGAAGTATTCTGTAATTTAATTTTAATTCTATGCATCTATATAATCATAAAATATATAAAAGCTGCAATCTTGGGATTTGGGGAAGGTTATCCCAGTAGCATTTAGATATTCCAGGTCACTTTCTTTAATGTTTGAGACAGATGTCTCTTCCCTTTCAACCAACTCACAAAGGTTTGATGGAAGAAAATATTTGTAGCTCAAGATTTAACAGAGGGGTCCTTGGTGCTCTCAGACTTGATTGGTTTTCTTGCAGACATTTCATTACCAAGCTAACATGATCAGTGCTAGAAATATATGGGATTCGCTCTTATTTTTATATACTATTGGCTTGCCCTTCAGTATTGGTGGGAATATTGGTGGTTCTTTGATTAGGCTGCTGTTTACTGTTATCTTGTTTGTCTGCATTGATAGTTCTTTGATTCTGGTATTATTCCTTGATTGTTGATCTAGTATTAATCTTGGTGTTAATCTCAACAGCATGTAGATGTTATTTAGCTTTATGTGCCGGTTGATGGCCAATTTGTCTGAGTATGCATCCATAATCACCAACCAGCAATTAGAAGACATGATGAAAACTCCTTAGAGATAACATTTTTTTATAGCAATGAGAACAAAAAAAGCAGCAAAGCTGTTAGATTCTCCATTTTTTTCTTACCTGACTAATTTATGGTATCCTAAAAAGGGAAAAAAAGTGTTTGGGGCATTTTGAAAACAGTTAAGATGCAGAAAAACGTAGTTTTATGAATGAATACTGTCCCAACACAATTCTCCCCTAATGCACCTTAAACCTTTATTTATTTATTAAACTTATTGGCCACTCATCTTACCACAGAATAAATCATGTTTATCACAGGGTAAACATGAAGGACAACTTGATCAAAGTTAACATAAGGAATTATTGTTTATTTATTTATTTATTTTTCTTTTCCATTTTGGAAGGTCGAAGTTTATTTTATTTATTTGCTTTTGACATTCAAAACAGAGCATTGTAAGGGACTGGCTACTCTGGAACATGAAAAATGAAATTGAACCAACATGTATAATATGCAATTAACAATTTCTAGCAGATATAAAGCTTACCAGTTATTCAGTCATTTCAATATATTTTACTTTCTCATTCTCATAAAAAATCAATGCTCTAGTTTTTGGGGATTTATTGGTCTAATCTCTACTTGATATTATTATTATTATTATGGATCATCGCACAGTCAGCCAGATGTTCAGACTGGATTTGGCATTTTGTCTACCTATCGAGTCCTTACCCAGGACCTGGGATAGGCAGATGTGGATGTTTGATGGTATTACAGGTATCGTCGCAGGATGGAAGCAGTTCCTAATAAGGCCGCCTTTTGCAATTGACTAATAGCAAATTTGTCAATGCCAATGGTGTTCAAGTGGTGCTCCAGTTGTTTTGGGATTGCACCCAAGGAGCCTATGACTATTGGTACTACCCTTGCTTGCTTTTGCCACAGTCTTTCTATTTCTATTTGTAGGTCTTTGTATTTTGTTATCTTCTCCAGTTCTTTCTCTTCTATTCTGCTGTCTCCAGGCACTGCCACGTCCACTATCCAGACTTTTTTGTCTTTCTT
This sequence comes from Crotalus tigris, assembly GCF_016545835.1. Lineage (NCBI taxonomy): Eukaryota > Metazoa > Chordata > Lepidosauria > Squamata > Viperidae > Crotalus > Crotalus tigris. The sequence continues at coordinate 1,233,180 of NW_024100541.1, read as the reverse complement.
ATCGACAATTGTTAAGTCTGGGGTGTTATGTTGCAGGTGCTTGTCTGTTTGAATTCTGAAGTCCCAGAGCAGTTTAATTTTATCATTTTCTATGACTTTCTCTATTTTATGATCCCACCAGTTTTTGCTTACAGGCAAATGATATTTTTTGCAGATCTTCCAATGCACCATTGTTGCTACTTTGTCATGCCGCTGCTTGTAGTCAGTCTGTGCAATCTTCTTGCAACAGCTTACCAAGTGGTCCACTGTTTCTTCAGCTTCTTTGCATAGGCGGCACTTACTGTCTGTTTCTGTCTTCTCAATTTTGACTTTGTATGCATTTGTCCTTAAGGCTTGGTCTTGTGCAGCCAGAATTAGTCCCTCGGTCTCTTTCTTCAATTTTCCTGCTCTTAGCCATTGCCAGGTCTTGTTATTATCTGCTTTCCCAGCTATTTTTTTCATGTATTGGCCATGTAGTGCTTTGTCTTCCCATGCCTCTATTCTGTTCTTCATTTGGTCTTTCTTGTAGGCCAGTTTGGTCTCTCCAGTAGTCAGTAAGCCTTCCTGATATACTAATTTCAGTGCATCTTCATCATTGTTCTTCAGATATTCTTCCAAAGCCATTTTTTCTTCTTCAATTGATATGATGATGATGATGATGATATTAAGTTGGGCTCATTTTACATAAGAGCACCATTATGTTCTAGAGTCAGAAATTTAATTTGCAAAAAGTGTGTTTTCATAGACCTTATGGAAATGAGTACAATCATTGTAGTTCATTGTGATAATTTCAACTCTTAAGAGTTGGACAGTTTACATACTTCTAATTGAATTTGGGGGGATTCATAATTAATATTTGTGTGTTGTTCAGAAAATATACTTTCTCTTGAGCTAACATAGTGATCATGATTGTAAATTATGTGCAAATAGAACAAATAATGAGTTTGGGTACTATAAATTTAGAGGACAATTTAACTACTGGTTTTCCCCTACTGTTAACTTATTTGCATTAATCTCTCTTTATAAATATGATCATATAATATCTTCATGTTTTCTTGTTTCTCACTTTCTCTTGTTTTACTTTCCCTTGCTGGTACTTGTACCTCACACACATACACACACACACACACACACACACACACACACACACAGAGACATATACCAAAATAGCAAACTTCATTAAATATCAATCATGTTGTAAAAAGCATAACCAAAGGCACATAGTGTGGAAAATTGCATTGTTGTAAAACAAGATAATTAATGTCAGAACAATAATCATGACAAGTATTTACTAAGGAATGATAATATTGCAGTTCACTCAAAATGCTCAGAGACTTTTTTCCATCTTTGTAAATACTCTGTACTGTTTTTGTGAAAGAAAGATAAAAATGTCATTGAGTTAAACTTGTATTCTCTTTGTGTTCTGTTTTTCCAGATCTTAAAATTTTCTGCTAGGTGTATGAACTAAACTAAATCAATGATGCAGTGAGAGGTAATTGTGCATTGCTGAGTTAATGATATTTAGGTGAAATTTGTACACCCAAGTCCTGCTATCCTGGAGCAACTGCTTAAAAATATATAGTGTGTTCTGGTGTTGGCAATTCTAGTCCATATAGATATAGAGTTAATCTGCACTTCCCAAGGAAATGTACAGATTTTTGCATTTCTCAAAACTTTTAAAAAAACAGTATGCTATTTTTTTTAAAAAAAGCCTTCTATCCTGGAGTTTACAGTTGGATTCATTTGACCTGGAGAATTAAAGACCAAAATGGGTCAGTTTCGCCATTCCCTTCTGATATCAATCTTTCACCATGAGAAGAGCCTAAGAGATTCAATCAGAATACAGCTGGAAGGGACCTTGGAGGTCTTCTAGTCCAGTCCCCTGCTCAAGGAGGAGATCCTATACCATTTCAGACAGGTGACTATCCAGTCTTTTCTTACAAACCTCCAGTGATGAAGCACCCACAACTTCTGCTGTTCTACTGGTTAATTGTCCTCACAGTTAGAAAGTTTCTCCTTAATTCCAGGTTGCTTCTCTCCTTGATTAGTTTCCATCCATTGTTTCTTGTCTTGACTACTGGTGCTTTGGAAAGTAAGTTGACCCCCCGCTTTTTTGTGACAGCCCCTCAAATATTGGAATACTGGTATCACATCTCCCCTAGTCCTTCTTTTCTCTAGATTAGTCATACCCAATTTCTGCAACCATACAGGGTTTTTTTCTTAGTATAAAAGAAATTGTATTCTCAGAGAAGACAAAAGAAAGTACACATTGTATATACAGCACACAATACAATGAACAAAAGCAGCTCATCAGATATTAACACATTACTTATCTTCATTTCAGACCTCTAATAATTCTTATATGACTTCTTTTTCCCTGATCATTCTTTCCCATAATTACATCTCTGATGTTCTCAAATTGTTTTTCTCATAAACATTTTACATCTGCTAATGATCAGGGTGAAAAATGTCAACAGTATGACTACTGTATTGTTGCATTATTCTGTCCAATCAAAATATTTCCTAAGTTATATTGCAATAGCCATAGTCTTCGTGAAACTTGTACTTTGGGATTATTGTTTTATATAAATTGCTTAAAACAAAATATTTTCTCCATGTCTATAGTTTAGCATACATAATGATTAGAATATTACCTTCTAGTTTGAAAAAGAATTATATCTATATCTATACTTCATCATAAGAAAATTAAGATTATGACTTATGATAGGCAAGGAAACAATTTTAATTCCTATCAAATAGAAATAACCTTTACCATCATGAAAATGCTTAAATCAGAGCAAAATGTTTTTTACAAAATTGTAACCCAAAGCTAGAACATCCTGTTTAATATTCTATTGTGCTGAAATATGGAACCTAAATTGAAGCTGACATGATATTAATTATATTCTTTTTATTTTAAGAAATCAATTGAGTAATTCATTGTGTCACACCAGAAAAGGGAGAAAAAAATGCCTGAGATAGTTCACAAGCTGTTTGGAATAGCCTGCATTAGCTAACAAACACTTACAAGGAACAGCTTAACACTTCCTTCATCAACTCCAAAAAAGTCTTTTTTTTTTTTTTTTAGAAAAATCCCCAGACAGAAAACAGGGTTAGCTGAAAAATTAACTTCCCAAGGCTGCCTCAAAATTCGATTTTTATCTCAGCAAAGTAACTGGCAGATATGACGGTAAATGTCAAATCGGCAATTTTTCATTTTTTTCCCTCTTTTATCTATAATTTCAGATATTCTTTCTCAACTGATTTGAGCCTGTCTATCCTGTAAAATTGCACAACTCACACAGCAAATGTATTATTACTGGTGTACAGGTGTTGCCTATTCTTGAAAATAAATTCAGAATTGGGCATCTAAGGTGTTCCAGAAGTAAATGAATAGGGGTCATTAAACAAAATGCTATATAGAAACCAAGAAATATAATATTACTGTACCGTACTTGTGCATTTCGGAAAGCAGATTACTGCAATCTATTCTTTCCAAATTTCCTCAAGCCCAGTTATAGTAATTTCTTAAGGATTAAAATTTTACCTTTAGGGCATGTTTTTTCTATTAACTCAAATGAACCCACCCCTAAGGGCAAATAGAAATCACAACGCTTTAAGGTTTGTTCATCTATTACTTCCCTTGCGATAACAGTGACTAGAAAGTCAGATTTGCATTAGGGAGAGCAAGGTTCAAATTAACTCTAATAAAATCCATGGAGGGATTTTGGACTAGTCATTGGCCTTTTTCTACCACATACTTAAGTGGGTCAGTGTGAAGATTAGTGTCTTGTGGAACATCAAAAAGATATTATCTATCCTAGTCAACTAACCCCAATAAATACACACCTTAATAAAGATTAATAAGTTATTGAGTTTAAACCTGAACATTTTTGAAGGTTAACTATTGACCTAGAAGCCTACATGTTTTTGAACTACTAGCTATTAGATCACTATCTACCAATCCTCAATATTTATATATCTATCAGGCTGAGACAAGATTGTAATGGATTCCTAGTGGATTTTGCAAATGTATCTCATCAGTCTGAATTATCATTAGCCAATTTGTTGAAATAACATTGGCTCCAGATTGCAAAATTGGACATATTTAGCTTGGAAAAATACATGGCAGCATAGGGGGGAATTTGTTGATAGTTTTTCATTATCTAAAAGACTAGAAGAGCTCAAGCAGCTGTTCATTGTTTGCATTTAGAACAGAAAACTTTGAATTAATGTTTATTTGCACATTTTGTTCTAGTATTCCAATTCTCATCAACAGAAAGTTAGAAATAGAAAATGGCACCAATAATATCATAGGAAATAAATAAATGGGACCCATTCTGCTGTGTTGGAAGTGCTTGAGTTTGGGCAGCAAATCTGGAATAGAAATTCTGAGCCTATGAGTCTTTCTAGTAAAATTGGTGTGCAAATCACAAAACTTGTTTCATGCTACACCAGTGGTTCTCAACCTTTTTAATGCCGTGACCCCCAACTGGTCGTAAGTCGAGGACCACTCAACTGGTGCAGCACCGTTTGCAGAATGGGACTTTTGGTGGGCCATTAGAATAGAATAAAAGGGAGTAGCACAGCTAAGGAAAAGGGGAAAAAATGGCGGACTGCGTTGTTTGGCGACCCCCGTGAAATGGTCGTTCGACCCCAGGTTGAGAACCACTGTGCTACACAATTCTTCTCTTCCGTTCTTCAAGATAGCAGCTTTGTCATTTGATAGTCTAACTAGCATAACATTGTTTTGAAGGACTCCATTTGAAGCCTCCAAAAGCTTTAAAACTATAATACCTCAGGAGTAATTTTGTATATAATTGCTTTGCATTTTCCTCTCCACCTATAGTTTGCATTTTACTGACATAGTAAGCATGAAAGTATCTAAAAGAGCTCCTGGTGATAATATTTGAGGAAATTCTACCTTGAATTTTCTATGACTAATGATCTATAGTCGTCTTTACAGGTGGTAAAAAAGCGCAGTGAAATTTTTCATCAAAGAAGACTGAATTCTATCTCTCATGATAATTTTCCTATGTATTATTCATACAATTGAAATATGAATAGGTGTGAATTGGCAGCTCCCTCCCTACCTTATGTGAAGCTAGAAGTGAGTCTTGAAGAAAGATATGCAATTCCTAGTTTATGGGTGGAATCTCAACAAGGAAGAAAAATCAATACAAATCTGCTTTCAGACACTCCTTTCAATGATGGGAAAATATATGCCCCTTTTGATAATTTTATTGTGTTTGTCAATATTTTCTTTGGAAATTACTTCTCAGGTCCATAACTATCATGGCTACACTGTCTTCACTGAGATCTGAAAAGCATCATTTTTTTCAAAGGCCTGGAAGACTTTATGAAAAAAGTAGATAACCCTGTGACGTGCTGGGTCATCCTATGAAGGAAAGTAGTGCATGCTGATGTGACCAGAACGATTAGTAAATTTTAGACTGAGCATTTTTTTTATCCCATTGTTGCATGTAATCATCTAAAAAAGACTTACATAGCTTACATAGAAAAGTAATTGTAGTGTCAAATGCGCATCAATAGTAAGTCAATATTTACTTACCTAAACAGATAAACAGAAAGACCACAGACAGAAAAAAGTAGTGGGAGCAGAAGTTACTTTTGATTTCCTGCAGGTTTCCCCATTGACTTTGCTTATGGGAAGTTGGTAGGGAGAGCTGGAAATCATGATCATATGACTGCAGGGATACTACAACAGTCACAAATTTGCGAATAAAATTGATCTAAACCTCATAAAAATTTCAGTTCCAGAGGAATAATGAATCCTCATTTTTTAAACATTCTTTAAATTAGCTTATTTTAGATACCTTGTTTCAAAAATTATTGCAGTATATGCACCATTTGTGCTAACTTGAAGTTGCAAACATACTACAGATAAACACAATGAGAGTTTTAGTAATATAGAGGACCTCAGTATCAGTACACAAAAGAATACCACGTAGTATTTCAAACTAATTTGAAATAGGTTGAAATGTGTCGGCTATTCTTTATAGCAAAGAAGTTTTGAATTAAAGATTACAAGGTAATTCAATCAAATCACTCCTTTGTATTAAATCACCAAATTGGAATGTTCAATTGATTCAAATTAAGTAACTCCAGTTAATTTTGGAAATGCAGCAGAATTTTGCAATGTGCAGACATATTTTTAACAAATAAAATTGACAACTTCACTGTTCCAGTTTCCTATAATGGGAAAATTTGGCCTTGGTGTAAAAAATGAAGCAAAAAACATAACCAATATACAGTAATACTGCCAAGAAAATTCAATATTTATAGTAAATACCTTCTTTCAACAATCCAATAGATGACTGTGAAAATAGATACCACAGATGGATAACATTGGACTCAAATGAACTATAAGGAAAGACGGAGATGTTCTATGCTGATCAGCATGATGCTGATTACAGATTGATTCATAAATTTTTTCTTACAAAATTACAACTTAAACTAAAAAAAAAATCAGTCCAATAAGATATGAACTGGCAATTATGTTGTAAAGATGAAAAAGTAAGTTTTTTTTAAAGTTAGATTTCATCATGTACATGAGGAATTCTGGATTCAGATTCATAACATAGATAAAGATGAAAGAAACCAAACAAAATCTATAAACATAACTGATGATAACAGCTACATCAGAAGGAGGAGATATATGTTTTTAAAAAGTGCATAAATCAAGGAAAACTTTTGGGTAAAGATGCATAAGCAGAGTTTTATGTAAACTTTTTCTAACTGATTCTCAAGAAAGTTCCTTTGATTGATCCATTTAATCTGGCTATGTTGGCCATGCTTTCTATTCTGTTCAGCAACACAAATCAGAGATTTAAGTCTTACCCAGTGTATTGGTGTCTTTTGAAGATGCTAGCATAGACCCAAGCTAAAAATATAATGTCAGTTATACCTTGCCTTTCCAAAACTTCATATAACATTTGCATGGTTTACCTGTAAAATTGAATGACAGGTAGTCCTTGACTTACACAACAGTTCATTTAGTGATCAAAGTTACAACAGCACTGAAAAAAAATGACTTATGACTGTTTTTCACAGTTACGACCTTTGATCAAAATTCAGATGCTTGGCAACAGGTTCATATTTATGATGGTTGCTATGTCCCAAGGTCATGTGATCACCTTTTGCAACCTTTTGACAAGCAAAATCAATGGGGAAGCCAAATTCACTTAACAAACAAGTTACTAACTTATCAACTGCAGTGATTCGCTTAACAATGGGGGCAAGAAAGCCATAAAATGGGGCAAAAGTTACTTAACAAATGTCTCACTTAACAACATAAATTTTGGGCTCAGTTGTGGTCATGAGTCAAGGGCTATCTGTATTTCACATTGAATGTTAACTAAAACGTCCATGCTTTGTGGTACACTTGTCCAATAGAAATAGGAATAGCTCTTGGACTTATATACCTCTTGCTTTTTTAGCTCTCTCTAAGTGGTTTACAGAGTCAGCAAATTGCTCCCAGTAATCTGGGGCCTCATTTTACCAATCTTGGAAGGATGGAAGACTGAATAGTGATAATGCTCAGCAAATTTCTTAGAGCTTTTTGGTGACTGGGATGATATGACCTTTAGACAATTCATTTTCACAACATGTATTTGTTTAATCAGAAAAAGGTTGGATGCCCTTCAAGCATCTGGAGAGCTTTTCTTACCTTGTCTGCATCTGCAGATGTTTACAGGGATGGAAGCAACACAGGGGATTTGGTGCACTTTTTAAATACTTTACCCAACCTTTGAAAATGGCTTGGCTTCCCTCGGTTTTATTTCACCCCTTAATCTAAACAGCCTGTTATTCTCTATAGCAATCTTTTTCATGCTGTGCTTATTATTCTTTTATTATTATGGCGTTTGTTAAATGTTTAATATTTTGCTTATTGAACTGTGACCATCTACATATCTACATGCATTATTATTTAATTATGTTTGAACTTAGAATTGTGCAAAAAAGATAACATTATATAATAACATTTAAAATAAACCTGGGAGTTTTCACAACAATCTATACTAAATGAATTATGAAAACAGCAGTAATTTCAGTAAATGATAGAAAGCTGATAATTCAAACCAATTATTTTATATATGACAATTATAAATACAAAAAATTATGGAAGCATTTAATAATCATGCTTGAAGCCTTGGAATCTTAACTTGGGTTTGACCCCATATGTAAATTCCATGGTCAGTCATATTTCTTGTAAATACATGTTGTACTGTTTTATTAGATTTATATGACTGGCAGATTGGAAAGATTCAAGGAAACTAGCTTTGCCTTGAGCGATTATCTGAATCTTGATGATAACTTATGAAGCAATGCCTTGACTTGGGAAATTAAGTTGAACTTCATCAGTGGCTCAAGATGAATCATTGAAATGGGTGACTTGATTCATCAGTTCTGTCTCTCAGTTAGAAATGTCCTTATATTCCTCTTACTGAACAATCAGAAGTACCATAGAAATTTGGGCGGAAATGTTGTTTTGAGATACTTAGAAAGACGATGTTATCAGGAGTTTTGTCAAATTCAACTGTCCCTTTGGAACCTCTATATAGCCCACATTCTTATTGTTTGAAAATGTTTGTTCAATTTATAATCCAAATTTTACGTCCTTGTAGCCTAAACTTTCTCCTTGACAGATGGAAGGAACACCATTAGCTCAGAGGACACATATTTTGTATGTAAAATACACAGACACATGCTCATGTATCTCCCTAGAACAGTGGTTCTCAACCTTTTTAATGCCGCTACCCCCAACCGGTCGTAAGTCGAGGACTAATCAACCGGTCGTAAGTCGAGGACTACTCAACTGGTGCAGCACCATTTGCAGAATGAGACTTTTGGCGGGCTCAGCAGGGCAGAGACAGCCTGGACAATTCCTATTGGCTTTTGAAAGGCAATAGAATTAGACTCTATTCAAGAGAGTCTATTCTATTGGCTTTCAAAAGCCAATAGAATAAAAGGGAGTAGCACAGCTAAGGAAAAGGGGGAAAAAATGGCGGACTGTGTTGTTTGGCTACCCCCGTGAAATGGGGTCCCGACCCACAGGTTGAGAACCACTGCCCTAGAACAAGGAAAGTAGTATGTCAGAATTGTTTGCCAGTTATGCTGGCTTTCTATTTCTAGACATATTAAGCATTTAAGAAGTAATTAGCCATTGGCAATAAGAAATGATATGTTTTTGCAGTATGACCATTTTTTCAATGTAGAGAGCTGATAATTTCTCAGGGCCCTAATTTCACTGACTGTAGGTGTGTGTGTGATAGTTCAGTTTCTGAATTTATTTTTATTAAAGATTTTAACAAAGAACATAAGAACAAATTGAAACTAATATGAGTAAGCACAAAAGAAGAAAAAAAGAAACCAAAGAGAGAGTTAAAAGTGCAAGGAAAAAGGTAATTAGAAAATAAAAACGAAAGGAAAAAGCTTTCCCTACTCTTTTGTGTATGTGGAATTTTGGAAGCGACGTGACTTTTAAAACAAATGCATTGAAGAATTAAATTATAGAGTGCTACTATTCATAATTAACTCTACAAAGATATTTGAGGTCTTACCAAGGGGCTTGTCAATATAATCCAGAGACTATTCACTATGCACATTTATTAAGTGTAATCATATTAGTTTTCTACTATATCTGGTGTCTCTGATTTTTAAAAAATACATTACCTTGCAAAACCTGTGTTGTTATTGAAGCACCTGAGCAAATCTCAGTTTTGATATAGGGAGCGGATTATGTGAATAATATTCCTTATTTCAACACCTTTCCAAACTGAATTGATTTTTATGAATTATACAGATTATTCATCAATCATGTTCCCAAGCACAAAATTAAAACAGACATATATGCTATATTCCACACCTTATTATGAATAATATTAATATTTTAATTCTAAGAATTCTAGGGTGACATGAGAATTATTAAGAAAATTGACACTGAATCTGAAAATACTTGGTTATTTATTTATTTAGCATATGGTCAAGGAGGCTACAGTGTTATGTACACAGTAGAAGTCCTGACAGCTGACAGTCGCTAGTCTGTTGCACTGGTGCACCACAAGAGGTTGAACTAGCTCAGGGGTAGGCAACCTTTTATGGCTTGTGGACTTCGACTCCCATTATTCCCGAGTCAGCATGGCTGGTTCAGGAATTCTGGGTATTGAAGTCCACAAGTTATAAAAGAGCCAAGGTTGCCTACCCCTGAACTAGCTTCACTCTGGCTGGCTGCAGGATTCTCAGAGGAAGTAATCTCATCTGGAACTTTCTTCCACTGTTCTTCCTCTGATTATGACCTCTAGCCATGCTGGCCACATCACCATGGAAATGTCTTTGGACAATGCTGGCTCCCTCTGCTAAGAAATGGAGAGGAGCACTACTCTGTAGAATCAGACATGACTGGATAAGGGAAATTTTTACCTTTAGCAATTAATAAGAGTGTTAATTTATGGGGTGATACATAAGGAAATCGGACAACAGTGGCCCTTCCATAATCAGAGTTAGATTAGTCTACTCACTATTTAAGTACAGCTTGCAAAAATACAGGTAGTCCTCAACTTACAACAGTTTGTTTAGTAACTGTTTGAAGTTGCAATGGAAAAAGTGAGTTTTGAGACCGATTTTCACACTTACAATCGTTTCAACCTCTCCATGGTCACATGATTAAAATTAAAAAGCTTGGCAACTGACTCATATTTATGACAGTTGCAGTGTCCTGGGGTCATGTGATCACTTTCTGACAAATAAAGTCAATGGGGAAACCAGATTCACTGAACAACTATGTTACTAACTTAACAACTCCAGTCATTCACTTTACTTTTGTGCCAAGAAAAGTCGTAAAATGGAGCAAAACCCACTTCTCTCCCTTAGCAACAGAAATTTTGGGCTCAGTTGTGGTCCTAGGTTGAGGACTACCTATAGGCTCTTCCCCATTAACCAGAATTTGAATTGGATTAGCTGTTCTAGATAAGCAGAAATCTTGTAAAAATTGTCATTTTTATAGAACATTAGAATTCAAATAAAGTAGCTTCACATGTTCAACACTGCGTTTGAATACGTGAAAAACATACTGCATGGTACGTAGCAACAAGTTGTAGAGTTGTAAATGTAAAATAAGGTAGGAAGAACTTGCAGAGCATAGCTTCTAGTTTCTTCTAACCCTTTTACCAGCAGTAGCTATTAGAGGCAACTCTTGTTGGTTTTCTTTATGACAAAGTAATGTGAACACATTCTCACTAGGTACCAATCAGAGTGTGTGTGCCTATGGATTTCCTCTGTGTGGCTGGTAATCAGGACGGCTCCCTATGCGTTGCTTGCTCGCTTGTTTGTGTGTGTTTCTGCTTCACTCTTGTGTTGCACTTGTGTATGTTTTTGTTTCTGTGTGTAATGAGAAACAAAGGGAGAATGGCATATGCTTTAATCTGGTACGTGTGATCGGGATGGAAGAGATCTTGGAAGGAGATGGCAACATTCCAATATTCCAAGCAACTGCAAAAAGGTCTCTACCATAGGGATTCATTATTCATTTGTTACATTTTTTTCTGCAGCCCCCAGTTGAAATCTGGTCTGTTTTTGAACGTGATCTTTTGCCAGCTTCCCCAGTTGCACCAACAAAGCACCTGATGTATTTTGTTTCCAAACAGTGGTCAGAACACTGATGTGTTCTGCGCTATTTGCATGAGTTCCCTACCATTTCTGTTGGGTTAGAAAAAATAAACATGCATAATTTAAGTTTATAAAATATTAAAGCAAGGGTTAATTGCTTTTTATCTACCAGAGTGCACTTACAATCATTGGCTAGGGAAGTATGATCACATCTAGTTTATTCCTGAAAAAAACACACCATTAGAATATTGCTTACCTCCTTTCTCTTATAAGAAAAAAAACAAGAATTTTCTGTTTATAAAACTGTAAATTAGGTGGGTAATGCCCTTGCAGGTTCAGTACCTTTAGGTAGCTAAGGACCAGGGAGGGAAGAGATAATTAAAAATCTAAATTTCAGGGCAGGGATGAGGTGAAGCGAAAGGTTATAAGTCTGATTAAGTAACTAGCTTTTTTCCACATCTGTTGGACCTTATCTGAAAAAGGGGGAAAATGCTGTTCTTAGTTTTCTAAATACATAAAGCATACTAAACTATTAAACAAAATCTCATCCTAATTTGTTTCCTTCCTGATTTTTTTTTAAAGAAATTGTTTCTGCAAACAAAAATGAACATTTTTTTTTTTTACTTGATGAAGTTTCATCTTAAGTCTAGAATGAGCAAGCTAAACATGTTGACTCGGACAGACTGTTGGCAGTTTTGTCCCCACAAAGGTTTTTTTCAATCACCAGAGGTGATAATTTTAATTTAATTTAATATATACATTGATTGGTCAGTTATAAAGCCTTTCTAATTTGTCTTGCTAGGTAAGAATCTAGAAAAAAGAAAGCTAAGAAATAACTTTGTGTAAAATGTTGGCACGTATGAAATGCTGATTTGTAGTTTAAGGTTGGAAAATCGAAGTATAAACTAGGTTTACTTCCCACACAGTTGTTTTTAATGTTTTAGACTTAGGCTTTGTGTTGGCAAAATATTCTCTACAGCATCTCTGAGTCATTAATGCTGCTGGGAGTTATTGATCAGTTGTCTGAAGAAGGAAGTTGCATAGGTGCTAACATTTAGTTAAATGATTAAATTAGGTCTCATTAAAAGAGGAACAGAAAGAGCAAAACAAGCAAATCTCTGGTATAGATTTGAAAGCTTCAAAGTGGCATAAAAGATCTTTCCCCATTTTCATTTTTTTACAAGGCCATAACTTTCAAGGGAGGCTTGCGAGTTGGCTGACTAGTAATGGAGTAGTAATACTGTGCTTGATCTATTTCAGTGTTTCGTAACCTTGGCAACTTTAAGATCAGTGGACTTCAATCCCAGAATTCCCCTGCCAGCAGTCCTGAAGTCCACTGATCTTAAAGTTGCCATGGTTGAGAAACACTATTCTATTTTATTATGTCTCTTCATTGGTAAATAAGTTGTGTTTAATTTCTATGCTGGCTTGGAAATATGTAAGAGAATTTTTTGTAAGCAACTTTTTCCAACAAGTATAGGATTTTATGTTTATTGTTGAGCTGAGGGACTGCTCTGCGTTGCAAAATTGGAAGAAACAAAGACAGTGGAAAATATGTGTTTCAAACACTCAATGTTGCTTTAAAATGCAGCCCAAACAAAACACTTCAGTCACATTTACACAATGTGTAGAGTCATGTGTCTATATTCATATGTACAAGCAAATATATAAAAGCAGTCATGTACAGCCATTTTTAATTGGCTCTTTTGTAATAACTTTATTAGATTTTTAAACAAACAAATGTTTAATGTAAAGAAAAGAAGTAAACAAAGAAAGAACAAAGTCCAAAATGCAGAAAAATAAGAAAGAAAAAATAAATACAAAAAAATGACTTTCAGTTTTCTTTTACAACAGTTTCAGGCATAACTTTAGGTAAAACTCTTACTCTATGGTTGTAACATAATCAATTCCTTTTAATCATATATTTTTTCTAAACATCAAACCCATTGAATTTCATTTTTTTCTATTTTGTGCAAAAAGTCCCAAAGGGTTTCCAAAAGGCTTTAAACTTAATTACTGTCTTTTCTCTAATTAAATCTGTCATTTTATCCACCTCTGCAAGCTTCTTCATCTTTACTATTCACTCTTTCACTGTCAGTAATATTAAATCTTGCTACCATTATGCACATTATGCAGTTATTATGTATAAAAACAAAGTTTCATAAGGTTTTTTTTCCCAACATTTTTGTCACTTAGTCCCAAAAGAATAATCTCTGGTTCAGTTCTATATTAATCTTTAAAATGTTCTGAATTAATGAATATTTAAAAAAAAATACAGGTCCACCAAGCATAATAAAAATCCCCTCTTGTTTATATTTCCAGGATAATTTAATTTAGACAGCTTTTCCCATGACAAATACCAAAGGTACATCGTTATATAAATTTATCTTTAAGGTTATAACATAACATAAATTTCAGTTCAGTTCAGTTTCATCTCCGTATGCTCCCATTGGTCAATATCTATGTTATAACCAAAGTTTTTAGCCAGTTTTCTCATTCATTCACTGTAGGAGAGGACCAGGCTGAGCCTGAGGAAGGAGTCAAATGCATCAAAAGTCATGAGTCCTGTGTACCCACAAAAGGTTATCATTAGTCCAAGCCACCTTAAATGCTTTCTTAATTCCTGCTCATTTCCCTTGACTGTTAGTAGCTCAGATTCTTGTAGAGACCTTAAGCTTGCAATCAATCTTTATATTCGTTTGAACTGCCCGAATCACCTGATTTCCCTGGTGCTTGATATTAACTTCTTTTTTTTTTGTCTTTTACATTTCAACAAAAGTTTATATATTTTAACAATAATACATTAATCATCCAGTCTTACAGCGTTAAAAATTAAAACCCTTTTATCTACTTTAAATATTTCTATTAATATACATAGATAAATCACCTATATCCTCCTGATATCAAATCTTGTCTTGATAAGAGTTTGGAAGTTTCCTAGGGAAATTCTAATACATTAACATAAGTTACCATATATTTTCCGACTATAAGACGCACCCTTGTATAAGACGATATGGCATGCGAGTTTCTCCACGCCGATCAGCTGTTCAGCAGAGCACCAAACAGCTGAGCTGGCAAATCTGGAAGATCGGCTGGCTGAGGATCTTGTCCCCTCCCCCCTCCCGTTAGTGGCAAGCCCATAGGGGCTTGACACATGCACCAGGCGGCATGGCAACTCACACAGGCATGCCCTGGGCTGCGGAGGTTATCATAATTTTTCCGTATATAAGACGCTGCACTTGTATAAGATGCACCTGATTTTTGAACAGGGTATTTGCAGGAAAAAATAGCGTCTTATACACAGAAAAATACGGTAACCACTTGTGTTTAGTTATAATTTCTCTTCTATAATATGCTTCTTGACCTGAAAACCGCAAAGGTATTTTCAGACACAACCTGAATTCATATTTATTACCTATTCTTAATATGGTATCTCTGTCAAAATTATTTTTGAAATCTATATTAACTATGGCTTTATCGTATAATCCATACTCATTCAACCCAAACTTCAAATTATGTCATTCTAATTCCAAAAGTCCAATTAACTCAGAGTTGCTTGTTTTGGTAGATGAACAGCTATATAAATTAGATAGATAGATAGATAGATAGATAGATAGATAGATAGATAGATAGATAGATAGATAGATAGATAGATAAAATCGGTTTCTCAGCATCACCAACTCTTTTATCCAAACTAAAAACAAGCTGCAAAATATAATTTCATATCAGGTAAACCCAACCTTCTCTTTCTTTATTATCTTGAAAGACCTTACATTTGACTGTGTTTTCTTTGGCCCTGCCACACAAATTTAGATATATCTTTCTGGCATTCTTTAATTAATAAATCAGTTGTCAAAACAGGTCCCAAACAAAATTTTGTCTGAAACAAAAATAACATATTAATCCTAGTAATCCTTAATTGCAATGATTAATTATGTTATTAATCTATCATTTCTAGGCCATTTCAAAGATTCATTACATAGTCAATGAGGAAAAAAAGTCTCTGGTCAGTTCCCTGATAATAGAAGGAAATGAAGTCAAGGAGATCAAAGAAAAAGATTATCATCTGAAGTTTTTTAGCTTCATTTCTATTTAAAACTTTATTAATGAAAGCATTGTCACCTAAACTATAATTTCTCATGAAAATGAGTCTCTGTGATTGTATGATCAGATACTGTTATATTATTATATTTTTATAATTAATTAAATAGCTTATATATGCATGTGTATGTACACATATGCATATGTATATTTGTATTTGTATTATTTGTTGTCTAAACCACATCTCTCCTTCTATATTAGCTGTTTATGTTGCAGTGTAAATAATCTTTCTATTACTTATAAACTGCACGCAGTTTATAATCTGAAATTGAAAGGATCAATTTCAAAGTTATCTCAGTAGCCTGTAAAGCAGAGGGGCCATTTTCCTGAAGACAATCTGTCCTGTTACATGTAATATAATAGATAGAAGTAACTGTGACACAGAAACCAATAAGCAAACCAATGAAAGGTTTTTCATAAATAAAGTCTGTAGTTATTATTATAGACCTTTAAGTCATCGGAGTTGTAGTATAGCCACCTAGCTGAAGATTTAGGTTAGAGACAGGGCTCTTGGATCAGGTTTAGTGATATAAATTTAGGCACAATTCCTTGTCTTGGCTTTCTTTCATATGTTATCAACCAAAGCACAGAAACACTTAATTCAAGAGAAAGGGAATTATATTCAAAGGAAGGCTATTGGAAGAAAATATTTTATTGTTATTGTTATATAAGCATTTTGAACAAGGAATTCCAAATTAACATCCCATTTGCTTATCAAGTGACTTGGTTAGTCGTGTTCTCTTAGTTTAGGCCAACTTATAGGGACAGTTAGTAGAATATAAAACCATATGCACACACAAACACAGTCACAAGAAGATGCATGAAAGAATGAAGGTATTGATTTTAATCTGTTGCAAAGTTGAAATCAGTATGTCTATTATTGAAAGAAAAATCATCAGGTCCAGTCCAAGCTGGGAATAAACAAAATGGAGATTGCTTAGGAAAGAAGGTTCTTGTTTATTTAAGAACAGAACCAACAGCATCCTATAATTAATAGGAATTTTATTGAATAAAACTCAAATTTACCATCAATTGTTATACGTCCCCCAACTCTCATATTGTCACTTTCTAATTCTAATAACCTTCTGTTTCTTAACATTCATTCTTTCATCCAAACTGAACAATAGGCAGCAAAATATTATTTTAAATTTGGTGAATCCTCTTTCCTTCACATGTAAGGTATCTTGTAGTATTTTATATTTAATTTGTGTTTTTTTCTCTGCCATATAAATTTAGATATATCCTTTTCCATTGTTTAAATGGTACATCAGTTATCAAATAAGTATTGTCTGAAACTAAAATAACATTCTAAGTAAAATATCAGCCTTAATCATAGAAACTCTACCCAATAGTGACAGTTGTAATTTGTCCCATCTTGTCATATTTTTTCTTACTTCATTCCATGTCTTAATATAGCTATTTTCAAATAATTTGCTATTAGTATTTGCAATAATTAAATATTTCATCTTCTTCTCAATATTAAAAACTGATTCATCAGTTGTGTTTTGTCTTATATTCTCATGTTTTTGTTAATATATCTGTCTTCTGTTTATGAATCTAGAAACCTGCTGATGATCCACTGTGGCTCAGTAGAATTGTTATTTATTGTGGCATCTGGAAATATACAGCAAAAACTTTAAATATAATTTTATATGTACCGGTTGTGCAATAAAATGAAATGCAGTTTGGAAAGGTCCATCTTCTCAACAGTGAATTTCCCTGAAATTGCAGCTGACACTCACTTTGAATACTGGCCTTGCTACCAGGGAGGTATTTGTCCTTTGGGGAATAGGATTACCTCAGAGGGCACATGTACAACAAAGTAATCTTGCTAGGTGTGAATGTTGTCATGTGCAGTGATTGTTGATAAATGACTCCTTCTTCTATTGGCTGCAGCAAATCAAAAATAGAGGCGAAATGAGATGTTCTCCTTATTTGCCAGAGTACATGCTGTTAAGTTACACTCGCTATTGTACAATACAGTGACATATCTTTTACAGTGGCAAGTTGAAGGAGATTATGTTTAAAATGAGGGTGAAGGGTGAAACAGAGAATAGGAGTGCATGTTTAGAATCATCTCTGGACAAAATCTAAAGAGAGAGAGAGAGAGAGAGAGAGAGAGAGAGAGAGAGAGAGAGAGAGAGAGAGAGTAGATGATAGATAGATGATAGATAGATAGATAGATAGATAGATAGATAGATAGATAGATAGATAGATAGATAGATAGATAGATAGATAGATAGATAGATAGATACAGGCAGACAGACAGACAGACAGACCTAGATAGAATGATGTCTGTGTCTGTATTTGGTGTTCCCTGAAAAGAAATTCCTATTGTTAATCTTAGGTGCTCTGCCATGCAACATGTAAGGTATCCTTAAAAAGATTTTTGCCTCATTATTTTAATGATTTTTGCACATGGTAATTTTATTTAAGCAGGAGAATGCAAAGTAAACTTATTCAAATTCAATAAATTTAACTGTATTGTGGAATAAACCTCTGAAGCATCCTTCCTAGATGCTTAGACCTTTTCTTATCATCACTATTTCTATCTAAATAAGGTTACAAACTTAACACAAGTTATTTATACTAATGTATATATATTTCTTTATTTCTTAATGTTTTGCACCTGGAATTAAAAGTCAAAATGTCACCCTCTCATCCAGAGTAGAAAGTATGTGCTATAGGGAATATTATATATGTTCTTTTTTCTTTCTGCACAGTGGTCTTCTGTTCATTTCTTACCTTCTCCTGTTCCTCTTCTATAATCCAGATTTATTTCAAATATCCTCCAACCCTCCAATATAGCTTTAGGAAATGTCCAAGTCTCAAGAGGAAGTAAAAGCTAGTTTCATGGGCAAGTAACATCTTTGTATACATTTTTTAAAAACAAAAAATGACACACAAAAATATTATAGCCGGATGCATCATAGCAAAACCACACCCACCCCATTGCCGGCAATGGCAAAAAAATCCCATGATACATCGCGACACGTCACGTGACGTTGAGAGTTTGACACCACTGCTCTAGAAAATGTCAGGTTTTTTTCTTCAAGTCGTTGCCAAAGCATCTGCTTTATGGTATGATTGATTATTACATTGTAAGCTGACAATCCTGTACAACTTAGAGCAGACATTTCAAATACATGTTATTTATTTTTATAATTCTAGTTGCATATACTTTTCTAGTCATGAGTATCTAGTTTTTTTAAGCTCCCTGATTCAATTGCAAATAACAGTTTCACCAGCAGTTGCCTTTTCCCCCGTCTTCCTCCTTTCCATCAGTTATAAGTTTCATTGCTGTCCTTGCGCAGAAAAGTACACAAACGTCTACAGAACTGTATCATGAGTGGCCCACATGAACTCTTCAAATTCAGGCAAGAAAAATAAGATACTCAGTTCTTACGTCTCATGTTTGTGTGAACAAAATGGAGAAAAACAGAAGAAAGAATGCCTTTTATTTTTTCTTGGTCTCAACTTATCCTCCTACAAACTCATGATGAAATAGCATTGACTTGTAATATAGTACAAAGGCAGACTCTGCACTAATAATTGATAATAGTTATCATCATCATCATCAGTCATCATCTTATTATCTTATGGTTCATTGCACAGTCAGCCAGATGTTTAGACTGGACTTGGCAATTTTTATCTACCTATCTAGTCCTTCCCGAGGACCTAGGATAGACAAACGTACTTTTTTGATGATGTTAAAGGCCTCACTACATGATATAAGCTGATCCAAGTAAAGGTGTGTTTTGCAATTGACTGATAGTGATTTTGTCACTGCAAATGATGTTCAAGTAGTGCTCCAGAAGTTTTGGGGTTGCATCCAAGTCTGCCAAAGTCATTCTACTTCTATTTGCAACTCTTTGTATTTTATGACGTTCTTTCTCTTCTCTTCTGCTATCTCCAAAAATTACAGTGTCCACTATTTAGACTTTTTGTCTTTCTTATCAACAATTGGTAAGTCTGGGGGGGGGGGGAATCTTATGTAGCAGATGCTTTTTTAAAAAAAAAATCTAAAGTCCCAGAGCACTTTAGCTTTTTTATTTTTAATTACTTGGCCTGTTTTGCTTGTGGGTAATTTATATTTCCTGCAGTTATTCAATTTTACCATTGTTGCTACTTTGTCATTCTGTTGTCTGTAGATAATCTAAGTGATCTTGCAGCAGCTAGCCAGGAGGTCCACTGTTTCTTCAGATTCTTTGCAGAGATGGCTTTTGCTGTCAGTTGCTATTTTCTCAGTTCTAGCTTTGTATGCATTGTTTTTAAGGCTTGGTATTATAGAGCCAAAATTAGCTCCCAGTCCTTTTATTAAATTTTCTGTCTCTTAGCTATTGTCAGGCCTTGTTATTTATTTATCCTGCTAGTTTTGTGGTGTGTGTGTGTGTGTGTGTGTGTGTGTGTGTGTGTGTGTGTGTGTGTTCGTAGGTACTAGCCAGGTAATACTTTTCTCGACATGGACTAGCTCTAACCTATTACATTTTTCTTCAATATTATTTGCATCTGGGTTATATTATTATAGAAGTAATTTTAACAATTCACTAACAGATGTGATCACATTGAACTGCACAATTAAAATTAAAGTTGAAATGAAGGCTGAAATCAGAAGTTATATGAAGCAAGTTGCTAATGTTTCAATATAGAATGCTTCCCCCAAGTAGGTACCCTCCAGATGTGTCATTTTCCAGAATTGTGCAATACACTTGGCCAGCACTGAGAATTTTGGGTATGAAAGTTAATACATCTGAAAGTTACCCAAACTGAGTAAGAGGAGGAAATAACATGTAACAAAGTAAGAATTGTACAAACTTGCACAACCTAGTTTTTATCCTGTAAGACCAGGATCCACAACTGGATCTAGGTACAAAATGATGGCACAGGTAGGTAACTATGAAGGAAGCATTAAGAAATAAGTGATCTGAAATCATTATTATACTTTGGCATCCCTTCTCAATCTCCCAACCCCTAATTTGGCTCTGTTCCTAGTTTATTTTTTAAAATCCTTTTCAGTTTTCTAAGTTAGGAAGAAATTACACATACTTGCTATAAATATTAACCCTACTGGATATATTTGCAAATTACTCATAGATCTGTCTATGATTTCAGTTTATATTTTGCCAATATCTCTAACACAAGACTGTTCCCTAATCAAACCACTCTTATTTAAGATGTATGCTATGTAGTCTACAAATTGGAAAATTAATTCTTTTTTTGGAAATGAAAAAATTGGGGAATTAATAAGGTGGCCATACTGATTCAGAAAATTAAGGTACTTCCCCCAAGATGAATAAATAATTAAACATGAAACTATCCATTTTATTAGACTATTCATTCTTTTTCTCTCTCTCTCTCATCTTAAGATGCTTAGATTTTTCCCAGAGTTAATGTTTGTACTCTATTTAATTGTGTAGAGGTATTGCTCACAACAACATGAACAGTCTCAAATTCCACTCTTATCTGGCAGGTCTGGAGAATGAATGTGTTATGCCTTTATCTACTTAGATATCAACCTAACAGAGAAAGGATGATGATGGTGATGATGATTTAAAGTACCATGCAAAATTTAGCAATAAACACATACTTGCTCCACTTTTTACAATTTTCTTTATGTTTCTAGTGAATGTCATCCTCCAAATTCACCATATGCTTCAAGTACAATAGGGCCTTGAGGATCTGTAATGAATAGAGACATGAGGAAAAGCCACAAATGGAGCAAGGTTACATGATGCAAAAAAGATCTGTGTCCATATGCTCCCCAGACAATTAAGAATAGCGTTTTGCAATTTAAGCAATTTTCTTATGTATGGACAGAATAAGGGAAAGGGACCTTGGTGGTCTTCTAGTCCAACCCCTATTCAGGCAGGAAACTGTATACCATTTCAGACAAATGGTTGTCCAATTTCTTCTTAAAAACCTCCGGTGTTGGAGCAACTGCAACTTCTGGAGGAAACTCGTTCCACTAATTAATTGTTCTGTCGGGAAATTTCTTCTTAGTTCTAGGTTGGTTCTCTCCTTAATTAGTTGCCATCCATTGCTTCTTGTCCTGCCTTCATGTGCTTTAGAGAATAGGTTGACTCCTCTCTTCTTTGTGGCAGCCCCTTAGATATTGGATCACTGTTATCATATCACCCCTGGTCCTTCTTTTCATTAAACTAGACATACCCAGTTCCCAGAACCATTCTTTGTATACATTTTATCCAGTCCCTTAATCATCTTTGTTCTTCTTCTCTACACTCTTTCTAGAGTCTCAACATATATATATATATATATATATATATATATATATATATATATATATATATATATATGTAGGTCTTTGGTTGTTCGGGTTTTCTCCCGCGTAAAATTGGAAGTGTCTTGGCGACGTTTCGACGAAGTCCCATTCGTCATCTTCAGGCTGGTGTTTTCAGCTTCGTGCTTCGAGCAGCAATGTGTGGTCTTAGCTGTTTCTTCCTTTTAACTGCCAGTGGGGGTATGAACTGATTGGGTGGGAGCTTAGCTGTGTTCTGATTGGATGGAGGTGTGTTCTGATTGGTTAGGGGCGTGGCTGTGCTCTGGCTGGGGAGTTGGCTGTGCTCTGATTGGCTGGGGGAGTGTTATGTTTGGTTGTGCTCAGGTTAGTCTGAGTTGCAGAGGGGTTTAAGATTTGGGCTGCCTTGCTATTTTTTGGCTTCGCGTTTGTGGTCGTGCCTCATTTTCATGGAGGGTGTCAGTTTGCTTCGTGTATGGATTGGAGGGCTTTAAAGTGGCTAATGATGCAGCTCTGGTCTGGCTTCTGGTTTGTGGTCGTGCCTCATCATCGGTGTGGCTTTGGGTTTGCTTTTTGCGTGGATGTGTGGTGGTGACATCCTGTGTGGTTTTTGTGAGTGTGGGTCTGGTATCATTTTTTGTATTAGGGAGTCGTTTGTCAATAAGGGCGGGTTTCCAAATGGCTGGTAGGCGGGAGGTATCATCTCGCTTGTTCATGCTGTGTGGGCGTTTTTCTATCTCGATGGCTTCTCTGATTATTCTGTTATTAAAATGTTCACTTTTGGCAATGGTTCTGGTATTTTTAAAGTCAATTTCATGTCCTGTGGCTTTAAGGTGTTGGACCAGGGAAGATGTTGGTTCCTCTTTTTTGACTGAGTTCTTATGTTCTTCAATGCGTGCACTTATTCTTCTGTTGGTTTGTCCGATGTATGTGGTGGGACAAGTGGTGCATGGGATTTCGTATACTCCTTGATTTTCTAATTCAATTTTATCTTTGGGGTTTCTAAGGATGGTGGATATTTTTCTGTTTGTGCAGAATGCTGTTTTGATGTTGTGTTTATGGAGGATCTTACTGATTCTGTCTGTGGTGCCTTTTATGTATGGGAGGAGGGCTTTGCCGTTTTCTTGTTCTTTGTCTTGGATTTTAGTGGGGGTTTCTTTTTGGATTAGGTTTGTAATCTTATTTCTTTGGAATCCATTGGATGTTAGTACATTGGTGAGAGTGTGTAGTTCGGGTTTTAGGTGTTGTTCGTCAGCTAAGCGTTTTGTTCTGGAGATGAGTGTCTTGGCTACAGAGTTGATCTGTGCTGGGTGGTGGTGTGAGAGAGCGTGCAGATAGCGGTTTGTGTGTGTTTTCTTCTGGTAGATGGTGTGTCCTAGGGAGCCATTGGATTTCTTGTAGACTAAGACATCCAGGAAGGGAAGTTGGTTGTTAGCTTCTGTTTCCATGGTGAACTGTATTTTGGGGTGTAGGCTGTTGAGGTGTGTGAGGAAGTTGTCCAGTTTTTCTTTCCCATGTGGCCAGATTATGAAGGTGTCGTCTACGTATCTGAGCCAGAGTTTGGGTTTGTGATCCGATTTTTCTAGAGCTTGGGTTTCAAAGTGTTCCATGTAGAGGTTGGCAATGACAGGTGAGAGGGGTGATCCCATGGGTGCTCCTTCTGTTTGTTTGTATTTTTGTCCATTATAGATGAAGTATGTGTTGGATAGGCAGTGGTTGGTCAGATCTAAGATGTGTTTGGGGGGGTTATATTTGTTTTGGATAGCTGTCAAGGCTTCTTTGATAGGCACTTGGGTGAAGAGGGATATGACATCAAAGCTCATGAGTAGGTCGCTGGGCTGTAAGTTTTGTTTCTTTATGATCTCTATAAAGTGGAATGAGTTTTTTACGTGTGAGGTGATGGATTCTGCATAGGGCTGTAGTTGTTTGGCGAGAAATTTGGCTAGGTTTTGTAGAGGTGAGCCTATGGAGCTGACTATAGGTCTGAGTGGGGTTCCTTCCTTGTGTATCTTGGGGAGACCATAGAGTTTGGGGCATCTGGATGATTTCTCTCTGGGAATGATTCTTTGCTGGATCTCTTCGCTAATGGGGGAGGCTTTTATTTTGGATCTGGTGGTTTTTTCCAGGTAGGTGGTGGGATCTGTATTTAGGGGTTTGTATGTGGAGTCTTGGAGTAGGTTGGTTAATTTGGTTTGGTAGTCAGATGTGTTCATAACCACCGTGGCGTTGCCCTTGTCTGCTGGTAGGATTATTATGCTGGTGTCTTCTTTCAGGTTACGTAGTGCTGTCTGTTCCTCTTTGGGTAAGTTGCTTTTGGGTGGCCAGAACATAAGAACTCAGTCAAAAAAGAGGAACCAACATCTTCCCTGGTCCAACACCTTAAAGCCACAGGACATGAAATTGACTTTAAAAATACCAGAACCATTGCCAAAAGTGAACATTTTAATAACAGAATAATCAGAGAAGCCATCGAGATAGAAAAACGCCCACACAGCATGAACAAGCGAGATGATACCTCCCGCCTACCAGCCATTTGGAAACCCGCCCTTATTGACAAACGACTCCCTAATACAAAAAATGATACCAGACCCACACTCACAAAAACCACACAGGATGTCACCACCACACATCCACGCAAAAAGCAAACCCAAAGCCACACCGATGATGAGGCACGACCACAAATCAGAAGCCAGACCAGAGCTGCATCATTAGCCACTTTAAAGCCCTCCAATCCATACATGAAGCAAACTGACACCCTCCATGAAAATGAGGCACGACCACAAACGCGAAGCCAAAAAATAGCAAGGCAGCCCAAAATCTTAAACCCCTCTGCAACTCAGACTAACCTGAGCACAACCAAACATAACACTCCCCCAGCCAATCAGAGCACAGCCAAGCCAATCCTAACCAATCAGAACACACCTCCACCCAATCAGAACACAGCCAAGCTCCCACCCAATCAGTTCATACCCCCACTGGCAGTTAAAAGGAAGAAACAGCTAAGACCACACATTGCTGCTCGAAGCACGAAGCTGAAAACACCAGCCTGAAGATGACGAATGGGACTTCGTCGAAACGTCGCCAAGACACTTCCAATTTTACGCGGGAGAAAACCCGAACAACCAAAGACCTACATACAAACACCCGCGAAAACCTCAGAAAACATATATATATATATATATATATATATATATATATATATATATATATATATATATATATATATATATATAGTGGCAACCATAGTATGAAAAGTTTCTGTTTTTCTTTTAGCTATGTTCCTCTTCTCATGCAACCTGAATTATATAAAAGCATTCTGAAGATTGGGATGATATTAGATGCTAATGGAAGTTATGATGTACTGCACATTGTAAAATGCAGCAGATATAAAGGTGTCTTTAAAAAAATCAGGGCCAATTAGCATAAAGTCTGTATCATTCCTGTGTTAAAATAGACCAAGAGATTATTCTGGTGATATGCTAATAGCACAAATCAATTGCTACATACCATTGCTTTAATTTCTTGTTTAGTCTTTCTAAGGCTTTGTTTATTCTAGCCATGACAGAAGAAGATTTCAGATGGAAAGGAGGACACTAGGTGATCTTTCCTCTATTTAGAACCATTAAAAAAACGATTTGGTGGACTGGGATGATGTATCTAGCATTAAATAAATTTTAAGCTTTGCCCTAGATTCTTGATTTTCAAGTCTTTCTGTTTTTAAGGCTTGCAATCCTATAATTATTTGCCTTGGAATAAGTTCTTTTGAATTCCATGGAGCTTGTCTCTGTGTGTTTCTATATATGCATATTATTTTTTTCTGATGCACCTTAAGCTAAATAAGGGACACTTGTACTCAGAGCTAGGAGAAATGAAAAATGGTTCTTCAAGGATGTCAATTAATAATATAAATCTCTGTCAAGCTGACAATGGGAAGACATGAAAAATTTGCAAAGAAAATCCTGTGGAGGACAAAAACAATCCAATGCTTTTAATGCAGGATATTTATCTCACCTTCACAATAACTGACTGCATACATAGGAATTACATACTAGTTTTTTGGGAATGACAAATGCACTATTGAGGAAGAGAGAAAAAGCTTAAACCAATTGGCCCTGATTATTGGCTTCCCGAGGGACTAAATATTTAAGATTTGATTTAAAGTTTTATGCAAGCAGGTCTACAGCAAAACACCTAAACCAGGTCAAATATGTTTTTAATACACCTGTACAGGAGAGAATAGACATTTGGACAGAAAGGCAAGACAGTGATAGATGAAAGCACATTGGATGATTTTTTTACTGATTTGCAGGTAATCAGCAAAGATTTCTGTTTCATGCTAAAATATGTTACAGTGTTATTCCCCTGCCTCCAGTACACAGTTGAAATGAAGAAAGTGCTTGTCAGTAGCAATTTTTGTGATGCTTGTTTTTTGTTTTTAATATAGAACAACTGAAACCTCTGATGTTCTGCTTGGATTTTTCCCAGAGTCAATGCTTGTATACTATTTAATTGTGCAGGGCTATTGCTCTCAGAAACATGAACAGTATTTGATTTCCACTCCTGTCTGGGAAGTTTGAAGAAATGATTATGCTATGCCTTCGTCTATAGATATCAGCCTGATAGAGAAATCGCTGAAGCTCTGCTTCTTGAAATGAACTCCAAGGTACAGAAACCTTTAAAGCAGGGGTCCCCAACCCCTGGTCTGTGGACCAGTACCGGGTTGTGGCATGCCAGCAACCGGTCCACACAAACAAGCAAAGCCCCATCCCCGGGATGCAGGCAGCACACAAAACCACGCACCCTCCGATCCATGGAAAAATCTCTCTCCACAGAACTGGTCCCTGGTACCCAAAAGGTTGGGGACCTCTGTTTTAAAGCATGGGTCCCCAATCTTTGGATCACAGCGATACTGGTCTACGGCCTGTTGGGAACTGGGCCATCCAAGAGGTGGGTGAGCAAGCATGCACGGGATCTAGGTTGCATGTATGAAACCACCACTACCCTCCCTGGTCCATGGAACACAATTTTTCTTACAGAACCGGTCCTTGGAACCAGGAAATTTGGGGATTGCTGTTTTAAAATGTCTGCCTTTCACACCAATGGAATTTAGGATTTAAATAATAATGAAAATACCTCATAAATCTGAGCTCTGTTC
The DNA here is from genome assembly GCF_016545835.1 of Crotalus tigris. Taxonomy (NCBI): domain Eukaryota; kingdom Metazoa; phylum Chordata; class Lepidosauria; order Squamata; family Viperidae; genus Crotalus; species Crotalus tigris. The sequence goes on along the minus strand of NW_024100541.1, from coordinate 1,206,061 downwards.
TTGTGTGCATCATAACTACAGTCAGCTACAGGTTTATAATGCACTTTTATATATGTATGGCAAAATCAATAAGACAACCAATTTATCAAAAGTATTGCATTAATTAAAAAACATCTCATTGTATAAATGGTCAGTCGTAAAACCATCACAGTTAGCTTGTAACTTTAGTATATCATTAATGTACCTTTAGTGGATTCCTACCAGGTTACTAATAGTTTAACAGGATGTGTTAATCTATGAATTATGGTTTAAAAGGTTAGAAATATTATCATGAATATGTCTCTCACTTGAATAACATTGAGAGCTTGAAGCAAATAATGTGCCTAGATTTGTCTGCAAATAGGTCTCTACATTGAAAATTGTTGATATCTTCCATCAGTCAATCATTGTGTTTGGCATATGGATCGTAATGATCCCATTTGTACTTATATGTTGGACTGACCAAAGGCTTAAGGATGGTTTGATTTGATAATATAATAGTTTATCTACCCCAAAATAAAAAAAAAATGATCTCAATTATTCCCAACTGTTTTTAAAAACAATAGAAACCAATTTGAAATACTTCAAATACCATTTGTCATTCACTCAAAATCTTCATAATAGTAGCAAATCTGTCTCAAATTATAGTGCTTCAACAAGATAGTTAGAGATAATCCTGACTTTTACAGATAGAGATAATCCTGACTTGCAGTGATATTACATACATACATACATACATAAAAATACTGTTTATTCTACATATGGTCCTTCTTAACCATAGGATCCCCTATCAGTTTATTTTCTATCAAAACCACTTTAATCAAACCTGCTGATTACCTGCAACAATAAGGGACTCTAAATCCCCAATAAGATGGCATGACCTGATAAAACTATTAAACCCTCCTGTCCTTTAAACCTCCTCCCTGCAAATATAAAGCAACCAAAAAACTATAATATGATATGATATGATATAATATACCGTATTTTCTGGCGTATAAGACAACTGGGCATATAAGACGACCCCCAACTTTTGAGAAAATTTTCATGGTTTAGAAAGTTGTCTTACACCCCGGAAAATACGGTATGTTGGTAAATCCTTAAGCATGCATTTTCTGAAACAATATATATATTCTAGCTAAAGATCTATTACTGTCATGTTGAATGGAGACATTTCCAATTTAAGTGGAAACTCAGACAGATAGACTGTTCATATTCTGCTAGACTGACTGACCGTCTTGGATATTCCTGTCACAATTTTTTGCTTACATATTACATCGATATATTGGATATGATCACAATTTCCAGTCAGTTGAATTATATTCACATTTTTTCAAGACCTTGAAAACTTGGTTCCTGTGCCTAAAACCTGGGCCCTGGGCATGATAGAGCCTGTCTAGTGGCTGTGTGGATGACTGGTTTATTTTTCATATTGTGCATTTTATGTATTTTATTGCAAGCTGCATAGAGTCACATTAAAGTGAGATGGTTTGTCCCAGTCTTTCTTGAGAAAGATTGGGGGGAAGTTGGAAAGAAAAACCGGGAGGCTTATAGTTGTACTCATTACTTTTGGTACTCCATGGCACTCTTCAAGGGAAGAGAGTTACGCATTCCAAGGCGATCATCACTGTCTTTGGCCCCTTAAGTGTTTTCCTAAAGAGAAAGTCATGGAGCAGGAAAAATAGAGCTAACACATCTCAAACAGGGGAGAGAAACCTCTGCACCCAGATGTCTATGGAGATTCTCAGTCATCCAGGTCTTCAAAGAAAAACAAGAAAGTCCAGTTGCCTCATGAAATCCTTTGGGATTCTGTAGCCAGAGGTTCCAGAGATTCCCATCCCAGTTTTAAGTGGTTAGAAATACTTTTGCGAACTACTCAAGTCCAGTTTGCCTTTTTATGCCCATACTTTTTTTTTTAATATGCAATGAAAACAGAAAGTGCTCTGCCTAGCAATATTTTCATGACAGGCAATATTTAAGAGGAACCTCCATCACTGTAAACATTCTAGTTTCCTTTGCTTCTTTCTTTTCTTTTTCATGGTAAGAATTGCATAATGGACATTATTTCCTAAATAATCCTTCTTACTTCCATCACAATCTCTGCATCCTCATGGAAAACCTTGTCTGGGAAAAACTATGTGTGCTCTTATTAAAGCGAGCCATATTGGGGAGCGGGGAAGCGCAAAAGGAGCCAGCATTTGTTTTGCGTGGGGGGACAGGATGGGCTACAACCAAAGAGAGGAACGTAGGGAGGTTCACCCATTATCCCCAGTAAAGACGTAGATGGCATCTCGATAAGCGATCAAGGTGTGCTTGCTACGGCTGGAAAGAAAAGAGAAGACAACCTTGGTTTACATCCCTTCCCTAAACTTCCCTAAATGCCCCTCCAGTCCGGCATTTCGTCAGTGGCTCCTACATGCTGTTCAGCCCCACACCAAGCCGAGCCCTCTGCAGATCCCAGAGATGCCTCACCGAGCCCCGACGAACTCATCACAGGGCGGGAGGTGGCGCCACCGGTGCACCATCTCGAAAGGCCCAAAGTTCAAAGTCAGGTATTCGATGCTGTCGGAGCAGCTATGATCAAAATCTACGCTGGGCGCCACCTTGGACTGCCCGCCAGAGTTGGCCGCAGCCGCCATGGCCCGGCTTTTGCTGCCGAGGACATCGACCAAGACCGAACGTCGACTACAATTCCCGACATCCCACGGCCCCGCCGAGACCGTTTCTTATTCGGAAATCTGACTACAATTCCCAGCATACCATATGTTTCCTGGAGTAGCATTTTCAAGGGTGATCATTTCATTTTATAGCTTGTATTCGAACTATACTCGGTTCTGATCATTGAGTCGCATATACTCTTTTGAAGTACCCGTATTTTTTGGCGTATAAGATGACTGGGCGTATAAGATGACCCCCGACTTTTGAGAAGATTTTCATAGTTTAGAAAGTCGTCTTATACACCGGAAAATACAGTAATACAACAATACTATACTTTATACAGTAATGTAACAATACTATACTATATTATATTTTATATCATATGTTATTAGTTGTTTTTGCTATTTGGTTTTCATATTTTTAAACTATGCTCGCTGACCAGAGGCAATTAAGTATAAGTAACAGTGAAAAAGACATCCTAGTCCAAATAAGAGCATAACTGGCACAACAAACAAATCTGGAAAAAGACCTTCTTGGTGCCATCTATTCCTCAAGTAGGATCTAAAAATCCAGTGAAACTCCCAAAATGCATATCAGTTTGATCTAGGAAAGTGTAACTCCATCCAAAGATGGGAAATTCCTGATACCAGAAGAACTTAAACCCCATAGCCAGTCTGTCTTGTCTGTTCATCCTTATTCAGGAAGACACAGAGTATAATATAGCTAGTATGCTTAGTCAGCTGGGATTTAAGATGTACAATTATCTTCTGCATGTTGGCATATGACTTCACCCGTTGGTTTCTTGTAGTATTAGAAATGAGAGTGTCAAACCCTAAAGCACCCACAAATAAGGAGCTAAGAACTGATCTTACTGTCCCCACCAATACCAACCTGAACCAATCAAAGAGAAGAATCACTGTAACACTATGTCTCTTCCACCTTTAAAAAGGTCCTCAATCCCAATTTTCATCATAGTCCATTTTGTCTCTTGAGAAGCCCCTTTTCTCATCCTAATTACCTTATTTATCTATTTATCCTTAAAGTATATCACACTGAACACCTAGATTCCTACCACCTTTGCCCATTCTTTCTTGTCATGGCAAATTTGTACCAGTTCATAGTGGCTTCTCTTACTTCTCTCATTTTTGTGGAAATAACTGAGTTATATCTCTCTTCTTAGAATTAATTCCCGATGAACTCACTAAAGCTCACTATAAATGTGATCTGGTTGGATAATTTCTTAGTCAAATTGCTCACCTCCTGTATCATTTCTGAAATCAGAACATCATCCATAATTTGTGTATTAAGATATCAAGGTAGAATAGTTTTATAAAATATTATTTTTATTATAATCAAGATAGAATCTTTTCTAATGGTGGTAACTTGCCACTTCTTAGGGAGGCACTGGAGTCTTTTTTCTTAAAGAAAACTTTCTTGAATTTCTTTTTAAGTGAATTTTTGTTGGTGGAGAATCTTTTAATCACAAATGCTGAGGACTAAATTTGGAATCTCTTTACATCAAAATCATGAGGTGTAGCAATGAACCATGGCTCAAAGAAGCTTTTTTGTCCCTCACACTTTACATTGTGTTAATGTCATAGTCTACATTTATTGATAAAACCCTTCTGTTGTTGTTTTTCAGTACTTATGACTACAATCTGTTCCTGAGTAGGCGGCAAAGAGGGATATTTATCCAAATGTATGGAAAATTATTCAGGTGAATTGTGTAAGCATCATTGACTCAAGGTCCTGAAAATGCATTAGATAATGTGTGGGCTGGAGTGAGAGGATTGAAGGCCATCTGAATGAATTAGGAACATATAAAAATAAATTGTTTTATAAATGGAACAAGTGAAAACAACTTTAAAGAAAGAAATAAGCTCTGGCTTGTATGGCAGTTTGACACATTGTTCCAATGGATAAGATTAAAGTGATTTATTGAAATTTAATGCTGAGTAATGTACAAAAGTATCTGGATAGCCAGACATAATTACTGTCCTTATTTTTTTTACACGTTAATATATTTGAAGGTTTATTTAAGATACTGCTGATTATATATGGAAATTGCATAATTTTAAAAACTAAATTTCAGAAATTAAATCAAGTCTGAGCATGTGTTCTGGGTATAGAATCCAAGATTTCTTGTAATTGTTTTCTCCAGGGAGAGCATGATTCAAGATATTCTTAGATTAATTTGGGAGAATATATCTTCCACAAAGTGTTTTACGGCGAAGTCCTTTCATAGGCATAGTTAGATTCTCTGTCAAGCACAATTCTTTTCTAAATGTTTGAATGCACTTTTAATATATATTTTGTGGTAAGTAATTTGATCTAATATAAAGTATTCTTGCATATTAAATATAATTTGTTGCAGGCCATTTTCCTAATACATACATACATACATTTCTGTGTATGCTTTTGTATCCAAAATTTATATCTCAAGCTCCACAAAACTGCTATTTTTGATACATAACAGTACTCCAGTTTTTATATCACTTTTGGAGCTGTGAATTTGGTAAGCTCAAATTAAAATAAGTTACTTTGATTTGTCCCATATGGGTTCTATCTTTCCCAGGAAGATACAAGGCTATTCATTTAAAAAGTATTCTTTTCCCATTAAAATGGTTGGAAAATGTTATCTATTGTTGGCTGTAGTTTCACTGTATAACTATGCAATATTAAGATAATGTTTTTCACCAGTTAGTAGTGAAATTATAATCTATCTGGTGCTTGTTACACTTTCTAATCCATTTTTTTCTGCCAATAGGAATACAGGTATATCAATTTCCTTTCTGGTTGTCTGGAATAATTTATCCTACCAGATTGGGAAAAGGCGGCTTATATTTTAGGATTGTTCATACTTAAATACAAATAATTTGGAAGAAGTACTTTGGACCATGCCTAAGTGCAGCAGCTCTTGTTATTCATTAAGGCAGCCAATCTTCAATGTAACTCTTAAGCCAGCACAACTTTTCTTCAAGCTCTTGTGGAAGGTTGGGGAGAAACAGGGAGGTAAAGAAATCTTTATTAAATAGTAGAGAGGTTTTGGGCTCCCATTTCTTCCATACTATCTCTTCCAAATCATTTTCAAAATGTCCTCTATTATGCATACCCCATTAAAAAAATTAAGCTGCGAAAAAGATTGTTTTAGTTTTGGATTATAACTGGCTGTTATATTTCACATAAATGTGTTGTAATTCGTGATATGTGCTGTGGGAGAATTTTAAGGACTCTTTTAATCCTTCTGTTCACTTCCCACTGTTGCATATTTAAAGATACTTTATGAATTCATAAGTTACAACTGGGTCTACATACCAGAAAGAGTAATTATAAATATTTATGAGGCTGAGTCAGGCCATTTGCTTATTTGGTTCATTTCTATGCTCACCAGTTTCTCCATCCTGGCGTTTTTATCCAAATGTGATGGACTCCAGCAGCCTCAGAGTCTCCATTGGGATTGTTGACATCCAACCTCTGGAGGATGCCAAGTTATAGAAGACTGGCCTATGTTGATATGCAGTGTCTCTGAAGGTGTTAGAATAAATTTTTCCCAATCCTGTCATAATAGGAAGCTGTCTTATAATGAGTCATTCCATTGATCCATTTAGTTCAGTATTGTCCCCACTGTTTAGCCATTATTATACAGTAGCTCTGTCTAGAGATGTCAAGGAATGTACCCGGGATCTTTTGCATATGAAATATCATAATTTCTTCTTTGTTTTCTATGAAAAATTCTGCACAATTCTGTTAATGCACGGCTGTCAAGCTTGCCATGTTACATGACGTGTCGCAACATATCGCAACTCTTTTTGCATTGCCGACAATGGGGTGGGCGCGGTTTTGGTATGATGAAACTGGCCCACTGGCCGGCAGTTTGATATCCCTGTTTAATGTAACCTTACAATAAATATGGCTCAGCTTCTTATCTGGATCACCTCAAAGAGCAAACAAATCCATGCTTTATGCCAGTGGTTCTCAACCTGTGATCCGTGGACTCCTGGTGGAAGTGATGTTGTCACAGGAGTCTGTGAAGGCTTGAAGAAATGTTGAGTTAAGGCGTGGGTGTCCGTGGTCATGGTCCATGGTCAGAAAAGGCATTTAAAGGGGGTCCATGACAAAGAAAAGATTGAGAATCACTGCTTTATGCCTTAATATAATAGATGAACTCTGCCATTTCATGTCAGAGAGACAATGATGGAAACAGAAGGATAAGTAACTCCACCTTCTATGTTATATATACTATGTTCCTAAAGCTTAACGTCCATTTTGTAGCAGTAGAAAGGCTTTATACACCCAAAAAAGGACAGCTGATGTGTGTCTGATTTATAACCCCATACATGCAAGTTTGCCATACTCAACTTGCATTGTAGCTCTTTTTCATGGCTGCATACACTGTAGCATTTGATAAATGAAAACAGGAAAGAAAAAAATTAACTCTTTTTCCTGCCCTATTATGCTGTTAATTCAAAATAACTTCTAAAACCAATATAAATATTCAGTGGTTATCTGGCAAACACAAATAGAAAAATATCTTCCTTGCTTGCTTTTAATTTATGCTTTTATTAATCATAGCATTTTATACTGGTGGCAACTCAAGGGGATTTATATACTAATCAGCAATACCCATGTTAAGTGTAGAGATTACTATGGCCTACATACATAGATAAATTCAGTCAGAGAAAGAAGTTGTTGGATGGAGGTTTTTAAAAAATATTTATTTATATTAAATGAACCACAGTGGTATAATGGTTAAAATGTAGTATTCCAGGCTAATTCTGCCTACAATCTGGAGTTCGATCCTGATGGCACTCAGAATTGACTCAGCCTTCCATCCTTCCAAGGTTGGTAAAATGAGGAGCCAGATTGTTGGGGAAAATATGCTGACTCTGTAAACTGCTCAGAGAGTACTGTATAAAGTGGTATATAAGTCTAAGTTCTATTTCTATTGCTATTTGGCATACAGCATAGAGCACATGTAATAAAATTTAGAAAAGAAATACATAATGCTATGAGACATACATTATATATATATTTGAATTCCTAAAAATTACAAAATTGACTACATAGTTCCATCGGGCACGTATCATAGCATTGTTTTTAAAATATGCACTATGCATTTTAAAATACATTGATTCATAAGAATAGAGTGTGTTCTATATATTATTACCTTTTTTAAATAATTGAACAACCTTCTCCAATTTTATATTTGATCTATTTTGTGATACATGCTTCTGTTTATTGTCTTTGTGTGTTTTTTAACTTTCTGAACTATTGTGCTGGTTGTTTTTCTTTTTACACTCAGTTTCCATGATGTGCAGCAGTTTGTTTAACTTGAAAATCCTTGTAGAGGCTAAAGGTTTTAAATGTTTTTACTTTTAATTGATTTGATTTTCCTTTTTATTAGCCTTCTTTCTTGATTTAATGCCTTCCTTGGGTTTGTTTGTTTGTTTGTTTGTTTGCTTCCCAGTTATTTCTGTTTCTCTTCTTCAATATTAGGAATATGGCCAGCAGTAGCTGGTGGATATTCCATTGGGATAACTTCCAGTTTATGTTCTTTTCCATTTACTGTTTTAAGTATCAATTCCATCAATGTTTGTAATGGACCTTTACACTCTTCTAAAAAGGATTTTTTTTATGGAGATGTCCTTCACCCAAGCATAGGCCAGTCTGTTTAGATCAGTGGTTCTCAACCTGTGGGTCGCGACCCCATTTGGGGTCGGATGACCATTTCACGGGGGTCGCCAAACAACATGATCCGCCATTTTTTTCCTCAGTCGGTGCAGGGGCGGCGCCGCACATGCGCGCCGTGCAGGGGGCGGCGCAGGGGGGGCGGCGCACATGGCGCCATGCAGGGGGGCACCGCGCATGCGTGCCGACTCCTTATGACCAGGGTCGCCAGTATAAAAAGATTGAGAACCACTGGTTTAAATCTTCTTGTTTGCTAAATATGTCTAACATTAGCAAGCCTAATCTTAAAGATTTGTTAGAATTTCCAGTTGCTAAACCTGGAGTTGGAGGATTACTTATATCCTCAGTTTCTTCACCTTCCAATATAGTCCAGTTTCTGTCTATGGGAGTGTAATTTGTTGTCAATATGTAAGACTGTTGATTCATTAGGGAAAAATTTTTGGTTAGGTTTTTACTCCAGTTCTGGCAAGCTCTATTGTAAACATACAGTGAGGCCCTAATAACAATTCATAAGATGATTTCGCTATATGGCTTTTATTTGGGGTAATTGAGCCATTGTTTTAAGAAGAATCAAGTGAAAGTCTTCTTGGAGGAAAGCATCTGTAATTTTGATTTGGCTTCCTCCATCATTATAATCTTCTACAACTTCAGTCTCTGGCTCTAATACTACTCAGTAATAGCAATCTCTTTTGAGGAACACTTTAAGTATTTAAATAATAATAACAGCCCTCCTACTCATTATGTCCCCATTCATTCTTTCATCCTTCTGCAGTAACTACTCTCAGCTCTATTAACTGACTGCCTGTATTATACTTGTGAGAGCTAAAATGGGTTTTGTGAGATAAGACAGGAGGTTAAAACATATAAAGAACAGTTGTTGGAATTGGGTATGTCTTGCTTAATGAAAAGAAGGACTCTGGCTGATATGATAGCAGTTTTCCAATATTTCAGGGGTTGCCACAGAGAAGAGGGGGGTCAACATATTCTCCAAAGCACCTGAAGGCAGGACAAGAAGCGATGGATGGAAACTAATCAAAGAGAGAAGCAGCCTAGAACTAAGGAGAAATTTCCTGACAGCGAGAACAAGTAATCAGTGAAACAATTTGCCCCCAGAAGTTGTGGGTGCTCCAACACTGGAAGTTTAAGAAGAGATTGGACAATCACTTGTCTGGAATGGTTATAGGGTTTCCTGCCTAAACAGGAGGCTGGATTAGAAGACTCCAAGGTCCTTGCCATCTCTGTTATTCTGTTAAGACAGTTGGAGTTCCACCTTTAGTTTACATTTGTTTGTTACCACTTCTGTGGTAAAAGCAGCTTGTTGCAGTCAAACCACAGGTGATATTGATGCTTTGTACTTCCATTTAAAAATTCATACTCAATATTTATGGAATAAAGTTTAAAATTATGAGATGGAGATCACAGACTAAAAATAAGATAAAAACTGCTATAAAATTAGGCTATATAAAATATACTGAACAATTTAAGGAAAAAAATAGTTATTGCTAACATATTGTAGGAACAAGTATATTCCCCAGTGGCACCACACAGAATTTCAGCACAGTGTATGTTATAGTGGAATTCTTATCAGACAACATTAAAAATATCTATAAAATGCTTGGGGCAACCTAGGAAGTTTATTAGCAATGGTGTAATATTGTAATTAAATGATTTTTAAATTTATTTTATCTGTTTGTTATTCTCTTCGTTCCTATTTTCATTTTATCCTCATTTTATGTCCCTTAAGTTACTTGCCTATCCAATCTGCCTTCCCCTTCCAATCTCTTCCATTTTGTGAAGAATGAAGAGAAAATAATATTTTAAAACAGTCTGAGGAGGGTTGTGCTTGACTAGTGAAGGATAAAGAAAGGAAGGTCTTAAGCCAGTGGTTCTCAACCTTTCTAATGCCGCGACCCCATAATATAGTTCCCCATGTTGTGGTGACCCCCAACCACTTATACATCACTGGGTGCCAGGGGCGTGGCCAAAGAAAAGGGGAAAAAAATGGCGGACAGCCTTGTTTGGTGACCCCCGTGAAATGGTCGTTCGACCCCAAATGGGGTCCCGACCCACAGGTTGAGAACCACTGTCTTAAGCAGTGGTGGGATTCAGTCAGTTCACACCACTTCGGCAGAACCAGTAGCTAATTTTTTGTTGTCAAGGCCCAGAATGGACTTCTGGAAGCAGCATCCACAGAGACAACTGGTTGTTCACATATTTGAATCCCACCACTGATCTTAAGTAGTGGGATGAAGTAGGAAAGGAAGGAACATTCTAGAAGTGGCCATGAATGACTATCTGCCTGTTTTTGTACAGCAATGTTTTGAACTGGAGAGTTTTCTCAAGGTTTATATTTTTAAAAACTCTGTAATGTGCTGTCCTATACTTTCTTCAAACTACGTGTTATCTTGGTAATGTTCCATTATTGCTGAGGCATTAATATGTATTTCTCTATAAGCAAGTTGATAGAATAGGGACTGATGGGAACATATTATCTGATATTTATCTGCAACACCTATTTGATTTTCTCTTGTTATTTGTTCTTACCAAGGCACACAAAGAACTTAGCGTTTTTTCAGATTGTATCATAGGATAATATTACTTCATCTGAATAGGGCTGGAGGGAAGGAGAAACAGCAAACATTATCAGAAAAATGGGAAAATGAGAATATATTCACAGTGCTATTTTTCTGTTCATCACACTGTGACTACCAATAGCAAACATTTGGAAAATATTATCTGAATGTTGTGGACTTGTATTTCAGTAGCCACAATAACATTTATAAAAGAAAGAATAAGTAAACTCTAAGGTTCCCAATCAGCAAGTCATATTCAAAATGAACTGTTGTATCATCTGTGAACTTCACAATATGGTTGTTGTGCTAGGTTTGCCACCAACCATACTATAAAGTTCGCAGATGATACAACAGTAGTAGGCCTTATTCACGATGACAATGAGGGTGCTTACCGCAAGGAGGTTGAGGGGTTGGTGAACTGGTGTAAGGAAAACAGCCTAGTTTTAAATACCGGAAAAACCAAAGATATCATTGTTGATTTCAGAAAAGGCAGGTACAGCCACATTTCTCTGTGCATTAATGATTCACCTGTGGAGATGGTTACCAGCATCAAATTCCTGAGTGTGCAGTTAACAAGTAGGCTGGCTTGGTCACTCAACAGCAAGACACTGGTGAAGTGGGCATAGCAGCAGCGCCTGCATTTTCTGCGTCACATGAGAAAAGCACATCTTCCTTCTTTTATCCTTACCACTTTCTACAGGGGGACGATCGAGTGCATTCTGTCATACAGCATCACAGTCTGGTTTGGAAGCATCACTGCTTCAGACAGGAAGGTGGTGCAGAGAGTGGTGAGGATGGCTGAAAAGATCATTGGTAGTTCCCTCCCTGTCATCCAGGAGATAGCACATAACCAATGCTTGAGCAGGATCCCTAAGATTGTCTGGGACATTACATATCCTCTTCATGACCTGTTTTCCTTGTTACTTTCTGGGAGGAGGCTCTGTGGTATCTGAAGCAGAACATCCAGATTCAGCCAGAGTTTCATTCATACAGCATTAAACTTGTGAACTCTGAAGCTTCCTCCTTCCATTATATATTCAAGATGGACAGTATTTAATATTTATTTGTTATGTATGTATAGGGGTGTGGGTCTATACATATGTTGTATATTGTATGTTTAAGTGTGTGTTATGTATGTGTTCACTTTGAGAGTGGGCAACTAAATTTCATTTTTGATGTGTGCCATTGTGCCCACAGTAAAAAAATGACAATAAAGCTTATCTTATATTAAATTTAACTTCCCTTTAAAGATTTCAAAGCAGCGTTTTACTACTTTCAGAAGTGTTTCATTTCATCTTGGCTATAATTCAGATCATTATAAATTTATGCATGTCTACTCAGGTCTCACTGAGATCAACAGAGAGGAAGGAAAATGTGTATCATAATAGACCTTGTTGGGTTTAATCAAGCCATCTGATGCACATTTATCAAGATCATTCTAATAATTATCTATCTATCTATCTATCTATCTATCTATCTATCTATCTATCTATCTACCTTATTCCTTCTGTCAATTTGTCAGAATATCTTATTCTTTCTGTCAATTTGTCAGAATTATACCCTATACATAGGATATAATTTAGTGTTCAATGAGACTTATTCCCAGGTAAATATGTCTGGGTTGCAATCTGAATCAATTTTCCTAGAATTATGGCTTACTGAAATAACTAAGATCTCATTTTGAATCAGATGCAAACAATATACTATTACTTAATTTCCCTATTTTGAAGTAGCATTGTAAAGATATTGCTATTTGGATATTCCTGCTGCTTGGAGATTGAGCTTTTATTACTGAAATATTTTTAATGATACTATATGCATATTTTGTAGAACTTTATTAATACATATACTGGATATAGAGTGAATATTTTATAAGGCATGCATATTAAGAAAAATCTTGCCAATAAAAGCCATCATTTTTACATTTTGTCTCTTATTTTATAACATTCTCAAACTAAAACAGTAAGAAAAAGTCAGGTGAAAGACTACTTTAAAAAATGTTTTCCTCCTTCAGTATCTATATTTTTTACAAAACAACTGAACCTGATCTGGAAACGATTGTGAGTGACTCAGAACTTTATAGTATTCCATAAAATGCCAGGTTGATGAAAGGAGTGGAGAGAAGAGCTGTCCATTTTCCTCTAGACAAGAAGTCTAGCCAGAAATATAAGCTCTACCTTTATTTTAGGTTACATTAACAGAATCTTGCAAGTCTGAAAGTCTCCCACCCATCACTTTTACTCTTCAAAAAACTAAGGAGTGTCTCAAATGCTTTTTATCATCTCTTGCTCTTTCAGATTCTAATTTTGTCTGTTGTTTACTCTGTAGTTCTTCCTCCTGTCTCCCTGGTCATTTCCATATCCTATTACAGTTATCCATCAAAATTGATTTAATTAGGATCATAGTAAGATATCCTTTCTATACTTCAGGAAAATACCAAATGTTTCAGTGATTCCTCCCCCTGCCAACTGCCTATCTAAATTTAATCTCCATACTTCCCATGCTAATGAATGGAACATAATTGTGAAGAGCATTCCGGTAATGGTCTTTTTATATGTAACAATTGAGGAGGCACAAGAAACAAAGGGCACAAAATACCCTTTTTAGGTAAAGTTTGATCTTGAATGTTATGTTTTTACATTATTTTAGGGAGACAGTTTGGCTAAAAGGTAGCATCTGAATAAAGTATGAAAATAAGGTCCTTATCTTCCCCTCAACGACTCACCTGCTATTCTAATCTGGTTCTTAAAAGATTAGAAAAGGGGAAAAAATCAAATCAATATATAGGAACTGTGGTGGTACAGTGGTTAAATGCAGTACTGCAGGCTGATTCTGCATTCCCACTGCCAGGAGTTCAATCCTGACTGGCTCATAGTTGACTCAACCTTCCATTCTTCTGAGATCAGTAAATCGCTTAGAGAGTGCTGTAAAGTGCTATGGAGCTGTATATAAGTCTAGGTCCTATTGCTATAGGCATAATCACTGGAAAACTATTTCCTACTAGTGGATATGCAGACTATATGTCCAGTGTTGGTGAAGCCAAGCAGCTATGAATGTACACATATATGTAAATGATCTGGAAAGTCATTAAAGTAAATGTAAAATTATGAGATGTACATTGACATTTTTTTCAAGGTAAATATAAATATCCATTCATAATTCAGCTCTAAGAAGAAGACAAAGGCAAACATAGTGAAAACATTGCCAATAAAACTGCCTGGATTTGTCTAGGAAGTCACCTAGAATCATGCCTGACCTGACACAATCAAACAAAAAATATACAAAAGCAGACAACATATTGCTGCCTAAATTTTGCTGCTTAAGAAAGTCTGAAAAACTTCTCAGCTGTCACTGTTTTATGAACAGTGATCCATTTAAGAGAAGCCTCTCAATTTTTTTGGGAAAGCTGGCAAAAACCATTTTTTTCTAGAACAGTGGTTCTCAATCTGTGGGTCGGGACCCCATTTGGGGTTGAACGACCATTTCATGCGGGTTGCCAAACAAGGCTGTCCGCCATTTTTTCCCCCTTTTCTTTGGCCACGCCCCTGGCACCCAGTGATGTATAAGTGGTTGGGGGTCACCACAACATGGGGAACTGTATTATGGGGTCGCAGCATTAGAAAGGTTGAGAACCACTGTTCTAGAAGATGATAGGTTGATTCCATCAAAGTGCATAGATTACTACTGTGTTACAGTTTTTTCTCTTTGTTTTTAATGTTCTTGTTGATATTAAGAGTCAAAAGTCCTTTTGATTATTGTAGAACACAAAGAAACAAAATGAAAAAAAAAGGTGACTGTCATTAGGAATTATTGGGAAATAATTCCTGACAAAATGAATAATTATGGGGAGAAAAAGGCAGCAATGTATTACCAGATGTATCTAACATTGCATCCACTTATGCCACTGAATTATTGGGAGATGGAAAAGTTGCAAACTGATACCTTTTCAAGTCCCCCCACAACCATGGGATCTCTGTGGGTAACTTTGGGTCAGTCACAGTTTCTCAGCTCAGCCTACTCAACCTATCCAAGCTATCCAAAGAGCTGCTGATACAATTCTATAGAGGAATTATTGAGTCTGTCACTTAAACCTCTACAACTGTCTTGTTTGGCAGGACAACCAAACAGGACAGATTACAGAGCTCAATGGATAGCTAGAACTACAGAAAAAACAATGGCAATTAGCCTCCCTTCCGTTGAGGACTTGTATACTGCATTGGTCAGAAAGAAGCTGAGGAAATACTTACAGACACCCTACCTCCTCGACATAAACTGATTTGACTTCTCCCTTCAAGACACTGCTATAGGGTATTGCCTGATAAAACAACTAGGCATGCCATCACTCTGCTAAGCCCATAATTCTCACAGCACCGTCTTCTGTCTAAGGATATTTACCCATGTTGTTGTTGTTGTTGTTGTTAATTGCGAAGTCGTGTCCGACCCATCGCGACCCCATGGACAATGTTCCTCTAGGTCTTCCTGTCCTCTACCATCTTCTGGAGTCCATTTAAGTTCACACCTACTGCTTCAGTGACTCCATCCAGCCATCTCATTCTCTGTCGTCCCCTTCTTCTATTGCCCTCAATCTTTCCCAGCATTAGGCCCTTCTCCAGTGAGTCCTTCCTTCTCATTAGGTGGCCAAAGTACTTGAGTTTCAACTTCAGGATCTGGCCTTCTAAAGAGCAGTTGGGGTTGATCTCTTCTAGGACTGACCGGTTTGAACGCCTTGCAGTCCAAGGGACTCACAGGAGTCTTCTCCAGCACCATAGTTCAAAGGCCTCAATTCTTTGGTGCTCAGCCTTTCTTATGGTCATTTACCCATGTAGTAGGACTGTATTACTATCATCCTTCTGATCTTACTATCTTCTCCTGATATTACTTTGTTGCTTGTATGAACACTGAGAGCTTATGCACCAGAGACAAATTCCTTGTGTGTCCAATCACACTTGACCAATAAAGAATATTCAATTCCTTGTGTGTCCAATCACACTTGACCAATAAAGAATATTCCTTTGCCTATGTCTACTTCATCGAAGTTTTGCTATGGAAATACATTGGAAGGAAGAGTCCCATGTATGATTTTCTGAGATCCTGTAGAAAAGGCAGGATGGAAACCTAGGAAATATTTTGATTCAGAACTGGAAAGTGAAGTTTAAAAGATACACTTGTCCATCCCATAATTACTCAAACTGAATTTTGAGTCATAAAGTAAGTTTCTTAATACATTGTCTTTGGAGCGGCACATTTCTGGTCAATGAAACATTTATTTGATTCATTTGTTTGTTTGATTGATTTTTATTCTACCTTTATATATGATTAGCTCAAGGCACATCTAATGCTCCTATATATCTAACATTCCTGTCTCTCATTTGCCCTGCACAATTCTGTGAAATAGAAAGCATGAGAAACAGTGATTGGCCCAAAGGGTTTTTTTTATTTCTAGTTTTTTTTGTATTATGTCTATCAATGATATATTCCTAGTGTTCCAAACAATGTGGCTACCCATTATTCTGTGGTCCACTGGCATTACTTTTTAAAAATAAAATATGAAAAATTATTTAAATGGAGACATTAAGCAAAAGAATGACTTTTCTTAGCACTGAAGAATAAGTAGATAGCATACCAGTAAGCCAGAAAACATAAATGACAGCAGCAGTAATAATCTGACATAGCTGAATGAACACTTATGAGATTAGAAACAAGTTGTGGCATAAAGCTACATGTTCCTGTTCAGATATAGTATTATTTTTTTCAACTGCTGAGATATTTATGAATTGTACTGAATCAAATGCCTGTGGAAAATGTGGATCTGTCACAATGATAGACCAAAATTGATTTTATATTTTTTATTGCAGACAACATTATTACAGAAGACATTAAGAGAAAAAACACTTTCCCCTTTATTTCAAATTCTTGATCTCAAAACTTACTTCTCCTAAGACTGATTTATTTGAAAACTCGGGGAAATGGGGAATTAAAACAGAGCTTGGAAGTCTTTGTGTAGCTGGCTACTTAATTGTGTTGCTTCTTTGCAAGGAATGTAAGCATTTGGCAACTTAGCAATCAAAGAATATGTTAGCTAGAGCAGGGGTCCCTAACCCCCAGTCCGTGGACCATGCCAGCGGCATGCCAGCAACCGGTCCGCACAAACAAGGAAAGCCCCATCCACAGGATGCAGGCAGCACTCAAAACCACGCCTCCTCCGGTCTGTGGAAAAACCTCTCTCCACAGAACTGGTCCCTGGTGCCCAAAAGGTTGGAGATCTCTAAGCTAGAGGAAACCTTCAAAGCAATGTCATTGCAGCTTATAGTACTTGTGTATAAAATGCTGCTGAATTGGATTAGAATGCCAAACAGCATGTACTAATGTAAGATTTGACATATTTGAACAGCACAATAATTTGGAAGAGTTATGCCACTTAAAGATCATTCAAAATACAACTTGCATTGACTCAATATTTATGCATAATTTAATCCCATAATTGGTTGATAGAGAATTCATACTGTCAGTCAGTGGATGATTCAAGGTAATTTGAACCAAAAAGCATTGGATTGAAGAGAAAAATGATCAGAAGAGTCATATTGGGCCACATAAAAAGTATTCACCTCCTTTTTCCACAGATGACAGGCTCTGGTGTTTCATGTAACTGCTAATCAACAGAACTACTTCAGATTAGTATAGTTTATGAAGGTTCTTAGAAAGCATATAAGATTCTACTGTTTCCTCTTTTTTAAACAATCCACACCACCTCTGCCTCTTCATTTCCTGTTTCCCTTTTTTGTTCTTGCTACTCTGATTTATTTCTGAGCTCTAGACATAATGCTATAAGAAAGATGAGTGCAATTGTACTCCTGATAGTATCAAAGGTGCCTTGCCTTTGATCTTGTAGGAAACATAGAAATTGTCTACATGTTCTCTTTTCTACAGCATGCAGACATAACATTATAAATTTGTTGAGAATATGTTACACAGTCCTTTCTTCAGGTTGTTATTGGTCCACTCAAAAAACCTTCTGATATAATTTCTCACTCTGCTTCTAAAGTGGATTTTTTTTTTTTCTAATTCTGCATTTGCTATATCAAGTGGCAAGTCTATGGTTTTGATCTAATTTTAGAAGTAAGGCTCTGCTTTTTTCAACTGGCCACGTAAAGCCATTGTTTCTGCCCGAGTTACACATTACACATGACATCTACTAGTAGCCCTCTAGAAAGTACAGGTTTCCCTGTCAATTATATTTGATTCTAGGCCATTGTACTCATCTCTATTTCTTGGCCGAAGGAACCAGTGTTGTCCAAAGACAATTTCCATGGTCACGTGGCCAGCATGGCTACAGGCCAAAGGTGCATGGAATACTGTTATCTTTCCACCTAAGTAGTACCTACTAGTCTACTTGCATTTGCATGTTTTCAAACTGCTATAGGTGGGCAGGAGCTGGGTCAAGTAACGGGAGCTTTCCCCGTTGTACGGAGCTTGGGTCTTGAACCAAGCTATCAACTCTCCAGTTACAAGCTCAGCATCTTTAACCACTGAGTCATCACATGCCTGAAATCAAGTTTGGAAATAATGGTGCATTTGGAACTAATTAAACTATACTAACTATATTAACTATAAAGATAAGATTTTTTTTTTGTCGTTTACTTAAATTAGTCCTAATCAAACTGGATCTGGATAGTGTGAATTTTTAGTTCCAGAATTTTCTAGTCCATACGGCCCATCTCTGCAACTTATCAGAATTGATCCATACATTTGAAGGGCATCCAGATTGGGAAGACTGATTTAAATCATTTCCTCAGAAATGCATTTTCAGCTTTATCTAATTACATGGTAGCTTTCTCTGAACTTCCCTTCCTGACCTTTAACAGAATGAGAAATGCAGCAATTGCATTTTTTTTAATTCCATGTCTTCTTTGTGGTCAAAAAGAGCATTAACTATTGGGGAAGTTCAAAATTAATTATCTCCAATCCAGCGGGTGTATATTTTCAAAATATCTCTTTTATGTACAGGATTATTCCATATTGCTGAAACCAGCGATGCACTGTTTTAAACTATTTAATTGTGTCTACATCACTTATCTATGGCCCTTACCTGCCACTTTTTAGGAAAAGGATATTTCTGAATGAAATGCTTTAATAATAGTGAAATACTTACATCAGAGTCTATACTGAGCTACCCATGCTGATACATAGACTCCAGTAAGTGAGCTAAAATTTAGGACTAACTTCATTCCCCTTCTGAAGTGGGGATGTACAGAGATTTACATAGTTGTTTTGATTATGCAGATCTTTGATTTCCATGAAGTCTCAAACAAAGCATGTTATTGAATCAGTGCCATTCCCTTTATTTCTAAGTAGTCAATTACAGGAAATGTTGGAAGAAGCTTCTATGTGTATGCCTTTGTACAAATTTATTGTATGTCTACTCTTGGAATATTAGAATAATACAGTTGAAAGGGACAATTTAGTCTATTGATGTCATTAGCGAGAGTATTTCAATTTAGATAATTGCATGGGGGCATGGCTTTATGGCAGTCATATTCTTGGTGGGTTTCTGCCTATTCAAAGGTGAACCACCCTTCAAGGAAATTTTAGAACAATTATAAGTGAAGGAGATAATATCTTTATTTAATAATTTATAAACTCACTCAACAGTGACATAAATTTAATAAATAAAATAATCGTGTTTGGTTTATGAGCTAGCTAGAGATCCCTGAGATGTAGAGAAAAAGGGAGAAAACTGTAGAAGAAGAAGTGGCAAAATCTGGAGGCAGAGTTAAAAGAGGGATCAATCTTGAATCCCTATGTAGCTGCAAATGAACCAAGTCCAACCCTACTTGATTTCCATTCTTATCTAACCTCAAGTAGGTGCTAACTGTTAATTGAAAAGATTCCTATGCATAGATTGATTAGGAATAAATCAGCTTAATTGGACCATCACTGTGGAATTGATCTTTCACACCTGACATATTATAGAAATATGCAAAAATAATTAATTAGATATAGAAGGTTGAAACATTCTTTAACTTCTGGGAAGCAAAATATTATGTGGAAGCAATTCAGACATTTTCCCAATTCACTGCACTATAAGAAGGAGGGAAGGTAAAGTATGGCTTTCCTTTCCCTTCCTTTTTTAAAAACATTTTATTTTTATAGTTTCTTGGTGATACCCCAACTTAAATTGTCCCAATTGTGCTTTTTCAAAAGGCAACTGGACTTTCTTGTTTTTTTCTTTGAAAACATTTCACTTCTTGAATGAGAAGCAAAATGTTTTCAAAGGAAAAAAAACAAAGTCTAATTGGAAAACAGCTTTGGAACAACCATGACCTGGATGATTAAGAATCTCCATAGAGCTGATTTAAGTTACCGTATATTCCGCCGTATAAGGTGACCCGGCGTATAAGACGACTCTCGTCTTCGGTGCCGAGTCGCATGCCTAGAAAGTCATCTTATACGCCAGAAACTACCGTAATTTCCGGCGTATAAGACGACTCGGCGTATAAGACGACCCCCAACTTTGGCACCGATTTCCGCACTTTCAAAAGTCATCTTATACGCCGGAAAATACAGTAATTTTGAATAGAATTTGAATTGCAAACTTTAAAAGTGATGGTGAAGGCAGACTTAAAACTAAGTTTGAACTCTTTATGGTGAGTCCTTTAAAGCCCAAGGATTTGGTTTATGGCCAAATTTCTATGTTTGCAAAAGAAAACACATTTACAAGATAAAAAATGTACATATTGTAAACTTAGCTTGATGCAATCTTGTGGTACGGAGATTCTGCAATTTTCAAAAGTCTTAATGGCTCACACTAGCAAAGGAGGAAGGTAAAGGATTAACTT
This sequence comes from Crotalus tigris, assembly GCF_016545835.1. NCBI lineage: Eukaryota > Metazoa > Chordata > Lepidosauria > Squamata > Viperidae > Crotalus > Crotalus tigris. Next base: position 1,185,330 of record NW_024100541.1, on the reverse strand, counting down.
CCCTCCATAGTATAAATACCCTCAAATGTTTGCCTCAAATAGAATGGAAGCATTGCTGTTCAGAGATAAAATGTACCTTTGCCAAGAGATTGTAAACAGTGTTGTACAGTAGTGTAGGGAGAATCCCCTCCTTTTAATATAAGAAAGCATTCATATTAACAAAGAAATGCCACCCCACTCCCAGAAGAGAAAAGGCTTCCCTGAAGTAAAATCACTCAAGTGGCCAGCCCCTGTGAATGGATATTAGTTTCACAAACTGTTCCATTCATAAATAAAATGCCTTTAGCTACAGCCTCCACAGAAGGCTGGAATGTATCAGATTAAAAAGCAGAGACACAAAAGACATGTAAAATCTACATTCCCCACCCAGATCCAAGACCAGGGCATAATCTCTCAGCCACAATAGGAGTCAACCAACAACAATTAGAATATTAAAAGGACACACTCAAGCACAGATTAAAGTACATTTCTCAAGGAACCTGGGCATCTAAATCACAAAGCCCTAGAAAGACATAAAAACTCATCCACTCACCTGTTTTGTCAACTGTCCCAGAACTGATTGCTGTGTCACTTTGCTTCTGATTCCTAAATAATTGGAGACCTTCTTTCCAATTGCAACTTGCCTCCAAATTCATTTCTCCCGGCTTGGAACTGGAGCTGATTTTACTTCCAACAGTAGCTTATAGTACAGATTTTTTTGCCTGGTCATACTGGCTAATGATTTTGTTCAAACAATTTATTCTCTGTGATTAAGAGTTTTAGAAACGTGTAGGAACAAAGTAAAAAGAAATCCTAAGATTATAGAGGGTAAAGGCAGGGGCTGTGCAAATTCATCTGCTTGTAAACATAAGTCTTTCTAACTGGTTCGTTAAATGGAGGTTGCTAAATGCATAAAGAAATATAAAGCTGTTGGAAGTCCAGCACTTCATCTAATCTGAGGGTTTCAAAGTGCATAAAGTTAAATTAATATGATTTCCAGAACAGCTTTATCTGTATAAACCTCTTGTCAGGCTTTTTGCAACATTGAAATTTACAATTCACATTAGTGAACTTTCAAACCATTGGAATATAGTCATTCATTCAGATCTGGGATTTTCCAGACTTTGAGTTTAAAACAAGATACTGATACCCTCCCCCCCTCTCTCTCTTACTCTCCCTCTCTTCCTGCTTCCCCCTCCCTCCCTCCCCCGCCTCTCTCTCATGGTTAGAAAAGACAAAAAGAATCTGTCTCTCCCTGTGAGTACAGCATTACAAAAGTGGCCAATTCTGTTTTTGTTACCAGGAGCTACGTGGAGATATAGAATCCAGAGCCAGATGCTAATAAATGACGTGGACCAGTGGTGGGATTCAGCCAGTTCGCATCAGTTCGGCAGAACCGGTAGCTAATTTTTTATTGCCCAGGCCCAGAATGGACTTCTGGAAGTGGCATCCACGCAGAGAACCAGTTGTTCACATATTTGAATCCCATCACTGTTGCGGACCCCAACAATGAGAATATGGATTCTGTCTCTCTTGAAACATTTCTGTTTTTTTTCTCATTCATACAGAGATATAACTCCTTACTTCCACTCATCTGACTTTATTATGTTATTTATCATGTGCCATTTCATGTAGAGCTAAACAGAGACAAGAGGCAACTGGTGAACTTATTATACACCTGCATTCATTTTCAATCAATCAATCAATCAATCAATCAATCAATCAATCAATCAATCAAAACATTTTAAAACAATTAGGACTATAAAATAAACATACATAGCAACCAAGATACTAGGCCAAATAACAATAAAATCAGGAAACAGGGTTATTAGCACATTTAGCATCCCAGGCTCTGGAATACAAACAGGTTTTTATAGAGCTTTACAAAAAGCTAACAGGGTTGGGGCCATTCTAGTCTTCAAGAGTTTATTCCCCAAAGCAGGGGCTATTGCAGAAAAAGACCAGCTTCTAGTGCCTCTCAGCCAACACTCTTTGGCTGATGGGATCTGCAGCTTATTACTCGGAGGTTAGATATTGGGAAAAGCAAAAGAGGAATATCTTCTGCCTTGGTTATATTAATTCAAAAGCAGGATAAGGATAACCAGGTACTGCTAGAAGTAGCATGCTTGTGGACTGTGGTATGTTTAGCATGTTAGGCTCATTGTAGTTGTAGCAGTATGATGTTCTGTCTAATGATTCTAATCTACCACTGGCATAATTTCTAGCACTGATGTTATCTAGTTGGGTAATCAAATGTTTGCTGACAAACAAGCAAGCTCAGAGAGCACCAAGGACTCCACAGTTCAACACTGAACTACAAATATTCTTTTCTATTGTCATGGCTAGTTCACTGAATATTTAAGGGTCAGTCATTCAAGTCACAGGTCTGTTATGAGAATAAAATGAGGCGAAGGAGGGGGATTCAAATGAAGGAACCTGGAACTTTGATGGGAAGCAATCTGAATATTTAATTCCTACCACGTTTCTTAGTATGACAAATTATGGCTGGATGCTGTCTTCCCCAGAAGACATTTATCACTGTGTTAGTGATAAATCTTTTCCAACTTTGGTAGCTTCCCAATGCATGGATTCTAACTCTTGAGAATTCCTCAGCCAACTGTCATAAACAGAAACCCAGAGAATCAAAAGGAGAGCACTAGGAACCATGGTGGTACAGTGGTTAGAATGCAAATTACAGGCTAACTCTGCCCACAGCCTGGAGTTCAATCCTGACTGGCTCAAGGTTGACTCATCCTTCCATCCTTCCAAGGTCAGCAAATTGAGGATTGTTGGGGCCAATATGCTGACTCTGTAAACTGCTTAGAAAGGGCTGTAAAGCAGTATATAAGTTTAAGTGATAATGCTATTGCTATCATATGGTTTCATTTTTCTTTTTGTGATGCAGATTACAAGGTGTGTACAGTTACCCCCTTGCATATGAGTAAGGTATATTTGTAAATACTTGCTTCAAGTATCCAATCCTCATCCTAAATCCAGTATAGTATTGTTTTGGAATTTATCATTGCTTTTGGGAAACAGGGATTTACAACAGTATTGTATTGAAGCTTCTGAGGAATGAATACTAAAAACATCTGAGGATAATTTTTGGAGGCTAATTTCCAAAGGATAAGCAATGTTAAATGCTAAGCATGCAACAAATAAACATCTTAAACAATGCTCTATATCCCACATGGGGCCAAATAGAACAGATTAATATGAAATCTATAGCATGATATTGGAGCAGTTGCCAATAGCAACCACCAGAATACCGCTGTGTGCCTTCATTTGCAGAGCTCACCTTTATTGCTTTGCAGAATGCTTGTATTATTCTCAACTAAATCCTCTCTCATTTTTTACTTTCACGGGCTAATCAGTGCCTCAAGGTGACTGTGTCTCTTTCAGCTGAGCAAAATTTTTACCTTTTATTGAATTACTGCCTTGGTAGGTAAGAGAGTTCAACCTTGAAACAAAAAGATATGCTTGTCTGTTCAACTGCAGGACGAAAAGGGCAGGACTTAGGATGCTGTCACCTTTTTCCTCTAGAGCAACCAGGATAACTAATCCTAATGTTTTGCGTGGAAACCTGATCAAATGTGTTCTGTATAGAGAGCTGCTGAACATTGTTTTGGATTGTGGCAACATACATAAATGTTTAAGAAATAAACTAAATTAAATGAATTAAAAGCGAATACAATCCTTGGATGTATAAACAGAGACATGGAATCAAAATCATGTGAACTATTAGTACCTTTCTATGAGGCCTTAGTAAGGCCATACTTGGAATACTGCATCCAGTTTTGGCCACTACATTACAGAAAAAGATGTAGAGACTTAGTTGCAAAAATGAGCAACTAAGATGATTAAAGGCCTGGAGACTAAAACAGATGAAGAACAATAGCAGGATTTGGATTTGGCTAATCTAGAGAAAAGAAGGACAAGGAGGGATATGATAGAGCATTCCAGTATTTGAGAGGCTGCACAAAGAGGAGGGGGTCAGCTTATTTCCAAAGCACCAGAAGGCAAGACAAGAAACAATGGATGGAAACTAATTAAGGAGAGAAGCAACCTGGAATTAAAGAGAAACTTAATTAACAATTAACCAGTGGAACAGCTTGCCTTCAGAAGTTGTGGGTGCTTCATCACTGGAGATTTTTAAGAAGAGATCAGACAGTCCCTTATCTGAAATGGTATAGGGCAGTGATGGCGAAACTTTTAGAGACCAAGTGCCCAAATTGCAACCCAAAACCCACTTATGTATCGTCGGGTGCCGGGTGAGCATGGCCCATTGGGTGGGTGTGGCTGCGGTGGTAACGGCAGCCTTGGTGGGACTAAAAAGTTCAATCAATCCCAACCTTGCGAGATCTTTTTTTTTCCCACAAGAAGTTGAAACTGATTGATTGATTGATTGAAACTGGGTTTTTTTGCACACGGCGGCGGAGGCCTAAAGCAAAAAGGTTTTATAAAACCCAGCTGAAGGTCTAGGACTGGGGCGATGGTGTGCATGTCCACAATGAGGGCTCTGCGTGCCACCTGTGGCACGCATACCATAGGTTCGCCACCACAGGTATAGGGTCTCCTACTTGAGCAGGAGATTGGAACTAGAAGACCTCCAAGGTCCCTTCCAGATGTATTCTGATTGATTAAGTACATAATGGCCATGATAAATGGTGACTTAGTAGTGAAGATGATCTTATAGTTATATGGTTGTTACTGAATACATCTGACTCAGGGGTTCGCATCATTCCTCAGGATTCCAGAAAAGAATTTAAACTGTCAGGAATCTACAGGATGTGCAGCTGAGACAAATACAGTAGTCTTTGATTTTACAACAGTTCATTTAACCTGGCAGTACCTTGAGATGCTTGTACCTTGAGAATATTTCACAGAGCACTGTCAGGCTGGTGAGCTGTTCTTATGAATTGAGAAGAGTTCATCAGCCTGACAGTACCTTGAGCTGCCTGCATTTCCAGTCTGTTTTAGACCATTCTCCTTCCCTGTATGCCACAAGGGTTCAGTAGATGGTGTGGACCCACCAGATGCTCTCAATGAAATCACCATTTTATATGAAATGTAATGATATTTTGTACTAAATCATGGTTTGCTCGTGGTGGTTTATTCATGACTTAGTGAACAAGCCACTTTTGTTTGGCTTTAGTCATCATAGCAAGTCACCAATAATGACTTAAAAACAAAAACAACAAGTTTATACAGCCTGTTAAGCCTGAACCAAAGAAAGTGCATTATGACTCATAAACTTTTGGTTGTGCTAATGGCACATGTATACATGAGAATGCACCTAAGGAAATGTGCACTGAGTTAAACTGAATATTGGTTGAATTTGTTATTGGATTTTTTTTGGGGGGGGGGGGGAAGATTGCACTTAAGAATTGGAATATGTACAGAAAGTCTCCCACACTGAGTCTCTACATTGTCAGGCTTCAAGATAGACTAATCAAAGAAAGAGAATTTGAGTATCACAATATCTTTATAGACCAGTGGTTCTCAACCTTTTTAATGCCACGACCCCCAACCAGTCGTAAGTCGAGGACTAACCTGGTCATAAGTCGAGGACACCCAACCAGTTGTAAGTCAAGGACTTTCCCTGCCCAGGAGCGCCGCGCATGCGTGTGCTGCCCCCTGTGCCGGCCGAGGCGTAGCTGGCAAGTGGCAGAGACGGAGCAGGCCGACCCCCGGCTGGGCCACCAGGTGGCCCAGCCAAAGGGAAGTAGGGCACTCTCCGGAAAAGGGGAAAAAATGGTGGACAGCCTTGCTTGGCGACCCCCGTGAAATGGTCGATCGATCCCAAATGAGGTCGCGACCCATAGGTTATAGACCTTGGAGATCAGCTATTAGTTAGAATGAGAACATATAATGTGAAGGTAGGAAGGGATCTTGGAAATCAGCTAATCCAATCTCTATCCAGTGCAGAAATCAGCATCCCCAGCAGATAGCCACCCTGCTATGTTTAAATGCATCCAGTGAAGTTTACCACTTCCACTGTTGAACAGTTTTTAACCATTAAATTTTTTCCCTATGTTGCGTATTGATCTGTTTCCTTTAGTTCTTGTCTTGTCTGCATCTGGTCTTGTCTTCTCTTCTGAAATTATATGTATAAAGTTTGATCAATGATACATGACAGCCCTTCCGATCCTTGAAGACAACTAGCATGTTTCCCTATAGTCTTTTCTTCTCCAGGCGAAATATATCAATGCCTCCAGTGCTCCTTATAATGTTTTCTTTCCAAGCTATCCGCTCTAATGTGGGCAGTATATACATTTAGTAAGTAAGTAAATAAGTGAGTAAGTAAGTGAAGAAGTAAGTGAATAAGTAGGTAAATAAGTAAGTAATGAAATACATCCCGGTTGGTTAGTATCCGACCATGATTTAACACCGAATAGAGAGAAATTAATATTTGTCTTGATATTACTACTGTTGCAGCATAGAATTATATTTGCTTTGTTGGAAACTGCTAGGTCAGTGTCAGCCCTACAAAATAGACCAGACTTGAACACCAAAGTCATGAATATTTTATTTATTTATTCTATGCTCCCCATTTTGCCAAGGCAACCCTAGGCAACTTACATTCATTCAATAAAAATACCATATAAAACATTAAATAAAGAGCATACATTTAAAACTCAGTCAAAATTCAATTGACCTTGATAGAGAGGAAGGGAGAAAGATGCACATTGGGAGGAGCTGGAGTCTGTCTAATCCAATAACCACCTTCAGGATACCACTTCTCTTTGGGACCCAGATCAGTTGGCAAAGCCAGATCAGTTGGCAAAGCCAAGGTGCAGATCACACCTTGGAGGGCCACAATTTTCCAAAATTGGCACTATGGATGAAAAGGCTCTTCTCATGGACTCCACCAGCTGAATTTCCTTGAATGATGGGGTCTGCAGCATTCCTCTTCTTCCAGTATGGGCTAGGTGAGGTAATCCTATTGGGATGAGACAGTTTCTCAACTAACTTGTACCATGCCGTGAAGGGCTTTAAAAGTGATAACCAACACCTTGAATTGGACCTGGAAGGAAACTTGCAACCATGCAGCTCACAGAACATCAGTGTAACATTGGTCTCCTTAGGTGCCCAAGAAGTGTCTGCATTACTATGTTCTTTGCCAGCTGAAGCTTCCAGATACTTTTCAAGGGTAATCCCATGTAGAACGCATTACAATAGTCCAATCATGACAAAACTAGTGTCTGGTTGAGTGACTGAGCACAGGAATTAGCCATCCAGGAAAGGGTGGTCAACCAAAATTCTCTCCTAGCTACAATTGCCACTGCTCATCAAACAGGAGTCGCACAATCATGAGAAATCCCAAATTGTGCACTGGGTCCATCTGGGTAGTACAACCATCTGGAATTAAAGATTAAGTCCAAGAACCCAGAACTCCATGCACACAAAGCCACTTGATCTTACTTGGATTCAGCTGAAGTCTGTTGTCCCCCATTCAGACCCCCACAGGCTCTACACTCTCCAAGAGAACAGCAACAGCATCACTTGAATGACCTTATTAAAGCTACTTTTATTATATAGTTACAATAATAGAAACTTGCAGCTTTGAATATGCCCCTCCCAAAAACTAGGGAGGGTCCAATCTGAATCCCTTTTTCAAATTGTACTCCTCCTTTGGACTTAGGTTTCTCTTATCTGTCTTGCTGTGTTTCTTCCTCCTCTTCCTCAAGGTTATTTTCACAGCCCATTACACTCATAATCAATATTTGATCCTTCAAGATACCTAAATCCAAATGCTGCTGCCAGATATGGTCTTCCTAGGTTACATTAATGCCTTTGATTTTTCCTACTCAAAGATAAGAATCCACATTTCTCGCTCATGAAATTTAATTTGTTGGTTTTTGCTCACTGTTCCAGTTATTCAAATTTTCTCGAATCCTGATACTGTGCAATAAGATGTTTGATATTTCTCTTACCTTTGGCTTTCTGAAAATTCAATAATCATATTTTCAAACCTATCCTCCATATCATTTTTAAATAAACTGAAAAGTGCTGGCCTGAACAGTATTCAACATGGCCTTCCAACTAGATGCAGAACCATTGTTAGATGCTTCACTTAAGCTGGAGTATTTAGCCAACTCTGTGAACCATCTAAATGGAACCATGGTCCAATCCACATTAAATATTTTGCTAAAGTTAATGAGCACTTCATTCCTATGATCAACTATACTGGTCACTTCATCAAAGAAGAGGACCAGATTGGTTTGGCATGTTCTTTTATTGTTGAAACCATGCTGTCTCTTCTCAGGAAAATGCATTATTTTCCATGTACTTAAGACAGTCTGCTCCAGATTTTGCCAAGTATCATCAAACTGTAGTTAGTTAGATTTCCACCACCTCCCCAATATAACAACATTTTTTTTCCCTTTTGTCCTTGGGCACTATGTCTACCTTCCATGATTTCATGGGGATTACAAAAAAGAACTTTCAAGATGACATTTCCACAGGACAATTTCTGCCTGGTTATTTGTGCCTTGAATGAGAACTCTGGATTGGTTTGCCTGAAGATCCATTTGTTTCTTTTCTAGGTTTTCTACAGTGTTCTCAGGAGTCTTTTTTTCAACCCCAAAGCTGAAATTTCACTTCCATAGAATGTGACAGGGAATACCATGGCTTGCAAGATTCTGATCTTTGTATATTACAGGATTTGAATATCTTGTCTAAGGCCTTCATGGCAGGATTCAGTATAGAGCCCTTGGGATCAGATTTGCAAGGGATCTTGTGACCGTATCTTTGCCTGTACAGCAACTTTTACAAAAAATCCCTCATCACAGAGACACATTCCATATATGTGGAAAATTATTTTCATTCACTGGCACAATCCGTGCTGTCAAATGTTTATTAATGTTGCTGTGGTGTTCACTTAGTGCAAAGGTTAGCATATTCTGTGTGTTTCCCTTCCCTCTCCCCCCCCCCAAAAAAAAAATTAAGAGAAAGTTTGTGGTAAAAGGATATAAACTTAATTGGGCTGTGCAGTAAAGAGTTTGGTTTTCATTTATTCATGCCAAAAGGCTGGTACATGTTTTAAGTGGTTGCAATGAATAGAAATCCATCTCTGATCATGTGTTACAGTATGTCGTTTCATTGTCCAATTTGCTTCAAGACTGTATGTTATAGGTAACAGTTGAACATTAGCCCTCCAGAAGGAATTCTTACATAGTTGAAAATTAGATACCCAACTAATTTGTCATCTAATTTTAAATTGCCTGATTAAGTTTTCTTTAATTCAATGGGAGAAGGAAGCTGTTATTGTAAATAACTGGAAAAAGATCAAAGATGTCCAGGCTGGATTTTAGCTGTTTGTTTGTTTGTTTGATTGATTTATATATCTGCCCTATGCAACTCTAGAGAGCTTACAATAAAATACATACAATACATAAAACACACAATATAAAAATAAAACACAAATTTTTGTTTAGTCAAGTTAAATGTTAATGCTTAACAAAACAAAACACAAAACAGGTTGTTTTGCCATTTCCCACATATATGTGGTACGGAAATAAACAGCTCTCTTCTATATGATGCATAAAAAAATAGATAAGGCATTTCAAAGGAAAATAGCATTAACAGAACTTAAGCATGCTCTATAAAACTGGAGTGAAATTAGTAAGGCTATGGCCACTAGCAAAGCATTTGCTTTGAATGCAGATGTTATTTAAGCTTAGGTTCCAGCTACCTTATTGCAACATTGTCTAAAATGTAGATGTGAAGTTCAAGAGCAGTGTTTCTTAACACTGGGTGTTAATTCTGGGTGGACTTCAATTCCCAGGATTCCCTAGGCAGCAAGCCAGTAGTGGGATTCCAATATGTGAACAACCGGTTCTCTGTGTGGATGCCACTTCTGGGAGTCCATTCTGGGCCTGGGCAACAAAAAATTAGCTACGGGTTCTGCCAGAATGGTGTAAACTGGCTGAATCCCACCACTGCAGTAAGCTCTCCCATTTTCAAATTGTCAATGATTGTATTTATTAAATTTATATATGCTGCCCATCTCACTATCCAAGATTTAAAAGCATTGCTCTAGAGGACCTTGTTCTGTAAGGGTTGTAAGGGTATGCATCAAATCAGTTTAAAGAAGACAATTTATACTTCTTTCTTGTCTTAAAGAAAAGTAATTCAAGAACACTGGGCGCTATCTAACAAAAATAAATTCAGTGGTGAAAAAAGTAAGGTTCTACATTTAGTCAAGAAAAACCAAATGCACAGGTATAGTATAGGGGATACCTTGCTCAATAGTAACTGTGAGAGGGACCTCGGAGTCCTAGTGGACAATCACTTAAATATGATCCAGCAATGTGCTACAGCTGCCAAAAAAGCCAACACAGTGCTAGGCTGCATTAACAGAGGGATAGAATCAAGATCACGTGAAGTATTAATACCACTTTACAATGCCTTGGTAATGCCACACTTGGAATACTGCATCCAGTTTTGGTCACCACGATGTAAAAAAGATGTTGAGACTCTAGAAAGAGTACAGAAAAAAGCAACAAAGATGATTAGAGGACTGGAGGCTAAAACATATAAGGAACGGTTACTGAAATTGGGTATGTCTAGTTCAACGGTTCTCAACCTGTGGGTCAGGACTCCATTTGGGGTTGAACGACCATTTCACGGGGGTCACCAAACAACGCAGTCTGCCATTTTTCCCCCCTTTTCCTTAGCTGTGCTACTCCCTTTTATTCTGCCTTTTGAAAGCCAATAGAATAGACTCTCTTGAATAGAATATAATTCTATTGGCTTTCAAAAGCCAATAGGAAATGTCCAGGCTGTCTCTGCCCTGCTGAGCCCGCCAAAAGTCCCATTCTGCAAACGGTGCTGCAAGTTGTCTGCAGTGAAGGCGAGCTGTCTGGAAGTTTCCACCCCTCCCTGCTGAGCAACTACTAAAAATGTAAATAAAAGAGGGCCAGGGGTGGGAGGTGAGAGGCTGGCGGGCGCAGGGAGGGTTGCTGGCGCGTGTGGAGCCTGGCGGATGCCTTACCTCCCTTGGGCTGGGCCAGCTGGTGGCCAGCCGGTGGTCGGCCTGCGCCATCTCTGCTGCTTGCCAGCTACGCCTCGGCCGGCGCAGGGGGCGGCATCACACATGAGCGGCGCTCCCGGGCAGGTAAAGTCTTTGAGTTACGACCGGTTGGGTAGTCCTCAACTTACAACTGGTTGGGTAGTCCTTGACTTACGACTGGTTGGGGGTCACGGCATTAAAAAGGTTGAGAACCACTGGTCTAGTTTAATGAAGAAAAGGACGAGGGGTGACATGATAACAGTGTTCCATTATCTCAGGGGCTGCCACAAATAAGAGGGAATCAAGCTATTCTCCAAAGCACCTGAAGGCAGGACAAGAAGCAATGGGTGGAAACTAAGCAAGGAGAGAAGCAACCTAGAACTAAGGAGAAACTTCCTGACAGAACAATTAACCAGTGGAACAACCTGCCTCCAGAAGTTGTGAATGCTCCAACATTGGAAGTTTTTAAGAAGTGACTGGGCAGCCATTTGTCTGAAATGGTATAAAGTTTCCTGCCTGAGCAGGGGATTGGACTAGATGACCTCCAAGGTCCCTTCCAACATTGTTATTATTGTTGTTGTTGTCGTCGTCATCATCATCATTATCATTATCATTAAGATACATACATATTTTCATAACTTGCTAAGGTAGATTACAAGTGTATTCTTATTGATACTTTGTGGGGGAAAAACAGCCAAGGAAAATTCATCTTTAAATATAAAAGCACTAGATTTTGGGACCAAAGCAAGTTATATTAATACATTTAAAAATTTAGGCAATTCCATTTCTGTCAGGGATGCTTTAAATATCACAGGTTTTCTCCAAATGTTGGTTTTCTTCCTGCCCATCCATGCGTCTAAAGAAAGGTAATCCTCGACTTACGACCACAAATGAATCCAACATTTCTGTTGTTAAGTGAGATATTTGTTAAGTGAGTTTTGCCCCATTTATCAACCATTCTTGCCACAATTGTTAAGTGAAACACAGTAGCTGTTAAGTTAGTAAACTGTTGTCAAGTGACTCTGGCTTCCCCATTGACTTTGCTGGTCAGAAAGTTGCAAAAGGGGATCACATGACTCTGGGACACTGCAGCCGTCATAAATATGAGTCAGTTGCCAAGGGTTTGAATTTTGATCAGGTGACCATGGGGATGCTGCAATGATTGTAAGTGTGAAAAATGGTCATAAGTCACTTTTTCAGTATCGGTGTAACTTCGAGTGGTCACTAAATGAACTGTTGTAAGTTGAGAACTACCTGTAATTTCTTTGAAAGACTCTGGGAAACTTTATGGGAAGCTTTCTAAGGGCTATTTCAAAAAGCATGTGGTTGTGTGCAAAATGTTGCTTCTTGAAGCACTAAGCCAGTGGTGGTGAACTTATGGCACGCATGCCAGAGGCGGCACTCAGAGCCCTCTCTGTGGACATGCGTGCCATGCCCCGGAGATGGCAACCATCCCTCTTGAACCAGCTGCCCACTAACTTGCCAAGGTCCCATATGGCCAAATGCATCCCAGTACCCATGCACTCACTGGCCTCTGTGTGCAGCGGCTGATGGTGTCAGGCAGCAGCCATCCCAGCCCCTGCCTCACCTTGCCCTGACAATGGCACCCCACCCTGCCTTGCCTTGCCTCGCCTCACCCAGCAGGACGAGCCTCCTACCCACCACCCCACCTGCCAGAGACCCCCTGGATCTCCGCCAACATTGCCCGGCCCCCACAGGCATCTCTCCCTTGGAGCAACATCGAGGTGATCACCTTGGCCACACCCACCCAGTCTGCCATGACCACCACAGCCATGCCCACCCAGTGGGCCACACCCACCTGGCACCCGGCGATAATTAAGTGGGTTTTGGGTTGCAATTTGGGCAGTCGGTCTCTAAAAGGTTAGCCATCACTGCACTAAGCTATCTATCTCTTTCTTAACACTGCGGCATTAATGGCTTTCCAACACTTCTCTGCATAGCTGCCTTGCCAGAAGTACTATCTGACAGAAGTACTATCTGTCCAAGCCCAGGCATATTCCTGTACAACTTGGAAAGTCCTCAAACCAACTGCATAAAGTCTTCTAAATCAGGGGTCCCCAACCCCTGGTCCGTGGACCGGTACTAGGCCAGGGCATGCCCGCAACTGGTCCACCCAAACAAGCAAAGTCCCATCTGCGGGATGCAGGCAGCACACAAAACCTCCGGTCCGCAGAAAAAGCTCTCTCCACAGAACCCGCCCCTGGTGCCCAAAAGGTTGGGGACCTCTGTTCTAAATGGCATCTCAGTGTTGTAAGATGTTGATTTCTGTACTTTACCAAGATCCCCTTTAAATGCTTTGCAAAACTTGGTTGTGAACAGAATCAACTAGACTGGTCCTTAGACTGGTATGGAATGCTAAAAATGCATTCCATACACATACACAACTAGCCAACCTTTGCAGTGTCAGAACACAAAAATATTTGCAAAAGGAAGTGATTAAGCCAGAAAGAAGGTTCAATATTTTATAGAAAGGAATGTAGCCATCCAACTGACTAAACTTTTCAAGCATTAAATGAAAATATACGAACACATTTATAAGAGGCAACATTTACACTTATGTATCCTAAAACAGGACCACTGAGATAGAAATAATTTAAAAAAATGTAGAAGAATAAGTAAGCTTCAGAATGAAAGAAATCTAGAATTAGTATGGCAGGCATAGAATTTTAACAAGTGCAAAAGAGAAAAAAAAAAGTGCTTTAAATTAGAGTATGGTAGGATGGAGGGAAAAAAAGGAAGGGTATAAATCTAGCCCATAAACAACACACCAAATATTTGCTAAATGCATAAAATCACACCAATATTTTTATTCTGATTCAATACCGTTGACTGATTTCTTTTAATTAGGTTAAGGAAAGACAGATAATGCCTGGAGCGGTGTGTAGATGAGATCCGGTTTGGAAAGCTTTACAGAAGAGTTATTAAAAGGAATACAAAGTTCCCTATAGTATATATGTGACTTATTAGTTAAATCAGAAAGCTAAGTATTGGCAGCAACAAAAAAAAAATTCTACCTAAATTCTATTACTAATGCAAGCAGATTCTACCAAGTATTAAACTAAAGTAGTAAACTGTGGAAGAGCTCTTTTAAAAAAAATGAAGTTGCACCAACTTATCTATAATTCTTGTACTATCAGAGGCAGAAGACAGTGAGAGAAACCACTTCAGAAATATCTGTGTAAAAATCCAATCCAATAGTCTAGATCAGTGGTGGTGAACCTATGGCATGGGTGCCAGAGGTGGCACTCAGAGCCCTCTCTGTGGGCACGCACACCGTTGCCCCAGCCCTGCCTCCCCCCACACATCCCTCCTCACCAGCAGCCCCCCTGGAGGAAAGTCACCCCCGGGCAACAGGGACAAGACTCCGCCCTCACACCCCATAGCGTGCAGATCATGCTGTGGAGTGTGGGCAGAGGACATGGCTGCCATGGTGCTGAAGGGCTGGCTGGCGATCTGCTGCAGCAAGCCATGGAGCAGTGTGTGGTCCTGCAGGCAGGTGGGGCAGGGGGTGGGTGGGGCAGAGCAGACAGGGCAGGAGGTGGAGTGGGGACGGGGTGGTGGGTTTTGGGCACCTGATCTCTAAAAGGTTCGCCATCACTGGTATAGATATATTAAGCAAAGAAGATTTGAACAATGCTATAGAGACAGTATATACTTGCAATGAGCTTGATTAATTTTGGTGCAGCACAGTGCCATTATAGTTTGCAAGCCATGGTTTATAGCTGAATTTATACACAAAGCCAGTTTGTTGTAGTTTATTCAATCAAGTATGGTTAATCAACCTGTAGCTCACTGTGACACAATACTGACACCAAAGCATCCATATGTTCCTTGTTCCTTCATAAGATTTGGTGAGCCAAAGCGGGCAATTTTATTGAAAATATTCATATGTCCTTATTCTGATATGTGAGTTTTCAAAATAGTTTACAAATAGCTGGGTTACTAAACGTCCTGCTTCTGTTGTCTTATGTGGCTAAGGGACAAATATATGCAGTTATTCTGAAAACAATAAAGTGTTTTTGTTTTACAGTAATTTCTCAGTGCTGTCTTCCAAATTCCCAGTCTGGGGTACAGCTCTGGAATTTTCTTGGTGGTTTCTATCTAAGTGCTAACTAGATCTAAGCCTGTTCAGTTTTGGGAGGTTGTTAATGGTAGTCAGTGAAATGCAAAGAAATCAAGAATCCCAGAATAAAAAGTTCTAGGCCAAGTTGAATATTTTGTTTCATTTTCTCTTGTTATGCTCTTAAGCAAATGCAAATGATGTTGTTAATTTTTCTAAGAAAAAAAAATATAGGTAATGTGAAAAGTGCAGAGTCAGACCGAAATGTCGCTGTTAATAAGGTGTAAAGGGAGAAAAGTTGAAACATAGACCTGTTTGGATACATATTGTCATTGGAATTACCTTGAATTTTTGACTTGCATGGGCTAGGAGATTTTCCACTAGGCATCTCTGTTTTTCTGCTTGCATTTTCAGTTTGGTAAATGTGTCAGCTAGGTTCCAGGATGCTTCTGCATGGGTTATGTGTTACCCAGTGGAATTCTTGCTTTCTTTTGAATTGATTTCCCGTAGTATATTGTGAATGGCTTTTCAAACCTCCTTTCTCCTACTTAAAAGCAGTTTATTTTGTGACATTGTTTTGAGAAAACAAGTCTAAAGCCCCCTTAGGTTCTTGGAACTATTTTCACAGTTCTTTAGATGTTGACTGTACAGTGAAGTCAATTGGGCTCCCTGTAAATTGGCACTTAAACAAATGGGAAGTTTTTAAACTCATCTGGGAAGTTAGGTTAAACCTCAATCCCTATCATCTGCAGTCCAGTAAACTTTGGGTAGCACAGGTGGAAGGATCTTTGGAACAGACAAAAGTGGTTTTTGATTCAATATCCAATTCAATATAAGGTAGCTGTAGATGCCCAGAGTAAGTTTCTCTCTCTCTCTCTCTCTCTCTCTCTCTCTCTCTCTCTCTCTCTCTCTCTCTCTCTCTCTCTCTCTCTCTCTCCCTCCCTCCCTCCCTCCCTCCCTCCCTCTCCCCATCATTTATAAAATAGATTGTAAATGACTGTAAATGTATCTGAATTTACATTTATATAAATGTAAATGAAGCACTAGAAAATCTCCAAGGTCCCTTCCAACTGTGTTATTATGTTATTCTGTATGTATATCCTAACTGATCATTTTTAAAATGTAAGAAACTGTACAGATTTGAAGTAAAGCTTCCTGAAATTCAGGTTACTACATGTAAGTTTTCTTGGCTATAATATGGAAGTGATTTGCCACTGGTCCTCCTAAGATTTTTGATTACTATGATGATGGTTGGTTGCATAGTCAGCCAGATGTTTATATTGACTTTGGCATTTTTATCTACTTATTGAGTCCTTCCCAAGGATCTGCGATGGGCAGATGTTGTTATGATTATTGAGTTTACATTATTGAATAGCTTATAGCCCTGATGGTCCTCCATCCAAATATTAACCAGGTCCAATTCAATTTTACTTCAGCCAGAATTTGCTATATGATGCAAATTCTGAGATTGTGAGATTCAAAGTACTGTGTTACCTATGGAGTAAAGATTTCTCAAATTGAGTTTGAGTGAATGAATACATCATGAACTTTAATTGATAATAACAGGGAAAAATGAAATATGTGAGAAGAAGAACAAAAGAATTTTAGTTATACATATAGCTAGTGGTGATACATGTGGAAATAAAATAGAAGAGTAAAAAGGCCCCTAGAAAAATAACATCTAAACCTTCAGTTCTTCTTTGATTTATACAACAAGGAATCATCCATTTACCTTTATAAAAAATGAAGTACTACATTTGTTAGATGCACTCTTCAACATCTTCATCAATGATTTGGATGAGAGGATAGATGGGGAACTCATCAAATTTTCAGATGACACCAAGCTGGCAGGAATGGCCAACACTCCAGAAGATAGGCTTAAGATATAGAAGGATCTTGACAGACTTGAACATTGAACTCTATCTAACAAAATGAAATTCAATGGTGAGAAATGTAAGGTTCTACATTTAGGCAAGAAAAATCAAATGCATAGGTATAGTACAAGTGGTACCTAGTTCAAGAGTAGTAACTGTGAGAGGGATCTTGGAGTCCTAGTGGACAGTCACTTAAATATGAGCCAGCAGTGTGCTGTAGCTGCCAAAAAAGCCAACACAGTTCTAGGCTGCATTAACAGAAGGATAGACTCAAGGTCACATGAAGTGTTAATAACACTTTACAATGCCTTTGTTAGACCATATGTGGAATGCTGCATCCAGTTTTGGTCGCCATGATGTAAAAAAAATTATTAAGATTCTAGAAAGAGTATAGAGAAGAGCAACAAAGATGAATAGGGGACTGGAGGCTAAAATGTATAAGGAATGGTAGCTGGAATCGGGTATGTCTAGTTTAATGAAAACAAGGACGAGGGGTGACATGATAGCAGTATTCCAATACCTCAGGGAATGCCACAAAGAAGAGGGAGTCAAACTATTCTCCAAAGCACCTGAAGGCAAGACAGGAAGCAAGGGATGGCAACTAATCAAGGAGAGAAGCAACCTAGATCTAAGGAGAAATGTCCTGACAGTGAGAATAATCAGTGTAATAACTTGCTTCCAGAAACTGTGGATGCTCCAACACTGGAAATTTTTAAGAAGAGACTGGACGGCCATTTGTCTGAAATGGTGAAGGGTTTCTTGCCTGAGCAGGGCATTGGACCTCCAAGGTCCCTTCCAACTCTGTTATTCTGTTATACTCATTTTTGTACTAGATACATTGAGCCCACCTTTGGTATCTCTTTGGGATCAGGCACAGTATTGAGGTAACAATAAATCTTAGTTTTTAGTATAGTTAAGTTAAACATTTTCTGCTGACAGCCATAACCGTTTGTCCTTATTTGACAATATCGATGTGTTTACAGGAAGTGGAACAATTATAATGGAATAGAATTTGACGAAAATGAAATATTATAAAACCTAAGCAATTTGCATAATTGTTTTTCACAGATGAATGTATCTTATTTCTCTTCTGCTTTAATCATGCAGAATGTGAGAAATAATACAAGTCCTTTGAAAAACGTGGACAGATACTTGTTGTATCATCTGTGTCATCTTTTTCTTGGATTACAATCTGAATGTTTGTGGTTCTCTGTAGGAGATAGCTCCCATTTATTTTGAAACATAAGAAAATGAAATTGTACATTTGGAAAGCATAAGCTTTCTATAGATTAAGCAAACCAAGAGTGTCACTGAATCCATCACAAAAAAGGATTTGCAGCCGACAAAGGTAGATTTTTGCATTTTCAATGCCAATCATGAAAAGGCACAAGTGAAGTGGCACAAGTTTCTCCTCTCACCAGGCGTGTAATGGCACACAGCAGGTGCACCACTTAATTTGGAAAACTATATGGATGATGACCTAATTAAGTCATTTAAGTTCAGTAGAAGAGCCCTTCCAAAGCTGATATGAGTTCTGTCCAATCCTGCATTCTGTTCTCAGCGTGATCAAGCACATCCTTGAGGGAAACCCTCAAGGTTATTATGCACATGGACCTCTTGTAGAACACATCTGAATGATGAAAGCAACATACTCTTATTACTTTTTAATCTTATGAATTACTATTGTGCTAAATAGAAGATCTAATCATGGTTTCCAGATTTAATTTCTCCTTGAATAAACAGGAGTGTAAGCAGTCCTTGACTTATGACCACAACTGAGCCCAAAATTTCTGTTGCTAAGTGAGACATTTGTTAAGTGAGTTTTGCTGCATTTTACGACCTTTCTTGCCAGAGTTGTCAAGTGAATCACTGCAGCTGGTAAGTCAGCTACACGGTTGTTAAGTGAAAAGGGCTTCCCCCATTGACTTTGCTTGTCAGAAGGTCACAAAAGGTGATCACATGACCCCGGGACACTGCAACCGTTGTAAATATGCTGCAGTTGCCAAGTGTCTGAATTTTGATCACGTGACCCTGAGGATGCTGCAGTGGTTGCAAGTGTGCAAAATGGTCACAAGTCCCTTTTCTTCAGTGCCATTGTAACTTTGAATGGTCATTAAATGAACTATGGTAAGTTGAGGACTACCTGTAATTTTAGAAGTGTCTGCATATTTTAAGTAAGTATTTATTGCTCTTGTTTCTAACTGTTATGAGCTGCCCAGATGTACAAAGGTAAAATGGATGTCTATACAAATCTTATAAATGAATAAACAATTATATTTCTGCATTCAAACTCTTGCTTTTGGATATAGACTTTTTTTTAAAAAAAAAATCTAAATTATAATTGCATAGGGAGAGAAGGACTGTGGAAATTCTGTAGTGTGTTAGCAAGATGCATTACTGTAATATGCTGAGCAGGAAGATGCCTTTAAAAACCACTAATACTAGTTCAAAGTGCAGCAGCCTGGGGGTTAGTTGCCCTTCAGTGACGGGAGCACATTACACCAGTGCTATTCCTTGATAGTCAGTAAGCATCTGGAAGCAATTTAAAATGATGATGATGGTGATGTTGATGATGATGATGATGGAAGGGACCTTGGAGGTCTTCTAGTCCAACCCCCTGCTCAGGCAGGAAACCCTATACCATTTCAGACCAAGGGTTGTCCAGTCTCTTCTTAAAAACTTCCAGTGTTGTAGCATTCAGAACTTGTGGAGGCAGGTTGTTCCACTGCTTAATTGTTCTGTCAGGAAATTTAGTATATTACTGTAATGGTTTGTGAGAATGACATATAGGTGTAGACGTAGAGTCACAGAATAGGAAATGGTCAGGTAATAGGCAGCTGAGCCTATAGAAGCAATAGGGGCATGGCAAACATCCCAGAAAGGACTTTACCTAGGTTTTTGGATTGTAAAGTGAGACAGAAGATATGTATTTTCAGACTTGCAAGATTTTATTAACTGTAATTTAACCTTACAATAAAGATAGGGCTAATACTGCTTGGTGTGCTTCTTGTCTGGATTACCTCACAAGGCTGATACATAATGACTTTGCACCAAGTTACCTGCAGGACCACACTTTCCTAATAGAGTTCAGTCTGGCAGGGAGAGGCAGCAGGCACTGCCCCACATTCAGGAGGAGGGCCAGCCTTCAAAGTGCTTCCTCCCAATAGCAAAGTTGATTCCTTTGGAATGACCTCCGAGCAGACATCAGGTCAACCTTACTAGAACAACCTTCTCAAAGTTATTGAAGGCAGACCTTTTCCAGAGGACGTTTGGATGTCCCTGTGTGTCTGTGCTTCATATTATTCTTATGTTTTATGTTTGTTTTAATTTCACTATGGGTGTTTTAATTTAATTTAATATTACTGTGAACCACCAAGAGTTCCTTGGGATTGTGGCTAGGTACAAATTTAATCAATTAGTTAATTTCTGGTGCAGATTCAGCAGTTTGAGAAACTATTGTCCAATTTTTATTAATGTATAAAGAGCTGAAGAAGCTTCTTGGATCAGAAGCAAAAAATATTCAAAGAAAAACAAGAAAGTCCAGTTGCCTCATGGAAAAGCATCTTTGGGACAACCATGACCTGGATGACTGAGAATCTCCATAGATTTTCATTAATGTAGGATACCAATATTAATTTTGTGGACTCTTCTCTTTGTTTCATCTAGGGTAAACCTCAAGTTCTTCTTCTTCTTCTTCTTCTTCTTCTTCTTCTTCTTCTTCTTCTTCTTCTTCTTCTTCTTCTTCTTCTTCTTCTTCTTCTTCTTCTTCTTCTTCTTCTTCTCCTTCTCCTTCTCCTTCTCCTTCTCCTCCTCCTCCTTCTTCTTCTCCCCTTCCCCCTCCCCTCCTCCTTCTCTTTCTTCTTCTACTTGATCTTACATACTGATGGAAGCTCATACAAGACTGGCTTTCTGTCTTCCCAAATCAGAATATGAACAAAATCTATTAAAATTTTAGACATGTTGCCATAGGAGAGAAGTCTTAGAAACTCTAAGTTATGCCTCATTAATGCTCCTCTCTTTTAATTTTTCATAGTTTAGAAATAGCTTTTCCCCATCTTTGAATTCTGGAATATAGCTCAATAGCCATATGAGACACTTTAGATAAATTATATAGCTTTTTATTTATCTTTCTTCCTGGAGCATAGTTTCTTACCTTCTTCCTCCCTCATCCCTGCAAACAGCTTCAGTGAGAGAATCAAGGCAATGAACTGGAATGATAGAATAGTTTAAGAAGTGTGCCGCAAGGTATTCCCAATATCACTTTATCTTGTTTTTCCCCTATCCCAGTGTAAATTGAGAATTAATATCCAAATAAACCAGAAAAAGATATGAATGGCAATATTGACAGAAGTAGAAGAAAGGGAAGAAAATGGATAAGGTGGATGGAAGGAATTAAGAATTGACTTAGTACAATGCATGCTTCCTTTGTCTCTTAAGATTTTTTAATGTATAAAATTAGCACAAAATATAAGTTTCCTGAAGTCAGACAATAGTTTCTCAGGTGCTTTCCATCACCAGGACATAATAGATACTAGACAAGCTTGTGACCTGTCGGGTTATCTTTTAAGAGAAAGGTACTACAGTTTGGTGTCATCAAAATAAAAATTAAATTTTACCTGGCCATGTTTTTTCTATCCTCGTGCTGGACAGTCCCATGATCATTTAAAAACAGTATATATCATAAACACAGAAATCATTGTAATGGCAAATTAACTGCAATAATAAGCCATTGTTTATTTACCTAAGCCAGGAGTCTTCAAACTTGGCCCTTTTATGACTTGTGGACTTCAACTCCCAGAATTCCTCAGCCAGCATGCCTGGCTAAGGAATTCTGGGAACTGAAGTCCACAAGTCATAAAAGGGCCAAGTTTGAAGTCCCCTGACCTAAGCAAAGAAAGAGAATTGCCATAGGTGGGGCAAAAAAGCAGTGGGAGTTGGAGTGATTTCTGACTTCCTGCTGGCTTCCTCATTGACTTTGCTTATAGGAAGCTGGCAGGAAGTGTCAGAACTCATGATGGTGTGACCTTGGGGATTCTGCCATGGCCACAACTCTGTGAATAAAAAAGGTCTTAACATCATGAAAATTTCAATTCCATTGATCTAATAGGTCTTGGATTTTTTAATACATTCTTTAAGTTAGTGAATTTTAGGTACCTTGATTCAAAAATTGTTGCAGTTTAATGCACTGTATCTGAGGGTACAAACAGGCAAAGAGCTATGCACAATGAGAGTTTTAGTATTATAGGGAGAGATGTTGGCCTCATTAGGTATTCTTAGTGACTTTTAAAGTGCCACCTCAAGTCATGAAGATTACAGATTGTCAAAATGAAATGCACTAATATACTATTTTAAATTTCAAAATCAATCTGGGAACTTGCATGACCTTTACATGATGAAGTACATGCTTTCTAGAAATTCATGGGCAAGCAATTATGCAGGTTAAACTTGGGGATCAATGAAAGAAACAAATATCCATCTTCTACAGGCGTGCAGCTGGCAACTGACATTTCTCTGACCCTCTTTTGCATACAGATGATGGGGCTATGAACTCTGCCAACTCAGAACCATCCTTTTTGGTAAAATTCCTTGCAGATCATGCTGTTGACTGGCAATAAAGAATAAATGCAGATGTGAGGATGTGTGCAAATGTTCCTCTTGAAACTTGTCAACACTGTTTGCAAGCAGAGAAAAATGAGACAAATAGCACTACCCATACCGAAGGTACTTTTTTCATGAAAAGAGATCATGACTTTTACAAGCATTAAATTACATTTGCTGGTGTAGTTTCTCCTTCAGTGGAAATAAATCCTACCAAATTCAAATAGATAGCAGTAAGAGTTTCTCCACAAGGGAGACTTGAAAGTTGAGAGTGCTAAAACAAGCTCAATTCTGATTAGTTGACAGTTGTAGATGCGCAAAATAATTTTCAGATTTAGGAGAAACATTTATTTTGGCAGGGGTTGTGGGAATCAGACTCACAAAGGCACAAATACAAGGGAATAGAAAGTCTCATAGGAAGAAAAATGAATAGACTTTTTTTTCCTGCAAGCTAAATGGAAATGGGATGAGCTCGAGCAAGAAATGGAGAGAAATCAAAATTGACAGAGAAAAGGATCAGTCGATAAAATACTCCTGTGACCTTCTCTTGTTAAATATTAAGCCTTTGAGTTAGAGATGGGGAATTGAAACCCTCCAAATGTTACTTATAAACTGCAGATGGTTTCAGTTCAACAAAAGCTGGAGATCCACATGTTCACAAGGTTTCTGCAATATAAGTTAAGTGCCATTGTAAGTACCATAACATTATATCACAAATAAGGCAAATGACAGATTTGCATGGTTTTGCAACATAGCACAAATATGTAATACACATAATTAGCACAATGACACAATGATGCAGGCAATATTTTAATATCGACTGGTCATCTACCAAGACATCAGAAATCCTTATTTCTATTATGTAGTATTTGTACTCACTCATGGCCTTTAGGTCTAATTACTCTAGTGCTATGCTTCTTTCTGCAGTGAATATTTTGTTCAGAGATGTGTCGTCTAAATGGCAGATTATTTCTTGTCTTAGTGCAAGAAAGTACTTAGAGAAATACAAAGAAGTAGTTAATAATAATAGTAAAGTTGGAAGGGACCTTGGAGGTCATCTAGTCCAACCCCCTGCTCAGGCAGGAAACCCTATACCATTTCGGAAAAATGGCTGTCCAGTCTCTTCTTAAAAACTTCCAGTGTTGGAACATTCACCGCTTCTGGAGGCAGGTTGTTCCACTGGTTAATTGTTCTAACTGTCAGGAAGTTTCCAATCTTGTTTAAGTAGTTATAAGTACAATTATAAATTTACCTCCTGCTCTCTTCTTTGTACACTCTATACGGTTTAATCAAGAAAACCAATAAATCATAAGTTCATTTTTGTTTCACAAAAAAGTCTATAATAAATTTCTACTTAGCAATAAATATAAATATTGTGTTCATCATCTTCACTAACCATTCTTCTATTATAAAGGTAAAAGCTTCCCTGTCAGCACTGTCCGAAGCATTGTTCCTGGTCATGTGGCCAGCAGGGGTATATACCAAAGGCACACAGAAAACTGTTACCTTATCACTGAAGTGGTACCTATTAATCTACTTGCATGCTTTAGAACTGCTAGGTGGGCAGAAGTTGGGGTAAGTAATGGGAGCTCATCCCATTGCTCTTCTGTTACTGGCAGTGTCAAATATTCCCATCATAGTCCATACAAAAATCTCCCTGCAGTTATTTTAAATAAAAGCAAACTTCTGTAACTTTTTCCCAACTGTTTGTCCATCAATCCCAAAAGAAAAACCTCTGATCTCAATTGTATATTAATCTTTAAAATCCTCAGAATCATTGAATGTATTTGAATCCAGAATTTTTAGCCTTTTCCCACGTCCACCAAACATGATAAAATGACTCTTCATCTCTCAGTTAAGGCAAGCCAAAAGTGAAACTACTATATAAAGGAGTACACCATAAAACAGTAATTAGTTCCAGCACTATGAATAAGGGAGAAGCTAGTGGAATACTTAAAGAACTGAATATATAGTAGTTTGCAAAGCTAAGACCATCTTGTAATAGGAATAAGCACAACTTATTTGTTTAAATAGCACTGTAGCAACAAATAGCTTTTGAATTTAGAAAAATCAATTTGTGTGAATGTATGTATATGTATGAATATGTTCCTGTCTCTTTTTGCTGTCTTCTGGTACAGTTTGGTATAAGCGTGTTTAAACACAACTCTTATGTTTTTGTTTTTAAAAAACATTAAATTTCTATTATTGATACCCTTGAAATATATTGGATTACAACTGCTTTCGTTCTTGTCACTGGGGATAGTGGTCAATAAAGTTGGGAATTCTAGCCCAAACAAGCCAGAGGCTATCAGAAAAGGACAAGTAAATGTCTTCTATTTACTGTAAGCCTGCAATTTGGAAATAGTGGTTGTATTCATTTGATAGCTATTTTAAATGAAAGTTTAACTATGAATGGGGGGAAAAAACAGTCAAGTGAAATTCCCTGCTGCTTCATCACTTCCACTTTGCACATTTTGTGTGGTGCAAAATGAAAATACCTTGAGATTAAATTATAAATATTTACTTTGCTTTGCCAAATGGATCGTGAGTTGCCTCTTCTGGAAGCTGCTTGCCAGCTTCCAAATGTAGCCAGGTTGAATCTGCCTTTCATTTAAATACATATATTTGACTGTTTGCTCCTTTGAATCCTCCTTGCCTTTCTGGAATGCAGATGTAAAAGCGGAATGATTGTTTGCTTTTCAAAGTTTCATTGTATAAGACATAAATCCCATCAGTGATTCACATAGATATAAAGATTCAAGGACCAAGCTAGTTTTATTCCTTGTCATTCAAGTGAATCTAAAGTGAAGGTGTGCTATTCTGAACATCATGTCCCCAAGGCCACATAGTACAATAATATAACTCAAGACAGATGGGAATCTAGGCTAGCAATAATAAATAAAAGAATTAGAAGCAGTTAATAGAGGATTGTATAATCTAGTACATGGAACTTTCTCTCCATAAATTCTTAACTAGTATCATAGACAAAGACATGAAAACATAATGCATGACAATTACTCCATCTATTCCAGAGGATGACTTTGATTTAAGATGTTTTATATGGCCTCATCTTTTATATCATAGAATGATCTTTCTGTCTTGTAATACAGCATGACCATTCTGTTTTGAGATAAATCATATTCTGAATAAATTCCCTATCTGAATTAAATAAACATAGGCTTTTGTTTTTAGTTGTTCCCAAGGTCTAAAATACTGCCTTCTGGATAAATGTTACAGTACTGATATTGGAAGACAAATCTGTAGATTAGGGGTCCTTGATGCTCTCTGAGTTTCCTTGTTTTCTTGCAGACATTTTATTATCCTAACTAGGTAACATCATCAATAGATTGCCTTGTTATGATTCAATGTCTTATATCTGTGTTCTTATATTCTTAAGAATTTAAGTTGATGTGATAACTTCTTACTAAAGATTTGACAGTCTGAGTCTGGTTTAAATACCCCAAATCCCTTCTTTGTTTGATATTTGTGCATAGATACACTATATATATATATTGAAATGAAATGTCAATTTCAGATTTGAAGTTCATCCTGATCATTTAGTAGTCTTCTTTGAATAATGTTGAACTTCTGATGATTGTATGTGTAACTACAAATTGTTTACTTGGCAGTGCAAACACTGCCATTATCTTTTAGATTTTTTTTTTTAACTCCCAGTATAGTTTACAACAAAAATGCCAAAATGTAAGGCACTTAAATTAAGAGATAAAAAGTCAGTGTTTATGAAATCTCTTTATTACTCAGAAGACAAGGTCTTCTTTGTTTGATATTTGTGCATAGATACACTATATATATATATTGAAATGAAATGTCAATTTCAGATTTGAAGTTCATCCTGATCATTTAGTAGTCTTCTTTGAATAATGTTGAACTTCTGATGATTGTATGTGTAACTACAAATTGTTTACTTGGCAGTGCAAACACTGCCATTATCTTTTAGATTTTTTTTTTTAACTCCCAGTATAGTTTACAACAAAAATGCCAAAATGTAAGGCACTTAAATTAAGAGATAAAAAGTCAGTGTTTATGAAATCTCTTTATTACTCAGAAGACAAGGTCTTGGTTCTATTGCAAAATATGAAAGTTGACATATTCTGAAATCACTGAGAAAACTAAAAGCATATATTTTATTTTGTGGAATCTATTTTTGACAACTTCAGCTTCTACTGTAGTTTAGAAATTTGTGTGGAGGGAACTAAAACAGAGGCACCACTGGAATTTCTGCACATGGGAAAATCAAAGCAGTCAGTTGCAGGGAATTGATCTATAGACTGCTTTTTCTTTAATTTAAAAAAAACCTGAATTTGTAAAAGCATCATATTTAAAGGCACTTTCCTAGTGGTTATGTACTTAGCAGCTGAGACTGATTGTGAAACAGTTTCTTCCCTGTATATTGATTGATTATGCGCCATCAAACCTGGAACTATAGATGGATTTGTTTTTTTGGCATAGCACTTATGAAATTGTGGTTGCAAATCATAATTCAAGATTTAGCATATTGAATAAAAGCAATGCTTTATTCAGCATTTGTTCAATATATGTTGAATGATTAATTTGTATTCTATATTTATTGAATGAAGACAACACAGCTGTGTCTTAGCCTGATAGATAACATTACTTTCCTCTTTTGCATAACTTTGATATACAACAACATATACTTTGGATTCATTGACAGCTGTAAGTAAGGTTATGGCTTGTAATTCTGAATGGACTATTGGTTGCCTTGGGCAAACACCCAGAAACCAATGGGAGGTTTTGCATGGGAAGTCAATTGAGAAGTGCAAAGAGGAAGAAGAGAATAAAAAAACTAAGAATCAAGAATGAAATAGAACAGCCAATAAGATAGAAATAGCTGACATTACTCTGTAGGCAGTTATCTGAGTGCTACTGATTGCCCATTTGTGTGATTAGACCACTGCTTGCTGCTGACTTAGTTAAAAAAGTTTCAAAGAACATGCAAGGAGAGTGAACTCATGAATGTGTAAATAGGAAAAACCAAGTGGAACAAGAGAGATTCAATAAACTCTAAACAGTGTGGAAAGAAAAAAAAGTTTTGTGATAATCTGCAGGGTAAGTAAAATGATTATTGAGATTCCTAAAGAGAAATCCAGTTATACCTACTCTTAGGGTAAGTTTGCCTCATTCTTGGAAGAAAATATAAAAAGGCTTAATGAGAGAGTTTCTATATGAAATCTGAAGTTGATTAATCATCTTGACACTGTTTTTGGTATCAAGCTTGCTTTATAACTATTTCAGTGAGTTATCAATCTTTGAAAATCAAAATAATTTACAGCTGATATTAATATTAAAAGACCTATAATGGTGCAGTGGTTAGAATGCAGTATTTCAGGCTGACTCTGCTCACCGCCAGGAGTTTGATCTTGACCAGCTCAAAGTTGACTCAGCCTTCCATCCTTCTGAGGTCAGTAAAATGAAGACCCAGATTGTTGGGGACAATATGCTGACTCTGTAAACCACTTAGAGAGGTCTGTAAAGCACTGTGAAGCAGTATATAATTCTAAGTGCTGTTGCTATTATTATCAGCCTGAATGAAGTCATTGCAGATAAAGATTATGGATTATTGAAATTTTATGGTTCATAATCCACCACGATGATCCAATGAAGCCTTCAACTTCTCAGTAAAGATCTGAGAGGAAATGATTGGTTAACTTAAAGATAGTCTAGAGCAGTGTTTCTCAACCTTGACAATTTTAAGGCATGTGGACTTCAACTCCCAGCATTGCTGGCTGTGGAATTCTGGGAGTTGAAATCCACATGCCTTAAAATTGTCAAGGTTGAGAAACACTGCTCTAGAGTCTCTAGACCTTTTTGAATCTTTTATCATCTCTCCTTAAAACTGCATTATATTAATTATATTCTTTCTAGATTGTTTTGGAAGGGTGTGATCAAATCAGGATATTACCACCTTGTTAGCAATGCCAATTTAATCATTTTCTTAAAATTATGGGGGAATCATAATAACAACTTAATAATTAATGCTACATCCTTTCTTTTTGTCCCCAGACTGTATTGAATGAGAGAATATAAAAGAAGTTAATTTAGTTTTTCTTCTCACTCATAAGACATACTATAGCAAAACACTAAACCTGAAAATTTCATTGGATGAATGGTACTTAAAAATATAGAATACAGCATTGGCTGAAAAAGCAACACAGCAGTAAAGACTCTTGAAGACTCTTTTAATTATAGTTCATTCCCCTTTGGTCTCCATTTTTACTTTTATTAGCAAAGCAATTTTACATATGTAATTTTTGTTTCAAATGATTTGGAGGAGGCATATGGAATGAAAACATAAGGAGTATATGTTTGAAACAATACTCTCTTAAAACTGTAAATGTATTTTTATATACTGTACTTTTCCATGTATAAGATGCTATTTTTTCCTGCAAACACTCTGTTCAAAAATCAGGTGCATCTTATACACAGAAAAATAATGGTAACCTCCATAGCCCAGGGCATGCCTATGTGGGTTGTCATGCTGCCTGGTACAGGTGTCAAGCCCCTGTGGGCTTGCCACTAATGGGAGGGGGGAGGGGAAAAGATTGTCAGCTGGCCAAACATCTGGATTTGCCAGCTCAGCTGTCGGCGCTCCGCCGAACAGCTGATCAGCGTGGAGAAACTCATATGCCAGAGCGTCTTATACAAGGGTATGTCTTATAGATAGAAAAATACAGTACTGGCAGACCATGCAATTGTTAGAATTTTTTTCAGAAATACCTATTCTAGGAAGTGTCAGTTCACTTGTACTGGAGTATATTTTTGTTACATGGATTTTGAAGAGCCTATGCAAAAAAAAAAAAAAAATTCCAGCTCTGAATGTTAACAGGTCTAGTCATTCTGAGGAACAGCTCTCAACAGACAATTGCATGTACTATTATAACATATTATAAAGTTATTTTACGTTATTATCTAAATCGTTCCTCTTTTGGAAGGCTTTTGTTAAAGTTTGGCTGCAACCATTAATACTTTGAATGATTGAGGAGAACCTGCTGAGTTTCACAGCATTTAATTTGGAGTAAATATTACTGGATTGCACAGTTATTCAGACACTAGATCAATTAATCACTTAAAAGTCAGACAGTTAAATAACATTAATTAATTAGTTGACACACTAATAATATTGTAGGTGTATAATTTCCATTTTTAGCAGAGCAATACACTATATTTCCCTGATCAGTTAGCTTCATGTGTATGTTCTTGTATGTTCTTTCTTGAATTCTGTTTAATTGCACACACATCATTGCAGTAGCCAAACTGATTGAAAATATTTTTTTCATGTATATTTATTGCAAAATAGAAAAGCTTGCTGAAATCTATTCGCTTCTTTAGCACTAAACTTGGAATTGTGTCTGAAGCACTGAGAATGATCAGCATTAGCAACTTATCCAAATACATTAAAATCATAAAGCCCCCCTGGTTTAGCCTGTTTGAATCCATTCAGTGCAGTGCCCAACTTTCATTCTTACATGTTCCCAATTAACAACACATATGGCTTTGTAATGTGAATGTACCATGCAATTATTCTGAAAACCTACTTAAATCATGGAAGATATGACCTTTGTAATCCCTTCCTTATTCATTATCAAGAATTAGCTGCTGTGCCTTTTGCACTCAATTTTTTGTGGAAAATCACTTAAAACCAATCTCTTTAAAATATTTACACAGTGAGATGTGTCAACCCAGCCATGTGAGAAAATGCTTTTATACTGATTGAAGCTCTGTGTCTTAGAAGTAAACCTCTTGATAAAAACATAATTTGGCAATTTTAGCTTGCAGTTGCTCTTTCTGACTTTTAATTCATTTGTTCGTCTTAAAGATACTTAAAACAACCTTTGCTTTTTTTTTTCCTTCTTAAGGAAGACTGTTATTTTCAGACAAGACTAAAATTAAGTCTTCCTGGCCACCTTAATATTGAGCCAAATAGATTAACTCTAAGTTTTTGGCTATTAAGCAGGACTTAGATTTTTTAATATGCTGCTTATTCCCCCTTATTTAGATGTTGAATAACAAACTCAGGAAGAGTTAGAATTTAGAGATTAAAAGTGTAAAGATTATCTTTCTTTTCTCATGAGAATAAGATGAAGTCTACTTTCATAAAGCAATATAGGATTAATGGGCCATAAAACCTCTGGGATTTCTAGTAATAACTGAGAACTTGGGTCAGATTTACTGCTGTTAATTTCACTATCAACTGAAGGGATTTATACCTTACAAGTTATTTTACCAAGAGGAGGGCTAAAAGAAGGGGGAAATACTTTCTTGCGTAGATGGATTGCTCAAAAGACTGACCTCTGTAGATCTAAGTGGAAGCACTGTTGTGAAAAAGTGAAATTTATTTTTAGCATTTGAAAAAAATAAATTATAAAATATAATATAACCTTTTGGAGATGGCTATTGCTTTTTATATTGAAAATTAAGCGTTTTTTTCTTAGATTTATAAAATCTGATAATATTGTTGGGAAATATTAAATTAATTGCAATTGTTGGGAAATATTATTAAATTAAAGTTTATTTAAAAATACCAGCTTGTGATGACATAGAGTTATGACATATGATATATGATTTTGGAATTGCTATTGCCTAGTGATGGCAGCTTTAGGAGTCCCAGTAGCTCTCGTTAATTGAACGTTAAGTGAATGTGACGTTCAACTTCTTGCTGGTTTCCTCATTGACTTTGCTATGAGAAGCCAGCAGTGGGCATTGGAAATTATGATCATATGATCACAACTTGTTGCAGCATTGTAAATGTGAGTGAGGTACCAAGTGCCCAGATCACAACTACATGTCCCTGGGACTGCTGCGATGGCCAAAACACTGAGGATCAGTCATAAGTACCATTTGTTCAGTAGGTCAAAGTGTCACTAAATGAGCAGTTATAAGCCAAAGACTACCTGTACTTTTAAAACAAATGACTACAATAGTGAAAGTCACTGTCTGTGGACAGAAATTGATATGTTGGTATCAGCTCATCAATTAGCTTTAAAGCAGTGGTTCTCAACCTTTTTAATGCCGCGACCCCCAACCAGTCATAAGTTGAGGACTACTCAACTGGTCGTAAGTCGAGGAGTACTCAACTGGTGCAGCACCATTTGCAGAATGGGACTTTTGGCGGGCTCAGCAGGGCAGAGGCAGCCTGGACAATTCCTACTGGCTTTTGAAAGCCAGTAGAATTAGACTCTATTCAAGAGAGTCTATTCTATTGGCTTTCAAAAGCCAATAGAATAAAAGGGAGTAGCACAGCTAAGGAAAATGGGAAAAAATGGCGGACTGCGTTATTTGGCGACCCCCGTGAAATGGTCGTTCAACCCCAAATGGGGTCCCGACCCACAGGTTAAGAACCACTGCTTTAAAGAATTAAAAAGAAAATAGAAATACCAGCTTGGAAGTAACAAGAATTATGCATAGGCTAGTACTGTATATTTATAGTATGTAAAAGTATTTAGCTACAAATTTCCTTGGGCTGAGCTCGAGGTCCAGTAGCTTTCTTGGTCACTGTTGGCTATTGCCTTTTTTGGACTATGTTTTTGACTTCCTAGTTTAAGGCAACAGCCGTGGGATTGCCTAGAGGTCCCTCATCCAACTACTAAACAAGTCTGATCCTGTTTAGCTTTCCTTTCTGGTTTTCTTGTAGGGGCAGGGATTGAGGAGAACTGGACAATATATTAGATGCTGCCACCTGGATAAAAAGAAGACAAGAGTCCCAATTCCAGTTTATTCAGATTGGGTCATTTGAACCTTGTAATATAGAATAATAATGAACATATATACAGACACACTTCTGTACAAATATTGAACAAAAATGTGAGCTAAAAGACTTGAATTGCATCTCAGTTGACTTGTTTGTGGTAAAAAGTGAATAAATGCACAACCTACATAAGTAGCTGCAGTTCTAATATAATTGTCTACACATGAGTGTTTTAAGTGGAATATATCTTAAAGTCTCAAAAGCTTTATAGCTAAGAAGAGTAAAGAGTTATGAGACAATGGTTATAAATCTTATGTATAAATGTTTTTAATTTGATCTTCAAAGTTGCATTCACCTTGCAGTTCTCAAGTCATCAACAAAATTCATTTAATGACCTTTTCATTTACATGGTAACATGAAACTGCATCAAGTATAATTTCTAAATAGATCTTGTTAAATTGACTAAGATTTATGATGAGGTCTTAGAGGGAGGAAAAATATACATGTTTATCTGTATAAAAATAACCAATCAATAATTATCTTAGGTTAACCAACTGGTTATAATTTAAATTTTGCAAGTGGAGAGGCAGATAGCTAATCCAAGTATAGGTTAATCTGGTTTGGTTTATTTATTTATGAGACTTATATACCGCTTTAAGTGCAAGCACTCTCTAAGCCGTGTACACCAGTAAGCAATGTATATATATATATTTACATTGCCCCCAACAATCTGGGTCCTCATTTTACCTACCCCGGAAGATGGAAGGCTGAGTCAACCTTGAGCTGCTGAGATCTGAACCGCTGACCTGCTGAACACAGTCAGCTAAAGTAGCCTGCAGTACTGCACTCTAACTGCTGCGCCACCTTGGCTCTTTTATATATTAATTATTACTGTGATAAAAGTAGCAGCAAAGAACTATATTATCTGGCTGAAATTGTCATTTAGTAAGTAAAATTCATGACCTGGTAAAATCATTGTAACTAATGCAATTGTAATTTAATGGAAATGGAGAGATCAAAGTGTTTAGTTCAATAATTTGCTAAATTAATGTCAACTTTATTGTAGAATGTTAGATAAATAAAATATATTCTCAGTATTTAAATTTTAGACCTGTTTTGGCAACTATATATTCATCACTAATAGTTGTCTTGGACCCAATCAAATATATGAAGTACACTAATTTCTGTCCAAAATTTCTGTTCAGACATCTTGAATAGTGTATAGGGGGTACCTTGCTCAATAGTAATAACTGTGAGAGGGACCTCGGAGTCCTAGTGGACAATTACCTAAATATGAGCCAGCAGTGTGCTGCAGCTGCCAAAAAAGACCAACACGGGGCTGGGCTGCATTAACAGAGGGATAGAATCAAGATCACGTGAAGTATTAATACCACTTTACAATGCCTTGGTAAGGCCAAACTTGGAATACTGCATCCAGTTTTTGTCACCGCGATGTAAAAAAGATGTTGAGACTCTAGAAAGAGTACAGAGAAGACAACAAAGATGATTAGGGGACTGGAGGCTAAAGCATATAAGGAAAGGTTGCTGGAATTGGGTATGTCCACTTTAATGACGAGAAGGACGAGGGGGGACATGATAGCAGTGTTCCAGGGGCTGCCACAAAGAAGAGGGTGTCAAGTTATTTTCCAAGGCGCCTGAAGGCAAGACAAGAAGCAACGGGTGGAAATTAATCAAGGAGAGAAGCAACCTAGAACTAAGGAGAAACTTCCTGACAGTTAGAACAATTAACCAATGGAACAACCTGCCTCCAGAAGCGGTGAATGCTCCAACACTGGAGGTTTTTAAGAAGAGACTGGACAGCCATTTGGCCAAAATGATATAGGGTTTCCTGCCTGAGCAGGGGGTTGTACTCGATGACCTCCAAGGTCCCTTCCAACTTTACTATTATTATTATTATGGATCATCGCACAGTCAGCCAGATGTTCAGACTGGATTTGGCATTTTGTCTACCTATCGAGTCCTTACCCAGGACCTGGGATAGGCAGATGTGGATGTTTGATGGTATTACAGGTATCGTCGCAGGATGGAAGCAGTTCATAGTAAGGCCGCCTTTTGCAATTGACTAATAGCGAATTTGTCAATGCCAATGGTGTTCAAGTGGTGCTCCAGTTGTTTTGGGATTGCACACAAGGAGCCTATCACTATTGGTACTACCCTTGCTTGCTTTTGCCACAGTCTTTCTATTTCTATTTGTAGGTCTTTGTATTTTGTTATCTTCTCCAGTTCTTTCTCTTCTATTCTGCTTTCTCCAAGCACTGCCACGTCCACTATCGAGACTTTTTTGTCTTTCTTATCGACCATTGTTAAATCTGGGGTGTTATGTTGCAGGTGCTTGTCTGTTTGAATTCTGAAGTCCCAGAGCAGTTTAATTTTATCATTTTTCTATGACTTTCTCTATTTTATGATCCCACCAGTTTTTGTTTACAGGCAAATGATAATTTTTGCAGAGTGACGGTGAAGGTTCATTCTCTGAGCTTGTGGGTTAGTTTCTGAACATTTCGTTACCAGTCTAGGTAAAATCTTCAGTGGGGTTTAGGCAGTGGTGGGATTCTGCCAGTTCACATCACTTCATCAGAACCGGTAGCTAATGTTTCGTTGCCAGGCCCAGAATGGACTTCTGGAAGTGGCATCCACACAGAGAACCAGTTGTTCACATATTTGAATCCCACCACTGGCTTTAGGGGATTTCAATGTCAGTGTTTATAAGGGCTTCAGGTGTGGATGCGTCAAGTGAAGATCTTGTGATGGGTCAGGTGTGAGTCATCAGTGAGACACTTGTGGGTCTCATGATGGGAAGGTTACATCAGGTCAGGGTCATTGGGACTTGAACTGCTGGTGGGAGGAGGGCAGAATTGCGTGGGTTGATTGAGGGTTGGTGCTGTCTCTGGTTGGTTTTGTGGTTGATTTGGATTTTGAGGGGTTTGTAGGCTGGTTATAGGTCAATGTGTCTGTTGATGGAATTGCTTATGGAGTGCAACAATTGGTGTTGTTTGGTGTCAGTTTGAATAGAGATTAAGGATTTGGGATCATGGTTTTTTAACTCCAGCCGATGTTTATGGATCCTGGTTTTCGACTGACCTGATGTTTGTCCCATGTAGAATTGGTTGCAATAGTTACAGCTGATTTTGTAGATTACAAAGTTTCTTTCATCACCATTTATTAAGGTTTGCAGAATCTTGTTTAGATATGCAAGGACATTTTAATGTAATGTTCTCAGGTGAAGAGCCAGAATTCACCCACAAGTGTGTTTACATGGTCAATTTCATGCAAGGAATTTCAACAATCCTAATCACATCAGTCAATTCACATTTAGCTACTTATGTATTTCTAGGTAAGCGTGAAATCCCCCCCCCAAAAGTTTCCTTTGTACATGTGTATCCCAATAGTGGCATTTCCACAACAACCTGCTGTTATCTATAGCACCTGTTTCACAGCCAGGTGTGTAGTTCTGTTATACTTAAATTGCTTCCTTACACCCTTCATCTACATAAGCATTGCAACAATTTGCTTATTTGTTCCAGGCTGCTTCACCTAAATTTGCATTCTAATATTGAAGCCTGTTCCATGTGAGCTAAATGTATTAATTTAATTTATTAATTTGACAAAGTTAATATATTTATTTAATTAAAACTAAATGTCTGATGAATCCCCAAATTCTTCTTGGTTCATCTATCTCTTACAGCACAAGTAAAATTGATGTGTACCAAACCGATATAACACATGTCAGCAGGATTTTTTACTGAATGTTCAAGGTCAGAGATGAATGTAAGTTGTCAGAAAGAGGTTTAAATGTTATTTAACTTCTACAGATTAAAGTTGTCCTGTCAAGTTACTATAACTTCATTATTTTTTTCTACCCATCATATTGAGCAGTACATAATGTTGCTGCTTAATTAACCTTGTTCTACATTTTAAAAGTATTCTCAATTACTATTTGATTGCTTAGTAAAACCAGGAGAGGGGTTTTGTACCTTTTTCCTTTTACCAAAAGAGAAAATTTGGTTTTGTCAAAGGCCTATGCATTTATTTATTTATTTATTTATTTATTTATTTATTTATTTATTTATTTATTTATTTATTTAGGGAGGGGGAGTTAACCATCTTGCTACCCATATCTTCCAATTTCTTATGTTCCATTTTAGTAATTTAGGTAGAATTTTCTCTTTTCTAGTGCTGGAGGATTTGTAAGCAGGCTTATCATTCCCCCCCCCCCTTTTTTTCCTGATAGATTTAATTTGTGGTCAGGTCTATTAGATGTTCAGTTATTTTTAATTTTTAATTAAAAGAGTTTAATTTTAAACTCTCCTTGGCAGAAGAGTTTTTTCTGCTGTGTGGGCAGTATTTGAAAACTCGTCTGGATAATAGTGGCTGGAGAAAAGATCTTAGCTGAATATAGAAAACATCAACCCTGGAACGAGGTTATGAAGGCATCTAGGATGGGTTGATGACTAGGCCATCCTGCCCCAAATCACAAAGGCCTTAGTTCAGTGGTAGAGCACATCATGCTTTGTATTCAAAAGGTCTGAGGTTCAACTTTTGCTTGCGAAACTTGGGGAGCTAACACTAGTCCTAGTAGATCATGCAGAATCACTACAGGTAGTCCTTGATTTTCAACAGTTCATTTAGTGACCGTATGAAGTTACAACGACATTGAAAAAAGTGACTTAAGGCCATTTTTCACAGTTATGACTATTACAACAGCCCCAGGGTCACATGATCAAAATTCAGATGCTTGGCAACTGATTTGTATGTATGGCAGTTGAAGTGTCCTGGGGTCATGTGATCACCTTTTATGACCTTCTGACCAGCAAAGTCAATGGGCAAACAAGATTCACTTAACCTTGTTACTAACTTAATTAACTGCAGTGATTCACTTAACAGCTGTGGCAAGAAAGAGCGTAAAATGGGACAAATTTCACTTAACTGTCTTGCTTAGCAACAGCAAAGTTGGGCTCAAGTATGGTTGTAAGTCGAGGACTACCTGTAATCTGATTTAGTAAACGATACTTTTCAGCCCCGGTTTTTATATTTCTCTGTGAATGTACACACAGAGAAAAGTATGATGACCAAAATTAGCATTGCTTGCAACTGATGGAGGGATTTCTATTTCACAAAATCGTGATAATGTAGTTTGCTTTAATATGCCACAAGACTGTTGTTTTTGTAACAACTCTTGCTTTGCTTCTTATGTGCATTTTTTGAGTGACAATTTTTTGGGATGGTTCCCTACCAATTTTATGCTTATATCACAAATACATTAGATTTCCATGTTATTAATAGATGCTATTTGTAAAGTAAATATTTTGAGAATGAAAGCTGGGAACAACATATGGAATCTAATTCAATAACAAGCCTACACTGCAAAGGGACACTAATTTGTGTAATTTTTATTCTAAACCTCCTCCCAGCTTAAGAAAGTGAGTCATCAAGCCTGTTACGCTGAATGAAATAACATAGCTTCCTTCTGCCATAAGGTTAAAGCCTAAATGCAATTTTGTCAGCTTTTCAGGGGTTCTGGATAAGAGTTTAATTAAATTTCAACATTTTATGTGGCTAGATTGCCTTCGGTAAGCATATTCATTTATTTCCATTTTAGCAATATACAGTTTTTAACCAATGCTTGTCAACAGGGCTCTTAAGGAAACATGTATTGCTGATAGAATTGTATGACTTGTAAAGTTGTTGATAGAGTTGTGTTTGACAAACCAATCAGACAACAATATTTCAAAAGTGCTGTCTAAATGAGGTTCTCCTTTTTCATTCTTAAACAATGTTGAAAACAGGGTGCCTGTTCTTTTGGTAGTAGAGTAATGCACGTTATACAATAATATTACACTTTAGGGAATAGATAAGAAACAATCAGAAAATATCAACATAATTTGGATTGTTGGACTATGATTAGGAAGATTTAGGTTCAAGACTTCTGTCAGTTATGAAACTCACTGAGTGATTTTACTTTAGATTAGGTTACTTCCCAGTTTTTGTTGAAAAAAAATAGGGTTTACTCTGTATATTTTGCTTTGACATTATATAGAAAAGATGCAATACAAAAGAACATATAGCATGGATATTTCTGTTGGATTAGTATCTGGTTAGGGTAGGATACCCGTGAGTGATACATTTTTTGGGATCGACCAACCATATTGGTTTACTTCATTTAATTACTACTTAGTTTTGCCTCTAAGCTACTCCTTGTATGGCAGAAAATAGACTTAAATTGGGGATTTGATAGAATTAGAGTGCTGTTCATATTTATAAGATTAGGGTGGTATTTCATAGTTGCATTATTGCATTACTTTCTCTTGTTAACCAAAAACGCTCAGAATAATTTGCAATATATTTTTAAAAATTAATATTATTACCTCTGCTCCTATTGTTATATCATGAAATTTATTTCTTTTTAAAATCTTGCTTCCTAACTGTAACCTGGAGTGTCTGTCTTCTCCTGTAAAGCTAAGGGATTAAAGTATAATAATATCTGACATACTTGGTATGGATCAAGCACAGGAAATTAGGGATCCAGGTAGTTCAAATGAATATAAGTTTATTGCATGCTAAAGCTCTCTACAAGAATCTGAACTACTAATGGTCAAAGCAAATTGGCAGTAGATAAGAGTCAACAGAATTCAAAGTGGGCTGGATTTAGATCTCTTGTGGCTTTGAAGAGACTTAAGATTGATGACACATTTGACCCCTTCTTTGGCTCAGCCTGGTCATCTCCTACAATTTGATTGATAATGAAAAGGCTATTTCAACCTTTTCCTATTCTGTGTGACTTTCTCATCCATTGTCTTGCTGGTGTGTTAGGTGGTGGTGATGCTGGTAACACAATTTCAGTTTCTCTTGAAATCCAGGTAGGACGAAATTCTGGCAACTTGTCATTTGAGGCCCATTGTAGATATGGTTTAATTTTAAGCTATCTGTTTCTTTTAGGGTAGCTATCTATAGCCAGGGGCAAGTTGTTGGAAAACAATCCTGTGAATTTTCCACGCAGGCAAGTATGAAGAAACTCAACTTTTATCTGCTTCAGTTTTTTAAGGAGGGAGTTGTTTTTTTTAACCCTCAGGTAAACTTTCACTGGCACACCTCTTTGTTTGTAAAGACTGATCATACTTCAGGCTAGTCTCTCTACCAGGTATTATTGCTACTAAAATCTGTGTTCTTGATGAAGGTATTTGCTTAAGCTGATGTCAGATGGTTTTAAAGCATAATGTTGCATTATTATTGTAAAAAGTATGTTTGAGTTGGTAAAAAAATATGTCTTCATGGATTGTATTTGGTTTCTGGGCCATTCCAATAGAAAACTGTTTTCTGGTTGCTAACTGAGAGTTTATCAATAATAGATCAGTATGGAGTGCACTATATGTCTGGCAATTATATAGAGAGGAAAAACTGATACTGGGTCTTTATTTGAAACTATTGTGTCCCTTTCCAATAGAAATTGGTTTGCAAGATTTGAATCCATTAATAAAGGAAGGATAGGTAAAATCACTGCTATATTTCTAAAGTTTTCAGTGCTCTTGGTAGAAAATTACTGAGAACCACCTATACTCAATTGTGTATCGAAATGGGGGAGGGGGGGAAGGAATTTGCAAAGAATAGTCTTGTAAGGAATGCAAAATACTATACACAATGAGTATGAAAACCTCTACCAAACTTTTAATGTTTTCCAGTCTTGTAAGGTCTCCTTGCTAGAGAAATTAGAGTTCCTTTTCACTCCTAATGTACCTTCTCTTATTTCCCCATTATAAATGTGCTGCTGTGAATGTGAGGATGACTTCTGTTTTAGATGGCCTTAAGTGAAAGAAGACTGTCTGTGGCTAGTAGTAATAAGGTGCGCAAAAGCTACCTGTTTCATCATGCATTTTTCCAATATTAAATCAGAAGCCTAAGATACAGTGTAAAGAACTGAAAATTAAAAACATTTGTTGACTGCCCTCTTCTCTTCTTCATGCTCTGTTCTATGATGCTGGTGTCTCTTGTAAGCTATTTCTCCATTTCTTAGGGTAGACGTGGAAAGGAATGCAAGTTTCTGTAGGTACTTAAGCATTTCATAAGTTGGACTTATATGGCCACCTATCTCATTAAATGATTTCATGACAACAATTCATAAAACATAGTTTAAAAAATACCCTCCACAGTCCTACTCTCCAATTCTCTCCCACTATTAGGAAGAAGAGTGAGGTCTTCACAACCCTCCAGAAATATAAAAAAAGGTTAGCTGATGTTAGGCAGACATGTCTCCTTTTTGGTCCTCATGTCCTCTTTTTGGCAAGCCCTTAAACCTTTAAAATCTAAATGTTGTCCAACTTTCTGATTATATTGTTTTGCTTTTGTTTTGGACTGTTTTAGCTATAGTAGCCATTCGAACTGGTAAATTGTCTGTTTCATTCTTTCCCTTATCTGTTGACAGACTTGACAGATTTACGTTATTTATTTCTTAATTCCTCAGTCATTTTCAATACAGTCCCTTCAATTCTATGTTCTAGACCAGACATATCAAACTCGTGATGTCATGTGACATCGCGTGACATATCAGAGGTTTTTCTCCATTGCTGGCAATGGGGTAGGCACAGTTTCCTGGTGACATATCCAGCCTGCGGGCCGGCAGTTTGACACCCCTGATCTAGACTGATCTAACCAAGAGTTATAAACTTTTTTTTTTTTTAACTGATGCACCAACTATGCTTCATAAATCTCTTGGCCAATCCTTTTTTTCTGCAAAAACCGTGGCATAGACCCATCCATTTTTGCTTTATTGGCCATATCTACCATGCTTGCTTTCCTAAAAATTTGTGTGACCTCTTGCTAATGTTGCCAAATCTTGCTATAAATCCTTGCTGTTATGGGGTATTCCTAGGTTTTTTTGTTTCTTCATTTTTTGGGGGGTCAGGATCTAAATGTTTGGGTTTAGATTAAACACTTAGAATAACATCTCCTTTTTCATAACTGTACAGTATGTCTAAAGGTTTCAGATTTGTCCATCAAGTAGGATTACTGAAGAATCGGGGTTCATAACACATGTCAAAACTGTTGTTTAAAAACTGGGTAATCGCCTACATCATATCCAGTTCTGCTGTTTTCTCAGGTTCTGTCTGTTTTGGTCTCTTGGGCTCAGTGATCACACTTGTGCATCTGTTGTTGTTTTTTTCCTGCTTGCTGAAGCAGAACAATAGAAAAGAGCATCTAGTGAAATATTTTGTCTCCTTTGCTTTTTTTGCTGGCTAATCAATTATATTTCTGCCTGATGAAAAGATTTCATGTTTTAATGACTTAATCATGTTACGTCTAAGTTCATGTGCTGTTTCAGATTGTTCTATCCAGAGGATGACATAATTGCTAAGCTCAACATCAGCAACACTCACTCTCAGTGTGGCATTAATTTTGGCATACGGTGATTCAATGTAATTGAACTGAAAAAGACCTTTTGTACTTGCGGTCTTTATTTTCTTTTCTTTTACCACTCCTCCAGAGTAAGTTATTTATATATTGACTAGGTAATAATAATAGATAATAATAAAGTTGGAAGGGAGCTTGGAGGTCATCTAGTTCAACCCCCTGCTCAGGCAGGCAACCCTGTACCATTTCAGACAAATGGCTGTCCAGTCTCTTCTTAAAAACTTCCAGTGTTGGAGCATTCACCACTTCTGGAGGCAGGTTGTTCCACTGGTTAATTGTTCTAACTGTCAGGAAGTTTCTCCTTAGTTCTAGATTGCTTCTCTCCTTGATTAGTTTCCATCCGTTGCTTCTTGTTCTGCCTTCAGGCACCTTGGAACATAGCTTGACTCCCTCTTCTTTGTGGCAGCCCCTGAGATATTGGAAGACTGCTATCATGTCCCCCCTCATCCTTCTCTTCATTAAACTAGACATACCTAATTCCAGCAATCATTCCTTATATGTTTTAGCCTGCAGTCCCCTAATCATCTTTGTTGTTCTTCTCTGTACTCTTTCTAGAGTCTCAGCATCTTTTTTACATCGTGGTGACCAAAACTGGATGCAGTATTCCAAGTGTGGCCTTACCAAGGCATTGTAAAGTGGTATTAATACTTCACGTGATCTTGATTCTATCCCTCTGTTAATGCAGCCTAGCATTGTGTTGGCTTTTTTTGGCAGCTGCAGCACACTGCTGGCTCATATTTAAGTGATTGTCCAGTAGGAATTCATTATTTTGTGGCATTATGGATGGGCAGTAATAATCACTGGGAAACCCCCCCACCACCACCACAAAACTACTTGGAATACATTTGTTTACTCCTGCCCCTCACCTTTTAAAAAAGAGAAACAGTAAAAGAAAAATCTCAGAAAAAGGCCTAAGGAACTAAGAATGATACAAGAGGTACAAGAGTAGTTTCTTTATTGTTGTTCACCTATAGACAGGCATCTTGCCAGACTAAAGCACTGGGAACTGCTAGGGAGGGTCCACCTTTGCCTTCCTTCTGCATTCAGAAGATTCCAATTGTATCGTCTTTTTGATCCTTGAGAAACACCTCCTCCCTCTTGTAACTCTATACTACATTCCACCACAGAAAGTTTACCATTTAAAAATTAAATAAAAATGATAAATTGGCTGAGCTATAGTCTATAAAACATGTAAATCTATAAAGGTTTGATCCATTACACATAAATTAAAACTGAGTGATTCCTGCCACCCTTTGTGTTTCCAAGATTCTTTGCTCCCTGACTTTTTCTGTTTTAAACCCACTGAACCCCTCCAAAGGGGAGATGTATGAGAATTCTCTGTCTTTTTCTAAAAGACTCCTTTTAAAGCAGTGGTTCTCAACCTTTTTAATGCCGTGACCCCCAACCAGTCGTAAGTCAAGGAATACTCAACCGGTCGTAAGTCGAGGACTACTCAACTGGTGCAGCACCGTTTGCAGAATGGGACTTTTGGCGGGCTCAGCAGGGCAGAGACAGCCTGGACAATTCCTATTGGCTTTTGAAAGCCAATAGAATTAGACTCTATTCAAGAGAGTCTATTCTATTGGCTTTCAAAAGCCAATAGAATAAAAGGGAGTAGCACAGCTAAGGAAAAGGGGAAAAAAATGGCGGACTGCATTGTTTGGCGACCCCCGTGAAATGGTCGTTCGACCCCAAATGGCGTCCCGACCCACAGGTTGAGAACCACTGAGCTAGATGAATAACAACTGTAGGAATGCCTACAGTTTAGTTCTTTCAGATGGTAGAGAAACTTAAAACTATTTAGATTGTATATGAACAATAAATACAAGGAACTGTAAAAAAATAAGCCATCTAATTTAACAATAACAATAACAATAACTGCATTGTTTTGTGACCCCCGTGAAATGGTCGTTCGACCCAAATGGGGTCCCGACCCACAGGTTGAGAACCTCTGTTTTAAAGTATAATCATAGAAGTATACAACATTCAATTGTCACAAAATTGCTGCCATACCATACAAGGTGGCTTATATCTTAAAGGAGGCCTGCTGAGGATCCCATTGGTCAAGGAACTCCAACTGATAGGATCCAGGAGAAGAGCCTTCTCTGCTGTAATGCCAGCCCTCTGAAACAGCCTGTCACCTGGGGTGAGGTTTGATCCCTTCCTCCTATTCTTGGCACAAGAGCCTGAAGACCTTGCTCTCCAGTGGGCCTAGGACGTAATACAGGAATACATCAT
Organism: Crotalus tigris; assembly: GCF_016545835.1. Lineage (NCBI taxonomy): Eukaryota > Metazoa > Chordata > Lepidosauria > Squamata > Viperidae > Crotalus > Crotalus tigris. The sequence goes on along the minus strand of NW_024100541.1, from coordinate 1,141,399 downwards.
GGAAGGTAGCTGCGGGAGTTAGTAGTTGACCCTCCCTCCTCCCTGCATTTCCTGTTCCCCCTCCGCTCATCTTTTAAATTTCATACTTGTACTTCGTTTATTTTTATTGTTTCATTCTTATATTACTTATTTTTACATTTTTAATCATTTCTTTTTGTTTTATTAATTTTATTAATTAATATTTTATTGTCTCATTAAGCCACCCAGAGTAGCCCCAAGGCAAGACAGACAGACGGACGGACGGACGGACGGATGGATGGATGGATACGCAGGTAGATAGGCAGACAGACAGACAGGCAGATAGGCAGGCAGGCAAGCAGGCAGGCAGGCAGATAGATAGATTAGATGGATAGATAGGTATATGGATAGGTAGGTAAGTAAGTAGATAGATAGACAGACAGACAGACAGACAGACAGATAGAAATAGCTCTACAAGAGGATATAGAGTCACCATACTGTACCGTTGTCATTGTGTGGGTATACAGTATACAGTGAAGCATTTTAAAGCAGAAAGAGAGAATGAACTTCTCTATAAATGGGTAATGGGGACTTTTCACTCTTGTAAATTCCAGAAGGAAATTTGCATTCACTCTCAGTTTTTATGAACAAGGGGAATTTAAAGCGGAGAGAAGAGTTTGAAAAAGCATGAAAAGGGTGAAATGGGATTGAAGTCTCCACCGTTCAGCACACTGAGTGCATTAAATAACTTTCCTACTTATACCATACAAATTATTTTTAAAACTGAGATGCCGAGAATTGGAGCAGGCACTTTGTATTAGTATTACTGAGCTATGGTTTCATTCTAGATGCAAAAGCTTGCTAGAGAATCCAGGGAAAAAGAAATCATTTCTCTCCTGCAGTATAAAAATGCAAATGCATACCTATCACATCTTCAGGTAAAAACATGCAGATATGCTAATTATATCATGCCATTTTATTATGCTTAGGATATTCTCTGTAGTTAAGAAAATTAGAACACAATGTCGTTTTGTAATGATTGATACTATTTAATATTCAGATTGTGTAGCCTCATGCTTTAGTTTGCCTGGAATTAGTATGAAACACAGTAATTCCAGTAATAGCAGCTGAAGCAAAGAATTATTAAAATCCATTACTTCTAATTCAGCACCATACAATCCTTGAAATGTATATCTATTCCACCGTTTCCTCTGGGATCATCTGACATTAACTTTTATATATTTGGAAAAGGAAAACAGAGCAGCAAATAATTCAAACAGAAAGCCTTGGTCGTAACAACATTCAAAGCCACTGTAGGCAGGATCTATCTTAGGCCTAACTCAATGTTTTAAAAAGCGCTAATTTTTGAGGCTTGCAGCTTGTGTCATCAGGCAGTTTCAGACGTGAGGATGCGAAGAGGAAGAACTGGGCAAATGGAATTGAGTTTTTATTGTCTTTTATTGTCCCTTTTCATTGTGCATTTTCAACACATTATTTACTGGACCTTGCTTAAATTACACATGGAGTTTACAACAAAGTGTTTATTATGTGGTTTTTCTCTCTCTCCTTCCCACTTCCAGTTTTCTTCTCTTCTACAAGTCAGCAACAGTTTTTGGCCATTAATCATTTTTAATCTAAATTGGGCTATTTTTATTTGTTTAGTTTTGATAAAAGTATTCCCACTATTGAAAATAACAACAACAACAATAATGATGATGATGATGATGTTGGAAGGGATCTTGGGGGTCATCTAGTCCAACCCCCTGCTCAGTAAAGAAACCATTTCAGACAAATGACTGTCCAGCCTCTTCTTTAAAACTTCCAGTGTTGGAGCATTCACAACTTTTGGAGGCAGGTTGTTCTACTGATTAATTGTTCTGACTGTCAGGAAATTTCTCTTAGATTGCTTCTCTCCTTGATTAATTTCCATCCATTGCTTCTTGTCATGCTTTCAGGTGTTTTGGAGAATAGTTTGACTCCCTCGTCTTTGTGGCAATCCCTGAGGTATTGGAACACTGCTATGTTATGTATACATTTCATTTATTCTCTAGTCCTTGCGTTAGTGCCCCACAGATGCTGAACTTATTCCTTTGTGACTAGGTTATGCTATTTTGTATAATTGTATAATTAATATCCTTACAGCCTGGTTGTTTGAAATCAAGGGAACAGAGGTTTAAGAAGGTACTTGAAAGAAATCATAACAGCTTTTCAGTTATAAAATGTATCCAAGAATTATATACTCATAAAATAGGCAAGGCTTTATGTCACAATCCTGGAAATAAAAAAATATCAAAGTCTTAACATTCTGTAATGGCTGTAATGGCTATTAGTTCAGTTTTCTTTTATTAATCCCTGTATTAATAAGGACTTTCAGCTACTTGAAAAACTAGTCAAGTTTGGAATAAAAGCTGTGCTTCAGGTCACACTATAAGAAATAGAACATGAAATGAATTAATAAAAAAACTATTCCAAGCAATGAGCATAGAAAATGCAAAATACTTTTTTTTAAAAAAAAGCAAATCAGGAGGCTTGATATGATTTGACAGAAGCTTCTTACTTACATCTGCTCAAAGTAAATCTTACACAATGGAGAAATGGATGTAGCGTTGCAATTTTGAATTTTGAAACATTCCCTTCTGTCTGTCAGTAATGGATTCCTGCAACACGTCTATAACTGGTCTCAATTCGATGGACATGCTTTGCCAATAGATTAGAATTAGAACATTGGATGAAGGATAGAAGACCTTAGGGACAGCATGTCCGTTTAATGTTATTCTAGAGAAGGAGATGTATTTGAAGCGTTGTTGTTGTTGTTATTCTTCAGTCTTCGTGACCCCATGGACCATAGCACACCAAGACTCCCTGTCCTCTACTGCTCCTTGGAGTTTGCCCACATTCATGTCCATTGCATTGATGACACTGTTTAATCATCTCATCCTCTGCCATCTCCTTCTCGTTTTGCCTTCAATCTTTACCAACCTCAGAGTCTTTTATAGTGGCCAAATATTTGAGCTTTAGTTTTTAGTTTTAGCATCTGTCCTTCCAAACGACAGTCAGGGTTGATTTCTTTTAGGATTGACTGATTTGATCTCCTTACAGTCCAAAGGACTCTCAAGAGTCTTCTCCAGCACCACAGTATGTGAACTGTGCTTCCATCTATTCATTCATCCTCAAGAGTTGTCATGTTTGCCCTGTGACAGTGTCAGAAATATTGGAAATAATTCTTATATTGCTCAGCAATGAGGCTAATAATGTCTTTTCCTGAACTCTATCTTGTCTTTAACGGAGAATGAATGCGGTGTAGGGTTAGGGTACTGCATTGGGAATGGACTCTGATTTCCCCAGAAAGACTGTGATGAATGAAGATGAATATATTGATCGGGAGATAAAGTTGCATGATGCAATCTGGGTCAGTCACCAGGACCAGAGGTTTTGTCTTCCAAGCTTTCAGACTATGAGTCAGCCATTTTTTCTCAATCCTAGGCTGGGAAATTGAAATATATCTGTTTTCTAACCTGCATCAAAATGGGCTGATAACAGTGATATATATGAAGACCAAAACAATCCTGTCTATGGCTCTATGCATGTGAGTGTGTGTGTTATAACTCTAGAGGGTTGGGTCCTCTAGAGCAGGGGTCCCTAATCCTCAATCCATGGACCAGCACTGGGCCTCGACATGGCAGAAATCAGGCCACACAAACAAGCAAAGCTCCATCTGTGGGATGCAGGCAGCATGCAAAACCACGCCCCCTCTGGTCTGTGGAAAAACATCTCTCCACAGAACAGATCCCTGGTGCCCAAAAGGTTGGGGGGGGCACATCTCTAGAGAAGATGTTTTCTCCCCCTTCCCTTTTTCAGCTAAAATGCAGCTTAAGACAAAAATTTGCTTTGCAGAGTAGTGAACTTGCAATTGCCAGCCACTCTTTTAATGAGACAACTAATGTGTTTGAAAGTAAAACATAAAATCTGAGACTCCGGTTAGTTCACATTTGAACCAGGCATTCATGTCCCTTAGTGACATTTGTGATGTAAAGAGAGAATGTTTGAATTTTTAGGCTGTCTGGAGGATACTTGAATCATCTAATGCACAGGTGTCAAACTCACCATGTCATGTGTCGTTTCACGATGTATCACAACTTTTTTCACATTGCCTGAGCTGGGGTGGGCGTGGCCTCCATATGATGCAACCGGCCCACAGGCGGACAGTTTGACACCCCTGATCTAATGCAAATTTTAAATTCTATTTTAAAAAAACAGCTTAGGTTTGCTACCAACCATTTTTTCCATTCCTTTTTGGCCCTGCTGCTTTTCCAGCTGCTCTCATCTGCCATGAAAAGGAAATAAGTTTATACAAATAGCTATTTATTGTTATGCTAATGATTTAATTTAAAACTGATAAAAGGATGGGAATTCCAAGTGAGGGCTGGCTGTACTCAGCTTGCATTCCTTAACTTACTCTTTTAGAATTAGAACTGTAACAAAAGTGGATTTTTCTCTGCTCTTGAGATCATTTCAAGCTATAGATGTGGGTTAAGACTTGTCAATCCGCCCATTAATAATAGCTCTGAATTAAAGATGTGGTTCAAATATACAATGCTGCACAAAACAAACAGCAAACAAAGGTAGGCTAGGTCAATTGAAAATGAAAAGTCAACTGCCTGTTTTTAAGCAAGCATTTATTTTAGTAGGGAGGTCTTTACCATAAAGGCTATCATAGTTTTTTTTAATTGTGACCGCACGTACATATGCACACACCTACAAGCACACTCTACCCAGAATTGCTTTTTTGTGAGATAGGCAACTATACCAGCGATGTCAAGCTCGTAACATCAGGTGATGTGTCATGACGTATTGCGACTTTTTTTTTTCCATTGCCGGCAATGGGATGGGTACGGTTTCGGCATGACGCATCCGGCCTGCAGGCCAATAGTTTGTCACCCCTGAACTATACAGACATGATAAAATAAATAAGATATCCCTATAACTTCAATGGCTGACTAATTTGATTTGTATTAAGATCACAATTTAGACCAGACAGACTTAGCCTTAGGGAGAATGTGTTGTTCCTCTGCATTTGATGATAAAACTTTGTAAGCCATATCGCTAATCCTAACCCCCACCCCCAACCCATCACCAGTTTTAAAGTAAAATGTAGCTGCCAGTCTAGTTTGGCTCTATATGCAAATACAATACTATAAGTATCTTGTTGCCATTTGATTGATGTAATAAAGCATGCTGTCAGTCAGCTCTGATTCCTAGGATGTCTATTTTTTTAGTAACATCATTTATTTTCTAAAAGTTCTTGACCATGAAAGAATTACAATGATTTTTTTTTACTTCATTTACTTTTTAACTAGGAAAGTTATATATGGTAATCCAATTCCAGGCATGCTTTATTGGAAATAAGTATCATTGTGAATAGTGAAACTTACGTCCTAAGATTTTCAGCTTATAGACTGAAAACTAGAAATTTAAATTTACGCTTTTATTAAAAATCAGCTTTGACTTTCTTAAGCCATGTTAGCATGATAGCAAGACTTTGGCTAAAGTCGCTTCACAGTCCTGGGAATCAGAACTGTGAATTCTAATTTTAATATTGTATTATGAGTTAATCCAAAGGCAACTTTTTTCTCCAAGTGCCAATTTGATGCAAAAATAGATACCACAAGTCAACTGTGATAGCAACAATACTGTATTTGTCTTAGAGACTGATATTACTAGCCATTCTCTCTAAAATATTGTGTCAATGCTGCTAACATCGGATATTTTGGCTTTGACAAGAAATGGAGATGTAGCCCTTTTCTTATTTTCGCTTTTAGAGTTAGATGATGCTGGGGAGGGGGGATGTGCATGAGAGTTCAGCTAGACCAAATAATACTGGACAAAGTGTGAGAATCAAGGTTGTTGAAATAAGAGATGATAAGAATTGGCGGGCTGGAGAGCTGGAGGGAAAGCCCACACTTTAAAGTAATTGGGAAATGTGATTTATGAATGTTAATTGGAGGAGGGAATTGTGCTTTGATACTATGTGCTCAAGAGGAGAGATTCAGTTTTTGGTTTTGATTATGTTAGTGCCAATATTATGCTTCTTGAATAAAGATTCTTTAAGGTAAACAATGTCTCGAAGTTCTTTGAAGAGTTTCATCTGTTGGAACCATGACATATTGTCTGTAATATTTAGCCACTTTGATGAGAAACATTAATAGTCTGTCTTCCATTAATTTATTTAGCTCCCTTTTTAAACCAAGTTGGAGGATCATTTTTGTACCATGTGAATGCCTGCTCCACAGTTTCATGTGGAACTTTCTGAATCCCAGATTTACCTACTGCTATTTGGAAGGCAGCAGAAGCTTGCAGGTTCCTTGGTGGATTAAGGATTATTTTAAAAAAGTTCTCAGAATTTTCTTTTGAATGGAGTATAATGTTCCTCCTGAACACTGCATGGCGAGAACTTTATTATGATGAAGAAAACCAAAGGCTGTGAGATTTAAGTAGGGCATGACTAGCCCCATTGAGTGCTGAATATTTAATGATTTGTAACACAATTGACCCTTCTATCCCTTTAAATAATTTTTTTGAACTAGGGTAATTATTATCCTGTGACACTGGCATACCACCAGTGAATGACTTTGTTTATCATCATTTATATACAGTATATTCAGGTTCAGAGGGAGTTCAGATAACATTCAGGTCCAACATACAAAAATTCATAATATCCAAAATTAGACCATTTTTTTTCTCAGAACCATAGATCTTTGGAGAAAGACCTTAAGCAGCTGGCCTGAAAATGAATAACTGAAAAGTCACGGTTGCCTTGATGCCTGATGAATGATTACATGATTCTTACTCTATTTCCCCAAGAAAGAGAAAGAGAAACTCCGTTTCCTCTTGAATATATATCAACAGAATGTAAAATCCCAGTACACAAATAGTCCTCAAATTACAACAGTTCATTTAATGACAGTTCAAAGTTACAACAGCATTGAAAAAGTCATTTTTACTTTTTTATGATTGTTGTTACAGATGCTGTAACTATTGCAGCATCTCCGTGGTCACATGATCGAAATTCAGATAACTGAATTAATATTTATGATGGATGCAGTGTCCCAAGGTCATGTGATCATCTTTTACGATCTTCTGACCAGCAAAGACAATGGGGAGGTCAGACTTCCTTTACAACCATGTTACTAAGTTAACAATTGAAGTGATTCACTTAACAACTGTGGTAAGAAAGGTCATAAAATGGCACACTTAGCAACAGAATTTTTGTGGTCGTAAATCAAGAACTACCACTGTTACAATAATATGATATAATAATATCATATGTAATTGTCATAGTTTTTAGGATTTTAGGAAGTCAAATATATTGGTCATTAAGAAAATGGAAGATGGAACAAAAGGTTAATCCGTAATTCCATGCTTACTTTTCCAAATCACTAAGAGAAGAAGAAAAGGAAGCAAAATGAAACATTATTTACATATAGCTTATCTGCAGTCTTAATCTGTACCCAAGCAATCAGTAAAATGCAGAAAAGTCATAGATATTTCAGATGATGACATTACAATTTCAGAATACATTATTCATTGTCAAGAGATGGTAGATTCATTTGAAATAATAGTTCAAATCAGATTTTTATCAGACAGTGGTAAATACGCTATGGAGATTGGTGTCATATATTGTGTTAACACGGAAGCTGCATTTTAAAAACTCTTTTAGGAGTAGAAATACTGCTAGTAGAAAATTCTAAAAATAATCTTTGGTACCTTAATCCATGTGCAGCCTTGAGTGTAAATAAAATACAGCAATTGTAGGAGTGGTGCATTTGAATTCACTTTTTTTATATACTGTAAAATGTAAGATGTAAAATGGACAGGTGGCAAGGTACATGAACGTTCCTACGGTAAAGAATAAGTGTGCAAGTTCCACAAAGATGGCACTTAAGCCATCACTCCAGATTTTTTTTTCAAGAAGGATTTTTTAATGGTAGGAAGACTATGTCTGAGCACGTGACAATTCTCTCCTAAAAACTCCAGCTGTTTTTTTCGATTTTCATAGCAATGTAGTGTATATCATTAAAGAATAAAAAATATAATAGGATATTTATTTGTCTCCTTTCAATAGACTAAGGACTGACAACACACTATGTATAGGTTCTGATGGATCTCTGCAATGATATTTTTCTGACCCAGTGCAATAAATATGATCAATGAATAAGGAGTAAGGTGGCTCATGAGTTTAGAACACTGGAACACTGTTCAAGACCTGGTGCTGCTGTGGAGTGGGGTGAGCTCCTGTCACACCCTCCAGCTCCCACCAATGCAGTGGTTCAAAAGGGGGAAACTGCAAGTAGATAAATGTGTACTTTGGTGAGCAACTTCATGGGGACGTGAAAGGAGCCCCAAGTGGACATCTCCCACCCAACGGTGATGTCATTGGCAAATCCTTTTGCCACGGGAGCACTTTGGTGCTTCTTCCATGGAAGTATTAGTATTATCAATGAATAAATGCATAAAATATTGAACCGATTGTGATTTCATGAGATGGATATTTTTTTGTATTCATGTGCAAGATTTGGCATCTACTAGTATAGTCATGTTTTGATTTGATTATTGCATTGTGCTACATGTGGTACACTATTAAAACAATCCAATTGATGCAAAAGGTGGCAGCTAAACTGCTACCAAGGTTCCATGATGTCCATCTTGGAAACTTGAGTTTGTTGCCAATTCTTTCCTGAGCATAATTTAAGATCTGCTTTATAATGTCAACATCTGATGGACCACTTTTCTATTACGGGTGCTAGCATCTGCAGCAGAAACCTTTCTGACAATCTCCTTGCTTTGAGAAGCTGAAGTCGGAGAGGGCTTTGCCATGAAATACAACAGTGGAGATTTGTGCTTGGTCCTCCCTCCACCCCTCCTGTCTCCCTCCCCTTCTCTATCTCCCTCACTTTTAAAAGAGTAATCAAGACTTCTATCTTTTGCCTAGTATTCCATTACTCATCATTTGAATCTTAGGTTGAATTTTAACTGTTCCTCCTTTTAGTATTCTTGGTAGTATTAACTGCCTTGAGTATTCAAATGGCCAGAAAGGAGAGATAAAAACTGAATGATATCCACTACAGCCACATTTTTCTTTCTGGCAGATAAGTATTTCTTTAGTGCTCAAGGCAATTCCTAATAACAGTCTAATGAAATATTATTTTCTATCAGCTTCCCCTTGGTTATAAACCATCTGTAAGTAGGTTACTAATGCCTACTATAAGGGCACAGCAACATTCAGCAGATTTATTACTATTAAAGTAACTTTGTTTCTAGGGCATTAATAATACGACAATAATGCTAAATAAACCATCTATTTTAACAATGAAGTCCAAATCTAGTGTAATAGATCAGGTAGAAAATTAAGGAGCTATAGGTAAACAGCAGGTTATTGTTTGCATAAGGAGCTCAATGCTGTTAGAGCTTCCTAAAATTGCTATTTCTATAGTGAAATAACTAAGAGAGACCTTACAGAGTGGCACAGTGCAGCTATTTCTAATCTCTTTTAATTTATTCCCAGAACAATATGGTTTCTTTTAAGGTTTACATTTGCCTATAGAGTAACTCCTGGGGAGAAAAATGCTGCATTTTAGTACATTTCTCTATTATTTATTTCAATATAATATGCTGGATTATTATTAAGATTAGAAGCTAGTAGGAAGATATTTGAGGTTTATGAGGTTTCCATTGGTCATAGGGTCAGGTAAATGTTTTATAAGTGAGAATCTGTAGGTGGGAGAATGATTTAAAGTGATTTGAGCTATGATATACATAGACAAGACTAGGATTTATCTTTTTCCCCTTTCTGTGGAAGAAATGGGTTTATGAAAAAAAAATAAAACTATGTTATTTTGAGCTTTAGTAGGTAATAGCATCCAACTGATTTTTTTATTGATTGGGAAGCTTAACAGGTACTCTTCACAGCCTAGGAATGTTTGCTAGATTGGGATGTCAACTGTTGACTTTAACTTAGTAAGTAGAAACATTATCCTGCAAGAAGGGGGTGCCAAACTACTTTTGTAAAGCTGCCAAGAAAAGTGCATGTACAGTTTCTAAGAGTCAAGTTCAATTCGGGGACATTTCTAAACTCTATTTTAAGACTTGGACTACAGTTTTTTGTGTGCTGAGAATTCAAGCAGGATGACAAATTTCACCAGTTGAAAGTCACTGTTGTAGAGACTACAAAAATGGATTGGTATATTTGACTTATATTACCTATTTTAAAGTTACCTACTTTATCTCATCTATATTATCTGCATAGTTACCTGCTCTATGCCTATCTCTGTACTCCTGAGCAGAATAGCAAGGACTATTTCTAGGCAATGTTTGACAAACTGATTTCATTCTTTTGAGGGTTGGAGAGAAAAAGTCTGAGAAAAGTACATGAATGGTATCAGAAACTATTTTCATTAGGAGTATATTGGTGTAATAAAATATACAAATTGGTTTCTCCTATTATTTCCTTAAGTATAAAAGTTGTTCCTGCAATTCTTCTGGGAATTTATTTATTTTATTTGTTTATGAGACTTATATACCGCTTTAAGTGCAAGCACTCTTTAAGCGGTGTACACCAGTAAGCAATGTATATATATATATTTACATTGCCCCCAACAATCTGGGTCCTCATTTTACCTACCCCGGAAGGATGGAAGGCTGAGTCAACCTTGAGCCGGTGAGATTTGAACCGCTGACCTGCTGAACACAGTCATTTTTTTTCCCCCATTCTGTTGGATTCCATATGGGATATTAAGGAGGGGAAAAAGAGTATTTCAATCATCCTATACATACACATGCATATATGCACATACAGTACACTTCTAAAGTACCGAGAAAAACGTATGGATGCTACATCTGAGCTACAAAAATCTGCTGGAAAGCAGTAAAGTGTCAGAATTTTTCACATCCTTGCAGGCTTTTAGAGGCCTTGTGGACATTTGCAACCTATCTTTAAAGAAATGAATATTCAGTTTGGTGCAAGCTTGAATTATAATACAAGAAACATTTTAAAAAATTGTATGGTCATAAACTATAGTGGATTGTTTTTTTAATGCCTTGATTTTCATTCCTTGATAATAAAATGTCACCTTAGTTATTAATTAAGTCTTTGATAGATTTTTATACATATATAGTCCAATTTCTATAATATAACCATAATAATATTACTTTTATGATAATTCATGAGAATAAAACAATCAGGTATTAACTGCTAAATCTATATAAATATATAAAAGCTAAAAGAGACCAGCAGAAATGAAGGCAACTTCCTATTGAATGTGGAAATAACTTTTTAAATTATTTATCTTTTTCTTCACTTTTGCCAGGATTGACATTATAGAATCACTTACAAGACCAGTCAAAGATAATGTATTGCATTTGTATCTGAAAAATAGGCATATTTGTGTATGTAATTCAAATCCCCATATATTCCACAAGTAGTCTACAGCTTACAATTGTAATTTATCCCAGTTTTGGTCATAAGTCACAGCAGTCATAAAGTGGGTCACTACAAGACCAAACCTGATTTTTACAATCTTTGTTTGCGACAGTCATTAAGTAAACCCATTGTTTGCCAAGTTTTTTTTTCTTTTTGTTAGAAACTAGTAGTAAACAGAAGTGCCTGGCAAAAATGTCATAAATAATTATCATGTGTCTATGGAATGCTCTAAACTACCTGCAATGTGGGCTAATTGCCAAGTGTCCAAAATGTCACAGGATCGGGGGTGGGGGTGGGGTGGACATAGGAACTTCAAAAATCCCATTTTCAGGGTTCGTTATAACTCCAAATGGTTGCTAAGTGACCAATTATAAATCGAGGACTACCTGTATAGCCTGAGCCTAAACAGGAAGATTTATCTTAGTTTTAGTGGCAGAAAAGGATGATACAGTGCAATAAGGGCCTCCTTTTTTTTAATGCTTGTTTTTGAAAAATGAAAATTTTTAAATCCTTTTAAAGGATGATCTTGCTGCAATATTGTCCTTATGTGAAGACCTGCACCTTTGGAATGGCCTGAATTCCATCTTGCTCAAACTAAGAGGATACTTTTTGTTGTTGTCTTCTAAATAATTATTCTGACAGGTGGCAAGAGCTGATGCTGCAGGTACTGTAGGCAAATCCATTAAGGTGAGCTTCAGTGTTACAAGCTGAGTCTTTATTCCTTTTGTCAACATGTCAAGTTGTTTAATATAGTTGAGGCAGGATAGCAAAAGAGAGAGAGAAAAATGTAATTGAGTAAAGCATCTTCTTGTAGTCAAGTAATTTATAAAGGAGGAATGGGTTGGAAAACTGACACATCTGTGATTGGTTCGCTGTAATTTGGGACAAAAGACATAAGAAATTTATCTTGTTCTGCTTCATCAGCAAAAGCAGCTGACTTGGTATGCTTGGATGATAAAACTATCCCTTCTAATTTTGCTAGATTTTAAGCAGAAGGACTGCAAAATATTAGCAAAGAGAAAAAAACCTGGTGTATGTTTCTCAGCCTGCATTCAAACATCAAGAATAAGTATTGTTTTTCTCTCCCTTCAATCTGCATTGGAATTTTTCTTAGTTACACTAACTTTAATTTGTTGTTACATCTTAAATTAAGTTTGGATGGTTAATGTTTAGCTAGATCAGTCATTCTCAATCTTTTTAATGCCATGACCCCCAACCGGTCGTAAGTCGAGGACTACTCAACCGGTTGTAAGTCAAGGACTACTCAATTGGTGAAGCACCATTTGCAGAATGGGACTTCTGGCAGTCTCAGCAGGGCAGAGACAGCCTGGACAATTCCTATTGGCTTTTGAAAGCCAATAGAATTAGACTCTATTCAAGAGAGTCTATTCTATTGGCTTTCAAAAGCCAATAGAATAAAAGGGAGTAGCACAGCTAAGGAAAAGGGGAAAAAAATGGTGGACTGCATTGTTTGGCGACCCCCGTGAAATGGTCGTTCGACCCCAAATGGCGTCCGGACCCACAGGTTGAGAACCACTGAGCTAGATGAATAACAACTGTAGGAATGCCTACAGTTTAGTTCTTTCAGGTGGTAGAGAAACTTAAAACTATTTAGGTTGTATATGAACAATAAATACAAGGAATTGTAAAAAAATAAGCCATCTAATTTAACAATAACAATAACATTTTAATATCTAAACTAATATAAGATTGTTTCTTTAGAACTCGTAAACATTTAAGTCACATTTAATGTAATGCTTTAATATCTTCTTATATGGCATATTTTGATTGCAATTAACAGAGAATTAAGGAACTCTTTCTTCTGATCTATAACTCAGTGCCATCTATCCTTATTGCCATAGCAATATCAGCTCTCATAATAATGCACTATCAGCAGTTCAGGAAACACAGTGTAATTGAATTCACACACTGGAACAAACCAACCAACAATGTCATTGGGGACAAGAAGCAATCATATTAAGCAATATTCATTAGAACATTAAACGCCTAAGGGCTTTTTTTGAAAAAAAATATGCCAATAATTTTGATCTATTAGACTATCAAATACCCAGGTGCAATACTTAAGTCTATATTAATTCATGTTGAATAATATTTGTAGATGGCTACTTTCTCATTTACATAACAATGCATGGCTGTTTTTCTATGACATTTTATATTTAAAAATGTAGTATTTAAATCTGTAGGATTTTCTAATTTCTAACTGGTGACTTGTAAAATAATATATAATAGTATGTTATAATTAAAAACTAGCCAGTTTCATTGGTTCCCATGATATAATATATTTTTCCAACTCTGAAAAATCCCTCAAGTCCTATTTTACAGAACTTAGTGAAATCTATTAAAGCAGGGTGTCAAACTGGCGGCCTGTGGCTGTGTCACACGCAGGTCATGCCCACTCCAGCTCCATAAAGGCAAAAAATGTCACTATATGTCATGATACGTCATGTGACGCAATCGAGTTTGACACTCATGCATTAAAGAGAGAACAATTCAAATCTCATAGAATATCATGTCTTTCTAAAATTACATCATTGAGAGACCAGATGGTTCTATTACCTCTTTAAAAAGACAGTGTTCATCCCATCCTCAAGAAGCATTGCTAGACCCAACTTTACTATTTTGACCTGTCTTCAATCTTTATGTTTTAGGGAAAGTTGTAGTGAAGGCAGTTTGTGGAGAATGAGTGCTGGAGGAAATAGATTATCTGGACTCTTTCAATAAAAGATTCAGACCTGGCTATGGGACTGAAATGGCATCAATTGCACTTGTAGATGACTGTTTGTGAGATTGGGATGGGAAGGGTGTGTTCATCCTTGACTTTCTTGACCATTCAGTGTCTTTCAGTACTATCAATCATGGTATCCTTCTGGATTGGCTTTGGGAGTTGCACTATGTTGTTGGTGGTGTGGAGAGGTCTATCCCACTGCCCCTGCTTTCTGGAGTTCCTTAGGGCTTCTCCCATTTCTGCTTAACATCTACATGAAGTTACTGAGTGAAGTCATCTGACAGCATGGGGGGAGCATACTGATGATACCTAGCTTTACTTACCTACCCCTGGCCATCCAAGTGATGATATTGAGGTACTATCTTGGTATTTAGAGCATTGAGGTCTGGACAGGGAATAACAGCTTCAACTCAACCTTAGCAAGACTTATGTGATAGGTTTTAGAATCTCCTGGCTCTTGGGACTTTCCATTTTTAGTTGTGGATGGGATTAAACCAGACATGTCAAACTTGTGACATCATGTGACATCCCGCAACGTATCGGAGCTTTTTCCCCATTGCTGGCAATGGGGTGGGTGCGGTTTCCTCGTGACGCATCCAACCTGCAGGCCGGCAATTTCTGTTAAATCATACAGAATCAGTACACAATATAGGGGTTAGAGGTTCCTTTCACTTTGGTCACCTCCTAAATAGACCACAGTAATGCCCTTTACATGGGATTGTCCCTGAAGTGTAACTAGAAGCTGCAGCTATACAGAATACAATAGAAGAGCATTTATGTACATGGCATTATCTATACATTCTATACCTCTGCTCCACAAGCTTCATTGGTTACCAGTACACTTCTAGTCTCAATTCAAAGTGCTGGTAGTTACTTATAAAGACCTTCATAGCATGGAGCCAGGCTGTTTGAGAGACCATTTTCCCCCAATTACAGCTACACATTCCATTAGGTCCAGCAGGAACATCTGTGCTCTGTGGCCCATCCATTAGGGAATGCCATCTGGCAAGACATCACAGGGAAGCCTTTCTTGTCATGGTGCCCAACATTTCCCCAGAGTTAAATTAGCTACAACTTTACTAGCTTTCCTTAAGGCCTTAAAAGACTTAGTGGTGTCATTGAGCCTGGGCATCTACGGTAGATATATAACAGAGCCCATGCAATGGTTGTGTTGATTTATTGGCTGGTTGTTTAAGCTCTTGCCTTGTTGCTGGTTATGTATGTATAATTCTTACTGTTTTTAGCTCCTGTTATCCACCCAGTCATGAATTTGAAATTGGCAGCCATATAAATTGAAACAAATAAACACAAATATCCTTATAGTAAAAAATATACCTTTTACATATTCATGTTTCACACATGAAATTCTTCCAATTTACAGCATTCACATTCCATTCTTCTTGTTACTCAGCATCTTAGCCAGATTACTCTTCTCAGAGGACTAACTCCCTGCTTTCAGGGGAATTGTTTAAATTAGGTTGAGGGATGTCTGAGACCATGTAATGGTCACACAAGCATGAATAAACAATTCAGCTTTCCAAATAAAAAGTAAAGCAAAGTGGAATATTCAAATTTTTGAAAGCCCAATTTAAATGTTGACTTCCAGTGGGAATCAATAGATATGCCAAGTCTCTTTCAACAGACCAATTTGTTTAAAAAGCCCAGGCCACCACAATGTAATTACACCTACATTAACATTAGTTCGATTTTAAGTTCTGACCTAGTCCTATCATCTTCTTTGTCAAGGCTTCGCTTTCATATAATGTATAGATCATTGAAGGTCTTTGGCCCTTTGAATATATGCCTAAAGAGAAATAAGATCTTAATAAAAGGTTGAAAACTACTTTGTTCTAATTTGTCTTCAGCTGTCTTATATTCTTCAGTAACTTGATCATCACATATCTTAATGGAATTGTGGAAGGAAAGAAAGAAGGAAGGAAGGAAGGAAGGAAGGAAGGAAGGAAGGAAGGAAGGGAAGGAGAAGGAGGAGAAGAAAGAAAGAAAAAATGCTATTTATTTAATTATCTAAAAGGAAATCCTTTTAGAACTGTGAGAAATCAAAGTAGCTTTTTAGAATTAATAGTAAAAGACTCTCACCTTTAAATGGTGCATACAGATTTTTTTCCCCCATTAGAATGCTTATTCACAAGAGCTGTTGCCAGGAGTTTGCAATGCATTTCTGGAATTATGTGAGTCTACTCTGTATGTAAATAAGGAACTGGCAAAATGATGGAGGAATTAAGGAACAGGAGAGGAAAGTTGTATGTTTTCAGTTGAGATTTGCAAAGAAATGACAGGCTATTGAGATGGAGAGGTATGGAACAGCTGCTCCAGATGGCAACAGAAGTAGAAAAAAAATTGTGGGTCAAAGTGAAGAAAGTTTGTGTAGGGAATCTGCTGGCACTATATGAATAGCGTTGGCAAGAAAATTGATGGCATATGACACAGAAAAGAGACCATGATAAATTAAGGCAGGGAGGCTGTGTGCTTTTTTTAAAATCAAGGATATGATTGAGGACGTACCGGCCTCAAATGTCCTAATAAACCGTTTTGAGTGATCTGTGGAGGACTTTCATTGTAATCCAAAATCTATAACCTTACAAGAAGAAAGCATGACAGGATGACTTGGATAAGAACAAAATTGTTTCCTGATATTATTACATGTTGACATGGGGCAGTTATTTTCATATTTTTGTCATTCCATAAGGCATGCTCACATAGCATAGGGAATACATTGTTACAGGGAATAGAAAGAAATCCCATCTCAAGTATTTTGGGCAAGCAGGTGTTAAAGGAAAAGTGGAATTTGATTTGTCAATCTATCAACTCTAATTTATAGAGATAGTGGCCCAGCCTGAGGACTCAAACTTTGATTAATAGAAGCATGAAGGTTTCCTGCTCCTCTTAGATAAGCATTAGAAGCACAATGTTGTGTTTATTTTGCCTTTTCTTTTATGGGACAAAAAGGACCATCTCTTTTTGGCTAACGTAATTATCACAAATCCCAGGATTCTAGGACTATAGATCCAGAAAACATAGCAAGCTAGGAACCAGAAGAAAGTAATGTAATTAGAGAACCGATTTTGATTTATGCAAAATTATGTATTTGTTTCATTGATACTTAATGATGAAGTGAGTCTGAGTTGTGTGTCTTTTTTAGCTTTTTGTTTCATTTTGATCTGCCTACAAAAGAAATTATCCAATCTCTCTGGAGGAGAAAGGGCTATAGGAGAAGGGAGACTGTGCCAAAACAAACAAAGCCTCTTTCCATCGTTTTCATAGAACATTCTGTACTATTTTGTACAGTTATGCAAAGTTTCATAGGGGTGATTCACTGTAGAGAAATACATTTACAAAGCTGCTTTCAAAGCAGTATGATTCCTGCATGTCAGTCTGATTTTTGACCTGCTTTTCATTATCCAGTGTGGAAACCCTGCAGCCAGCTCTGAAGGGAAGAAGACTTTAAGACTGTTCAAACTGTTTTTGTTAAGGTAAACTGGCTGATTCTTTGGCTTCCATGGTCTGAGTCACTTCATCAAGTTAATCTATACCACTTTACATAGGCTTGTTATATTATTCAGGATCTAAGCCAATGAACGAAATTGATCATCCAATATAATATAACATATGCAAGCAATTCATGCATAAAAGTTATGTAATGAGCTATAAAGACAATAAAAAGGATTCATTTGAGAATTAAACAAAGAAAAGCTTGTTTTAGCTTGTTTTAATTTTTTGTAATTTTAATCCATTTTAAAATTTATAATAGTTGAATTTTTATCTTGTTGTAAGCCGTTCAGAGTCACTTGAAGTGCTAGGTTGGGGGGGCAAATAAATTTGATAAATAAAGGATGCTCCTGAACCAGGCTATTGTTTGGTCTAGGGCAGGGATGTCAAACTCGCAACATCATGTGACATGTCGCAATGTATCGCGACTTTTTCTTCATTGCCGGGAATGGGGTGGGCGTAGTTTCGGCATGACACATCTAGCCCATGGGCCAGCAGCTTGACACCCCTGGTCTAGGGCAATGTTTTCCAACTACAGTAATTTACTCACGTGTGAACTTCTTGGACAATGTGTGTGTGTGTGTATGTGTGTGTTCTGTTCTATTACTTAGATTGGAACAGCTTGTAGACAGATAGGGTCTACTGTAATTATATTATCATGAAGTGTAGTTTTTACCTGGCTATGTAGGGTTTTGGTGAAGTTGCTAATCACAGTGCCTTGTACCACTATTTTATCATTTCTGTTGGAGGAAATAATGATATTTTATGCTGGTGTTTCAATCTCTTGGCTCAATCCTTATACTAATTTCAGCAAATCTTCATAAATTATTGCATTGTGAGATATATATTCCTTATTTTGTCCTGAAATACCTTGAATACAACCCAATGTTTCATAACAATTTCCTTGGCCATGATGAAATGTGAATTTAATAAGTGCCGTCTTGCATCTCCTAACACCCAAAATAAAGGCTTTGTACCACAGCTTTATGGAACAGTATCAAGGATCTGAAATGCAAATGAAATTAGGACAAGGTTTTGTGTCATAATTTTTGTTCAACTATATCAAGAATTAGAAATGCAAATGAAATTAAGGCAAGAACACTCAGTATATCTGGACTTGAGATTAATCTGGTTCAAATTCCAGTAAGCTTCCATCTGTTGCTTCTTGTCCTATTTTCCAAAGCTCCTGAGAGTAGGACAAGAAGCAATGGGTGACAGCTTGGTAAAGAGAGATCCAATCTGGAACTTAGGAGAAATTTCCTGACGTTGAGAAAAATTAACCAATTAAATACCTTGCCTCCTGGAGTTGTGGGTGCACCATCGCTGGAGACTTTCAGAAAGGATTGGACAACCATTTGTCTGGGATGATACAACATCTCATGCTAGGGACAGGGGACTGGACTAGGAGACCTCCAAGGTTCCTTCTAACCCTGCGATTCTATGAAATCCCAGATCTGGATTTATATCACTTACCAATCCTAAAGAAGTATGTGGATATCTGCTTACTATTCTGCTCCATGATCTAGACGAAGCATGAGACACAAGCAGTGCTCCAGATTTTGCAGAATTATCACAACTTATTATTTAACCATGTTGACAGGTGCTACTACGAAGATAATGGGGAATATTTCAACCCTTACAATAAAGATGCCCGGGTAGATCTTTATCATCCAAGAACCTTGGACTTGTTTATGTTATAGCATGACCCGGCTACTGATCAAAATGTAACCCAAAGCAAAGAAACAAAACAGATTACAGTGACTAAAGACAGGTGAAAATTATATAATAGCCCATTAGGAATCCCTGCTTCAGAAAGCTACTAGGCAAAGGTGCATTGAATTGGGTAGGTATGTAGACATACTGAAGATGCAAGAAGATAGGAGATGAGGATTCTCCTCCTGTTCTCTGAGTTTATGAATGTCTACAACATCACTGTTAATTGGGAACGAGCAGTGTTTATGAATCCTCTGAATGTGGGCATTCCTGAATGTCTCTGCTCTGAATTTTTGCTCTTCCTGATATTGACCGTGTATCTTCTGTCTCTTTTTTAGGGGCAATATTCGATGAATCTGCAAAAAAGGATGAGGAAGTGTTTCGTATGGCAGTTTCTGACCTCAATCAAAATGATGAAATCTTACAAACCGAGAAAATCACCATCTCTGTGACTTTTGTGGATGGCAACAACCCGTTTCAAGCAGTTCAGGAAGGTAGAGTTTCCAAGGCTAATTTGTTTCCTTGTGTTTTGGTGATGCTTGAAATTCTTGCAAATGAAGTCCCGCTGTAGGAGTAAGTTATGGACATGGGACGCATTTTGTTGCGTTCTGTAGAGTCTGTCAGATGGATGAAGTGTTTATTCTTAAATGACAGTGACTTGGAGCAGTCAATTTTGCTTTTAATCATAATAATTAATTAGGGGACTTTGAAGCGTCTGACAGAATGAGCTCTTTTAGTCTGTAGAAAATGATTGAACATGATTGTTCTCCCCAAAAAAGTGAGGGCAGAGCTTTGTTTTTTTTCTTAGACGCCACAATATGTATTTTGGTCTAATGCCAGTGTATTCTGATGAATGAAAAATATGATTTTAAGGCTTCTTAACCTGAATGAATTTTCCCACTTGTTATTTTATTCATACTGTGATGGTGTGTGAGAAGAGAGCTGGGAAATTGGTGGGCTTGCTCAGTTTAAGATAAGCCTCTTGTCAATAAAATTTGGAAGAGTTACAAAGTTACATTTGTTCAAAAATGAGGAGGTTTTCATCTGTCCTGCCACTTTTCCAAGTTATCAATAAAGTTCAAGTGCAGCTGTACATAACTGACTGATCATTGTTTTGCATACATGCTCAAAGAGAGATTAGTGATTAAGTGTTGTTGAAGTAACTACATTTAAGAATTTCAGCTTTCTATAGCAAAAATCATTACTGATTCGTGTATTCAGATGCATAGCACCACATTCTAGTATTCTACATATATATTATATATACACGTTGAAAACAATGAAAATTGGTAACAACTATTATAAGTCCCAGTGATCACAATAGCTGTACTTTGTGTCTAAATTTGAATCCACTCCTGCTGTTTTGTGCTGTTGTGTTGCACTGTGACAGAAGAACACAAAGTAGTGAATAAAGCTTGTCTGTTTTTTGTTTTGTTTTTTGAACTTACAGTTTTTACAGCTATCATTGTGCAATTATAGCAAACATGGCTCACTTGATATTTCTGAAGTGTGGCAATTTGTCTATTATACTATGATGAAACTGTATGGTACCGTTGGTTTTTTCCAAAGTCTGTAATTTAGGGTTTCACAGAGTTTAATTTGGGGGTTTTAAGTAGGTCTTTCTACAGTAGACCCAGGAGAAGGAGGAAGAGATGTTTTCTTTGTGACTAGTTGCTTCCTGCCGTGCTTTTGAATGACATTTAATAATATTTAGGAAATGAATAATGGGATGAAAACAAAACTGAAGCAGTTGAGCCTATCTTTTTTCTTATAAATGAAATATTATTGCTGATGCCTTATTTAAGCAGCATCTTCTTTGCCTGCAGTTTACCCAACAACCCATTCCTTATTTTAATAGAACAATTGTCTTATATATAATTATAAACAAGACCTATGACATTCTCTATAGAGTTTTGCAGGAAAGGTATTTTATTGCACAGATGGCTGTCTGCCTTTTTTGAATAAGTGGTCATCCTTTTTAATCTCCTTGTGTAAATTATTATGATACCCTGAGGCTTCTTCTTCTCTCACAGAGATCTCAAGATGCCTGGTTAATACTCCTCACTTGATTTATGAAACTTCAGTTATGAAAGTGGTTAGTTTTTTTTCTCCTTGTGAATTGGAAAAGATGTTTTGTAAGTAAACTAAAAGTGATCTCAGGAAACAAATGGGTATATATGGTATAAAAATGCAATACCTTTTAAAATTAAAATAATCCCTTAGCATAACACAGTATGGTGTAGTTTTGTTCTTAACAAGGGAATTGATGGACATCAAGGCAATCATTTCTGGGCTTCAAAAATCTGGACAATGACTAGATGGAAGCAAACTTTCTCTTGTTCTCTAGTAATCATCCAGATTTTTGCAGACCAGATTTAGTGCTTTAATGGAAGTTGTTAGCTCTATGAAATACATAGGATAAAAAGCACAAAAATGAATACTAGCTTTATCTTTATGGCACAGTTAGGTTAATAAAATCTTGCATATCTGAATGTATTCCTTGCTTCCCTTCCCTTTTCTTTCCAGAAAAACTAGGGAGGGTCCTAGTTTTCTGAAATGTTTCTCCCTCTGCTTTTGTGTACTGAAATACCTTTGTCTATTCTGTAACTATTTTTCCTGAATCCGAAAGTTATTCCCACATACCGTTACAGAAGCTGACATGATAATGTTGCAGACTTTTTTTAAAACATTATTTTAGGGGGGGTATCTCTTATTTGGCAGTTTTTGGATTATGATAAAATAATCTAGTTTGTATGTGGTTAGAAAAAACAAAGTCAAAAAGATTAAATCCCAGAAGGTCCTTGACTTACAACCACAATTGAGCCCAAAATTTATGTTGCTAAGCTAGACAGTTGTTAAGTGAGTTTTTGCCCTATTTCACGTTCTTTCTTGCCACAGTTGTTAAGCGAATGACTGCAGTGAACCATTGTGGTCCTTAAGAAAAGCCACCATTGGCTTTGCTTGTCAGAAGCAAAGTGGGAAGATTACAAATAGAGATCACATGATCTTGAGGCGCTACATATGTCATAAATATATACCAGTTGCCAAACAACCAAATATTGATCACGTGACCAAGGGGACGTTGCAACAGTCGTAAGCGTGAAGACCAATCATGTCACTTTTTTCAGAGCCAGTGTAAATGGTCACTTAATGAATAGTTGTAACCTGTACTCTGAATCAAATCCTATGTTCCTTTATATGGAGTGGCTTCTATTTTGCTCTATGAACTCTACACTCAGACATAAAATTAACTCTTATTTATAGAAAGAATGATTGAAACAAACAAAAAATAGTATCTAGCATTTCCTGAGACTTAGAAACTGGATTATATAAGGTCAACATATGTCGCTATATAGTATAGTATTTTCCTTTCTGACTAAATATAAGTCTCCAGGGATCTGAAGCAGAGAGCTTCTTAGCTCCTATTTTATATAAAGGTATTAGGCATCAAAACTGAGATCTACACATTTTGGTGTGTGTGTGTGTGTGTGTGTGTGTTTCTGTTTAACCAATGTGTATTTTTGTATCTCTAGTACCACTTTTCCATAAAGTCAAAATATGTAATTGAATGTGCTTCAATATAACCTTTTAGCTCAATCATATATTGTATTCTTGCCCCAAATGCCAGCATTGTTTTTTTTCCCCCCTGAATGTATATCATTAAAGCAGTGTAAGCTGGTTTTAAGTGAATAAATTATGGCTGCATTGTTATCAGTTGCTTTGTAAACATATCTCCTTGCCCTCTGCCTTTTGTTGAACCAAATGGAAGCAGAGGGCTGACAAGTATAAAAGGTTCAGCTTTGTAACTTTAGAAACAAGGAGCTGGATCTTGCTCAGAGCATCAGAGGTGGGAACTGAGAGAATAATAATAGACTGTTCAAAATACTGCAGGCTTTATTTTTAACTGGATTGATTACAGTTCCTTTATTATTCATTGCTGTTCTGCTTATTTGTTAATCAATATTTGTTCTTGCTTTCATATTCTTAAATATATCTGAGTGGTTTTTGTTATTGTCAGTACTGTATTTAAAACAACTTTTGGTCAAGCTGAATAATCACTATTATAGCTCTGTGCATGCTCTCGTGGCTTTCAGAATTTTTCCTTCCAGTATTAAATTCCAATCATTCCAATATTGATTGGAATGATATACACGTCTGGAACGACAGGAATTATGGTTTTAGAAAAAGAAAATGCATATTTAAACAAACAAGAGAACAACATCTGCATTTCCCCCCTCTCTGTAGTCATGAAAAAAATATATGAGAAATAGGTGTCTATGGAGACTCTTAGTCAGCCAGCTCATGGTTGTTCCAAAGGTGCTTTTTCAAAAGGTAACTGGGATTTTGTTTTTCTTTGAAGATTTTTTTTTCTCATCCAAGAAGCTTCTTCAGACAGAGCTGAAGAAGCTTCTTGGATGAGAAGTGAAACATCTTCAAGGAAAAACAAAGACAGTCCAGTTGCTTTTTTTTAAAAAAAAGCACCTTTGGGATGAGAATCAGATGGCACCTTCTTGTTTGCAGCCTTGTTTATACCTTTCTTATGTAGTCATTATCTGTACTGTGATCCAGATTAAATGAATTTGCTTCAACTGCATGTCACAGCTGTGATTGAATCGCCCATAAAATCCTTTAAAGGATAAAATTGATGAAGGTGTAGTTGGTGCTACATTGCATTGGCATACCTCTACCTCCTGACACTGTTTCAATGATCTTAAAAATATGGCCCAGTGACAAGTGTGGGAAGACAGCCCCCCAGAGAAAGAAATATTTTGGGGAATATTAAAAGTCAAACTATATTTCCCCAAAGGATCTTAAAAGCAGAAAAGCAGTTTTTCTTAATAGCCCCCAGTAGAAACTCGGGAAACCACCTTTTAGAAATGCAAATTCGATAATCCTATTCGGAAAGGTTGGAGTCAGGAAGCAAGAAGCTGATGAGATTAGAAAGACAAAGACCCCTAAAATCTACATACCCCACCAAACTCATGACCTTTAGGACATAATAGGATTAACCCACCACCATCAGAATACCACAAAGGCACACTGAAGCTCAGGTCAAAGTTCATGCCACAGGAACAGGAAACTTCCTCAAAAGCACAAGAAGGTATAAAAACCCACCACTCCCAGCAACATGTGGTCAGCTTTTCCACAGCCTCATTTCTGTCTGGCTCTGCTCTTCAATAAACTGCAACCTTCTTTCTAAATCAGTCTTCATGTTGTCTATTACCAGCTTGGACTGGACCCTGATGAAGACTTTTCTTTCAACAGAAGCATATTCCATGTTGGAAATGTTCCTTGCTCTTGAGCAAAAGGAAGCATAACATTACAGCACAGATTTTTTTTCACTCTTCTAGCCAAGCTTTAACTATAAAATGTAGAATACAGCAAGTCATCAAACATGAAATTAAATGTGCATGCTTGAAATGAAGTCAATCAGTTCAAACCCCAAATCTTTGTCCCATTTTTTTCTACATAATGATTGGTCAATTGCTTCTTTTGCTTCTGAGAACAATGAAAAGGACTCTAGATTTACATACAATTTTTAAAATTAAAAATAATAGCAAAAACAAAGTTATTGATCCCAACTCCTTGCAGTTTAGCTATGTATATATATTGCCTCAATTTACTTTATTCAGAGGTATAGAAGCCCATAAATATTAATGCTCAGAATAGGTACATCTACATTATATATTTCTCAGCATAAGCATATCTTTATTTTTAAACAATTTCACTTGAAAAGAAATTCTGCTCTTATACAGATAAACCAAGCAGTTTGTGTGAATTACACAAGGTGCTTTGCGCTGATTAAATAAATAACAGAAAGTGCACAGCAATGTTTCTACTGTAATATTCTTTTTAAAAAAGGGAAAATGCACATCCATATGGAAGGAACAAAACTGTGGATGAACTGATATTTCCTGCATATGATGGCTGTCATTTAATAGTCATCTGGATTTTTTTCAATACAAAAGAGTAGCTCATCATCAGTTGCATTCATACATGTCTAATCCATCATATCTAAAAATACACAATATTCATTTCACAAATGAATCAGAATTCCAAAATTGGGTGATTAGAGGAGCAAGAGATGTTGAATTTAAAGATGAAGTGGCAAAATTGCTTTTTGAAAAAAATCTATGCAAAGAACTTCTAGTCAGAAAACAAGAAGAAACATTAGCAATAGCCCTTATGTGTTTAAGAGCACTCTTTAAGCAGGGTTTATAGAGTCAGCATATTGTCCCCAGCAATCTGGGTCTTCATTTTACTGACCTCGGAAGGATGGAAGGCTTGACCTAATCAGGATCGAATGCCTGGCAGTGGGAATGCAGAGTTAGCCTGCAATACTGCATTCTAACCACTGTGTCACCAGGGCTCCTAAATTCCATAATAAACATTATTGAATCCTTAGTGCTTTCTCCACTTGGTTGTTTGCTTACAGATGTTTCATTACCTGAACATCTTTAAGTAGCATCTTCGATCACTAAATTGTTAAAGTAATAAAATGTCTGCAAGAAAATAACAAGCTCAGAGGATATCAAGGATTCTCCAGTTAAACCCTGAGCCACACATATTCTCTTTTAAGAACAGCTTCACCAAAACAATTGTTGTCTGCCTGACTAGATAAACCAATCCAGAAAATCAGTTTCGTAGAAAGGCTAAAACTACTTTTATTGAAATAGCTTGAATAACAGAATCTGGCAAGATCAATTTTATTGCATCTCTACTTCCTTCTAAAATTAGGGAAGTATCTGACTGAGCTACTTCCAAATATTATCTCATTCTGGACTTTAAAAAAAGCTTCACGTCCTCTTGCCAGGTGATAATTCCTTCATAGCTTCATCAAAGTTGTCTTCCTTATGCTCGACATTTGTTTTGATTTGGGAGATTGAAAATAGCAAATAGCAAAATGGGCAGTCTAGAAATAGCTATTTCTTCTCAAAACTGTGAAATGTAGATGAGATATTAAAAATATCTCTTAGGTGGGCACTTGCATTTTCTAAATTTCTAGCTATTCTTCTGGTGAGACATCTGCTTTCTTCCCAAGATCTAGGCTATCATAAATCATTAACTATCTGTCCCTTGCTTCACCGCATTAGTCACGGAGCAGCTGTGGAAAACTCAATGCCACCTGAGGTTTGGCTTATATCTAAATGAATCTTTATTCCCTTCAGTGGGCTTAGCAAAAGAAACCTTCTCTAAAAGCTTCTGCAAACTTTTGACTTTCAAAAACTTCAAAGTTGTAGCTCTTTCAGCTTGAAGCTCTGCTCTCATAAATTGGAAAGTCACACTTGCTTTTACGGAGATTTTTAGGACTGTGTCCTAACACTAAATTTCAATGTGGGAAGGTTTATTTTTTTACTGTTACACTTTTTAAAACGTTTTTTTAAAATCTTGTTTGGGGATGGGTTTTATTGGCTGCTTAATTCTTGACTTCCCTTGGCACTGTCTTCTGCTGAGTCAGACTATTGGCCCATTTAAACCATATTGTTTGATTGACTGCAGCACCGCAAGGTAACAGAAAACTACGTGAATTAAATATGGGATTTCTTTAGACCAAGGCTTTGCTATGTCACTGAGCCATGGTGAATTTCAGTGTTTACCATACATTCCTTTAACATTAAAGCTTTCTGTGGTTTTTTTTTTCTTTACCATTCTAGAAGAGACCTGAAAATATAAAATACGAGTTCACTGAAACTGAAAATGCAGGGATAATCTAGAGCAGTTTCTTATTTCAGAAAGCCAAGTAAGGCATTGCATAGCTCTAGGCAGGTATTATTAAATTTAGACTATCAAATACGAGCATACACAGCCCATCCCACCTCAAAATAACATCAATTTTCTGCACTGGATATTAATCTTCTCAAGACAGCAATATAAAAACAACCACACAGAACTTCTGTACAACCAGGACTTTACAACCAGGATTTTGCAACATTCTTATCTCTGTTCAAATATGTATAAAATTGTATATACATAAAATTATACATAGATGTATAAAATTGTGCATACATAAAATTGTACATATGTATAATTTTACCCACAAAGGTTTTCCTCTTGCAGACTTCGAAATTGAATTGGTCAGTAGGTTTATTAGAATGGGTTGTGTGTTAAATACTTCCACCTTAATAATGTCAGAATGATGTGTTGGCCCAGCCATCATTGCTTTTTTTCAAGCTTGCTGCCAGGTGCCATGGAAACAGGGAGGGAAGGAGCAATGGACATTTGGGAGGCGAAGCGCGCAGGAGGTGTGAGAGTGGACTTTCTGAGAACCTATGAGGAGGCTTGGATTCAGAGAGGCCAGCTTGGGTTGGCTAACCTCATCAAGGCCAATCCTCTGGGGAACAGCATGCACGAAGGTGGAGCAAAGGACCAGAGACATTCCCAAAATATCTCCTGGCTGATGATTGGATTCCTTCTTGACTAGTGAGAGCATGGGCTCTGGAATTATTTTCAATTTGTCTTTTTGCGTGTTTTTGCATCAGACCTTGCCTGACTTTTGCTGCATTCAGTTCATTCTTAGTAAAAGTAGCTTTTCTCCAGTGGTGGGATTCAAATACATGAACAACCGGTTCTCTGTGTGGAAATCCATTCTGGGGCTGGGCAACAAAAAAATTAGCTACCAGTTCTGCCGAGGTGGTGCGAACTGACTGAATCCCACCACTGCTTTTCGCTGAATCTATGGAATCAGATTCAGAATTAATGAATCTTGGAATTAATCAGAGACAGCTCTGACATGGTGCTAGAATCTGTAAGTTTAGAGTAGAATAATGGGCCAAATTTTGCAAATGCAAAATTTAAGCTTAAATTGAAAAAAGTAGGGAAAAGCACTAGGCCATTCAGGTATGAACTAAATCATATTCTTGATGAATATACAGTAGAGATGACAAATAGATTTAAGGAATTAGATCTGATAGACAGAGTGCCTGAAGAACTATGGATGGAAGTTCGCAACACTGTACAATAGGTAGCAACTAAAACCATCCCAAAGAAAAAGAAATGCAAGAAAGCAAAATGACTGTCTGAGGAAGCTTTGCAAATAGCTGAGGAAAGAAGGGAAGCGAAAGGTAAAAGAGAAAGAGAAAGATACACCCAATTGAATGCAGAATTCCAGAGAGTAGCTAGAAGAGATAAGAATGCCTTCTTAAATGAACAGTGCAAAGAAATAGAAGAAAACAACAGAATAGGGAGGACCAGAGATCTCTTCAAGAAAATTGGAGATATGAAGGGAACGTTTCATGCAAAGATGGGCATGATAAAGGACCAAGATGGCAGGGACCTAACAGAGGCAGAAGAGATTAAGAAGAGATGGCAAAACTACGCAGAAGAACTATACAAGAATGAGCTTAACATCCCAGATAACCACAATGAGATGGTCACTGACCTCGAACCAGACATCCTAGAATGTGAAGTGAAATGGGCCTTAGAAAATCCGAGCAACAACAAAGCTAGTGGAGGTGACAATATTCCAGCTGAGCTATTCAAAATCTTAAAAGACGATGCAGTAAAAGTGCTACACTCAATTTGCCAGCAAATTTGGAAAACTCAACAGTGGCCACAGGATTGGAAAAGGTCAGTTTACATTCCAATTCCAAAGAAAGGCAATGCCAAAGAATGTTCAAACTATCGCACCATTGCACTCATTTCACATGCTAGTAAAGTTATGCTTAAAATCCTACAAGCTAGACTCCAGCAGTATGTGGATCGAGAACTACCAGAAGTACAGGCAGGATTTCGAAGAGGCAGAGGAACTAGAGATCAAATTGCCAACATACGCTGGATCATGGAGAAAGCTAGGGAGTTCCAGAAAAACATCTACTTCTGCTTCATTGACTATGCAAAAGCCTTTGATTGTGTGGATCACAACAAATTGTGGCAAGTTCTTAAAGAGATGGGAGTACCAGACCATCTCATTTGTCTCTTGAGAAACCTATATGCGGGTCAAGAAGCAACAGTGAGAACTGGACACGGAACCACTGATTGGTTCAAAATTGGAAAAGGAGTCCGGCAAGGCTGTATACTGTCGCCCTGCCTATTTAACTTATATGCAGAGCACATCATGAGAAAGGCAGGGCTAGATGAATCAAAAGTTGGAATTAAGATTGCCGGGAGAAATATCAACAACCTAAGATATGCAGATGATACCACTCTAATGGCAGAAAGTGAAGAGGAACTAAAGAGCCTCTTGATGCGGGTGAAGAAGGAGAGTGCAAAAGTTGGCTTGAAACTCAACATTAAGAAAACCAAAATCATGGCATCCGGCCCTCTCAATTCCTGGCAAATAGATGGGGAAGAAATGGAGGTAGTGACAGATTTTATTTTTCTGGGCTCCAAGATCACCTCAGATGGGGACTGCAGCCAAGAAATTAAAAGACGCTTGCTCCTGGGGAGGAAAGCTATGGCAAATCTAGACAGCATTCTAAAAAGCAGAGACATCACCCTGCCAACAAAAGTGCGTATAGTCCAGGCCATGGTTTTCCCAGTTGCAATGTATGGCTGTGAAAGTTGGACCATAAGAAAGGCTGAGCGCCAAAGAATTGAGGCCTTTGAACTATGGTGCTGGAGAAGACTCCTGCGAGTCCCTTGGACTGCAAGGCGTTCAAACCGGTCAGTCCTAGAAGAGATCAACCCCGACTGCTCTTTAGAAGGCCAGATCCTGAAGTTGAAACTCAAATACTTTGGCCACCTAATGAGAAGGAAGGACTCACTGGAGAAGGGCCTAATGCTGGGAAAGATTGAGGGAAATAGAAGAAGGGGACGACAGAGAATGAGGTGGCTGGATGGAGTCACTGAAGCAGTAGGCGTGAGCTTAAATGGACTCCAGAAGATGGTGGAGGACAGGAAGACCTGGAGGAATATTGTCCATGGGGTCGCGATGGGTCGGACACGACTTCGCAATTAACAACAACAATAATGGGCCAATAAGAAAAGGAGGCTTTAGTGAGAGCTGGAAGAGACAATCCCTTGGAGATTTTCAACTCCTGAGCCTTCCTGAAAAACTCTATTTTGGACCACGATTTGCATAGAAGAAGATTGGATCTGATCTGCATCAGACACCTGGCTCATGTCCCAAAGGGACACTTGGCTTTGAATGCATCTTTAAACCTATCATGTACTACTTTTTGAATGAATTTCCTGTGCTTTTGGATACAGTCATTTAGCCAATGTTTCGTAACAACTCGCATGCCAAAACCCACTGTGGGGGCTTGATGTACTCATTTAGTAATTCTTTTTATAGGATACCTTTCTATAAATAATGGAAAATTTCAGCAGTTCAAGTTCATTCTACTTCAAATGTAATGCTGCTTTTTTTCCCTCTTTCATTTTAAAAAAGTATATTATGAACAAAGAAATAATGATTCAAGTAATTCAATGGAATGCTAATTGAATCTCTTCTATTTTTTTTTAACCTTACCTTGAATGCATAAGAACATAAGGCAGTTAGCCCCAGCAGAATACAATAGGCTTTCAGCCCTGAGTAACAGGCTGTAGAGTAAATGACATTTGTGGGGCAACAGTATATTTGAAGGTTACGGGGGTTTCTTTTGACAAAAGTTTTATGATCAAAAGTTATGCCCTGGTGAATAAAGCTCCTATGGATGTTTGGATCTTGAAGCAACACGATGATAAGGTTGTCCTTTCTTATTTTCCTGATTGCAACAGAAAATAGCTTAAAATCCGCATATTTCATGGAATGCTAAATTTCTGGCAGATGCATTGAAGGCTTGGATTTGATGCGCTGTTTATTAACTGGTGCATGTTCAGCTGCAGATTAAACGTTTATGATATTGCAATTCCTCACTGCTTTTCAATTTCACTTTCAGGTATGGTCTCTTATTCCATAGTAAAATGTGCTTGATTTTTTAAGGAATATATTCATAGTTAAGGGTAAGAGCAGAACGTGAAATGTAAAGCATTTGGCAAAGAAAGAGAAGAAAGAGAATATAATATACGCATACTGTATTATGTATTGGCTAAACGCTCTTAAACTTTTAACATTGTGCCCAAATAATCCTCAACTTACAACAGTTCATTTAGTAACCATTCAAACTTACAGGGCACAGAAAAAAGTGACTTATGACCATTTTACACACTTATGACCATTGCATCATCCCCATGGTCACATGATTGATGTTCAGATGCTTCGCAATTGACTCATATTTATGACGGCCACCATGTCCTAGGATAATGTGATCCCCTTTTGTGACCTTCCAACAAGCAAAGTCAATGGGGAAGCCAGATTCACTCAACAATCGTGTTGCTAACTTAACAACTGTAGTGCTTCATTTAACAATTGTGGCAAGAAAAGCTGTACCATGGGGCAAAATTCACTTAACAAATGTCTCACTTAGCAACATAAATTTGGGACTCAGTTGTGGTCGTAAGTCAAGGACAACCTGTATATAAGAAAATGGGTCAAAGGCATTACCTTTTATATTAGAGGGCAATTGTCTTCAACAGTCCAGTTCATGCATTAGTGGAGGTTCTGCCAGTTGAAAGTGGCTCTCCCAGTAAAAAAGCTATATTTCTAAATTACGTAGGCAGGGTATTTAAACTGGAACAGTAGTGCTAAGCTCTTCTAGCAAAGTACCATTTTGCATTTTTTTTTTAAAAAAAGGTACCTACATACTTGGAAAAAAAGAAAAGCAGTGAAGCAAATATGGGCCCTCTATACCAGAGCTTTTCAACCAGTTGGTGCACCTGTGGTACATTGGCACCTGGCAGGTGGTACGCGACCATCCTAGAAAAGTGGTAGCGGGGGAGGGAAATGAGCTGAATCGGTGGCAGCACCGCACAAGCCTGAGTGAGAGATGGCTGGAGCTGCAGGGCTGTCAGTGCCACTTTCCAGCTGATCGGTGCTTTTCGGGGCTGTCAGGGCTCGGGAAGCACCAGGATAAGCGCCAGGATCCAGCTGGAGCTCGGTGCTGATCCTGATGCTTCTGCTGAGCCCTGAAGAAGCACCAATCAGCTGGAAAGCAGCATTGATCCTGGTGCTTCTGCTGAGCCCAGAAGAAGCGCCGATCAGCTGGAATGTTGCAGTATCTCCAGGGTCTTGTGATTTACATTCAGATGCTTGGCAACTGATTCATATTTATGATGGTCACAGTGTCCCAGGGTCATGTGGAGTGACCAAAACCTGCTGCAACCACCCAGCAGATGGAGGGAATAAAAACCAAACACCGCCCCACCCCACCCCCGCTGCCAATCCTCAACAGAAATGCTCACAACAATGAAAACCTTGGACAGGATGAAGAGTGCCGCCGGGTGGGCAAGCAGGTGTCTTGCTCGGCTGTGGCTTGGGGGGCACTTTTTTCAGTGCCATTATAACTTCGAACGGT
This sequence comes from Crotalus tigris, assembly GCF_016545835.1. Lineage (NCBI taxonomy): Eukaryota > Metazoa > Chordata > Lepidosauria > Squamata > Viperidae > Crotalus > Crotalus tigris. Next base: position 1,108,665 of record NW_024100541.1, on the reverse strand, counting down.
CACTAAGCGAACTGTTGTAAGTCAAGGACTACCTGTATTTTTTATTTTTTTTATTTTTTTTGGTCATCAAGTTTTTGACACCTTGCTAGGCGACGGGTGGTACTCGGATGTTTCCATATCCTAAAAGTGGTACAATGGGTGAAAAGGTTGAAAAGCCCTGCTCTATACTATATTTTTTTCTCCCTTCAACTGTCTCCTTTCCCTAATTTTTAGTATCCAGGTCCCTATCTCTATATGATCTTGCAATTGAGCTTTCTTTCATCTCTTTACAAGGGAAAATGTGAGCCCAGAACTCAGAGGTTATATTGCTTAAGTTCAGTATGATCAACAGACCTAACCTGCTTTGCTTAACTGTTTCTGGTTTATTTGTTTATGCATTTATAGGTATGTGTGTGAAAGATATTTCCAGACTGAAGGTATCAAGTGTAGGGAAGACGAGGCAACTACTAATAGAATTTGAGATGGATGGATAGACAGATAGATCTCTGTCTTTCTTCCAGTGTCCTGATTGGAATACTACAAGATACTTCGTATTCAGTCCCATCTAAAATTCTTGGCAGACTAAGATTGCAATCAAGTGTGTACTTTGAAAGTTGTAATAGGCATTATGTGATGGGCATTGCATATATTTTGCTCCAAGGGGATCAGTCAGGTAGGTGAACTGTGCAGCAGCTTTTGAAATTGGCTTGAGTGAAAATTGATAGAAGATAATTCAGTGTCGGTCTTGTAATGGACTGACAAGATTGTGTAATGTTCAAGCTGTTCATATGCATTTTCAGTGCAAGGAATGATGGATTCTGATTACCTATATTTTCTGTTATTTTTAAAACCCAGTGAGTTAATCTGTTTTCTGTTTGTTACTACATTTCAGTGATTGTTATATTATGTTTTGATACTGCAATTTAATTTAAAATGAAAAATTGTGGCTGATATTAGTCCTGTTAATTGATAATGAAATTTAGAACAGATCTTGTAACCAAATACTTAAAAGAATGGCCATTGTGGATTTAACCATCCCAAATGTCTTGCATTTATCCAACACTTTGTCCCTGATTTCAATTCCCTAGCAGTATTTTATATAACTATTTCTTTAACAGTACGGTTGACAGAGATGGGCAGTTAAGAAGTTTGATAAATAAATATAAATATGTGAATATGGGTGAAGTGTGAATATGTATTTATGACCCAATCATTTTGGACATTTTTTGTCCAGCCTCTCACCGAAGAAGGTGGTTGAGAAGGCGAGGTATTACAACTCCATAGGATCCTGGAGGAAACAGATTATCTGGATCCTTTTCAGTCTGCATTACCCCAGACAAACCAGTGTGTAACCTGGGCATATTCCTGGACTTCTGGCTGCTGCATGAAGAGCAGGTAGCAGCTGTGGCTAGGATAGCCTTCCCTCAACTTGGTGTTGTGCACCAGTTCTGTCCTTTCTGGATATGGAGAGTCTCTGTTGGTCACTCACACCCTGGTCATCTTCTGTCTGGACTATTGAAATGCATTCTACCTAGGACTACCCTTGAAAAGTATCCAGAAGCTTTAGCTGGTGCAGAATACAACCACCTGAGGATCTCCCAGTGCCCAAAGAACAGAATATGTAACACCTTTGCTTCACAAACTGTATTGGGTGCCAGTTGCTTCCAGGTCCAATTCAAGGTGTTAGTTGTGAGCTATAAAGCCCCACATGGCTTGGAGCCAGGCTATGGAACTGTCTTAATCCTATTACATTGGCCTGTCCCAGCCATTCAGATCTTGTCAGTTAAAGACTTCCAACTGGCCAGGTCTAGGAAGAGAGCTTTCTCTGTTGTCAGCCTCACTCTGTGGAATATTCTTCCCCCCCCCCAGAAGTGAGGTGGGCCCCTGTTCTCCTGGATTTATAAAAAGGAGTTAAAACATGGCTCTGCAATCTCACATGGGGATCCCAGAAGGAAATGTAGCAGTGGGACTGTTTGCATCCTGAGAGACCTCCTTTCACCTTTTAACTATTTTTTTAACAGGGTTCAATCACTGTTACCTCTTTTAATTTTTTTAATTGTTATATGCTTCTATATTTTAACACTTTATTGTACACTATCTAGAGTTCCTGTCTGAGGAAGATGGGTGGTCCAAAAATGACAAATTCAAAATAATGTTACTACTTGTAATCCATACAGTTCATGATGGAATGTTATGTGTTATCAAGTCTGCATCAGTTTTTAGTGACCACATAGATTTTGTCCAATAGATTTGTGCCCAGCCTAGTCCTTTAGAATAATTAACCTTGTCCAATAATTAACCTTGTCCACACTCCTGGTAGTTACCTTGTTTTTCTCTTTCCTTCTATCTTTCTCAGCATTATAGACTTCTCAGAAGAGCTAGGTATATGTATAATATATCCAAAATAGGATAATTGTACCTCTGAATTGATTTGTTCTGTGATCCATTTGTTCATTTTCTTGGCTATTCGTGTTGTTTCAAAAGTCTTCTCCAACACCAGGGTTAAAAAGCATCAATGCTCTTTATATCCTACTTCTTCAAAGTCCAACTTTTATTTTCATAAAGTGTCACACAATTCTGTCTTTTGCTAGGTCTAAATATTTTTCCCCATTTTTTCCATTAATAATCTTAAGTGCTTATCTGCAACATATTTCTCAGCTGGTGGTTCATTTGGTGATTATAACCAATTGTAAAATGAAGACATTATCCAGTACCTCCATATAATAATAATAATAATAATAATAATAATAATAATAATAATAATAATAATAGTAGTAGTAGTAGTAGTAGTAGTAGTAGTAGTAGTAGTAGTAGTAGTAAAGTTGGAAGGGACCTTGGAGGTCATTGAGTCCAACCCCCTGCTCAGGCAGGAACCATACACCATTTCGGACAAATGGCTTCTTAAAAACTTCCAGTGTTGGAGCATTCACCGCTTCTGGAGGCGGGTTGTTCCACTGGTTAATTGTTCTAACTGTCAGGAAGTTTCTCCTTAGTTCTAGGTTGCTTCTCTCTTTGGTTAGTTTCCATCCGTTGCTTCTTTTCCTGCCTTCAGGTGCTTTGGAGAATAGCTCGACTCCTTCTTCTTTCTGGCAGCCCCTGAGATATTGGAACTCTGCTATCATATCCCCCCTCATCCTTCTCTTTGTTAAACTAGACATACCCAATTCCAGCAACCGTTCCTTATATGTTTTAGCCTCCAGCCCCCTAATCATCTTTGTTGCTCTTCTCTGTATGCTTTCTAGAGCCTCAGCATCTATTTTCATCGTGGTGACCAAAACTGGATACAGTATTCCAAGTGTGGCCTTACCAAGGCATTGTAAAGTGGTATTAATACTTCACGTGATCTTGATTCTATCCCTCTGTTAATGCAGCCCAGCACTGTGTTGGCTTTTTTGGCAGCTGCAGCACACTGCTGGCTCATATTTAAGTGATTGTCCACTAGGACTCTGAGATCCCTCTCATAGTTACTACTGTTGAGCAAGGTACCCCCTATTCCATACCTGTACATTTGGTTTTTCTTGCCTAAATGTAGAGCCTTACTTTTTTCATCATTGAATTTCATTTTGTTAGATAGCGCCCAGTGTTCAAGTCTGTCCATGTCCTCCTGTATCTTAAGCCTATCTTCTGGAGTGTTGGTTATTCCTGCCAGCTTGGTGTCATCCGCAAAGTTGACGTGTTCCCCATCTATCCCCTCGTCCAAATCATTGATGAAGATATTGAAGAGCACTTGGCCTACAACAGAGCCCTGGGGCATCCCACTACACACTTCCCTCCATGTAGATTCAGTTCCATTGAGGACCACATGCTGAGTACGGCCGGTCAGCCAGCTACGAATCCATCTGATGGTGATGCTGTCTAACCCATATTTTTCTATCTTATCGAGTAGTAAGTTGTGATCTACTTTATCAAATGCCTTACTGAAGTCCAAGTAAATTATATCCACAGCATTCCTCTGATCCACTAATCCACTTTATTGTCAAGTATAAAGCTGATAGCTGTACTTGCTGTGATGTGTTTTTTGTTGCTTTTATTGTGATAAGTTAATTTTAATCCCATTTTCCCACTGTGCTGCTTGACTATCTTCATTAAATTTTGCAGATCATTTGTAATTCTGAATATACTGGACAACAGAGATTTTGCTTCCTGAGCACTTTTGGGTGTACCTTATAGATTTTTGGCTGCTAATTAAGGAAATAATCTATCATTTAACCTATCACATACCGTTTTATAGACATCTTATGTTTTTGCCATAGTTATATATTACAGAGAGGGGGGGGGCACTGAGACACAGACACACACACAGACACACACAGAGACACAGACACACATACATACATATGCATACATACATAGATACATATATACATACCATATATATATATATATATATATATATATATATATATATATATATATATATATATATATATATACTGTATATTTGGCTTTTCTTCTTCTACTTCTGTTTTATTATTAGAAGCAGGACACATGTTCATTCATTCATTTATTCATTGTGTATGCTCTTCCTTCTTAATGCTTGGCTATATGATACTTCCTAGGGCAAACAAGCCATTTAGCCTCTTTTTCCCTGCCAGATGTCCAGAGTCAGACAAATAAAGATTGCAATGATTTTTGCAATGCGAGGTCTTCCCAAAAGATTGGACCTTCCTTTTAAGTTTTCAGTAGAAGTCACCTTATCTCTCATATGGCTCAGGTGAATACAGCTCAAAGGCAATAACAGTTTACTATGGAAGTTCCAAAGATGTTTTGAAACTCTTTCTTTACAACTCAAGCATCTTGTGCTATAGTGCTGCAAGTTGGTGAACCATATCAATGACTTTTGTCAGTTCTAGGGTTATACACATAGCCAGAACTGAACTATGGATTTAAGACAGCAGCAGTCAACCCAGTTTAACAGAGCATAATTCACTCTAATTATGCTAAAATTAAGAGCATTTTACTGTGCTCCATATTATGGACTTTCTTTTATGCAGAATATATCAAGTAATTGTTTTTATATATTGATTTATGAAAGTATTATTTGAGGAAAAAAAGATGACATAGACAAATCTGCCAGGAAGAAAAAATGTTTTATTGAAAGACCAGTCATATATTAAGAACAGAAGATGTTTCCATTTTTAAAAAAGAAATTGTATTATTACTTTATAACATCATATAGAATTGTTTTTTAAAGAACTGATGATTAATATGGATACAGAATGGAATGTACACAGAAAATAAAGTTCATTTCAAAATGTTTATCAATCAATAGTTCTTTTTAAAAACAAAACAAAAAATCATCCTTATATTAGTATTTAGTCTTTTTCTCCAAAACCTGCCTTTCATCAGAACTATCCATTTTTAGAAGAAAATTGCTAAGCCAATGTGTCATTTTATTCATCATAAAGCATTTGGAAAAATGATAAATATTATGAGTTACAAAAGGTATAATTTTGTAACTCATTTTAATCCAGATCCTTTTGGAAGCAGGAAGTGGAGACTTACCCCTTCTACAAGTTTTTCTCTGCAACTGATATTTGGAAGTATAGTAGCCATAACATGGAGATATAACACAAAGTTTCAAGACTTATAGCCCATAATATATCTGTTCTCTAACCCTATTTTAAAGCCACATACATGAAAGACATATTTCTTTTGCCTCTTCTGTTCCATAATGCATTATCTATCTGATCTGCTTAAGCAAAAGGTGAGCAAGTTTTTGAATGGCCCAAAGGTCATGGCCCAAAAATGTAGATAGGTCTGTCCAGAATAAATGAGAGGAGCAAGACAAATATTATAAAAAAAAAATGTGATACCAAATTTTGTAAGGCCTTTAGGATTGAATTCAAAACCTATGTTGACTTTGATGTTGAAATTCAGCAATTTTAAGTAATGAAACAGCACGTGGCGGGGATAATGACAAAATGATGACAAAACTTTGGGAAAGTTCTCATATATTTCCAATCTCCAGTTTCAAAGAATAATTTTTTACAATGAACATTTGGCTGAACTTTAATTTTTTTTTAGTGATACCTTAAGTTTTATTTTTAAGCCTTGAACTTACATTATAATAGATTAATTCACTGCTTATTTTACCTTGCTTATAAAACAGATGAGCATTTCACAGTAGAGATCTGATGGAGCCATTGTGTTCTTCACTGAGGCAGCAATTAACATTGATATTTTTGGACTGATCAGGATATACAGTTTGCCAGCAATAACTTTGTTTTCAAGACAGTACAGATGTTGAGGGTACAGTATGAATTGTCATTGGAAAAAATATGTACTGTAAATGACATCTAAAATGAGTTAAATTTGTACCATCTCTTCTGCAAAATCTAAAACCCTAGGGAATCTCAAAAAGGGTTGTGTTCCATGAGGAACATGTGCTGATCTGAATAAAATGGTAGCATTTTAGCATCTGATGTTTTTAGCATCTTTACTAAGCATATGTCAAAGCAGCCCCAACTAAGCACATTTTGTATAGTGACATGAGGTCAATTGCATTCTCCATGGAAAGCAAAGGTATTGTAGGAGAATCACTTTATCTTGCCCTTACTTGCCTTGGCAAGATTTAAATCTTCATTAAACACTAACTAAAGGCTAATTACCATACTGCATACAGCAGCCTATTAAACACTCTCCTGTGGCAATCAATTCATTTACACTCAGTCAGAAAGCATAGCATTTACACATGCACAATATATAATTTACTTGGCCATTTATCTAGTTTTATCAATTTGTTCAACTCAGTCGAATTTATGAAATAATTTATTTCTAAGGTATTGCCCTGTGATGACAATAAAATAACATTGTTGCGCCCATTACACATTATAATATCTGTTCCTCCCTCTCCACCCAACTGTTGTACAGCCAGAGGATGCAGAAGTAGTAGGGAATATGAGGGTTTGAGGTCAATGCAAATTTAACTGGAATAAATTCAGTGGACATAGTGTGTATCCTATATGTCATAGAATTCCCTTACCTTTGTTATTTTTATTCATTTTACAAATGTATATGTTCTTTGTTCTTATTTTGCATTTTTCCATTTAAAAAAAAAAGTTAAATGCCACCCATGGAACTCCAAAAACACCATTGCAGAATGGTCTGTGCTATTCTAAGCCTCACTCTATTTTCCCCTAATTATTTCTTTCCCCTGATTTTTGAACATTTTTTTTCTTGAGCACTAAGGACCCACATATCTCAGTCATTAATGGCAGCATTGTAACTCAAACCTTGATCTATATTTTGCATAATCATGTTTCTCAATCAAATAATGATTTTACTTGTCCCCAATAAACTCCTCTTGCCTTTGAGAAAATAGGAAAAAGAATCATCAAGACAGATGAAAATGATCAAAGAAAAGCCTACCAAAATTAAGGAAAACTGAAAAGGGATGTCTGTCTGTCTGTCTGTCTGTCTGTCTGTCTGTCTCTCTCTCTCTCTCTCTTTCTCTCTTTCTCTGTTTTTATTCTGGTCCTCTTTTGTTTACTTAATACCAGTAAGGGATTGGAAGTATTGTGCCTGCACTGAACCTGGCAATTGATGTGATTTTTAGAGGACACTATGGACTGTTGAAATATTGCTGACTGTTGAAATAAAGAAAATAAATTCAAATCAAAGCTCAAAATCAAGTGTAAGTTGACATTGATATATATATACACATACACACAGAGGTATATATACACATACACATACACTCTCTGTCTGTGTGTGTGTGTGTGTGTGTGTGTGTGTGTGTATCTTTGACCCACAAGAAGTGAGGACTACAAATACATTTCAAAAGATTTATTGGGCAACCTCGTAGGTGTCACAGAGGAAAAGCAGTACTCATATTTCAAAAACAAAAATACCTTTTACCTCCCACCAGATGGTCTTTAGGTCAATAAATGCTCTGCTAGACCTTCAGAGTAGACAGAAAACTATCAAGAGCTTTGTGAGAAGCAGCAAAATAGCATTGTATAAGATAATAAAGATATCTTTTGCCAGAGCAGTTTATGAATAAAAAAAAAAACCTGGGTACTGAAATTAAAATCTAGTTTATTTGAAGAGTGCATTTTTAATAAACCGAAAATATAAAAGCATAGGTACATACACACACACCCCTATACACATACACTATTTGCTGAAGGTGAGAGGAACTTATGGCTCTCCCAAAATTGCCAAGCTACAACTTGCAGCAGACCACTCAGCAAGTCTAATGGTAAAGGAGGCTGGGACTTATAATTCATTGAGGGTCATAGATTCTTCACTTCTGCTTTACTGCATCATCACTGTGTATGGCTTTTCAAGGAGAAGAATAAACAAAAGAGATCTCTATCCAAAGAGTTTTTGAAAAGATTCCTTTGGTTCCTTGCCTTAATGTTTGTCTTTAATTAAGTCTCTTGCTGATTTACTTGTAACAGTCTAAAAGAAAATCATGCAAGGAGGGATCTGTGCCATTGCTTAGCAAAATAAATAAAGCAATTATTTGTAGCAATTGTGATCTAGTAAGCCCTGCCAATAATTTATTTTTTATTAAATGTTTATGCCAACCATCCCAGTGACACAGCATCTCTGGGCGGCTTACAATATAATAAAAAGTAATAAACATAATACAACACAATTAAAATTAGGAGAGTTAAATAGAAAAGATAAAAACCAAGATGATAGCAACCTGGGAGTAAGGATCTTCTCTACCATGTCAGCCACCTTCAATGTAGCAGGACCCTGTTGGGGCTCCAGACCCCACAGCAGAGCCAAATTTTCAGGGTCTTCCAGAAGACCGGGAGTATGGGGACTTAATGACAAATATTTTGTTTTATTTTGCTCAGTGTTAAAATTAAACCTGTTTTAAAAAAAGTTTTTATTTTCCATTTTTCATTACACTCATACAAAATACTTCAGATAAAGAGTAAAATAAATTTATACACACAACTTTCGGTATTGCTCACTCATTTCCCCCCAGACCGCATCCTCCCTCTGATTTCCTCCCCTACTTCCCTCTTCCTTCCTCTTCTTCCTCACCATTCTCCTCCTCTCCTCTTTCTCCTCCACCTTCCTACTTGCTTATCCCCTTCCTCCTATCTTCTCATCCCACTCTGGATGTAGTCCAGGGAAAATGCCCGAGCAATTCCTTTTTTAATTGGTAGCATCCACCAGTTAAATTATCCAGGATCTTTTGGGTGACTTCAGTGGAGCACTATTGTAACTGAAAGAATTGAAAATGATTTGCTAATCTTCTAAAAACATGTAATTTAAGTCATCCAGTTTATCAAAGAGATCCTTAAACACTTAAATTTCTATTTTAATTGATTTCATGGGAACCATTTTTTCCTTTTTATGGCCCTTGCTTTGGAGTGGCATCAGGGCAATTGAGTGGAACTGAGCATTTACTGGATGGATGCCCTTCCTGATGCCTATGTGGAGTTTGCAGCACATATTTTCTCTTTGCGCCCGGATAGAGAAACATCTGTCGCTGCCTAGGATTGAACTCTAAATCTTCCAAGTGGGAGGCAAGCGTCTTCACCTCTAAGCCACCATGCTGCTCAATTCATAGCGACCATTATTAAACAATACATTATGGAATGTGTAATGTTACTTGTTATGCTGGGCTATGAATTATATAATTATATTTTATAAAAAACAATGAATGGTTTCACTTTAGGGCCCATCAATCTGGATTCAGAACTGAAAAATCATAGCAATTCCTCACAGTAAAACTATGGAAGGTCTAGTAATTTTCACCAACCTGAAGAACTTTATAAAAATTAAATCTCTATCTGGTTGTGATACTCTCATAAACGATACGACACAGATGGTCCTCAACTTACAACCTTTCATTTAGTGACCATTTGAAGTCACACCGGTACTGAAAAAAGTGACTTATGAACCTTTTTTATACTTATGACTGTTGCAGCATCCTCACTGTAACAAGATCAAAATTTGGACGCTTGGCAACTGGCATGTACTTACAACAGTTGCAGTATCTCAGGGTTATGTGACCTTCTAACAAGCAAAGTCAATAGGGAAGCCAGATTCACTTTGCAACTTAACAACTGTAGTGATTCACTTAACAACTGTGGCAAGAAAGGTCATAAAATTGGCAAAACTCCCTTATCAACTGTCTCGCTTAGCAACAAAAATTTTGCACTCAACTGTGGCCGTAAGTCGAGGACTACTGTATTAGTTCCTTTGAAAATGCCTTATGCTTTGCTATGAGCTTGCTCTAGGGAGTAACAGAATGCTGCTGTTCTTTTGCTCCTAACCACCTACCTTGTTTCCCCAAAAATAAGACCCAGTCTTTTTTTTTTGTTTGCCTACAAAAGAGACACCCAGTCTTATTTTCAGGGGGGGTCTTTTCCACTCACCTCCAGCACTGACAGCCCACCCAGCTGGCCCACTTCTTCTGCGGCTGAAGGAACAACTTCATTCTGCAGCTGAGAATGGAGCTTTGGCCTGCATTTAGGCCTTCTGGAAAGGCCTCTGACTATGAAATACAGGCCAGGGGATGCCTCAGAAGAAGTGGCCTGGTGGGTAGAGGCAGATGTTGATTCATGGGAAGCCTGGTAAGTGGGTACGGGGCGCATGGGGCAGCTACACCCCCCCCGCCCTCACCCTAGCTTGATTTTTAGGCATGCACCTCTTTCAAAAACAGCTTATTTGGGGGGTAGGTCTTATATTAGGTCCATCCCCAAAAATCAAGCTAGGGCTTATTTTTAGGGAAGGTCTTACTTTCAAGGAAACATGGTATATAACTTGGAAGATAACACTGACAATATCTTGCAATGTTTGTAGAAGCAAAAGCCATTTCCATGTGCATTTCTAAAGATTTCTCATTAAAAGTGACATAGTTATTTGTTTTTCCTGATCTCTTCACTGCCTATTATAGATGAACAGATTAACTAGCTGCTCTGTGAGTATCCCCTCTAGGCTACCTCTTTCTTTCTTTCTTTCTTTCTTTCTTTCTTTCTTTCTTTCTTTCTTTCTTTCTTTCTTTCTTTCTTTCTTTCTTTCTTTTTTTCTTTCTTTCTTTCTTTCCTTTCTTTCTTTTTCTTTCTTTCCTTCCTTCCTTGCTTCTTTTCTTTTCTTTTCTTTCTTTTTTTGGTAGAAGAATAAAGAGTTGTACCTTTATGAAATAGATTACCAAACCTTAATTGTAGAAGATAATTGAGAATTTGAAATGAGAAAACCTTCCTATTCAGATAGTTCTCATTAGCTATAAGCTGAATGAAATAACTGCATATCACTGGACTTTGAATCAAATAATATTAAGAGTAAAAAGAGCTTGATTTCCTTTTAACTGGAAGCCTTGAACTGTGGATATGCTACAAAAATGGCTTTAAAAAAAAAAAACCTTTAGAAACTATTCAACAGATATTTTTCACTGCCTGGGAGCTTGATGAAGCAAATGTGGTATGGCAAATATTTTAAACTATTAAGCCTGAGGTTTTCCAGCACTTCCAAAGTTAAATAAATGTGCAATAGTAGGTGCTATTAATGCCTGGGGGTACTCCAGATCTTCTAAGTGAGAACAAACTTTAAAAGTGGGAAATATTTCATCTTACTCTAGGGCAAATAATGTACCAGTTAATTTGCGTTGTGTGCTCATAGCGAGTTCATTATCTAAGAGTAGACTCTTGTGGAACTAAGACTGCGCCATCCACATGTAAGAAGGAAGATGTGTCCAAATATATAAAAAGTCTTTAAGAGAAAAACAAATATGGGACGATAATGAAATCCTAAAATAAGTCAACAAGGACTAAGCATGTTGGGAAAAATTAAAATTGTGGTGCTGATGTGATTGGTACTTCTAAACTAGAATATTTTGTAATTTGGGTGGGTTGGTGAGACAGAGAGAGAGAGAGAGGCTCTATTTGTTTCTGGTGTGTGTGTGTGTGTGTGTGTGTGTGTGTGTGTGTGTGTGTGTGAAGTACATCTTTTTAATAAGGTCACCTTGCTATGTTAAGGTAGAACTGTTTCTCAGAATCATTGAGGTTGCATCAACCTATCTCAATTGGCCTATCTCTCCTGGTCTAGATGAATTGGTCTTCAACTGCTACACCTAGGCAGCTGAAGTCCCATTTGTTGGCTGGGTGAAAGGAAAGCGATGGCTGTTCTGCTCCCAGGATTTGCAGATGTGATGATCTTTCACTGAATCTCTTTACGCTGAATCTTCTACCTAAAAGGTAGCACAGATATATGAGTACTCACAAATAAGCCCCCTTCTTGTGCTTTTTTCCCCCAATTCACTATGCTTCTATAGCAAGTGACCCAGGTACAGATCATATCATCTGCATCAAGAGCAGTATCCCTTACTCCCATTCAAATATTTTTTAGGTCAGTTTTCTAATTGAATATTGTCATCCTATTTATAAATTTTCTAGGAAAATGACACATGTTGACCATGAAGCATCAAAATGAGATTGGCTCTAAATCACTTTGGGCAAAAAGAAAGGGTCAGAATAAAGATTTATTTCTGCTAAAATCATTGCCTTATCCTTCTTTAGGTATTAGCGTTATATTAGCTTCTTTCCAAGTTTCTGGCATTTATCCACCTTGTAAAATAGAATACATCATATCTTGTAAAGGTTGTAAAAGTTCATCCTCAACATTTATAATAAAGACTTGATAGTCCGTCTAACCCAGGTATCTTTCCTGGCTTAGTCTTTTTAATTGCTTCTGAAACTTCCCTTATCATTATAGATCCATTCTTAATATATCCTTCTTCTTCTGTAATCCACAATAAATTTTGTTTTCTATAACATGCATCTCTTTTCTCCAATGGGATAGCCTGTCCTTTATTTAAATTAGGTGGAAAGTTTTTCGTATGGCCACACTTTCTGTTAATATAGTATATCTCATTTTCCTTTCTTTTTCTTTGCTTTACATAATTCAGTTTTACCTCCATATTTCTTATTTTAATGTGCATAACTGCTGCTGTAAAGTCTTAATATGCTGAAAGATATCTATATTCCCTGATTCATTTCTTTCATTCTTGTTTTCATTTTAATCTCATCCAGAATATTTTGCATTTTTTTTGCCTATTCTCATGCCATTGCACTTATTTAAATTATTTTCGAAAAAAATACTTTTCATTTCTTTTTACAATCCTCAACAATTTTATCTTTCTGTAACAACACTTCACTTAATCTCCATGTAAAAAAGATAGGTATCCATCCATCCATCCATCCATCCATCCATCCATCCATCCATCTATCCGTCTATTCATTTTATGTGCTGCTTATCTCATTCTGAAAAGTGGCTTTTATAAGCCAAACTCACAGTATTATGGTCTGAGGAAATGTTTAGTAAAATCTCTACTTTTGAAAGTCATATCTATTTTAGAAAAGGGTTTGTGTCTTTCTGAAAAATAGGCATCCCCTTTTGAATTACAAGTAATCCTTGACTTACAGCCACAATTAGGACCAGAATTTTCATTGCTAAGCAAGGTAGTTCTTGAGTCATGCCTGATTTTATGACCTTTTTTATGACATAGTTGTTAAGCAATTGTTAAATGAATCACACAATCATTAAGCAAATACCTCTTTCCCCATTGATTTTGCTTCTGGAAGTTAGCTGGGAACATTGCAAATAACAATCACATGACCCCAATTCATTGCAATGTAAATATATGTCAATTGCCAAGTGCCCAAATTTTGATCATGTGACCCTGGGAATGATGCGACAATTGTAAATGTGAGAACCGGTTGTCAGACACATTTTTCAGTGCCATTATAACTCTGATCAGTAACTAAATGAATGGATCTAGCTGTACCATCCAGGTCTAGCTGTACCATTCTTCTGTCTCCATAACTCTTATTGTCCATCAAATTCTTTTCTCAAAGGCATCCAATTTACTTCCCATTTGCTCGAAACTTTTCTGAAGCAATTTTTTTGATAGTTATTTTTTCTGTAGATTGTTGTATTGAATTGCTTAGCCAAGGTCAAAAATTTTTTTGAAGTGGAGGCTCTTTATGTTGAGTATTATTGTAGCAAAATAGCAGCCCAGAATTGCTTTGCAAAATGAGATAGGACCCATATAAGTTTAATGAATAAATAAAAAAATAAATAATTTAGGTGCAAATGTTTGTCCATTGGAACATGATTAAATGGAGTAAATCAAAGTGTATATGTTTATTGATTCTAGCACAATAAAATTGATTATAAGCCATTATTCTCTGCATCATCTTCAGAGTCTGAATATTAATACAAATAAAGGGCCTAGAACAGGGGTATCAATCTGTCGGCCCATGGACTGGATGCATCATAGCAAAACCGTGCCCAACCCATTGCCGGCAATGGCAAAAATGTTGCGATATGTCACGACACATCACGTGACATTGCGAGTTTGACACCCCTGACCTAGAAGGATTTTGGAAATTACTACAATGATCCCCTTGCTGAGATAAAATAGTTTTGTAAGTATTTCTGAAACAGTTTTCTTCCTTCCATTTCATAGAATCCTTTGCTAATACCCCCCACCCCCAAAGTGCTAAGCAACTGTCATTCAAAGCAATTATTACATGTCTGTCTGATAGGATTAGATTTACCACATCATCTAGATTCAAGCTTCTTTAATGGATATTACAGACTTTCATTACAGACTTTCTTTTCATATGCACATTTATAATTCTAGCCTGTAAAATATCAGATTTTGACTTACAGTGAAACCTGACAGTAAGATATCTTTATACTCTGTCTCTCTTGGTGTGTGTGTGTGTGTGTGTGTGTGTGTGTGTGTGTGTGAGAGAGAGAGAGAGAGAGAGAGAGAGAGAGAGAGAGAGAGAGAGAGAGAGAGAAGGTGGTTGTCATATCTTTCTATATTTGCCTATATCTATAAATCTCTAAATCTTTCCCTCAGCCCATCTCCCACTATTCCTGGGATGGGTGTTCCTAATTATCAAAGTCCTTCTTCTCTTACTCTTGGTAAGAATGTTCTTGAGAAACCAAATCACAAAGGAAAATGCTACTTTCTCTTGAACCTCAAGTAATTAGTCCTAGTTCAATTGTGCAAAAATATTTTGTCCTGAGCTAGCAAGTCATAAACATGGTTATCAAAACAAAACAAAACAAATACACTCACCCAATCTGAGCAATAAATATATTAAGGAAATACTTTTCATTAGAAACTGTTGGGCACGATCTACAATGTTACCTCCCCTGTCCATATACTGTACTAAACACAGTGTGCATCTGGTGTATTTCTTCACTAGGATAAAGTATCTGTTCCCTGCACCCGATATAAATGCTTGGCTCATACTTGCAATGTTTTTTTCAGTGTCTAGAGTAAAATAAAATGCTGTTTGCTGTTTTTCATCCTCCTCTTTAGCTGTGAATCTCTGGGGAAATATCTGCCAAAGTCCCAAAGTGGCAAGAGAAAGAAATGGATCTGACCTAAGATACAAATTTTGGTCAGAAAAAGGTTCCTGCAGTTATTCACTCCCCTGAATTCACTTTCTCCTTGCAAAGTGAAAGAGGTTTATGTCAGGGCTATTTCACAGCTGTTATGTCTGTGGGGGGGGGAGGGGAAGAAACAATCTATGTGTCTATTGGCACACATACAACCATTGCAGCTTTGTAGATTAACAAATGATCCTCAGTTGAGGAGGCATGTCATGTAAAATCACTTTCTGAGTCATTTTTTTTCCCTTTTGCTTTCTTAATGTAGCAGAAATGTTCTTAGGTAAGGCACTACAGATAGTCCTGGGATGTTAGTCCTAATTTTCTATATAAAGGTAATCCTCAACTTACAACAGTTTGTTTAATGACCATTCGAAGTTCTAACTACACTGAAAAAAATGACTTATGACCATTTTTCACATTTATGACCATTGTAGTATCCCCTTGGCCATGTGATTAAAATTCAGATGCTTGGCAACTGGTTCATGTTTACGACGGTTGCATTGTCCCAGGCTCATGTGATTCTCTTTTGCGGTCTTCTGATAAGCAATGTCAATGGGGAAGGCAGATTCATTTAACAAACATGCTATTAACTTAACAAATGCAGTGATTCACTTAACAAAGGTGGCAAGAAAGGTCATAAAATGGGGCAAAATTCATTTTCACCCAGTAACTTACATTTTGAGTTCAATTGTGGTCATAAGTCCTGTACTTACAACTCTGTGAGACTCATGGTAGTGTGATAAAAAGGGTACATTTTTTGTTGTTTTCCAGCCTTGTCTTGTTGTTTCCCCAGCTTTCTTACACTCATAATCCAAATCAACTGCACAGCCAACCAGGGACAGCACCGACCCTCAACCAACCCACACAAGACTCCCTTCTTCCCCTCCAGCAGTTCACCTCCCAATAACCCTGACCTGATGTAACTTCCCCATCACAAGAGCCATCACAAGACTCATTGATGACTCACACCTGACCCAGCACAAGACCCAGCACAAGATCTTCACTTCACACACCCACACCTGACCCAGCACAAAATCCTCACTTCACACACCCACACCTGACCCAGCACAAGACCCAGCACAAGATCCTCACTTCACACACCCACACTTGAAGCCTCATAAACAGAAGAAGACTGACACCCCCTAAATTCCACTGAAGATGTTACCTAGCCTGGTAATGAAATGTTTGGAAACCAACCCACAAGCTCAGAGAACGAACCTTCACCCTCTTTCTTTTACATTCTTGAGTGTTGTCTAGGCCAGGGGTACCTGGCACCCGGCTGTGGCTTGCTAGAAATTGGACCGTGCAAACAAGCCAAGCCTCAACCACAAGATGCAGGCAGCACACAAAACTACACCCCCTCCAGTCTGCAGAAAAGCCTCTCTCCATGGAACAGGTCCCTGGTGCCCAAAAGGGTTGGGAGCCACTGGTCTAGGCTATTTCTTAGTTGCTTCTTTCCTTTGGTGGTGATTTGCAGAGTAATCTTACAAATAGTTTAATCCCACAGCCAGGTTCTTCTGTTCCTCTATTATTTCCTGACGAGGTAGGAAATCTTTTTTTCCTTTTATTTTTGCTCCTGTTAATGTTTGCATATTCAAGGGGTTATGTGAAAATCATTCTGATCCATATCAATATTCAACATTTCTTCCCAGGCATATTTTAGCACTGACATTATATTAACCTACATCTGTTCTGGGAGGACTTTATTGTTGGTTTGGTTGTGTTTTGGGATTATTATATTGAATATAAGCCTAAAGGTTTAGGGGCAAAGGCAAACAAAAATAGAAACCTCGCATTCTCAGGTTTCCTTATCACACGTTGCTCCCTGCAAAATTTGATTTCATTTGTTTCTTGGATTGATTTATGTGGGCGCCCATCTCAATGACATTATCTGGAGAGTGACTAAGGAATAGAAAAGGAATGAAAAAGCAGGGTGGGGGGAAGGATTTTGCAAAATTAGGGCACACCAATTTTAACCACATTAAAGCATTGGAATGTACAGCTGCTTTATACCTTATGAATTATTGTTTATTTAGAGATTATGAATTGCAGCCTGCCATCCAGCTAATGGCAAATAGCCAGAAAACCACTTAGAGCATTTTCCTACTCTGCTGTGCATAGAGTAAAAGGCTGACATCAGTATTGGAATCAAAAGCCATGCCAGCCTGTTCATGACATATTCATGTGTACCAAGAAGGAAAGCAGGTGGTTGCCAAACAAGTTTGTCTGCTGCAATTACCGAGTGGGTCTAATCAGTGCTTTCCCTCTTATTTACATAATTTCAAAGGTGCGTTAGCATAGGAAGAGAAAGGCCATGGAGCTAGTTAGAAGAGGGTCAAACTTGCTCTTGATACATGATTGTGGTAGACGATTCACACATGACAGGGAACAGTTCTCTAGCACAGAGGTCCCTAACCTTTTGGGCACCAGGGACTAGTTCCATGGAGAGAAGTTTTTCTGCAGACTAGAGGGTGCTAGGTTTTGTGTGCTGCCTGCATCCCACGAATGGGGCTTTGCTTGTTGCGTGGACTGGTTACTGGCATGCTGCAGCCCAGTACTGGTCCACAGACCGGGGGTTGGGGACTCCTGTTCTAGCAGATACTCAGACAGCTTTTCTTTGTCTTTCCAATACGTGTGTGTATGTGTGTGTGTGTGTGTGTGTGTGTGTGTGTGTGTGTGTGAGACATGTTCAGGATCAACATTTTCATCTTTCTATGAATGTTAAGGCTTTTAAAAAATCCACTGCTAACTTTAATGAAATTTCCATTGAAATTTCAATATCATTTCTTCTCCTTGTTTCAATAGCCGATTTAATTATGTTTGGATGGATTGCCTAGTTTTTCTTCTGTTTTGCTTGATTTAATTATTGTCTAAAATAAGCCCTCTTACTTCTACATCTTTTTCCTAAATAAATATTGAACCTGTAGCATATAAATATGAAATGGGCTTAAACAAAATAAAATTAGAAGAGCCACCTTATCACATAAGTCACTTCCAAACAGTTGCTATTGATTTGTAGCTATTACTTGTAGCTAATATTTTTTTTCTATATCTTCTCCCTGATGTACACTACATTCAAAGCTTTGTTACAGATGCTAAGCTTAGTATATTTTGCTTAAAAAGCAAAATCTCCAGTAGCTTGATATATATAGTTTGTCTTAACTAAAAAAAGACAAGTCTATATGCTATTAAAGCAGAACACATTAGTTTCTTTCATTTTTATTTAATATTGTCCCATGTGGCACTCACAGCTCTTAAAAATAGAACAGTCTCAAACTTTCAGAATCAAGGATAAATCTCTCGCAAGACTTTTATTAGAAAAGGTTGTAGAACAGCGAGAGAGCTTCAGAGCTCTTAGCAACTGCTGCAAAACAGGTAGTGGTTGGTGAAAGCATTTTAAGAAAGATTTACTTTCTATAAATCAGTTGGTGTGCTGATGAATAGATCCCATGATTACTAGGAGGATCATGAGCTCATTTAGGGCAAACCAGATTTGCTACTGAAGCAATATTCACACTGTATCTTTACCCTGTGCCTTTCCTCTGTTCATGCCAACTTGACACTAAGCCAATACAGTATAAGAAAAGTCTGAATAGCAGTGTACCATGTTTTCCTAATGGACAATTCCACTGATGTTACGTCGGCCTTTCTTTTTGTTTCAAGAAAATAATTGCAAGTAGTTTACTTTCCTATCTGTCAATCGCCATAGATGTTTATTAGATTTTTATTCTGTCTTTATTACTTTATAAGTAACTGAAGGTGGTGATTATACTGTAGATAATACTCTTTCCTCCTCATTCTTGCTCAACAAAACTCTTAAAGTGGGTTGATCTGAGAGAGATTGACTAATTCAAAATCACCCAGCTGACTTTCATATTTAAGGCAGGACTAGATTTACAATCTCCTGGTTTCTAGGCCAGCACCTTAATCACTACACCAAACTCATATAGGCATATGTGTATATAGTAAAACATACAAACACATTTAAATATATATACAATGTTAACACTCCAAATCTTAGGCACCAAAATTTAGAAACATGCAGGTACAAGCAAGTAACTTTAAAATAAAAAAAAACATTTCTTCCTGCTGTATTATTCTACAATGATTATTAGACCTACATTCATTAATAATGCAAGTATATTCAGTGATTACAACATCTGCCTTTCAAGGAGAAGGTTTCTGATTTGAAACTTAATAGAACTATTATTTTA
Organism: Crotalus tigris; assembly: GCF_016545835.1. NCBI lineage: Eukaryota > Metazoa > Chordata > Lepidosauria > Squamata > Viperidae > Crotalus > Crotalus tigris. The sequence goes on along the minus strand of NW_024100541.1, from coordinate 1,089,088 downwards.
AATGCCATTTTTATTTTCCACTGCTATTTATTTTTCCCTGGGTTTAAAAAAAAAATCATTGAGCAGTGCATTGTTTCCACATTTTTCTAGGCACTTGGATTTTTTTTTTTATAGAAAAACTCAAAATGACTATAGCAAAAAAAAAATAAAGTGAATGGAGAAATGATGAAATGGTGTACTATTAGGCTTGTGGGGGGAGAATCCAGGGAAATGGAAGTGGTTGAAGGAAATTAATTTTTTTTCAGGACCTAGGAACATTATGTGCACTGCATTGAGTTATAAGAAATAAAGGCAGGATATAATTATGTTTTGTACGGGACTGAAAGTTTGTCTGTTGTCCAAGACTTTGGAGTAAGGTGTCTATAATATTTTGTGGTTTTTCTGTGGTTTTTCTTTCTCTCTGGACACATATAACCTGACTCTCTACTGTTCTGGCTTTGTCAGTGTAATTTTCTGAGAGTCACTTGGAATTAGGCTTTCTTTAAATCTATGAATGAAATAAAAGACATACTAGGCATTCACATTTTACTTCATGGCATATCTTATACTTCATGACATTTATTACTTGGATAAGACATAAGAGACATAAGATGTTATTTCTTTCTACCACTGTTCACTTTCTTATGAATCGTAGTTGACATTCTTGTCAAAATGTCATGCAGAAGGTTCCATAACTAGGTAGTATTTTCATATTTGTAATGGATATGATAAATATGTTCTTGGGATTGCAGATGAAGGATTGTAAACCACTTCTGAAAATGTGGCTGAGTAAACTGAAGGGATTGTATGAACCATTGCCAGGAGTCAAGACTTGACTTTTAAGGCGAAAGAAAGAAAGAAAGAAAGAAAGAAAGAAAGAAAGAAAGAAAGAAAGAAAGAAAGGAAGGAAGGAAGGAAGGAAGGAAGGAAGGAAGGAAGGAAGGAAGGAAGGAAGTTAAATGTAGAGCTCACAAAACTATGTCAACATAGGGGGGGAGGGTTGGGGTGGGGGGAGGAGGGAGGGTTGGGTTGGGGGGAGGGGGGAGGGTTATTGTATTGTAATAATGTATTTGCATAAAACTTTTCAATAAAAAAAAGATTAATAAAAAGTAAAACTCTTGCCACCAGGCTATGATTGGGTTTCTTCGACATTATTTTTCTAATGTATCAGAGAATTCTGTGTCTTTCTCAAAATTACTCCACATTTTCTTATATCCTCAAGAGATATAAAAGTCCAGAATAATATAGGGTCTTCTGCTTGTGCAGGAGGTTGGACTGGAAATCCCTTCCAACTCTGTTATTCTGTTATTTATTTAAAATAACTACCATGTTTCCCTGAAAATAAGAACTACCCAGAAAATAAGGCCTACCTAGTTTTTAGGGTGCGCCTAATATAAGCCCTATGCCCAAAATAAGCCCAGGGGGTGGGCGTGGCCAGCACAGGAGGTAGCGAGCATGCAGGGGCTGACAATGTTTGGCAGCAGCAGCCCACACAGCACAGATAAGTCTGAGTGTAGAGGCAGAGGCAGGGAGAGGCAGGTGGTCTGGACATGTGTGTTTGTGTGAGGCTCTCACAGCCATGAGATCAGCAGCAGGTACGGGGGGGGAGGCAGGTGATCATGATGTGTCACCCACTCCATCCCACCGTTTATCAGCTTGTCCGTGACTGCGCCGGGACAGGCAATCCTGATGTACCATCCGCTCCATGCCTCTGTTTCAACCTGCTGCCGGTGCCACCACATGAGCCTCCCATGAGCCAGGCAACAGCATAGCACATCCAGATCACCTGCCTCCCCCACCTCTGCCTCTGCGCTCATACTTACCTGCATTGCCCCAAGGGCTGGCAGGCTGCTGCTGCTGCTGTTACTGCCGGACACCATGTGGTCGCTGCCTCTGATCACCCTGATACTGTGTTTCCCCAAAAATAATCCCTTATGTCTCTTTTGGTGCCCAAAAAATTAGAAGACCGGGTCTTATTTTGGGGGAAACACAGTATTTGTAAGGACCTGCCTCCATTTCTCTACCAAGAAAGCAGAACTCTTGAAACTGGCATCATTTCAAAAGGAATTTTTATTGGCAGGTACAAAAAGCAGGAAAGCTAGGTAGGATCTGAGGGCTTCCCACCCAAATCAATAGATTAAACCTGCAAAACAATAACCCCACCCCAACTGTCCATCCAGTTAGTTCAAACAGGCCAATCCACAGGTGACATAGAGCTGTGGGAAAGCAACCAATAAGGCACCTCTCTCAAGTTTGTTAGGTCTTCTCCAATTCCTCCCTGCTCACTAAACCCAAAGAATATGCATGATTAATAACCGAGGGTTCCGACAGTATCATAATAAGTGTCAAATGCAAAAACTGCAGTTTTTTTTTCTAAATATGGTCTCTACAAAGTGATGTGAATTACATACATAACAAAGTTAGGCTTTCATAAGGTCTTGAATAATATTTGCTTAGCAAGACCTCCTCTCTGAAAATTAGTCAACAACAGTAACTTGTATGACATTATGTTGATCTTTGTAAAGGAGAATTGGCTATATATGTTTTTACATAAATAAATCTGTTGTATTTGAGTCTCTGAAACAGATCTGCTTGGTAATATGCATCTATTATTGCACAGATGGGAATTTCATTAAGTTATTTAGGCATGAAAAGTGAAATTTCTTCATAAATTGGAAAGGAAAAGGACTTTAGAATTAGTAAACAACCATAGATTATTGTGGAGATAAGCAAAAGTGACATATTCATCCACCCGTACTCCCTTTTTATCTAGAGATGTCTTGAACCAAAAATCATCTTATGGGAGTGCAAGGATTCCAATAGAGGAGGATATTTGTATCTTAATGTTGAAATGAAGGGTCCTTAATGCTCTTTGAGCTTGATTGTTTTCTTGCAGGTGTTTAATGTAACAATCTCTACTAGCACTGATGCAGTTACTTGGTTTGAGTAATGAAATATCTATAAGAAACCAACCAGGTTTGGTTTGAGAGAGCACCAAGGACCCACAAGTGATTCCACTCTTATTCCCAGATTTGATGGGTTTTCGTCAGTTTTAATCCTGTTTCATAAGGTATTTTCCTAGAGCTCTTCTAAAATGCAGGATCCATCACTTATCCAATGTATTAATCAATATAGTTTAATTGCATAAACATATGATAAATGGTTGTAGGAATTGGATATGTCTTTTAGTTTAACAAAGGGAAGGACTAGGGGTGACATGCTAGCAGTCTTCCAATATTTGAGTGGCTGTCACAGAGAAGAAGGGGTCAGTCAACCTATTCTCCAAAGAACTGAGGGCAGGTCAAGAAGTAATAAGCGGAAGATCATTAAAGAAAGATCCAACCTAGAACGAAGGAGAAATTTCTTGACAGAAAAGTTAATCAGTGGAAAGGCTTGTATCCAGAAGTTGTGGGTACTCCATAACTGGAGCTTTTAAAGAAGAGATTGGACAGCCATTTGTCCAAATGGTATAGGACTCCTGCTAGAGCAGGGTGTTGAACTGGAAGACCTCCAGAGTCCTTTCCAATTCTGTTATTCTATTTTCTGTCCTCTGTATGTTTGTCGTTGAAAGATCTAGGAGTGTTTTTTTTTTTATATGGAGAGAGGTTAATGCCTTTTCATTTTGGTATTTGCTAGACAAGATTTTGATTCAACTCTTACACTTGGCAGCTTTTAGTGTTCTGCCTATTAACTTTTATAGATGTCATTCACTTTTATGTTAATCCTTCCACATCGTGTATGGTGAAAAGCCAGACTTTTGTTAATCAGACCGGTATACATGAAAAATTTATTGCTTGCTTTCAAAACAGCTAAAAAGGCTTCTTCTTCTTCTTCTTCTTTTTTTTTTTTTTTGTTCAACAGAAGTGACTTTGCTTCTATAAGTAAAAATAAAATTAAAAATAATTACAACTAGGATAACTTAAAATTCCTACACTTAAAGGATCAAAACTCCCTTTCTTTAGTTTCTGAGACCACTTAAAATGCTTTAAGTTCAAGAATACCTAATCTCTCAAAATCAAATGAAGAAAAAAAATCCCTTTCCAATTTGCTTAGAGACATGCTTAGAGTGAAATTTGAAATTTGAAGGTCTGGTGGAATGCTAAAAAAATTTAAGAATTTCTTTATATATGTCAAAAATATTAGGGCCTCATCCCATTTTTAATTATTAGCATATTGATTTCAGAAGAAAATGAAAGGACATATTAGGTTTTTTTTACACATGAAAGTTTATAAAACTCTTAAACATTTTAAAAGACATCTAAATATTATTGCTCCAAGCAGACTAGATGACCTATAAGTATTATTTCAGCTCATACATTCTATAGTGTATGTGTGTATTTTTTTATTCTCAACAGGATTTCTAAATGCAGTTTCATTCTTATGAACCAACCCAAACCAAGCTTAATCTAAATACAGCCAAAATAACTTTGACATCTCTCCATTTTTGCTTGAAGGAAGGAAACTGAAGTCACAAATTATTTATTGATTAGGCAAAATTTTGCCCATTGCATAATAAATAAAAACATTTAATTTGGGAGTTCTACAGATGTTGCCTAAGGTACTTTAGATGCCCAGAAGTATAGTAAACAGCGCTTTACAGTATAAATGTTGTCTCTATTTACATATATTATATTAAATAAGCATCAAATATTACCAATACCAATTCAGTCATTGGCCAGCAAAAGTTATAAAATATACCTACAAAAGTGAAATAAAATGGATAAGATAAAATAACAACATAACACATCTCTCTAATAAAAAGAGTAACAGAAACTATGATTTTTAAAAAAATATGCAAGCAAAATTCTAAAATATTATAATCTGTGCAAAATGTACACTACCTGAAACAAAATAGCCACCACAGTTGCAGAATCTGTATGTTAATTGTGAAGTAGTGAATAAAATAGAAGTTGTAACTCCTGTAGTTATGCCTTATTTTTATAAATGTATAAAAATGCATTGCAGAATGAAAAAAAAAAAACCAACAAATTGCTTGGCAATACTTTTCATCAAAAGAAACACAATTTATTTTATAAGCCAAATTAAACATCAAGTTTTTAACAATTTCAACAATTAAATAATAAAAAGTGGTAAAGAAAAGAGGAAAGAAAAACAGAAAATGTGCATTGTTAGTAAAAACTAAAGCAATAATGATGAAAAGTGGAATATAAATACTTAGTTATTTTGCTGCTGCTCCCAATAGCCTATTTTGTATCTGTTTCAGTGAAAATATTTTTCTTTTGCACACATCCACAATGGCAAGATAATGTATTTTTCCCAATGCATAGAATTATAGACCAAATCTAAGATACTGTGTGGAATCTTCAAACGTCCAGGCCTCTGGTAGAGGTCCTGAGATTGAGGAAGACCCATACTACCCCAGGTGGCTCAGCAGTTAGGATGCTGGGCTTGTTAGCTGGAAAGCTGGTAGCCCAAATTCGAGACCTGAGCTCCTTGCGATGGAGTGAGCGCCCATCTTTGTCTCAGTACTGCCAACCTAACAGTTTGAAAGCATACAAATGCAAGTAGATAAATAGGTACCACTTTGGTAGGAATGTAATAGTTGTCTATGATGTCATGCTGGCCACATGACCATGGAAATGTCATCAGACAGCACTGGCTCAATGGCCTTGAAACAGAGATGAACATTGCCCCCAGGGCAACAACTAGCAGAATAAAATACACAAGGAGACCTCTAATTTTTTATATATATTACCAATAGGTAGAGGTGTGTGTGTGTGTATACTGAGTATGAATTCAAAGCAAGAAAGATGGCATTCTTCTTCAATTGTTTCATTGTTGGAAGTTGGAAAACATTATTGGCAGTTCCTTCCCTTCCATCCAAGACATAGCATATAAGTATTGCTTGAGCAGGGTCCACAAGATTGTCTGGGGCATGACACATCCTCTTCATGTTCTGTTTTCCTTGTTATCCTCTGGGAGGAGACTCCATGGTATCCGAAGCAGAACATCCAGATTCAGTCAGTTTTGTTCCATACAGTATTAACCTTGTAAACTCTAAACTTCCTCCTTCCGTTATGTATTCAAGATGGATGGTGATTAATATTTATATGTTACTTATATGTAAGGGTGTAGGTCTATACATATGTTGTATATAGGATGTTTAAATGTGTATTATGTATGTGTACACTTTGAGCGCAAGGAACTAAATTTCATTTTTAATGTGTGCCATTGTGCCCACAGTAAAAAATGACAATAAAGGTTATCTATCTATCTATCTATCTATCCATCCATCCATCCATCCATCCATCTATCTATCTATCTATCTATCTATCTATCTATCTATCTATCTATCTATCTATCTATCTATTCTTATCTAGTAAATGTTATGGAATCTTGTGCCATTGAAATTTGCAAGCAAGACTTGTTCTTCATTGGATCTGGGAAGAGAGATTATTCTGACATATTCTGTATTTTGTTTTTCAGTTCATTAATAAAATATGGTCCAGATTTTACTCAGTTCTTCAGTGGAAATGACATTATTTATCTTTCCTTACATGTGTTTTACATAAATTTAAACATCCTATCTTTAATTTACAGAGTGGAAGCTGGCAGGGTTGCAAGCAATGAAAAATCTGCAGAAATACTATATCTAAATATAAATAGGTAACAAAAGAGACATTTCCACAAACCAGATCTTGTAATAATTGCAGAAGGTGTTTTTGATCCAGCAGATATAACGTATACAGTTATGGCCAATCTTTTTCAAAAACCTACAGTCCTTTTAGCCTATCAGGAAGACACATCTACCATACCCTATTTCTAGAAAGAGACCTGCTTCTATTTCATTCAAGAGAAAAAATTCTGTCTTGAGATGCAAGAGATACAAGCTGGTAAAACTTGTGTGGATTTCATTTTGTTTCAGTCAAATTTTTACTTTTGTCCAGGGTTCTTTTCTCATAGAACGCCCAGAACGGAGTTCCGGCACCTTTTTTGGATGGAACCTTGTAGGATAGGCAAGGTGGGTTGTATGACGTGTGAGTTCCGGCACCTTTTTTTTTTTTAAGAAAAAAAGCACTGCTTTTGTCTAACAAGATGTTTTTGGTTTCATGCAATGGTTCCATTTCCCAATCCACCCATTATGTGTAGGGGTTCTTCAAGGTTCACTGCTGAGTTATAATTTTCTACCTTTGAACTTCTGCTGGACTTAATGATTTTATCTGAACAATCATAACTGACGCCTTTAGAGTCTATCACTGGTGGGAATTTTTTTTTTTTTTTTTTTTTTAGAAAAACTGTTAAAAACTGTAGTGTCCACATAATGAATGTTTGCAGGATGAATTGATTTCTTAATACTGGGAGTGTCAAACTGGTGGTTAATGATCCAGTTATATCATATCTGGTTTACTGTTTTATGCAGTGGCTGAATTACCAAAGACCTTGTCTGTGGAGATTCTCAGTCATCCAGGTCATAGTTGTTTCAAAGGTGCTTTTTTCTCCAAAAGGCAACTGGACTGTTGTTTTTTTCCCTGAGGAAGAAGAAGAAAATGTTTTGCTTCTCATCCAGGAAGCTTAATTAATTCTGATGGTGGAGAAGATGGAAGGATAGAACTGATGAAGCTTCTTGGATGAGAAGCAAAATATTTTTTCTTTCTCCTCAAAGGAAAAACAGTCCAGTTGCCTTTTGGAGAAAAAGCACCCTTGAGACTACCAAAGACCTTTCTTCGCTCACCGATTCCCATCTGGGACACTGTTTTTGGTACTTTACTATTTGGGAGCTTTCTTATATCTCCCCATCTCTTTTTATGTTGCCAATCATTAAGGTAATTGAGCATTTCGGAAAGATGCTAATATAATATAATATAATGTAATGCAATGCAATGCAATACATAATAATGATGCCATAACACCTGATGCTCTATGTTTTTGCAGTTCAGATTTTTGAAAAACTGTTGGCTAGACTGAATATCAAAATGATTTTGTGCTGGGAATCTGATCATTTAAAATTAAAAAAAAAGGTTTTCTTGGAAGTTGTTAAGTTGCAAGTGTGCGCGGGTGCACAAACACACACACACACATGTGTAGGTGTGAGTTATATTTGAATACAAATATATTATTACTCTAAAAGCTTATGTATTGTGATTTTACAATTGACTGTAGTGTATTATAGTAATAATTACTCTTTTCATTCTACGTGCATTTTCCACTTACTTGTAGATGTGATAAATCTACTAATATGCTACATCTGCTATTACTGCTACTACTACATATTCTCTATCCCCTCCCTGCCCCCCCATAACTATCCTGTGAAATAGTCTAAGGAACTCAAGGTCAGCCAGAAAACATTTTGAGATGGATTTTGAAATAGGCATCTTTTTTTCACCCAAGTTATGAAAATATCAGATTCTAACATCTTGTTGAGTGGATGTTGAAATAGCCATTTTTTTCAACCCCATTTATAAAAATATTACTGTACGTTGTAGTAGCTATCTTAATTCATTTCTGAATGGATCGATACTCCATTTCTAACATTTGTATTTAGCTTAGATCAACAGATATATGTGCCATTTCAGAATGTGGAAGGAGAATGCAATTTTAGAAAGCTACTCCACCTTATGTAAAAAATAACTGTACTAATATAAAAACAACATTGCAACTTTTCCCATGCTGTTCTGTTGTTGTTTTCATTCCATACAGGTTTGTGTTTTTAAAGGAGACTATTGCAAAAACAAATATATCACAAGCATTCTAATATGGATTAATCTATCTACTTTTTACATTCTGTTCCCAGAGGAACCAGGAGTACAAGAGAACAACCAGATACATTAATTTACTTTATCCCAGATATTAAAATGCATTTGTATATTTTAATATTCATTTTTGCTGAATGTCTTCTTTAGCTGTATCAAGCTTTTCCAATATAAGCACTTCTTTTTATTCCCTAAGTTAAGGGAAGTTAGAAGTTAGTTAAAAACTTACTAACTTAGTTTGTTTTTATAGCAATACAAAAATTGGAAATGTACTAGCTGTGATAAAGTTAAGAAATAAGTCAATAGGCCATTCACACAAATGCTCAAAATATAATAGAATTTTGAAAACACGAGTTAGAGGAATCTACCAGTTTATTAAAGGTGTCTTATAACCTGTCATGCACATGTTACACCTATGCTGTCATGCAGGAAGTTATGAGATGGACTTATTCAAGAGGACATCCTACTTTCTAATTTGAAAGCTGATGGAAAAGAATGAGGAGATGCTGGAAGCTCTGAAGAGGATGTTCTAGGTCACTTGGTTGTGGATTGAAATGGCAGAATGTTAGAGATAGAAATTGAAAGGATTCATGCATCAAGAGAGTAGAATTTTCATCCTGCTTCGGTTAATTGTTCCTTTACATAGAATACTGTACTTACTGAGCAAAGTTTACAAATATGTCCCTCCTCACCTGGACCTCTTTGTCACCTTCAGATAATTGTAAGGCATCAGATGGAAATACATGAAGACTTGATGAATATTATCTTTATAAAATTGTATCCAAAATTATCCAGTCTGCATCTCCTGTGATCTCCATCCTAGTCTGCATTTTCAACATCTTGCAATACAATTCTTAGCAGTTTAAATGAATCCAAATGCACTTTTAAGTGAGTGAATCTGAAAGAGAATATGTATATTGATATATGTTTTGATTTTAAAAAGGAGGTGATTGAAAAACATTCCATTATGAAACTAATACAGTGCAAAAATAAGCAGATTCTAGGCATCCAAAGAAATCTTTAGGAAATGAGAATAAGAACTAGACAGCTAATCTCTCATTCTCTGCAGTAGCGAGAATCAGGAAGGGAAATATGTTTCTGAACTAATCTAAATTTGTTTATTAGTTCACGTCTTCATGGAGAATGGTTGCCTGCTATTTAGGTAGCAGTGAAAAACTGTCAGTGAATGCCAAGGAAGCAGCAGAATGGAAAGCAGAGAACAGAATTTCTGAAACTGTGAATGCATGGGTTTAGTGGTGCCCAGGGAATATGGGACTAGTGTACCCCAGAGAATATGAAACATCTGCTTTCCCCTGAATTAAAAAAAAAAACACAAGCAAATTGGGTGCAGGCAGTGTGTGTGTGTCAAATAAGGTCTTGAGGAAATTATAAATGCAGCATAAATTGTATATTTTGTTTCCTATTCTTTCCCCACCAAGGGCAGTTTATTAAGCCATCAATTCTAAAGCCCTTCTACTGGACAAGTGTCAGCAAATTGATGTCTTGGTTTGGTCCATTTTCTCTCCACTAGCTGGAAAATATCTCACAAGAGTCTTGGATGTAAGCTGATCTTCCATCCTCTGTCTGAATTACTGCTGAAATTTTAACCTATGTGTGGACATAAATCATTGTAAAAACTAAAAAGTAAGAAGATACTGAGCAACCTTAAGTATTTATGAGCTTCAGCCAAATTGAGGTTAGATGTTCAGCAAAATAAGCTATTTTGATGGGTAACAGGTTTTGTGCATCACTAATCAGGTATACTAACTCTCTGTAAAAACTTGGAGCATCCTGTCTGTCTATTGTTCTATGACTATAACATCTCTAGTTCTGGATAATTGCCCGAAACGGACCCTGTATGCAATCTGGAAGTCCTCTTTACAATTATTGCTTGAGAAATAGGTAGTAGTTATGGTTTTGCATAACTTCATATTGTGCATTAGTTGCACCCATTCCTGATCAAGAGGCCCTACTCATGATCACTCATGCTCTGGTTACCTCTAAGTTGGATTATTACCATGTGCTCTACATGGAAACTTCAGCTAGTGCAAAATGCAGTGACACAAGAAGCTATATCTTGTCATTGGCAGAGCACATGTTACACTTCTGCTGTGCAAGTCGCATTGGTTATCAATTTGTTTCCAGGTCCAATTCAAGGTGTTGGTGTTGACCTTTAAAGCCATAAATAGCATGAGATCAGGGTATTTGAGGGACTGCCTCTTCCCAGTTCCAATTGCATATCCTTCTAGATTTCACAGTATGTGTATTTTACAGGTTCCATTGTCTAGGGAACTACGTCTGATGGGCTGTTAGTGGCGGGTCTTTTCGGTGTGGCCTCTGTGCTGTGATGGAATGTGAACCTGCAGGAATAGTGGGGGGAATTTTGATAACACAGAGCTTTTCCAAAAAGAGGCAGGGGAAAGTGATTTAGGGTAGCCACATCCTAGAATCTCTTAGGAAATATCTAGAAGGTAAGAAAGTTATAGCTTTAGTTCATCAAGATTCTTCTATTAGGTATAAGCAAATAGAGGATTCGACTCAGTTGGATTTTACTGTCTCATTTCTGGGCCTGACATCTGTGGAATCTCCTCCAAATATCTAAAGCAGCATTTGAGAACCCAGGTTTAATGGAAATAACTTGTTAATGGTCACTCTATAAAGCTGTGATGAACACAAAGCACCTGAGACTTGTAAAGCTTATTAAAAAAATCAAAAAGCTAGCCTTTACAATGGACTAGCTTTTCAGGATTATATAGGTTCATTTTGTTCACATCAGCCAAATTGTACTATATACCTTGTTTTTTTGGGGGAAGGATTATTAACTATTGTGTAGTCTGATGTGTTGTTCCTGAGATACCTTTTCTGTTTTTATTTGCTACTCTAGTTCTTTTTTCTCCTATCGAAGAAAACAAAATTGGACCAATGCAGACATATTAGCAAATGGATAGGTTTTATTTCATTTTATATTCATGGGTTTGGATCAATTTGCCTGTAATGCCATTCATCTGAATTGATGAAAAGCCATCAGCAGTTGCTTGGTAACAATTATTGAGTCTGTGAATTTCTTCCCTATTTCCTTAAACTCATCACAGCATAAAGATGAACTTTAGTAGATGGAAGAAGCTTATTGAACATTTTTGGACAGAGTCATTAAAAGCATCTTGGTGAAAATTCTTTTTTACTGAACAATAAACAAGATTTTTTTTAAAGGAAAGTTAAAATTTGGGGAAGAATATTAAAGCAAGGATTCGGAGGTCATAATAGTAAGACTCCATTTTCAAGAATCTTATTATGATTTGTTAATCTTGAGAAATTTAAGCCAGGTTGATCCTCTATTTAATCCATAGATTATCCATGGTCCATAAACTTTATTTTCCTCTCTCTTCAAAAATTAGCATTTTTCCCCATTAGGTTGATTGATATGTAACACAGAGCCATAATCTCCTGCATGGTGATATTTACCACTTACACATTTCTTCATTCAAACTTAATTATATTCCCTAACATTCAGTTTTGGCAAAGTCAGTAACTTTATACATAAGAATGTTTCTTTGAAGTAGGAATGTTAATACCGAGCTGCCCATCATCACCTTCAACAATTGCTCTTTTACTAGGTACAAATGGATCTATGCTCCAATGCTTGTTACCAGTATTAGTGGTAAATCACAACAAGAACAACAAGAACAATAACAACCTTGTGAGGTGAGCTGGGTTGAGAGACAGTGACTGGCTCAAGGTCACTCAGCTGGCTTTCATAGCAAAAGTGGGACTTGAACTCACAGTCTCCTGCTTTTTAGCCTGTTGCCTTAACCCAGGGGTGTCAAACTGCCAGTCCTTGGGCTGGATGTGTGATAAGGAAACCATGCCCACCCCATTGCCGGCAATGGGGAAAAAGCTCCAATATGTCGTGCAATGTCACGTGACATCGCGAGTTTGACATGTCTGCCTTAACCACAACTAGACCAAACTACACGTTGTTAAGGTTATGAGTAATCCTGAGTAGACCTACAATAATCAGTTTTCTTTGTATGATTCAATTGGACTCTACATATGACATACGTGCTTGGGTAAGAAGTATATTACTAGCTTCTAAGCCAGTGGTTCTCAACCTGTGGGTCGGGACCCCATTTGGGGTCGAACGACCATTTCACGGGGGTCGCCAAACAACACAGTCCGCCATTTTTCCCCCCTTTTCCTTAGCTGTGCTACTCCCTTTTATTCTATTGGCTTTTGAAAGCCAATAGAATAGACTCTCTTGAATAGAGTCTAATTCTATTGGCTTTCAAAAGCCAATAGGAATTGTCCAGGCTGTCTCTGCCCTGCTGAGCCCGCCAAAAGTCCCAGTCTGCAAACGGTGCTCCACCAGTTGAGTAGTCCTCGACTTACGACCAGTTGGGGGTCGCGGCATTAAAAAGGTTGAGAACCACTGTTCTAAGCTATTGAATAAAGCAAATAAGACACATTAACTACATTTATTACTTACTGGAAGTCTCTTATGGACCTTTTGCATAAAAATGGGAAAATAATGAACTTCTGACTTATGCTTTTGATAATCAGATAAATTATCAAAAAAGACTAATACGATCTAACTTCAGAGAGAGATCAAAATATATTTGTGTTTATAAGTGCTATGAAGAATATTGAATGTCATTTCTTAATATTTCTCTTTCTTTTCTTTCTTGCTTGCTTACTGTCTTATTAGTTTGTGTTAGCTTTTACCTTTTTGTTTAAAAGTTTTATTAAAAAAATATACTTGATAGAACAAGAAGAATGGAGTTGTATTAGACTGTAGTAGACTTAAAGTGAAAAATTAACCAGCCATTGTGCTGTCTAATTATTTAATCTTACTCATCATGTACAGTATTCTAAATTCCATGTAAGCTTAAGCAGAACAGCATACTAGCATCTTTAAAGCCAGTGTTATTTATTTGACTGTTTTACTTCTCCAGGAGATATTAATTCTACTTAATGTTAAATGTTTCCTATGATTAAAATGTTCATTTGCTTATGAAATGAATGTCTAACCTTGAGTGTTACCTTGAACATAAAGCTGGCATAAAAAGTGAAAGTGGCACATCACTACCAACATCATCCTCTTTCTGCTTTAGACTGATATTATATTGATGATACACTAATGTTACTGACCCACTTCTTAAATTGCAATTGCAAATGGGTTCATTTTGAGACTAACATGTCTATTTGCTGATCGTAATTATTCCTGAAGAACTAGCTAATCCAAATTGGCAAACTTCCCACCCATTCAGAATGGCCCAATTTTCCCAGAGAGAGATTCATGAGATTTATTCAGTGAAAATAGTGAATCTGTATTTTTCCCCTGCCACTCTACCAATTATTTATAGACAGGATTGTTTGTTTTTAAGTTGAAATAGGCAATCACCTCTGTATATGCCAGTCACCTATTTGTTCTGTTACATGTTTCTGCATAATCATGTTTGTAGAATTCCTTGAAAGAAATTCAGAGACGAGGTTCGGAGTAGCAGAATAAAGTTTCTTTTATTATCAAAGTTGAGTTTAGTAAAAGAAAAATTTTAAACTTTTCTAGAACCTTCCCATTCAATCAGACCGTTTATTTATTTCCCCCACCCTCTCACTTTGTTTTCACTACTTCTCAAGAAATTCTAATGGATGTCTGTTTTCAGAGCAAGAGAAAATGCTCAGTGTAAAGTTTAGATATCAGTTTTTTTCTGATTGAAATTATAGTCAAGTCTACCAGAACACAAACTGATTTGTGCTGCTGGGAGTAGTGACTTTATAAACAATTCCCTTTGTTAAAGCTGTAGTGCTTTTTATTATTTTTAAGTGTTAAGCATCTTTCCAAGAAAAAATATACCAAACCTTCCAACTCATTTCAAACTTTATCCCAAATCTCTATGTGTCTGCTTACTAGTAAGTCCACTAAATCTAGAAATGACTTGCTAATGTGTTCCATATGATATGTAATAGATACAGTGCATTATCATACTGAGATATTGATATTATTTCTATTTAAAAAATTGCCTACATTCCTGGTATAATCTCAGAATATAATTGTGCAGAGCATACTAAACTTCAGTTATATGATCTGTGTGATTTAGCTAGCCATATGTGATGCTCAGTTACATTTTTTCTGCACATTTTAAGGAGGTTACTTTAGTTCCTAATGAAATAAAAGCTGAAAAAGTTCAGCTTTTTACTGAACTGCTATAATACCATGTTTCCCCCCAAATATGACCTGGTCTTATATTTTGTTTTCCTCCAAAAGAAGCAGTAGGTCTTTTTGGGAGATGTTTTATTTTTTTTCCCCTGACACCTGCCTCGCCTCATGGTGGCTGCAGCATCAACAGCCCTATCCAGCAAGAGCCTGTGTGGCCACTGACACACTTATGTGGCCGCTTGCAGATACTTGCGGCAGGAGGCCATGTGGCCTGCCATGCAGGTGTCAGGGAAAAAATAAGACATCTCCCAAAAACAAGACCTATTACCTCTTTTGGAGGAAAACAAAATACAAGACCGGGTCATATTTTAGAGAAAACACTGTATTATAGCAGTTTGGTAGAAGGCTGAACTAGACAACACTAAGCATCATGTCATTAGGTACCAAAGTAACCTCCTTAAAATGTGCAGAAAAAAATGTAACTGAGCATCACATATGGCTAGCTAAATCATACAGATCATACAACTCTTTGTTTGTTTCATTTCCAAGCGCCCTATTTGTAAGCAGACAAAGCTTCCAATCTCCCTCAGGGCTAAAAGTGCATGATGCTTACGGATCACCTGCCTCCCCCCCAGACACCGTCGCCCTCCCGCGTGCTCGGGGTGGATCTTATTTTGGGGGAAACACGGTAGTTTGCATCCCATGTGAAAGTGACTTTGGCTTAGTTTTTCCTTATTCTGCTATCTAAGATTTTATAACTGGAATACCTAGAGATCAATCTTTGTTAGTCCTTCTAAGTAGCCCAGACAAGCGGCACAACTATAAGCACTAAGTGTACAGTTAATGTAAGGTTACATTAGCAGAACTGAAGGTATTTCTCTCTCTCTCATTTTGTTTTTTTCTCTAAAAAAAACTAGGGAGGATCCATTCTAAAATGCTTCCGTGTCCCTTTTCCTTTTGTGGGCAGGAATGACGTTTGCATAACAGTTGTCTAATCTGTGGTTCTTCATCCTGTTTCCTAAAACTATTCCCTACCATTTCAATCTTGGCTCCTCTTTGAAGATCTCGTTACCAGAGTTGGCTCAGGCTGATAAATGATAGATGGCTGTTTAGAGCAGAGATCAACGGTGGTGTCTAAATTTTGGAATATTTTCTCTAGGAGACACAGATATACCTATTTTGTAAATTCTGCCAACTCATTCCAAGCTAATTCTTTAATAATGCTAGAGTACGGTATTTTCATTAATTTTATATATCCTTCTTTGCATTCTATCTCATGGCTGCTTTAACTACATATTAAATTTACCGTTTATTTTGTATACTGTATAATTTCTACAGTTTCATACTGCTGGTCTTTTAGTCTATATTGTTAAGGTTTTTATATATGTTTAAAACTACATGAAAAGCTTTTTGTTTTAGAGTGCATTCATACATTTAAAAATAGCAGCTACTTCAGTTTCCCGTAATTCTATGGCATAACATAATTTAGTGCCCTGGAGGAAATTAAAATAGTGCTTGTAAGATAAGATCTGTTCTCCAATCTCATTAAAGAAATGTAGGGGAGAGAAATGTTTGCTGATATATGTATTGGGAGCCTAATGATTCCCAGTATGTTATACTGGTACCCGGCCTGATTAGTATTAGCCTCACCTCCTAATATGTCCAGGAGAAATATTTCAGAGTCAAAGATGTGAAGCTTGCCAAAGGCCAGTTAATGAATTCATAGTTAAAATAAGACTGCATTTTCTTAGTGATATACTGACTGGTTCAGCTGTTCCTAGTCACGCATACATTGCAAAGCATGTACTCTAAAAATAATTATTTCCCTTACTTATTTTTCTTCAATATTTTAATAAGCATATGAACCCAACACTAAAATCAAAATGAGCATGCACTCTTTCCTCTTTCCAGACCATTAAGAGAGGAAATAATGGCATTGCGAAGTAATTCCTATTATAGTGATAGTCACTGTACTGTTACCAGTTCGTAACATATAATAGAAGGTCAGTATACACAGTGTTGAGCAAAATCAGTATTAATGAAGTAATGTAATTAAAATTAATTGAGTATGCTTTTGTGTATTGAACATATTAAAATCAATGCAGATTATTTTCCTGGCCTTTTCTTTTTTTTTCTTTTTGTTAAAATTAAAAGTGGCTTGGAACACTGCTCCCTGACCTGCCTTTTATTCTGTTACTAAATCAAATTAAATAGATTATTCAAGATAGTAGAGAAATGTATTTGATTACATCATTCAAAACTCTTGTTGCACTTAGGTCAACTTTCACAAATGTTGCACCTATCACAGGCTAATGGGAAGGATTTAGGAAATGCTAACATCTCCTTCTTATGTTTTCTCACTAGTGACACTATCTGCATACCTCTCATCCTTTATTCCTAATTTGTATTCATTGAATATATTGAAATCCCATTGCATTTGACAGGATACATTAATTTTATAATTTATATCTTACATTTAGAAAATATTGTATTTCCCAAAGTATCAGGCATTGTTTGCAATGTGTATAATTTTAATTCAATTTTTTTTAAATTAAGACCTTTATTGTTTTAAAGTTTTATTCTGCATTTCATCCAAATGCACCCTTTGTATGGGTGACATACAACTTTGATAAATACATTAAATATGAACTAACTACAGGCCAAAGATGGGGATCTAAGAGCATGTTCTTATTCTGGTCTAGGAAGAAAGATAAAAAAAATTAACTGTACTGTACTAAAAAGAAAAAAAAAACCTATATTTGGGTTAAACAAAGGCAGGCTTAAACTTTTCCCTTGCCAGTTTTGGACAGCATGGATAGTGGCAAGAGAGATCGGCCAGTGCATCAAAAATGGCCATTGTGAATAATGATTTTCTACTGTGCATTAAATGATCACCACTGCCCCAAGGCAATGATTTGGGTCAGGTCCCTAGTTGCCATACTGCCTTAAGAGTTACAAGGATGCCTTTCCAAGTTTTCAGTATTAATTCTAGCTGTATGAATTTGGCCAAGAAGCAGATTTAATGCTTGCACAAACCGCAAAGCCCAATGCAGTATTGATATTCTATTGTGGATTACTGAAGTTTCTGTAAGGTTTTGAAAGACAGATGTATGCATGTCAGGAATTCAATATACATTACAAGCACCTGTCATGAAATTTAAATAGCTGTAATTAAATGTAATCCCTGATGAAGGAAGCTTTGCTTATTTATTCCTGTAACATTGTAGAGGAGCTTGTTTATGAAATCATCAAAAAAAAATGACTGGGTGTAAAGCAAAGTCACCCTCAAGTCAAGCTTAGTTTCTGGTAACTTCAGTGACATTATTTTCTTAGTGGCAATATGGAAGCAGTTTGTACAACATCAGATGTCCCAAAGGTGCTTTTTCAAAAGGCAACTGGACTTCCTTTGTTTTTCCTTCCTTCAGTCAGAAATGAAGAAGCTTCTTGGGTGAGAAGCAAAATGTCTTCAAGGAAAAACAAAGAAAGTCCAGTTGCCTTTTGAAAAAGCACCTTTGGGACAACCATGACTGGATGACTGAGAATTTCCATAGACATTTATTTCAGATTTAGACCAATTCCTTTACTGGCTTGAAATTCTGGGAAACATACTGCTAATTTATCTAAAAATGATCAGATTGGAAAGATGGAATAGACTCAATAAGGTTAAAACATTTTTTAGAGAAAGCAGCTGTGATTGAATCCTCAGGCTACTGTGTGTGTTTTAACCCTAAGTGAGATTTCTTCAAGTACCAATAATGAAAAGATGATGGTATCGGGCTTATGCTGGTGAGTGCTTCAAACATTTTTCTTCATCCCTGTTTGATCAGCTTTAGCTGTGAGGGATTCACAGCAGCATAGAATAAAGTCATAACAATGCCTCTGAAAGGCACATCCTTTTTACCTTTCTTCCACTGAACTAGTTAAATGATGGGCAATCGTGCTGAGTTTTCTGCTGAGAAGCCAATGAATCATTAGGGCCACAGGAGAGGGTTTTAATAGCTTTTGATTAATCTGTAATCTTACTACTGCTGTAATATCTCTGGTAATGGAATTTTCAATTAGATTGTTATTTGAAACACAATTCATTTCACCTTTCCTTTTTGTTAAAAAAAAAAGTGCCCTGCGTAGTTATTTTATCATTAGGTAGCACTTGGTTCAGAGATAGCTGAAGCTTTTGTATTAACTTCTCATTTCAGAAATGGCAAAAGACAACTTTCCCTTTGCCTGGCCAATTGTGCTTGGCCAGGCATGTAGAAGTATCACTGCTCTCAAAGATTAGTTTTCTTGGATACACATGTTTTCTATTCCTCTCTTAAGACACCAGTAGTAGAAAATCAGTGTCTTTTCAACAGCAGGCACATAAAGTATTATTTATTTCATTACCCTAAAGCACGGGTGTCAAACTCACCATGTGACATGATGTATCGCGACTCTTTTTGCAATGGGGTGGGCGTGGCTTCGGTATGATGAAACCGGTCCATGGGCCGTCAGTTTGACACCCATGCCCTAAAGCAAGGCTGCATAACTCGAGACCAATCCAATCTTTGCCTTGTTGGGAGCTGCACACCAAATTTCACTGAGTCCACTCTGCATTTTTCAGAGTATCTACATTGCTTCTTAATCCCTTCATCTTCCAAAATGATTTAAAAAGAGCCGATTCATTTAGCTCTGTCCACATTGGATGAGACTATGGTAGGTTGTATTTTTTGCAGCCCTGACCTAAGAGCAGGTGGTAAGATTTTTTCTCGAGGGATCTTTTCAAACTGAGTGAAGAAATCCAAGAATGAGATTCTGCACTGCTGGGACCTAGCAAGAAAGAAGAGTCAGCGGCCAGCTGACCCCAGACATAGCAGACCTGGAATTCTTTCTAAACAGTTCTCAAGAATGGTGGAGTCTAATCAAATACCACTAAAAGATAAAGAAATAGAGGACTGCCTGGCCAGATCCTATAAGATTACACAGGAGTAATTTTGATGTCCTAATCTGGGCCTGCAGGAGTAGGCTAGAGTCAGACACTGCTTTGTAGGAAGCACCATGACCTAAAAAATGGTGTTACTGATTTGTAAATATTTCCAAGGAAAGCTATCTGGAGGTCTTTCCTTCCAAACTTTTCCTTGTGATATAATTTGGTTTGTGTTCAGATCCCTGCTCTGTTGCTATTTGGATACTATCTCTCAGTGACTCTGCTTATGCTTATGGAAAACTTGGACTATATTTATGAATTTTAGATAAGCCTCATAAATTTATGGTAGCTTTAAGTAAAATAAACAAGATTGTTCATGAGGACAGAAAGCATATAGGAGATAATTATAGTGAATTATTACTATTTTATGTATATTCAAGCACAGCATTGTGAAAGAGATCCAATTCCTCTCAGAATTTGTGTTGTTTCTTTTACTTAATTTTAAAACAATTTTTATTTTTTTCACATATGTTAATTTATACTAGAATTTCTTGTACAGAAATTACATTAAAAATCAAGAAAGGCTAGAGTACAAAAATATAAACGAGGATACGAAAGCTTGTAAAACTTACTCATTAAAGGAACAAGACTTTCGTGTTCCAACAAAAGCCTTTTGAATATAATTTAATATTATATAAACTTACATGTTGAGCTGAGAATCAAGGGGTAACTTATGGTAGTTAATATTAGTATTTTCAGGAATCAAACTTTTTTTTTTATTATTCACAAATGGAGTAAGTTATCCCAGATATTGTATGAAGATTTTTATTATCTGGCAAGTAAATATGGAGAATTATACGACCATGCAATGTTTGAAGCAGCCACACTTTTTGCAAAAATGTTAATTGTTTAAAATTAAAAGCTAAAGCAGACATTCCAACTAGCTAGACATAATTTTGTTAATGTTTAATGTATTTTACAATAGCAATATATGTAGTCAGAAGCGAGCACCACTAAGTTTAATGAAGCATGGCTGGCTCAGGAATTCTGGGAGTTGAAGTCCATGAGTCATAAAAGAGCCAAGGTTGCCTACCCCTGGTCTATATGCCTACAATTCAGCATATGTACTCTCTTTCCCACTAGAGGTATATAGGTTCTTTTCCCACAATTAGCCAAAGTTATGAGAAGGATGGATATAAGTAGTGACTCTGCTCCCTCAAAGTTGGCCAGTGTTTCCCTAGCCAATTTTCTGAGGTAAACCAGGGAGGTAGAATCTGTGGACCTCCAGGGTTGTAGAATAGCTGCAGGTACAGATAGTCTTCCACTTACAAGCTTTCACTTAGTGGCCATTCAAAGTTACAACAGCAGTGAAAAACATGACTTATAACAGTTTTTTCATACTTGGGACCGTTGCCGCATCCCCATGGTGATATGATCAAAATTCAGATGCTTGGCAACTGGCATGTATTTATGATGGTTGCAGTGTCCCAGGCTCATGTGAACGCCTTTTGCGACCTACTGACAAACAAAGTCAATGGGGACCCAGTAAGTATTACTCACTTAACAACTGTAGTGATTCACTTAACAACTGTGGCAAGAAAGGTGGTAAAATGGGACAAAACTCACTTAACAACAATGTCACTTAGCAACAGAAACTTTGGGCTCCATTGTGGTCATAATTTAAGGACTATTTGTACCCTATTTTCAATCATTCCTTCTCATGTTGATAAACCACAGATTTTGCCACATTCGGCTCTAGCATTTTTCTATTTGTATCTATTTTATATAGATGCATTGCCTAGAAAATGTATTCTATGGGACAGATAATTATTGCTATTATTGCTACTAAGATAGCCTTTATTGTCATTTTTTACTGGCAAACATTAAAAATGAAATTCTGTTGCCTACTCTCAAAAGTGTACACATACATAACACACATATAAACATGCTATATATAGCATATGTATATACCTACACCAAGTGGTGGGATTCAGCCAGGTCATACCATTTTGGCAGAACCGGTAGCTAATTTTTTGTTGCCCAGGTCCAGAATGGACTTCTGGAAGTGGCATTCACACAGAGAACTGGTTGTTCACATATTTGAATCCCACCACTGCCTACATACATCCTTACATAAAAATACTAATCACTTTTGTCTTGAATACATAGCAGAAAGCAGAAGCTTGAGAGTTCACAAGGTTAATACTATATGGAACAAAACTGACTGAATCTGGATGTTCTGCTTCGGATACCATGAAGCCTCTTCCTAGAAGCTAACAAGGAAAATAGGTCATGAAGAGGATGCTATGTCCTAGATTGAAGGGAATAAACTGCCAATAATCTTTTCTGCCATTCTCACCACTCTGCACCACCTTCCTTTCTGAAGCAGGACTGTAATGCAATATGACAGGATGCTCTCGATCATCCCTCTATAGAGAGTGGTAAGGGCAGGAGAAGGAAGATGTGCTTTTCTCATGTGATGTAGAAAATACAGGCGCTGCTGTGCCCACTTCACCAGTGTGAAGTACTACTAAAAATAATAATGCTAGTGGATCCACTTGTCCCAATTCTATCCCATATTAAGGGATTATAGGGTCGTAGAAAAGGAGTTTTTAAAAGGTATACATAACATTTAACAGGAGAATTTGCAAATATTTGAGGTACATTTTTTAGAATCTTATACTGATGATTTGGTGGGGAAATAAAGAAAAAATAATTAAACACATATGGGTCAAAAGCCTAACTGAGTTTTTGGAAAATGTTTGCATATGGTCATAAGTGAGAAAAATAGTCCATCTAATGTGTTGAAAAAATGCTGATAATTAATTTGGAAACAGTTATGATTTTTTTTCCAGTATATGATAATGGCATAATGTAGAAGATTACAGCTAATAGATACCATACCAGCTGTGTGTGAATCTTCTTTCCAGTCTATTTCCTAGTAAATAACACTTTCAGCAAAGTTAAGCGAAGTGTTTAATATTATGTCAAAAGTCTTAATATGAATTTATAGACTATTAAATTATATTCAGTATGTTTAAACAGTGATGAAGTTCTTATTAATAGCAGTTGTCTGACTTTAAGTTTATGTGGATATTGTTTCAAAAATGCAAAACAAGCAGGAATAAAGCAAGAAATGATTTGTAAAGGCTTTACTATAAAAATCCAAGGAAAATAACTGAATTCTCATGAGTGCTGCTTCTTCTTCTTTCCTTAAAGTTTAACTTAAACCCAGATTTGAGTAGGAGAATCAAGTCAGTAAGAAAGAAATGTTCAATGTTGTGGAACTAAAAAAAAAAACTGAGTTAAATACTGAGACCTTGAGGGAAAGAGATTGAGACATAATCTAACTGTTGTTGTTATTTCATGTATGCGTAATGGGTGTTCAGTGCAAAAATATAGATACGTGACCTCTTTTTCTATTTATAGGATACAAAACCAGACAAATTCTTTGTGATCACAACTGGAAATAAATTGAAAAGGCTTTGCATAAAACATAGGTGACATCTGAGTGGTATTTTATCTGAGATGGAGTCGGCATGCTCTTTAGTACCACCACATGAAGCTCTGCTGAATTTCTGACAAGTGAAGGCAAATATACATGTCCCGGGATAATGCTGCAAGATCCAATCACAGGGACCAGAGATTTAGTCTTTTGAGCTTTCCGAATCATACTGGAACCCATTCTTAGGGAACTTTTCTCTCTATGTGTGTGCACTGGGCTATTCTCTGTGTAATTTTTATATAGAGCCTGAGTGCATGTGGCTTTTGGTTGTTAACTGGAGTGTTGAGGGCTGGCTATTAACTTGTTGGTTGTTTCCTTGTGCTGCTGCACCCTAAGCTCCTAAGTACCTGGTAAACTGGTGATAAATCAGCTTACTAGATACCAAATTAACAACTAAGAGCCACACACAACCAGGCTCCACATAAATCTACACAGAGAATAGCCCAGTGCACATACATAGAGAGAAGGTAGAATAGAATAGAATAGAATAGAATAGAATAGAATAGAATAGAATAGAATAGAATAGAATAGAATAGAATAGAATAGAATGGAATGGAGCTGGAAGGGACCTTGGGGGGGGGGGTCTTCTAGTCCAGTCCCCTGCTCATGCAGGAGAACCTATACCATCTCAGAAGTTCCCTGTGGATGGTTTCCGCCACAAGTCCAAAAGCTCAGAAAACTAAACCTCTGGTCCTGGTGATTGACCCAGATTGGATCTGAATTTCTGGCTCAGACCAGAAGATGCAACTGACCCTAAAAAATAGGATGCCGAAAGTGTGAATCGCTGCTCTTGAGAAATATTGGAGGAGAAACTGCATATATACAGGATGGATTGGAAATTCTACGATGCTGAAGACAAAAGAGTCAGTGTTGTGTAAAAGTGAAACTGGGCAAGGAAAATCCACCATTAAATCTATCTCAGCCATGGGTTAGCGATTCTCTCCAATGATCCTTCCCTAGCCAAGCCAACACCCCAGAAATATTGTGGGGATGAAATGAAAGGAGGCTCTGTGTCAGCCACCTGCAGTTACCCCCAGAAGTGGGTGCTCCAACACTGGAGGTTTTTAAGAAGAGCTTTCACAACCATTAGTCTGAAATGGTCTAGGTTTTCCTACTTGAGGAGTGAGCCAGACTTGAATTTGGAGGCATCCTAGTTCTTGATAACACAAGTCTAACATAAATATGATTTTCCATCACATCCTTTTGTGTTTTTGTTTTGTTTTGACTTCTTAGTCTATCATATAGGTTTACTATTTTCTGGTGGGCTCCACTCGATTTTAACCCAATCTAGTTCTGATCAGGTTTTCAGAATCAGTTAGAGACACCATCTGGTTCATGTTACATAACTGTATATATAAAAATATGCCTTGTGAACATACGGATAATGTTATTAATATAGAATTCCTATTTGGTTTTTGGTTAAAATAATTGCTCATGTTATCTATTTTATTGCTCATAGAACTAATTTAAGGAAAGTGTCCTTCTCCAAATAGAAATCGGTCATATAAATCCATGTTTATTGGAGAAAAAAGAATAATTGAGAAGAAAGGTCTACAATTGGCTGTCATGTGTATATATTGCCTAGGCTAGGATTTCACATATTTCCAACACTTCCATAGTGATACAAAAACAGTGCATTAACTAGATGATTAATGTTACTTGCTATATAATCAGATGAATCAAGGAACTGAACTTTTCCATTTATTTTTTTCTGTCTTGTCATATTTTCCCCAGCTTTTTAAATTGAAAAATCTAAACATTTTGAGATGTGTAATTTTTTTGATGTTGATATCTGCTTCATTAAAGTTGACATTATGGCTATTGACTGATTCTATGTAAGCCTAGAGTGCATTAGACTAATTCTGTTTCCCAGGCTGCAGCAATATTTTATTTGAATTGTTACAAATTTACACACTTTTCACCCTCTCTTTCTCAGCAAGTTTATCCTGATCTGTTAATGGTCTTTCAGTTGTGTGAGAAAGGCCATTTATCTCTCCTCTTCGCTTAAAGGAAAAAAAAGAAAACTGATTAACTAATGAAGCTACTTTAATGAATGGGAATTGTAATCAGATCAAATAAGGGAAGCACATAGGGAGCTAACAGCAGAGGTTGGAATATAAATTGATTCTTTCCTCTGAACTTTAATTAGGAATGTGTAGCTTGGTGGAGGTTAAATTCGCTTCACAGAAATGAATCATCCATTGAAAGTTCACTCTCTTGGTTCTTCTCTGATGGTTTTGTAACTAAGCTAAATGTCAAAATCAGAATATTCTCCCATTATTTTCTTGTAGTTATACCTTTGCACAGTAGTCCCTTACTTGTTCATCAGCAGAATTGTTGTTTTTATGTATTTGACTGTTTCACTAATAACAAAATTATTTCTATTTATAGAACAACACAAAAAATAGGAATTCTGAGGAAATCTAGAATTTAAATAGGGTTAGACAGTGATCCTGACTTCTGTGTGAGATTTATGTGTGTATTTTTCTCTGCAGCTGATTGGCACATGCCATCTGCATGTTTATTATTAGTATTATATGTTACATATACAGTACATTGTCTATATATGTATGTATACATATTGGCTGACTGTATACATATTGTCTGTCAGCCACCTAGAGTCACTGTGAGCGAGTAGACGGCTATATAAATTCTGTAAAACAAATACATAAAAAATACCTGCTGCTCCATTATTCTGATTCACAGTAGCTTGCAACTAAACAAAATACAATAAAAATATCCATCATAAGAACAAAAAAACAGGTATGATAAAACCCCTGTATTTTATTACAGGCAATTAGCAACTAAAATTAACATACAGCGAAGAAATGTCCAGGTAGTAATACAGAATACAATCTTCTTCTTCTTCTTGTGCCATATCCATTATCGGACGTTGGCGATCATGTTGGTGATTCTGTTTTTATCAACAGCTGCACGAAAAAGTGCAGCTGCTGAGTTTTGTCCAAACCAGTCCCTTAGATTTTGAAGCCACAATGTTCTTCTTCTGCCTGGACCTCGTTTGCCTTCAATCTTTCCCTGGAGGATTAAATGGAGTATGCCATATTTTTCTGGGTGTCGCATCACATGTTTGAAATGTTCTAATTTTTGTTTTTTAATTGTTTTAATTATTTCCCTGGGCTTTCCAGGTGGCTTATCGCTTCCTCATTTCTGATCTTGTCAACCCAGCTTATACGTAACAGCCGCCTGTAAATCTATATTTCAAATGCTTCTAGTCTCTTCAGGTGGCCTTCTGTCAGAGACCAACTCTCTACTCCATAGAGCAGGATAGAAAAAATATAGCATCTGACAAGCCTGATTTTCAGTCTTAGGCTTATGTCATGACTGCAGAAGACAGAATACAATACACAGTAAAAATACAATTTAATGGGAGGGAGGAAGGGGGGAAGAGAGGCAGAAAGAAAGAAGGATACAATACCTGAAGAAGACATTAAAAAAAATACCTCACTGCCTTCATAATAGCAAAACCCAAAACAACTCAATAGACCCAAACCAACAATAGTAACAATCACTAATGAAAAATGAGGAACAAATTATTCTGGTAAAAGAACCTTATTCCCAATCCACTCTCCACTTAAAGGGGAAAATTGCGAAGCAAATTGCTAAACTTACTTTGACACCACTGCCTGGCATGTCACTTTGAGCAGGGTAATGCTTGCGCTGTGTGCATTACATTGGCCACCAATTTCTTTCTGAGTAAAATTCAAAAGGTCGACTATGTCATGTTCTTATTGACCACAGGGATATCTTTATTGGATCTTGCCTCAAAGGATGTTGGGAGTCGGAATCTTGTTAACAAGCTTTCTCAGCCACTGGCCTAGCCATTGCCTTAACCCCTGAAAATATTGTGGCCCTTGAGATTAAGATGAGCCCCAACATTGCTATTTTTTCAGAAGACGGTGTTGATTGATATTATATCACTGTTTAATATTCCATAACTTCATCAACAACAAAAGACTTTAGAGATGCCAAAGTCTATTGACCAAACTTTCTTAGCTTTCTAGTCTATATAAACCTTTCTCCATCAAAGTGATTGTTATTTTGCTTTTAATACATAAATAGTTTTTCTTTAATTGAAAACCTTGTAGTTGTACAATAGTGATGTTATTTTGTTTGAAGTTTAGTTCTTGGCATTACAGGAGTCTTTATATGAATGCAGGTACTTTTTAAAATTTATTGAGTATGTAGTGCTCTCCCTATTTCTTTGCCAAAGGGAGAAAATTAAAGAGATTTTATGGAGTCATTTTATAGTTTTAAAAACTCTTGAAAATACAGCAGGGAAGGGTGGGGGAAGAAGCCTTATTGTAGGATTGCTGATTTGTGGCTGTTCTTTGGTGTCGTATTCAGGAGCATTTGCATCAAACACATTTCATTTCTTTTTTAAAATACAGGCATTTTAAAAAAAACTTGGTGGTCATGTCAGGACTCTTGTGTCCATTTCCAACCCACTGTTGATTAAAACGATCTTCAGCATCACAGCCAAATGATTATCTAGCTTCTCTTTAAATTGGAGATAATATACCATTCCCAGCAGTATACTGAGTTGACCCTAACATTCAAGTCTCCAGAACATGATTGGCATGAGAAAAAATCAAACTAAATATTATTCCTCATTTCAAAATAATGCCTAATAGGCATTATTATTAAAAATGAATACAGTAGTCCCACTATATCAGTATTATGTACTGACATGGTCTAATATTATCAAATGTTGTGTAACACTCAAATCAAAACACATTTTTGGCTTATGTTGCCTTGACAACATATCTTTTTCTGGACTTCATTGTTAACTTCTTTTGCTCATGAAGTTTAATATAATGATTTTTTAAAAAATGTCTGTATAGGTTCTAACATTAAGGGTTCTCCGAAACAAAATTTTCCTAATTATCTATACTGATTGTCAATAGAAAGCTACTAATTTTTAACAGGTGACTTTTTATTGTGTCCTGTTTCCATAGTGCTTTCCTGGTCGTTATATGTTTCCTTTCTATTTGCTTTTCCATTCATGTTCATGTTACAGTTTGGCAATTTAGGCATAAAGTCTTATGACCATATATCCAGAAGGCAAAACTATTGGAGACCTAAGAACATGGGACAAACTACATATCTGTAGATAATTTTTGTCTTTAACTTAAGCCTTTGTGGTTTTGAAACCACTGTGAAAAGTGTGATTTACAAATAATTTGATATTCAACTTTGAGGTTTACAATGCATGTATTTCTCTTCTATAGGAATAGATTCAATTAGTTCTTTAAACAAAACTGATAAAAAGACTCCTGACTAAAATATGTGATTGTTTGGTATCAATGCTGGATCCAAGTGGACCTTCAGACTATGGACTTGTCCTTTAAAGATCATTGTAGATTATCATATCATGTAATATGGTATTCTAGTCCTAATTCTACAGAGCAATAGACCTGTCAGTCTGGTCTTGTGATCTCCTTGCAAGGAGCAGCTGTATGAACATTTGTGGGTGATCTAAAGTTCTTTTCTTCTCCAGAAGCTTAAAGCGTTGGTCTACTTGCTAGCTCTCCATTTTTTACCATGATCATTGACTCCACTTGTTTGCTTGCTTCAGCATTGTGGCTTCCTTAGCCATTAGAGTTTTGGTCCTTTCTTTTTTTTACAAAATCTTTCTAGTTGTATAACTATGTGAGAACTGATTGTGTGATAAAGAATGCTGAGTGATGTTTTTCAATTACTTTAGGCTTCTCTTTCCTTTTTCATTATTGTAAAGGATCCTTCCTAGGCTTCCCATTTCCATGTGCATTCCTTTTATACACGGGAACATTATTGATATGAACTAATATGCCAGCTATGCCACAAATGGACATTTACAACAAGGTTGTGCTAATCAAAATTTCTGCTTACATGGGGACTAAACAACCCAATTATAATTTACTTGAGTGCATCTGAAGAGTTCATAAATGAAGTTATATCTTCCTTTTTCCACTTTGATTTTTGTCCTTCCCTCTCTTCGTGGTCTTTCCTATACTAATTTTAAAATCTTCAAAGCAGTGATTGTCTTGAAACATAACTACCTCCAAAGTTTCCAAGGCAATCTACGTTGTCTTACATTTTATTCAAACAATCTCGAGACTAAAAATAGAGAAATTTATAAATTGTACTAAGATAGAATATTCCATTTTGGTTAAGGATTTGTAGTTTAACCTCCTGTGACTTATTCAGTAACCTGGAGAAAAATGAATCTATAACAACTGAAACATGATCTCCTAGTGAATTTTGTAATTTGCTTAGTACTTGCATTAGACTCTTACCACAAAATATCTTGGCTCCTCCCCTCGGCTTTTTGCTTTAGTATTCTTATCGTAATCCAGTTTGGTAGTGCTAGTTTTATGTGGAATTATATTCCCCACTGCAATAAGTTACTAGTTATCAGAAGCTTTCCTTTGTTTTCACTGAGAGAAATATGTATATATAAACATTTAGTTTGGATTAACTAATTGGCAAGATAGCAAAGCATTCTGGACCCCTGGTATCACATCTGTTTCATGGGAAATAAAATGGATGTCCCATCATGACCCTTGATTATTTTAAAAATTGTTCTCTCTGCATCAGTTTTGAAATTCCCATAAAATGAGGCATTTGGGGGGAATATTAAAAGCCTCCTTGTTATATAAGGCTAACTTGTTAACTCAGGTTATTTTATGAGAATGAAAGCAGCATGTATTTGTACAGACAACAAATGGTGCAACAGTGTTCATTATATTTTTCATCTTTCAAGTTTAAGTCAGCACAGCCACATGCCGATATCTTGGATGTAAACATTCAGTTTGGACTAACTAATTGGCAAGATAGCAAAGCATTCTGGACCCCTGGTATCACATTTGTTTCATGGGAAATAAAATGGATGTCCCATCATGCCCCTTGATTATTTTAAAAATTGTTCTGCATATTAAACACTGCTAATGCAATGTAATTTAGCATCCTGCCATTAAAATCTGCATATCTAACTGTGATCTTAAATATATTTAAATTTCCATTAAAAGCCTTCAATTTATTTTTCATTTAGTCCATTTAATAAAAGAGCAATAACGTGCTTTCAGCTGAACGTTATGTGAGGAAAATTGAGGAAATGTATTTTAGAAGTAACAGTAATTTTCAGTACCATTTATTGCACTTCAGAAGTCATTTACCCTCTGGAATATATATTTAAAGGCAACTTATTGCTTTTTTCCCTTTTTTATTTTTGTAAATACAGAATTTGAATGTTCACATTCTTTACAACCCAATAAAAAATTAAAGACATTAGGAGTGACACAC
The DNA here is from genome assembly GCF_016545835.1 of Crotalus tigris. Taxonomy (NCBI): domain Eukaryota; kingdom Metazoa; phylum Chordata; class Lepidosauria; order Squamata; family Viperidae; genus Crotalus; species Crotalus tigris. The sequence goes on along the minus strand of NW_024100541.1, from coordinate 1,058,534 downwards.
CACTGTATAGAGGTGTATACTCTATATTTAGTGCATTCTTATTGATTAAGCTACCTTAGCTGTATCATTTGGAATACTTTTTAATTTTCATGAACTTTGGAGAAACATTTAAGAGTGACAAAAAGGATTAGGAGATACAAGTTATTATCTGTATCATTGTTATTCCTTTCAACGTACAATTTGTTCTTATGATAGCACATTTTTATTTTATTTTATTATTTATTTTATTTTATTTTATTATTTTATTTTATTATTTTATATTTGCAATTGATAATCTTGTGGAGTGCCCCATATAGATATTTATGTGATTTAGAGGAAAAGCAATGTGCTTTGGAAGAACTAAGAACTATTATGATGCAAATTTGAATAATGTATGCAAGGTGTGCAAATTTCAGTCTAACATTTCCCTAATTTGTGGTGGAAACAATCCAAGGATAATCAGTGATTTTTTTCAGAATTAATGAATTCCATTTATTAATGGAATTCCATTCTGTATCCAAAACAAAGAACTAGTCATGCACAATACAATTAGAATTCGTATATTGCATATATCTATCTTATTCATTCTTTTTAACAATGTATAAACCAAGTTTGATCCAAAATAGCAATAGCACTTAGACTTATATATCACTCCATAGTGCTTTATAGCATTCTCTAAGCGGTTTACAACAGGAGCATATTTTCCCCAACAATCTGGGTCCTCATTTTAGTGACCTTAAAAGGATGGAAGGCTAAATCTAACTTTGAGCCAATCAGGATTAAACTCTTGGCAGTGGGCAGAGTTAGCTTGAAATATTGCATTCTCCAGCATGAGGATGGATAATCCACGGATTGGGTTTCCTGAAGTCCCTTCTACCCAATTAGACTAAGTCTGAGAGATAGCCACGCCTCTTGCTGGGTCAAGTTTACCCAGTTCCGACTTAGTCTTTACCCAGACAAGATGCATTGGTGATTATCTCCAGATGAGGTTTTGTTTACCTCGGTGTTCAGGGCTTTAGGGAGCTTGCGGCCTCAGCATGAGGTTATTGTTTACCTTCTGTGCTGAGGGCTTTAGGGAGCTGCGGACTCTTCCGTTCGATCCAGCTGGTCAGCGGATTGCCCAGGAAAACGGCAGATCATCCCAGGCTGCTGGAGTCTCGGCAAGAGGCTTATTTCTTTTGTTTTTGGGGCTTGGAGGAACCGCGGAGCCTAATGGAAGCCCCGAACGACAGCTGATCATCTGAGCTTGTACTAGACGATCGTGGCTACCAGCGAGTCACCATGTGGCTGGTGGCTGCCATTTTGTTTTTTTGGACTTGGTTCCCTTGCATCGTGGAGAGTCACATGGTTGGCATCCGGCATTATTGCTTCGAGACCTGTGCTTCAGGGCCAGCGATAGGGCCATAGGCTGATAGCCAGGTAGCTGGCGGTCACCATTTTGGAGGAAAAGTTATTGCACAGTTTTTTTGTTGTTTTTTTCTCAACTGCGTTGGTGAGAAACTAAAGAAAGATTTGTCTTTAAATTGACTTTTCTGATCTTATTGTGTGGCTGGAACAGCCTCCCCCCCCTTTCTGGGGAGGGCAGAACTAGTGCAGACAATCTCCAAGAACATTTCCCCAGCCATATCCATTTGTCATTGCCTCTGGCAGCAGTATAGTTTGAATTGTCGTTCATTGGGAGTTAGATTCTCTCACCCCTGTTGCTTACTTAGAACCTATCTACCACATACTGCGTTTCATAGTTTTTCTGCAAGGGGTTCACATACTAGTCTCACCAGGTTTTTTTTTTTTTGCTGTACCACACTGGGCCTCAGCTCCTAGCTTGTTTCAGACCCATTCTCAGAGTTGTGCTGAAGGTCTCAGGCCTAGCTCCTTTGCAAGGAGCCCGTACTGATTTTCCAGTCCTTACTGCCTGGTACAATCCATTCTCAGACTTGTGCTGAAGGGTCTCAGGCCTAGCTCCTTTGCAAGGAGTCCATACTGATTTTCCAGTCTTTATTACCTGGTACAACCCATTCTAAGACTTGTGCTGAAGAGTTTTTTCAGGTCCTACTTACTGTGCTGAGAGCCCATACTAGTTTTACCAGTTTTTCTACTGGTTTTTTTTTTTACCTTAGGACTTTACCTCCTACCTTTCTTAGACCCATTCTCAGACTTGCACTGAAGGGTCCACAACGTGATGGCTGAAGACAAACAGCCTCAACTGGTTCTGGCACGCACCAGTCCTCCAAGTAAAAGGAGATGCAAATCTCCAAAAGCGGAGGCAGCCGGCAAAGTCAAAGCAAAAGCAAAGGCCTTATCCGGCAAAGCACCATCCAAGACGGCGGAAATGGAGGCTGCTAGGAGACATCAGGCCCTAGAGAGGCACATATCCAAGGCTCAAAAGACAGCTCCATCACAACAGGTGCAAGCTGCATCTGAGACTTCTGAGACCTCTCCTTTCAGTCCTCAGGTAACCACAATTGCACAGGTTCATAGACCATTGTCTCAGTTGGGTGGCTCTCAAATCTAGATCTATTAGTCCTATGACATCTAATCCTAGTCCAAGCTGGGGGGCTCCCCCGCTTAATCCTCAACCTACTCCATTGACCATGTTCACACCCACGGCCACTGGCCTCCGCCCTAACTCTTCACAGATGATTGCGTCGGAGCAACTGCAATCCATGCTCACACAGGTATTAGAGAGTATCTCATACCTACAGAAATCCCAACCCTGGCATCCTCCCATCATCGGTCCACCACCCCTGAATAGGCCTATTGCATTGCTTCTGATCAATCCTCACAGAGTGGGGATTCTTATTCGGAAATTGATGAATCACGGGGGACAGCTTTCTCAGACGATGAGGATGCTCCTCAGGAGCCCTCCCCTTTTGTAGGCCTCTTTAATTCCACTCTTTTCAAGACCATTCTAGCCAAGGCCATGACCACATCCCAGATCGCCCCAGAGCCAGATCCACAACCCACCCCTTCCACCAGTCAGTCTTCAAATCCTCTGTTTGCTGAGCCCACAGTGACTCAAAGACATAGTCCTTGTCCTCCATTCTTTGCCAACATAGTAAGGAAACAGTGGACCAATCTTGGGGCACTATACTTAACCAACCTTCTGGAGGTCCCGACTGTGGACACATCCCTTATTCCCATTTTTTCAAACTCCACTATCGCTGGAGATATGGCGGAGGCATTAAAACCGGAGGAGAGGAAATATGAGTATGCACTACGAAGGGCGCATCAAGCATCAGGGTGGGCAGTAAAGGCTTCCACGTCAGCCTCTTTCTTCTCATGATCTTCTATCACTTGGCTTTGGGATCAGGATCAAGTACGTGCCCATCAAACATTGGTAAGTTATAAGCGGCGATGGAATACACGGCCGATGCCACGTTACATGCCGCCAGATTTTCAGCCAGGGCGATAACAGCCAATGTTTCTACCAGGCGGCTGCTTTGGCTGAAACAATGGCGGGCAGATTTAAATTCCAAAGGGCGCTTGGCCACTGCTCCTTACTCGGGTGGAAAATTGTTTGGGGAAGCCCTGGAGCCATACTTGATAGAAAACAAGGATAAGAAAAAGGTACTTGCTCACCAGGCCAGGCGATCGGACAGAAAGTCTGCTCCCTTTTATCGCAGACAGGGATTCTGGGGCAACACCCAGGGTTCTAACTAGTCACAATCCACACATTCATTTCCTCCCAGATTGGACCGTCAAATGGAAAGTTTTGCCCCAAGTCCAGGCAGAAACCACAGCAGTCTAAATGGCCCTTTTGTGGCATGGGGGGCCATCCGTATCGGAGGAATAAGTGACTCCAGGGAGGGACCCCCCCATAGGTAGTCAGCTCTCCCTGTTCTCTCAGAACTGGGGGGACATTACCATTGACGCCTGGGTCTTGTTCACCGTCACCAATGGCCTGACCTTAGAGTTTCTTTCAAAACCAGCAAACCGATTCATTTCTTGTCCGACACCTTCAAACCCGTCAAAACGAGTCCTCATGAAGGAGGCCATTTCCCATCTAATCGAAATAAAAGTGATAGAACCGGTCCTTCCCGATCAGAGGGGGCGAGGGTTTTACTCAATCCTCTTTATAGTTCCAAAGACCTTGGGAAGATGGAGTGCCATTCTGGATCTAAAAAGGTTAAATTCATACCTGGTATACAAAAAATTCAAAATGCAGACCCTGCAATCCATTTTGGCCATCATAAGAAGGAAAGACCTCCTGACATCCATTGACTTCACAGAGGCATACCTACATATCCCAATATTTCCACCACATTGCAGCTTTCTCAGATTCTGCTACAAATCTTATCACTATCAATACAAAGTGCTTCTGTTTGGCCTTTCATCTACCCCGAGGGTATTCATGAAGATCTTGTCGGTTCTGGCAGCTCACCTCAGACTGGATCCCATTCGGATCCAGTGTTACCTGGATGACATCATCATCCAATCAGTGTTGGTCCAGGCTACGCGGTCAGAGGTGGCCCATACAATAGAGGTGCTCCAGAACCATGAATTCTTGGTGAATTTTCTCAAAAGCCAACTGATCCCATCCATGCGGCTCCTTCATCTGGGAGCAGTGATAGATGTAACACATTGCATGGTCTACCTGTCACCAGATCGCATAGCCAGTCTCAGGGCCCTTGTCCGCCAGGTACAATGCTCCAGGACAGTTCTGCTTCTCATTCTCTCCCAGCTCTTAGGCAAGATGATCTCTTGCATCGCCATCCTACCTTGGACCAGACTACATTCGAGAGCCCTTCAGTGGTTCCTCCTCCCCTTTCAGAGGTGAAAGTTAACATCCTCCAACAGGCAGGTGAGGTTGATCCTCTGGTATCGAGTTCACTCCAATGGTGGAGTTCTCGGGCCATCAACAAAGGCTCGAAGCTCAGAGCGCCGTCACGGATCGTGCTCATCACAGACGCCAGTCTCTTCGGCTGGGGGGCTCACCTCCAATCTCAGATAGCCCAGGGGAGATGGTCCAAGGAGGATTTGAAACACAATATAAATTGGCTGGAACTCGGGGCAATTCACCTGGCGTTGTGTCATTTCAGTCACAAGGTGAGAGGCCAGCATAGCGGCCAAAGCCCATGTGAACTGTCAAGGGGGCATCAGGTCGAGTTCTCTGATGATGGATGCCAGACTGCTCTGCTCTTGGGCAGAGGCCAATCTGTCTTCGATCAAGGCGGATCACATCTCGGGGGCAATCAACCAGCAGGTGGACACTCTCAACAGGGCGACAGTGGATCATTCAGAGTAGCGACTGGATCCAGAGTTGTTCCTACCAATATCTCACAGGGTGGGCCACCCGGTTCTGGATTTATTCGCCTCGGCAGCGAATTCCCAACTAACAAGGTTTTTCTCCCGCTTTCCGTCCCAGGGGTCGGAGGGGGTGGATGCTCTGCGCATCCCATGGCCCTGGGGCCTTCTTTACGCTTTTCCTCCACTCCCTCTACTTTCGGCTGTCATATGCAAGACTCTGTGAGAGAAGGCGGAGGTTGTCCTCATTGCCCCTCATTGGCCGAGGCCCCCGTGGTTCGCCGATCTCATGAGCCTGTCAGTATCGGTTCTGTGGAAGATACCTCCGGACCAAATAGCACTCAGTCAAGGGACATTCTGGCACCCCAACCCTCAGTGGCTACAGTTAACCATATGGCACTTGAGCGGAGACATCTGACTGAGGAATTTTATCCTCCGAGGGTCATTGATATGATCCAAGTGTCTAGATACCCGTCAACTAATAGAGTTTATAACTCTACTTGGAAGAGTTTTGTATCTTGGATGTCCAAGCATCACGTCCAGTTGTCATCTCTCATGGTGCCTCAGGTTCTACAATTTTTGCTGGATGGGATGGATAAGGGTCTGTCTCTTAGTATTATCAGAAGACAGGTTGCAGCTCTGGCCATGGTTCTTTCTTGTGACAACTCTTCCTCACTTGCCCACCATCTGTGATCTGTTCTTTCATAAAGGGAGCGATTAATACAAGAACACCAACGTTTCATCGGTACCCCTCTTGGGATCTTTCGATGGTTTTGCAGATCCTTACTGGGTCGCCTTTCAAACCACTTCGTTCCTGTGATCTCAATCTCTTATCTATGAAAGTGGCTTTTCTAGTGGCAGTGATCTTGGCCAGGCGCATATCTGAATTGGCAGCCCTCTCAGTCAGAGAGGATCTCTGCCTGTTTTGCCCCGATTGCGTGATCCTGCGTTTAGACCCCACTTTCATTCCTAAGGTGGCGCAGCAGTTAGAGTGCAGTACTGCAGGCCACTTTAGCTGACTGTGTTCAGCAGGTCAGCGGTTCAAATCTCACCGGCTCAAGGTTGACTCAGCCTTCCATCCTTCCGGGGTAGGTAAAATGAGGACCCAGATTGTTGGGGGCAATGTAAATATATATATATATATATATATATATATATATATATATATATATACACACATACACATTGCTTACTGGTGTACACCGCTTAGAGAGTGCTTGCACTTAAAGCGGTATATAAGTCTCATAAATAAATAAACTCTTTGTTTCACTGGTCACAGGAGGTGGTGTTGCCGAGTTTCTGCCCTAGTCCTTCTTGTGACCTGGAACACAGATGGCACACCTTGGATGTTCGCAGGGCGCTACGCATTTATCTTAAGAGAACTGCTTCTTTCTGTAGGTCTGAGGTACGTTTCCTCTCCTTCAATCCTGCCTCTATGGGTCTCAAGGTCTCTTCTTCCACTATTGCCAGGTGGATTAAGGCTTGTATTGCCAGGGCATACCAGTCACAGTCTTTAGCCATTCCTTCGTGTATCATGGCTCACTCTACTCTAGTGCGGCCACCTCTGCAGCTTGGGCCACTCAGGCGCCCATTTGTGACATCTGTAGGGCGGCGACCTGGTCGTCGCCTTCCCCATTTATCCGTCACTATAAAATTGATAGATTTGCTTCTGCTGGCACTACCTTTGGCTGTAGAGTATTACAAAGAGTTGTGTCATCTCCTGCATCACAGGCCATGTCTGTTACCCCTCCCCCCGGGACAGGCAGGCTTTGGTATGTTCCAATCCATGGATTATCCATCCTCATGCTGGAGAAGGGGCATTGTCTTACCTGAACACCTTTTCTCAGCATGATGATGGATAATCCACTCCCACCCTTTAGTGATTACTGGGCACTGTGACAGGAGTATGGAAACCAACATGTCTGACTTTGTTTGCTTCGCCTTTGTCGGAACTGGGTAAACGTGACCCAGCAAGAGGCGTGGCTATCTCTCAGACTTAGTCTAATTGGGTAGAAGGGACTTCAGGAAACCCAATCCATGGATTATCCATAATCATGCTGAGAAAAGGCGTTCAGGTAAGACAACACCCCTTCTAACCACTTTGCCACCACCATAGATTTAGGTTTGTTTATTATATGTAAAAATGTAAGAGCAATGTAATCTTAAAATATTTATTTATTAAAATGCTTTATATGGCCACCTATATTATAACAATGCCTTTGGGTGCAGTACAAGATTAGACATTTAACTAAATATAAAGTTTAACAGAAAAAAAATGAAGTGATTGATAGCATTTAAAAATTGTACTGAAGTCCAATTAGGCCTCTGAGGGTTAATTTAGCATTTCTCCAATATTTTGAAAGCTCACTATATCATAGCTTGACTTTGGCCTAGGGTAATCTTATTCATCATAAAGATAACTTTTCATTCTCCGCTTTTCCTAGCTTATTCAATATTTTTCTATCATTTTACTTTCACCTAGGAGCAACACCTTCCTTCATCCTTCTTAGCCAACACGACTTTACTATCCTGTTCTATTTTTCCCTTCATTTCCCTAGACGTTATCTTTCCATCAACATGTGTTTGTAAACTTTTGGAGCTTGGAACTTGGCATATGTCTAAAAATGTAATATATTCGTTGCTGCAGTCAATCATAGCTACCATCCACATTCAAATAGCAGACGAAAATTAAAAGACTGAAACCTGATTCAGAAAGGAAAACACTGCAACAGCATTGGTGCAAACATTCCATTTCTTGATGACCCACAGAGAAAAGATTCTATATGCGGATAATGTGATTCTGCTATAGATAGAACGAATAGAAATGGGGGGCCCTATTTGTTGGTTATCTCAATTTTTGTAGTTGTGTATTTGATGACCTTTCAGGAAGACCATCCTTAAGAAACTTGATGCTCAATACTTGGAGCTAAGAAATGGCATTCCTTCAGATACTATATCTCAAACTTTAAAAGAGTGAACCCTCCTCTTAATCCCATGTCAGTCTTTGAGAACATTGCTTTGTCGGCATGAACCAATCAGGTTTCTAGCATGTATTCTGTACTTGTGAAACTTTCAAAATCTTGTATTTGAGTAATTCAGCATGCAGGTTAGCAAAACTATTGATATCAAGAATAGGAAAAGGCCCAGTAGAGAATCATGTAAATATGAGCCAGCAGTATCCAACAGCAGCCAAAAAGCCAATGCAACTCTAGGTTTTATTAACGGAGAGATACAATCAAAATCATGTGAAGTACTAGTACCAATTTACAAAGCTTTGGTAAGACCACATCTGGAATACTGCATCCAGTTGTTGTCACCCCGATTATAAAAACGATGTTGAGACTTTGGAAAGAGTCCAGAGATGACTCAACAAAGATGATTAGGGGCCTGGAAGCTAAAACATATGAAGAATGCTTGAAGGATTTGGATATGGCTAACCTAATGAAAAGAAGGACCTGAAAGCAGTGTTCCAATATTTGAGGGGCAGCCACAAAGCAGAGGGTGGTCAATTTATTTTCCAAAGCACCTGAAGGCAAGACAAGAAACAATGGATGGAAACTAATCAAGGAAAGATCCAAACTAGAACTAAGGAGAAATTTCCTGACACTGAAAGCAATCAACCAGTGGAATGGCTTGCCTTTTGTGTGCTCTGTCACTGGAGGCTTTTAAGAAGAGACTGGACAACCATTTGTCAGAAATCGTATCGGGTCTCCTGCATGACCAGGGGATTGGACTAGAAGATCAACAAGATCCCTTCTAATTCTGTTATTGTGTTAAAATATGTTGCATGCTTTTAAACTTTCAGTGCTGAGATAAGTGTATTTGTACAAGTTTTCAAATCCAGTAGAGAAAATAATTCATGTATTTTAAGAAATGTTTATCAATCAACTTTTGTTTCTTTTGTATTTATATAAAGAGATACAGTGATTTCTCCATTTCTAATAACTGCATGGATTGCAGAATGCTGAGAAAAGTGTTATTTCAGCTATTTGAGGTCCCAGGCTCCTGACTCACAATGTGTGTATGTTCCCTCTGTTGTATCATTAATTTCCCCCTTAAAATAACAATAAGCATCTACAAAATGAAAATCTCCTACTATGACTATTTACAACTATCCATGCTTCATCAAGGCAGAATCCCCTTTTGGGGGACCCTGACCCTCTTCAAAAAAATTCCTATAGAAAAATTCAGCTCAGATCAATAGTTTTTGCTCATATTTTGTTTTACAAAACTGCACTTACACAATATGGTGCATTTTACTAATTTCTATTTTAAATATTCTCCATGGAAAGCAAATTTCAAAGCTATTTTATCTTCATCTACTGCACTAATACACTTTTCCTGGGATATATAACTCATGCTGTGCTTGCTATCTGATCCTCCAGTAATAAGGTTTCTGAGTGTGCAGTCATGCCCCTTGTTACCCTTATCCAACCCATAGTGAGAATTGGCACAGGTGTAAATGGATTTCAGTCGAGTAAACAATTTAGGCTCAAAAGTATTCATGAGAGAGTTGAATTTCACTCAGTTCCTAATTTCTGCATGTCTTGGGAAATAGCAGAAAATATTAAAATGTACTTTCCTTCCCAAAGCAGTTAGCTATACGTTAACCTTCACTGAGTGCAGCTGTCCTGGAGGAACATGGAAAATAAATCATCCTTATAAGTCCCAGTCCTGAGCAATTCAGTGCTTTAAACTTGAAATAACAGGAAAAAAAAAATCTCTTCCTGCCTTCTTGGATTTGGATTCTAATTTTAGAAGAGAATATTTGTAGATCAGGGTTGAAGAATTAGGACCTTGGTTTTCCCTGAGCTTCATTGTTTTCTTGCAGACATTTCATTACCAAACTATGTAGCATCATCAGTGCATTGATATTATCTAATTTAGTAATGAAATACCTGTTATCTAATTTAGCAATGAAATACCTGTTATCTAATTTAGTAATGAAATGTTAGAGAACACCAAGAACTCCACAGATTCTATTTTCCCCCTGATATTATTTTTAAATATGCAGTTATAGCAGAGAAACAGGGGGAGTTAGTCGGTAAAAAATAATGGAAATTGGGAATAGATCTGCCAGAATATTAGTATTCTTTTGGAATTTAAGGACCCTGAGAACTTGTGAAGTGAGATTTCAGAACATATGAAGATGCTGTTCAGAAGTGTGTGAAATGAACCCATATGGATTGTACTTTTCTTTCCAGCCTTTCCCTGTGTTGAAAAGCAAAGGAACAATTCACTGCTGGGCAGATTAGGAGTCAGATAGCATGCAATTATTACAATGATATTTTAGAGCTTATTATACAGTGGAGATGAAGCCCACTTCTCTGAAGTCAGGTAAAGCCTAAACTATCAAACACCCACATATTCTTCTGTCTTATCATTAGGGAATATGATCTGGGTATTACCATTAAGGTAAAATTTATGCTATTGGGGCTGTGGTGGTGCATTGATTAGAATGGAGTATTGCAGGCTAACTCTTCTCATATTGCCAGGAGTTTGATTCCTTCAATCCTGACCAGCTCAAGGTTGACTCAGCCTTCCATCCTTCCGAGGTCAGTAAAATGAGGACCCAGATTGTTGGAAGCAATATGCTGACTTTGTAAACCACTTAGAGAGGGCTGTAAAGTCTATGTGCTACTGCTATTAGAACAGTTGGATTTCAGATCATAGGAGAAATACTAATTTCATGCTAATTTAAGAGTATTATTATTTATTGAACTTTATCTTCAAAAGTTAGTTGACTAAAATTTAAAAAAACTGTAGTTGAGGTTTTGAGATGGGGTAGAGGTCCTTTTTTAAATTCATTATTCCAAATCTATTTTAGATTTTGTACTGTTTTTACGAAATTTTTAGGATTTTAGATTTACACTGTTTTTGAAGATACCCTTTTTGCCATGGCATTTTGACAAGTTGGAAACAGGAAAATTTGTTCTGAACCTACAAGTTTTCCAGCCTTGTTTCTCTCCAGCAACCAAGGAAAGTGGAAAAAGGAGAAAAAAACAAAGTTTGCACATTCCATCTTTTGAGTTCTCAAGCTTTGCTGCTAGACAAATCAGAAAGCTGACCACACTCTTTCACTTCAGAATATGTGAACAGTACATGTCATGACAGAACTATTTTTACTGAGGCAGCTCTCTAGCCCATATAGCTTGGTGTTTTCTATACTAATTTTATTTGAAGGTCTTTTCAGTTTGTCCTAGAGATGCTAAGGACTGAGTGTAGGATCATAGGTTTTCTGACATTGACCTACAATCCTGACTGGGATGTATTGTACGCATTATGGCTACAGTTAGGGTCAACAGCAGTATGAAATCTGTTTTAAGTAACTACTAAATTAATCATTAAAAGTGCCACCACATTACTGAAACATCTGAATTGGAATGATGCATGTGAATGTAGACCTCCTTTCCCCAGAGTATATAAAATGTGAATAGATATTCACAGTTGTTCCCAAATGCCTGCACATATTTTGTGTCTTTTGCTCTTGATGATTGTACAAAGTGAATTATATACCCTTAATATATAATTAAGAGAGTTTGTCAATCTAGGCTTGATTGGATTACTACCTGCTGTCCTTTGTCCCATCTTAACTGCTGGTTTGGAAAGTCTTCAGAGTAACATGTCACAGGAGCTAGCAAACTGTCTAATAAATTACTTTATAAATAATTTGTAAAGCTGGTAATGCAGCTCTCCAGGAAGTCTACTCTTTGTAGCATTATTCCTCAAAATACATTGTACTTGAGGTGTCTACCAGTGTAATATGTTCCAGGTATTTGTTGTGGTCACCTGTTTTTAATTGGATTGAGAACGTAATGAGAGACAGATCATCCTAGACAAGGTTTACCTATGTGGTTGGTAAGAGTTGACACCAATGTGATGCAGTGGTGGAATTAAAATATGTAAACAACCAGTTCTCTTTGTGGATGCCACTTCCAGAAATCCATTCTGGGCCCAGGCAACAAAAAATTAGCTACTAGATTGCCGAAGTAGTGCGAACCAGCTGAATCCCACCACTGATGTGATGTCATAATTATTATAAGGATTATAATAATCCATAATTCTGAACTATGATAAAGGATATCTGAGAGAGCATCTCGGGGTCCTGCTGTTTATGTTTCTATTGCAAAGAAATCAGGATATTTAATGTTGATCAAATGCTGAGCTGTTACTGTAGAATATTCCAGTTTGTGCTTAGCTAGGAGCAGGAGAAATAAGAGTGACTTTGACCACTTACAATTGCAGTTCCAGGATTATGGTGGGATGTGCCATCAATTATTGAGACTACACTGCTCATTGTTTCTTCCAATTACAAAAAGACAAGGCAATTCTATTTTGACAGGAACCAAACTATTTCATCCTGCAGTTTATGAATTATATATATACCTTCTACATCGTTCCACTCCAGTGGTGGTACCATTGCAAACTCAGCAAGTGAAAGTGTGTTTGCCTGTGAGTTTCAGTTTAATGAGAGGCTCCTGAAGGTAATGTACACAATTGCTTGTGCACACATATAGATGAGTGTTTATTTATTTCAGGCAGCTTAAATCGAGGTACAGACATGTGCATATCTCCCTGGTGCTAATTAACCTTCATGTTGACATGAGAAATCATTCTAGCCACAAGAGAAAATGGCCATCAACCATTTGAAGATAAATGTATAGTTATATGTAGAAGTTTTACATAAAAGAACATTCTATTTTCTCCTTTTATAAAAATACTGTTCACACTCTGTCAGTCACATGCACAATAATCCCATTTTTCTACCCTAAGTAGTTCCCTAAGGCCACATATAAATATTTGTACTACTCCCTTCATGTATGTCTCTTTTTGTCTTTCTCACACAGAGACTAAGAGGGAACAAAATTAAGCTAATAGTTACTGCATTGTACTATCTTAGAAGGTGTCACAAAAGTCCCTTTTCTTATTTTTTTTTCATTTCTGTCATGTTAATATTTTTGAAATGTAGCTAGCAGACAGTAGTAAAAGACAAGCAAACTGACCATTTAAGTTATATACTAGATAAAAATTCCTCTTTAATTTCACTTCATTAAGAATGCATTGTTAATACTAGGTCTCCTGCATATTCAATACAATCTGTTTAGCCAAACAGCCCACAAAATATTTCACTGCTTTTACTATTACCATTTATTTAATGATTTATCCTTGCTTTAAAAATAAACCATTTAGGGTATCCCCTGCTGGAAGGAAGGGATAAAAAGTTGTATCTGAGATTACAGCATTTAGATGTATGTGAGTATTCATTCTTAAATTTGTGTACCACTAATTTAATGTGACTCATGGGAGATTTGCAACATCTACAACAATGATAATAAAAACATTAAAATATTCATAGCAAACAATAAACCACTGAAATATCTACCAGAAACAACCAAACATTAAAACAACCCTGGCATGCCGCAACAGTAAGACATTCATGATATAGTAAAACAAATAGAATAACACTTTACTATTGTAAAACATTAGTAAGCCTTATTACACAATCCCATGATAATTAACACTTGATCATGACAATGACAAGATAGTAACCAGGCAGTTGTCATGGTTCTGACAGATAGAGACAAATAAAGCAGAACTCCGACTCTTGGAAATTCTTCCAAGAACATGTTTATTATTTACAAAGTATTGGTACATCAAAAGTGAAACCAAATCTGAAGACACATGTAACAATTCCCTAATACAAAGTTAAGAAATCCCACCTCTAAAACTACGCAAGCAACTACATTCCCTAATACATCTTGGCGGGTTTTGCACGAAACGCCCAGCCAACAGTCTCGGGAGCAGCTGATGACCTTGGTTCCCACAGGACAAAAGATTATTTTGACTAGCGAAGCACCTGGCAATCCCCCCTCTCCCCTTTAATGTGTCAGCCGAAAATGAGTAGGGAAAAATGGCCACAGCCATGCTAATTTTCAAAGTTAACTGCAACATTTGCAATGAGGAAAGTGAACATGGCACATAAACATTTGGTTTACATAAAGAGCAGCTTCTAACTCAACTTTCCACTGCTTGTTTGCCCCAGATGTCTTGGGATCATCACTCCCAAAATTCTGATAAAATAATTGGTTTGATCAGAAAGGTACTGTAACTCCAGAGAGTTACAAAATAAAATAATAATTCCACTCTTAAATCTGCACAGTCAGACCATTCCACTGGGAGTCCAATTGCTCTAGAAACTGGAGAAGCCTTCTGCATGTACTGTATATGAATAGTTGTATATATAATGTTATGGGTTTTGTGTATTTAATTTTAATTTATTCATATTCCACCTTTATTATTTTTATAAGCAACTTAGTGGACATATTATTCATTCATTCATTCATTCATTCATGTCCCTCCTATATTATTTTTACAAATAACTCAAGGCAGTGAACATATCCACTTTCCTTCTCCTATTTTCCCCACAATAATAACACTGTAACTGAGTTGAGCTGAGAGAGGGTGACTGGCCCAAAGTCACCCAGCCAGCTTTCATGCCTAAGGCAAAACTAGAACTCACTTTTACCTGGTTTCTAGCCCAGTGCTTTAACTATTAGATCCAGCTGGGTCTCAATATATAATGTCATGGTATTTCTTTCCTCCATGGTGATTTTTGTGTTTTTTACTAATTTTTTCTGATTATATCATTTCTGATACTACCCATTTTTCTGTGAGTATATCTCTGTACATATTTTGTTTTTGGGACAACAAATGGTACTAAAACATTCTGATTACCAATAATTAAGAATATTCATATTCAGATCCCTACCTTAGTTGAAACTGTGAATTTGACAGTCTCTTGTGTTGATGGTTATCACTTGGTTTTACATAATCCCATAACAACAGGAACAAAATTGAAACCCGATAGCAAGGCAGTTTTAACATTGTAATGAGAATTTGTGCACTATTTTAAAGTGCTTAATTATGAACTCACGAATTTAAATATTAATTGCTTTAAAAAAAATTCCAGTGGAAGATCTAGCTGTGATTGGCAATTTACTACCTTCTATTAAAATTGTTATGCTGCTGCTGTGATAGTAAGGTATTATTATCATGAAGTTGCCTTTTTATTGCTGACTTAGTTTCAAAAGCAGATACTTGCAAAATCCAACTGTGATATTGATTACCGTTCTATTAAAGTGTTAGATTTTCATAATGATACCAAGTATTGCAGCTATTAGGTATCCACAGATGCAATCCAACCAAAATTATTTTATGTAAATATTACCATTTTCAATACTGTTTGGACCTAGTGAATAGGACTCAGACTTTACACATTTTATCTGTATATTGTAAGTAATTTCTTATCATTAAAAAAAGATGAATGCTTATTGGATGCACTAGCTGTACAATTTTTTAATTAAATGCTATCATGCACAAATTTGTGTTTGCCATTTGTTACTTCACAGTTCTTGGATTTAGTCCTTCTGCAATGCAGTCCATAGCTGTGGTCCCCAACCTTTTTGGCACCTGGGACCGGTTTTGTTATGTCCCGAGCCTTTGCAAATGGCTCGGGCGTTTGCAGGCAGTCCCGGGCAGGTGCAAAGCTGCCCGGGACCAGACAGGCTGTCGCCAGCGCCGTGCGCATGCGCAGGTGCTGGCGCGGGAAAAGTAACCCATTTACCCGGGAGTTGCCTATATAAGAGGCTGCGAGGCGTTTGGGCGAGGCTGAAGCCATCTTCCTGTAAGCTGAACGCTGAATAAAAGAAACTGAGAACTCCAGCTGCTTCTCGTGTCTGTTTTCCCGCCACGGACTCAACACTGGCGACGAAGGTGGGATGCCTTGCACTACCTGGAAAGGAAGAAGTGTAAGCTTACCCAAGGAGTCCTGAGCGGCGGAAGAGGAACGGCGTCGACTCGGCAGCTGCCCGCCATTCCGGTGCGCATTCGGGGGTAGGCTGGCTGATAGACCCGTCTCCTGAAGATCCGAAGATGGCGAAAATCGGAAGGCTTTCAGAATTTGACGTCTCACATCCAGAGCGGTGGGAGTCCTACGTATCCAGAATGGAGAACTACTTCAAGGCAAACCAAGTGAGGGAAGATAGCTTGAAGGCTGCCACCCTGCTTTGCGTTTGCGGCCAAGACGCCTTCAAATCGCAGAAAACCTTGCAGCACCTGTCCCAGTAGAGTCTGTAAGCTACGCAGACCTGAAGAAGCTGCTGAAGGAGCACTTCCACCCCAAGGTGTCCGTTATCTCATGGCGCCACACCTTCGAACAGAGGGATCAACGGTCCGGTGAGTCAGCCAAGGAATACATCGCCGCGTTACGGAAGGCCGCCAAGCCCTGCGAGTTCAAGGACCTCGAGGAACGACTGAGGGACCGATTCGTGTGCGGGTTAAGGCATCGAGAGCTACAACAGAGACTTTTCGCTAAGGAAGAATTATCCTTCCAAGACGCCTTAAGGGAAGTCACCGCAGAAGAAGCAGCAGGCGGCGCCGTCAAGAACATGCGGCCGATCAGAAGCAGTGCAGAGGGTGCGTCCGTGCACCAGGAAGACGTCCGACGAAACTCCGAGGAGGATCCGGACGAAGAAGTCGACCGTCTACACCCCGCGAAGGAAGAGAACCAGAAGGAAAGCTCTTCGGCTCCGCTCAAGTGCATCGGCTGTGGAGGTCGCCACAGGAGAACCGACTGCAAGTTCCGCTCCGCTACCTGCCGGGCATGCGGCAAACAAGGGCACATTGCAGCTGTGTGTCTGGGCCGACGAAAGGCACAACCCCAAGAAGAACGCCTGAAGGGTACCAGATTCCCCAGCCAGAATAGGGTAGGTTTTTGCGCTTCGCGAAGAAGCATCTGTAGAACAGGCACACACAAGCCCATGAAGAAAAAGCTGTCACTCAACGTGAAGCTACAAGGGGTTCCATTATCTATGGAACTAGACACAGGGTCTGCCCTTTCCATTATTTCATTGCATACATTTAGGAAGATTTGTTCCAGTAGTGGGACTAAGGCCAAGTTAAGGCCTTCTGATATTGTATTAACAGATTTTCAGAACTCAAGAGTGTGTGTTAAGGGGGAGGCCACCCTTAACGTGCAATACAAGAGTTTTGAAGGTCCACTAGACTTATTAGTAGTAGGGGGTGAACGAACGAGTCTCATAGGACTCGATTGGTTTGAGGCCCTGGGGATACACGTCACAGGACTCAACAGCTTACAAACACTCGACCTACAGGAAGTCTGCAAAGAATTTGCAGATGTTTTCAGCCCCCAGCTGGGCACATTCAAAGGACCACCTGTGTCCTTAAAGCTAGACCCCACTGTCACTCCCATTAGGATTAAAGCAAGAAGGGTCCCTTTTGCTTTAAAAAGTAAGATTGACACTGAATTAGACAAACTAATCCAACAGGGAATCCTAGAACCTGTTGATTCCAGCCCGTGGGAGACCCCCATTGTCACGCCTCTAAAGGCAAATGGGGACATTCGCATTTGTGCTGATTACAAATGCACACTCAATAAGGCATTGCAGCAACATGCCTATCCTGTTCCTGTGGTCAGTCACATCCTGGCCTCTCTCAAGGGGGGGCGTGTTTTTGCAAAGCTTGACCTAGCTCAAGCATATCAACAGCTGCCTGTTGATGATGATGCTGCCATAGCTCAGACCATTGTGACCCACAGGGGAGCCTTTAAGGTAAAAAGGCTACAGTTTGGAGTGAATGTCGCTCCTGGGATTTTCCAAAGCGTAATGGAAAACACACTACGAGGTATACCAGGGGTCTGCCCCTACTTTGACGATGTCTTGATTGCAGGAGACTCCACACACATTCTAGCTGAAAGGCTTAGGGCTGTCCTGTTAAGATTCAGGAAATCAGGCCTCAAGCTCAGAAAAGACAAATGCAAGATTGGGGTGCCTTCTACTGAATTTTTGGGATTCAAAATTGATGCTGCTGGGATTCATCCTGCTGAATCCAAACTAACTGCTATTTTAGAAGCACCCAGGCCAAAGTCCAAGGCCGAACTTCAGGCCTTCTTAGGCCTCCTGAATTTCTACAATTCTTTTCTTCCACATAAAGCTAGTGTAGCTGAGCCTCTTCACAGGCTACTAGACAAACAAGCTGTGTGGCTGTGGTCACAAGCACATGAGGCTTGCTTTAAAGAAGTCAAGGCCTTGCTCACTTCTAACAGTGTTCTTGCACATTTCAACGAGTCTCTCCCTGTGTGCATCGCTTGTGATGCGTCCCCCTACGGGGTTGGAGCTGTCCTGAGTCACCTCAGGTCTGATGGAACTCAGGTTCCTATTGCATACTACTCCAGAACACTGTCTTCTGCCGAGCGCAACTACGCTCAGATAGACAGGGAGGCTCTGGCTGTTGTTGCTGGAATTAAAAAATTCCACGATTTTCTATATGGCAGGCATTTCACGGTCTTCACTGACCATAAGCCTCTGCTGGGACTGTTTACCACACGTAAGCAGACTCCCCACATCATTTCCCCTAGAATGCTTAGGTGGTCTATTTTCTTGTCTGCATATGATTTTTCATTACTCCACAAGCCTGGGAAAGAAATGGGCCATGCTGATGGCCTCAGTAGGTTGCCTCTGCCAGTAGTAGAAGCTGACCCCGCGCCAGCTGTCAACATTCTATCAATCCAAGCCTTGCCCGAGCTCCCTCTTAGTGCCAGGGATGTTACCGCTGAAACAGGTACAGATCACACACTTTCACGTGTCCGCTCCTGGGTCCTGTCCGGGTGGCCTGAGCACTGCCCTAGTCCTGAGTTTCAGAGTTTCTGGTCCAAAAGGAACGAACTGTCCCTTTCTCAGGGTTGTCTGCTTTGGGGAAACAGAGTTGTCATTCCCACCTCAATGAGGACTAGGGTCTTAGAATCCCTCCACGAGGGTCATCCTGGCATTGTTCGTATGAAGGCTCTTGCACGCAGCCACTTGTGGTGGCCTGGTTTAGATAAAGATATTGAGGCTAAGGTACACGCATGCACCTGTGCCAACGAGTTCGCCCAGAGATGCCCCAAGCTCCCGTGCATAGATGGGAGGAAACACAGTCCCCATGGTCTAGGGTGCACATTGACTACGCTGGACCCTTTCAGGGCCAGTCCTTCTTGGTCCTTGTTGACAGCCATTCGAAATAGCTTGAGGTTGTACCTGTCTCATCCACCACCACTGCAAAGACTATTCAGGTACTGAGGGGGATTTTTGCTGCACACGGGCTGCCAGATGTCATTGTGTCCGACAACGTCCCTCAATTCACCTCCTCCGAATTCCAAGCTTTCTTACAGGCAAACCTGATTCGTCATGCCACGTCTGCGCCTTTTCACCCGTCCACCAACGGTATGGCTGAACGCATGGTGCGCATCGCAAAGGACGCCTTGAAGAGACTCACCTACGGGGACTGGCATCACAGGTTGGCTGACTTTCTCCTGTCTTATCGCACCACACCGTCCACGTCTACAGGGAGAAGTCCAGCTGAACTTCGTTGGGGGCGCCAACTTACTACTAGACTTGACCGGTTGCATCCGGACAGACTGCCTTCATCTACCTCACATCCTAGGGCACCTAGACTACTTGTGGGTGCCCTTTGGGCTCGCAATTACGGGCCTGGTCATACCTGGGTCCCCGCTTCTGTGTCCAGGATCACAGGTCCTCTCTCCTACGAGGTTGCCCTGGACAACGGTCGTGTCCTGCGTCGGCACATCGACCAACTTCGCTCTAGGCGAGACTTTTCTGCTGAGACTCCTGGGTCTTTTCCAGGGGGGGAGGGGGACCCTTTGGAGCAAAGGGAAGGGCAAGAGCTACTGCCCATCTCCACTGAGGGAGCCACAAACGGCTCGTCCCAAGGTTCTGCAATTGCTCCGAAAAGAAAATCATGGAGCTTATCCACACAACAGGCACTCACGCCTACTCCAGCCAGGGAGTCACCCCGGGGGCATACTCACTTTCCACACACATCACACAGCACTCCAGCAACGGAGGATACCCGGGGGCATCCCAACAAATCATTCCCCGCAAGAGAGCTGGCACACAATTCCCAAGGTTGGCCTGACCTTACCCCAAATCCTACAGGGGGTCAAACATACACAGAGTTAGTCGAGGAACCAAGTCCCGACTACAACAACCCTAGCACAAATCAGGGAACACCTGAGTTTTGGGAAAGTACAGAAACCCACACGAGCCCGAACACAGAATGGGGTTCAGGGAATGGACAGCCTCCTGACGGGTCTTGGACTGACCTAGGAGGTTCTACAGAGACGCCCAGCAGTGGCTATCACTTCAAGGGGCCTGAGGGTCTACAGCTAGGTAGGACAACCAGGTCACAAAGCAACAGAAGCCCTGGCCTGACGAGCCCGGTGGGCAAACAAGCAGGCCAGGCATCGGGGCACAGTCCTTGGAAGACACCAGGGCACAATAGAGAGAACAGGCTCACGCCTCCCTCCAGTCAGGGGACTTATGCCAGTAACACAGAGCTAAGAAGGTCACAGAGAGCAAAGAAATCTCCTAAGTATCTAGAAGATTACATAACATTGCTGGCAAGGCAAAAGCCAGTAATCAGTGGGAGCACTGGGGAGCAAAATGTCATATAAAATAAATGTTGTATGTTGGTAGTAGTTTTAGCCCGGGGGAAAGGGGTGTTATGTCCCGAGCCTTTGCAAACGGCTCGGGCGTTTGCAGGCAGTCCCGGGCAGGTGCAAAGCTGCCCGGGACCAGACAGGCTGTCGCCAGCGCCGTGCGCATGCGCGGGTGCTGGCGCGGGAAAAGTAACCCATTTACCCGGGAGTTGCCTATATAAGAGGCTGCGAGGCGTTTGGGCGAGGCTGAAGCCATCTTCCTGTAAGCTGAACGCTGAATAAAAGAAACTGAGAACTCCAGCTGCTTCTCGTGTCTGTTTTCCCGCCACGGACTCAACAGGTTTCTTGGAAGACAATTTTTCCACAGATCAAGGAAAGGGAAGAGGAGTGTACAACCTAGATTCTTCGCATGTGCAGTTTACAGTAGGGTTCATGCTCCGATGAATGCCTGATGATCTGAGGTGGAGATGAAGCATTGATGCTAGCGCTGAGGAGCTGCTGCAAATATAAGGTTGATCGCTCACCCGCCACTCACCTCCAGCTGTGCAGCCCAGCTGTACAGTTCCTAATAGGCCACAGACCAGTACAACTCCATGACTGGGGGTTGGGGATCCCTGGTCTATGGAATCAACAAGAATAGAGAAGGACTAGGTGAACATTTCCTTGTTATTTTTCATTAAAAGAACTTATTGCTTAATTGCGTAATATTTTAATAGGCTAAATAGTATTATAAAATAGATATAAGATTCTCTTACATTCATGAGGGAACAAGAAGCAAAAAACCTAATAAAAGAATTTCTATATTTTCTGATCATTGAAGCTGTAACAGTTTAGTAGACTAAATAGACCTACAAACTTTATCTGTATTTAATGTTGTACTTCGATGCGCCAAATATCTGGTCGTTTTTCATTTCCCTCTAAATGTATAGGTAAAAAGGTTTATATGGCCAGAGAACTCAGAAAAATGCGATTCTGGACTGCAATAAAAAATGGTGTTTTAAGTGATTTTTTTTTAAGGTCATGCAAAGCCATATAGCAAAAGAATGAAGATAGACCTTGTTTAGCTACCACAATTGGGATCGGCAACGTGGTTGTTAAGCAAAGTGGCTGCTAAGTGAAAAAGTGACTATGCTTATGATCCTACTTTTGCTTTCCTTTGCTTTACAGATCTGCAAAGGTCATAAATGTGGGGATTGGTTATAAAATTGCCTTTTTATCACCTTTGTAACTGCAAACAAGGACTCATATAATATAAGGGAATGTACGTTGATCCGTTAGTTTGTAATGTGATCAAAAACTGCTTAATCTTTAAGATGACATCGAATTACTGATGTTGATTATGGTGGTTGGTGGTGGTTGCAAGATATTTCTCAACCCAGTTGTAGGGAAAGTTCTAACGGAACCACTTTACCCATTTGTGTAGAAAAGTTAACATTAGGATATTTTCAGTCCTGGAGTATGGTTTACATGGTCAGTCCAAGTGCATTTTTTTTTATTATGACAGGCCTTTTACGTCTCTTCCACAGTGTCTATATTTTTCATTCCCACATCTTTAGGAACTCTTCTAAACTGAGTCATTGTACCTTTGCTGCTTGTGAGCATCACACAAGTTTGTCAGTGTCATATACAGCTGACCAATGGAAGAATACAAAAAAATGGCATCCTGCCATCCACCACATATTTGTAAATCATGTTTTATATCTAACCAGTGTATTATTCCTATCAGCAATATAAAATCAGTGGCAAGTCACTAGCATAAAAATAGTCTTTAAAAGGAAGCACGGGAGCCTAGGAACAAGAAGACAAAGTTAAGACAACTGTTCCCATCAATGGGGAAATGATCTTCTCCAAAAGTCCCCCATTTCTATTAGAAAAACAGCTCTAATGTGATTTTTGTTCTAGTACAACTGTTCTCAGCTATTGGAGAAGATGGTGTAGGACGGTACATAGGAAAGCAGAGCCAGTCTATGAATGGTGCAAATGTCATATATGGAAATGCCCTTAGGTAATACTTCTTAAAACTTCTCCATCCTGGCAATCTTCAAATATAGATTTCAACAGTATTCTTCTGATTTATAAATGGGTGCTCATAGAAATAGTTGCAATCACAGGTTGGTTCACAATGCAGAATTCTGTCTTCAAATATATCAGCTTAACGTCCTTTTAATGGATCTAAGTGTTGGAACAAACAAAAAAGGTGGGGAATAAATTCAATTATAAATTAATAAATAAAATATGGAGTGTGCTCATAAATGATTAATTTGTTAATTTTCTTCTCAGTATCTGTGGGGTAATTATGTTTGTCAGTTTGTTTATAATTTTGATTTATAAGGCTGCTGTATCTCACAGCTGACTCTGAATTATGCTGTCTTTTTTCCTCTGCCGTTGATCATTGCTTTTTAGCAAAAAGCTTTAATTTCAGGGCAAGTTTCCACTGAGAATTAGGAACCTAGGTTATCCTGAGAAAGATGAACAATTAGACACAGAAAATAGAAATAAACAGTCTTTCTGCTTATTTTACCTCTTCTAACACAACATTTTTCGGCACATTTCTGTCTCACTTTGCTTATAATAAAAAGAAAGATAAACCTTATGAGACAATATTTGAATGTTGCAACTATTGTTTGTTCTTCATATTTATGACTATAGAACATTTATAAATGAAGTCCTTTACATATGTGAATCTAAGACATTTAAATTTCCCTGAACTGTGACTCTGGCCTTGAGTTAATTAATACATCAAATGCTTGTGTTATGTATTATGGAACATAGAACATAGAATAACAAATTTAGAAGGGACCTTGGAAGTCTTTTAGTCCAACTCCTGCTTGAGGTGGAGACTCTACCATTTCAGACAAGCGGCTGTTCAGTCTCTTCTTAAAAACTGACATTGATGAAGCACCTACAACGTCTGAAGGCAAGCTGTCCCACTGGTTAATTGTCCTCACTGTTAGGAAGTTTCTCTTTAATTCCAGGTTGCTTCTCTCCTTGATTAGTTTTTATCCAGTGTTTCTTGTCATGCCTCCTAGTGCTTTGGAAAATAGGTTGACCACCAACTATTATGAGAGTTGGAGCACAACCACAGTTTCAATGAAATAATAAAAACATATCTACCAGAGTTTTGTAAATCATGAGGATCAAAATCAGTCTCATCATTTTCAATAACGCACCTTTGGGATTCTTTGATGGTAAAATGAATAGTTTACTGGGGGAACAGATAAGTGAGCAGGGAGAAAAAAATAATGGCAATGAAAAGTTACATGTTAATTACTTTACAGTTGAAATATTTTGGGTGTAAAACATCTGACAGTGTTCAGAATCAACTGGTAAAACAACTTGTGCTTACATCTGAGTAGCTTGCATATCTAGTCAACATTTACTTCTTATTTAATTATGAGAGTTGGTTAGAAGAGGTCTTGAACACTGAACTTTCATGGCTTCAGATTTATTTATTTATTTTAGTTCGTATTACTTAACTATCCAACTCCCTCAGAGTTATACAGGAAGAAAGTTTGCTAAATAGAGACTGAGGTGGATGGAGGGAAAGAAAAAAGAGAAATGTCTCCCAGCCTCCTTCGTTACTGCACCCCATTTGGGTGGGACACCTCTAAACATCTGTCAGTAACTGATGAGGTTTACCCTAAGAGAAGATCACCTGGATCTTCCATGTTCCATGATTCATATGAATGTGTCAACATTTAGAGTTGTTGATAGCTGAAATATTCATGATTTAATCAACATTATTCTATGTTTGCAATGTTCTGTTGGACACAGAATCGTGTTATCTGGGAAATCAAAAATGCATCTCAAATCAAATATTTTCTCAGGGAGTTGAAAACACAGTATTCTCATCCAAAAACTTAGCCAACTGCCTATTTTTAAAAAGGATAACCTATGATGTGCATGCACAGACACAAATTATAGAATGTGGTATTGTGAATTAATTTAGCTTACTAAAAGTATAGCTCCCAACACCATCAATCTAAAACATAATTAAAATAGTATTGGTGGGGGTCTAAGCTAAGCTTTCTGGGAATGATAGATTGCATTAGTAAATTTTACAGTAATCCTTGTTTTAATGAATGCAGAACTGATTAAATCCTTCTTTCCTCATTTGGACAGCAACTGGGGAATCTTTCAGCTAAAGCTCATGTATACTGTATTGGCAGAAAACTGATTGACAGCTATAATAAATAGATGACTGCAGTTTTGTAACTAAACTAAACTAGATCTTAAAGGCTAGTGTTAAAAAAACAGTTTGCAGTTTGAGAAATATAAATTAATATTCTTTCTATTCTTCTCTTGCTTTACCAGCAAGGAACAATAAGGAAATTATTTATATGCAGTGCTTTTTTTGTAAAAAAAAAAAAAGGTGTCAGAACTCACACACATCATACAATCCGCCTTGCCTATCCTACAAGGTTCCATCCAAAAAAGGTGCCGGAACTCCGTTCTGGCCATTCTATGACAAAAAAAGGCCTGCTTATATGACTTGCTAAAATTCTTGTTCCATGTCCACAAGAGGTTGCTGTTACAGTAGGTGTTTATGTTGTCATGAAACTTCACATTTGTTTTAGCATGCATCAATGATGTAGTACTAAATTATAGTTAGCAAAATGAAAGAAGCTGATACATAAATTCCACCTAAATAGTGTCTAAAATGTATTACAATCTATATTCTAAGAAATCTTAGCTTCTTGCAGATCTTGAGCAGGGGCTAAAAAAAACAAAAAACTCTAAGATAAATGCTGATGAGTACTTGAATGAGAGTTTTCAAGGATATTTCAGTGTTGTCAGCTAGATTGGAGAGTTGAAAAGATATTTCTAAAAGAAGACAGCCATGTCTGTTGCACTGTCAAGGAAGTTACATGGATTTTGCCATCTAGTCTCTAAGAAATAAACTCATGTCATGGAAATCTTTATCTTTATTGTCATTATGGAAAAAAATTCTAGCAGGATCTGAACAATGTGGAATGTTCCCAATTTAGCACTTCATTGATAAGTTTCTTCCTTGGTCTTCCCTGTACACTCTTTCTTTTTTTGCTTGTTTGTTTATACTAATGAAGTAGATTCCATATCCCCAGGATTCTCTCTGGTGATGTCTGACTTTCATGAAGAGGTTTTCCTTGTTCTGAAAATGATACATTGCTTTGTGTTGAGTTGAGGAACTTCACCTGCTTCTCTGCTCTCTGTCCCCAGTGTGGCTAGAAGAAAAAAAGTATTTTTGGAGAACCTCTGTTTTTACAAGTCTATTCTAGGTATCTATGTCATCAATTAAGTTTTTGTTTCTTGTTCCAATCAACTTAAGTTATTGGGAAAATTATGCTTTGTCCAAATTAACTTTTGGACTATTTTGGCCTTTAACACTCCAGTGTTAACTTACAAATCTTCTCCTACGTCAGGGGCAACCTTTGGGGCCCCTAGAAGGGCCTACCACTGTTCCATGAGCTGCACTGGTTGCTGGTTTGCTTCTGGGTGGAGTTCAAAGTGTTGGTTGCAATCTTTAAAGCCCTCCATGGCATGGGTCCAGGTTACCTGAGGAACTATCTCATCCCAACGGGATGGGCCTTTCTCACCTGTGCAGGCAGAGAGAATGTGCTGTGGATCCTGTCACTCAAAGGAATTTTGGCTGGCGAGGTCCAGAAGAGGTTTTTCTGCTGTGGCTCCTGCCCTTTGTTACATATTCCCCCCAATAAGAGCCATGGACCTGGCTCTGCCACTTGGCTTGGGACTCCAACAGGAGAACATCATGCTGAAAGTGGTTGATGGACCAATAGCAAAACCCACCTCAACTCCCTTCCTCAGCCTTCCATCCTTCCAAGGTTGGTAAAATGAGGACCCAGATTGTTGGGGACAATATGCTGACTCTTTAAACCACTTAGATAGGTCTGTAAAGCACTGTGAAGCAGTTTATAAGTCTAAGTGCTATTGCTATTGCTTCCTCCCTATCTTTTTACCATACTTTTTAATTATAATCCACATTTATACTGGCAACATAAATATAATATATACATTGTTAATGTGTGTGTGTGTGTGTGTAATATGTTGGTAATGTATTGGTAGGTAGATAGATAGAT
Source organism: Crotalus tigris (assembly GCF_016545835.1). Lineage (NCBI taxonomy): Eukaryota > Metazoa > Chordata > Lepidosauria > Squamata > Viperidae > Crotalus > Crotalus tigris. Next base: position 1,031,720 of record NW_024100541.1, on the reverse strand, counting down.
AGATAGATAGATAGATAGATAGATAGATAGATAGATAGATAGATAGATGAGAGAGAGAGAGAGAGTTTTTATCGTTTTTAACCTTATAAGCTGAACAGAAGCACAATTCGAGCATATTATTAGAACTTGGAGTCACTTATAGAACAAACTTATTGCTATTTTAAGAAACTTTTTGCCATATATGTGCACAAAATAAATGTAGGAAATGTACATGTTCTTTGTTTAACTTTTCCATAAAATATGAATTTTATTTTACTTCAGTGCATATATTTAACATAGGAAGGCAGTCATAGAGGCAAATGGGAACTGTTCAAGTGTTTGTGGAATCGACTCTTGGTACTTTCTCCCTAGAATGTAAAAATGTCTGCAACCTTTAATTTACAAGTGGAAAATCAAAGACAATGTCATTGGCAAGGCTTTATCCAGAGCATAGCTCAAAATGAAGGCCACGAGGTCACTATTCACAATATACTATATGTCATTTCCCTGAAGGAATGGCTTCTGCTTCTTTGACCAGTGCAGGAACTGCTGCTTATCTTTTCACTTTTTTGCAATGAGTGCAGAAAACATGGGGGTGTCAAGGTCAGCTGTGTGAATAAATTCACTGAGATGCAATGGCAGTTGTTTTCATCTTTGGGAATGGTTAGCATCAAGAATTCTGTGAAATGATTAAACCCTTTGTCTTTTTTGTATGTACCCATTCAAAATGCATTCATTCTTTGTGTTCAAATGGATGAACATATATAATGTACAGAACTAGAGATACAACTATTGCAACTGTTTTTATTAGAATTAAATATTCTGTTCTATAAGAACTTGTTTATAATATTGCAGAGAAAAGAGATGGAGTTAAGAATATAAGGTAAAAGGTTTAGCATGTGGTTTTTTAAAAACAAGATAATTTTTTCTTCCCATTGTGATTAATCCTGAAAAAACAGCTTCAAAAATGTTTGTTGTAATAGTCCCAATGAGCAACCAATAAGAAGTTTCACCTAAATGCACCTAGACACCAGAAAGAAACTAAATGACCTTCCAAAGAATGGGAGGCAAACTTTTTGCAGGGTTACTAATATAGGCTCTCTCTGCAAGTTAATTAAGCCATTAGTCATCGGAAAGAAGAACTAAACCATTTATGGTGGACATGTGATAAAGCAAAGAAATATTGAGTAGGATTCATATTTTAATGCAGAAAATTCTTACAGTGATTATAAAGATTAAACCAGAAACTTTCCTAATGGGTCTAATGGAAAAAGACTTGGAAAAAAAAGTTTGGAACTAAGATTTTATATATGGTTACAGCAGCAAGACTGGTCTAGGCACAAAAAATGGAAGGATGTTTCGATTCCCACCATGGATGAATGGTTACAAAAGCTGATGGGATTAGCAGATATGGCTAAACTGACTGTTTTGATGAAAGGAAAGAATATAAGTAATTTCGTTTCTACTTGGAAAATGCTTCTGGACATTGTGCTTGAGGTGGAAAAAAATGATACTATGATTTTGGGTCTTATTGATTAGACTGATTTGTTGATATAGAAATGGCTAGTTCATACTACTATAGAAAAGTAAAAAGTTGACATTCGATGTTAATGCCTTATTCTACTGTAACAGAGAGTCGAAATTCAATGCCTCCCCCCTTCCTCACTTCTCTTTTTCCCCTTCCCCTGCCATTGTTCCTTATTGTTTGCTTTTGTATTTCTGTATTTTATGATATAACTTCAATGAAGGAGAGCTCGGAATCAGAATTATTGGGATTTGTGACCAGACCATTTTTTTATCATATGTTATTCATTGACAGTGAAAAAATAATAGTGATGACAACATAACATATATTGTTGTTGTAAGGACAACTGTTGATGGTAGTAGGGATGTGATATGCTTACCTAATACTTTAAAGCACTTTTTATTCTTTTTTTGGGGGGGGGAGGCAGAATGCGGATATGTTACAGAATTTAAAAGATGGAAATAAAAGCAGGTGATTGTTCCCTTAGGCATGCTTAATTGTATTCTGCCAAGATTAATTATTTTAGCATAGAGAAAGATCATCTAATGAGGGTGAAAGGTGATGATCCACTGGACCTTTTTGCTTACATCTTTCTGTCCATTGGAGGATTGCAACCTGTTCATTTTCCATTAACTGCTGCCCTCCCAAATTTGGACCATCCTTTCCTTACTGAAGCAAACAGATTACCAGTATCCCTCATTTTGTACTTACAAAGTCATGATATAGAACACTTTTAGGTCTAATAATAATTTCATGTTTTAGGTCAGGGGTCTCCAACCTTGGCAATTTTACAACTTGTGGACTTCAACTCCCAGAATTCCTCAGCCAGCATGGAAGTCCACAAGTTGTAAGTCCACAAGTTGTAAAGTTGCCAAGGTTGGAGACCCCTGTTTTAGATAACCCAATGGATTAATAAAATAATAAAGAAACAACGGAGGTTTTTCCCCGTGGTGTTTTTTTTAATGTCTTTTTAAAAATGTGATTATTGAAAAAGTTATTGCAAATTTTCAGAATGATATATGGAAACTGATGTGGTACATTCAACATATTGGCCTGTTCTGAAGCTTGAATTTCCATAATGTGACCTTTGATCAAGCTAGCTCAGTTTAGACCAGGGGTAGGCAACCTTGGCTCTTTTATAACTCGTGGACTTCAACTCTCAGAATTCCTGAGCCAGCATGGCTCAGCTTGGAAACCTCTCCCTTTTCCCTCAGCGTGGCTGGTTCAGGAATTCTGGGAGTTGAAGTCCACGAGTCATAAAAGAGCCAATGTTGCCTACCCCTGGTTTAGACTAATAATACTTCTCCCTGGTTTTTGAGCTAGAATTTAATAAATGTCCCTTGTTTGTAAATTGATTAAATGTACTTAGATGAGTTAGATAAATCAGGACTGTTAAACTTCAAATAACGCAGCAATCAGGGGAAACTGCACACTTTATATATAACATGCTAAATCATCAGAATTTTCACCATTTTATTGAGTTTGCACTAATCAGTGTGAGGTGCTTAAGGTCTTACTTTCTCTTGTTATTTTGCAATAATTATGTTTTAAAATAGTTTAATTGCAGGAAGTTTTCTTCTTTGCAAAATTAAAATAATTTACCTCATTCTTCTGAATATATATGCACTAAAAGCACATTTTGGATTTCAATTTTTTTTAACTGTTTGACTTTCCTGCAGCTTCAATTTCTATTTGAGCACAGAACAAAAAAGGAGTCATGTTGCTTTGTGCCATCCTTAGATTAAATGCATGTTAAAATCAGCCAGGATGTGAATGGATCACTATGTGTTTAAGATGTAAAGCAGATGGCTATATGTTGATTAGAGCCCCCTGATTTATATTTTATACAGATGAGATGTTTAATTTGACATCAACATTTTAAGAACATTTAACAATTAGGAGTAATAGCCATAATAACCTCTGCCTGCATATTGGTCTACTGATTTTGAGATTCTGATCGAGAATGTCTAATCTATTGAAAACTTCTGGATATAGTTCTTTAGATTTTCTCTGTTGTAACTCTAGAATTGTAGCCATTATACACAACAGTTTATGTCAGGGGTGTCAAACTGCCGGCCCACGGGCTGGTTTCATCTGCGCCCACCCCATTGCCGGCAACAGCAAAAAAGCTCCGATACGTTGCACGATGTCACATGACGTCGCGAGTTTGACATGTCTGGCTTATGTCAATGATCAGCACTAAGAATGCCTCTAAAAAGCCCCTCTCAGCTCCTCAGACAGAAAAAGTGTTAAATATGTAGGTTATTGCAGAAACTTAGGAAGCCATACATACAAAGATGCTTGGTATATTAACAACACATAGGAACTCTTTCTGCCTTCCTCTCTCTCCCTTGCTCAGTTTCTCTCTTTCCTTATCAAAGAAACATCAATTCCTATTGTATCTGCACAGTGCAGAGGCGTTAAGGTGATATGTTTCTACCAAGCAATATGGGCATAGACTTTAGGCCTAGACAGTTTTCCAGGCCATTTGTGGACAGTTTTGCTCCCATTTGCCATGATGCAGGATAGCAAGATCTCATTAGATGACACTGGTCATATCTTGAAAGAAGATCTGAATTTCTTTCATGCCTGTTACTCTCAAAGAATGGACAGGGTCCTCTGTGATATAAGTTCAGCAACCTATAAATCCTTCTGGCAAATATGAGTCACCAAAGAAGGAAGGGGACAGAGCATGATATAGGGCAGGGGTAGGCAACCTCGGCTCTTTTATGACTCATGGACTTCAACTCCCAGAATTCCTGAGTCAGCATGGCTGGGAGTTGAAGTCCATGAGTCATAAAAGAGCTGAGGTTGCCTACCCCTGATATAGGGTGTGATATACTTGAGGAAAAAGTATGTGCTGGCTGTGTTGAGTTTGAAAGTAGTCTTGACACTTATAGATTGTTTTCCATTTTTTATTTTATTTTATTTTGATTAACTCCTGTCAACTATGTGAACTAAAGTTTTCTTGGCAAGATTTTTTGGGAAATGGTTTGCCATTTGCTCTTTCTAGGGCCGAGGCAGAGTGAGTGGCCCAAGGTCATTCAGTTGGCTTTGGGTCTAAGGTAGGTCCAGAACCCAATTTCTAGCCAGGTGCCTTAATCAAGCTGGCTCTTCTCCAAATTATTGTGGTTTTTAGTTAAGATTATGAGAAGGTAGCTTAGCAACAACTACAAAGGATCCAATATGAAACAAATTTTCAAGATGTCTTTCATAGGACAGGTTAGGCAAAGGACAGAAACTATACTGGCCAATCTTGTAGATCAGTGGTTCTCAACCTGTGGGTCAGGACCCCATTTGGGGTCAAATGACCATTTCACGGGGGTTGCCAAACAACGCAGTCCGCCATTTTTTTCCCCTTTTCCTTAGCTGTTCTACTCTCTTTTATTCTATTGGCTTTTGAAAGCCAACAGAATAGACTCTCTTGAATAGAGTCTAATTCTATCGGCTTTCAAAAGCCAATAGGAATTGTCCAGGTTGTCTCTGCCCTGCTGAGCCTGCTAAAAGTCCCATTCTGCAAACGGTGCTGCACCAGTTGAGAGTCCTCGACTTATGACCGGTTGGGGGTCGCGACATTAAAAAGGTTGAGAACCACTGTTGTAGCTCAACTGTGTGATTTGAGGTTTGCACCTTCCATTGCTATTGATATGATAACATTTTGGACTCTTGCAAAGGTAGGGGACATTATTTTGCAGTGATCCTTCTCTTTTCCTAGTTGGAGGAGAAGAAACAAGGCCCTTAACACTCTGTGACTTGGGGTGCTTCAAGAGTTGGCCCTCTTTCCAATTTTGTCTATCTTCCCTACAAAGGTGCTTGGAAAATCATCCATTGATTTGGGATTAGAGATCATCAGCATACTAGTGATACCTATAGAAAGGTATTAAGGTACAGGTATTAAGATGGCCTTAATAGACACATGCAAGAACTCTTGGTTAAGCAAAAGGGGCTAAAACATTTTAACCTGTAAAATAATAGATTGAAAAATAACCCTTATTAACCCATAACATACAATATCATATTTCAAAGGAGCTCGCCTCCCTGATTCTAGGTGGAGAGGAGATACAGCACAATCTGACTTGCAAGATCAATGTGAGCCCACTGGTAGCTCAAAGCAGGAAATCAACTTCACAAAAAACCAAAAATTATGTTTATTGAGATTGGCTATAATGACATAATTGTTCATGTCTCACTGTGGATAGCAACATACATGGGGAGTGAAGTAGAAGTATTAGGACAGTTTTATATTAATACTCTAAACTGTCTAAAGTCCTATGAATTGCGCTGTATATAAATCATTATAATACATTTTAAAGAGTCGGATCCAAAGTGCAAATTGTGAAACTTTTCTCCTTTTTCTTGTTAATCCTTTTGGTTGGACTTTACTTAGTCTCAAAGCTTTCTATTTTAAACAAAAACAAAAACTTGAGGATGAGGGGCTTCTATTACCATCCTCACCATTTTCATTTAAGGCTAATTTCTGCACTTATCTTCTTTAGACTCAAATCCAACACTCAGCACGTTCTGTTATTATGTTTAGCTTGATGTCACAATAACCTGTTTTCTTGTTTCCCATAGTCACTTGTTTGTGGCAGTTGCCATATTTATCTAGGCATATCTGCTTCTCAACAGATCGTGAGTTCTATATCTTCAGAAGTAGATGGAGATGATTATCTTGAAAATCTCAACTTGTGCATCAGAGATGGGATATTCAAACATTTTACAACAAATAAAATAATACATTTGATTAATTTTACTGATTTGTGTATCTTCCTTTGACTTTTTGCAGTATTTTCTGCTTCCTGTCCTAAAGGATTTGGGGAGGGAAGGGACTTCCAAAATGAAGATTGCCTAGGAATTAGAATTGCTCATATTTTTCATTTAAGCAGGACTACTTTGCCTCCATTAAATGAAAACCATGAAAAATTCACATGTACTTGTTTTTCCTATTTTTTATATGCAACTCTAAAGAATTTAAAGATTAATATCCTATCAAAATCATCTCTGGTTGGGGGACAGGAGAGGTCTGTAAATGTCTATAGTTTCAGGAATGAAGGCAAAGATACATGTCCCAGGATAATGTTGAAGGATCCAATCTGGGTGGGTCACCTGGCCAGAGGTTTAGTCTTCCAAGCTTTCAGATTTGTGTTGGAGCCATTCTTCAGGAAACTTCTCTCTAGCCTTTCTATAGTTTCCTCATGTCACATCTGTGGGAAAATCTGAGTTTCTGTGGAGCAGAAGAATTTGTACTTCAACTAATTAGAGATCAAATGAAGGATGGAAGAAGAGAAAAAGAATAAGATGAAGGTATATTTGAACTGTAGGATCGCAGATCTCTCAAAGCAGTGAAGGCAAGCCAGAAATAAAACATGTTATTGCACTGGGTCACATAGCAGCAATGATGAACGTGAGCCGAATATGGAAATGCAAAGTTATTAGGCTGGCAACCAAATAGAGGTTAGTCTGCTCTATTGTGTTCCCTGTAGCTACCTATGGTTGTGAAAGTTGGACCTTAAGAAAGCAAGACAGGAAGAAAATCATTGAGCTGTAGTGCTGGAGAAGGCTCCTGTGTATTCCTTGGACAACAAAGGTGACAAACCAGCAAGTACTGAAACGCATAACACCAGATATGTCACTGGAAGGCAAAATCACAAAACTGTGTCTCGCTTATTTTAGCCATGTCATGCAGGGGAATTCACTGGACAAAGCTATTATGTTTGGAAGAGTTACCTGACACCAGCCAGAGCATAGAAAAACTCAAAGAGGTAATGTAAGATCAGAAGGTATGGAGACACTTGGCCCATACAATCACAAAGACTCATACACAAACTGAATGGATAACATCATTATCATATTTCAACTGACTAAGTCCCAGACAAAATAATATGTTGAGAGAATCTGTACAACAAGGGCCAATTTTTTATGTGCTAGGGACCAACCGTCTCCTTGGCATTAATGGGCCAAAATGTTTTCTCACAAGATCAAAAATATGAACAAGGCTGTCAAAAATGCAAGCAGAAGGCAAAGAAAGGATAAGATAAACTTATGAGCTTTAGTTTAAGATACAAAAACAAGTATTTCAGAATATTTTCAGGGCATGATGGTGCATCTGGAAGACATGAGTGCTACTGGGATAATATTACGTATCATGATAGAAACTGATTTCATATGTATTAAGTTTAAATTGTTCTTAGAGCTGCAGTGTTTGGATTTTTGTATTTTAGGAGCATTTTTTGTGTGACTCATTTATAGAATTTACTTAATTGCTGAACTAAATCTGTTCTCTCTGAATGCATATTTTTTTCATTTTGTTCAAAGCACATTTCCGTTCATATTTAAAAGTTAGCATTATCTCAGCAGGCAGTCCATTTTTCTTTAAAAAGAAGCATTTTCCCAATTAAAATCTGCAACAATGCTGAAGACATTAAATGAATAGGATTTAAGTATCCAATATCTTCCAGGAATGTCATAATACACTTGGGATATTCCAGCCTTGAATATCTTCTTTGATAAGTTGGTACAGTCAGTCATCATATACAGAAAAATCATTAAAAAATGCTTCCTATGACAAATGTAAAGAAAAAGATAGGAGACAGGCAGAGAGATGATAAATTATTAAATGACTGAAGAGTTTTCTAATAATTAAAATTCAATTAAATTGGCTAATTGGATTTAATTAATTGGTTATAAGATTAAAACACTATTATATAGTGCATTTAATGTGTAGATATTGGGACAAAGGGACAGAAACAGAAGTATTTAGTCTAGCAGTTGTCATCTAATAGTGAATGAATCAGTCAAAATGAATTGAATTTATGGGGCTATTTAACGCACACACACATACACTGCTACTAGCAAAGGACAAAGCAGAACAAGGTGTGAATTGTGAGAGTCATGAGAAAAGACAGAGAGGATTAAAAAAGGAATTTATTCATATTTACAATATTTATTAGTTGCCGCCATCAAGTGAAGTCTGCCATTTTGCAACAAGCGATGTCTTATCAAGAAAGAACCACTGAGGAAGTTAAAGGAGAGAAAGTAAATAGAGGGCATTTAGGGCAGATAGAGAATAAAAGGGAAGATGGAAAGCATAATTTCAGAAGTTCATAGGCAAAGGAATGGCAAGAAGACGGCAAAGAAAAAGGGCTTTCTTTGTATGAGAAGGACCATGTTTCACATTGGGGAGAGTTCCATTTGAGTAAGTTTATCAAATTACTGAAAAAAGGCAAACGTAACTTAGTTTGCTTGATCAGAGGACTACAATAACTGTTTATCAAAAGGATAGATTTGTGGGCTGTTCAGTAGTTTTGATTCATTGTCCAAAGTATATTTTGAAGAGTAACAGAATAATAGAGCTGGAATGGACCTTAGAGGTCTTCTAGTCCAACCCTGGTCAAACAGGAGACCCAATACCATTTCAATATCCAATATCTTCTTAAAAATCATCAGTGATGGAGCACTCACAACTTCTGAAGTCAACTTGTTCCACAGATTAATTGTTCTCACTATCAGGAAATATCTCCTTAGTAATTAATTAATTAACAAGTTAAATAATTGAATTTTGTGTAGAAAGAAATTGGACTTATTATACATTTAATTGTAAAACAATTGTAATAACAATGGCAATTGCAACAAATTTAGTGACCTTTCCACAAATATCCAGTCACCCGTTGGCCTTTTAGAGTTTGAATCTAAAGTGTCATGCAAACTCTATATGTGTTTGTTTGTCTTTCTTTAAAGACAAAGTCATTAAAATCAACTAGCAATCTGAATAAAAATAGCAAAGAAACAAAAGTTATTGATTTAAATAAATAAAAATAGTTTTAAATTCTCTGGCTATCTAAGACACCTTGTTCAAGAAATATTTAAATGTAAGTTAACAAAGAGACCAACTACCTAAAAGAAACTTGCAGGTTCATGCCAATATTTTCACAGTTGTACAGCATAGCAATTTTCTATAGTTTAATCACTTTTGTGATTATACTTTCTGTGATGATGCTCTGGCTGGAATGCAGTATTGCAGGCCAACTCTGCACATTGTCAGGAGTTCAATCCGATGGACTCAGGTTTCCATCCTTCCAAGGTCGGTAAAATGAGCATAATATATTGGGAGCAATATGCCGATTCTGTAAACTGCTTAGAGAAAGCCTCAAAACACTATGAAGTGGTATATAAGTGTAAGTGCTATTGTTTTTGCTATTTTTCACTCTGCCAAGGAAGTATTGGTAAAATAGTCTGACATTAATTAATTAACAGTTTTCCATTCATATTTCCAATTCATATATTGCATCTTCTGTGCAAGCTGACAAAAAATAAAATAAAATAATAAAAATAATAAAATAAAAAGTAAAAATAAAATAAAACAAAATAAAATAAAATAATAAAAAACAAAATAATGTTGCACTTGTCCCTTGGTTTTATTACCACTGTTTTTCCCCATTATTATCTTTTCAGCCAGTAACTTTATCAAGCTTATTTCTTTATCTCAACAACACCCCAGTGTCATATTGCAACCTTTCTCGGCAAGACAGTAGAGACAACAGACAGAACAGAACATTGTGCACCAGAAGGTTATAATAATTATAACCAATACAAATGATATGGGAGAGTTTAATTCTTATATTTTTGTTGAACTCAATGAACATGTTATGCTTGTTCAGTGGTATTGCTTCCAATGCATGGTATTAAAATTACAAAACAGACAAAAATAGAACTTGAATAAGAGAGATGCTTGGAACTGAATGATGACGGCTAAAATCGGCATGATCACCCAGCTGACAATTTATCTACTTTCACATGACTTATATTGCAAATTTAAGGTGATTAAAACAACATGCAAAAACCAATCATAATAATAGCAGTATTAAATTAATATTAAAATAGAATGGAGTTAAATTATTATTAAAGGGAAATTAAAGATTACTACTACTATTACTACTACTACTACTACTACTACTACTACTACTACTACTACTACTACTATGAAGAAGTTGGAAGAACCTTGGAGGTCATCTAGTCCAATCTCCTGCTCAGGCAGGAAACCCTATACCATTTTAGACAAATAGCTGTCCAATCTCTTCTTAAAAACTTCCAGTGTTGGAGCATTCACCGCTTCTGGAGGCAGGTTGTTCCACTGGTTAATTGTTCTAACTGTCAGGAAGTTTCTCCTTAGTTCTAGGTTGCTTCTCTCTTTGGTTAATTTCCCTCTGTTGCTTCTTGTCGTGCCTTCAGGCGCTTTGGAGAATAGCTTGACTCCCTCTTTTTTGTGGCAGCCCCTGAGATATTGGAACACTGCTATCATGTCACCCCTCATTCTTCTCTTCATTAAACTAGACATAGCCAATTCCAGCAACCATTCCTTATATGTTTTAGCCTCCAGTCCCCTAATCATCTTTGTTGTTCTTCTCTGTACTGTTTCTAGAGTCTCAACATCTTTTTTACATCGTTGTGACCAAAACTGGATGCAGTATTCCAAGTGTGGCCTTACCAAGGTATTGTAAAGTGGTATTAACACTTCATGTGATCTTGATTCTATCCCTCTGTTAATGCAGCCTAGCACTGTGTTGGCTTTTTTGGCAGCTGCAGCACACTGCTGGCTCATATTTAAGTGATTGTCCACTAGGACTCCTAGATCCCTCTCACAGTTGCTACTATTGAGCAAGGTACCACCATACTATACCTATACATTGGGTTTTTCTTGCCTAAATGTAGAACCTTACTTTTTTCACCTTCCTGCCTATAAATTATTGCAGGGGACACAAATCTCTGTTCAGGAGGAATGGGAAATGTTACTGTTATGTCCCGAGCCTTGCAAACAGCTCGGGCGTTTGCAGGCAGTCCCGGGCAGGTGCAAAGCTGCCCGGGACCAGACAGGCTGTCGCCAGCGCCGTGCGCATGCGCGGGTGCTGGCGCGGGAAAAGTATCACATTTACCCGGGAAGCGTCTATATAAGAAGCTGGGAGGTTTTGGGAGCTGATGAAGCCATCTACTTGTAAGCTGAATGCTGAATAAAGGAAACTGAGAACTTCAACTGCTTCTCGTGTCTGCTTCCCGCCAAGGACTCAACACTGGCGACGAAGGTGGGATGCCTTGCACTACCTGGAAAGGAAGAAGTGTAAGCTTACCCAAGGAGTCCTGAGCGGCGGAAAGGAACGGCGTCGACTCGGCAGCTGCCCGCCAATCCGGTGCGCATTCGGGGGTAGACTGGCTGATAGACCCATCTCCTGAAGATCTGAAGATGGCGAAAATCGGAAGGCTTTCGGAATTCGACGTCTCACATCCAGAGCGGTGGGAGTCATACGTAGCCAGGGTGGAGAACTACTTCAAGGCAAACCAAGTGAGGGAAGAGAGCTTGAAGGCTGCCACCCTGCTTTGTGTTTGCGGTCAAGACGCCTTCGACATCGCAGAAAACCTTGCAGCACCTGTTCCAGTAGAGTCTGTCAGCTACGCAGATCTGAAGAAGCTACTGAAGGAGCACTTCCACCCCAAGATGTCCGTCATCGCATGGCGCCACACCTTCGAGCAGAGGGATCAACGGCCCGGTGAGTCGGCCAAAGAATTCATCGCCGCATTACGGAAGGCCGCCAAGCACTGCGAGTTCAAAGACCTCGAAGAACGACTGAGGGACCGATTCGTGTGCGGGTTAAGGCATCGAGATCTACAACAGAGACTTTTCGCTAAAGAAGAACTGTCCTACCAAGATGCCTTAAGGGAAGTCACCGCAGAAGAAGCAGCAGGCGGCGCTATCAAGAACATGCGGCCGATCAGAAACAGTCCAGAGGTTGCATCCGTGCACCAGGAAGACGCCCAAAGGAACTCCGAGGAGGATCCGGACGAGGAAGTCGACCGTCTCCACCCCACGACGGAAGAAAAACAGAAGGGAAGCTCTTCAGCTCCGCTCAAGTGCATCGGCTGTGGAGGTCGCCACAGGAGAACCGACTGCAAGTTCCGCTCCGCTACCTGCCGGGCATGCAGCAAACAAGGACACATTGCAGCTGTGTGTCTGGGCCGACGAAAGGTACAACCTCAGGAAGAACTGCGCCTGAAAGGTACCAGATTCCCCAGCCAGAATAGGGTAGGGTTTTGCGCTTCGCGAAGAAGCATCCTTAGGACAGGCACACACAAGCCCATTAAGAAAAAGCTGTCACTCAAGGTGAAGCTACAAGGGGTTCCATTATCTATGGAACTAGACACAGGGTCTGCCTTTTCAATTATCTCCTTGCATACATTTAGGAAGATTTGTTCCGGTAGTGGAACTCAGGCCAAGTTAAGGCCTTCTGACATTGTGTTAACAGATTTTCAAAATTCAAGAGTGTGTGTTAAGGGGGAGGCCACCCTTAACGTGCAATACAAGAGTTTTGAAGGTCCACTAGACTTATTAGTAGTAGGGGGTGAACGAACGAGTCTCATAGGACTCGATTGGTTTGAGGCCCTGGGGATACACGTCACAGGACTCAACAGCTTACAAACACTCGACCTACAGGAAGTCTGCAAAGAATTTGCAGATGTTTTCAGCCCCCAGCTGGGCACATTCAAAGGACCCCCTGTGTCCTTAAAGCTAGACCCCACTGTCACTCCCATTAGAATTAAAGCAAGAAGGGTCCCTTTTGCTTTAAAGAGTAAAATTGACACTGAGTTAGACAAACTGATTCAACAGGGAATCCTAGAACCTGTTGATTCCAGTCCTTGGGAGACCCCCATTGTCACGCCTCTAAAGGCAAATGGGGACATTCGCATTTGTGCTGACTACAAATGCACTCTGAATAAGGCATTGCAGCAACATGCCTATCCTGTTCCTGTGGTCAGTCATATTCTGGCCTCCCTCAAGGGGGGGCGCGTTTTTGCAAAGCTTGACCTAGCTCAAGCGTATCAACAGCTGCCTGTTGATGATGATGCTGCTATAGCTCAGACTATTGTGACCCACAGGGGAGCCTTTAAGGTAAAAAGGCTGCAGTTTGGAGTGAATGTCGCTCCTGGGATTTTCCAAAGCGTAATGGAAAACACACTACGGGGTATACCAGGGGTTTGCCCCTACTTTGATGATGTCTTAATTGCAGGAGACTCCACACACATTCTAGCTGAAAGGCTAAGGGCTGTTCTGTTAAGATTCAGGAAGTCAGGCCTCAAGCTCAAAAAAGACAAATGCAAGATTGGGGTGCCTTCTACTGAATTTCTGGGGTTCAAAATTGATGCTGCTGGGATTCACCCTGCTGAATCCAAACTAACAGCTATTTTAGAAGCACCTAGGCCAAAGTCCAAGGCCGAACTTCAGGCCTTCCTGGGCCTCCTGAATTTCTACAATTCTTTTCTTCCACATAAAGCTAGTGTAGCTGAGCCTCTTCACAGGCTACTAGACAAACAAGCAGTGTGGCAGTGGTCACATACACATGAGGCTTGCTTTAACAAAGTCAAGGCCTTGCTCACTTCTAACAGTGTACTTGCACATTTCAACGAATCTCTTCCTGTGTGCATCGCATGTGATGCGTCCCCTTACAGGGTAGGAGCTGTCCTGAGCCACCTCAGGTCTGATGGAACTCAGGTTCCTGTTGCATTTTACTCCAGAACATTGTCTTCTGCTGAGCGCAACTACGCTCAGATAGACAGGGAGGCTCTGGCTGTTGTTGCTGGAATTAAAAGATTCCACGATTTTCTATATGGCAGGCATTTCACGGTCTTTACTGACCATAAGCCTCTGCTGGGACTGTTTACCACACGTAAGCAGACTCCCCAAATCATTTCCCCTAGAATGCTTAGGTGGTCTATTTTTCTGTCTGCATATGATTTTTCTTTACTCCACAAGCCTGGGAAAGAAATGGGCCATGCTGATGGCCTCAGTAGATTGCCTCTGCCAGTAGTAGAAGCTGACCCTGCGCCAGCTGTCAACATTCTATCAATCCAAGCCTTGCCCGAGCTCCCTCTTTGTGCCAGGGATGTTGCCGCTGAAACAGGTACAGATCACACACTTTCACGTGTCCGTTCCTGGGTTTTGTCCGGTTGGCCTGAGCACTGCCCTAGTCCTGAGTTTCAGAGTTTCTGGTCCAAAAGAAACAAGTTGTCCCTTTCTCAGGGTTGTCTGCTTTGGGGAAACAGAGTTGTCATTCCCTCCTCAATGAGGACTAGGGTCTTAGAATCCCTCCACGAGGGTCATCCTGGCATTGTTCGTATGAAGGCTCTTGCACGCAGCCACTTGTGGTGGCCTGTTTTAGATAAGGATATTGAGGCTAAGGTGCATGCATGCCACCTGTGCCAACGATCTCGCCCAGAGATGCCCCAAGCTCCCGTGCATAAATGGGAGGAAACGCAGTCCCCATGGTCTAGGGTGCACATTGACTACGCTGGGCCCTTTCAGGGCCAGTTCTTCTTGGTCCTTGTTGACAGCCATTCAAAATGGCTTGAGGTTGTGCCTGTCTCATCCACCACCACTGCAAAGACTATTCAGGTACTGAGGGGGATTTTTGCTGCACACGGGCTTCCAGATGTCATCGTGTCTGACAACGGCCCTCAATTCACTTCCTCCGAATTCCAAGCTTTCTTACAGGCTAACATGATTCGTCATGCCACGTCTGCACCCTTCCACCCGTCCACCAACGGTATGGCTGAACGTATGGTGCGCATCACAAAGGACGCCTTGAAAAGACTCACCTACGGGGACTGGCATCACAGGTTGGCTGACTTTCTCCTTTCTTATCGCACCACACCGTCCACTTCTACAGGGAGAAGCCCAGCTGAACTTCGTTGGGGGCGTCAACTTACTACTAAACTTGACCGGTTGCATCCGGACAGACTGCCTTCATCTACCTCACATCCTAGGGCACCTAGACAACTACTTGTGGGTGCCCCGGTTTGGGCTCGCAATTACGGGCCTGGTCATACCTGGGTCCCCGCTTCTATTTCCAGGGTCACAGGTCCTCTCTCCTACAAGGTTGCCCTGGACAACGGTCGTGTCCTGCGTCGGCACATCGACCAACTCCGCCCTAGGCGGGACTTTTCAGATGAGACTCCTGGGTCTTTTCCAGGGGGGGAGGGGGACCCTTTGGAGCAAAGGGAAGGGCACGAGCTGCTGCCCATCTCCACTGATGGAGCCACAAACGGCCCATCCCAGGGTTCCGCGAGAGCTCCGAACAAGAATTCTATGAGCCTACCTAACTACCAGGCATCCACGCCTACTCCAGCCAGGGAGTCACCCCGGGGGCATACTCACTTTCCACACACATCACACAGCACTCCAGTCACGGAGGATACCCGGGGGCATCCCAACAAATCATTCCCCGCAAGATAGCTGGCACACAATCCCCAAGGTTGGCCTGACCTTACTCCAAATTCTACAGGGGGTCAAACATACAGGGAGGTGGTCGAGGAACCAAGTCCCGACTACAACACCTCTAGCCCAAATCAGGGAGTAACTGAGTTTTGGGAAAGTACAGAAACCCACACAAGCCCGGACACAGAACGGGGTTCAGGGAATGGTCAGCCTCCTGACAGGTCTTGGACGGACCTAGGAGGTTCAACAGAGACGCCCAGCAGTGGCTATCACTTCAAGGGGCCCGAGGGTCTACAGCTAGGCAGGTCAACCAGGTCACAAAGTGACAGAAGCCCTGGCCTGACGAGCCCGGTGGGCAAGCAAGCAGGCCAGGCATCGGGGCACAGTCCTTGGAAGGCACCAAGGCAAAATAAGGAGAACAGGCTCACATCTCCCTCCAGTCAGGGAACTCATGCTAGTAACCCAGAGCTGAGAAGGTCACAGAGAGCAAAGAAGTCTCCTAAATACTTAGAGGATTACATAACATTGCTGGCTAAACAAAAGCCAGGTAACGATAGGAGCACTGAGAAGCAGAACACTGCATAAAATAAATGTTTATATGTTGGTAGTAGTTTTAGCCCGGGGGAAAGGGGTGTTATGTCCCGAGCCTTGCAAACGGCTCGGGCATTTGCAGGCAGTCCCGGGCAGGTGCAAAGCTGCCCGGGACCAGACAGGCTGTTGCCAGCGCCGTGCGCATGCGCGGGTGCTGGCGCGGGAAAAGTATCACATTTACCCAGGAAGCGTCTATATAAGAAGCTGGGAGGTTTTGGGAGCTGATGAAGCCATCTACTTGTAAGCTGAACGCTGAATAAAGGAAACTGAGAACTTCAACTGCTTCTCGTGTCTGCTTCCCGCCAAGGACTCAACAGTTACCATTTCAAGAATGGAATATTCGAGAGAATTCTGATTTGTGCCAGCCATCAACTGGATAATTCCATTTTGGGGGTAATTTAGTTGTTTTCAGAATTAAGGCAGCCTGCATTATCTTGAACACCTTTATAAGAAATTTGGAACTACTTCTAATTTAAAAGTTTTATTCCTGGAGGTAACCAAAAAAGAGCATGGTCCTAAGGAAATTTGGTATGTTGCAAAAGGGGAATGGAACATTCAGTATGTGAATTTGTGCATTGCTTGAAAATTCTATAAGCAAGTTTCTCTGTACTAATGGGAATTAATCTGCTTTGTGCAATGAATTGGACTTTTAAAGATACATGCAATCTCTAAATATGTCCAGATGGGAAGATAAATATTTCACATAAGCTGATCTTAAATACATTTATTGCTGCTTTGTAATATGCTCAATTAATGACAAAATGAACTCCGCATAAAAATATTGTTAACATCCTAAAGAAACAAGATCCATCAAAGTGGGTCATTGTTCTGACTGTCCGTAAGGTAAAGATTCCTTTTCATTGTCCATCTATCATCTCAAGAAATTATGGCAGAGAAGACAGGATAAACTATAAAGTTCTGTTCGGATATGAAACACAAAAAATAAAATGGAAGCAAGTAGCGCACAGTTCTAATGAAAATGGAGAGAGGAAGTAATTAAGATTTTGAGCAACAAAGCAAACATTAAGCTGCATGAGCTGGCTATCACAGAAGATTATCTGTATCCCGTTCAATATTTTTCCTCTTTCATGGTCAATATTTGAAAATGATAGCAGGTTGCCCTCTATGCCATTCTTTTTGCAAACAAAAAAATAAGGTTGTTAATGCCACTTTTCATCAGCTGGGAAAATAAACCTTCACATGAATCTGATTATGATATGTCAGAACAACTCTGCTACTGTATTAGGCACTTTTGCTTTGCTCTGCACTTGCCAAGCCAATCAATTCTACATGACACAATTTAATTAACTGAGTTGTTGGCCAGGACTGCAGTAAATATGTTTTCAACAAGACCGCCACTGATAGTTAATGCAGTGCAGTTTTGTAGTAGCCTGGGTCTCTTGGGAGGGCATTACCTTTATTACCTGTCTATTGCTCAGTGCATAGTACAGATGCCTAGCAAATAATGAACTATTCTCTTGTTTGCTATTAGGTTCACTTAATATTGTGTAAAAATTGCTGCTGATTTCAGCACAATTCCCGAAAAGGGGGAAATTGCACCACAAAGAGCAGTAAAAGCAAACTGATAATCCTTAATTATTCTCATTAGGTCAAGAGTTATAACAAGTGATAGATATAACAGCTTATTTAGTGTTTAGGGGAATGCATACCAAAGAAAAGAAGAGTCAGAGAGTAAAACATGTCCAGAAGAGGTCAACAAAGGTGATGAGGAATATGGAAGGTCATGTCTTATGAGGATAGATTGAGGGAGCTGGAAGAGTGTTCGAGAAAGAGTGGATATGATTAAAAGGCAATATCATTGCAAAAGGGAATATTAGAAGGGAGGGCTGTTATACGGAGATTGGAGAATATTTGGTTTTTGCACAAGAATGATTATTTGCTCTCCTCCCAACACCAAAGACTCGCACAATTTTTACTGTGAAATGGAGTGAGGAATAAGAAAGGAAGATACTGCAACCTTTCTCCCTAATTACAAATGTGACATTTGCCTGTCATTCCACTGGTAAATTTGGTTTGGCAGATTTGAGGAAGAACAGATGCAACACTCACTTCATACCTATCAGATATGAAAGCTGTGCATCACTTTGGAGGAACAATTTACTTTACTGGAGCCTGAATAAACCCCCCTTTTTGAAAGGGGAAAAAAGGAAAAAAACATGTTGTTTCCTTTCATTGGACATCTTATTTTGAAACAAAGTTCATTGTCAAAGAAGGTGAGGTCTGCTTTGACTTTTCCCAGTGCATAAAAGCTGTATAGCCCCAAATGAGGAAGAATAATTTTAGGGTGATTTGTTATCTTTAATTCTGTGTGGGATGATATTCTCCAGCCTGAGCTGGTGCATGATCTGGATTTTCCTGGAATCTCAACTCGTTGTCAGCCAATTGTATCCTTTCCTAGATTGAGGGAAGAAATGCTTATGGTTATTCATGACTGAATCATCTCCCAGATGATATTAATGATGACAACGATGAAGAGGAGGAGGAGGAGGAGGTGGTGGTGGTCATTCTTTCAGTTGAGTCCAACTCTTGGCCAGGTCTCTCCACATCTTCCAATCTTGTTATACTTCTTTGAGTTGTTCTATACTCTGGCTGGTGTCAGCTTTGATGGTGTCCAGCCATCATGTTCTTTGACAGCCTAGTTTCTTTTTAACACTAACTCTTTCAAACATAATTGCTTTCTCCAGTAAATTCCCTCACATGACATGACCAAAATAAGTGAGACACAGTTTTGTGATTTTACCTTCAATGACATGCCTGGGTGTTATGCACTTCAGTACTTGCTTGTTAGCAGTGGTGGGATTCAAATATGTGAACAACCAGTTCTCTGTGTGGATGCCACTTCTGGAAGTCCATTCTGGGCTTGGGCAACAATAAATTAGCTACCGGTTCTACCAAACTGGTGCAAACAGGCTGAATCCCACCACTGCTTGTTAGTCATCTTTTCTGTCCAAGGTATTTCCCCTGTAGACTACTGCAATGTGCTGCCCATGGGGCTGTCTTTGAAGAGCATTCAGAAACTGACCTAGACTAAAATGCAGCAGCACAGATAATAGTAGAAGCACTTCAATATGGCCATCCAACACCACTGTTGGATGAGTTACTTGGCTTTCAGTAGACTTCTGGCTGCAATTCAAAATGCTAGTTGTCATCTTTAAAGCTTAGATGGCACCGGACCAGGTTATCTACCTATCCCTAATGGTTTCTAGCCATTGTATTAGATCTGGCAATTTGGGCTGGCTGCTATCACCATCAGTAAAACAGTGTCTTCTCATGGGGCCTCAGAGCCATGCATTCTCTTTCACAGAACCTCTCTTATGGAATTTTGTATTGTATTAAGTTTTATTTTCTTCACCACCCAGACTTCCTTCTGATAGATAGGTGGCTGTATAAGTTTGTTCAATAAGTAATAATAATAAAAAAAGAAATAAAATTCTGTGCCTTGCTCTACTGAGTATTAGGAGTTAGAGTTTGTTGGAGGGTCACACTATTTCTGTTTCTCTAAAACTGTCAGGCCAAGAATGACATAAAAAAATCCAGCTAATGTTCAGTTCTTTATTTACATACACCATAAAAACAGAATCTTGCCAGATTAAATATATGCTACTGTAACTTAATAGATATACCCTGGGAAATTCTAGGAAGTAGCCATCCTAAATCTTTTCCTTTTTCCACAGTCCATATCTAGACAGACTATCTTTTCTCATCCCCCTCTTGGTATGTGCAGACTCCTTCCTGGGAAACTGTTGTCTTACTGTCATTTCCCCCTATATAGACACATTCCATCAAATCAATTTCTGGGACCATTTTATTTCTTTTTAAAAAAAAATGATGGAGACTAAAATGAAATGTTTTATTTATGTCTATGTAACTGTAGTGATCTCTTCTGAATTAAACAACACTTATACAAACCATTCATATTGAAAAAAGTAAGCTTCTGACATTAGTTGATTCATGTTCCTTTTGGATTATTCCAGAGTCATGGAATATGATCATAAACCTACCACTGATCATGGACATTAAGATGTTCTCAAAGCCTTGGAGAAATGAGAGAGAAGTGATGGGGCTGCCAAATGTTTAGAATATTTTAAGTAAATTAGCTGCATCCCTCTCTAAGAGCACACATGCATACATGCAAATCTAAGTCATTTAATTGTGGTAATACTTTTCTTGAGGCATAGTTGCATAATTTCCTGTAGGAATAAGCTCCAAACAGACCTGTATTAAAAAGAAAAGGAAAAACACACAATGATAACTTACAGAAGCTGTCATTAGCACTAAACATCCTTTTGATGGGTACAACCATGATTAAATTATTAATCAAAATTTGGAGTGCAGATGTTAATCAGCTAATCACATAGATTAATGCTTTCACTAGAACTAAAGAATAACTTTAAAAAAAATAGCTCCTTGTCCTCCCAACCTATTAAAAAGGAGACACAGAAACATGTGCCAGGATCCATCTGGTAGTAAAGGAATTTCTTGTTCCTCTCCCCTGCATTTTTTTTTCACTGTATGTCTGCCATACCATCTGGGTCTGCCATTCATTTTTAATTGGCTGCAACATACAATATCTGATGAACTGCATTTCATAAAAATGAAATACAATGTGAATTTGCATGAGTCTTACTGTACCTGCCTATTATTTTGCTTAAGACATTGGCAGATAGGAAAGGAAGAATTTCATGACACTTGCAGTGTAGATCAGGAATGTTTAACTTGTGGGCCTAAGGCTACATTGGTTGTCAGTGCCCCTTTTTGCAACTAATTGAGGCTCCTCAGATATAATAGTTGCAAACCAACAGTACAAGCTTCTTACCATTTTGAGAACTAGTGTAGAAATCTGAAACTGGTGTAATCCTAAAACAGACATCTTTTACTTAAGAATCAAAGAAAACCTACAACCAACCTCCAATGCTGCTCTACTTTCATGTTTGGAATGCCCCTATCCACTTTTATTCTTTTGTAGCTTCAAATGTTGGCCACCTGATGATCAGAGTCTGGATTCTAATTTGGACAAGTCCCTGCAGTTTTCATGGCAAAATTTCAGAAGTGGTTTGAAGTTGCCTTCTTCCTAGGGGCTGAGAGAAAGTGACTAGCCCAAGGTCACCCACTAGCTTTATACTTAAGGCAGAACTAGAATTCATGGTCTCCCATTTTCTAGCCTAATGCCTTAACAACTGCACCAAACTGGCTCTACTCTTGTCAGAGAAAATTAAAATAACAACCCACTAACTTTCATGAATACCCTCATCAGCAGAGAAATAATAGCAAATTAGAAATGAAAGTCTATCAAAAAAAACAACAACCCATACTAACCAAGTGTCCCATTATCAAAGTTACAGCCCAGCCTTCCACAAGAGGAGCTGTGTAAGAACATTATTCAGAATAGCAGAATAATACAAATGCACTGCAGCAATTTAGAACACCAGAAAAAGGAAACAGACTGCCTATACCAACAAAATAGATGCCCATGCAAAAAGTCCCTGATGATTCAACTATAATATACACTGTAAGGATTGTAATCACCACCAAAGCATGCAGAAGGTTAACAGAGTACATCTGTATACACCAACTAGCAGTGAGAAAACACACTGAAAATTCCCCAATCTCATAATACATGGACAAACACAATCATAGTTTCAACTGGGAAACTAAACTTTGGGCATTCTAGACAAACTGAATCCAAAAATCTAAGAAATTCCTGGAAGCTTGGCATTCAGACAAATCAGCCATCAATAGACACCTAGAAACAAAACACATTTTCACACCATTCAAAAAAAAAAAAACCGATACAAAGTTAAGAAGTAAACAAAAAGACCAAGACACATCCTACACCCAGAGAATAGAATTAAGCAAGAATTAACATCAGACAAACTATCAAGTAGAAAACAATACCCTAATCAAGGAACTACCAAGGAGAAAATCATACCCTCCATCAACACTGGCAGGGCAAGCTACTGTATGTAGTATAAACCTAGTACTGATGAAACAATTATGATTGTGTAATGAAATATCTGCAAGCAAACAATCAAGTTCAGACAGCACCAAGGACTCCATGGCTATAGTCTTAACCAAATATATTAAACATGTCCCTTGATCACTGTTGAAACATTTATGGGTTGCATTTTATCAGAGGTTGGATAAAGAATTGTAGGAGAAGGGCAGACAGAGCTGCGTTTAGGTGTTAAACACATCACTGGCTTAGAATTGTTATGTTGCCACAAACAGCCCAAGCCCAACACCCCTTGAATTCAATTGACCCTTATCTAATGCTGATTTAGAATTGATCTTTAGTTGACTAGATTCTTGTGTATAAGCTGAGCATTACATCTTCGAACTGCAAGTTAAGGTATGGTCTTGATCCTTTGTGCTTGACATGAATGGACTATTAGATATCTTAAAAATCTCCTAAATATGTGGTAATATGTCGTAATATATGGCATGAAGGTATTTACAAGGGATGGTTGCAAAAGTAAATTACTTCTCCCTCTATTCCTAAATATGCTGGGTAGTTATGAAAAAGGGAAAATGAATTTAGGATTGATATTTCTGAGCTTTCTAAGAACACTGTCTGTTCACAAAAGCACCATTTTAGTAAATTGTTCAGTCTTTCAGGATGAATAAGCAAGTTTATCTTGAATAAAGTAGCAAACTGAGCATCTTTTGTTCATCATTAAAAGGATTTTGTTTTGTTGACAGCATTGGGTTGTTACAATTCTAAAATCTGAAGCCTTATTAAATCAAATTAAACTTATTTAATTTGATATGACTTTTTCAGTTGGGAGGATTAAAGTTAACATTAGGATTATGATTAAAACAGCAGAAGTGCAGATAAGAACTTTTTGGAGACAGCTAAGGATTCAGCACAAACAATGAGATAATCTTTAGTAACATTTTAAGGTGGTTCCATTATTGTCAGTGATATGCAGTTGCTATACTTACTTTCTAGGTGTGTGGTTTGTATACTCTATTTTTTAAATAATATTTTAATTATCTAATAATGATCGTCCATATTTTTTTAATGATTGTATTTAGAATGATTGTTTTTACATTGTTATTTTACTTAATTGTTTTATACAACCTATTTCTGGTGAGATGGGCAGGTAGAAGGAAGGAAGGAAGGAAGGAAGGAAGGAAGGAAGGAAGGAAGGAAGGAAGGAAGAAAGAAAGAAAGAAAGAAAGAAAGAGAAAGAAAGAAAGAAAGAATGAATAGTGGGTAGGGAGTATGTATGCTGAAGAATTAACTCTAAGCTAATTGCTAATGTAAGAAATTCATATACTATGGTAACTAACTGTTACCAAGCTACAGTTAAATGTATGTAACCCTTTTGATTTTTTGTAATTAAAACTTGATCCCCAGTTGCTATAATCTTAGGTACTGCCTACGTTCTATAACTGCTGATTTCTTAAGCTTGTTAAACTGCTGTCCTGGGAATTGGCTATAGTTTTCCAATTGAGTGGAATGGAGTAGTGCTTCTTTCTTTACTTTCTGATTATTTTGTTTTCTGCAGTAATACTTCAACTACTGTTAGTATAGTATTGAACAAGCAGAAAGTTTGGAGAAGGCCAAAGTTGCATTGGTAAACCTCAATAAAAGGTATGTGTGGAGGCTAATTCTGCTGATTGCTGACTGCCAGCAATTCAGCAGTTCAATTCCTACCAGCTCAAGGTTGACTCAGTCTTCCATCCTTCCAAAATTGGTAAAATGAGGACCCAGATTGTTTGGGGGTAATATGCTGACTCTGTAAACCACTTAGAGAGGGCTATAAAGCACTATGAAGCAGTATAAAAGTCTAAGTGCTATTGCTATTTTGTCCTAGTCTGTGAATAGATTGATTACATGGTTTTGTTCTGTTATTAGTGAATCTGGCCTCACTAATGAGTTAATGAGTAGGCAATTTGGCTGCAGATAAATCTATTTTTCTCAAAATTGAGAGATTGCATCCAGATCCAAATCTAAAGCTGTACATAATAAGCATTCCAGTTATGGATGAATCCTGCACCTTTTACTTAAAAAAAATAAAGCTTATTGCAAGTGCCACTAAATCTGGAAAAGGAAAGTGTGAGACTTTTTTTTCTATGATTGAGAGGTGGACATTAATCCTTAATGCATTTTCTTTCCCAAACAATACATAATTTTTTATATCTCCTAGGATATGGATTAAAATATACTATAACACTTTTTTATTGAAAGGAAATGTTCAGTTCCCTGAATATTAAATAAAAATCTTGTGATTTATGCAATATTGGTTAAATTGTTAATTGAACCACCCATGTGTTTCTTGTAAAATCAGCAATGATTTTCTTTTATACTACTGTTTCCCATACTATTTAGACTTTATTCCTTTATGAACAAGACTAAATTATATATTCAGGTCTTATATACATTTAGAATTCATTTTATGGGGGAATTGATTTAGCAGAATGTACTTGCTTTTTATATAGATCAAAAAGGAAATAAATATGCATAATAAAACTAATATATATCACCTTTTTATTTTACAATGAACGTGACAGTAGTACAAACCATATTGGTCCTATATATTTGTGCCAATGAAAATAGAAAACCAAGACTACTAATTGTGCATAATTTTCACATATTCATTTTACCACTATAGATGCAAAGATAGAAAATGATCAACATAAAAAGAAGTAAAACACAAATGCCCCTACTTAGGATAGGCTAATTGGATACTTCTTGGATACTTAATCTCCCTTCATCTTAAATTTGACTTTACCTGGACAGTCCTTCAGAGAGAAGACTTGACATAGTGACTGTCCTCTTTCAGCTCTTCGAATGGAATAGGAATGGCCAAGCTCTTTGTAGACAGCAATTAAAGGATATTCCATTGGGGGCCAAATGATAGGAGAGATTGAAGAAAAGGCAAGGAAGAACAACTAAGATGATTAAGGGCCTGGAGACAAAACCATATGAAGAACAGTTGCAGGAATTGGGTATGACCAGTCTAGAGAAAAGAAGATTTAGGGATGACATGATAGCAGTATTCCAGTATTTGAAGGGCTGTCATAAAGAGGAGGGGGTCAATTTATTTTCCAAAACACCAGAAGGCAAGACAAGGAACAATGGATGGAAATTAATCAAGGAGAGAAGCAACCTGGAATTAAGGAGAAACTTCCCAACAGTGAGGACAATTAAACAGCGGAATAGCTTGTCTTCAGAAGTTGTGGGTGCTTCATCACTGGAAGTTTTTAAGAAAAGACTGGACAGACATCTATTTGAAATGGTATAAGGTTTCCTGGACTGGAAGACCTCCAAGGTCTCTTCCAGCTCTATTCTGATTGATATTGGTTTGTTGGTGGTGAGTAGGGACAGCTGTGTTTTCCAATGACACTCCACTTTTTTTTCTCTGACATTTGTCTCCTCTAATGAAGCAGGATACTGCAAAAGGGTAAGCATCTCTCTGTGGTGAAATGAGTAACACAAAGGCTGAATATACTTCAAGAGATATAGTTGCCCATCATGAAATAATACCAAGCACAAAGCAGTAGAATGATACCATGAATTGATCGAGGTTACTTTATTGTTGCATGCCTACTTACAAGAATGTTACCAGATGGACTGCATTCTCTTGGGAACAGTCAGATAAAGGTTTCAGGTATTCCGAGAAAGTAAGATCTGTGCCACTTCCTGCTGTTCAAGGACTCTAAGCTCCTCCCCCTTTACACCTCCCCCCCCAGCTGGAGATTCCACTACAAAATATAAATCCATTAGTTGTATTTGTAAGTCTTAAAGTAGTCCAAATTGGGTGGAGTTTCCTGGAAATTAAGAAAGAAATAATGTCTATGTAGAAGTGCTACAGTAGCATACCCAATAGCTTCTGGTGCTATATTTCATTTTATGCAGCCAGAGGTGGTTGAATAATAACACTGTTTTCTTTGTTGCAAATGTCCTTCTTGTAAATTGCTACTCAAGAAGCAGACAGGAGACAGCATCAGCTTGGCTGTGCATTAATAAGAACAGAGTTGGCCACCTGAAATGCAGATGCATTTTAATCACAGCTTTCATCAAGAGTGTCAGCAAGATAATTTAGTGTGTTTATTTTTGATACACTTCCCATTAGAGAAGCTTGAGGGATTTGATCCTGACAAATTTCAGTATATACTGATACAAACTGTACTTCCTAGATAAATGTGACAATGAAAACTTAGCTTATTCACCAGATTTTCCACTTCCCGAATGATTCAACAGATTAAAAAAAAATGTCTTTTGAAACAAAATATACCTTGCAATGTATATTTATTTTTGAGAGAAATATGCCTGAAAAAGGAGCATATAATTGCATACATTTAAATATAATTTCATACAGATTTACAGGAAAACTGAATTTAAGGAAAGTGAAACTAAATTTAAGCAAAAGCAATATGAGCAAGAATATGACCTAAATAGTTTATCCTTACATTATTACTATATTTAATTGTAATATCCTGGATTACATTTGCTTGGAATTTCTGGAATTTCTTTAGGTATAGGAAATGAAGATTTTTTTTTTTTTTTACTGATCCTCTTGACTATTTTTGGATAATTTTCTAGATTGTCTTATACAAGAAGAATAGGAGGGAAGCTATGTTCCTTCTCTATTATTTGACCCTAAACTTTCCCTTTTAGATTCTCTTGCTGGACAAGCTTTTATGAATAATTTGCCCAGCCAACTGAAACTCCATATTTTTCGTGCTCATACAGTTGCAGTAAATGTTTTTAAAACAGGCTTTTCTATACTGGGGGATATTCTGAACATTGTTGTTGTTGTTGTTAGTTGCGAAGTCATGTCTGATCCATCGCGACCCCATGGATAACGTTCCTCCAGGCCTTCCTGTCCTGTACCATCTTCTGGAGTCCATTTAAGCTCACACCTACTGCTTCAGTGACTCCATCCAGCCACCTCATTCTCTGTCATCCCTTTGTTCTGTTGCCTTCAATCTTTCCCAGCATTAGGCTCTTCTCCAGTGAGTCCTGAACATTCTGAACATTAGGAGTAGTATAAGAAATTCAACTGAATTCCTGACTCTGTGCACATAGAACATGTTAAGTAAGCTGAAAATAAAGCTCAATTTATGACTATTCATTTAGTAACCATTCAAAGTTAGGACAGTACTGAAAAGGTGACTTACATATGGTCCTCACACTTATGACCATTGCAGCATCCCTGCAATGATTTGGGTGCTTGGCAATTGTTGTTCATTTATAGTGAGTGCAGCATCCTGCAGTCATATGATTGCCATTTGTGACTTTCCCAGTTGGTTTTTGGCAAGCAAAGTCAATGGAAAAGGTAGCAGGGGAGGTTGTGAGTCATGGCCATATATATGTAGCTTAATGAATAGAATAGAATAGAATAGAATAGAATAGAATAGAATAGAATAGAATAGAATACAATAGAATACAATACAATACAATACAATACAATACAATACAATACAATACAATACTTGGCCAAATGTGATTGGACACACAAGGAATTTGTCTCTGGTGCATAAGGTCTCACTGTTCATACAAACAATAAAGTAATATAATCATAAGATACCAATAGGAGAAGATAGTAGAAAAGATGAGAAGGATAATAGTAACACAGCCATACTACATGGGTAAATATCCTTAGACATATGACAGTACTGTGATAATCAGCTGTTCAACAGAGTGATAGCATAAGGGAAAATAATTGTCCCTGTGTGTAGTTGTTTTGGCACGCAATACCCTGTAGCAGTATCCTGAGGGAAAGAGTTGAAACAGTTTATGTCCATTTTATGGAAGGGGTCTTTGGATATTTTTCAGCCTCTTTCTAATTTGCTTAATGACAATAACAAAAAAGTTGCAAAAATGTATGAAATCTTGTCATGTCTCACTTAATGACCACATGACTAATGATGAATTTTCTTTCCCAGTTGTGGTTGTAAAACAAAAATTACAGTCTGATTAGAATTTATCTAAAACATTTTGGTGCAAAGCTGAATCACAGTTAAAACAAGTAAACTGAAGAAACAAATAAAAAATAGACATCTGACAAATAATATTAATGATGCAGTCTTATTTCGCTATCATTGGTTGTTAAGATTAGGATATTTTTTTCATGAAATGCAAAACAGTTGAGTCTGAAAACATTTCCTATTGCATAAACAAGAAGGAAAAAAAAGAAACAAAAATGTTAGATTGGTAGCTTTTGGGGGATTGCAAAAACACAGATCTAGTTGAAAGTAACCATACACGAAAGTAGAAAATGATAGAGAGACAAAGGAAACCAAGAAATGTGATTGGAAAATCCCTCTTAGTAGAAATCCCTTTCTACTTTAAAAGGCAGCTGTATTTGGAACAGCTTGCATGCTGCAATGATATCTTTAACACTATCAAGTAACAACATCTGCCTATCCCAGATGCTTAGGAAGGACTCAATAGGTGGATAAAAATACCAAATCAAGTCTAAACATCTGGCTGTATGTGCAATGAAATGTGCAATGAATCCTAATTTATTAATCTTTCATCCAACTCCTAATGATTCTGGCCGGCTCGAAAGAATCAAACAAAGAAATTGCAATAAAATCAATAAAGACTGAGAAATAACAAACATGATTGAACAAAGTGATGAAAGTGGTTAAAAGATTTTTTTTTAAAAAGCAGTGTAGGACAGTAATATGGTAAAATGATTTTGTACATAGCTGTTATGCTTCTTAGCATATTGAGTTTAATATGTTTTAGGTTACATAAATTATTATACAGGTTTCTGTTTTTCATAAAGGAACAGAAGAATTGCAAGAAAGTAGATTTCCACTTAACAAACACAGCAATCGCAATGAAGTACATTTTTACACTGCATTGCGTCACAATCCACCAATGCATACAAAAATTAAAGTATAGAATATTTGGATTGTCATAATTTCAGGGCCCAGCTATAAACTGGATTTAAAAGAAGGAACTTATAGGACCAACAGAAATAACATTGGATCATGCCAGAGACAAGCCAGGCCTATACAAAAACTATAATATTCCATCCCCAGCAGGATTATTTTTTAAAAAAAACACCCCAACTCTGAGTATCTTTACAGATTTCCACTCTTGGCACAACAAGCCTTTGAAAAGGAAATACTAGATACCAAGTCAAAAATCTGCACCTTTAAGATTTTCTACTTTTGAAGAAGTGCTTGACTTCCAAGATATACAGCAGGGGAATCCAACCTGAGTAACTTTAAGACTTGTACAGTTCAACTCCCAGAATTCTTCAGCCAGCATGGCTGATTGGGAAATTAAAAATGAATGGCAGACCCAGATGGTATGGCAGACATACAGTGAAAAAAATTAAAGTGAGTTAAAGTTGCCAAAGTTGGACATTCCTGACACACAATAATAGGCTTTGTTCTAATATTTGTCAGAGGAAGTTATGCTGGAACTGTCCATGGTGCTATTAAAGCCAGAGCAGGATAAAGAAAGAAAAATGTTCTAGCAATAGATATTGTGTTTGACCTACTGCTCTGGAGAAAAAAAAAAAAAAAAGACTTTCTTTCCTGGAGGGATTTAAATAAACACAGACAGATGGTTATTTGTCAAGATGATGTAATTGTCTTGTGCATTGCAGATTTGACTTTGATCAATCATTAAAGCCACTGAGATCTTTTCAACCCTGGGACTGAGTTTTCCTATCATGCTAAGTTAAAGCCAAATGGTTTGATAGAGTCTGTGAAACTGTTATGATTTAACCTGAATGAGGTTTGCTGTGAATGAAATGTTTAGAGGAATGAACATGTTCATGGCTCAATTGTCATTAAAGTTCCAGGATCTCAGTCTTCTGAAAAACATATCATTTGCACTTCCTTTTATTTGTATAGTTTCCTACAGGCAGAAATGTGCATTAATTTAGGAACCGAAGCTCAATTACTAATGAGCAAATAGAAATAGAATTTATCCTTTGGATTACTAACTCTGAGTGAAGAGCTTATTTGGCAATGATACTCTCTATTTTCTGCAAAAAGATTTGTGCTCATTTATAATAAATATTGGCATCCATAAGAAAGGGTATGGCATGAAACATTTCAGCTCCCAGAAAAGAAATAATTTGGACAATGTAGAAAAGAAATATATATGTATGTATATATTTAGGCAGTGGACTTTGTTGAAAACAGATGGATTTAATAACCAAAATAACTAATTATTCAATCATTTGTTTGCCAAATAATAACCACAGAAAAGTCAGTGGAAAATCATGTTTAGACTACAAATAAAAATGCAAGAATAAATAATTGGAATTCCAGTGTCATCAACATATTGTTAGCTTCAAAGGCAGTTATTAGGAATTGTCCCTGTAATCTAAAAATTTTCTATACTTTTCTAAAACAAGAAATGTTCAGGTATGGGCTGCCCTCACTGACTAATATACTGTATTGATTTTGATAGCTGAATTATCTCAAAGGTGCTTTTTCAAAAGGCAGCTGGACTGTTTTTTCCTTGAGAGGGAGAAGAAGGCATTTCCCTTCCCATCCAAGAAGCTTCATCGGTTCTGGCAGAATGGTGGGGGCGATGGAAAGATTAGTCCTGAACTGAAGTGATTTTTTTTCCTCCTCCTCCTCCTCCTCCTCCTCCTCCTCCTCCTCCTCCTCCTCCTCCTCCTCCTCCTCCTCCTCCTCCTCCTCCTCCTCCTCCTTCTTCTCTTCATCCTCCTTCTCCTCCTCTCCACATTTTATTCTAGCACTGATGATGTTACCTAGTTTGGGTCAGGAAACAACTAAACCCAGAGACCACCAGGACCCCAAAGCTATCCTTCTCCTCCTCCTTCTCCTCCTCCTCCTCCTCCTTCCTCAAGGAAAAAAAGTCCACCTGCCTTTTGAAAAAACACCTTGGAGACAATTATGATCTGGATGACTGAGAATCTCCACAAACAGATAGTTGAATTAGTTCAAATTAGGTAAGATAAAGGCCCTTAATATTTGTGTTGACTCGGTTTCAGTGCATATTTTACATAGGATTATAAGAACGTGGAGCTCCAAATTAATAATAACAATAAATATCTTACTGACTGTGTGGTGAACCACAAAACAATTATTTTAACATGTCTTTTTATACATAACTTGAGATGGTTCTATCAGTGAGTACAGATAGTAATTGTAATTAACAACCCTAATTGGAACTGGAATTTCCATCAGTAATTAATGTGGTCCTAAAGTATGACATTACATGACTGTGTTGGTTAGCAATGAGAATTCTGCCACTTCTGGTTACCATGATTAAACAAGTCTTGTAATGTCACTAAGTACAAAACATGGTAAATCAAATTAAATTATTAGCCATTTTGAGAAAAAAAACCCTAGATTTTCAATATGTGACATTGGTTGGCAAAAGGAAGTTCTTAGTAATAGAAAAATTCTGTTTGAAAAACTGAAACTCTCAGACTACCGGTACATTCTGAAATGGTACACATCAAACTGTATGTGCAAGTTAGCTTCTTAGAAAGATATTTAATTCATACTTTAAGAGTGGATACTTATTATTACATATTCCTTTGGAGGTAATCAACTTTTTTAAAAAAGAAAACAACTGTTTGAAAATGTACATGGGTATGATGAATGTAGACTTATTGGTATGATTGATCTGCTCTAAGTATAGTCTGTTCTAACTCTGACTAATCTAATCTATAAAAGGTCCAATGTCCTGCTATCAGGGAATTATTGCATGATTGTTACTGATTGTTATTGATAAAGGACAGAATGAACATGAGAAATGAATTAGCAATAAAATTATTTTTAAAGTCTGAGAAGAGTTTATATAAGAAAAGAGGAGAAAGAAATAAGTGTTGGTCCATTACACTGGAGCCCTAGAGAATGAAGAATGGCACATTATATTATATTCCAATTTGCTCAGAATTGGTCTTGTATGTTTATTAATACTAAAAATTTTCAATATTTGTATCATTCAAAATGACTGATATGTGAAACCAAATTCATTATTATTATTTCAGCATTGCAATAAAATATAAAGTCAGTTCCTGGTTCTGAGAAGAAAGCAAGACCATGACTGATGAATGATGAGGAACCTGAATGATATATTGCACTAACCTCTCCTTTCCAGGATAATTAGGCATTAGGAATGCCTTAGTGGGCTTTTAATTTAGATTATTCCAGTTCCCTTCTACTAGATCAAGGCTAAAATGTTAATTAATTTAACATTTAGTTAATTTTGTTGGAATTAAGACTACTATTTATACTAGTGTCTCTGCTCTATTTAGTTCTGTCTTTCTCAGTTATGCTTCTGAATAATATTCACATATGGTATATTAAATAGCACTGTTGATTTTAACCATCTTCATTTGCAATTTTGCAGCTTCGTAATGTACCGTATCTTTTAGAGATTTATCAAATTAAATTATCTTCTTTTTCTTCTCCCTCCCATCTCCAGGTTTTAAAAGTTATCAAAAAGTTATAAATGAACAAAGCCTTATTTCTATATCCATCTGTTTGGGAGTAAACTACATTACACAGTACAGTAGGCAGGTATAGGATTATACTACAGGTTCAATGGTCTCTGAAATTGATCTGGTTCATACATTATATTTAGCATGTTCTGTGAATCAAGCCATGGTGGTTTGTAAGCTATAGTTTATGCCTTAGTATGATATATGAGCCCAATCAATAAGGAATGGTTAGCAAAACATTGGTGCATTTCAACTCCCCTGGAATTAGTGTGAAAATATGAGTTTTTATTTTAGTGGAAATTGAGTACCACTTCATCTGGACTGACAGAAGTTTGATTTCATATATATTCATCAGGATCTAAATTATTGTTATTTAAGTGATATAACAACTATAGTGGATAGGGTTCTGGACAAACTGTCATCAATTAATATTTCAATGAATATTGTCTGTAAACAAATTAGCAAAAATGTATACTATTTCTTAGCTCCTCCTTATTTCAGATTCCAGTAAACTGTGTGGAAGGCCAAATTTAATTTGTCCATCTCAGTTTATCTATGCCTTTTTTAGCATATAGAGTAGCCTGACCATAATTGATGTACTAAGATTATGTAATATACTGCAAAATTATATTTGGGAAAAAAATTACTCATATTATTTATTCTTAAATCATTCTCACAGAATTTCTTTATTCCTGCAAAAATAATTTTGCTAAAAAGCATTTTGGAAAGAAAGAATAAAAGAAGCCAGAATATCAGCAACACAGCTGAGGCTGGAATAAAGACACCATACTGAGTTTAATATATATTTAATTAGAAAGCAAGATGAGTTTGGTAGTTTGTTTGAATGATAGCATTAATAGGTGATTAAACTACTTCACAATTCTCAAAGAATACCAGAAGAGGGATACTGAACAGTACTTAAGGATAGAAATTTGGAAAAATAAATGATATACTGTTGGTCACTTTGACTGTATGAAGGTCAAAAGCATTTTTTGACACATAATCACTCAGAGTATAGTGACAGATGCAAGAGAAATAGAGCTTTTAGATCTTTATCAATGGTATACTGCAAAAGCAGTATTTGCTCTCTGTAGTTGTCTCCTCCTCCTCTTTCTCCCCTCTCCTTCTGCTCCTCCCTTTTCTTTCAACATGCAGAGACACCTCACCTGCCCAAGGCAGTAACTAAAACACTGTAAGAGAGTGAACGGAGTAAAATTAGAAATGAGTTCTTATATGATTTACCTGTATCCCTGTGTCTTATTATACAGGTGAGCATTTACAAAAGATCCTGTTTTTCCACAGGTTGCCTTCACATAATGCTCATTACAAGAATATTAACTATTACCAATGTAATAATTTTTACCAACTCTCTTCATCAAAATGAGTTCCCTAGAATGTTTACTGCTGTGAAAACAATAAAGAAGTGAGGTTTTAACAATATAGAACAGGGGTGTCAAACTGGCGGCCCCTTGGGCCGGATGTGTCACACGCAGGCCACACCCATCTGAGCTCTGCAAAGACAAAAAAATCACAATATGTCATAATACATCATGTGACATGATCGAGTTTGACACCCATGATATTGAGCATTAATATTTAATTTCTGTGCTAAAAAAAATAGTGTGCTAAGAAGAAAAGTCCTTTGATGTATCAAGACACTGCAATTCCCTTTCTGCTGTTGGTTCCTTCCCCAGTTTTCTGTGGTTCTTTTTTTAAAGTTTTTCTATTTTGTTCAATTCATTTGCTTCTTTTTGCATGTCATTTTTTTTTTTTTTTGTCATTCTCAGTGTGTGTCCTGCTTCTTGACATTTATTTCTGGTTGGCTTTACATACTCTTCCTAAGCAATCCTCTGCATCAGCACTGTTTTTATCAATTCCATCACCGTATGCTATTTG
Source organism: Crotalus tigris (assembly GCF_016545835.1). Taxonomy (NCBI): domain Eukaryota; kingdom Metazoa; phylum Chordata; class Lepidosauria; order Squamata; family Viperidae; genus Crotalus; species Crotalus tigris. Next base: position 997,045 of record NW_024100541.1, on the reverse strand, counting down.
ATAATGTAAGCTTCTTTCTCAGCAAGAATATTCTTTCATGTTAATTGTGCAAATGGCTCACAGCATAGTTTCTCCCCCTACTTCAAAAGAGCAACATGTGCTTTATAGTTATGATGGGGATGGTTCCCCACTCTTCAGAAAACATCTGATGTTATTAAAACAGAATAGGGTAACCCACGGCCATCAGTTTGTCTGCATGTATAAATATTGGAAGAGGTTCAATGGGAATTCGAACCCCAAAGCATATAGAGAACTACAATTCCCGCATATTCACTCTAGAATCCTTGGACCATTTCAAGGCTTTTACGTAAAACACTGAACTGTGTAGGCCTATATTTATCCACTTTTCTTATTTGTCTTAGTATTAGATTTATATAGGCACACTTGTTATGCAACGTAAACAGTGAAAAAGAAAAAAAAAACCAGACACACAGAAACTCCAGAAACACATCCTTACAGAAAGAACTTTACTGGACTTCGGGCTCACACTATCCCTTGCCCTTGAGAAATTGTTAGAAAATTTCATTTTCCTTATGGAAGAAAGATTAACCTATGTTTTTCTGTTCACAAATCTAGTGGAGCATTTTGAAAGGCCTGTACTTTTTTTGTAAAAAAAAAAAAAAAGGTGCCAGACTCACACATGTCATACAACCCGCCTTGCCTACCTTACAAGGTTCCATCCAAAAAAGGTGCCGGAACTCCATTCTGGGTGTTTTATCACAAAAAAAGCCATGTGAAAGGCTATTTGTAAAATAATTTCAGCATATGCTAACCATAGTTTGTGACATTCATAAGAAAGAAAGAGAGGCTTTTGTCTTGGTGCTTGGCACTGCTTTTCTAGATTTATCTTGTCAACATATTAGAAAAATTGTATTTTTTTATTCAAGAGCTTTGTCATCCTTATATTTTCAGATTTACAAGAGTTAATTGACTGGCCTTCAGAGATGAACATCTTTTTAAAGAGAATGACAACAAACTTTTAGTAGAGCTCCAACAGAGCAAACAATGAATTTGTAAAAGCCTTGATGTTTCTCTAATGATCAGACAGTAATGAGAATGATGAATATGATCATTTTATAGACAAAAGCTGCCCACCGGCTACAAAAATAAGCAAAAGGAATAGTGCCTATTTTTTAAACTTTTATGAAATATTTTTGATGGGTCATAATGACTTTAGACAAATATATTTTGACAGCTTCAGCTTTGTAGGCTGTCTTATCCATCCATAGGTATTGCTTCAAAGGTATAAAAATCAGAATAATAAGAATAATTCTAACAAGACTGGTGCAACTGTCAACTGTTTTTTTCCATTATGAAGAAAGAATGAAGTTCTGTTCTACCCCTCTTCCCCTTGCTTCCCTCATTCTCTACCATCACAAGGTTGTTCCCAGATCCTTTTTTCTTTCTTGAGCCTGGGGTTGTCATTGCGGCCAAAAACCTAACTTGAATAGAATCATATAGCTGGAAGGACCTTGGCAATCTTCTAGTTAAATACCCTGCCCAAGGCAGGAGTACTTATATCATCCTGGGCAAATAGTTGTCCAATCTTTTCTTGAAAACCTCCAGACATGGAGGGCCCATAACTCCAGGATGCAAGCTGTTCCACTGATTAATTGTTCTCACTGTCAAGAAATTCTTTCTTATTTCCAAGTTGAATCTCCCTCTGTTCCGCCCATTGCACTTGGATAGATAAAATTATTTACCATAGACAATAAACAACGTCTGGCAAGCTAACAATTTAATTGCATATATTGGACATACATGTTCCAAAGTTTAAGCTTCAGCATCTTTTTCATGCTCTTTTGTAACTGAATCCTTCAATCAGAATAGAACTGGAAAGGACCTTGGAGGTATTCTAGTCCAGCCCCCTGCTCAAGCAGGAGATCCTATATCATTTCAGACAAGTCTGTTCTTAAAAACCTCAAGTGATGGAGTACTCATAACCTCTGAAGGCAAGCTGTTCCACTTGTTAATTATCCTCACTGACAGGAAGTTTCTCCTTAATTCCAGGTTGTTTCTCTCCTTGATTAGTTTCCATCCATTGTTTCTTGTCTTGCCTTCTGGTGCTTTGGAAAATAAATGAACTCCCTCCTCTTTGTGGCAGCCCCTATAATACTGGAATACTGCTATCATATCACAATCCCCCCCCCCAGTCCTTCTTTTCTCTAGACTGGCTATTCCCAAATCCTGCAACCATTCTTCATATGTTTTGGTGTCCAGGCCTTTAATCACCTTTGTTGCTCTTCTCTGCATTCTTTCCAAAGTCTCAACATCTTTTTTATAATGGGGGTGGCTAAAACTAGATGCAGTATTCCAGATGTGGTCTTACCAAGATTTTGTAAATCGGTACTAGTACTTCACATGCTTTTGAGTCTATCCCTCTGTTAATTCAACCTAGGATTGCATTGGCTTTTTGGCTGCTGCCGGATACTGCTGGCTCATATTTACATGATTGTCCACTGGGCCTTTTCCTATTCTTGATATTGATAGTTTTGCTAACCTGCATACTGAATTATTCAAATACAAGATTTTTACAGTTTCACAAGTACAGAATATAGAATACTTGTGGCCTTACTAAAGCGGTACTAATGCTTCACGTGATTGCTTGCAGTTCTTTTCTCACTGTGAGCAGGTTGTTATACCTCATCCTTTATATACAAAATAGGTTCTAGGTTGCTTGTTTTTTGCTTTGGAAATACCAGTCCTGAGTTTATCATGGTTTATCAAGATTAAAGCATCCAGCTAATACTAAATCCATAACGTGCTGGTTATCATTGATTAAACCTTATGTGAACAGGGGCATGGTTATTTGCAACTCATTACTTGACTCTGATCACATAGCACTCATGTCAGAAGCACTGAAGTGCTTCTGGGATGAAAAGATTAGCTGGTGACATCACCATTGCCAAGGGGATGCCCAGTTGGGGGCTTCTTTCATGCCCCTGGCACTAACTGGAGCTCACCAGCACTTGGGTCTCAAATGCAGGCTTGCTAACCTGTAACCCAGTGCCTGGAACACAATTAATGTTACTAGTTTTTAGGCAAGGTCTGTTTAATTTGTATATATTTTAATCTTGTATTTTATATTTTATGTCATATGGTATGCCTTATTTTAACTGTAATGCTTCTGACATGGATAAATAAACTAACCACATGAGCCACCATGCTCCTTACGTAATTCTCACTATGTCTGCTCATCCACCAAGATCAGCAGAGTCGGCATGTTTCAGGTAACTCTTATTAGGAAATATCATCCTCTGGGACCTAGCAATAATGCCTTCTCTGATGTAGTGCTTGTCTACCAAACTAGCAATCACCTTGAAGTATTGAAGACTGGCCCCACAAGCATTTGGGCTGGGAGTTTAAACCAGTCCTGTTGATTGCTTTGCTTAGTCATTGTTTTATTGAATTGGAATTACCATAGACATGATACACTGGTTTGGATGTTTGGCTTTGCAAATTACAATGGTTTTGGTTTTAACCCTTGGGTACCATGTATTTATTTATTTATTTATTTATTTATTTATTTATTTATTTATTTATTTATTTATGAGACTTATATACCGCTTTAAGTGCAAGCACTCTCTAAGCGGTGTACACCAGTAAGCAATGTATATATATATTTACATTGCCCCCAACAATCTGGGTCCTCATTTTACCTACCCCGGAAGGATGGAAGGCTGAGTCAACCTTGAGCCGGTGAGATTTGAACCGCTGACCTGCTGAACACAGTCAGCTAAAGTGACCTGCAGTACTGCACTCTAACTGCTGCGCCACCTTGGCTCTGTAGTATAGTAAGATAAGATGTTTTATTAAGATTCTCTAAAATTGTCAATATCAACCCCCAATAGATTAATAGAAATATTATTATTTTTATTTGTAGTACTGTTAGTTTGTTGGAACATTTTATCCCTTACCAAAGTTGTTTCTAAGCTGGGATCAGGAAAAAAGGCAGATGCATGAATTAAGTTCTTTATTCTTCACACAAGATCAAGCAATTAGGTGGGTGGACACAACACTACCCTCCATCCAGCACAGTTTATATATATTACTGTCAGCTCCTCCTATACCAGTGATGGCGAACCTTCTAGAGACCAAGTGCCCAAACTGCAACCCAAAACCCATTTATGCAGCATCGGGTGCTGGCTGGGTGTGGCCATTGGCTGGGTGTGGCCAATTGGATGGGCGTGACTACAGTGGTAACAGCACGTTGGGTGGGACTAAAAAGTTCAATCAATCAATTCCAACTTTGCAAGATCTTTTTTTCCCGCAAGAAGTTGAAATTGACTGATTGATTGAACTTTTTTATTTTTTGCACATGGCGGTGAAGGCCTAAAGCGAAAAGGTTTTATAAAACCCAGCTAAAGGCCTAGGACTGGGGCGATGGCACAAGTGCCCACAGAGAGGGCTTTGAGTGCCATCTCTGGAACCCATGCCCAAGGTTCGCCACCACTGTTAGGTGGGTGGACACAAGACTACCCTCCATCCAGCACAGTTTATATATATTACTGTCAGCTCCTCCTATAGAAAACTACCCTTTATCCAGTTGCTAGTTTCTCTCCTTACATCATTCCATATGAAAAACTTCCTTCTTTACCGTGGACTTTAAGTTTTCTGAGCACAATTAACTAAGGAGAATCCCTGGGATGTAAAGGGGGGGGGAAGCTATGCTTGAAAGTATGTGGATCAAGCATTTAGTCCAATCTTTTTTAATTTTAATTTTACATGTGCAGAGAGTATAGTGGAATAAGCTGAAGCTTGGCTTGGTAAAATGACAAACTTAGCTTGGTAAAATGGGTAAATCAAGCCTGATAGTCTTTAAGGTTATGCAAAGTAGTCCAAAGGGTAATTTTCCAAAGAATATTATCATGAACAAAACACTCTTTCTTGGAATATGTGTGGCTATTTTATGCTGCTCAGATATAGGCATGTACAGTTCTCTCTCTGCTGGTAGTGGAAGCAGAGAGGTGTTCTCTGTTCACATGCATACGGATAGTTTTTGAAGCAGCCCCAGATCTTCAAGGATATAGTGGCTTTATTGTTTCAAGTGGGGTGCTTTGCTCATGCCAGAATGCTTTGCTAACCCCTCTTTTAAAATGCTTTACATGGCCTCATTAGACTCATCCATCCTTTATTGTTGACTTGTTCAATTTCCACTTGTATTAAGTTCACCATTAAAATGAACTTAAGAAGCAATCACCGTAAATTGAAGTAGCTGGATTTAATCAGTGTTCACATTACTATACAGAAGATGAAATATCCATCTCCTATCAGCTGATTCCACTTTACATTTTTTAAATGATTATAAAGTCACTAAACCGCCCTCAAGTCACTAAAGCATTCAACCATCTTCCTTTTCTTTTCTTCACTCACTGATCCTTAGTCATATATATGAATTTTATCTATAATTGGGAATGTATTGCTGGATGTTTGGCCAGTGATTTACTTGTGGTGTTATTCCACAGACAGCTGAAATGAATCTCAGAATAATGTTTTTGACTACAGGAAGGCAGCTATAATTACTCACTTCTCCACTCATTGGAAGCACCATTGTTGTTGTTGTTGTTTTTTTTAAAGAAACTAGTTAACTATGGTGAGGTTGGGACTCATAATTTGCTTTTTTCCCTGCTTGTCTTTTTACATTTAATTTGGTAAACCCAAAAATCCTGGCACCAATGTGTGTGTGTGTGTGTGTGTGTGTGTGTGTGTGTGTAAGAAAGAAAGTGAATTCTTGACTTCCAGTTCCGGTTCGCAACGTCTCTAGTCGAATGGAGAGACTTGTTTCTTCGTTGGCTAGCTTTCCCTCCGCCGGCAGACCCTTATGCAGGCCCAAAGTTGCCCTGGAGGGTGCGACTTCTGTTGAGGAGGCTCTGCTTGGCTGCTGAGGAGCAGCAGCTCCCTCAGCTGTCCGAGCCATCTCTGAGGGTTGATGGAGAAGAAGATCGGCCAGTAAAATGGCCGATCACCCTGCTGCTTCAAACCGCAAGTCAAAGAACATCTAAGCTGTAAGAACCCCCGTGGTGAATCCGGGTGAGACTTTTCTTTGCTATTCTCTCTGTTCTATTTTGTATTTGCTACCTGAAAGAGCCTTGTTGGAATTACTTCCCTGGCTTGAAAAGGCAGCTTCTACATTTTTTGGGAAGAACGGCGTTCTATAAAAATAGAACAAAATTTTAAAAACTATATTTACTTTTATATTTTTTGGGGTATAGAAAAATGTTTCTGTTCTTTTCCTCTTTTTCTAAGAACTGTACTATCATCCTATGCTGGAAGATTATTTCTTTTTCACATTATACTTTAAAAGATAGAAAAAGGGAAATGGCGTTTGGAAAAGACCTTTTTTAACTTACTGAGGATATCTAGTGGCAAAAATTTAATACTGCAACTTCTGGTTACTTGGTTTGAAGATAACTGACTTCCAAAATACTTTTGAAGAGGAAAGATAAACTGGGGAACTGTGGGAACTGTGGGGGTGGATAGTGCCTAAATTATATTAAATATAACCTCCACAAAAAAGAAAAAAAGACTATTTTTAATTACTATCAAAATGGAGAAACCTCAGTCACATTTAAACTGTATACTTATATTGGAAAAGATCTATGAGGCTACTCAGAAATATGTGCTCAGTGAAAAAGTTTACTACAGAACTAAGATCTAGGGATTTCACTTCAAATGTCCAATTGGACGTGCAGGTTACATCTAACTATGGTATAAATCAAAATATATTAGAAGAGGAATCAACAGAGATAAAAGACGAACTTATTCTAGCTTACAAACCTTCCATCTGCAACTTAGAGGAACTGAAGAAGCAAAGACTGAGACTTCAAAGTACAAAGCAACGACCCTTCAAGGAGGAGAGAAATAGACGTCTAATGCAGAGGATGGGATTTCTATTATTTCAAAGGCTACTGCAAGCAACAAAGATAGATCCACTGGCTGAAAGGGAAGCGTCCCTATGGAAACCTGCATGGCATAGGAAAAAAGCCAGAATTAGACTGAAAAGAGAAATTTAAAATTGTGTAATGGATTAAAAGGCAATGTTGGGTTTATGGTTTGTTTTAAGGATGATTTTAGAGTTAGAAGCAAGAAAAAATATAAACATATATACATGAGAGTGATTTTTAGAACGGATATTTTAAATAGATTAAGAATACTTTTTGGAATAATAGATATATTTTGACGAAAACTAGGTATTGGAATTGAAAAAATGTTGATTTTTTTTAGATTGGGATGGTTTTAATAATTAATGGAATGTTTTAATTTAGTTAGATGATTTTTTTTGTATAATAACATAGATGTGATAAGGTATGACAATCAATTGGATGAAATTTGAAGTTTGTGTAATGAATTGAAGTGAATTAAGGTTTAATATTATTTTTTTAATTAAGATAGCTATTGTGTAATGGAAGAAGAAATAAATGAGATTGGTGATAAAAAGAGGGATGAGAGAAATTAAGAACTAGAATACATCTGGAAGGGATACCTGAATTGATAACTTCTTGATTTAAAGTTAAATTTGATCTTGGTAATTGTAAACTGATAAAGTTTTAAAACAGGTTTAGTAATAATAGAAATTTAATTTAGAAATGGAATATTTTAAACGTATTATGTTACTTAAGGGAAATAGAGAGGAGACAGTGAATTTATTAAGTTGAGTTGTTTATTTATGTTTTCACTTTTGAATGTCTGATTACCCAAACACCACGGTGTATCCTGAGTACTTTTTCTTAAAAATTAAAAAAAAACAATAATTTTTTTTTTAAAAAAAGAAAAGAAAGAAAGTGAATTCTTAAGGTGAAACACCTACTTCAAATGGCTCATAACGAATCTGAAAGTATCCATTTTATAACTTTGCAAAAATTTAGCATATTAAAAGAATGGAAGAATCTTTTCAGATGGACTATTCCTGGGAAATTATATTCTGCAATTTGACTATTACAAATAAGGGCAAATATACCTGTCCCAGAATAATGTAGCAGGATCCAATCTGGGTTGGTCACTGGGACTAGAGCAGAGGTGTCAAACTTGCAATGTCACATGATGTGTTTGAACGTATCACAACTTTTTTTCCATTCCCGGCAATGGGGTGGGTGTGGTTTTGGCATGATACATCCGACCCGTGGGCCGGTAGTTTGACACCCCTGGATTAGAGGTTTAATCTTCCAAGCCCATCCTCAGGAAATGTCTATGGAGATTCTGAGTCATCTAGGTCATGGGTGTCCCAAAAGATATGATAAGGTAAGGTAAGGTAAGGTAAGATAAGATAAGATAAGATAACCTTTATTGTCATTTTTATATTGTGCGCACAATGGCACACAACAAAATTTAGTTGCGCGCTCTCAAAGTGAAACACATACATGACACACACTTAAACATACTATGAACAACATATGTATAGACCCACATCCCTACATATACTAGCAAATAAATATTAAATATTGTCCATCTTGAATATATAACGGAAAGAGGAAGCTTGAGAGTTCGCAAGGTTAATGCGAATGAAACTCTGGCTGAATCTGGATGTTCTGCTTCGGATACCACCAAGCCCCCTCCTCCCAGAAGGTAACAAGGAAAACAGGTCGTGAAGAGGATGTGTAGTCCCAGATAATCTTACGGACCCTGCTCAAGCAACGCTTATGTGCTATGTCCTGGATGGGAGGGAGGGAACTGCCAATGATTTTTTCACCTGGACTTCGTTTTTTCTTGAAGACATTTCACTTCTCACTCTATCTTTCAGACATCCTTAAGGAACTTCTCTCCCACCAGAATGTGTGTATTGGACTAGTCTATGTGTAGTATTTATGTGGTGCCTGGTTGTGTAATCTTTATCACACGGGGGAATAAAAATAACAGGAGAATGCCTGAAAGTTTGGAGAAAGAATAGCGATTCTGAATTGAAATAGATCACTCATAATGATAAAGTCTCACATTACTACCATAACTTTGTTGATGGCTCTTCCCTTTTTCTTTCCTTAAAGAAATTATAATAAAAATATTGGAAAACAATCCTTATGTGGGCAACTCATCTCTGGCATTCGGTAATAATATCAAATTTAGATTTCTATGTCTCTGCTTCATTTCATTAATGGGATGGCTTCAATGATGTTAAACTGGAGACAATGAAACATTTTCATATTCTTAATATGAAAGAAGTTACAGTTTCCTATTTAAGGACATTTAGGAAAAGACATAACAGAGATGTAAATTATGTTGGCATCATTAGAATGTCAAACTAACCAAATGGACTGAAAGCTGGAACAATTTTGCAATGCAATGACATATAAAACAAAGGTAAATTAATAAACATTAAGGACATGCTCAAATTGTGTGAGAGTGATTTTTTTCTCTTTCTTATTCGCAATTCAGTTAGGAACTGTTCAAAAGCACCAGAACTTCAAGGAATAAATAGATAAAATGCTTAATTTCCACTTACTTTATCATCGCCAGCAGCAATGTCTAAAAAATTTTTCTTTAGAATAGTGTTGTGGTCATAGAGCTAGAGTGCACTTCAGGTTGGATTGTAGTCCACTTCTGGAATCTGAAATCACAGCATAAATATTCTGCATCTAATAAATTATACATATTTCTTTGGAAATGTGGTTCAGCTTTTTTTTTTACTTGAAATGTAAACCTGACATGCAAATAAAAACAAGGTTGGCAAAGTTCCTTCATTTCTTCATTGAATTGGCTTTAGTTCTCACCCTCTTTATATGGAGCACACATCACTGTGGGTGAATGAAGGGTTTGTTTACATTTCAGCAGTCCACTATGAAAAGCTACATGCAGGGCTCATGCTGTTTTTTTCTATCTGATGCCCTACTTCAAAGACCCCTGCTGGATTTACAAACATGCATTTTCTTTTACCTAGCTTTCAGTTCTTTCCACATTCAACAAATCATTGATCAAAAAATGAGTTACTCCTATTTGTCCTTAATTCTTTGTTGAATAATATTTCATTTTTTAGGATCCTCAATCCTATAAAAATAGTTTTGCAGGCTTTGTGAGAAAGTCTCTGAAAGATAGAGTGAGATGGGAAGAGGGAGGAACAGAAAGTCCCTATTTTTAAAATCTAATTTTTATTACCTCTCTCCCCCCTTTCTGACTTTCAGAGATTTCTTAACAGGATGTTGGTGTATTGCCATTAATATAATTAAGCTAAATAGTTCAAATTGCTGAAGAAATAGGATAACATGAAGATGGTTGATAAATAGAAAAAGTCTTAGTACTTGATATGTACTATATGTAGATATGACACTGTTGCCATTACCGAAACTTGGTGGGATGAAACCCATGACTGGAATGTCCATCTAGAGAGATTTAAATTTTTCAAAAGAAACAGACGTAATAAAAGAGGAGAGAGAGTTGCATTTTATATAAGAAATAGCTGCACTCCTATAGAAATGCAAAAAAACAAAATCAATTATGAAAATCTTCTTGAATGCCCTTGGGTTCTTATAAAAGGAAACGGGAATGACAATACCACAGGTCTATCCTACAGACCACCCAATCAAACAGAAGAAATAGATGAACTTTTTGCTAATCAGTTGGCTAAGGTGTGCAGAAAACACACTGCAATAGTAATGACGGACTTTAATTATCCTGATATCAACTGAGAAACAAACTTTGCACCTAGTGGAAGGTCAAACGGTTCCTGTTGAACCTAGCATACAACTTTGTCTTCAAAAGATAGAGAAGAGAACTAGAGGGTCAGCTATACTGGACTTAATTCTTACTAACAAAGATATAGGAAGCTATTCTTATATCTAGCTCTAGTTTAACCATCACTACCTTTGAAAGTCATGAATTAGGAATAGGATTAGAAGGAAGGAAAAAGTATCTTGGGATAGCTATGTAATTTGGAAGATGGAGGACAGGGTGAGAGAAGCTGATTGGTTATTTTGCCCCAAAGGAGAGAGCTGGAAGAGAAAGGCATGAGACTCTGTGCCAAATCTCATGGGAAGGGGTAAGAGTTGGATTGTTAAATATGTATTACAGATGTAATACAACCTTAAGAAAATGTTCAGTTTGCTGTGTAAGAGATAAATGATAACTCTTAGCTTGAAACCACTAGCTTAGAATTCCTATTGTACTTGCATTTTCATGTAGCTATATCTAGATACTACTTGATAATGATATAAGCAAAAGCTGCAAAAACCATAATTAGAGGAAAGCTATTTTTCCTTATTAAATGCCCTAGAAAGGGCAATGTTGGCAGCTTCTGTTTTGGAAATTTCCGGTAGAATCAACTTCTGTGTTGCTCTCAAAAGGAACTTGAACATCTAATCTGGTCACTAATCCCAAACACACAATTCTGAGTAAAGACTTATGTTTTTCCTCCAAATTCTCTCCAAATTCTCTTATTCCGTTTTAACAATATATTTCCGTTAAGTTCAAACATCACACTAAAGCAACTAACTTAATATCCCAATAGTGCATGCCTCTATGTCATGATATCTAAAATAGTCAATAATCCCAGTATAATATACATGATAATCCCATTTTATCATGTTGAGGTGGTAACAATGGCTATATTTTCAAAATAAATTTAAATGAAAGTATGCCACTTCTGATCAAATAAATCCATTTTCAAGTTGTGTCCTATTTCATTTAGCAGCAAAATTCTTTAGTATGATGAAAAATGGATTATGCAATTGTATCAATAGTTTCAGCATGTTCACCTGATTCCTTACTGATTAAATCAAGTTCAGTTCAGCACTGACCGTTGGGATACTTTTAACACAGACAAATCCTAAGGGAAGCTATACTATTTTGCAGTCTCTTTCTTGAAAAGCTAAAGAACTCCCAGTAGCCACTTAAATTTAATGAATGTGATGCACTGATGTACAGCAGGAGCATAGAATACTCATGTACCAATCTCTTAATTAAGAAAGGTAAATGTTCACTTAATTTCTGCTGCTATACCCACAGAAGGAAAATACTTGCTTTTGCAGACACTCAGAAAATAACAGGGACATAGCCCCAGTTAAACTGAAAATTGTTTAAATAAATGACAGTATAAGACAAGGGTGTCAAACACGCCATGTCACATGACACGTTGTGACGTATTGTGACTTTTTTCCCCTTGCCAGAGCTGGGGTGAGCGTGTCTTCTGTGTGACACATCCGGCCTGTTTGACATCCCTGGTGTAAGACAAATAATTATTACAGAAGATACACTGTTAGGATATTGAATTTAGTAGCTAGAACAGTAAAGTGTACAATAGGCCGGAACATCCAGTTGTATTTGATTAGTTAGAGAGCGCTTTCTTATGCATGCATTGTAGCAATCTGTGCTACGATTGGCTGCCATAAGTATAAAGGGGGCATTTCCCTTTTTTCCTACCTTTTTATTCTATGTGTTCTAAATACTGTTTAACTTGCCTCATGATATTCCTGTGTTTCTGACTATCTTGTGTTTTTTTCTTCCTGGATAATGACAAAGACTGTTGAAAGTTTGAATGATATCTATATCACTATATCTCTATCTCTATAAGTTTGTGTTAGTATGTTCAACTTCATCTCAACAGCTGCTACGCAATTCCTTGACATATACAGATTTGATAGATTGATAAACATATCTATCTATCTATCTATCTATCTATCTATCTATCTATCTATCTATCTATCTATCTATCTATCTATCTATCTATCTATCTATCTATCTCACACCCATCCACAAACATACATCTCAGAACAGTTATGCTTCAGTTTTCAGTCCTAGATTTAGTCCTGCAATTTATACTAATGTCTATGAAGGCAGCTATTTATTCCTAAATGTTCAGCAACCAAAAGTCATTTTATACAATTGCCTTATCACCTCTAGTATTTGCCTATATGGTTGCAGGCTCTTTCTGTTTTGCACTATATTTCCTGCAGTTCTTATTGCAAAGTTATCAGTGCATGTTGCATTGAGGAATTTATTTTTACAGCCAGCTTGTGGCAGAGTCTAATGCTGATTTCAACTGAGATGGACTGGCTCAAGGATCCAGCTGGCTTCCACTCCTATTTCATCAACTTAACCACTAAAACTCACTGGCTACTTGTGTGGTTATTAAAACTGCCATTGGTTTTTTTTTGGGGGGAGGGGTGATAAACAATGTTAATAGCTCTTATTTTAAAAATGTTTCAATATCTGTATTTTATAATCCTTGTATTTCTCATGGGAATGCTGCATTTATATATAAATAAGTAATTTTTAAACTTTTGTAGCCAAAGAGTGCATCTGAAGAGATATGAATAATGGTGTTGCAAATATAACATAATTTTGGTACCAGAATATAAGGTACTATAGTCTAGAATTGGTGCAAAGGGGAAGGTAAGTGGATTACAAAAAGCATAGGGTGGGATCAGAATAGTAATTCAACATTAACTTTTGAATGTCAGAATATATTCTAGACTGAAATAAGCATGTTGAAACTTAACGTGTTTTCATTTGTCTTCTTCTTTCTCTTGTTTGTACCCAGTGCCTGCATACTGCTCTTTTTATAGTTCTAACTTTATATAATCTTGTTTGCTATAAAAAATATCATGAAGACAATACCAACAAACTCCATTTTGTCCCTTTGTGTATGAAAATCCATATATTTCTTTAAAAAAAATAGCATGGTGTCCAGAACAGTGAAGCAGGAAAGGAAAGATAAAGTAACAATTGTGTATCTGAGTTTCCGAGCCTGATACCCCCATTAAACTTCTAAATTGAAGATTTTCAAGCTGAGACTTTCACCAATGAGGCAGTGGTGGGATTCAGCCAGTTTGCACTAGTTCAGCAGAACCGGTAGCTAATTTTTTGTTGCCCAGGCCCAGAATGGACTTCTGGAAGCAGCATCCACACAGAGATGTTCACATATTTGAATCCCACCTCTGCAATGAGGTGATATAGGATCTCATCTTTGTATTGAACTATGTGGAATAGGTTTTGCATTTGCTGGGATAATATAAAACAGAATAGAGAAATTTGGGAGAGAAAGGGGGAAAAAAAGAAAGATTAATCTCCTGAAGAGCAACTAACTATATTACTGCAAATATAGTAAAGCATTTTTGCATCTTGAACAATAATTTAGAATATCATCAACTTGGCCAGAAATGGTTAAAAAAATATTCTTTTTTTTTTTTTACCATTTCCACCCTACTTGATGTCATCATCAAAAATATGGAGTTAAGCAAATTCAGGAAAGACAGTGATAATAATGAAAGAGAATATTTGTAGCTCAGAGCTGAAATGAGGGGTCTTTGGTGCTCTCTGAGCTTGCTTGTTTTTTGTCAGTGCTGTTTGCTGTCAGTTTATATTCTGGTGACTTGCCTGTCAGTGTGGATGGAGGTGGTCTTAGAGACTCTTTGATTGGGCTATAATAACCCAATCAAGAAACCACCCAGGGCCATTAGTAAACAACACAACCAAAGAATCCCTAAGGCTGCCCCCACACCCAAACAAGCAAGACACCAGAATATAAACTGACAGCAAACAGCACCTCCTTACTAGCACTAATGATGTTACCTAGTTAGGGTAACAGAGAGCACCAAGGACCCCTCACAATGATAATAAAGAAGCTATATGTTCATATATTGTATTGTCACTCAGGTTCAATGTTTTGTAAAAATTAACTCTTTTTAATGTTTAACATTGTTTCCTGAATTTTTATTCTCAAAACCCTTCTTTAAAAATAAATAGAAATGGAAATGATAAGATGCATATCAGTGGCATGGGGCATAATAGTTTCCTTAGGGCTTCTATACTGCATCATAAAGATTATTGTGCTGCAAGGCAATTGGAAATTAAAGATTTAAAGCAAAGATTAAATCAAGAAAGAAGGGATTTCCAACAGATCTAGGCAGATGTTATAAAGATTTAGGCTATTTTCAGCAAAGGAGGAAGTCAAGTAGCTAGAAGTAGAGCAGAAATATAAATATATAACATTATTCAGTTTGGATGAGTGATGAGAAGTATTCAAATATGTTAAAGCAAAAGCTGAAGCTGTAGATTCAGGGAAATTTCTAGAAACACATGCTTTTTTAAAAAATTCTTTTAGCAATAGGTTAGAAAGTTAAGAGAGTTATTTTTATAATAGAAAATCTTTGGTTTGAATCTGTTATTGACTCTTGTCTAGGGTTTATGCAAACTAAGTTTCTGATTTCTTCTACATTTATTGATGGAGATTTTTGTTCAGTCTGAATGTTTAAGCAAATTGACTTAATTTACACTTTCATCCTAATAGGTTAGAATGCATTTATATTTCAGATTGAACTTTTCTCCAGCTTAAAGTGTGTATTTTAGACAAAAAAATATATTAAGGGAGAAATGCAAGCCAACAGGAACACTTTGAAAATGCTCTAAAAATGGTCATTTTAAAAATGAAATAGAACAAAAATCTACAAACGTTTATGTCTTCTCTGAATTAAATTCTGCTGAATTCAGTGGAACTTATTCCCAGGAAGAGCTATAGAGAATTGCCTGTTTTTTGGTTGACTTACATTTAATCTCCTGTTCTTCACCCTGTTCCTCAGATGAATGTTAAGTAACAGTAATAAAGACATTTCATAAAATGTGCATTGGTATGTAAGCCAATGTACATCACTTGTTGATTCATATAAAGCCATTGATTCATATAATGCCGGATTTAAATTTCTGTGTGGAGGTTATGGTTCTCTTTTTTTTTAAGCATTAATTTGACTTTCACTGGACATGCTTAAGAATTTTGAATTATACTACAGTAGTCCTTGATTTACGACTACAACTGGAACCAGAATTTATCCTGCTAAGCAAGGAGGTTGTTAAATGTGTCTCACTCAATTTTATGACCTTTAACGACCTATGGTTGTTAAGTGAATCCAGCTTCCTCCATTGACTTTGCTTGTTGGAAGTCAGCTGGGAAAATCACAAATGGTGATCACATGACCCTGGGATGCTGCAACTTTTGTAAATATATGTTGGTTGCCATGCCCCTAAACTCTGATCATGTGATCATGGTGCTGCTAAGATGCTTGTAAGCATGATGATTGGTTGAAGTCATTTTTTCAGGGCTGTTGTAACTTTGAATGGTTGCTGAATGAATAGTTGTAAATTGAGGACCACTTGTATCAAACTTTCCCTGAGATGATTCTGTGAATCAGAAAGTATTGTTTGCTGACAAACAAATGTATCACAGATTAACAACTTACAAACATTTCATTTCAAGGTTCTAGAGCTGGTTTAGCAGGGCATAGCATTTACCCAATCCGTCCATATTTCTATTGCCTTTAAAATAGTGGAAGCAAAAAGGGATGACAACTGTCTATTTTTTCCATCTTTACATATGTGCATGCAGTGCATGTTTAAAACCCTGAACCTTTGATCACCTGATCATGCTTGTCATTTTAAAGTCAGTATCCACAAAGCCAGTTTAGTCTGGTGGCTAAGGCACTAAGTTAGAAACTAGGAGAGTATAGAGTTCTAGTTCCACCATAGGCGTGAAAACCGGTTGGATGAACTTGGGCCATCTCACAGGCTTGCTGTTCGGAAAATAGGAGGAAGGATGAGTATGGGTATGCTCCCCACTTTGAGTTATTTATAAAAATAATAAAGGCAAGATTACAAATATATAAATAAATAAATAAAAACCAATGCACCTGTTTCCATACATTCCTTACAATTTCTTTGCAAGAATGAACTAAGCGGTCCATTTCAGACTGGGCTTGCTGAATTGTTCCTATTATCATGCTTTTGAGGGAACTTTAGGAACAATCATGTTGAGATTTTACCCTTTTCTCTTCCAAAGAATAAAATATTATTCTGTCAAACATTTTTACTAATGCATAGTTTTTTGAGATGGAGTTTCACAAGTAAAATCATAATCCCTAATATCTTTTTAAACAACTGTCACTTTCTTGAATCCTACCTATCTGAGAATCAGATGAGTAAAATTTATTATAATAACAGGTCTGTGACTCTTAATTCTACTAATAATGGTTTCATCTTACATATGGGTTCAGGTTACATTAAGGAATGCAGCTTCTCATTAAATGCAGCTGCTTCCTATTAAATGAACTGTAAATTTCTTCCTAGAATTCTTTTTGTTTCATTGACCTATGACCAAATGCTTCTTCATGGAGATTTTCTATATTTGATTTGCTATTATTCTTATTTAAATGAAATAGGGCAGGTGATGCTTTCTCTGTCACAATCATATTTTCTTGGGATCTAACATCTAAGTATTAATCAAGCTTAACCCTGTCTATTTTTTCAGCCAAGATGAGCTAGGTGCTGCCACCTAGCTAAACTGCAGTTTTATGTACCTATAGTCTGTTTAAATTTAAGCAATAGGGACTTTCAAGCCTAAATCACAGTCAGGTCAGTGGCAACCTCTTGCATTACACTAAGCTAAGGAGAATCGCATCTGCTGTCTCAGAGACAGAGGAGCACTAAACAATATTGGATAGAATAATGCAAAGTGATATAATTTGGAATGGTATTTGCAAACTGCTAGTTTATAGCTTTGAAGCTGTATCTACCATGCTGTTTTGTCCCCTGATGGTTTTCTCATAATAATAATTTTGGCGCAGTATGTGGTCAAGTCTGACTGCTAATCGTTGTTAGCATTTATATATTGTGGTGTAGGTTTCATCTGGGTTTCCTATCTATGGCCATAATATAGAGCAGAAGAAATTAAAAAGGAGCTGTGAAACAAGGATGAGGGCTCTAGAACAAAACTAATCATACCAAAGTTTTTATTTAAGCATTACAGATATTTACAAGTTGCATATAAAAGGTTGATTAAATAAAGGTGGAAAGCTAAAAGTAAAACTATTACCCAAGACAATAGTAAAGATTAAAAAAATAGATCTTGCTTTCAACTCTTTATGTAGAACTGTTCCTTCTTTGGACATTATCACAACATCTTTTTAATATTTTCTTTCTTACTTCTTACTAGTAAAGGGTTTTTTTATTTGCTTTTGAACAAAGTCTTCACCAGATAATTTTTACTACTTTTTATTTTTTGGTAAATTTCTGCTTTCTGGGCAAAGAGCTCATCCTATGGGAATTGAATGATTAAAGTTTCTTCCCACATGAAATAGTTTTTTCCTGTTCTTCCTGAAGAAGAAGACTCTGTGTTATTTTTAAATCAAAAGTTGATCCTGTATGCCAGTGATGGCGAACCTTTTAGAGACCAAGTGCCCAAAAATTTAAAATTACTGTAAGATCAAAGGAAAGGTCATACTTTAAGGAAAAGACCTGCAGGAATTTTTAGGTCAAATATAATTTTGCATCTGTTCTCATTACACTACGTAATAATAGTAGACTTATTTTTAAATATGTGTTTTTTCACTTTTCACTGTGAAATTACAAGGTAAGCATGCATGAGTATTTCCAGTTCACTACTGTTCATGTTTGCTCAGGCAGGTTGAGAAGACTCAAATATTGCTAAAATAAATAATGGATTACTTGTAGTTCTACCACTTGTGCTCCATCTTTCTATTGGTGCTTCCTTCTGAAACTTTGAAGAAATAATGAATGAATTGCTAGCAGCCTGGTCAGCGCTATAGCTCAGAGAGGAGCATATGCACTGAATATTGAATATTACCAAGATCAATCCCTAGTATCTCAAATTATGCATGCCTGACTTAAAATTTAGGAAATGTATAGCTTGTATCAAAAAATTAATGAGGACAAATAGGTTAAGTTGCCTTTTCTATGCCATGGTCTTGATCCAGATAAGGCACACCATTTATCAGTTCTGTTTAAATACTAATTTGCGGACTCATACACACATAGATGTGCTAAGCTAGTATGAAAACAGTGAAGTTATAAACATCAATCTTTTCTCTCCTGTTTGATACCTTTCATAGCAGCATCAGTCATATACTCTCCTAGAGTAAATGGATCAATAATCCATTTAATACAATCATCCAGTGTTAAATAAACTCTCCTTCTTTTACTCCAAAAATTACAACTTGGCAGCAAGTGTTAAAGGGTTTCTGAGGGCTATAGCCAAGGCTTTAGAAAGTGCTGCAGTTTTATCTGAGGATAGCAATTGGTTTGTAATATGATAACATTACTATACATGTGGGAATCTGTTACCAAGTAGCACAACAAGTTTAAGATCATCCAGGGCATAGAAACTCTTATTTATACTTGTTGACCTTTAGCCTGATTAAATTGGAAGGAGTAAATTGCCAGGGGTAAATTTTTGTGGTTTATAAAGCATGAGAAGGACTGAATCTGCAAATGTTTCTCTAATTACTCTAGCCAGGTTGTGTAATATGATACTGACTTTGCCAGTTGAGAGCTCTGGCAAAAGTAACATTCATTTATAAAACATCGCCATTACTTGTAAATGCACAATATTCACCACACTTACAACAAACCAAAATCCTCATAGCACTTAAAAAACATTTCCATAAGGCAGGGGATAAAGCTTTAGAACAGCCACCTATTCAGAGTTACAATACTGAACCATAACAATGCCAAAATGATACATGCGTTGTGATGTCATGACACAAACTTTACACTTGGAACAATGTAGCCAAGACAAAGTTTGTTCCACTTCTTGCAGTTGTTTATTTGTATGATGATGTTCTCCATTCAGTTGTGTCCAACTGTTGGCGATTCTATGGGCCAGGTTTCTCCACATCTTCCAATCTTTTACTACTTATTTATTCTGTGTCAGCTTGGATGGTGTCTAACCACCATATTCTTTGGCAATGATCTGGTTTTTCATTTACCACTAACTCTTCTAAACACAATTGCTTTCTCCAGTGAATTCTTCTGCATGACATGGTCAAAAATTTGTATAGTTATCCTTAAATAACATTTCATCCAAAATAATCTGAGAATTTGGATCACATATGATTACCTGGTGTCACAGGGTCCTTTTGTCTATATCCAATTCAGTGGACTCCACATTTAGAGGACCTATCCAGATTCCCTGGACTTTAGGCAACACCAGCAGAGTAGTCCCAGTTTGTTTTCACATCTTCCCCAGGTCTTCTGCTGCTCCTTACTATATGGAGTAAACAACTACAGGTTGTTTCTGTTTCCTATACAGAATAGTGAAACCCACAATCTTTCTCCTTCCCTTCAACATCAATTGCTCCATAACCACCATCAGACTACCATCAGGACACATCCTACTGCTATGCAACAGGTCTGACTGGGGGAGAGAAAGGCAGCCTGCCTTTTCTCATCAGGTTACTTCCAAATAATTTATTTTGGTGCATGTAATAAAATATGTCTAGATTTAAAGCAAACTTTTGGTGGCAGCTATGACAATCTGCACAAGCAAAACATTTGCCTAATTTTTATCCTTTTTTTTTATAGTAGCATAATTTGTTCCACTATTACTTCCTACTTTACAGGTTTTGTGGGTCCAGTACTTGATCTTTCTGAATGAAGTCCTAAATAACAATAGAAAACAATACTCTTTTTCTTTCTTTCTTCTTCCTGTGCTCTTTCCTTCACAGATTATCTCCATTAAATCTCAATTCTACATGTCATCCCAGTAACATTTATAATTCAACACATTTCTAGACTAGACTTTCATCACCACCTGCCAAATTCATAGGATCTACTCAATTTTCTCCTTTGGGAATTACAACTTTCCTGGGTATATTGTTCTCTTTTTCTGCTTGTTTCATGTTTTTGCATAGTAACTGTAGATCCATATTTATCTGAGTTTATTTAACCAACTTTTTGGTTTTGGGTAATCAAGAAGAAAAATTATCATATTGGCAAGAAAGTGAAAATTTCTGGAGGAGAAAAAGAAATCAACGTAGCATCCAAATAGTTTTTTTTTTTTACATTATTGAGAAGATTGAGAAAAGGGGTGAATTTAAAATATGCAAATAGCATACAGAAGAAGGATTTGTTTGTTTTAAACTACCTCAGAGAATGAAACGTTTCTACATGAATATGTTTGACAACCTATAATTATTTTTTGTGAGATGCTGAGAGTACAGTTGAAGAAAAATTGTTAATATTTTTGAAGCATATCATCAGCTATAATAGGCTTTTTACTTATTCTTACTTACATACTGCATTTTTTAGAATAAATAGAAGAAACAAACAAAGTATAATAAAGGTCATTTATTTGTTTCCTGAACCCTCCCCACAGCCTGTCTTATTTTTGTCTAACCAAAAAAAAAAAAAAAAAAAAATCTGTGATAACAGTCATTTCAGGTAATTGAACAATTTAGTATTGAACTAGTTTCTTACCTCAAAAGGGACCTTGGGAAGTTATTTGTAAACAACAGCTGACTTCTTCACTGAACATAATAGAGTTATTACAGTGTGTTATGCTGAATGATAATCTATTCTAATTCCTGCTATGGCCCTTTTTCTAGACTTGAAATAGTTCCCAGAAATTCAATTCAAATTCTGAAGCACAATCTTTGAAAGTGTTGTCAACTTCTAATGTTGATATAATGTCTTAGTACAGTGGTTCTCAACCTTTTTAATGCTGCGACCCCCAACCGGTCGTAAGTCGAGGACTACTCAACCAGTCGTAACTCGAGGACTACTCAACTGGTGGAGCACCGTTTGCAGAATGGGACTTTTGGCGGGCTCAGCAGGGCAGAGACAGCCTGGACAATTCCTATTGGCTTTTGAAAGCCAATAGAATTAGACTCTATTCAAGAGAGTCTATTCTATTGGCTTTCAAAAGCCAATAGAATAAAAGGGAGTAGAACAGCTAAGGAAAAGGGAAAAAAATGGTGGACTGCATTGTTTGGCGACCCCCGTGAAATGGTCGTTCAACCCCAAATGGGGTCCCGACCCACAGGTTGGGAACCACTGTCTTAGTAAAACATTGCTTCAGCTCCTGGCTCACTAGATTGGGTAGAAAGGACGCTAGAATTTTAAGCTGATAAAGTTAATTTGTTTCAGGCTGGGATAAAGGGCTCCAATTGCAGGTAAAAGAATCTTTTCTTCCATGGAAAAAAATATTAAATTAACTAAAGTAGTGGCGTATAAAGAAAATTTATATAAAATGTTTTACAGATGGCATATGGCACCAGTGAGATTAGCAAAAATGTTTAAAAATACTTCAAACAACTGTTGGAAATGCAAACAGAGACCAGGTATTTATTATCATATCTGGTGGACATGCCCCAAAGCAAAAAGATTTTGGGTTAAAATACATTTATGGTTGGAGAAAATGACTAAAAAACAAATAGACTTTAAATCAGAATTATTTTTGTTAGGAATAATAGGAGCTAATTATGAGAAAGATTGAGATATCTAATACTACACATATTAATGGCAGCAAGAATTGTATTTGCCCAACATTGGAAAAATGAAAATTTACCAATTGAAGAAGTATTAATTAAGAAAATTCTAGAGTGTGGAAAAATGGATAGATTGACTTAAAGATTAAAGAGAAAGAAGACTCAGTGTACTTTAGAACATGGGAAAATTTCTATCAATGGCTAGAAAAACGAGTCAGGGAGAAAGGAACATGATATGTAATTTTGAATATATATTAGTAAGAAGAAGGCTATTGAGTAATGAATTAACATATTGTTTATGATAATTAATTATATCTACTATTGTTAGTTAAATACATGTACCCAGACATTATGCTGTTTGCTAAATATTGAAAATATTATTTGGAAAAACCCCAACCTCAATCCTAACCCAAATCCCAACCCTAATCCTGACCCTACCTTATCCCTAACCCTATAAAAACTAATTATATATAAAAGAATATTTTCTTCCATGATATTTACATATTTTCAAATACTATAGAAGTCTTTGTAGCTAATTATAAACCATGGAGTTTGTTGGAAGTGCTGGGAATCATGAAATGTCCTCAATGTCCTCTGGCTATTTCTCCATTCTCCAAAGAAATTCCAAATTCAGGGCATGGATATAGTTAAATGTAGACATGATTTTTTTCCTTTTATGACCCTATAATCCCTTGATTTGGGGTGCAATTGAGGCTACTGAATTGAGCATTTACTGGCTGGATGCCCTTCCTGACGCCTATGCAGAGTTCACAACAGATATTTTTTCTTTGAACTCTTATAGAGAAACGTGCCCTTACTTAGAATTGAACTCTCAACTTTCCGAGTGGAAAGCAAGTGTCTTCACTTGTAGGCTATCACACTGCTCAAATGTAGACATGAATGTCTTGTGTAAAATATGCCTCAAACTGATTTTTCTTAGATAGGTTTTTTTTCCCACAGAAAAACACAAAGATATACAAAAAGCCTTGAAACTATGTTGTTCCTCATTTGTATTTGTTAAATCTGGGTAACTCAATAGCTTTTATTCCTGATTGTTACAGCATGGCTACATGATTGCAATCTGCAGCCTGGTTTTCTAAGCAAAGTCAGTGGGGAAACTGGCAAGAAATTGAAAGTCACAGCCATGTGACGATCTGGCTGAATGACCCAGGGCAATTCTCTAAACAATGGTAACCACCTGTTGCTGAAACTGCTATCACTGACTGCATTACTTAGTGATGGAAATTTGATCCTAGTTACTGTTGTTAAATGAGGATTACTTGTATTTGTTTTAATGGCCCCTGGTTTTTTTCCTGTTGATTCTGTTGTTCGTTTGAACATTGTCTTATGAACTGTTTATTTAATGTATTGTTTTTAGCTGTTTTATGTTTTTTGTATAGTTCTGTACACTGCTCAGAGTCTATTGACCATTGAGTGGCTAATAAATTTATATTAATAACAATAACACTTCTTTGGGAAATATTTTCCCAATTTTAGTCCAAAGTGAACAAAACTGCAAAAACAGACATTAAGAAACAAGCAACAGTTAAAAGCTCAGATTCAGTTCAGTCTTTTAGCGCATTGCTAGATATGGGAAAACATCCTATTCCATTACCTTTTCAAGGACTCTATCTCCCTCTGATGTTAGTGATTATATTAATCTGCTTCTTTTCACATGTTTTCTCTGCTAGCTGAATCCCAACTGTTTAACCACTGCACAACTTAAGGAACTTAATTTGTTCTCATTTTATATTATGATTAGTTCACATTATTTATATTGTTAATAGCATTGTATTAGTATTGCATAACGTTTCTTCTGTTATTATTGTTTAAAAATGTACAGGTGTTCTTCTATAAAATAATAATAGCATTGCAATTAAAAAATGGATGCAAGGGTTTCTCATTGCTTACTATTCCTAAAATGCTGAGGGTTTTTTTTTAACAGCAAATGCATGCTATATCAACGCTTTCATGGAACTGTTCACCCTTACTCTAAATAAGTGTCCTCTTGAAAATGCTCCACCAATCATATGGTTATTCACTATCTAATAGTTTTTATGTATTATGATTTAGATTCATATGCATCCTTACTGTACAGGTAGTCCTTGACTTACAACCACAACTGAGCCCAACATTTATGTTGTCAAGTGAGACATTTGTTAAGTGAGTTTTGCCCCATTTTACGACATTTCTTGTCACAATTATTAAGTGAATCGCTGAAATTGTTAAGTTAGTAACCCAGTTGATTAAGTGAATCTGGCTTCCCCATTGACTTTGCTTGTCAGAAGATTGCAAAAGGTGATCACAGGATCCCGGGCCAGAACACAGCGACCATCATAAATATGAACCAGTTGCCAAGCAGCTGAATTTTGATCACATGCCCATGGGGATGCTGCAAAGGTTGTAACCAAAGCCACTTTATTCAGTGCCATTGTAACTTTGAATGGTCACTAAATGAACTGTTGTAGGTCAAGGACTATCTATATATCTATGTATGTATGGTCTCTCTCTCTCTCTCTCTCTCTCTGTGTGTGTGTGTGTGTGTGTGTGTGTGTTAAAATCTATTCTCTCCAATGTAGAACTTATTTATATATTAGATGAGCCATAGGAGAGCATTTAAAGAGGTATTGAAACCACATCAATCATGTATATAATAATTATCGGAGTGGTAATTATTGATTTATGTATCACTGAGTAAAATGCACTGTGAGTGTTTAAGTAAACTTCAGCAGAGGCTTCTTTGCTGATTTTTTTTAAAATCTTATTTGGTCTGAAGATAGGTGACCTTATAATATAATGATACAATATTGGTGATTTTGATTAAATACAGCTTGACATATTTTCAACCTGTAAATTAACCATCTGTTATTGGGTGCTTAAAGGCATTTCATCCGGACCTTTGTTTTGTTTGAAATGATAGAATGCTCTGTGATATTTATGAACTAACACATTATTAGATGGTGGCATCAATAAGCAGAGAATATCATTTTATATATTTCCACTTCTAAAGTTTGATAGCATATTTAGGTTAAGGACATGAAAGATAATTATATTTAGTGGAAAACATAGTCCAAAGTGATGTTTGTCTGATTCTGTTGCATGAAGCAAGCTAGCTGTTATCTATTAATGAAGCTGAATTTATTCTGAAACAAAGAACAACATAGGCAAAGATAATGGCAAATGGATGGCTGGTAAAATTTTTGGAAACATAGTATTTACTGTATCTGATTATAAAATATTTTCAGCGTGATTTCCCCCCCCCCCCATGTTAAAAAGTTAGCATAAATGACAGCTGAAGAGAAACTCAAAAATTAATGACTGCAATTCATGGAATTACTAATTAAGAAAACGTAGGCTTTGGTGCCATCTTTGAACACTTTGGAAAGTGCAGAGATACAGTGTTACAACAAGCTGGATGCCAATTGGGAAAGGAAGGAAGGAAGGAAGGAAGGAAGGAAGGAAGGAAGGAAGGAAGGAAGGAAGGAAGGAAGGAAGGAAGGAAGGAAAGAAAGAAAGAAAGAAAAACTTTCCTTTGTTAAATACCTTTTTATTGTCATTGCACACATTTATTTTCCCAAAAATTAATGGGGTTCTTTTGGCTAATTTAATGTAATTACTTTTTAATCATCATTGCCTATATGCGGTATTCACTTATTCCTGAAGCTGATGCCAAATAGTTTAGTCCAGTTATAATGATCAGTTAATATGACACTCACCTGTATTGTTTCATGGCATCCAAACAAGCAACCAGTCCCCTTGTACTTGCTTTAAGGTTGATGAGGAAGAATAAGTTGCAATTAAATCTAAGCAAGATGGAGTTCTTATTGATTAATAGGAAACTGAACTTGGACACTGGAAATCTGAGCAGGGATAAATTGTAAACCTTTTGTAGTATCCAAGTTAACATTTGTATTCCCCCACCCCCACCCCCACCCCTGCACAGCTGTTTTATTGCCTTGTCGATTTATGTTTTTAACCCTCATGTAAACTGCCTTGTCAGTAATAAATTGGCTTTATAAATGAAATTAATAAATGAAAAATAAATAAAAATTATATGAAACATTTTCTCAGTGATCTACCATTTAGCAGTGACTAGATTAGACCAGTATAATTTCAACAGAGCTTATCAAGTAATTTCTAGAGCATAAGAGGCAGAAAAATTAAGATTTACTTATGAAAGTTATGCATATTAACATCATAAATGGGTGTTGACATTTTCATGAACTACGGCAATGTTTTTGATTTCTAATTTTGTCCATATACAAATTCATTTATTCCACAAATACTTTTTCTGCATGTCACCTGTTTGAACCTACCTTTTGGAAGGATATTTTCATAGCAACCTCATAATGTTGCCAACACTCAGCATACTAGGACCTTTAAGGAATATATTTATTTATTCAAGCTTACTTAAATACCTTCAAACTGCCCAAATGAGAACTGGCACTTCAGTATTTAGGAGTAATTAATTACTTGGGAGTTTGTATTGGCTAAAATGAGGAATGACCTCAGCTACAACACCTTCAATTCCATAGAGCAGAGTTTTTCAACCTTGGCAGTTTTAAGATATGCGGTACGGATTTCATCTCCCAGAGTTTTCCAGCCAGCATTCTTAAAGGTGAAAAAAACCAAAACAAAGAATAAGAATAATTTATAAATAATAAAGCAAGGTTAAATATTTAAAATTTATAAATAAAACAATACAATTAAAATGTTACAATCTATTACTGTAATCGACTAGAAATAGGTAGCATTATCAGGGAAAGCCCAAGCTAGCAAATAATTGTTTACTGGTAGAAATCATTTTAGTTCCCAGCTCTCAATTTTGCAATACTGCATATGAATATTTGTCTTGTTCCTACTCTAAATCTGCCACAAACCCTTGTTCCTTCAGAGCCACAAGGAAGATATTGGGTGTATATGCCTTGGGTGTCCAGTGCAAAGTATCAGAACCTGGTTATTATTATTAGCTTGTGGCATTGTTACAATAGTCAGGAGATCACAATGCTATTGCTGAGTAGTAGATTGGTACCAGTCTATTATAGGACATGCTTGCCCGCTTTCCAAGGTGTGCCACAGAAGAGCAAGCTGGCTTTGCACCAGAGAGAAAGTTGAGCAATTCTTCCTGCAGCCTTACTCAGGGCCCCCTCCCTTTCCATAGTTGCTCACAAGCAGACACCGCAACTGGGAAGGCATCAGGAATCTAACTGCTTGCACAGATCACCACCTTGTCTCCCCACAAAAGTGGTACCTATCTACCTACTTGCATAGAACATGCTTTCGAACAGTTAGGTGGAGAGAAGCTGAGCAACAGGAACTGACCCTGCCATGCAGTGCTTGGGCTTAATGGCCATCTTCAGCATCATTAAGTCACTGAGCCATGTGCTTCCAGATTTATTTATTTATTTATTTATTTATTTATTTATTTATTTATGAGACTTATATACCGCTTTAAGTGCAAGAACTCCCTAAGCGGTGTACACCAGTAAGCAATGTATATATATATTTACATTGCCCCCAACAATCTGGGTCTTCATTTTACCTACCCCGGAAGGATGGAAGGCTGAGTCAACCTTGAGCCAGTGAGATTTGAACCACTGACCTGCTGAACACAGTCAGCTAAAGTGGCCTGCAGTACTGCACTCTAACTGCTGCGCCACCTCGGCTCATATCCCAACTGAATGGTGATAATTTCATCAACAAGACCATATATTCCTCAATGTTGCGATTATTTACCACAATATAACTGAATCGGGTCAGAAAGAAGAAACACTAAGTTAAAGTTCTGATTCCTTCATAAGTAATTTACAGATATTCTGAATTCCATTTCGAAATGGATGGCGTTGTATTAAGTTAGTGCACATTAAACACCTTTGCAGGGAACTCAACCTTGTTCTGAAAGGGGTAAACAAATTAATGTCTGTTGCCTTGCAGACTCCATGAGAGCCATTCATTAAATTCTACAACACAAGGCTAGAATTTTACCATAGTACAATACAAATTCAGCACTAGAAATTGTTGCTTTAAAAAAAAGAAACAGAAAAGGGGGTGGAAAGGAAGAATGAAACATATTATTAATATTGCCCTCAGGAGGAGGCTGTTCACTTCAGAAGACTTTCTTAAAAGGTCATCACTCAGGAATATGAGCATTTTATTCAATTTAAAACTACACCTGCTGTTCCCACAGTGATTTCTACTCAATGTATCTGTTTTTATTCAAAGAAGCTTCTAGAAGGCTGGCACCTATTATTTCATCATGATATTTACAGTTTTGGATAGAATTATAACAATTATAATATTTGCAAACATATAATTATTTAGACCTGTTGGAATAAGCAGTTGGAACCTGGTTGCTGTGAGCATTTTCAATCATTTCAATTGTTTCACTTCTGATAATTAATTTTCATTTCATTTCTCTAGTGCTAGAAATGTCAGTGTGTCTGCTTCCAGAGACTTCAAGATTTTTTTTAAGAAAACAAAAGGGCAATGTATTTTAAGAGTAATGTTTTTGAGAAAGGTAATGAAGTATAATCAAGGAGAGAAGCAACCTAGAACTAAGGAGAAATTTCCTGACAGTGAGAACAATTAAACAGTGGAACAACCTGCCTCCAGAAGTGGTGAATGCTCCAACACTGGAAGTTTTTAAGAAGAGACTGGACAGCCATTTGTCCAAAATGGTGTAGGGTTTCCTGCCTGAGCAGGGGGTTGGACTAGATGACCTCCAAGCTCCCTTCCAACTTTATTATTATTATTATTATTATTGATCATCGCAGAGTCAGCCAGATGTTCAGACTGGATTTGGCATTTTGTCTACCTATCGAGTCCTTACCCAGGACCTGGGATAGGCAGATGTGGATGTTTGATGGTATTACAGATA
The DNA here is from genome assembly GCF_016545835.1 of Crotalus tigris. NCBI lineage: Eukaryota > Metazoa > Chordata > Lepidosauria > Squamata > Viperidae > Crotalus > Crotalus tigris. The sequence goes on along the minus strand of NW_024100541.1, from coordinate 967,975 downwards.
TCGTCGCAGGATGGAAGCAGTTCCTAATAAGGCTACCTTTTGCAATTGACTAATAGCGAATTTGTCAATGCCAATGGTGTTCAAGTGGTGCTCCAGTTGTTTTGGGATTGCACCCAAGGAGCCTATGACTATTGGTACTACCCTTGCTTGCTTTTGCCACAGTCTTTCTATTTCTATTTGTAGGTCTTTGTATTTTGTTATCTTCTCCAGTTCTTTCTCTTCTATTCTGCTATCTCCAGGCACTGCCACGTCCACTATCCAGACTTTTTTGTCTTTCTTATCGACAATTGTTAAGTCTGGGGTGTTATGTTGCAGGTGCTTGTCTGTTTGAATTCTGAAGTCCCAGAGCAGTTTAATTTTATCATTTTCTATGACTTTCTCTATTTTATGATCCCACCAGTTTTTGCTTACAGGCAAATGATATTTTTTGCAGATCTTCCAATGCACCATTGTTGCTACTTTGTCATGCCGCTGCTTGTAGTCAGTCTGTGCAATCTTCTTGCAACAGCTTACCAAGTGGTCCACTGTTTCTTCAGCTTCTTTGCATAGGCGGCACTTACTGTCTGTTGCTGTCTTCTCAATTTTGACTTTGTATGCATTTGTCCTTAAGGCTTGGTCTTGTGCAGCCAGAATTAGTCCCTCGGTCTCTTTCTTCAATTTTCCTGCTCTTAGCCATTGCCAGGTTTTATTATTATCTGCTTTCCCAGCTATTTTTTTCATGTATTGGCCATGTAGTGCTTTGTCTTCCCATGCCTCTATTCTGTTCTTCATTTGGTCTTTCTTGTAGGCCAGTTTGGTCTCTCCAGTAGTTAGTAAGCCTTCCTGATATACTAATTTCAGTGCATCTTCATCATTGTTCTTCAGATATTCTTCCAAAGCCATTTTTTCTTCTTCAACCATCTGATGTACTTGTAGCATTCCACGCCCACCTATTTGCCTTGGTAGATAAAGTCTATCAATGTCACTGCGTGGATGAAGGGCATGATTCATTGTCATTATTTTTCTGGTCTGCCTATCCATTGCTTTTAGTTCTGCTTGAGTCCAGTCCACTATTCCAGCTGTGTACCTAATGACTGGGATTGCCCAGGTGTTGATTGCCTTTATGGTATTTCCTCCATTGAGTTTGGATTTTAAGATCTTCTTCACTCTCTTGATGTATTCACCTCTAATCTTTTTCTTGACTTCAGTGTGCTTGATGTTGTCAGCTTGAAGGATACCCAAGTATTTGTAGTACTCTTCCTCATCCAGACTCTTAATGTTATTTTCGTGGGGCATCTTGATTCCTTCAGTTTTCACTTGTTTGATAGTAAGTGTGGCACATTTGTCCAAGCCAAACTCCATTACAATATCTTGGCTATATATAAGGACAGTGTTGAGCAGCGATTCTATTTCAGATGATGTTTTTCCATACAGCTTCAGATCATCCATGTAAAGGAGGTGGGATAGTCTAGCAGATGTTTTTGATGTTTGATAGCCATGTCCTGAGTTATTCAGTATTGTTGACAGAGGAAACAGTGCAATAACAAATAGTAATGGTGATAATGAATCTCCTTGAAATATTCCTCTCTTGATATTAACCTCTCCCAGCCTCTCACCATTGATCTGCAACTGTGTCTTCCATTGTGCCATCGATCTTTGCACAAATTTTCTGATGTTTCTACTGACTCCTGTTATTTCTAGGCACTTTATTATCCAATCATGTGGCAGAGAGTCAAATGCCTTTTTGTAGTCAATCCATGCCACATTCAGGTTGGTCTTCCTTCTCTTGCAGTTTTCCAAGATCATTTTGTCTATTAGGAGTTGATCTTTTGTTCCTCTGCTATTGGGGCGGTTTCCTTTCTGCTCAGGTGGAAAGAGATTGTTTTCAACTAGATGCTGTTGTACTGCATCAGCTACCACACCAGTTAGTAATTTGAAAGTTGTTGGTAAGCAGGTAATTGGCCTGTAGTTGCCTGGTGTTGCCCCTTTTGCTGGATTTTTCATTATTAGGTAGGTTTTCCCAGTTGTTAGCCACTTTTCAATTTCTCCTCCTTGTAGTATATTGTTGAACTGCTTGGCAATGAGTGGGTGTATAACAGTTAGATGTTTCAACCAAAACCCATGCAGTTCATCTTCACCTGGTGCTGACCAATTTTTGATTTTCCTTGCTCTTTTTTTCTACCATTTTTGTTGTTATTACTAGTTCTTTCATTTCAACTTCTGTTTTATTTGCATCCACCTCTTTTAACCAAGCCGCATCCTTGTTGTATTTCTTTGGGTTATCCCATATCTGCTTCCAGAACTGCACTGTTTCTTCCTTGTCAGGTACTGACTGATTCCTTGCAGTTTCTCCATTGATGGATTGGTAGAAACGTTTCTGATTGGATTGAAATTGGAGGTTCTGCCTATAGTTTGCAATTCGAGCTTCATATCTACTGATTTTCCTGGCTATAGCTGTTATTTGTTGCTTTATTATTTCCAGTGCTTCCTTGATCTTCCTTGTTTCTAAGTGGTATTTCTTGATTAGGTATTCTTTGGTCTTCTTGTTCTTCAGCTTCTTTTCTTTCATCTGTTCTAGCTTGCTTGCATGTGATCTTAATTTGCTAATCTTATTTTCTAGTCTAAACTTCTATTTTTTGTGGTGCACTGTTTGTTTGTTTTTCTTCTTTGTTGATTTTGCATCCCAGGTATTCTGTTATAACTGCAGCTGTGCTGTACATTAGTTGGTTTGTTTCTTGCAGTGAATTGGTGCTTATACTTGATATTGCAGTATTTGCATCTTTTAATGCTTGTGCTAGCTGTTTCTTTGGAACAAGCTTCAATGCAGGTAGCCTTATTCTGTTGTTTTTGTGCTGTTCTAGATGCTCAGTTATTCTTTGTTTCAATTCTTTTATTTCTTTAGTTAGAGGGTTTTGTTCTTCCTGAGGTAGAGGTGCCTGGTTTCCAAATGAGAACAGTTGTATATCTCTGCTAGATTCCTTCACTGCTAACTCCTCCTGGTTTGCCTCTACATTCTGGATTACTTCTGGTAAGGCTTTGATTTCTTTGCCCTGGGTAAACCTTTGCAGTTCGTCCAATTCTGTTTCTGTGAATATTTTATTTCATGTTATAAATCGGCGTTGATCTGCTAGTCTCTGTTCTGTTATTTCTGATTCTGGATGTTGTTCTTTCCAGAAATGGTGCATTCGTTTTAGATATCCTCGTCTTGTTGGACTTGATCTGTAGTAACAGATCATTATTTCTTTGTTTTCCATCACTGTGTATCTGCGACGGGTAAACACCTTTTCTTCCAGTAGTTCTGCAGCTGCTGGCCCTGGTTGCTCAGCCAACAGTCCTGAGTCCTGTAACCCATTTTTCACCAGATATCCAGGAACTCCAATATCTAGCGCGGACCTTGTTAACCCGGGCGACATCCGAGCCGGTATGGCATTCTGAAATTTACGTCTCACCATATTTTTTATGGGAGAGACACTCTTTGTCTGACTCCTCTGATGAGACCTGTCCAGTATGGTTGAACCTCTAGCATAGCTCTCATCTTCCTCAGAGTACACAAGCCCCACAACCACGTCAAGGTAGTGCCTCACATTATTATTATTATTAATAATATTATTATTATTATACCTGGAGTTAAGCCTGGATTAGCTCTCTAGTACTAGTAAGGTTCTCCGTCTGTTCTTCACGGCTGGGCGGTGAATGCTCCAACACTGGAAGTTTTTAAGAAGAGAATGGACAGCCATCTGTCCGAAATGGTGTAGGGTTTCCTGCATGAGGAGGATTCAATGACCTCCAAGGTCCCTTCCAACTTTATTATTATTATTATGGATCATTGCACAGTCAGCCAGATGTTCAGACTGGATTTGGCATTTTGTCTACCTATCGAGTCCTTGCCCAGGACCTGGGATAGGCAGATGTGGATGTTTGATGGTATTATTATTGTTATTGTTATTTTTTTTATTGTTATAAATTTTTACAATTTTACAATAAAAACCCCTTCCCCGATCCCTCCCAACCCACCCCAAAACCCTTCCCCATTCTTCCCAGAGCTGAATACAGGGTTAACTATAACTTATAAGAAAAAACTTTTAAACCCAAATAAACCTCAAGCAAGTATAATCACATTCAGTAAGCAAATTATTAAATACTTTAACTCCATTATATATAAAAAAAACAGAAAGAGAAAAAGAAGAAAAAGAAAGAAAAATAAATAAATAATAATAATAATAATAAAACGAAAACAAAAACAAAACTATTCTGCACTCTTAAATAATATCTTAAACTTTAAATATAAATTATTCAAAAGCTAAATAATATTTTCTTACATCATACTTATATTGTATAAGATTTATCCATCTTTTCCACACCAAGAAATACTTCTCTTACGATTGATCTTTCAAATAAGCCGAAATTTTTGCCATTTCAGCTAAATAAGAAACTTTAAAAAACCATTCCTGCAAAGTAGGCAAAGATTCCTTCTTCCAATATTGCCCTATTAACAACCTTGCCTCTGTAATTAAATTTAACATTAAAATAATCTCTTTGTCATTACAATCAGAAACAATACCTAACAAAAACAGTTGTGGGGTAAATTTTATCCTTCTTTTGAAAATTCTTTGAATATTCCACCATATCTTAATCCAAAAGGCTTTTATACTTTTACATGACCACCAGATATGATAATACGTTGCGTCCAAGCAACCACATCTCCAACATTTAGGCTGCAAATTTGAATACATACGAGACATTTTTTGTGGGTCAAGGTGCCATCTATAAAACATTTTATAAAAATTTTCCCGTAAGTTTTGCGCTTGTGTAAATTTGACATTCCTCACCCAAATAATCTCCCATGTATCTAATAAAATCGGTTCATCAAAATTTTGGGCCCATTTAACCATACAATCTTTAACTAATTCTGTTTCTGAATCCAATTCCACTAATACACCATAAATTCTTTTAATGTGGGTTCAGCTTTGATCTCTAATTTGTTTTAGCAAATTCTCATCCTCTCTAAGCAAACCCACTTTATAATCTATCTTCCACCTTTCCAATAATTGTCTGTACTGAAACCATGAATAATTAATATTTTCTTGTGCTAATTCATCTATGGATTTTAATTGCCAATTTTTACCATCCCACTTAAGTAATTGTATATAAGAAATACTATCCATCTTAACTCCTTTCCGTATTCCTTCTATTGCATGCCATGGAATAGCCCATAATGGAATTCTTGAATCAATTCTATAATATTTCTTCCAAACCCGAAGTAAAGAAGTTCTTAAAATATGATACTTAAAAACCCTATCAACTTTTTTATTATAAATTAAGTAGGCATGCCATCCATATAATAAATCCCACCCCTCCAAAAGGAGTATATCTACATTTGTTAAATTGACCCAATCACTAATTAATGTTAAAACCACAGCATCATAATACAATTTCAAATTCGGTACCTTGAGTCTACCTCTCTCTCGTATATCTTGTATAATTTTAAGTTTTACTCTTGGTTTTTTCCCTGCCCAGATAAATTTATTGATGTCTTTCTGCCATTCATCTAAATTTGCTTCTTTTTTTAAAATAGGTATCATTTGAAATAAAAAAAGAAACTTTGGCAAGACATTCATTTTAATCGCTGCTATTCTCCCCAATATAGACAATTGCAGCTTTTTCCAATTCTCTAAATCCTTTTGTATTTTTATTGTTATTGTTACATTAGCAATGAAAAATATGATTTTTGACTGTTTTTCACACAACCGTTGCAGCATCCCCATGGTCATGTGATCAAAATTCAGACGCTTGGCAACTGACTTGTATTTGTGACGGTTGAAGTATCCCGGGCTCATGTGATCACCTTTTGCGACCTTCTGACCAAGTCAATGAGGAAGCCAGATTCACTTAAAAAGATGTTACTAGCTTAACTACTGCCATGATACACTTAACAACTGTGGCAAGAAAGGTCATAAAATGGGGCAAAAATCACTTGACAATTGTCTCGCTTAGCAGCAGAAATGTTGGGCTGAATTGTGGTCGTAAGTTGATGATTACCTGCACGGAGGAGGAGGAGGAAAACTATAGCGTGACTGTGGTCCTGTTTGAAAACACAGGAAAAAAAATCCAGGCATATATAAATTCTTCTTAAGCCCATTTTCTCCATAAGAGTTAGGAAAGACGAATGGAAAAATGCTTCATTTGGCTGCTGCATTAAAAGTCTACCCAGCTGTAACATAACATCTAAGAAGAAGACAGTGTTTACTTTATGCAAAGAAAGAATGATCCTTAATAGTATATTGTGGAGGCAAAATTGCAGCTTTTAGGCAAATAAATAGTTGCAAATCGATTTTAAATGTGTGGCATTTTGCTTGCTCTAGCATTAAGGCTTATTGTCTAATATCTGTGTCTAATCTGTAGGGGGGGAATGTAAGGAGCTATTTAGGAGATGGTAATGATAAAGGATTTAATGTGGAAAATACTAACTTTAAGGGCAAACAGATATAGAATGGAGTCAATGCTGGAAAATTCAGGTTGAAACTTGCAGTGTCCTCTTATTTCTCAAAAGAAAACAGTATATTATAGGTTTCCACATTTAAATCTACACGACATACAACAACAAACAACAACAACAACAATAATATAATAATAGTAAAAAGTTGGAAGGGACCTTGGAGGTCATCTAGTCCAACCCCCTGCTCAGGCAGGAAACCCTTATACCATTTCAGACAAATGGCTGTCCAGTCTCTTCTTAAAAACTTCCAGTGTTGGCGCATTCACCGCTTCTGGAGGCAGGTTGTTCCACTGGTTAATTGTTCTAACTGTCAGCAAATTTCTCCTTAGTTCTAGGTTCCTTTTCTCCTTGATTAGTTTCCATCCGTTGCTTCTTGTCCAGGAAGTCTTCAACTTACAACAGTTTCTTTAATGACCGTTCAAAGTTACAACAGTACTGAAAAAAGTGACCTACTGTATGACCATTTTTCACACTTACAACCATTTCAACATTCCCATGGTCCCTTAGTCAAAATTCAGCCACTTGGCAACTGGTTCATATTTAAGACGGTTGCAGTGTCCTGGGGTCATGAGATCCCTTTTTTCAACCTTCTGACAAGCAAAGTCAATGGGGAAGCCAGATTCACTTAACAACTGTGGTTGATTCAGTTAATAACTGTGGCAAGAAAAGTTATAATACGGGGCAAAACTCACTTAATTGTCTCGCTTAGCAACAGAAATTTTGGGCTCAGTTGTGATTGTAAGTCAAAGACTGCCTGTATTATTAGGCAAAATAGAGATTTCAGGTAAAAATAACAGTGATCATGTATTTGATTTTCTTTACTGATTAACTGCAGGAGTAATTTCCTCTAATGTAAAGGGCGTGCTAGCTTATAGTTAGTTTTAAAATTATTCTTGCTGTTTCAAAAGTGCTCTGGAAATTGCATGCCAACCCAAAAGAAGAGAAAGGGAATATTTGTTCTAACTGTAATGCAGTGACTTTCATCTAAATTAGTCCAAATATTAACTGTATCAGCAGTTTGGGAACAATGGATCAAGTTCCTGACACTTCAGCCAAACTCAGCCCAGGCACAGAACTGAGCACCGTTAAGGACGATGGCTTAGAAACAAAGTGATCCTGAATTTTCTAATTCAGATTATAAGGCAGGATTGTGTGACCTTGAAAGCTTGTGATCTGTTTCTCCCAAATTTGTCATTACATTGTCATTTTGAATATGATAGAAAGGGACACCAATTAAATGCATTTACTTATTTTTAATCAAAATATGATAGAAAGAGACCCTTATTAAATACGTTTATTGTCTTTTGCATTTCTGAACTTCCTATCTCAGTGAAAGAGGGACTCTGGGCAGTGTACAATAATATGTGAGAATATAAAAATCTTACAAAAAAATTAAAATGTTAGAATTAAAATTTAATAGACAGGATCCTTTATTTAAATTTATTTATTTATCAAAATATGATAGAAGGGGCTCTTTATTAAATGCATTTCTTTATAAATCAATATATATTATTAAATCTATTTATTTACTAATCAAAATGTAATAGACAGGGAGCCTTATTAATTCATTTCTTTATTCTTTATTTATAATTCAAAATATGCTAGGAAGGGACCCTTATTAAATGTATTTATTTATTTATTCATTATCAAATTTATATGGTCACCCATTTCACGCAAAACGACTCTGGGCGTTGTATAGGAATCCAATGGTACCATAAATAACACAATCATTATCTAAAGCCAGTGTATAATAATTATTAAAAGAGAAAAAAGCAGAACTAATATAGGAAAGGAGAATAGTAGATGGAGGGATGGAAATAATACTAACGAAGCCACCTCATAAGTTCACCCATCCCTTGAGGGCCCCAGTCCTGCTGGTATAACAACTGTTCAGGGACCTTCAGAAGCTCAGTACAGGTACACCTCGACTTACAACAGTTTAGTTACCATTTGAAGTTACAACGGCACTGAAAAAAGTTATTTATGACTGTTTTTCACACTTACGACCATTACAGCATCGCCATGGTCACATGATCAAAATTCAAAGGCTTGGCAACTGGCAGGTAATTATGACAGATGCAGTGTCTTGAGGTCATGTGATCCCCTTTGGTGACTTTCTGAGAAGCAAAGTCAGCGGGGAAGCCAAATTCACTTAACAACCGTGTTCCGAGCTTAACAACTGCAGTGATTCAGTTAACAAACTGTGGCAAGAAAGGTTCTAAAATCTCGCCTAGCAATGGAAATTTGGGGCTCAGTTGTGGTCCTAAGTCGAGGACTACCTGTAAGGCATCTTTAAAGGCATTGTAGCAGGAGGGCCTGTGCTATTCTATGGTGGCAAAAACAAACAAAATCAATCCAGTAGGACTTTTTGTGACTAACACCTTTTATTATGAACTGATGAAGGGAGCTGCCACCCACAAGAAAATTATGCCTGTTGATCAAATTCCTTCCTATTTGGTTGGGATTTTCTGCAGGCCCAAGAAGACAATTGACAAACAAGCGGCAGCTTTTCACCCTGAATATCTGTACATTTCTCACAGAGCAAGCTACTTATGAATGGAGAATGAATACAGAGTGGTTTTGCCACATTCCGTGGGAGTCTCACATTTTAATTGGGCTGTTTATTGCTTTTTAAGTGGTGGCCCGTAGGACAAGGAGATCTCTGGCTGTTTCTTCCCTTGTTGGGCCCTCAGGATCCCTCCTTGTCCCCAAGAGCAGCTTTTCTGAGGAAACCAAATGTGAATTTTTTTATAGGCTTCCTGATAGGCTGATGAAACTAATATGTTTCTGGTCTTCCGGGCTCAGTCTTCACTCCAGTCTATTGATCTGCTCTGCCAACATAGAAGACAGATGGACAGCTTAAGAAAAATGACATATAGATATCCTCAACAGATTGGCCATCGAGATGCTGTTAAACAAGGTAAATATAAGCAAAAGATGTCTGTGGAGATTCTCAGTCATCCAGGTCATCGTTATCCCAAAAGTGCTTTTCCACAAGGCGACTGGACTTTCTTGTTTTTCTCTGAACACATTTCGCTTCTCACCCCCCCAAAAAGAAGAAGAAGAATGCAAATGACCAGCTGTCTGCAAGGAGTATAAATCCCTCCGTTCCCCACCATTCAGTCAGAGCTGAAGAAGCTTCTTGGATGAGAAGCGAAATGTCTTCACAAAGAGAAACAAAGAAAGTCCAGTTGCCTTCTGAAAAAGCATCTTTGGGATAAGCAAAAGATATCAAAAGAAGCTTTTCTGTTCTTCCTGGAACTCGATACAAGTGATGGAGCCAATAATGGAATCAGTTTGGTGAAAGAGGAGAATGGAACAACAGAGGGAGAGGGATACAACACCAAAGCGCCTGAAGGCAGGACAAGAAGCAATGGATGGAAACTAAGCAAGGAGAGAAGCAACCTAGAACTAAGGAGAAACTTCCTGACAGTTAGAACAATTAACCAGTGGAACAACCTGCCTCCAGAAGTGGTGAATGCTCCAACACTGGAAGTTTTTAAGAAGAGACTGGACAGACATTTGTCCGAAATGGTATAGGGTTTCCTGCCTGAGCAGGGGGTTGGACTAGATGACCTCCAAGATCCCTTCCAACTTTACTACTACTACTACTACTACTACTACTACTACTACTACTACTACTACTATTATTATTATTATTATTACCAGCACCTCCCTCCTATTTATTAACACAGTCCTTTCAGCAGTTCCAAGAAGGTTCCACACCCATTTGTACTATTCAGGTGACTCTGAAGACACAGACAATCCCCCAAGTGGCCTCAACGACTCTCTAAAAGAATGCAAATGACCAGCTGTCTGCAAGGAATATAAATTCTTCCAGTCTCCACCATCCAGTCAGAGCTGAAGAAGCTTCTTGGATGAGAAGTGAAACGCCTTCAAAGAAAAGAAAAAGAAAAACAAGAAAATCCAATTGCCTCATGAACAAGCACCTTTGGGATAACTATGACCTGGATGATTCAGAATCTCCCTGATCTAAGGGAAGTGGAATACAGGTAGTCCTCGATTTACAATAGTTCATTTAGTGATCTTTTGAAATTACAATGGTGCTGGGAAAAAAAGTAACTGATGCCCATTTTTCACGCTTACAACCGTTGCCGCATCCCCATGGTCACATGTTCAAAATTCAGAAGCTCGGCAACTTACTTGACACTTGTTGCAGCATCCTCCGGGTCACATCATCCCCTTTTGCAACCTTACTGACCAGCAAAGTCAACGGGGAATCCAGATTTACTTAACCACCACATTACTGATTTAAGAACTGCAGTGGTTCACTTAACAAATGTGGCCGGAAAAGTCGTAAAATGGGGCAAACTCAGATTTCACACTTAGCAACGGAAATTGTGGGCTCAGTTGTGGGAGTTGAGGACTACCTGTACACCTGTTTTCCTATCTTATCAAGAAAAAGATTTCCCCCCCCCCAACTGTTCAACATCACTTGGCTGCATTGGCAGATTTGTATAAGCTTCTCCCACTCATAGACACACACAAATCTCAATCTGAGCAATCTACTGTAGCTGCCTATTTTCTGCCACCCAAGTGAAGAAAGAGCCCACACCAATTTCTGCTCCCTTTGCATACTAAAAAACCTGAAATAATCATGGCAATTAGAGATAATTACAGTTATTTTGAAGCAGGAATTCAGGCTGGAATTCAACTAGGCATCAAGGAGAATGAAGGAAAGGGGGAAAGAGGGGGGAAAGGAAAGCAGGAGGAGGGGGGTTGCATTTGACAAGGGGAATGGCTGTGTTTCTCGTGCAAAAACTGCTCCCTGCTTCCCTTGCCTTTGTACACATTGTGCATAAATCACGACATGCAAGACAATTGCTTTGGAAGCTAATTTCTTCAGCCTGGCAGAGAAGTTTCTTCTGCAAAAGCCGAAGCAGCTCAGAAAATGTTTTGGAGCCACAAAGTGCGTCCCACCACAATTGTTCACAGGTGCCTCCCTTGGCATTGATGTTTGCCGAGAAACAAGGGTTGGGTGGAGAAGCATGTCAGCCACAGCAACTGGCATGTGTACACATATGTGTGCGCAAACATAGACCGTCAAATCTTACCAAGCTGGGAGAGAAGACGGACACAGATAGCAGTCTGGTCTCTTTAATGCTAGTTGCAAGGTTTGTTTATTTGTGTCAGAAGCATCACAATTAAAATAAACCATTCCACATGACATAAGGCCATCTGAAGAGACTAGAAGCATTTGAAATGTGGATTTACAGGAGGCTGTTACATATAAGCTGGGTTGACAAGATCAGAAATGTGGAGGGAATAAGCCACCTGGGAAAGCCAAGGGAAATCATCAAAACAATTAAAAAATGAAAGTTAGAATACTTCGGACATGTGATGCGACACCCAGAAAAATACGGCATTCTCCATTTAATCCTCCAGGGAAAGATGGAAGGCAAACGAGGTCCAGGCAGAAGAAGAACATCATGGCTTCAAAACTCTAAGGAACTGGTTTGGACAAAACTCAGCAGCACTTTTTCGTGCAGCTGCTGATAAAAACATGATCGCCAATATGATCGCCAACGTCCGATAACGGAGATGGCACAAGAAGAAGAAGATATGACATAAAATTGAAAATATAAAATACAGGGTTAAAATACATACAAATTAAACAGATCTTGCCCAGAAATTAGCAACATGAATTGTGTTCTGTCATGCTGCCATTAGGTCCTCAGAGTATACACTGATCGGTGCACGAAGGTCAGGTATACATATGTGTTGTTGTTTGCAAGTCACCGCAATCACAAAGAGCAGAAGCAACCGGATAGCCCCATTTGTTCAGAGTGAATCTCAGAGACATGTGTGTTCGAAATTCCTGATGTGCCCACCATCCCATCAATTGTGGGAAACTGCTATTAAATAAATAAAATCAGAAAGGTGGTTACCCGCTCAAACCCCTTTTTTTTAAACCTGAAGTGCATATAGAAAGGAGTGGCAGCCATCTTGAAATGTTGAATCCATTTCCATAGTTGCCCTACTTTGCTTAGTAGTAGAAAGTAGAATCTGATGCGTAAGTTCTCATTTCCAGCCTGGGAATTTTCAGAGGGACTGCAAAGGTGCTGCACTACCATTTCTAGGTTATAACATTGTCGTAAATCCATATTTTGGATCCATTGGTGTGGGCTGTGAAGGTAGGACCCACATTGCTTGTCTCTGAGCTGTCAGAATGGAGTATCTGACCCCATGGTTAGTGTTGAGTCCTTGGCGGAAAGCAGACACGAGAAGCAGTTGAAGTTCTCAGTTTTCTTTATTCTGCGTTCAGCTTACAAGTAGATGGCTTCAGCAGCTCCCAAAACCTCCCAGCTTCTTATATAGACATGTCCCGGGTAAATGCGATACTTTTCCCGCGCCAGCACCCGTGCATGCGCACGGCGCTGGCGACAGCCTGTCTGGTCCCGGGCAGCTTTGCACCTGCCCGGGACTGCCTGCAAACGCCCGAGCCGTTTGCAAGGCTCAGGACATAACACCCCTTTCCCCCGGGCTAAAACTACTACCAACATATAATCATTTATTTTATGCAGTGTTCTGCTTCTCAGTGCTCCTATCGTTACCTGGCTTTTGTTTAGCCATCAATGTTATGTAATCCTCTAAGTATTTAGGAGACTTCTTTGCTCTCTGTGACCTTCTCAGCTCTGGTTTACTAGCATGAGTTCCCTGACTGGAGGGAGATGTGAGCCTGTTCTCCTTATTTTGCCTTGGTGCCTTCCAAGGACTGTGCCCCGCTGCCTGGCCTGCTTGCTCTCCCACCGGGCTCGTCAGGCCAGGGCTTCTGTCACTTTGTGACCTGGTTGACCTGCCTAGCTGTAGACCCTCGGGCCCCTTGAAGTGATAGCCACTGCTGGGCGTCTCTGTTGAACCTCCTAGGTCCGTCCAAGACCTGTCAGGAGGCTGACCATTCCCTGAACCCCGTTCTATGTCCGGGCTTGTGTGGGTTTCTGTACTTTCCCAAAACTCAGTTACTCCCTGATTTGGGCTAGAGGTGTTGTAGTCGGGACTTGGTTCCTCGACCACCTCCCTGTATGTTTGACCCCCTGTAGGATTTGGGGTAAGGTCAGGCCAACCTTGGGGATTGTGTGCCAGCTCTCTTGCGGGAAATGATTTGTTGGGATGCCCCCGGGTATCCTCCGTGACTGGAGTGCTGTGTGATGTGTGTGGAAAGTGAGTATGCCCCCGGGGTGACTCCCTGTCTGGAGTAGGCGTGGATGCCTGGTAGTTAGGTAGGCTCATAGAATTCTTGTTCGGAGCTCTCGCGGAACCCTGGGATGGGCCGTTTGTGGCTCCATCAGTGGAGATGGGCAGCAGCTCGTGCCCTTTCCTTTGCTCCAAAGGGTCCCCCTCCCCCCCTGGAAAAGACCCAGGAGTCTCATCAGAAAAGTCCCGCCTAGAGCGGAGTTGGTCGATGTGCCGACGCAGGACACGACCGTTGTCCAGGGCTACCTCGTAGGAGAGAGGACCTGTGACCCTGAAAACAGAAGCGGGGACCCATGTATGACCAGGCCCGTAATTGCGAGCCCAAACCGGGGCACCCACAAGTAGTTGTCTAGGTGCCCTAGGATGTGAGGTAGATGAAGGCAGTCTGTCCGGATGCAACCGGTCAAGTTTAGTATTAAGTTGACGCCCCCAGCGAAGTTCAGCTGGGCTTCTCCCTGTAGAAGTGGACGGTGTGGTGCGATAAGAAAGGAGAAAGTCAGCCAACCTGTGATGCCAGTCCCCGTAGGTGAGTCTTTTCAATGCGTCCTTTGTGATGCGCACCATACGTTCAGCCATACCGTCGGTGGACGGGTGGAAGGGTGCAGACGTGGCATGATGAATCATGTTTGCCTGTAAGAAAGCTTGGAATTCGGAGGAAGTGAATTGAGGGCCGCTGTCGGACACAATGACATCTGGCAGCCCGTGTGCAGCAAAAATCCCCCTCAGTACCTGAATAGTCTTTGCAGTGGTGGTGGATGAGACAGGTACAACCGCAAGCCATTTCGAATGGCTGTCAACAAGGACCAAGAAGAACTGGCCCTGAAAGGGTCCAGCGTAGTCAATGTGCACCCTAGACCATGGGGACTGTGTTTCCTCCCATCTATGCACGGGAGCTTGGGGCATCTCTGGGCGAGATCATTGGCACAGGTGGCATGCATGCACCTGAGCCTCAATATCCTTATCTAAAACAGGCCACCACAAGTGGCTGCGTGCAAGAGCCTTCATACGAACAATGCCAGGATGACCCTCGTGGAGGGATTCTAAGACCCTAGTCCTCATTGAGGTGGTAATGACAACTCTGTTTCCCCAAAGCAAACAACCCTGAGAAAGGGACAATTCGTTCCTTTTGGACCAGAAACTCTGAAACTCAGGACTAGGGCAGTGCTCAGGCCAACCAGACAAAACCCAGGAACGGACACGTGAAAGTGTGTGATCTGTACCTGTTTCAGCGGCAACATCCCTGGCACTAAGAGGGAGCTCGGGCAAGGCTTTGATTGATAGAATGTTGACAGCTGGCGCAGGGTCAGCTTCTACTACTGGCAGAGGCAATCTACTGAGGCCATCAGCATGGCCCATTTCTTTTCCAGGCTTGTGGAGTAAGGAAAAATCATATGCAGACAAAAAATAGACCACCTAAGCATTCTAGGGGAAATGATTTGGGGAGTCTGCTTACGCGTGGTAAACAGTCCCAGCAGAGGCTTATGGTCAGTGAAGACCGTGAAGTGCCTGCCATATAGAAAGTCATGGAATTTTTTAATTCCAGCAACAACAGCCAGAGCCTCCCTGTCTATCTGAGCGTAGTTGCGCTCAGCAGAAGACAATGTTCTGGAGTACTATGCAACAGGAACCTGAGTTCCATCAGACCTGAGGTGGCTCAGGACAGCTCCAACCCCGTAAGGGGACGCATCACAAGCGATGCACACAGGAAGGGACTCGATGAAATGTGCAAGTACACTGTTAGAAGTGAGCAGGGCCTTGACTTCGTTAAAGCAGGCCTCATGCGTCTGTGACCACCGCCACACTGCTTGCTTGTCTAGTAGCCTGTGAAGAGGCTCAGCTACACTAGCGTTATGTGGAAGAAAAGAATTGTAGAAATTCAGGAGGCCCAGGAAGGCCTGAAGTTCGGCCTTGGACTTTGGCCTAGGTGCTTCTAAAATAGCTGTCAGTTTGGATTCAGCAGGGTGAATCCCAGCAGCATCATTTTTGAACCCCAGAAATTCAGTAGAAGGCACCCCAATCTTGCATTTGTCTTTTTTGAGCTTGAGGCCTGATTTCCTGAATCTTAACAGAACAGCCCTTAGCCTTTCAGCTAGAATATGTGTGGAGTCTCCTGCAATTAAGACATCATCAAAGTAGGGGCAAACCCCCGGTATGCCCCGCAGTGTGTTTTCCATTACGCTTTGGAAAATCCCAGGAGCGACATTCACTCCAAACTGCAGCCTTTTTACCTTAAAGGCTCCCCTGTGGGTCACAATAGTCTGAGCTATAGCAGCATCATCATCAACAGGCAGCTGTTGATACGCTTGAGCTAGGTCAAGCTTTGCAAAAACGCGCCCCCCCTTGAGGGAGGCCAGAATATGACTGACCACAGGAACAGGATAGGCATGTTGCTGCAATGCCTTATTCAGAGTGCATTTGTAGTCAGCACAAATGCGAATGTCCCCATTTGCCTTTAGAGGCGTGACAATGGGGGTCTCCCAAGGACTGGAATCAACAGGTTCTAGGATTCCCTGTTGAATCAGTTTGTCTAACTCAGTGTCAATTTTACTCTTTAAAGCAAAAGGGACCCTTCTTGCTTTAATTCTAATGGGAGTGACAGTGGGGTCTAGCTTTAAGGACACAGGGGGTCCTTTGAATGTGCCCAGCTGGGGGCTGAAAACATCTGCAAATTCTTTGCAGACTTCCTGTAGGTCGAGTGTTTGTAAACTGTTGAGTCCTGTGACGTGTATCCCCAGGGCCTCAAACCAATCGAGTCCTATGAGACTCGTTCGTTCACCCCCTACTACTAATAAGTCTAGTGGACCTTCAAAACTCTTGTATTGCACGTTAAGGGTGGCCTCCCCCTTAACACACACTCTTGAATTTTGAAAATCTGTTAACACAATGTCAGAAGGCCTTAACTTGGCCTGAGTTCCACTACCGGAACAAATCTTCCTAAATGTATGCAAGGAGATAATTGAAAAGGCAGACCCTGTGTCTAGTTCCATAGATAATGGAACCCCTTGTAGCTTCACCTTGAGTGACAGCTTTTTCTTAATGGGCTTGTGTGTGCCTGTCCTAAGGATGCTTCTTCGCGAAGCGCAAAACCCTACCCTATTCTGGCTGGGGAATCTGGTACCTTTCAGGCGCAGTTCTTCCTGAGGTTGTACCTTTCGTCGGCCCAGACACACAGCTGCAATGTGTCCTTGTTTGCCGCATGCCCGGCAGGTAGCGGAGCGGAACTTGCAGTCGGTTCTCCTGTGGCGACCTCCACAGCCGATGCACTTGAGCGGAGCTGAAGAGCTTCCCTTCTGTTTTTCTTCCTTCGTGGGGTGGAGACGGTCGACTTCCTCGTCCGGATCCTCCTCGGAGTTTCTTTGGACGTCTTCCTGGTGCACGGATGCAACCTCTGGACTGTTTCTGATCGGCCGCATGTTCTTGACAGCGCCGCCTGCTGCTTCTTCTGCGGTGACTTCCCTTAAGGCATCTTGGTAGGACAATTCTTCTTTAGCGAAAAGTCTCTGTTGTAGATCTCGATGCCTTAACCCGCACACGAATCGGTCCCTCAGTCGTTCTTCGAGGTCTTTGAACTCGCAGTGCTTGGCGGCCTTCCGTAATGCGGCGATGAATTCTTTGGCCGACTCACCGGGCCGTTGATCCCTCTGCTCGAAGGTGTGGCGCCATGCGATGACGGACATCTTGGGGTGGAAGTGCTCCTTCAGTAGCTTCTTCAGATCTGCGTAGCTGACAGACTCTACTGGAACAGGTGCTGCAAGGTTTTCTGCGATGTCGAAGGCGTCTTGACCGCAAACACAAAGCAGGGTGGCAGCCTTCAAGCTCTCTTCCCTCACTTGGTTTGCCTTGAAGTAGTTCTCCACCCTGGCTACGTATGACTCCCACCGCTCTGGATGTGAGACGTCGAATTCCGAAAGCCTTCCGATTTTCGCCATCTTCAGGAGACGGGTCTATCAGCCAGCCTACCCCCGAATGCACACTGGATTGGCGGGTAGCTGCCGAGTCGACGCCGTTCCGCCGCTCAGGACTCACTTGGGTAAGCTTACACTTCTTCCTTTCCAGGCGGTGTAAGGCGATCCCATCCTCGTCGCCAGTGTTGAGTCCTTGGCGGAAAGCAGACACGAGAAGCAGTTGAAGTTCTCAGTTTTCTTTATTCTGCGTTCAGCTTACAAGTAGATGGCTTCAGCAGCTCCCAAAACCTCCCAGCTTCTTATATAGACATTTCCCGGGTAAATGCGATACTTTTCCCGCGCCAGCACCCGCGCATGCGCACGGCGCTGGCGACAGCCTGTCTGGTCCCGGGCAGCTTTGCACCTGCCCGGGACTGCCTGCAAACGCCCGAGCCGTTTGCAAGGCTCGGGACATAACAGTTAGGAATATACACTTGCTACTGTACTATAAAGATAATAATGGGGGGTTCGGTGTCTTGAATATTTCAGCTATGTGTGGACTTTAACTCCCAGAATTCCCCAGCAAGCCTGGGTTGGCTGAGGAATTCTGGGAGTTAAAGTCCACACATCTTTAAAAAAAATGTCTTGAACCACAGTGAAGTCACTGACAAATCACCCAGTTTGGTTCATTTACCATTTAGCATGATTTGTGAATTCAGTTTGATTACTTATGGTTACACATAGCACATGAACTCAGCCATTTCAGGTAGTCCTAGAGATGTATGATTGATCCTCAAGTTAGACTTAAGTTTTGGCAGTTCTTTAGCAGGTCCTGATTTTACATCTTTTTTGGTGGTTAAGAGAACGTCTTGGTTGGTAAGTGGATGTTTTACTTAATGGGTATTTTTTTGCCAGAAAATGGAAGTAAACACCGGAACTGCTAAAAAAAAGTCATGTGACTGTGGACACTGCAAATGTCCACAAATGTGAGAGGATTGTCAAGTGCCCAACACGTGATCATGTGACTGTGGGGGAGCACAGCTGTTGGGACTCCAGAACCAGGTTAAGTACCTCCGGAAAGGTCCATTGTAACTTGGTTGCTATGCAACAACTAGCTGTAAAAAGAACTTGTCCATGAGATAGATGGCTTTCTACGTGCAGGGAACGTTTCTTGAGAGGAGTACTGATTAATGAACATTTCCTGGTGTAGTTTGAGCCAATTTTGTCAGACCATGTTGAGTCATCTAGGTTTCGGTAAAAACGGGTGTGGGCCAAAGTCCATATCTGTCTAGTATCCTCCAGATGTTTCTACAACGTTCTCTATAGATTTCCTATCAACAGGCCGTCATTGCCTTCTATTCTTCGTATTTTTTTTTCTAAGCAGATGATTAGCTTCTTAGACCAAGAACCACGATGCTGTAGCCTTCCCAAGCTTGCAGAGCAAATATTTCCAACTCGATCACTACCACCATGCTGATTAGGGCTTATGCTTTGTACATGTTGGAGCCATGGTAGCACAGTGGTTAGAATGCAGTACTGCATTCTGCTGACTGCCAGGGGTTCAATTCTCACCAGCCAGCTCAAGGTTGACTCAGCCTTCCATCCTTCCGAGGTCAGTAAAATGAAGACCCAGATCATCGGGAGTGGGGACAGTATGGCTGACTGTAAACTGCTTAGAGGGCTGTAAAGCACTGTGAAGCGGTAAATAAGTCTAAGTGCTATTGCTATGTCACTATGGCACGAGTCCCGGGTATCTGAGGAACCATCTCACCTCAATAGGATTGGCCCATCCCACTCACTCCAGAAGAGGCCTACTCTAGATTCCATCTGCTTAAGAATTTTGGCTAGTGGGATCTAGAAGTCTTTTCTGCTGTGGCCGCTACCCTTTGGAATATTATCCCATTGAAGGGGAGCTCAATTCCCATAGTCTTGGTCTACTAAAAGTCTTAAAACCTGGCCCTGTTGGCTGGTCTAGGGCTCCGATAGGGACACTCTATGCTGGGAGTGCCTGATGGGTTAGAGAGAAGATCCCCACCCCCATGCTCTTCAAGTATTTAATCTTTGTTTGTATTATGTTGTAAACTGCCAAGAGTTGCTATTAATAGATGGGTGGCATATAAATTTAATAAAGTCATAAAGATGACCTGATCAGGACTACAGGTGATCTTCGTAACAACTGAGCCCAAAAATTCTGTTGATAAGTTACCTGAATTTTTCCCCATTTTACAACCTGTCAGTTAAGTGAATCACTGCAGTTAATAACATGATTGTTAAGTGAATCTGGTTTCCCCACTAACTTTGCTCATCAGGTCACTAAAGGTGATCACATGACCCCGGGACTCTGCAAGTCATAAATACGAGTCGGCTACAAAGCTTCAGGATTTTGATCACGTGACCATGGGACTGCTGCCACGGTCTAAGTATGAAAAACGACCATCACTTTTTTCAGTGCTGCTGCAACTTTGAACAGTCACTAAACAAACTGTTGTAAGTTGAGGACTACCTGTAACTTAGCGCCTCCCCCAGAATACGCAAAATTGTATACATATCCTACTCCAACCCCCCCCACGCCCCCAAAAGAAAATTCAACACCGTTCTTAAATGTGTCAATTTGATTTTAATGTTTTTGAAAAATAAAAAGGGTTAGTCTGAGCAACTGCAGTTAGGATGGGAAGGATTCGTTTCTCGCACTCCATGAAGTGAGCTTATTCACAGTTGGACTCATGCACAGAATTAAAGAAACAAGACAGTCGTCTTTTTTTTTTTTTTCTCCAATGAAGGACAATGTTTTCTGTGGGACGGTGCCCTCTGAACCCCAGGCACTTACTTTGCCACTGCCTCTCTACCTCTTTGGATGGAAAAAAACCAATGAACATTAAACACAACAGCCGTTCCAACTTTGACCATTTGTTTTGTTTCATGAAACAGTTCTACAAGGAGCCTGTTATTTTGGGGTATGCTTTGGATTCAGCATTCTTATGATTTGGATCTGTCTTGTTCTTTCAGACACAGCCCCCTCCCCAATAAATGAGGGGAGACCGCCATAATTCTCTAACCAATAACTTTGGGTATCGAATGGAAAAGAACAGGGGCCGCATCCTCACACTTTGAACCCAGGGCATCTCAAAGGTGCTTATTCAAAAGGCGATTGGCCCTTTGTTTTTTCCTTGAAGTGTTTTGCTTCTCATCCAAGAAGCTGCTTCTTCAGTTCTTGGATGAGAAGCAAAGCTTTTCAAAAGGAAAACCCAAGAAGGTCCAGTTGCCTTTTGAAAGGACCTGGATGACTGAGAAACTCCATGAACCCAGCTCCTTCAATAAAAGTCTTCTTGCTTCTTTGCATCCCATTTGTTTTTAAAGAACTGCTTCCCCCCCCCCCCCAAAATAGAAATTTCTAGGCTCTTTGAACTGCAAAAAGCAACCAGAGATGTTAAAGCTAACACTGTACTTTGTACGTCACCTTTGCAAAAATAAAAAAGCAATCCCAGGTTTGTTTGTTTTTATTGTTGCAACAGAACTTAAACGTATTCCTGTACAACCATAGACTAAGGAAGCTAAGAAAGCCCAGAGGAGACCTTTCCTTGCACGTTCAGGAGCTAGTTAGGTACAGAGCTACTCCTGACATCTTGTTGGGTCAAGAGGGGATCAGAATAGAAAGCCAGCAGAAGAAGAAGACTGGGGTTCAGCCTCTAAGAGATGAAGGTCTATTCATCTTTACTGGAGGACATTTAAAGCACAGCAACATTTAAGCCACTGATTTTGGACAGGATCTTCCCTGCACAATGAGAGGACATGAGCTACAATAAGGCAATACTGTACAGACTCAAAACAGGCATAGAAAATCCTGATCACATCCATTGGGCATCACGACAGAATCTTGGACACAAGAGTAGACATCTTTCATTTGAAAAATGCTTTAGAAATGTCGATACAGATAGCCCAGGCGATTCTTTTGGGGGGGGGGGGGGAGAGAAGCGTCTCCTCTAGAGGATACCACGCATTTTGCAAATCATATCAGCTTTGTTTGCTCCATTTGTGTTGGAGGCAGCACGGGTGAATCAAAGAAAAGCAAAGAAAATTAGGCCAAGACAACACACAGATACATAGACGCACCCAGGGCTGCCTCCAATCACTTTGTTTAGAGCTAAGGCGACTTCATGGGACAATAGTGCCATTTCGGGAAGTGGAAGCTAGACAGGAATTTAAAAATAATTTAGTGAACTTTTAGAGAGATTCTACACCTAACACAGTTCCCCCGCCCCCGCTCTGCTAGGGTTAGGCCTCCAGCCTTCTGCAAGAAGAAAGTTAAACCCAAAGATTTGTTTTGTGGAATTGAAGTTTCTTGTTTTATTTTATTTCTTCTTCTCACTTAAAGGCCAATGTTGAAGCATTTTACAGTTCTCCTAGTGCAAAAGAACAGAAAAAAATAAGAAGCAGGAACATAAAAGGGAAAACAAACAAAAAACAAAAAAAAAGAGGAGGAAGAGAGGATAATACACTGCCTTTCTTCTCTTAGGCAATCCCCCCAAAACAGAGAAAGAAATGAGAATTGTAGGTATTTTTTACGGCAACATATACACATTAAATATAGTATCGAGTCCATGCAGTGGTGCAGCCATGGTTAAAGAGCTGGAGCCTGTCTTTAGTGCTACAGTCCATGTTCCTCACCAGCCGTGACCTCCCCCACAGGTGCTGGCCTGAACCCCTAGCCGGATTTGAAGAGCAGAATCGCCACTTGGCCCAAGTAGAAGTAAATGAAGTGCTTCGTCTCATGCGTTACGTAGCTACCGAAGTTCCTGCCCACGATGCAGTGCCAGGTGGGGTTGTATTTCTTGTCAAATTCCTGAGGAAAAAGCAAAAGCGGGATGGAAAGGTGAAAAACAGCGGTCTGTGCAGCATCTTCGACAGAGCATTTTCAGACATGCAAATCAAGCCTTGGCTTGTAAGGGGAGAGCATCTGCAGTTGGAAAAGAAAACGAACCCAGCCGTGTAATGTAGACAAGGGCCACGGCTTTGACTGCACAGTGGAGGCCACCATCTTGAATTTTTGGACCAGCCCTGAGGAATGGGGGAGGGTGTGTGTGTCAGAAACTGAAAATGGCAACTGTGTGAGAGAAACTACCCTGCACTGATTTATGTGCCTTCAGATTCTTACCAACAGCTCAGTTATATGGTCTCCATAAACTGCCAATTGCTTTCAATTTTCTATCCCAGTGGTTTTCTTGGTAAAAATACAAGTAAAAAATATAATACTATGGGCCTTCTGCACACTGTGAATTGATCCTTTTTGCTGTTGGCCTCTGGTATCTTCCACCACAGGAGTATTTCACAACTTTGGCAGCTTTAAACTGTGTGGACTTCAACTCCCAGAATTCCCCAGCCAGCATGCTTGGTTGGAAAATTCTGGGAGTTGAAGTCCACAGAGCTTAAAGCTGACAACTTTTAAGACTTGGGGACTTCAACTCCCAGAATTCCCCAGCCAGGTGCCAAAGTTGGACACCTCTGCTCTACAATATTGTTGCTGTCCAATGCAAGCAGGGGCCTGCTTGCTTTAACTGGGCTGCGGGAATGAGCGTCATACCTTGAGTGGCAGGGGGATATATATAATCCCAGGAGTATATGCCAAAAAAGTGTATATATTCATTCCTCCCAGGAGCAACACCACAGACATCATGATGAGGAAGCACAGGAGGAATTTGGACGTGTGTGCATTGCACAACATCCATAAAAAAAGAAACAGGGTTTTGACTGCATTCTCCCAGCCCACCTCAATTTTAGGCGATCTTGGGGGCCACCACTAAAGTCAATCAAATGACACTTTTTAATGTGACCCAAGGACAGTATTAAAAATATATGGCGGGATCGTGCCAACTATTATTTTTCCTTTGATGAAATGGACTTGAGTGTTTCTCTTGACTACCTCTTTGTTTGGACAATGCTTCAAATGTTCTTGGCTACACTACCATAATCCCTTGCCCGGAGAATACAGGTTGTCCTCCACTTACAACAGTTCATTTAGTGACCATTCAAAGTTAAATGGCACTGAAAAAAGTGACTTATGACACTAACAACCATTACAGCATCACCATAGTCACATGATCAAAATTCAGAATCTTGGCTACTGGTTCATATTTATGACGGTTGCAATGTCCCAGGATAATGTGGTCACTTTTACAACCTTCTCACAAGCAAAGTCAATGGGGAAGCCAGATTTATTTAGCAACCATGTTACTAATTGAACAACTGCAGTGTTTCACTTAACAACGGTGACAAAAAAAGGCCATAAAACTCATTTAACAGATGTTTCACTTTGCAACATAAATTTTGGGCTCAATAGTGGTCGTAAGTAGAGGATTTCCTATATAAGGTAGTACTCAAAGATTTAATACCCAGCTGTCTGCTTCTGATCATTTCAATAATTTTTTAAAATAAAATCTCACACTCTATGACATGTAAAGCTGCATGGTACATAAAGCAAAGTATACCTATTAGTCGTGATAATGTATTTTTTTTACAGAAACCGTGTTTCCTCCAAAATAAGACCGGGTCTTATATTAATTTTTGCTCCAAAAGATGCATTAGGGATTATTTTCCAGTTAGGGCTTATATTCAGGGAAATACGGTACTAAATGCATCTAACTATTTTAACTGGGGCTTGTTTTGGGGGTGGGGCTTATATTACAAGCAGCCTGAAATATTATGCTAGGGCTTATTTTCGGGAAAACATGGTAGTCCTTGACTTATGACCATTTCAATTATATACAATGGGTCTCTCTCTTGGGGTTTATATGATCCGGTTCCAAAATTCCAATGCCCCACCATGGTCATGTGACCGCATTTTGGCCGGCATTTGCAGCGTCCTATAGTCATATAATCATGTTTTACAATTGGTGGGGTTTTTTTTGCCCAAAGCAAGCATTTACTTCCAGTTTTCAGCAAATCTAGCCCATATCAAACAATTAGTTCACTTAACGACCACAGGGGAAAAAATGGCTCATTACTTTGCAGGCTCCATTAATGTCGCAAGTCGAGGGCTACCTCTTATCAAGTTAAAACAAAATATTCTTCCTACCTCCTTTTCCAAATTGACATCTACCACATTTTCTCAAGGAAATTTACATCCATTTCCCATTTAATGCATCAATGTTTCCCAATCTACAGACTTCCACAATGGAAAAATGGTTGGTGAAGTTAATGGAACTATCCTAGATGGTGAAACTAACTACTTTAATTTAAAAAAAAAAAAAGATTTTATCTAGCTTTGTTTCTTCACGGAGGTTACTTTGGGACTTTTTGCTTTGAAACTGAAATGAAATTTTAATGCTGGGATTTGATGATTAGAAGAGTTTAGAATTACAGAAATACTGTGTAGTATTGAATTTTGGAGCAAAAAGTTCATGTTTTTTTGTAACTGTTGAAGAAAATCATTCGTTTCCTACTGCCCACATTTTAAATAGTACTTTTACTTCTGCTTTGCCTTGAAATAATATGGATCCCAAATTCCTTATTCCAGTGTGATTTGATCAAGCTACAGGCTTAATTTCTTTTCCTTCCATTCCATGTTATCTAATAGGTGCATTTTGCCGGAAACCAGAAATAAATGCTGAAAGCTGGCAAAAACTCACTGAAAACCAGAATAACAGAAAAATAACAGAGTTGGAAGGGATCTTGGAGGTCTTCTACTTCAATCCCCTGCTCACGCAGGAGACCCTTATCCCATTTTAGACAAATGACTGTCCAGTCTCTTCTTAAAAGCCTCCAGTGATGGAGCATCCACAGCTTCTGGAGGCAAGTTATTCCACTGGCTAATTGTTCTCATTGATAGGAAAGTTCTCCTTAGTTCTCGGGTGGTTTTCTCCTTGATTAGTTTCCATGTATTGTTTCTTGTCCTGCCCTCAGGTGTTTTGAAGAATAGGTTGACACCCTCTTGTTTGTGGCAGTCCTTCAAATATTGAAGGTTGTTATCATGTCACCCCTAGTCCTTTTCACAACTGTGGTCAGAGGATGCAGCAAATGGCCACGTGAATCTATCGCCAAGTGCCCCAAAATATGATCACATGACCATGGGATGCACCTTTTAGATCAGGGGTCCCCAACCCCCCTGGTCCATGGACCGGTACTGGGCTGTGGCATGCCAGCAACCGGTCCACACAAACAAGCAAAGCCCCATCCGCAGGCAGCACACAAAACCACGCAGGTAGCACACAAAACTTTTCTCCATGGAACTGGTCCCTGGTGCCCAAAAGGACCTGTTTTATTAATTGGTCGTTAAGTGAGGACTACCTGTACACAGAATGTGAATGTGTGCGTTATGTATGTGTAAAGAGTACCGGGGGGGGGGGAAGTGATGCCAATTCAGCTGGACCAGCTGACAAGCATCTTCCCTGACCTGATAACAATCCCATTTTAAAATTTATATTAAAAAGTTTACAAAAAAACTCCTATGCTGGAAAATGTGTACTACTGGAAGAAGAGAAGAAGCATTGGAAGGGGTAATATTGGGCCTAGACTGAAAAGTTAATATGTACCACTGAATTACTAATGGACGCAGACAACACATTGTTTATTAAGTACTTACGATTGTAAAACCAGAAAATTAATAAAACATTTATAAAATAAAAATAAACATATACTGGTTGCCAAGCAATCAAACTTTGATCATGTGACTGGGTGCTGTGATGGTTGTTAATAGTGAGGGCTGGTTGTATGTTACTTTTTTCAGTACCCTTGTAACTTCAAACGGTTGTTAAATGAATGGTTTTAAGTTGGGGACCACCTGTATTCTTTACTAATACCTGGCTCTTCCACATTTGCATTTCCAGTTGTTTTTTTCCTCACATCCCTAAATCTTCTTAATCTACTTAATTTAATTTATAATAATTTATCCTTTTCATTCATTAAAATGTATTAATTTATAATAATTTAATTAAGTAGATTTAATTAAATCTACTTAAATCATCCTGCGATTCCAAACCTTCAGAGGTAGGCAGCTGAGTTAACTGCACCTAATGTTAACTCCGTTCCCCAATCCATTAGTACACTCACTCCTCCCAAAAGTTCTTTACCATTAACAACTCTTCGCAAATCAGTTTGGATCTTGTTCCAGTAGAAAGTATCACTTTTTAAAAAATCCCCACTTAATGTTTCTGTTTGTTTTGTCTAACAGCTTTGGATTTAAACAAATAATTAAAGGCAGAACACAATAAGCCTTCCAATTCAGAGAGAGTTACTCAGACAAAACACGTACGTTCTGTCCCTAGTTTGGTTCCTGGGATCTCTAAGGGGAAATTTTTGTTTGAAACTCTGCAATCAATACTCCACACAGAATTTAGACAGACCAATTATACTGTCTTGTTTCGGTATAGTCATTACCCCAAATTGCAACAAGTTTTTTCAGTGTTGGTTTAATTATGTTGTATTCAGACACCAATCATGGTTTACAATGAATTCCCCAGCCAGCAGTGCTGGTTGACTGTATGATTCCTTGCCTAAGGAAACCAGGCTGTGATAGGCAAACTTCACTTCTAGAATAATCAGAAAGAACCTTCTGAATCACTGTTTCTCAACCTTGACAATTTTAAGGCATGTGGACTTCAACTCCCAGAATTCCATAGCCAGCATTGCTGGCTCTGGAATTTTGGGAGTTGAAGTCCACATGCCTTAAAATTGCCAAGGTTGAGAAACACTGTTCTAAATCAAAGACAGCAGCACAGAAAAGTTGTAATTGCCTGTAAGACTCCCTTGAGGTTTTACCAGAAACATCTGGCTCAGATAAGCCATGACAGTGAAGTTACAACATACCTTCCCAAAAGTTACTTACAACCCAGATCAACGTCCCAATCTCGCTTCCCCTGCAGTGATGTGACTGCATTTCTGGCACTTGGCAACTGGCCCATATTTATGGCCGTTTGCACCATCCCATGGTCACATGACCATAATTATTATTTTTGGGGGAGAAAACTGCCACTTACTTCATATTGATATATCGCAGTGCATTTTGGGGAGAAACCCCTAAAGTTGGTTTGGCAAGAGTTGGTACGTTCCAATGACTAACTGCCTAATTTTTTACTTTGACCGATGAAGTTGCTTGGATGAGCAACGAAATGTCTCAGATTAACAAAGTTTGGTCCAGTTGCCATGATTCAATCGTTTAGATACCTTTGCCCTGGATTGATTGAATCTTGATTGACATAGGGTGTTTACTTTCTATTTTCAGCAAAACTGCCCCACTGCAAACAATGAATGTGTTTAATAATGACCAAAGTGATTTGCTTAACAAATGCTAAAAAACACGTAAAATTGGGTCAGTCACATGATGAATCACTTCACAACTGCCACAATCGTAACAGGCAAGGCTCTATTAGGGTTATAATTCAACAACAACCTGTTCAACCCCGCCCCTGCCTCCTTACGCTTCGCCGACAGAAACATACCTTTTTGATGTATGCGGCAATATCCTTCTCTATATTGTACTTCTCCATGGCCTGCGTGGCACAATCGACAGCATCCTGCTGCATGTCCTCAGACATGTCAGCATTTTTGATCACAGCCTTTCTGTCAGACATGGTGGACCTGCGGGAAGATATATGGATGAAGACCATGTCAAAATGCTACTTATCCCAGATCTAATTCTAAGAAAGCACCTAGAACCTGCAGTCTTGTTTTATTCTCTTTTGAAGGTAAGGATGGATAACTGGGGGGTATTCTACAGAGGAAGCAGGAAATTACACAGGTAATTAACTACAGTTATTTTACAGAGGAAGCAGGAAATTCCATATTTCCTGCAAGACTATCCATTATTCTTTTGACATTACTGGAGAAGTCAATCCCACTAAACATAGGAATTATTTCTCACAAGTGCACAGGCAGCTGCACAAATTTAAGAAGTCACTAATCCACAAAGAACGTGCCATAGAGGTAGTCCTCAACTGAATAACCATTTGCTGAGTAACTGTTTGAAGTTATGATCATGCTAAATAATGTGACTTGCAAGTGGTCCTTGCACGTAACAATGGTTGCAGCGTCTTCCTGTCATGTGATTACAATGTGTGATCTTCCAGCCAGCTTCTGACAAGCAAAAGAAAAAATCAGCAAGTTCACAAGACATGGTCACATGTCTCACTTAATGACCATGGTGATTCCTTAATGAATATGGCAAAAAAGGTCTGTCATGATTATTCACTTAAATCCCCATGCTTAATAATAAAATTCCCAGTCCCTATTCTGGTTGTAAATTGAAGATTACCTATACCTGTACACAAGATTAACCTTCTTGTGCCTGTTGAAATTGTCATCTGTTATGTCTATATAGGAATTCACCTGAATGCTGATATTGGCTGGATTCATATCTATCATATTAAAACCTAATTACATTATGTCCTGATGTATGAACAAGTTCTTTGTAGATTAACAAACCACAATTCATACTAATATTAATTCATCCAAATTTATTCATAATTCAAGTGAGGGAGGCTTCTCATTGCATTAATCCGTAATATGGCTTTGGCTTCACATGTGTATATATACCGATTCACTGTGGTTGCAAATCTAGAGGTGTCTTAGTTCAATATGCTAACTCAACACTATGCCTTATTCAACCCAATAGTTGAAACAAACCAGGATTTCACTGCATCTCCAATCTGACATCCCGGATAGCCTTTTGGGACCTATATCAGATGATTTGTCTAAAGACAAGAAGTTCAAAAGGTACAAGAAGGCTGTCCAGTAAACAAAGCAGCTATTGTATTTATCAGCCTGAAATTCATGCAATGCTCTACATAAGCATCTGAAATAAGCAATATCAAATAGTAACCCGTGCATCGTTAACTTCTCTATGCAAATGATAACACAAGGCACATCTGATGAAAGTGGTCTCCGTTTACATCATGACACATGTTGGCTTTAATTTCCTTGCAAGTAACTATGGTGCTCTCATGTTAGAAGATAGCCCAGGAAATGTTGCATTTAAATAAAACGATTGCTGCACTGCCTGGACACACACCCACGCACCCAGACAATGCCTCCCTTTTATCAATTCTATCATTCAGCCAGAACTATTAATATCTGAAGCAAGTCAGGTTGTTGTCTGCATAGACTTAAGTCTATCATTTGTCTAGAATAGTTTGAGCAAGGAGATTGGACTAGATCTCCTCAAAGGACCCTCCCCATTCTTATTATTCTATATTCAAAAGTTGACATACAGGCCCTAAATAAAAAAAAAAATCCTCATATCCAGTCATGTATTACTAATTACAGCTTGTCCTAATTGGGACCAGAATTTAGATTGCTAAGCAAGGCAGTCGTTAAAAGAATCACTGCAATTGTTAAGTGAGGGATCCTTGGTGGATCATCAGTGCTGGTTGATGATGGCTAATTGACTAACACTGATGTTAATTAGCTTGGGTCATGAAACATCTGAAAAAAAAAAAAAAAAAAACAAGCTCAGAGAGCTTCAAGGATCTCTCATTTCAACCCAGAGCTACAAATATTCACTTTATTGGTTAAGTGAATCATGCAAATAATTAAGCAAATCCGAAGTGCAACCGCATGACCTGGAATGCTGTAATCATCATAAATAGATGGCGATTACCAAACTCAATTTTGGTCACATAACCACAGGGATGGTACAACACAGTCATTAGGTGTGAGAACTAGTTGTAACTGTTTTGAGTGTTGTGACTTCAAATGAATGGTTGTTAGGGCAAGCATTACACATAAGCCTAAAATCTTAAAACTCTCAAAATCCAGACAGTTCAGACTATCAGAACTCAAAAACAAAGACTAGCAAATCTCAATTTACGTAGAATTATGTATGCTCTACTTTACCATAAAGTAGCAAATATATTCTTGGACCAAAAAATTAGAATACTAGTGAACCACCCACAGGGGAGGGCAAGAAGTACTCCCAAGGCAGAAACGCCTGCTGACCCTTATACCTAATCATGATTTACTTCGGCATGCTTTGGTTTTAGAATGCTATCCAAATCCAGCCACTGGGATCTCTAAAAAATTATCGTCTTGTGATTAATGTAGCTCATCACAATGAACCGAACTGCCAAACTGTTCTGCACAACTGAACCCAATTTCCTACAAAGCTGCGGCCTCTTTATAGAGGTGTACATTTAAGAATCAATTTTCTAATTTGTAAACACTTTATGATCACCCCTTTCATCACTGCTTCAGGCAGGAACGCAGTGTAGAGAGTGAAGAAGGCTGAAAAGATCATTGGCAGTTCCCCTCCCTTCCATCCAGGACATGGCACAGAAGCGTTGCTTAAGCAGGGTCCACAGGATTGTCTGGGACACTACACATCCTCTTCACAACCTGTTTTCCTTGTTCCCTTCTGGGAGGGGGCTCCGTGGTATCCGCAGCAGAACATCCAGATTCAGCCACAGTTTTGTTCCATACAGTATTAACCTTGTGAACTCTCAAGCTTCCTCCTTCCGTTATATATTCAAGATGGACAGTATTTAATATTTATTTGTTATGTATATGTAGGGGTGTGGGTCTATACATATGTTGTATATAATATGTTTTAAATGTGTGCTATGTATGTGTACACTTTGAGAGCAACTAAATTGAATTTTTAATACGTGCCGTTGTGCCCACAGGAAAAAAAATGGCAAGGTTATCTAATCTAAATTCTTATCTAGTTCAGAATCCAGAAATGTGATCTACTCCAACTTTTTCCCTTTATGTCCACATCCTTCTAGTAGATCTCTATTCATTCAATTCCATTTATTTATATTTAAACTCTTTTGAGCTTGGCTGGGCTAAGAAAGTGACAGACTTAGTTGCTCAGCTGGCTTTCACAACTAAGACACAACTCATGGTCTCCTGCCTTGGTGCCTTAACCATTAGACCAGACTGAGGTATCTTTAGTAAGATAGCATTAAAACAGCACATGGCTATGCTCTCTGCCTAGTGAATATGGGGAAACAGGAGGAGAGACCACTATACAGCAGTGGTTCTCAACCTGTGGGTCGGGACCCCATTTGGGGTCGAACGACCATTTCACGAGGGTCGCCAAACAATGCAGTCCGCCATTTTTCCCCCCCTTTTCCTTAGCTGTGCTACTCCCTCTCTTGAATAGAGTCTAATTCTATTGACTTTCAAAAGCCAATAGGAATTGTCCAAGCTGTCTCTGCCCTGCTGAGCCCGCCAAAAGTCCCATTCTGCAAACGGTGCTGCACCAGTTGAGTAGTCCTCGACTTACGACCGGTTGAGTAGTCCTCGACTTACGACCGGTTGGGGGGGGGGGTCACGGCATTAAAAAGGTTGAGAACCATTGCTATACAGGAAATCTTAAGCTCTGAATTTAAGGCAGGATATATAACTTAGTCAACAACCTCTTTAAAATGCCAGCACTTTCCTTCAAACCTTCAGGCCACGAATTTATATCCTTTCCTTACAACTGAACTTAAAAGATGTACCAATGAGAGACAATTATTCTCCCAGTTACTCTTATTTCTATTTCCCTCTGCAACACAAAATACTTCAGTAAAAGCTGCTCAGGGCAGAGATCTTCCTACCTCTTACCTTTCTATGGATAAAGTAAACTGCTAATGCACTGCATAAACTAACAGAACTTGATGTTCAGCTGCCTACAAGGATGTGAGGCATGCTATTGTGTGGGAAATATCACCAGCATTTATAAAAAGCTAGAATCCTAAAAGCTTATGTCGGTCCCCACACTAAGTTGCATAGCTATTTGCCTACTGAAATAACTTGGTTGTGCCCAAATTTGTTCCTAAGCAATAGTTATGTATCCACTCTTACTCAAAATGTGGCTTTCTAGTCAGATGTCTAAGCAGCAGACGTGGTAGGACTGGGAAAGATTTGATCCATGGAGCTGGTATTTTTTCCTCTGCCCAATACATTGACATTACAGCTTTTAAAAGCAGATCTACAGAAACTAGATCAGAGGTCTTGAAACTCAGCAACTTTAAGATCTGTGGACTTCAACTCTCAGAATTCCTCAGTCAGCTACGCTTCTGGGAGTTGCAATCCACAAGTCTTAAAGTCACCACTTTTCAAGACCTTGAATTAGATGGTAGCTTCATGAGCGATGCTGTCTACTTATGGAATTCTCAACACAGCGACAGATGAAGAATTCCCATCAAAGAAGAAAGCAGAAGTTAAGCTAAAGATTGTACACTACTGATACACACGATATCAACCTTTTCTGCCAGTTATGGCACGCCCTGCATCCTCTATGCCACATCTAAGTATTTTATGGCCCATGGGCCACATCTGGCCTGCAGCATTGGTGGCAATAGGCAGAGCGTCAGCAGACTTGGCGGTGGGGTTGGGACAGCAATGGTAGCGGGCAGGGGGGCATCGGGGTTGGCCTCTGCAACAGTCCCAGTTTCTCATGTGGCCCCTTGGAAAAATTAGCTCTATGCTATGCTTACAGAAGAAGTATTAGTTATGAATTTGTATTGAGTGGGAGCAAGCAACTCCACTAAACTACAGTTCCCAGAATTCTTAGTGAAAGCTAGGCCCATTTAGACCCTTTAAACATGATCTAAATCACATTCAATGACCAAGTAAAGCAAAATCTACAGAAGCAACACACTTGTTTTCTCACCAAAGAAAAATACTTTAAAGTGTTAAAAATACTGCAAATTCGTACACCTACCTTTCTCTGTCTCTTCCAGATGTATGGGAACTATCATCCCATCACAACTGGAGAATAGCATTTCTAGAGTAGATGCCACAGCACTTGTCTATCTGAAAGAACATTTTATAGTATTAAGATACAACAACTGTCTCTATACACTATTCTTTTTTTTTTCTTTCTTCTTGCATCCTGAGACCATACTACCTGAGTGCCACGGCTAAATAGACAGGCAGTTTAGTCTTGGGGTTAAGTGTTAAAGTCACCAGGTTAGAAACCAGAAGACAAGTTTGCACTCCACCTTAGGCATGAAAACTGGGTGACTTTGGGCCAATCACCGGGAGACAGTGAATTGTAGTCCCACCTTAGGCATGAAAGTTGGCTGGGTGACTTTGAGCCAGTCATTCTCAGCCCAACTCACCTCACAGGGTTGTTGCGGAAAAACCAGGAGGACGGTGTATTACATATGTTTGTTACCTTGAGTTGTTTATAAAATAATAAAAGGCAGGATAAAAATAACATAAATAAGCTTATTTTCATCAGTGTGATTTTAGTTCCCCTCAAAAATCTAGAGGGGAGTGGGAGATGTCCATACCAAAGTTCAGCCTGTTTGGCCTCATTTCAGTGGCACAATTTGTGAGGCCTTTAAAGGATGGAAATGAGACTAGGGTGCTTCCAAAAAGCATTCTGCTCTTTCAACTTTATGTGAAATCACCTTTAATTCTCAGTAGAATGAAGAGAAAATTGTCTGTTATCTGTCCTCTAAGTAGGTGGTTCGGTTCTGCCATAACATGATATCTGAGCACAGCCATTATGGTTTGTGTCAGCAGTGGACAAAACAAAAACATCCAATGTCCTTTTTGCAGTCCCTGAAGAACAACTGCTGAATTTTGGCAGCAGTTCATTAATAAAGCATGTTTTAACCCCCCTTAATACTCAATAGTACAACTGAACAAGGATTCCAATAGATTTAATGGAACTGTCCTATTTTTTAAAAAAGCACCATGCAAATTTGCAAAGCAGCTAAAGATATCTGCCACTCCCTAGTATTAAATAAAGGAAAAGATTGTAGTCCCTGGCTGCATAACATTCCCACTGGATTGCCAACTATGGCTTAGTGCAGAGTTACTCAGCCCTAAAAATGTATGATTTTCTGTTAAGAACAGAAACTGGCTAAGCAGATCCATGTTCCGCCCTGCATTACAACAGACATAAATTTGCAATTTTCCTAGCTAAACAACAAAAAGGCAAACTGCACTGTCAAGCAAAGTGTGGCAGTCTTTCTAATAGGAGCACACACTAGCACATCCCCTTTGTGTGTAACACTGAGCCCACTGTCCCTTGAAACCAAGTCTCACTAGCCTTTTAATCCCATTACAAAGTCACTTGGCACTGTGGAACTATCCAGGAATAGCCTGTTTTCAATGTTTGCAATCACCCATCCATCCAAGCTAGACCAGTGGTGGCGAACCTATGGCACTCAGAGCCCTCTCTGTGGGCACGCACGCCGTGGCCCCAGTCCTTCAGCTGGGTTTTATAAAACCTTTTTGCTTTAGGCCTCTGATGCTGTGTACAAAAAAAAAGGGTTCAATCAATCAGTCAATTTCAACTTCTCAGGGAAGTCTGCCGTTACCACCGCAGCCACGCCCACCCAATGGGCCACACCCACCCGGCACCAGACAATGCATAAGTGGGTTTTGGGTTGCAGTTTGAGCACTCGGTCTCTAAAAGGTTCGCCATTGCTGGGCTAGACACCCACTTCTTTCTACTGGGCAATCGAAGCCAACATGCTGAGAATGAGAGGTGCTTTGTGGAAGATAGACCAAGTTGTAAACAAATATCACATCTTGGCAGGGACCCCCAAATGGATCTGAAGCCACGAAATGGAGCTATTCAAGAAGAGGGAGAGATCCCATCACATTAACAGCATTGCCAAGATTCTAATTCTCCAAAATGTTTATGATGATTCGATTTCAAGGTTGAACTTCAATATTCGCATTTGCACATAATAAAATAAGCTAATTGCATTCAGCTTCAAGAGATGCTACTTTTCACTGACTGACATTTTCATGAGGGTTTTTTTTAAAGCTATTTTTGCAGTAGATGGTGGCTGGTCTCATTTTTCAGCTTCTATTTTCAACAGAGACCTTCTCACAGTAAAAGCACTCCATAAATGAGCACCCTTAACCATATAATGGAAAATTTCCAATATGTTATTGCAGGTGTCCTCAAACTTGGCCACTTTAAGACTTGTGGACTTCAACTCCCAGAATTCCCCAGCCAGCATTCTGGGAGTTGAAGTCCACAAGTTTTAAAGTGGCCATGTTTGAGGACCCCTGTGCTATAGTATTTTAATAATATAAGTCCTTGACGTAAGGCCATTTGTTTAGCAACTGAAGTTGCAACAGCACTAAAATTAACTTCCAGCCAGTCCTCATACTTACGACCATCTCAGCACCCCCAACAGGTGCTCGCAATTCTGGCGCTCTGCAACCAGCATATATTTACAATGGTTGCAGCATCCCAGCATCCTGTGATCACCATCTGAGACTTTTCCTAGCCAGCTTCCAACAAGCAAAGTCAAGGAGGGAAGCCGCTTCACTTATCAACTGCATGACTGACTTAACTGCAGTGGTTCCTTTAAAAACAGTGACAAGTAAAAAAAAAAAAAAAAAAAAAAAAACCTCAGTCATGACTCCTATAACAACCGCTTCACCTAGCAACAGAAAGTTTGGTCCCAATTGTGGTTGCTGAGGAGTACCTGTAATCCTCAAGACTCTCATTGGCTGATTCAGCAAGCAAAATCTGAAGGTAGCAGGTGTTCTCCCAAGTGCTAGACAGGAGTTTACTAGGTATAAATGGGGAGTAATTATCCTGTCACCTGGAGCATTCCAACACACCTCCAAACTTCAGCTGTTACTCTTGGGGGGGGGGGGAAATAAACATTATGTTGGGATATTCCAGCTCAAAACCAGATTGCACAAGTAGTTCCCTATCCTCAGATACCACATAAATTTGTCTACCAGCATCAGCCACTATGACTTTTAAAGTAAGATCAGGTTATCCCATCTCAGCTTATGGGTGATCTAAAACTGGACCAGGAGAGAAATTTATTTTTTCTTTTTTGGGAAGGGGGCATTTTCACCAGCTTCCTTCCAAGATTATAACAACAAAATTGGACAAGGTGCACACATCACAATGGGGTTTAGCGTAAACGTCTTCCATGTGGACATGCTTGCACAATGTGGATTTTCATTTCCCAGGATCCACACTCAGCAGCCACATCATTGAAAGGGATGGCAGCTAAAGCATCCAATACCTGAAGCGCCCCCAAGATTAGAGAAGGCTGACACAGCACAATAATATGTGCAGTCACTGCCATCTGTGCAAAAGGAAAGCAGAGAAAGGAGACAATCAGGGTCCTTTTGAACTCCCACCACCAAAAAGAGGGGAAAGATTGTTCTTTGGCAAGATCCTGAATCAACCCCTTCCCCAATAACAGGGATGACCTATTAATCAAGAACCCTTTCCCATCTTTCTCCATTACAATCCTATTATAATCACAAGCAGCATTTAAAAGATGAATCCTGTAAAGAAAAGACACTCCCCCCCCCAAATATACTTGCAGAGGTACACTGCACTATTACCAATGCATCACTGTGCAGGTTACAACCACTCATTTCAGGCTATTTAAAAGGGGGGAACCTTTCTCACCCTTTTAGACAACCCAGACACTTATGGGGCTACACAAGGGAGGTCCCCTCTCAGCTTTTTTTTTGGGGGGGGGGGCTGAATGTTCCAATGCCCCCTCCTTTTTTGGATCCAGTCCAAGAGAAACTCCACCTGCAGGCTAGGAGAAGACAGTTCTGGCTGATGAAAAAAAAAACCCTTGGCCAAAAAAAAAAAAAAAAAAAGGCACCCCCTCCCATTTCAAAGCCACTGACTCTAGTCTAGAAGAATCCAGCCGGTTCTCTTCCTCACTAAGTGTCCACGGGATCAGGCATTGGATTGCAAAGGAGAAACAAGGTTAAAAGCCGGCAAAGTGAACAGCCATCAGTCAGCCACACACCCTGGTTTCAGATCATGTTACTCTACCTTTTCTCACATGACAAGGCAATTTCTGAAATCTACGGATCCTCTTTTTTTTTTTTTTTAATCTGCCATTTGGTAGTAAAAGCAAGACGGTCTATCCACTTTCCTCCTTGCAAAGAGGAGAACCCCCCTACTAGATTTTCTCTCAGTCCCCCCCCCCCCCCGCAAAAGTCCCAAAACTGAATGAGTTAAACTGTTTACCCCTCCCAAAAGAAGGGGGGGCTAAGATTTCTCTAGTAGGATACGGGGAAGGTTGGAGGAAGCCCAGGAGAATGTAGATCAGGATGGACAGGATTCAGATCAGTGGTACCCATCCACTCCCCCCCCCCATGTAGTGGAAAGGGGGGAGGGGTCAGAGAAGTCAAAGGAGAAGAAAAGGACCGCTCTTCCCCGTGATATCCATGAAGAAAGACTGAGTCTATATAGACTTCAGCCAAGATGGGTCCAATTGACAGGTAGACTCAAACTAGAGGTACATTAGAATGACAGGTGGAGTCCAAGCACCAGCCCAAGAGAGTTTCGAGGCGGGGGTGGGTGGCGATTGTGGGTAGCAGGACTTGTAGGCTTCCCCTCCCGCCCCCAAGCAGAGCGTCTTCTCCAACTCGGGGGCCCTGCAGAGACCCCGAAGCGCAACGACCCCAGGTCGGCCAAGCGGATGGGAGCGGCAGCCTTTGAATTCCCCCGGGGAGGATGGGCAGGCGGGCGTCGGCTGCCCCCAGAAGGAGAGCCTCCACCTCCTCCTCCTCTACTGGGGGAGGCTCCATTTCCCAGCAGCCATCCCCACGACGGCCAAGTTACGGGGGGCTTTTGGGGAGGGGCGTGGACCAAAACAAGACGCGCGCAAAGCCGGGAACGCAGTTAAAACCGCCGGCATCTCCCGCCGTTCATCTCTCGCTCGGAGCATCGCTTGGAAGCACCCCCCGGGCCCAAATCGTCCCCCCCCCACCCTCTCAACCTGATCCGCTCCTCCGCGCCCCTACAAACGTTATTCGCAATGCAATATAAGGCAATGCAAGACGCCCAGAGAATCCCCGAGTTTGCGCGCACCTACGCGGGCCCGCTTACCTTCACAGTGGCTCGCCTTGGAAACCCGCGTTACGACGACAGCCCTCGCCGGCGTCCCTCCTTGGAAAGGCAGCAGCAGCGGCAGCAAGGTGCCCGCCGCCCCAGCGCGCCCCGCCCGCCCGGCTTCTCGCTTCTCTTGCCCGGTGCTAAACGGGAGCGCAGCGGCCGGCAAGGCGAGAGCCAAGGCGTCTGGAAAGTGGCGTCGCTCGCTTGCACAGCGCGCTGGCGGGCGGGCGGCGACAGTGGGGCTCGCAGCAGCAGCAGAGTCGACGCCCTCCGCTCCTTTCCGCCAGCAAGCCTCCTCTGGCGAGCTGCCCTGTCCCCCCCAGCGCTGAAATAGCTGTCCCACCCCTTGCAGTGGCTCAGCCACGTCGCGCCCCGATTGGTTGCCGCAAAGCCTCGTCCCACGGCGACGTAGCATTCTCCTCTCGCTGTTCTCTGCCTACATCTTGTTTCATCCCATAATGCCACGAGGAGATTGCAGAACCAATTGGGGGGGCGGGGGAGAGAGAGAGAGAGAGAGAGAGAGAGAGAGCAGGAGGGAGGGGCGGGGTTGGGCTGGAGCGTGCAAGCCGGGTGGGTTGCCTTGTGCTGTGCAAAGCCGGGTGCGCTTTGCCAGCCGAGGAAACTGAGCGCCTGCTAATTTTGCAAAAAAATCCAAATGAATCATCCTTCTCTCTCTCTCTCTCTCTCTCTCTCTCTCTCTCTCTTTTGTTTTTTTGGTGCGGGAGGTGGGGGGCAAGCGATCTCTCTGATCCGTGAAACAGCTGCATCTCCGGGCAGGATTGCAACAGGTATAGCTTTAATTCCCGGGGTTGCATCGCCAGAGAGGGGTGGGGGGAAGGAGGACCTGTTGCAATTGGCGTGGTTTCGATCAGCGGTTGCAAAGCACCATTGGAAGACTAGACTGCAAAAAATCAAATAAAAGGAAAAGCTAAGAATCTCGTATTTTTTTTTATGATTACGTGACGTATGGTCTAATCTGGAGCGAGCCCAGCGTAACTCGGTGGGAATTAAAAGTCAGGAATTCGGACTACAGGTTGACTGAGATTCGTAGGGGGGAAACACACACACACACACCACGATTTGGATGAGGGATAAAGTTAGGCAAGTTTTGTAAAGGGGGAAAACGTGGGAGAATGGATTGTTCAGCTTTTCTGCGTTGAAGAAAGGCCCACTTTCCCATTGTTATGAATGTAATTGGGAAATGATTTAGTATTTTATCTGACCCTTTTAAAGTTAAATAAAAGTGATCGCTTTCTATCCTTGGATACTTATAGCAGAGGGGGAAAGGAAAAGAATGCAGCAATTTACCAAATTTATTTTGAACCTGAATTTCGAAGAGTTACAAGTAACAAATAAGAGAAAACAAGGCCATCTAACAATGAAGCATTCAAACATTAGCAGAAAGTAACTCTGATACCCTTTTTTAAAAAAAAAGTTTACTGTAAAAATCCACATTACCGTAAAATAGCAGCTTATTTGTCAAATTTATATAGCCAAGTGGCTCACAGATGTGATTAGGAAGCGACCATAAAATTTATTCCTTGAGTATCTTGCTAATATGAAAGGTTTAATTTTATACCAATCTGCAGAATCTTATTAAGAAAAGGAAAGAAGATGGGCCAGGCAAGTGATGGCGAACCTTTTAGAGACCGAGTGCCCAAACTGCAACCCCAAACCCACTTATGCGTGGTTGGGTGCCAGGTAGGTTTGGCCCATTGGGTGGACGTGGCTGCAGTGGTAACGGCAGACTGGGTGGGACTAAAAAGTTCAATCAATTCCAACTTTGCAACATCTTTTTTTTCTGCGAGAAGCTGAAATTGACTGACTGATTGAATTTTTTTTTTTTTTTTTTTGCACAAAAGGTTTTATAAAACCCAGCTGAAGGCCTAGGACTGGGGCGAAGGTGCACGTGCCCACAGAGAGGGCTCTGAGTGCCGCCTCTGACACCCGTGCCATAGGTTTGCCACCACTGGGCCAGGCCTATTTAAAGCCACATGAAAGTTAATAATAATAAACCCTTTATTATCAAAGTATAACGTGTAGAGTGAAATTGGCAGAGCTTCCCAATTTAAACATTCAGAGGAAGGAAAAAATGATGAGAGGAGGTGAAGAAAATTAATATGAAAAAGAGACTATAAAGAGGAAAGTTGTACATGATGCTGATTCTCCTGCGCAGTTGTGTTGTTTTAACACAATCCAAAATTGGGAAATTTTGCTCTTGACCACAATACTTAACACATTAATCTACAGCTATAGGATCTCTCATCTTTAGTGGTGTTTCAAAAATTGTGCTTATGTAATCTAAAGCTGACAAATCACAGTTTAGCCTTGTCCATTGTATGAGACTTGGATTGAGTTAACCTAGTTTTTTATGCTTCTGTATGTTGTGCAAACATCTAGAATGGAATACAGGTAGTCCTTGACCACAATTGGGATTGGAACATTGCTAAATAACATCATTAAGTCAGTTGTGTGTGGCCTTTTTTTTTTTTTTTTTGCTATGGTTGTTAAGTGAATCGGGGTCAGTAAGTGAATCTAGCTTCCCCCATTGACTTTACTTCTGGGATGCCACCTAAGGTCACATATGGTGATCATATTACCCTGGGACATTGCAGCTGTTGTAAATACATGCCAGTTACCAAGTGTCTGAATTTTGGTGACATAACTGCACGGATGTTGCAGTGGTCATAAGTGTGAGAACCGTTCACAAGTCACTTTTTTCAGCACCATTGTAACTTCAAAGGATCACTAAACGAATGGTTGTAAGTTGAGGACTACGCTGTAGAGTAAAGCATGTTTTGGTTGAACCACAAATATGAACATTGTGCCAATACACTAAGAAAGTTGAACTGGGGGAGAGAATGTGCATTTTTGCTCAAGGTTCAGACTGTCTTGGGAAGCATGCTAAAAAGATGACTATGGTCCAGTGAGTGGCAGGGTCTGGAGGAAAAAAATAGACTTCAAATGTGATTAAACTTTTATGACATTGATTAAATGCGGGCCACATAAATAATCTCTCTATATTTAATGGGAGAGAAGGAGAAAAAAAATGCATTAAAATGTTTGGCATCTTTTGAAGAAACTCTATCGCCCAAAACTTTTTGAAGCAATTCTGGATTAGGGCACGGGTCTGAACTAATTCTAGTATTTAAAAGAAGCCTGGGAGACATGAACACAGTACGAAAGAAGGCAGATGTTAGATTTACTACACATTTCTATAAATATGTTTACACAGCACCTGACTCATTCATTAAAAGAGTATCAGAATAGCTATGGTTCTTTTCCAAGGTAATAGGAAACTGAAAATCTGAAACATGCACAAACTAATTTGTCTTTATTAAAGGGGGGTGGAAGGAGGAAAATATGATAATAGAACATAATTAAGGGAAAAACTCAGTTCCTAATATTGCCTTGTTCCAGCATGTAAGCAGTGGCAAACGTGGGACTAAAATTGGCCTGCATGTTTATCGATCACCGTTTGCAGCAGCCGTAGATACAGGTAGTCCTCAACTTATGACACAATAAGGTGACAAACCGTCTTCCTTTAGGGAGGACAGTCCTCCTTTTGTAAGTTATGTCCTCCCTCGAAAAGTGTCCTACATGTCCTCCTTTTCAATATTTGAAGACTAATCTGCAGGGCTTTTTTTTTCCTCATAGAACGCTCAGAATGGCGTTCCGGCACCTTTTTTGATGTTTTTTTTTCAACTTTTGCATGAGCTGTGCTACTTCCTCTATTGGCTTTCGAAAGCCAATAGGAATTGCTACT
This sequence comes from Crotalus tigris, assembly GCF_016545835.1. NCBI lineage: Eukaryota > Metazoa > Chordata > Lepidosauria > Squamata > Viperidae > Crotalus > Crotalus tigris. The sequence goes on along the minus strand of NW_024100541.1, from coordinate 925,856 downwards.
GAGCGCGCCAAAACACCCGGCTGGCAAACTTTGCACATGCAAGTTGTCTGTATTATTGTTGCAATGAATAAAATGTTTCTTTTATTTACGATATTTTTTTCTTCAATTTATTTGTATCCTCCTTTTCATTGTAAAAAAGTTGGTCACCTTAGACACAATTGACCCCAAAATTTAGGTTGTTAAATGACAGATTTGTTAAGTGAGTTTTGCTCCATTTTATGACTTTCCTACGGTTGTTAAGCAAATCACTGCAGTTGTTACATTAGTAATACAGTTGTTAAGTGAATCTGGTTTTCTCATTCGCTTTGCTTGTCAGAAGGTCGCAAAAGGGGATCATATGATTCTAGGACACTGCAACCGTCATGAATGTGAGTCGGTTGTCAAGCATCTGTAAATCACATGAACAACTCTAAGCATTTAACACAGAGGTCTTCAAACTTGGCAATTTTAAGACTTGTGGACTTCAACTCCCAGAATTCCTCAGCCAGCCAGGACTGTTGAAGTCCACAAGTCTTAAAGTTGCCAAGTTTGAAGACCCCTGATTTAACAGATAAAGGGCTCAGCCCCACTTGGCGTTGACTGGCAGGTTTTGTTGGATTGATCAAGGGCATGGCCTTGTCTTACCTGGGAAGTATTTGATGTTATGACTATTCATGAAGTGAACACCTGTTTCTTAAATCTATGTTTCACCTGGATAATTAAGGCCTTCTGCGAAATGATTTATGCAGGATCCACACAGTGGTAAATTTATTTTCGAAAGAGAAGGCCATTCCACCTGCCTTGAAAAAAGAAACCGTTATTGTGAGGTTAAAAAAAAAAGCACTCCAGAATGCAGTGGTAAGAGTAGTTAATGGGTGCAGCTCAGTACGTCAATGTCACACCACTACTTTGCGAGTTGTGTGGCCTCCCTGTAGATCGCCAGGTGCAATTCACACTTCTGCTTATCATCTATAAAGGCCTTCCTATCACAAAGATAGATGATTGCAGGACCACCTGCTTCCAATTTTCTCTGCTTCTCCCATGAGATTTGGGATGTGGTTTTATAAAGCAATGTGATTTGGAGGTTGTAGCATCTGTCAATGGAAAAACATTTCCTCCAAAATTTGAATAGTTCAAGATGTAGAAGAGCAGGCAGAGCTGGGAGGTGGAGTTAAATGTATCATCAGTTTAGAGTGCTTGTATTATCACAAGTCAGTGATGGCGAAACTTTTAGAGAACTAGTGCCCAAAACCCAGCCCCTCCCCATCCCGCCTACTCCACCCCTCTCCCAACTCTGCTCCCCACCCCCCACCTACCTGCAGGGCCACTCACCGCCTCCATGGCCTACTGCAGATCGCCCAGACAGCCCAGCAGCGCCATGGGGGTTACGCCCTCCACCCGCGCCCCGCAGTACGTGTGAGGGTGGAGTCTTGACCCCGCTGCCCTGCTGCCATGTCCTTAGCTGCACTGTTCCGCACGGGCCATGCCTGGGGGCGATTCTCCTCCAGGGGGGCTGCTGGTGATGACGGGGCTACAAGGGGAGGCGGGGCTGGGGTGACGGTGCGTGTGCCCACAGAGAGGGCTCTGAGTGCCGCCTATGGCAGGCATGCCATAGGTTCGCCACCACTATCACAAGTGATCCAAGTCCAGCCCCCACCCTTGAATTCCATTAACCCTTATTTAGTGCCAATTTGGGGCTGATCATTACATTCTTCTGTACACGTAGTCCTTGACTTAACAACCACAACTGACCCCAAAATTTCTGTTGTTACGTGAGGCAGGTTAACTGTTTCTTGTCCTATTTTACAACCTTTTTTGACACCGTTGTTCACAAGTCACTGCAGTTGTTAAGTGAATCGTGCGGTCATTCCGCACATCTGGCTTCACCACATTGACTTTGCTTGTCGGAAGCCAGCTGGGGAGATTATAAATGGTGAGCAGATGACCCCAGGAAAAGTGCAACTGTCATAAATATGTGCCAGTTGCCAAGTGCCTAAATTTTGATCACGTGATCGTGGGGATGCTGCAAAGGTCATCAGTGTGAAAAACAGTCATTTTTTTCAGTACTGTTGTAACTTTGAATGGGCGCTAAATGGATGTTTGTAAATCAAGGATACCTGTATAGGCTGTAATAATAAATCCTTTGTGCTTGAACTTAATAAATGATCGTGGTTTTTTCTGCCGGACATAAGGTTCCCCAAAAGGGTCAGTATCAACCCCCAAGTGTCAATGGGACTATCCAAGGGCTCCATTATTATTACTGCTCTTGTTTTTGGTAACACTATTTCCGGTAGTCCTCACCTTACGTCCACAATTGAACCTAACATTTCTCTTGCTAAGTGAAAAATTTGTTAAGGGAATTTTGCCCCATTTAATAACCTTTCTTGCCACAGTTGTTAAGTGAATCCCTGCAGTTATTAGGTTAGTAACATGGGGCTTCCTTATTGACTTTAGAATAGAATACAGAGTTGGAAGTGACTTTGGAGGTCTTCTAGTTCAACCCCCTGCTGAGGCAGGCAGGAAATCCTGTATATACCATTTCAGACAGATGGTTGAATTTGCTTGTAAGAAGGTTGCAAAAGATGATCACATGATCCCAGAACACTGCAACCGTCATAAATATGAGTCAATTGCCAAGCATCTGAATTTTGATCAGGAAACCACGGGGACGCTGCAACCGTCATAAGTATGAAAAATGGTCATAAGTCACCCTTTTCAGTGTCATTGTAATTGTGAACAGTCACTAAATGAACTGTATGGATTAAAAGGACTATCTGTGATTAAAGTAGAATTTATTACTTTCATATAATAAATGTTTGGGAAGCAAATGAACTATCTGAAACTTCATGTGGTCCCAATTGGTTTTTCCCACAGGTCTTCAGCCAGAATATGGAATGAGCCCAGTGGTGGGATTCAAATATGTGAACAACCGGTTCTCTGTGTGGATGCCGCTTCCGGAAGTCCATTCTGGGCCTGGGCAACAAAAAATTAGCTCCGGTTCTGCCACACTGGTGCGAACCGGCTGAATCCCACCACTGAATGAGCCCCTCCAGAAATGAAATATCTAGAATGCAATAGTTGGCCTCTGCTATTCTGTTTTTTTTCTTTTCTGGATGTTTGCTGTGTTTGATTTTCTAGTTCTTTTTATGTTTCTAACCAATTGAAAGGCACCCAGAGTCGCTTTTGTGAGTTATGGGCAGCCACAGAAAATAACATAAATAAATAAAATGCAATTTTCTCTAAGTAAGGATATGGCCGTGTGTTGGTACAAGAAATACTGCCTTCAAATATACGCTGATAGGATTTGAGCTGTCTGAAATTGATCAGATACTGGGTGCCGTAGTGGAGAGCCCGATAAAGAGGTTGACTTGGCATGTAGCAGCTAAAAAAAAAAAAAAAAAAGGAAAAGTTTCATAAGCAGAAAATAAAAATGCCTTTTAGCAATAACATGTACTTCATTTGTACAGGTGGTCCTCGACTTACAACACCTTGTTTAGTGACCATTCAATTTACAATGGCACTGAAAAAAGTGGCTTATGACCAGTTTGCAGACTTATGACCATTGCAGCATCCCCAGATCCACAGGATCAAAATTCAGACACTTGGCAACTGATTCACATTTATGATGGTTGCGGGTCCCAGGATCATGTGATCCCATTTTGCGACCTCCCGACAAGCAAAGTCAATGGGGAAGCCAGATTCACTTAACAACCGTGTTACTAACTTAACAACTGTAGTGATTCACTTAAACACCCAGGCACAAAAGGTCATAAAATGGGGAAAAATTCACTTAACAACTGTCTCGCTTAGCAATAGAAATGTTGGTCTTAATTCTAGTGTAAGTTGAGGACTTCCTGTACTAGTTCAACCTGAGTCTTACACCACTCAGAACCAAAAATTCTTGGGTCTATTTTAAATCTTTCTATTAATTATACATAAACCATTGGCAAACTTACCCTTTTGTCACCAGATCTTCTTTTCATTTTATTTTACATTGCCCTTGACAAAATAATTTTATATTTTCCTTGGCAAAATCCTCATCTATCACAATAAGTTAGCCAGTTGTGTTTACTTATTATTTCTCTTCTGTAAAATGTTTCTTGTGCTAACAACCACCAAGGTATTTTCAGCCACAACCTGGGTTTGTATCTATAGGTAGTCCTCAACTTATGACCAGAACTGGGGCAAAAGTTTGCCGCAGTTCCTATATTGACTTGTTTAATGTTCTTTACAGGTACCATTGACTCCAAGTAATAGTAATAGTAACATCTGGCTGTGCTTTTGGAGAAACAAAAGGCTGTGTTGCACGCATCTCGGCTTAATTTAAGATGGGACTCTACATACAAAGATCAGGGTTGTGCCTGCCACGCTATTCTCTGAGATGCTCTGCCGAAGTGGACGTTGAACTTTGAAGAAGCAGGATAGGAAGAGTATGGATGCTTTTCTTTTTTAAAAAAACAAGTTTTATTGATTTTCCAATTTTTACATCCAAGTAATTAGGAAGCAGAGTGATGATAGGGTAATCAAAAATCCAACAACAGAATCATTCATATATATCTCAGGTTACCACATTAAAAGTTCCCTCTCTATTTCCCTTCATTTTTATATCATATTCAGATTAATACATTTCTAGATAGAGCTCAATCAAACAATACATTTGTCAGTAAAAATTTTACTTATACATATCCAAATCCTGTTTTTTAAGTTTTACTTAATTCCAATTACCATGTTCCAATTTAGCCATTAATAACCATAATAATTAAACTTCGGGTAACCCCAATTTCTCTCATTTCATTACCAAATAATTATCGTGTCTCGAATACACATATTATTCCGAAAATTAAATTCTTACTTTATTTCACTAATATATTCTATTTCTCGTCCTGATAGGTGAGTATTGATGCTTTTCAACTTTGGGGTTGCAGAAGATTCCTGAAAGTGTAGATTGTCCCCGACTTACAACTTGTTTGGTGACCTTTCAAAGTTACAACTGAAAAAAAGCGACTTATGACCGTTTTTCACACTTTGCAACCCTTGCAGCATCCCCATGGTCACGTGATTAAAATTCAGAGGCTTGGCAACTAACTCATATTTATGACGGTCGCAGTGTCCCGGGGGTCATGTGATCCCCTTTTGCGACCTTCTGACAAGCAAAGTCAATGGGGAAGTCAGATTCACTTAGCAACTGGGTCACTAAGTTAACAACTGCTGTGATTCACTTAACAGTTGCGGCAAGAAAGGTCATCAAGTGGGGCAAAACTCAACCACTGTGTTGCTTATCAACAAAATTTTGGGGCTCAGTTGTTGTCGTAGATTGAGCACTATCTCTACTATACAATGCCAAGAAAACAAACCAATGGATCATCAAATAAATCAACCAGCTTTCTCAGTCAGGGCACAAATGACCAGGCTCAAATTATCCTACTTTGGACACAGTGTGTGAAGACCCAGCTCTCTGGAGCACTGATATTGGGAAAGGTGGAAGGAAAAAGAAGAGGACAACCAGCATCAAGATGGATGGACTGAGTTACAGCAGCAATGGCTGCCCATTGGAAGCTTTGTGTTCTTATTTCCTTCTTAGCTTGAATGTAGAAATTGGTTTGTAAATGTGCTTTATTCTCATACATTCTCTTCTATAGTTAACCTATTCCGTGCTGTTTCCTGTAGATCAGGGGTGTCCAACCTTGGCAAGTTTAAGACTTGTGGATTTCAGCTCCCAGAATTCCCCAGCCAGAATGGGGAATTCTGGGAGTTGAAGTCCACAAGTCTTAAACTTGCCAAGGTTAGACACCCCTGCTGTAGATTATCTCTAAGGAGACAGAAATGCATATTTCCAACCAGTTCCCCAACTCAGCCCAGAAACATATCCAGATGCATTTTGGAATTCTGGGAACTCATCAGAAGGTTGGTAGATTGGGAAAAACTGACAAAAGTCTTGTAATATTTTTCCTCTTACAATCTTTGGCAAGCTGTAAAACCAGGAGTCTTTTAGGCTTCTGTCAGCCAACATTGAGGACTGTTGATGAGTGGCTGACTTGTCAGCATGTGTTATAAACTCTGCTGTCACAGCAATTTCTCTTTGGCTGATTCAAATGTTAATTATTACAGCAATTCCAGCTTTCTGTTCTCTGCCTGTGATGGAAAGTCAGGGGGCTGAGTTTGCTTCCAGCCCATGTCTTATTAAGACATACAATCATTTGTTTAATAACTGTTCAAAGTTAACAATGGCACTGAAAAAAGTGACTTATGACCCCACAAGACCATTGAAGCATCACCACAGTTATGTGATCAAACTGCAGGTGCTTGGTAACCAGCAAATAAATTTTGTAGATAGATAGATAGATAGATAGATAGATAGATAGATAGATAGATAGATAGATAGATAGATAGATAGATAGATAGATAGATAGATAGATCTAGGACACAGGTCGGAAACCTGCGGCTCCGGAGCCGCATGCGGCTCTTTGAGCCTTCCCCTGTGGCAGGAAGCAGGAAGGACAGGAGAGAGCTAGCTAGCCCAGCTAGGCTGACTCAGGAATTCTGGGAGTTGAAGTCCATGAGTCATAAAAGAGACGAGGTTGCTTACCCCTGAGCTTGTTGGACAACAGCTTGAAGCTTGCCAGGTGAGCAGCAGATAGGAGGGGGGGGAGAGAAAGAGAGAGAGAGAGGGAGAGAGAGAGAGGGGGGGGAAGAGGAGTGACAGACCAAGGGCAGATAGAGAGGGAGGGAGGGAGACAGAGAGAGAGAAACCCTTTTGACATCTAAAATGAAGATAACACTGCATATATCCTTTTTTTAACCTGTGTGTGTATGTAATTTTATTCTCTTAAAGCATTCTCTTGGTGATCATTGTTTTAATAGTATGGATATTCCCAAGAGTCATATTTTTACTTTTATTTTTAATGTGTGTGTGTACACACACATACATACATATATACATACATACACACACACACACACATACACAAACACACACACACACACCCCTATAATAAAGGTAAAAAAGGATATATGCAGTGTTATCTTCATTTTAGATATCAAAAGGGTTTTGCGGCTCCCGGTGTTTTGTTTTTGGTGGGAAATGGGTCCAAATGGCTCTTTGAGTGTTTTGGGTTGCCTACCCCTGATCTAGGAGATAGATCCATGAGATGATAGATAGATAGATAGATAGATAGATAGATAGATAGATAGATAGATAGATAGATAGATAGATAGATAGATAGATAGATAGGCAGGCAGGCAGGCAGGCAGGCAGGCAGACAGACAGACATATTTATGATGGTTGCAACATCCTGGGTCATTTGGGAGTTGAGGACTACCTGTGTAAGAGGATTGATGATAGATGGATGGATTGAAACACTGTTTCTCAAACTTGGTAACTTTAGAATATGTGGACATCAACTTCCAGAATTCACCAGCCCGCCACCCAGAATTCCCTGGCTCGCTGATCAGCCAGATGTCCACCCATCTTCAAGTTGCCAAATTTGAAAAAAAACTTTTCTGTTGCCTCCCCAACTCAGACTATGTGACTCTGGATGGCATGGAAAGAAAAGATTAGAGAAACAAACCACAAGCAGTACAAATTAAGATATTTCATTAAAACATACAGAAACGATGGCATGGCAATCAGAAGTAGACTCTGTTTGGGGAACCAACACATCCTGACCCCGAGGCCTGGAAATGAGCCAATGTCTTCTTAAAGACTTTCAGGGTGAAGGGCCAACTGCATGCCTGCCCCCCAAATTCTTTTCTCCTGGCAGTCCCCCTGAGATACAGGTAGTGCTTGATTTACAACCACAATTAAGCCTAACATTTCTGTTGCTAAGCCAGACAGTTGTTAAGTGATTTTTACCCCATTTTACAACTTTCTTACCACAGTTGTTAAGTGAACCACTGCAGTTGTTAAGTTAGCAACACGGTTGTTAAGTGAATCTGGCTTCCCCATGGACTTTGCTTATCGGAAGGTCGCAAAAGGGGATCACGTGACCCCAGGATGCTGCAACTGTCGTAAATACATGCCAGTTGCCAAGGGTCTGCATTCTGATCACGTGATCCTGGGGGTGCGGCAATGGCCCTCAGTGTGAAAAATGGTTATAAGCCACTTTTTTCAGTGCTGTTGTAACTTTGAAAGGTCACTAAATGAATTGTGGTAAGCTGAGGACTACCTGTATTCGGCACACATTTACCTATAAACTCCTTCTCCCTCCCCTTTTGAAACTTTTTAATGAAATTCCAAGGTGCAACGTTCGTTATTGTGAAAAACGGTCGTAAGTCACTTTTTTCAGTATTGTTGTGAGCAAATGCTTGTAAGTCGAGGACTACCTATACAAGGTTTCTGCAAATGTTGAATCGGGAAGCAAAGCTTTAAAAGGCCTTGTGTTGTGGAAACACCATCTCACGCATCTCTGTTGAAGAGTTCCTCTGTGGAATGAAATGGAGGTTGCTTTTATTTATAATGACATAACAATTATATAATCACAATTACCCCCTATTTTCAGCTTGCAGTAATTCAGTTTCCACCACTTAGGTAGTCCTCAACTTACTACCATAAATGAGCCCAAAATTTCTGTTGCTAAGCGAGACATTTGTTAAGTGAGTTTTGCCCTATTTTACGACATTTCTTGCCACAGTTTTTAAGCGAATCACTGCAGTTGATAAGTTAGTAACCCATTCGCTAAGTGCATCTGGCTTCCCCCCCCCCATTGACTTTGTTTGTCAGAGGGTCGCAAAGGGGCATCACATGACCCCAGGACACTGCAACCGTCATAAATGTGAGTCAGTTGCCGAGCGTCTGAATTTTGATCACGTGACCAAGGGGATGCTGCAACGATCTTACAGTAAGCGTGAAAATGGTCATAAGACACATTTTTCAGTGCTGTTGTAGCTTTGAACGGTCACTAAATGAACTGTTATAAGTAGAAGACTACCTGTATTGCTAATAATAGTTATTAATTGGCACAGTAGCTGGTGTCCCAGGTTTGTTTTGTGCTAAACGTCTCAGTCCCTGGGCATACCAAAATGATGCTCCTTGGATTGAAAAACTTACTTTTCCAAAGCCGGCTTTGATTCTGCCACCTTCTTTGCAAAGAGCAGGTTGTTTTCTCCTGAGCTCGTCCAGCACATGTTGGACAACAGAATTGCACACTCATCCTTTTTATTTCAAAAAGAAAACCCAGCTTTTCTGCAATGGCTTACCTCATAAGAGATGTTGCTTTTTTGGGTCCAAATGGCCCAAGAGGGAAAACCTCATTTGGATGGCGTTTTTGAGTTTTCAGCAGTAAATCGGCTACGGCAATCCCCAGATCCAGTCTGCCCATCAGCTAATTGGTTCTCTGGAAAGCATAGGATTCAGCTGGAAATCCTCTTTTAATTTACTGCCCAGGCTTGTCTAGTCTAATGAGGAGAAGGACTAGGGGCGACAGGATAAGAGTCTTTCAATATTTGAGGGGCTGTCACAGAGAAGATGGGATCAGCCATCAACCATAGGTATATACTATAGGCCACCCAACCAAACAGAGGAAATAGATGAACTTTTTGCTAGTCAGTTAACTAAGGTATGTAGGACGCACATCACAATAGTGATGGGGGACTTTAATTACTCTGACATCAATTGGGAAATTAAGTCCACCCTTCTTCATGTTGCCAAGGTTGAGAAACACAGATTGATACAACATCAACACAGGAACAGTCTTGCCACCTTGCAGATTTTGATCTTAACAGGTTCCTATTCCAGGATCTGCATCTGGTTTCAAACAGGGCAATGAGCGTCCGAGGTCAGAGAGTGGACCTCAGATGTTATTTGGAAATGTTCTCCCTAATGGAGAAACTACCTGCAAGGAAAAATAAATAAATAAAAGATCAGCTGGGCAGCTGGAGAGAACATTTCCTCCTGGATTTACTAGCATTTTATGCTTACTTGCAGAAAGATGGGTGTTTCTTTGATTATGCAAAAGGCAGCTTTCCAAAGTTATATTTCCTCTGCCTGCAGTGCTCACCTCATTTGGGGCCAAGCTCACCCACTATCTAAAATAGAAATAGATGAAATGGCTCCTTGCAGATACCTTCTGTCAGGCTCTCTGCCCACCTGACCTTTTTATTAGATTATTTTAATTTTACCAAGAGGGAAGCTGGCATGCCAGAAGGCAAAAAAAGCAAAACAACAACAACAAAAAAAAAAGTACCAGGATCAAACACGGTCTTTATTTCCAAGAATGCCTCTGGATTTCACAGGGACATCCCTGGTATTTTTTTTTTGGAGGGGGGGGGGGGAAATGAAGGTATCTAAAGTCCAGGCTGATTGCAAGAAGGCAAATTAAAATGGGATAGAAGGGACTGAGAGAAAAAGTAGGGGCGATCTCATCAATTTGATGTGTCTTTATAAATCGCTATCATTTTATTTATTTTTTGTATTCATTTATATCCTACCTTTATTACTTTATAAATAACTCAAATAGGTGATCATAGCTAATAATCCTCCTGCCACCTTTTTTCCCTCCCAAAACAATCCTGTGAAGTGGGTTGGACTGAAATGGAGGGACTGGCCCAAAGCCCCCCAGCTGGCTTTCATGCTTAAGGTGGGACTAGAACTCATAATCTCCTGGTGACTGACCGAAGGACACCCAGCCAGCTTTCATGGCTAAGGTGGAACTAGAACTCACCAGCTCTTGGTGATTGGCACAAAGTTACCTAGATGGCTTTCATGCCTAAGATGGAACTAGAATTCATGGTGTCCTGGTGATTGATCCAAAGTCGCCCAACTAGCTTTCTTCTTTAAGTTGAGACGAGGACTCACAGTCTCCTGATGATTAGGCATGGTCAACCCACCAGCTTTCATGGCTAAGGTGGAACTAGAATTCACCATCTCTTGGTGATTGGCACAAGGTCACCCAACTGGCTTTCTTGCTTAAGTTGGGACTAGAACTCACAGTCTCCTGGTGACTGCCTGAAAGTCACCCAGCCAGCTTCTACACCTAAAGCAGAACTAGAACTCACAGTTTTTAATGATTGGCCCAAAGTTACCTATCTGGCTTTCATTGCCTAAGGTGGTACTAGAACTCGTCGTCTCCTGATTATTGGCCCAAAGTCACCCAGACAGCTTTATGCCTAATGCAGCACTCAAACTCAGTCTCCCTGTTTCTAGCCTGATGCCTTAGCCACTAGACCAGGGATAGGCAACCTTGGCTCTTTATGACTCGTGGACTTCAACTCCCAGAATTCCTGAGCCAGCCATGCTGAGGGGAAGGGAGAGGTTTTCATGCTGAGCCATGCCGGCTCAGGAATTCTGGGAGTTGAGGTCCACGAGTCATAAAAGAGCCAAGGTTGCCTACCCCTGCACTAGACCAAACTGGCTTGTTTAATGTGGTTTTTTCCAGCTGCTTCTGGTATAAGCTATACCTGTGTGGCCCATCTACGGCACCTAGTATTAAGATAAGACAAGGGTCCAAGGCCTGTCCTACCCAGTTGGTCACTTGAGGCTGTGTGGGACATGCTGTCCCCTCTGGAAGAATCAGAGCTGGCTCCCTGGGCCCCAACTCCCCCCTTTCTTATTTCTTTTGCCAGTCCTGCCAGACATGGCGGCAGATTCCCAGGCTGGAGGGAGACAAGATAAAAGGCAGTGGGGGTAAGTCAAAAGCTGCTCTTTAGCTGTCATTTCAGTCTTCACATATCACAAGAATGCTTTCAGGGCATTCGATTCTGGAAACTAGAAGGGGGGGGGAATCCTCTACCCCTTTTACACAGTGTGAGCACAAATGGCATGATTAACAAGGATGGCAGTAATTGGGGATGCAGGCAGGCTTTCAATTTCCCTTCGGCAGCCTTGCGTGGCTCGGTTCTCCTTTGCCTTAAGAGGTTCTGGGAAAAGCTTCCGAGGGGATTGAGAAAATTGGCTGATGCATGGCTGATTGAGGTCATTTCATCCCGTGTGCTGACGAAGCATGGAGGTGTGTCAGTTGACTGGAGACGGCCTGATCAGCTGTATTGTAGAAATATGGTCGGTTGCCGGAATCGGGTATGTCTATCCTAGTGGAAGGAAGGACCGGGAGTGTCAGGATGGCATTGTCCCAATATTTGAGAGGCTGCCACAAAGAAGAGGGGGCTCAAATCTATTCTCCAAAGCATCAGAAGGCAGGACAAGAAGTAACAGATGGAAATTAGTAATCAAGGAGAGATCCAACGTAACTCAGGTACTAAGATGAGAAGAGAAGGGAAGGGAAGGGAAGGGAAGGGAAGGGAAGGGAAGGGAAAGGAAGGGAAGGGAAGAGGAGAGGAGAGGAGAGGAGATGTGAGGAGAGGAGAGGAGAAGAGAAGAGAAGAGAAGAGAAGAGAAGAGAACCTTTATTGTCATCAACGGCCCACAGTAATCATGTGTGGTGGACATGTTTTAAAGCAAAGAGGTACTTTGTGGACAAAAATACATACTTGGCTAGAAAAGATGTTGGGAAAGCATGTAGATTTTAAACCTGAACTTTTTTTACTAGGTATAATGCCAGAAAAGATAGATAAACAAAGTATATATTTGATTTTACATGTGATAACAGTGGCAAGAATCATATTCGCACGATATTGGAAAAAAGAAGAAATACCACCAGAGGAAGAAATGATTAAAAAAAAATACCAGAATGTGCAGAAATGGACAGACTTACTATGAGGTTGAAAGAAAAAGAAGAAACAGAATACTTTCAAACTTGGGACTTATTTTATCAAAGGCTGGAGAAAAGAATAAAGGATTAGGAATTAAATTTGTATTAGTGAATGATAAACTCAGACAACACGTTTGTTGAATAAATACTATTGAATCGTATGGAAAAAAAACAATAAAAACTTTACAAAAAAAAAGGAGAAATCCATCCTAGAATTAAGAAGAAATTTCCTGACAGTTAGAACAATTATTCAGTGGAACAACCTGCCTCCAGAAGCTCTGAATGCTTCAACACTGGAAGTTTTTAAGAAGAGACTGGACAGCCATTTGCCTGAAATGGTATAGGGTTTACTGCCTTGAACAGGGGGTTGGACTAGAAGACCTCCAAGGTCCCTTCCAATTCTGTTATTCTGCCATGATCACAGCTGGAGTGGAGAAGAATAAAAGAGCAAACCTGGGAGCTGAAACACGTGAACCAAATTTTGACCCCAAGCCTCACCCTGGGTAGGACATAGTCGAGTGGTAGAGTTTCTTTACATGCTAAATGTTGCAGATTCAGCACTTAGCATCTCCAGGCAGGGCTGGAAAAGACTTAAGTCTTAATTTGGAAAGATACTCCCTGTTCAAGTTGCCAGGATTGAATAACCGAATAACAGAGTTGGAAGGGACCTTATAGATCTTCTAGTCAAGGGGTCCCCAACCCCCGGTCCGTGGACCAGTACCAGACCATGGCATGCTAGCCACCGGGTCGCACAAACAAGCAAAGCCCATCTGTGAGATGCAGGCAGCACACAAAACCACGCACCCTTCTGTCTGGGGAAAAAGCTCTCTCCACGGAACTGGTCCCTGCTGCCCAAAAAGTTGGGGATCTCTGTTCTAGTCCAACCCCCTGCTCAGGCAGGGAATCCAATACCATTTCAGACAAATAGTTGTCCAATCTTTTCTTAAAAACTTCTACTGTTGGAGCATTCACAACTTCTGGAGGCAGGTTGTTCTACTGATTAATTGTTCTAACTGTCAGGAAATTTCTCCTTAGTTCTAAGTTGCTTCTCTCCTTGATAAGTTTCCATCCATTGCTTTTTGTCCTGCCTTCAGACGCTTTGGAGAATAGCTTGACTCCCTCTTCTTTGAGGCAGCCCCTGAGATATTGGAACACTGCTATCATGTCCCCCCTCGTCCTTCTTTTCATTAAACTAGGCATACCCAATTCCAGCAACCGTTCTTCATATGTTTTAGCCTCCAGTCCCCTAATCATTTTTGTTGCTCTGTACTCTTTCTAGAGTCTCAACATCTTTTTTATATTGTGGAGACCAAAGCTGGATGCAGTATTCCAAGTGTGGCCTTACCAAGGCATTCTAAAGTGGTATTATAATGTGTGGACTTCAACTCCCAGAATTCCTCAGCCAGCCTAAAGATTTCAATTCCCAGAATCCCCTGCCCAGCCCCCAGTCAGTTTTCCCTGGCTGGCTGGGAAATTCTGGGACTTGAAGTCCACACGTTTTCAAGCTGCCAAAGTTGAGAAACACTGGAATACAGGTAATCCTTGACTTAAACCCTCAATTGGGACCAGAATTTCTGCTGTTATGCCCTATTTTACAATCTGTTTTGCCATCGTTGTTAAGGATAGCATTGCAGTGCGAAGTGAATCACAGAGTTGTTAAGGAAATCCATCTTCCCCCATTGACTTTGCTAATCAGAAGCTGGAAAAGTCATGACTGACCATCATGTGACCCTAGGAAGCTGCAAGACAGTGAAAGTTATGCAAAATTGGACACCACCCACTTAGCAAGTGTAAATACATGCAAAATGACAGGCACCTGACTGGCTCAGGAATTCTGGGAGTTGAAGTTCACAAGTCATAAAAGCCAAGGTTCCCCACCCCTGCTCCAAACAGTCACTAAAAGAATGGTTGTAAGTCGGGGACTATTTGTACAGGCAGTCCTCAACTTACCACCCATTGTTTAGTGACCGTTTGAGGTTACAGCAGCACTGAAAAAAATGACTTGCAACCAACTATTACAGCATCCCCACAGTCATGTGAGCAAAATTCGGGCACTAGGCATTGGGCATAAATTTACAAAGGTGGCAGTGTATGGGGTCTGCACGGCCACCATTTGCAGCCTTCCCATCAGAGTTCTAACTAGCAAAGTCAATGGAGGAAGCTGGATTCGCTTAATGATTGTGTGATTCACCTAATCAGTGGAACAACCTGCCTCCAGAAGCTGTGAATGCTCCCACATTGGAAGTTTGTAAGAAGAGACTGGACAACCATTGTCTGAAATGGTATAGGGTTTCCTGCCTGAGCAGGGGGTTGGACTAGATGACCTCCAAGATCCCTTCCAACAGTATTCCAGTATCTGAGGGGCTGCCACAAGGAAGAGGGGGTCAGGTTGTTCATCAAAGTAACAGAGAGAAGGATGAGAAACAACCTGGAATTAAGGAGAAACTTCCTGACAGTGAGGACAATCAACCAGTGGAACAGCTTGCCTCCAGAAATTGTGGGCACTCCATCACTGGAGATTTTTAAGAAAAGAGTAGACATTCACCTGTCTGAGATGGTATAGGACCTGGTTCTCCTGCTTGAACAGGGGGCTGGACTAGAAGACCTCCAAGGTCCCTTCCAGCTTCTATTCTATTCTATTCTATTCTATTCTATTCTATTCTATTCTATTCTATTCTATTCTATTCTATTCTATTCTCAGTGATTCATTTAACATCCCTGGCAAAACAGGCTGTAAAATTGGATGCTTAACAACCATCCTATTTATTTGTTTGTTTGTTTTTTAAAAATGTTTACGCTGCCCTTCTCCCTGATATGATAACTATAGTTTTGCTTAGCAAACAAAATTTCTGGTCCCAGTTTTGTGACTTAAGTTGAGGACTGCCTGTCCAATGTCTCCCCCCCCCCTCTGTTGTTTTAATTTCCTTTTGGGGGGTGGGGCAGATGCTTTTCAGTGTTCAGATTTGAGAAGTTCTGTCTTCTCCCTTGCAAATATACAGATGATGTCCTGAATTTCCAATTGAAGCTTATTTCCAAAATCAACCAACCAAAACCTAAAATAGAAGCAGGTGACGTCTGGGATCAAAGTGCTGCTGTCAGTGAGGGAATTGCATGCCTGAGGCTGCTGGGGCAATTTCTCATCAACATTCTGCTCAGCTCCAAACAAAACTCTCTGTCAAAGCCTGATGGAGTCCTTGATCAGGGAACAGAGCAGTTGGGGGTCTTAGAAGCTGTGTCATAAGTACTCTGAAGGAAGTGGGGGAGACTGACAGAGCTAAAACTTGGGAGACTTTGGATGAAACGGCTGTGTTTTAAGCATGTCATCCAGTGGTGGGATTCAGCCAGTTCGCACCAGTTCAGCAGAACCAGTAGCTAATTTTTTGTTCCCCAGGCCCAGAATGGACTTCCAGAAGTGGCATCCACACAGAGAATCGGTTGTTCACATATTTGAATCCCACCACTGCTGCCACCCCCCCCCCCCCACACCAACCCTGCAATTTCATTAAGGGGGAACGAGAAGGAATGTTATATGAAAATGTGCCCTGAATACAGGTAAATCCTCAATTTACAACCATTCATTCAGTGACTGAAGTTACAATGCCACTGAAAAAAAGAACGTATGGCTGTTTTTCACACTTACGACGGTTGCAGCATCCCCGTGGTCATGTGATCAAAATTCAGATGCTTGGCCACAGATTCATATTTATGACAGCTGTAGTGCCCCAGGGTCATGTGATCACCTTTTGTGACCTGAAAAGCAAAGTCAATGGGGAAGCCAGATTCATTTAACAGCCGTTTTGTTAGCTTAACAACTGCAGTGATTCGCTTAACAATTGTGGCAAGAAAGATGGTAAAATGGAACAAAACCCACTTAACAATTGTCTTGCTTAACACCAGACATTTTGGTCTCAATTGTCGTCGTACCTTGAGGACTATCTGTGTTTAGTTCAGCCTTAGACACCTGCTGTAGGAGATGACCAGGCTCAGTCCGAGGGTGGGGTCAAATGTGTTATAAGTTTGGAATTACTTCCCTTCCATAAGATACCTAAGTTCAGTGGTGGAGTTCAGCCAGTTTGCAACAGTTTGGCAGAAGCGGTAGCTAATTTTTTGTTGCCCAGGCCCAGAATGGATTTCCGGAAATGGCATCCACACAGAGAATCGGTTGTTCACATATTTGAATCCCACCACTGCCTAAGTCCAACCCCTCCCCCAGTGAATTCCATTGGCTTTTATCTAGTGCCAATTTGTCTTGACCAGGGGTAGGCAACCTTGGCTCTTTTATGACTCGTGGACCTCAACTTCCAGAATTCCTGAGCCAGCATGGCTCAGCATGGAAACCTCTCCCTTTCTCCTCAGTATGGCTGGCACAGGAATTCTGGGAGTTGAAGTCCACGAGTCATAAAAGAGCCAAGGTTGCCTACCCCTGGTCTTGACCATTAAGAGATCAGATTTTTGTGTATAGGTAGCATGTAATAAACTTGAAGTGCTTTCAACTCAAGTCCTGTTGCTGATACCTGTATTTCTTATCCTTTTAAACACCTATGATTGCTTTCTTTCACAGATAAGTCCTCGCTTAACAACTGCCCTGTTTAGAAACCATTCCAAGTTACGGCAACATTGAAAAAGTCACTTTATAACTAGTCTTCACACTTATAGGTAGTGCTTGACTTCCTACCGTAATGGAGCCTGCCCACCATAATTCGTGAAAGTTCTAAAACAAGTCATCCATGTGACCGACCCAATTTTATGACCTTTTTTGCAGCAGTTGTTAAGCGAATGAAACAGTCATTAAGCAAACAAATGGTTTGCCATGGGTTTGTTTTGCTAAAAACCAGAACTAAATGCTGGTTTTCCACAAGACCATCGTGAAATGCGGCCGTGTGAACTGTGTGATTCATTTAACAACTGCAATGATTCGCTTAACAGTCATGGCAAAAACGGTGGTAACACTGTGTGTAACTCATTTAACAACTGCATTAACAGAGAGATAGAATCAAGATCATGTGAAGTATTAATACCACTTTACAATGCCTTGGTAAAGCCACACTTTTGGTCACCACAATGTAAAAAAGATATTGAGACTCTAGAAAGAGTACAGAGAAGAACAACAAAGATGATTAGGGGACTGGAGGCTAAAGCATATAAGGAACGGCTGCTGGAATTGGGTATGTCTAGTTTAATGAAGAGAAGGACGAGGGGGGACATGATAGCAATGTTCCAATATCTCAGAGGCTGACACAAAGAAGAGGGAGTCAAGCTATTTTCCAAGGCGCCTGAAGGCAGGACAAGAAGCAACGGGTGGAAACTAACCAAAGAGAGAAGCAACCTAGAACTAAGGAGAAACTTCCTGACAGTTAGAACAACCTGCCTCCAGAAGTGGTGAATGCGCCAATATTGGAAGTTTTTAAGAAGAAACCGGACAGCCATTTGTCAGAAATGGTATAGGGTTTCCTGCCTGAGCAGGGGGTTGGAATAGATGACCTCCAAGATCCCTTCCAACTTTATTATTATTATTATTATTATTATTATTATTATTATTATTATTATTATTATTATGGAACGGCTGCTGGAATTGGGTATGTCTAGTTTAATGAAGAGAAGGACAAGAGGGGACATGATAGCAGTGTTCCAATATCTCAGGGGCTGCCACAAAGAAGAGGGAGTCAAGCTATTCTCCAAAGCAGGACAAAGGCAGGACAAGAAGCAACGGATGGGACCTAATCAAGGAG
This sequence comes from Crotalus tigris, assembly GCF_016545835.1. NCBI lineage: Eukaryota > Metazoa > Chordata > Lepidosauria > Squamata > Viperidae > Crotalus > Crotalus tigris. Next base: position 907,507 of record NW_024100541.1, on the reverse strand, counting down.
AGAAGCAACCTAGAACTAAGGAGAAACTTCCTGACAGTTAGAACAATTAGCCAGTGGAACAACCTGCCTCCAGAAGCAGTGAATGCTCCAACACTGGACGTTTTTAAGAAGAAACTGGACAGCCATTTGTCCAGAATGGTATAGGGTTACCTGCCTGAGCAGGGGGTTGGATTTGATGACCTCCAAGGTCCCTTCCAACTTTATTATTATTATTATTATTATTATTAACTGCTTTGCTTAGTAGCAGAGTTTCTGGTCCCAATTGTGGTCATAAAACAAGAACTACCTGTAAATAGTAGCTGTCCAGAGTCATTTGCAGCCGCCTGGAGGGGTTTGCTGAGATGGGTGGCTACAGAAATCCATCAATCCATCAGTCAATCCAGGGGTGTCAAACTCACCATGTCACATGACATATCGTGACGTATCGTGACGAGTTTTGCCTTTGCGGAGCTGGGGTGGGTGTGGCCTGCACATGACGCATCCGGGCCACGGGCTGGCAGTGTGATACCCCTGAGTCAATCCATCCAATAAACAAACAAACAAACAAATAAATAAATGCTCTTTTTTTTCAACACAGCTGCGTTCTTTTTTATGTTTTTCCTCTCCGAATTCCTGCATTTCACCAGGTTCAAGTTACACAGTGAGAGATTTGCTTTCCAGGGAAAGCCTTCACGCCCATGGCTGGTGTTGAACAACTGAAGTGAGAGTCAAGAGCCAGAGGCATCTGAGCAAAAGCTGGTTGGAAACTTCTGCATATGATGGATGTATTTCCTTTTAGCAAGTTTAGAAGTGGTAAATCTTCAGAGAAGTGTGGAGTCTTTGCCTGGCACCATTCAGTCAGCAGGGATTTATTTTTCACTTTTCATTTCATCTCCTGAATAAATTAAGGAAGTGAAAGGAACGCACGGGTGTTTTTCTTCTCGTTCTCCTATCATTTCAGTTTACAGGTGTTTTGGCGGAGGTCTAAGTATGAGGTAGGCCTCCTGCAGGCCATAATTAGTTAACAAGACTGGTCATGAAACTACCGAATAAGAGAAACAAGCTAACAGTAAACCACAGCCCAACCCAGGAATCATCAACTCTACCCCCCCACCAACGCTGACAGGCCAAGCCACTTGTACATAAAGTGAGAGCAAATTTTACTCCCTTACTAGCACTGATGATGTTATGTAGTTTGGTAATGAAAGGTCTGCAAGAAAACAGACAAGAAACTACCGAAATGTAAAACTACCAACTGAGAAAACAAGTTAACAGTAAGCAACACGCAATCAAGGACTCATCAAATCCACTCCCCACCAACACTAACAGGCCAAGCCATTTGTACATAAAATGAGAGCAAAACCTACTCCCTTACTGTCACTGATGATGTTACCTAGTTTGGTAATGAAACGTCTGCAAGAAAACAGACCAGAAACTACCATTGAGATGGTAGTTTGTATATACATTTGTATATAAACAGACAGCAAACCCCACTCCCTTCTGGCACTGATGATGTTACCTAGTTGGGTCATGAAATGTCTGCAAGAAAACAAGCAAGCCCAGAGAACACCAAGGACTCCACAGTCCTCCTCCTCCTCTACCATCACTACCACTCTGCACACCCCACTCTCTCTAGATGATGTTACCTAGTTGGGCCATAAAACATCTGCAAGAATGCAACCAAGCTCAGAGAGTACTAAGGACCCCACACCAACCCTGAGCTAAAAATATTCTCTTCTATCAGACATATTCATATTAGACCAAAGCATCTTTGATCGTGTGCTGGGATAGTAGCAGAGTCTGTTAGATCTAGCCTCCAGCCATAGCCAATTTAAAGAAACTCTGATTCTATTCAGAAAGAAAAGAAACCAGATTCAGAAACCCCCAGATATTTTAATTTACTGACTGGAATGAGCATATATCTTCAATGCCTGTAATCAAGTCCTTGAGGCAACCAGCTCTCTATTATGTCTTTTCCTACTGCTGTTTATTCTTTATTGTTTTCTTCATGCTGGTGCTTTAATTTCACAACTGTGCTATTTTGAAGTGCATCCCACATTAGAGAGACTGTGTTATTAATTTTAAAATGTGCTAAAGCTCTCTGAAATAAAAATATTTTCAAAGAAGAGAAGCACATGTTTTTCAACCAATTTTAACTCCAATTTCTAAACATACTTTCCCTCAAAACAAGTATTGCTGAAGACATCTTTATGTATATTCTGATGGTAAGGATTTTTCAGAAACACATTAGAAGACCACCAAGATCTGTTTGGGGACATTATCCCAGGATATAAGCAGCTCAGGCAGGGAATTGCAAATAGTGAACTCTTTAATTAATTAACATAGAAAAATACATATCTTTTTATCTCTGACAGAATTTTTATTGCGCTATTCATCCTGTGCTGTTGTAGCAGTAATACAAAAATAACAATTGTTAAAACAGCCAAACAAATTAATAATTAAGGCCTACTGGGGACATATCTTAATTGCATGTCTCTAAAAACTGAGTCATTCAAGTTTTTCTCAAGATATATCTGGAATGCATCAGTTGTGATCAGTGTGCGAATACAGTAAGGTGAAGAGCACAATCTGGACTTGAGGCTTGCTGGAACTGCCCAAACCCAAATTCATGGCTAACATATAGTTAAACAGCTATCTGAGCTGCAAATATGACAGTGGAGATGGTGTTTTCTATCAGGACAGTGTTTCTCATCTTTAGCAACCCTAAAATGATGGCTAGGGAATTCTGGGAGTTGAAGTCCACATAATTGTCTAGTTTAATGAAGAGAAGGATGAAGGGTGACATGATAGCAGTCTTCCAATATCTCAGGGATTGTCAAAAAAGAAGAGGGTCAAGCTATTCTCCAAAGCACCTGAAGGCAGGACAAGAAGCAATGAATGGAAACTAATCAAGGAGAGAAGCAATCTAGAACTAAGGAGAAACTTCCTGACAGACCAATTAGCCAGTGGAACAACCTGCCTCCAGAAGCGGTGAATGCTCCAACACTGGAAGTTTTTAAGAAGAGATTGGACAGCCATTTGTCTGAAAATGGTATAGGGTTTCCTGTCTTAGCATGGGGTTGGACTAGATGGACTTCCAACTTTTTATTATCAATCATCGCACAGTCAGCCAGATGTTCAGACTGGATTTGGCATTTTTGTCTACCTATCGAGTCCTTACCAAGGACCAACTTTTTATTTTTATTTTTATCTGTTCATTTGCATTCTTTACTTCACATTTTGGACAGAGAGGACCGCTGGTTTGAAAGAGGGGTCAAAGAGGCTATCTGTGTCAAAATTGAACAGCCCTCTCTCAACAGAGGGGGAGGGATATAACATCGTCTATCTCCAGTCTACAACACAGTCCTTTCAGCAGTTCCCAGAAGGCTCCACGCCCATTTGTACCCCTCAGGTGACTCTGAGGACACAGGTAAACCTCCAAGTGGCCTCAACGACTCTCTAAAAGAAGGCAAATGACCAGCTGCCTACAAGAGTATAAATCCTTCCATTCCTCACCATCCAGTCAGAGCTGAAGAAGCTTCTTGGATGAAAAGCGAAAACGTCTTCAAAGAAAAAACAAGAAAGTCCAGTTGCCTCGTGAAAAAAAGCATCTTTGGGATGGAAATAGGGTAACTCTACATCAGGAAAATGGAGCAATAACACTGGCCAGCTGCAAAACTAATTCCTCTGTCCCAAGTAATATACTGGCTAGGGAATTCTGGGACTTGAAATCCGCGCACCTTCAAGCTACCCAGATCAAGAAACACCAATATAAACAAAGAACAGGGACAATAAATAGCAAGACACTTGGGAGTCATTTAACTCTCAGGAAATGGATTCCCCAGATGCATTTCCACTACTCAGCTGCTGAGAGGCTGTGAAGCATAATTAAGGATGTGTGGGAACAATCCAGAGAAAGAAATATTTTTGGGAATATTAAAAAGGCAGAAACTTCTCCACACACACACACACACACACACACACACACGGCCAGACAACTCAGCAGAAACCAGCTTTTAGAAATGCAGATGTAATAATCCATTCAGGAAGATTAGAGCCCTCCAGCTAGAAGCTGAAGAGATCAGGAAGACAAAGACCCTTAAAATCTACATACCCCACTCAAACTCTAAGACAACACCACCATCAGAATACCAGAAAGGCACACTCAGACCCAGGTCAAAGTTCATGACACAGGAACAACTCCAAACAAAAGCTCAAGAGGGTATAAAAACCCATTCCCTACTACATGTGCTTTCTCTCTCTCTTTTTTTTTTCCGGAGCCACGCTTCTGTCTGACTCTCCTGTTCAATAAACTACAACCTTCTTTCTAAAGCAGTCACCATGTTGTTTATTCCTGGTTTGGACTGGACCCTGATGAAGATTTTTTCCTTCAACAGATGGAAGAACACTCCTAAGATGGAGAAGTCTGATCTGATTTCAAAGCCCCCATTTTAGTTACAAAACTCACAATATGGGTTTGCTTCCTCTTATGCTGACCTCCCTTTCAGTTATTATGAGAGGCAATTTGGTGTAGTGATTAAGGTGCTGGCCTAGAAACTGGGAGACTGTGAGTTCTAATTCTGCCTTAGGCATGAAAGACAGCATGACTTTTGGCCAATCACAGGAGACCATGAGTTCTAGTCCTGCCTTTGGACATGAAAGCCAGCTAGGTAACTTTGGGCCAATTAACAGGAGACTGTGAGTTTTAGTCCCACCTTAGGCAAGAAAGTCGGCTGGTGACTTTGGGCCAATCAACAGAAGACTGTGAATTCTAGTCCCACCTTAGACAGGACAGTGACTTTGGGCCACTCAATCTCTCTCAGCCCAATTCATTTCACAGAGTTGTTGTGAGGAAAATAGAAGGATGAAGTACAATTAGGTATGTTACTGCCTTGAGTTGCTTATAAAAAAGTAATAAGGCAGGATAAAAAAAGTAATAATAATGAGATCTTTTCTTTCAAAGCCACTCTTCCCAGATCCTGCACAGCTTCACTGCAACTGTTTTGGATGGCATCACCAATAAATACATTAATAAGCGCCAACCCTTCAATATATATATAAAAAAATGATTCAGACCTTATGCATATGTATCTGGGTCACATGCTTTGTGTAATTTTAATTTTTAAAGGTTTTTTTTTTTGCAAGTGTCTTCTGGACTCCTGTCTTATACAAAAGCTATAAATAAAACATGGAACCTGAAAGCATCCAGATTGCTCATCTCCAGCAACAGAGAGGAAACATACTGAAATATCCTCACTATGGGCATTTGGGAGATAGAAACACTGATAAAATTTGCTTAACAGGAGATTTATTAGGAAAATCAAAAATTGTTTGCATGATAAGGCATTGCAGGATAAGTGGGAAGCGTGTCCTCTTCTGCGTTTCACCATGTTTGCATAACATATTGTCCTGAGGATAACTTATCCATCGTATATTGAATTAACCGAATTTCCTGGATCTGCATGACACAATGAACCATAGAATAGCTACACTACACTGCACAATTGGCTGAAAGGTGGCTGAACTACCCTGCAGATCAATGACAGTGTCCACATAAAATATTTATGCTGAAATTCTCTGTATTTGGTTACCTTTTTCTGTAGGCTAATAGATCGTCACAAAAAGAAAGTTCCCTCTCTTAGATCTGGGAACAAAATCTCCAACCTTTTTGATAGAATATAGAATAACAGAGTTGGAAGGGATCTTGGAGGTCCTCTAGTCCAACCCCCTACTCAGGCAGAAAACTAAGGTGACCAACCGTCCTCCTTTAGGGAGGACAGTCCTCCCTCGAAAAGTGTCCTCCTACATGTCCTCCTTTTTGATATTTGAAGACTAATCTGCAGGGCTTTTTTTTTCTCATAGAACGCTCAAAACGGTGTTCCAGCATCTTTTTTTGATGTTTTTTTTTTTCAACTTTTGCATGAGCTGTGCTACTCCCCCTATTGGCTTTCGAAAGCCAATAGGAATTGCTGCTGAGCGCGCCAAAACACCCGGCCCGCAAACTTTGCACATGCAAATTGTCTGCAGTGAAGGCGAATTGGCAGGAACTTTGCACCCCTCCCTGCTACCCAACTACACCATCTCCTAGTTCAGTGATGGCAAACCTTTTAGAGACTGAGTGGCCAAACTGCAACCCAAAATCCACTTATGCATCGTTGAGTGCCGGGTGGGTGTGGCCCATTGGCTGGGTGTGGGCCAATTGGCTGGGTGTGGCCAATTGGGTGGGTGTGGCTGCAGTGATAACGGCAGACTGGGTGGGACTAAAAAGTTCAATCAATCAAATTCAACTTTACAAAATCTTTTTTTTCCATGAGAAGTTGAAATTGACTGATTGAACCTTTTTTTTTTTTTTTTGCACATGGCAACGGAGGCCTAAAGCGAAAAGGTTTTATAAAACCCAGCTGAAGGCCTAGGACTGGGGCAATGGCACGCGTGCCGACAGAGAAGGCTCTGAGTGCCGCCTCTGGCACCCATGCCATAGGTTTGCCACCACTGTCCTAGTTAGTTCTGAAGATACCTGGAGGAGACTGGAGCAGTAAGTTTCTCTTGATCTTCGGCTCTACTAGGGCAATAATGGGTGTGGGCGCAAGAGGCAGGGGTGGCGGGGGTGCTGCGGGCTTGGGTGTGAGAGGCGGCAGCGGCTGGCTGCCCCATGTTGTGGGAGCCACGGGGCCCTCTCTACACGGGGCTGCGTAGGGTGAGCAGTGGTGCTAGCGGGGCGGCTGCAAGCAGGGTGTGTCAACAGCGGGCTGCCCCCCGGGGACGGAGCCGGTGCGGCTGGTGTTTTGGGAGCCGCGGGGCCCGCTCTACATGGCGGGCAGCGGTGCTGGTGGGCTGGCTGCGGGCAGGGGTGCGGCAGGTGGTTGACCTTCCATGGGGCGGGCCAGCTTTTACGATATTTTCTTCTTCAATTTATTTGTGTCCTCCTTTTCATTGTAAAAAAGTTGGTCACCTTAAGAAAACCCCATTCCATTTCGGATAAATGGCTATCCAGTCTCTTCTTAAAAATTTCCAGTGTTGGAGCATTCACCACTTCTGGAGGCAGGTTGTTCCACTGGTTAATTGTTCTAACTGTTAGGAAGTTTCTCCTTAGTTCTAGGTTGCTTCTTTCCTTGATTAGTTTCCATCCGTTGCTTCTTGTCCTGCCTTCAGGCGCTTTGGAGAATATCTTGACTCCCTCTTCTTTGTGGCAACCCCTGAGATATTGGAAGACTGCTATCATGTCCCCCCTTGTCCTTCTCTTCATTAAACTAGACATACCCAATTCTAGCAACTGTTCTTCATGTGTTAAACTGAAGTGATTTGCTTGGCCACCGTGATAAAGAAGGTTGTAAAATTGGGTGTAGATCACTTAAGAACTGTCTTGCTTAGCAACTGAAATTTTGGCCTCAATTGTGGTCGTAGGTTGAGGACTACCTCTCTATGACTGAAAGAATGGAGCTCCAGTCACTGAAGCTAGTTGGGGGACTCAACCCAACCTCCCCCACATGGTGATGGTTTAGGATAAAATGGGAGGGAGAAGTGGTATGCACACTGCTTTGTGATTGAAGGAAAGATGGGTTATGCCTCTGATAACTTGCTCCTTCCCACATCTGTTTTGAACACCATCGGAACAGAAGCCAGAAGGACCTCAGGGCAGATGATGGAACCAAGGAGACATTTTTTTCTAGGATTCATGTATAATGTAGGCATAAACATCCTTTATTTTGTCTGAAGAATTTCTTTTGTGGGTTATATTCCGGTGTCCTCAACTTATAAAACTGTGACCCAAATTTCTGTTGGGAAAGCAGTGTTAAATGTATCATGCCCAATTGTATAACCTTTTTTTTTCTTCCACAGTTCTTAAGTGAATCACTGTAGTTGTTAAGTGAATCATACTGTTATTAATAGAATCCGTTTTCCCCAATTTTGTTTATCGGAAGATGGCACTTGACCTCAGGGTGCTGCAACCTTTGTAAATTCATGTCGGTTGCCAAGCGCCTGAATCTTAGTGATCATAGTGATGCTGCGACAAATGTAATTGTGAGGACGAGTCATAAGTAATTTTTTTTCGCTCCCATTGTAACTTTGAATGGTTGCTAAACAAATGGTTGTAAATCAAGGATTGCCTGTTTGTGCAGTTACAATCAATTGCTGGTTATTTCCCAGTCTTTTAAAAAAGGTAATTTGAGAACTACCTGTATCTCAAACTGAGAGAGCAGTGTGGGAACATTCATTGTTCAGCAGTGCTTGGATCTTGAAGATTCCAGAGAGAACTTGCAATCTCCAGAACCGGCTTGAAGCCTTGGAGAACAGGCAGAGGTAGGTGATAGAACAGAGGTGGGCAACTATGGCTCCTTTATGACCTGTGGACTTCAACTCCCAGAATTCCTCAGCCAGCCAGCCCCTGCTTGACGAGTAGATGGCAACTTTAGCCAGGAAGACTATTGTCCGTCTCTGGTAATCACTTACACGTTTTTGTAGATAATAATAATAGTAATAATAATAATAATAATATTGTAATAATTAATTATAATTAATTATAATAGCGAATAATTATTCGCTATTAGTCAATTGTAAAAAGCGGCCTTACTAGGAAATGCTTCCATCCTGCAATGATATCTGTAACACCATCAAACATCCACATCTGCCTATCCCAGGTCCTGGGTAAGGACTCGATAGGTAGACAAAATGCCAAATCCAGTCTGAACATCTGGCTGACTGTGCGATGATCAATAATAATAATAATAGTTGGAAGGGACCTTGGAGGTCATCTAGTCCAGACATGTCAAACAGAAGACCCGGGGGCTGGATGCAGCCCGCGAAGTGGTTTCATGTGGCCCGTGAAGCCATCCAGGAAACAGTGAGGGAACGGCCCCTGCTACCTTGGCCCTGGCCCAGGCTGGCCGGGAGCCAATATACAATTTTGTGGTGGCCATCTATGCTGAAATGCATTCAGTCTTAGCTCCACAAGGCCGTCTAGAAACACCGAGGAACCAGCCCCTGCTGTGTCGGCCCCACCTCTGGGTGCATGCTGGGGAGGTGTCACCCTTTGTGAGGAATGAAGAAATGGGCCATGCCTTGGTACTTGCCTCTGTCCCAACCCCTTCTACCAGAGACCCTCAGATCTGTCCCACTCCTGCCCAGGCCCCCACAGGCACCCTTGATGCGAACGATGTAGAGCTGGCCATGCCCACCCAGTAGGTCACACCCACTCCATCCACACCCACCCAGTAGGCCACACCCACCCGGGCCACACTCACCCCCCCCCAAGGGCAACCGCAATGCTGATGCGGCCCTCAATGAAATTGAATTTGACACCCCTGATCTAGTCCAACCCCCTGCTCAGGCAGGAAACCCTATATACCATTTCAGACAAATGGCTGTCCAGTCTCTTCTTAAAAACTTCCAGTGTTGGAGCATTCACCGCTTTTGGAGGCAGATTGTTCCACTGGTTAATTGTTCTAACTGTCAGGAAGTTTCTCCTAAGTTCTAGGTTGCTTCTCTCCTTGATTAGTTTCCATCCGTTGCTTCTTGTCCTGCCTTCAGGCACCTTGGAAAATAGCTTGACTCCGTCTTTTTTGTGGCAGCCCCTGAGATATTGGAATATTGCATTCATGTCCCCCTGTATTTCAGTTACTCATGCCCTAATCTCCTCATGACTTGACTACTGCAATGTATTCTATATGGGCCTGCCCTTGAAGACCACCCAGAAGCTTCATATGCTCAAGAATAGGGTTGTGCAGACAGTGATGGGCATGTCTCGATATGTCCATGCAAGGCCTCTGTTTTGTCAGCTATGCTGATTGCGACTTTGCTTCTGGATGTGATTCAAGGTGCTGCCCCAAACATGCTTTTTCAAAAGGCAACCGGCCTTTGCTTTTCCTTGCAGATGTTTCACTTCTCATCCAAGAAGCTTCTTGGATTAAAAAGTGAAACATTGTCAAGGAAAAACCAAGGAAGTCCAGTTGCATCTATAAAACCCTACATCAGAGTTCCCCAATGTTTCCGACTTTGTAGACCGGCAGGGTGTGTGCGTGAGAGGGGATGGTTCTGCATGAGAGGCCAGCAAGCCTGCACGCATGCAGCTCCATTTGTGTGAGCAACATGCACATGCGCCTGTCGCTTATGCAAATGGAATACGCGTGCACATATGCTTGTCCACTGGTCGCGCAAGTGAGGATGTGCGTGAGTGCTTGCCAGTCATTTCTGCAGCCCATTTGCAATCCCCTCACGGCCCACTAATGGGCCACAGCCCAGAGGTTGGGGACCCATGCCCTACATGGTATGAGGCCTAATTACTTTAGTGATCACCTGTCTGCTATCATATCTGCCCAATTGGTTCCATCTGGCACGGTTAGTGTGCTCTGGGTTCCATCAACTAAATAATGCCATCTGTCTGTAGTAATGCTTGCCCTCTAGAATGAGGTTCCGGCTGAGCTTTCAGTGGCTTCCACTGTACTGGCATTTCCAAAAGCTCTCAATAAATAGTTCCAAATGATTATAGCGGAGTTTATACATTGCTCTGAAATATAGTTTACTTAATTGAGGTTTCTTGAGTAGTTGATCCTGGAGAAAAACTGCCAGTTGGGAGATCTCAATGAGTTAATATTCCCACATGGCACTAAGTCATTGTTTAACCATGATTTGTCAAACAAGCTCCAGTGGCCTATTACTCGTTGACTTGATTCCAGTTGAATAAAATCACAATACATTCAATCATGGTTTACTGCAGGGGTCTTCAAACTTGGCCCTTTTGTGATTTGTGGACTTCAATTCCCAGAATTCCTCAGCTAGGCACACTGGCTGAGGAATTCTGGGAGTTGAAGTCCACAAGTCATAAAAGGGCCAAGTTTGAATACCCCTGGTTTACTGAATGCAATATACTTACCTGGGCATGTACATCATACAAAGCCAGTTTACTCCACATACAACACATCAAGAGAAAAGCAAAAATCACATTTTACGGTGTAGTTACCAGATGGCAGAAACAGGTTTGCAACTTGTGAGAGACCCTCAGTCCACAAAATGTTCTCCAATTTAACGTCCTCCAGATGAATTGAGAATTCAGAATTTGCAGTTTGGAAGGCATTGGAAAGAACCTTGGATAGCTTTAGCATTAAGATTATTTTGTGCAGGCTGTATACAGGGCAAACATGCACATACATGCACACATAGGCAAGGTTTTATTCAGGTATCCACTTCCAGGTAGTTAGTGGAATAAAAACTACCTCATAGAAAGGCAGTGAGTAAGAGAGAAATCTTGCAAAATGTTGTTTCTTTCAGCTTGTGCCAAAATTCTGCAATTCCCATCTGGCTTATGGCAAAGTGCTGAATCAGCTTGACCGACACTCTCCATCTGGGGGGAAATGTGTATAGAGACACAGGAACAGTTGGGGGAAAGAGTGGAAGGAGGAAGAAGAAGTGGAAGGGTTGGGGTGAGGAGGAGGAGGAGGAGGAGGAGGAGGAGGAGGAGGAGGAGGAGGAGGAGGAGGAGGAGGAGGATAGGAGAAGGAGGAGGAAAAGAAAGAAAGAAAGAAAGAAAGAAAGAAAGAAAGAAAGAAAGAAAGAAAGAAAGAAAGAAAGAAAGAAAGAAAGAAAGAAAGAAGAAGGATGTACTATTTGTCTGAAATGGTATAGGCTTTCCTGCCTGAGCAGGGGGTTGGACTAGAAGACCTCAAAGTCCCTTCCAACTGTGTTATTCTGTTAAGAGGAGGAGGACAAGGAGAAGCAGGAGAAAAGAACAGGGTAAGGGGAAGGTGGGGAGGAGAGGAAGAAAATCAAATGGAACCTCTTTCAAATTGAATGGCAAGCTGCCAATGTAATATTGCTCATGCACACATATTTCCAGCATAATAATTACTAGAAAAGTGAAGGGGAATTGCAGATCTAGGCATACAGTCAGGAGAGGTTTACATTTGGAGTTTACAGGTAGTCCTCAACTTACGGACAGTTGTGGTCAGGTGATCGAGATTTACAATATTTTTTTTGCTGAAAACCGGTTTTTCCTTGGGTTTCCACCAAAAAATGCTCCATAGAGAACCAAGGGTTCGGTTAATGATGGCCACAAAAAAGGTAGTAAAATTGGGCCGATTACATGGTGACTGCTTTATGAACTCCTCTAAAGATTTACGCCTTTGTGTATAACAGCGTTTCTCAACGTTTGTGTGACGGCAACCCCCGTCACACAAACGCTATGCGCATGCACGGCGGCGCCCCCATGCGTGGCGCGCATGCGCGGCACCCCCCAGAGGCGCGCTGCCGCCCCCATGCGCGGCGTGCATGCGCGGCTCCGCCCCCGGAGGGGACAAAATGGCGGATCGCCGCCTTTGGCGACCCCCGAAAAGTGGTCGATCGACCCCAAATGGGGTCGCGACCCATAGGTTGAGAACCGCTGGTGTATAAATTTGCACCAGGGATTTGCTCATAATCATTCATTTGTGGCAAAACAGGGACTCGTATGGCAATCTCCCAACCAAGTGTCTCCAAATTAATTGTCCCCTAGATGTCCTCCAGGTGTGATGGATGTGGGGCTCTTCCTCAGAGTCACATGAAAGTGCTTCCCCCCAGTCCTTGAGATAGCATAAAACTACACCAGTAGTGAAAGATAAATTAAGGAAGGTGTTTGGTGGATTTCCTCTGGCCTCCCATGAATCAGTCAGTATGAAAAGCATCCATCCATTGTTATCCATCCATGACTGGGGAGGAGGCAAACAGACCTTAACAAAATAAAAGAGCTGGAAGGGACCTGGGAGGTCTTCTAGTTCAACCTCCTGCTCAGCAGGAAACCCTATATCATTTCAGACAGATGGTTGCCCAGTCTCTTTTTAAAAGTCTCCCCACTACACGTGTAAATGCAGTTCCATTGAGAACCACATGCTGAGTTCGGCTGGTCAGCCAGCTACGAATCCATGTGGTGGTGATGCTGTCTAACCCACATTTTACTATCTTATCAAGTAGTAGGTTGTGATCTACTTCATCAAATGCCTTACTGAAGTCCAAGTAAATTATATACACAGCATTCCTATGATCCACTAATTTTGTCACTTGGTCAAAGAATGCAATAAGATTTGTCTGGCACGATCTGTTTTTGACAAACCCATGTTGGCTTTTGGTAATGACTTTGTTTGCCTCTAGGTGTTTGCTGATTCATTGTTTGATTATCTTTTACAGAATCTTCCCAGGTATTGAGGTCAGGCTGATAGGTCTGTAATTTCCTGGATCCATTTTTTTCCCCTTTTTTGAAGATGGGAACTACATCAGCTCTTTTCCAGTCCTCCGGTAGTTCTCCAGTGCTCCAGGATCTTTGAACAATATAGTTCAGTGATTCTGAGATCACATCTGCCAGTTCCTTAAGAACCTTGGGGTGTAATCCATCTGGTCCTGGTGATTTAAACTCGTCTAGACTGGACAGGTACTCACTTACCATTTCTTGCCTATCTTAACGTGTTTTTAATCTGTTTTTTTTATGGTACTGTTTTTGATAGGTTGGACTGTTTTTTCCCTTTGTGCAAAGACAAATGCAAAAAATGAGTTAAATAGTTCTGCTTTCTCCCTGTTGCTTGTCACCTTCTTGCCACTTTCCCCCACTAATGGACCAATCATTTCAACTTTTTTCTTGTTTTTTACATGTTGAAAAAAGCTTTTTTTTGTTGTTTTTGACTTTTGTTGCAAGCCTTAATTCATTTTGAGCCTTAGCTTTCCTCACTTCATCTTTGCAGGCTCGGGCTATTTGCTGATATTCTGCCTTAGTTATGTGCCCCTTATGACCATTACAGCAACATCATGGTCACACGATCAGAAATCAAGTGCTTGGCAACTGGCATATATTGCAGCATCCCAGGATCATGTGATCACCATTTGCGACCTTCCCAGCCAGCTTCCAACCTCCAAAATCGATGCGGGAAGCCTGGTTCACTTAACTGTGTGATTCCATTAGCAACTGTGTGATTCACTTAACAACTGCAGTAACAAGAATGATCATAAAAGCGGGTGTGACTCACTTAACAACTGCCTTGCTTAGCAACAGAAATTCTGATTCCATTTTAGTCGTAGGTTGAGGACTGCCTGTAGGGAGCAATGGAAAATCACCTGTTGCCTGTTCAATTCTGAACTGCTGGAACCTTCCTGGATCTGAAAAGGAGATTCCCTTCAAATCTGTGGTGTGAAAAAGAGAGGAGGGTAACAGAGGGGTAGAAGAAAACACCCTTAAAGCTTTGCTAGGAGTGCCTTCCTTCTAGAGTTCTATGTTGTTTTTATTGGAACAAAAGAGGTATAAATCTCTTTTTCTCATCCCTCACGAAGAAATATTGTCTGTTTCCAAGGAGACATACGGAACTGCTATTTATTCATTTTAAATCCAGTGCTACTTACCCCTGGCTGCTATTCCTTTCTCACATTTATCTTTCTTTGCAGGCCAAGTCAAAATGTCCACAGAGAGCAGTATCCAGGGGCCAGAAGGGAGAACCTGACATTGTTCCCCCTAAAATGGCGAAGAGAAGCTGGACTGGGCCTATCCCCATTGCATCCTTGGTGAAACCACACTAGATTTATGACTCGTGGACTTCAACTCCCAGAATTCCTGAGCCAGCCATGCTGAGGAGAAAGGGAGAGGTTTCCATGCTGAGCCATGCTGGCTCAGGAATTCTGGGAGTTGAAATCCACGAGTCATAAAAGAGCCAAGGTTGCTTATCCGTGGTATAGTTAGAGGGCTGTGAGGAAGAACTGTGTACGTTCCACCATCCCCAGCCAATTCAGCATTGGCAATGTTTAGTACATGTGGAAGATGGGATCAGCCAGTAAAGCTGGTTTCAGTAAATATGCATCTGCAGGGTCCTTGGTGCTCTCTGAGCTTGATTGTTTTCTTGCAGACGTTTCATTACCATACTAAGTAACATCATCAGTGCACTGGTGATATTATCCAGTTTGATAATGAAACGTCCGCAAAAAAACAACCAACCTCAGAGAGCATCAAGGAACCTGCAGTTCAATCCTGAGCTACAAATATTCCCTTCTAAATATGCATGTCATATACTGGGCTCAATCTTCTACTGGAAGCAGGATGATTGATTGTCCATGTATTTATCTGGTAAGGTAGCCTAGGCAGTTCATCTAAGCAAAACCAGTCTATTTATGAAATGTTGGCTGGAATTCTTTTGCCTCTTCCCACAGAAACACAGAGGCGCTATTCAGTTGATGCTCTAATGAATCGAATGCCAGATGCTGCTGGTATTATCATGTGCTGACTGTTTATGTTTTTGCACAGTTTTAATAGAAAATAATGCTGTGGTAGTCAGGGAAAGGGACTGGGCTGGATTTAACACAAAAGAACAAGAAGCCAGAAATTATTGCCATCCCTGCATGGAAGAAAAGACGGGGGCAGAAGGGTTTAAATTAAGCTATGCTTTTTCTCCTGGTTTCAAGTAAATCCTGAAATGATGTGAACTTTTACCCCTGACTTACCTCCCTCCCTTTTCCCCTTCCCTTCCTTCTGTCCTTTTCCTTAATCCTCCCTTCCTCCTTCACTTCCCCATATTCCTTCCTTCCTTCCTTCCTTCCTTCCTTCCTTCCTTCCTTCCTTCCTTCCTTCCTTCCTTCATCTCCCCTTCCCCATATTCTCTCTCCTTCCTTCTCTTCTTTCCTTCCCTCTCCTTCTTTCTTTCTTTCTTTCTTTCCTTCCTTTCTCTCCCCTTCCCCATATTCTCTCCTTTCTTCCTTCCTTCCTTCCCTTCCTTCCTTTCCTCTTCTTTACATATTTATTTATTTCTCCTTCCTTCCTTCCTTCCTTCCTTCCTTCCTTCCTTCCTTCCTTCCCTTTCTCCTTCCTTCCATCTTTCCTCCCCTAATCCACTCTACCTCCCTCCCTCATCCTTTCCATTCCTTCCTTCCTTCCTTCCTTCCTTCCTTCCTTCCTTCCTTCCTTCCTTCCTTCCTTCCTTCCTTCCTTTCTCCCTCCCCTCCCTCCCTCCCTGCTTCCTATCCTTCCTCTTGATAGAGCAGCCATGAAGGCCTTGTACAAGATATTCAGATGCCATGATGCATACCTTCCATGTTCAGCATCCAGCCTATTCCCTGTGGTGCTCTGTCTATGGAAGCAAAAGTTGCACTTCAAACTAGCAGGATAAGAAGAGCATTGAGTCCTTTGAACTCTGATATCAGAAAAGACTCCTGTGGACAGCCAAGAAAACAAACCAAAAGGATCATCAAACAAATCACACCAGAGTTCTCACTCAAAACACAATGACTAGGCACAAATTACCCTACTTCAGACACATTATGCAAAGACCCAGCTATCTGGAGAAAGCTTTAACACTGAGAAAGGTGGAAGGAAAGAGAAGGAGGGAGACTACCAACCCACAAGGTGGATGGACTCTGTTACAGCAGCAATGGATGTGCCGTTGGAAGATTTGACAACCAAATTAGGGGCAGATTATTATGGGCAGGGGGGGGGGAATCTAGCTATGTGGCCACTAAGAATTGATACTGACTTGATGAAACATCATCAGTTAATCAGTCTATAGGTTTTAACAGACCATCAGCTGAATATGAACAAACCATGAAGTGTAACAATTAAAGACCAATACAATCTTGGGCTGCAGTAACAGAAGCATTGCACCTCAGTTATAGGAGGTGCTTATTCAGCTCTATTCAGTGCTGGTGGATCCTGTACTGAAGGGGGGGGGGGTTGGATCTGATGATCTCTAAGGCCCCTTCCAACTCATATATAAGATGGTTTCATACATCTGGCAAGAACATTTTCTTTTTTTCTTTTTAAAATGCTGCAAAAAGCTTTAGAATAAAGGCTACAAGACACCACAGACTGCTCTAGACCTCCTTATGATCGTCGAAACTCCTCTTTTGTGGAAATACATTTACCAGCCCCCCCAAAAAAACCCTGAGTCCCGGGTAGCACATGGTGAGCCTTTATTACGTGTCATTTCAAACAGCCTCCCCTGGTGTGCAGCAGCTCAAAGAGGAGGCAGGAAAGGAGAAGGCAAGGTTAACTTCAAAGCACAATAAGCAAGTTTTGTTATGAACTGGAAAAGGGAAAGATGGAGGAGGGTTGATACGACTAGAAGACGGCACTGCACCGAAAAATGCTAGGTGTCCAAAACACAATCAGTCCTCAATTTACAGCCACAACTGAGCCCAACATTTCCATCGCTAAGCAAGGCAGTTGTTAGGGGAGTTCTGCCCTATTTTACAACCTCTTTTGACCCAGTTGTTAAGCGAATCACTGCGGTTGCTAAGCAAATCATAGCATCACTAAATGAATCTGGCTTCTCTCATCGACAGCGCAACTCTCATAAATACATGCCTATTGCCATGCACCCAAATTTTGATCATTGGCCCTGGGGACGCTACGTTGTAAGTGTGAAAACTGGTAAGTGCCATTGTAACCTCAGTCACTAAACAAATGGTTGTAAGTCAAGGGTCATCTATATATGGTGCGGGGAACATTGGGAAACTATGAAATAATCTCAGTCTGGTGGTTAGAGAGAGGATTTCAAGGAGAGGATAAAATAACACTTGCTCTAAAGCTGGATTATTCTAGAACGGGAGTCTTCAAACTTGGCCCTTTTATGACTTGTGGATTTCAACTCTCAGAATTCCTCAGCCAGGCGTGCCTGGCTAAGGAATTCTGGGAGTTGAAATCCACAAGTCATAAAAGGCCCAAGTTTGAAGACCCCTGTTCTAGAACATAAAACCTCATCCAGATAAAGAGATTTCACAGGTCGTCCTTCACTTACAACAGTTCACTTAATGATTCTTTGAAGTTACAACGGCACTGAAAAAAGTGAATTAGACCATTTTTCACACTTAAGACCAGTGTAGCATCCTCATAGTGACATAACCAAAATTTGGACGCTTGGCAACTGACTCGTATTTATGATGGTCGCAGTGTTCCCAGCTTTTGCGACCTCCTGACAGGCAAAGTCAACGGGGAATCCAGATTCATGGAACAACTGTGTTACTAACTTAACAGTTGTAGTGATTCGCTAACAACTTTGGCAAGAAAGGTTGCAAAATGGGGCAAAACTCATTTAACAATTCTCACCTAGCAACAGAAACTTGCACTCAATTGTGGTCGTACGTCGAGGACTACCCATAACAGTTACCTTAAAGCAGAGGTCTTGAAACATGGCCCTTTTATGATTTGTGGGCTTCAATTCCCAGAATTCCTCAGCCAGGCACCTTGGAGTCCTGGTGGACAATCACTTAACTATGAACCAGCAGTGTGCAGCAGCAACCAAAAAAGCTAATACAATCCTGGGTTGTATAAACAGAGGCATAGAATCAAGATCACGCAAAGTACTAGTACCACTTTATAAAACCCTAGTAAGACCACACCTTGAATACTGCAGCCAATTTTGGTCACCATATCACAAAAAAGATGTTGAGAGTTGGAAAAATTTTAGAGGAGAGTAACTAAGATGATCAAAGGCCTGGAGACCAAAACATACGAAGAACGGCTGCGGAACTTGGGTTTGGCCAGTCTAAAGAAAAGAAGAAACAGGGGAGACATGATAGCAGTATTCCAGTATCTGAGGGGCTGCTATAAAAAAGGGGGTCAGGTTGTTCACCAGAGCACCAGAGGGAAGGACGAGAAACAATGGTTGGAAACTGATTAAAGAGAGAAGCAACCTGGAATTAAGGAGAAACTTCCTGACAGTGAGGACAATCAACCAGTGGAACAGCTTACCCCCAGAAATCGTGGGCACTCCATCACTGAAGATTTTTAAGAAGAGGCTAGATAATCACTTGTCTGAGATGGTATAGCTCAGTGGTGGCAAACCTATGGCACGCGTGCCAGAGGCAGCACTCGGAGCCCTCTCTGTGGGCACACATGCCGTTGTCCCAGCCTTGCCTCCTCCCGTGACCCCCTCCTCACCAGCAACCCCCCTGGAGGAGAGTCGCCCCCGAGCGTGGCCCACATGGAGCACCGCAGCCAAGGACATGGCAGCCAGGCAGCGTAGACAAGACTCTGCCCTCACACCCCATCGCACACAGTTGATGCTGCAGAGCGCGGGCAGAGGGCATGGCTGCCATGGTGCTGCCGGGCTGCCTGGGTCATCTGCGGCGGGCCCTGGAGGTAGTGAGTGGCCCTGCGGGCAGGTGGGGTGGGGGCGGAGCAGGGGGTGGAGCGGGGGCGGGGCCAGCTTTTGGGCATTCAGTCTCTAAAACAGTGTTTCTCAACCTTGACAATTTTAAGGCATGTGGACTTCAACTCCCAGAATTCCACAGCCAGCAATGCTGGCTGTGGAATTCTGGGAGTTGAAGTCCACATGCCTTAAAATTGTCAAGGTTGAGGAACACTGCTCTAAAAGGTTCGCCATCACTGGTATAGCTCCTCCTGCTTGAGCAGAGGGCTGGACTAGAAGACCTCCAAGGTCCCTTCCAGCTCTATTCTATTTTAATTCTCTTGGTACCCAGCAGATTCCCTACCTCATCTGATTTTATTTTTGAAAATGTTATATGATAAAATGGGAAGCTGGAACGTTGCCAAGTTGTGCGAGCCTCTCTGATCCCCTTAAAATAAAGGATGTCTCTGGGACCTGGAGGGATTCTTGGAAAGCAAGATTGGTGGATTGCTTTATCGAGAACTTTGGAAGGGTGCCCAGAGGCCCAGCAGAAGGCAGGCAGAGACCAACATATACTGCAGCAGGAGCAGAAGTATCTGCCGCACCAAAGGATCATAAAACGACTTCAGTGGCCTTGGGCTGTTCATTGCAACACAACGGCCTCTTGTGTACTTGCAGACAACAGCATGGGTGCATGAACAGAAGGGAGCAGAATTTGCCTTGTATCAATGCAGAGGTGTTTTTTGTCATTCCTTCCAGCTCCTCCTCTAGATGCTTCTAGGTAGCAGACAGTCAGAAAGGACTTTATTACCCAACGGTATCCTTGTCGGTGATTTTATAAATCCATCCTTTGAGCTTCAAATCCAAAAGATGTTCACCATCTATCAAAGGTTCTTTCTCCTTGTTTTATTCATGTATCTGTCTGTCAATCAGATTTATATAGTTGCCTATCTCACAAGTGACTTTCGTTTAATATTAAGGAAGGCAGTATTTTCCAACCTCTGCAAATTTTAAGATGTGTGGACTTCAAGTCCCAGAATTCCCTAGCCAGCATGTAATGGCGAATCTAAGATAAGTGGATTTCAGCTCCCAGAATTCTCCTTAGCCAGCTTGTCATTGCAACTCTAAGACGTGTGGACTTCAAATCCCAGAATTCTCTAGCCAGCGTCTTAAAGTTTCCAGGCTGGAAAATATTTTAAGGTTTCTTTCCACTAGGAGAGTTCTGTCCATTATAATCCATCTTTGGAATGCCTGTTCATAGTTACGATGAGCACAAGAGATAGGCCCTTTTCTGGGACAACCTTACTATGGTAGAACAACTCAAGCGTCTTTTGAGCCTTTACTTACTTTCTATTTTATTGCTGTTTTCAAAAAAGATAAGGACTAGCCTTAAGGTGAGATGGAGAAAGGCAAAGGCCCAGCTAAGAAACTCATAGTTGTTTCTTCTTGGTTGGTTTGCCCTCTGGTGGAGGATAAACAGTTGTGTTTCACACTGCCCGTTTTGATTTTACAAAACAGTTTGCCTGTTTCTTTGATGGACAATATTGTCCCATCTGGCAGACTGAGGTAAGATCAAGATGGGGGTCAACTTTGCTTATCAGAAGCACCCTGGGGAGGTTGTAAATGGTGATCATGTGATCTGCGATGCTGCAACCATCATTAAGTACATGCTGGTTGCCAAGTGCTCCAATTTTGATCATGCGACTGTGGGGATGCTGCCACTGTTGTTAAGTGCAAGGAGCAGTCATAACTTGCTTTTTTTCAGCATCAGTCATTAAAGGAATGGTTGTAAGTCAAGGACTAACTGTATTTCTATGCCATGGGGAAGGCAACTGCCAATTGATGGATGTGAGCAAGAGGGTAGAAGCAGAGCCTGGAAAGTAAGGGGAGGATTGTCAGACATAAATAACCACACCTTGAATTCCACTGACTCTTATCTACCACCAATTTGCTTTTACCATTAGTAGTTCAGATTCTTGTAGAGAGCATTAGTATCAGTAAACCTATATCATTTGAACTGCCTGGAGTCCGATTTCCTGCACTTGACAGAGATATAAAGGTAATTTGGAAATAAACCTCCGTTTTATTATCAATGACAGAGACTCGTAGATATAGAACTTTTATTATATACATTAGAAAACTACAACATTACATTAGTTTTCAACAATTGAGGCACTTCTCATAACGTCTTAATAATAATAATAATAGTAAAGTTGGAAGGGACCTTGGAGGTCATCTAGTCCAACCCCCTGCTCAGGCAGGAAACCCTACACCATTTTGGACAAATGGCTGTCCAGTCTTACAAGGTTTGAAATTCTTCTACAAAAAAATCTCCTCCCTGGGAGTGAAGCCACCCTGTAAAAGCATCGTGAACCCATTCGATGCATTTTGTGCTCCTCAGAAAGGAGTTTTGGCACCCAACAAGCGCAGTATCCCAAATTTTCTGTCACTACCTCGTACAAAACAGTCTGAGAAATCGGAGAAAGTGCAGATATTGTGAACCAATGTGACTTCACGGACCTTTTTGTCAATTTCCTTCACAAGTTCATCACTGATGGGCGGGCACTTCTCGCCTCACTGTGCACATCAGTTCATCCATCTTTAAACATGCGACACATTGACGTACGACACCTTCACTCATCACATTTGGTCCGTAAACATTACACAGTTCGTGATGAATTGCAGCTGCCAAAAGTTTTTTCGCACACAGGAATTGTATTGCTGCATGCACTTCACATTTGGTGGGATTTTCTATGGCAGGGTTCATTTTCAATTGATTTAGCGGACGAGTCAACTGCAACACAACCTTCTCCTTCCGCTCCTCACTGCCTACTGAACTACTGCGTATGGCGCCATAGGACGGGCATCGCTATCTCCACCTATTTCTAGCACATGCTCAAACGGAGGTTTATTTCCGAATTGCCCTCATATATGAATGCACCAAAACAATGGGCTGCTTTACTCATAGCTTGATTATGTGAAGCCAAAGGATACAACAATAATGCATAGAGCTCGGAATATATCCCATACTGGGAAGGCCCAACATTTACTGAAGGGTGGGTGGGTGGGAGGGAGGTGTCTGATTCTTTTTTCAAAAAAGGGAATGGTTGTTGGTTTACCTTGTTATGCCTGACAGTTCACAATGGCAAGAAATTCTATGCCCAGTTTTTGGCAATTGCATTATCTGAATTCAGTGCAGACATCTGAAGGGATTCTGCAAAAAGACAAATTCCAACCCGAAGTTCTAACAAATTTAGACAGGATCAAGCTATCAATGGCAATTACAGAATCACAGACAGGAAAGATAGATATACATTAGTGGCCAAAATTGTGGAAACCTTTTGGGAAAAGTGTATTTTTGAGGTTTGATTGCTAATAACACCACTTTTTGGGAGTAGTACCATAAAATTATATATCAATGGAAAGATAATTTAATCAAGAATCTAATGCACCAAAGTTTGTTCAATTATCTGTACTATATTCTATGAAAAGTTATAGCCAAATAACCAGAAAAAGGAAGCTTAGGTTGATATCAGGTAGCTTTCCTTCATCTGATTGTAGCCAATGAGCGTGAGTGTTTAGAGAGCCAATCGGATGTCATCTTGTTTTGGCAATGAGCCAATCAGATCACAGTAGGATTCAGTTATTAATGTCATGTATTGAAGCTGAGAGGAGGACATTTGTCAGTGTGTTATATGATAGCTATCAAGTTGGTTGGGTTTTTTCGTGTTCTTTCATTTAGTGAGCTTGTAAAACATAATAAAATTAAAGTAATGGTGCAAAGAGTTGACTGGTCGCCCAGAAAGCGATTAAGTGAACAAGGCTACGGTTATAAAGAAATTAGAAGAAAAATTGGTGGAAACTTAACCAAAGGTGCCATTTCTACTGTATACTTTTCCCAAAAGGTTTCCACAATTTTGGCCACTACTGTAGATAGATAAATAGATAGATAGATAGAAGATAGATTTATTTCCTGCCTTTATTATTTTTTACAAATAATTCATAGCTGCAAACATATCAAATGCACCTTCCTCCTCCTCCTCCTCCTCTTCCTATTTTAAGAGCTTTAAGAAGCCTGCAATGGGGGTTATGTGTATGCTCATGTGTGCTCTGAATCTCACATTTTGCCTTTGAATTTGGATTTCTGCATAATCCTATTCAATACTACTCTCTGGGGAGAAGAGCAGAAAAGAGAATTGCTGTCCTGTTCATCCTTGGGAAGTTTATGAATGCATTTGATTTGCAGGAGTCTAAATTAAAAACACTCCTCCAGATGGCCATCTAGCCTCCATTGGAACACATCCAATATTAAGGGTTCCACCCCCCCACCCCCCAATATTAAACTAAAATTCCTCTAAGTTACAAGTCCATTTTCCATGCCCTGCATTCTGAACAAAAGGAAGAGAGGTTTTGACCTTCTTCTGTGTGATACTATAGTTGAGGGGTGTATAGCCTTGTCTCCCCCTTCTTTCACCTTCTTTCTCAAGACCGAACATATTTAGCTCTTTTCAGTCTTTCAAAGGACTTACATTTCTAGTTCATCACTGCCCTTTTTGGAACATGTTCCAATTTCACTGACTCCTCTTCTGATTCAACATGGATTCAGTACCCTGGCAATTGTCTTCCCATTTATGATGCTTTATGTTGAAAATTCACTGGATTTGGGAATATAATAGCAGTTAGTTTTCAGTCACTCTAAGCTCAATAAATGCAAGACTTTGCAATAGTGGCGAATATCTGTAGCTCAGGTGTAGGATGAGGGTGAAGGTTCATTCTCCGAGCTTGTGGGTTGATTTCCAACGTTTCGTTATCAGCTAGGTAACCTCTTCAATGGAGTTTAGGGCAATGCAAGACTATTTGTGTAGATGAAGATGACCCTGCTGATGCATGCACTTCCCAAAAAAGCTTTTGATAAAGTTTCAAATTAAAAACACACTTGAATAACATCCCAAATGTGCTTTTTTCCCCCCAAAAGGAAACTGAACATTCTTATTTCCTTTCACAATATTTAGCGTCTCCAGTTCTCAGAAATCTTGAGTAAGATAAGCATTTGTGGGATTGCAGGACAGATCTCTGATGGACGGGTGAATGACAGAAAACTGAAAGTAGGAAGATTTTTACAACTGAGAGAGATAGGAAGGGAGCCCCATTCAGCTTATTCAAGAATGATTTAGAGCAGGGGTCTTCAAACTTGGCCCTTTTATGACTTGTGAACTTCAACTCCCAGAATTCCTCAGCCAGGCATGCTGGCGGAGGACTTCTGGGAGTTGAAGTCCACAAGTCATAAAAGGGCCCAGTTTGAAGACCCAATTTAGAGTCTGTCATACTGGCTCATACTTATGACAATTGCAGTGTCCTGGGGTCCTGTGATCACCTTTTGTGACAAGTCAAGCCAGATTCACTTTACAATTGTGTTACTAACTTAACAAATGCAGTGATTCACTTAACAATCGTGGCAAAATAGGTTGTAAAATGGGGCAAAACTCACTTAACAACTGTCTGACGTAACAGAAATGTTGGCCTAATTGTAGTCATAAAATCGAGGACTAGCTGTATATAAAGTCAGTTACAGGGGGCAATAGGTGCATCCTTGAGAGATCTGAAAAACCAGGTTAAGGACATATCGGCATGGAGAAAAATGTATCCTTGTGGTCGCTAAAAATTGAAAACAACTTAATGGCACATAACCATCAATCTAACAAAACCAACAAATAAGTGGATGATTATTATCCTCAGCTAACTCAGCCAAACACCATCTGGGGATGATGTCTAAATATCTGGAACTCTGAATAGGTAGTCCTCGACTTATGACCACAATTGAGCTCAACATTTCTGTTGCTGAGACATTTATTGAGTTTTGCCCCATTTAATGACCTTTCTCAATACAGTTGTTAATTGAATCATTGTAGTTGTTAAGTTACTAAAATGTTGTTAAGTGACTCTGGCTTCCCCATTGACTTTGCTTGTCAGAAGTTCACAAAAGGGGATCACATGATCCTGGGACATTGCAACCGTCATAAATACAAGTCAGTTGCCAAGCATCCAAATTTTGATCATGTGACCACAGGATTGCTGCAACGATAGTGTGAAAAACAATCATAGATCACTTTTCAGTGCTGTTGTAACTGTTGGTAGAAATTTTAGCCCACTGAATAACACCAAACAGCAAGTTGAAATTAGACAGAGATTTATTGGCTACAACGCTTTGCAAAGCGTGGTGGACTCCAAATAAATATCTGAGCCACACCTAGTCACAGCGAAAACACACATTATATACATTCTATCCCGATGCCTTGGCCCCTCCTCTGAGGTTACAATCTTATCAGAGCCGCCTAAACAAAATACATTATCCCTGCCCCTTACTATTGTGCTTCACCTATTCCCTTATATGTACTTTATCATGAAATCCTACAGCTCAGTGTGGAAATCCTATAGCCTACGTGCAGAATTCTTACAAGGTACGTGTACATGTAGAAATTGTGTAGAAATGTTGCAGTCTACGTGTAGAAATTTTACAGAGTACGTGTCATTTAACTTTATTTTTATTCTAAAAATTTATTCCTAACAGAACTTAGAACAGTCACTAAACAAACTGTTGTACGTTGAGGACTATCTCTATTGGATCCAATTCCGAGATGAAAATTCTTCAATTTATTGATTTCAGCACTGCCCAAGTCCAGGTAGCTGCCAATATAAGGAAAGCAAATTAAAATATGCAATGGAATAAATTAATAAAGTGGCAAATGCAGGCAACCCATCCTGAAGCGTATGCAACAAATGCCAGCTAAACATTCTAACAATTGCGAACATTCCTACATCCGGGAATTGCAGCCTCTCCTTTTGCAAGAACACACGTGAATATAAACACGTGTTTTCTCTGCGTGCACGTTAACGAATTGCAATATCGAGGGAATTTATTTTTTAAAAAAATCTCGGTGATGCGTGTGCCGAGCCTCATTTTTAATGATGCCGTTTGTTTCCTTAACGAGATTTTCTTTTACATGGAAAGGAAGCCTCCCAGGGTGAGTTCTGTGTCAGCGTGTCCACATTTTAATTTTCGTTTCCAGTCGCCGCCTGACCTCAAATCTATTGGCAGCCCTCTTTCTTCGCAATGCAATATGGGAACATTCTTTTCTTTGGCGCCAAGGCAGCCCTTCGCGTGTTGCACTGTGGGATTACTCACCCTCCTTCTTTGTGCAACTCCTTATAAAAGCCGGATCTTCTTCGCGCGGTCTTGTAACGGTTCACGGCCCTAGAGGTTAACGGAAGTCCTCAGCCACGAGGCCTATTTGAAATCAGGTGTTTTCTTTCAAATAAAGGTCCAGAGGGTAACTTAAAAACGCCGCATGTAACGGCGGCACATATCGAACGGCGCCCCGTATTGTTCCATAATAACTTTGGAAAGAAATCTTCGGGGAAGGGGGGGAGGGAAAACTAGAGAGCCGCGCTTGCGCCTTACGAAGGGCGGGAAGGCTGCACTTCTTTCTCCCCCCCTCGGAGTGTGTGACGTCAACGGCGCGGAAGGATCCTTGCGCAGGGCAAGTAGAGCGCATGAGTGGGCGGCCATTTTGTGGCAGCTGAGGGAGTCGGAGCCGCGCTGGTCCTGTTGTTGCCCGTCCGCCTCACCCGCTTTCTTCCTTTCTCTCCTCATTTCCTTCGGTTGGATCGGATCGTCCCGATTTATTCTTTTTTTTTTTTAAAAAATCTTTTCTTTCCCCCCCCTCCGCTGCTTCTCGGGCTCCTTCCCGCTTCTTCTCTCACACACCGACCAACCCAACCGCAGCCATTGCTGACCTCGCCATGTCTGGTGGCGGCGTGATCCGCGGCCCGGCCGGGAACAACGACTGCCGCATCTACGTGGGCAACCTGCCGCCGGACATCCGCACTAAGGACATCGAGGACGTGTTTTACAAGTACGGAGCCATTCGGGACATCGATCTGAAGAACCGCCGCGGGGGGCCGCCGTTCGCCTTCGTCGAGTTTGAGGACCCCAGGTCAGTGGCGGGGACGGGACGGGGGCCTCGCGCGGGGAAAACGCCGGTGAGTGGGGGAGATCCCCTCCCTGAAAAGGGTCTGGGAGCTTCTTTAGGCCAGGCCGGCCGGACCCAGAGCCTCTTAACTCCGGCTCCCATCATCCTCGCCGTTCACGGCTCGGACGATCGAACTGACGGGAAGGGCGGGGCGAGGTAATCGATCGCGGGACAGCCACTCCGATTGGCGTCTTCGCCAATCGTTGCGATATTGTGGAATAGAATAACAGTTGAAATAAAAAGGCGCTTCGGTACGTCGTCGCGTCGTGAGGGATCGGGAGGCATTCAACGGGTCCTGCCCTATAACGAACCCTGTGCATTCATAAGGACGGGTTGGGAAGAGGTGACTAAACTCCTGAGGTGGTGAAATGAAAAGAAGGCCCAGGGGAGAATTGATAGCAGTGTTCCAATATTTGAGGGGCTGTCACAAAGATGAGTGGGCCAACCTATTCTCCAAAGCACCCGAAGGCAAAACAAGAAGGCAGATTCTAATCAAGGAGAGAAGCAACCTAGAACTAAGGAGAAATTTCCTGACAGAACAACTAACCAGTGGAACGACTTGTCTCCAGAAGTTACGAATGCTCCAACCCTGGGAAGTTTTTAAGAACAGATTGGACAACCATCTGTCTGAAATGGTATAGGTCTCCTGCCTGATCAGGGGGTTGGACTAGAAGACATCCAAGGTCCCTTCCAACTCTTAACTCTATTTCATTTCCATGCATGTACAACATGATGCTGTTTTCTATGTCCCTTCACACCCAGTTGTGCCGAGGAAGGTTAGATTGGTGGTTGGTGTGGTCAGAACATGGGAGTATGGGAAGTTGGTTCCTGTCTTAATGGGAAAAATATCTACAGAAGATCTTTTGTGAGGCCATGAAGCTGTAAAGGTAGAAAGTAAAAGCCATTTGGAAGCTTTTCTATGGGAGCTTCTTGTATAGATTGCTTTCCCTCTGCAGCATTTGTGCCTTAATTGGATATGTCCCAAAGGTGCTTTTTTCAAAAAGCAACTGAACTTTGTTTTTCCCTGAAGATGTTTTGCTTCTCATTCAAGAAGCTGCTTTGAGAATGGAAGAAGCTTCTTGGATGAGAAGCAAAACATCTTCAAGGAAAAACAATAGTCCAATTGCTGTTTGAAAAAAATCACCTTTGGGACAACAGCTATGACCTGGAGGACCGAGAATCTCCATACACATTTATCAGGATCTACTTAGCAGGATCCCTCTTGCAAAAATTGAGAAAGGGATCAAATCCAAGAATGTTGATCTCTGGCCTGTGCAAAGTGAAGTGGAATCCACCAAGTTTTGGAGATGTTTATTTGGAGTCCAAAAGCTAATTTCAAAACCAGTGGCATAACAATTTATGGAATAGATACAAAATACCAGTTTTAGCTGAGTATTGGGCCTAGCTGTTTTTTAAAGTGATACAGCCTTGCTGCTTATTCTGAGGAGACACAGCTTCTATCACTTGACAATGTATATGCTTAAAGGTCCTGATCCATTATTTAGCAATGAATTTACCCATATATTTGTGCGTTCATTGCTATTAAAGCCAGATTCTAAATTGACATTTGAATAAGTAAATAGCCTTTTTTTTTTTACAAATTAAAAGGCCACTTTTTCCTTTTAATTAATGAACATTCAGAAGGGAAAAATGAAAACTAAGAAAATGGAAAATACAGTAGTAAGCTTCTGTATTCATACTCACTGTGCGGGTAATATTTTAATTCAACTTTGTTCCCAAAATATATGCATTCAGATTTTTTCCCCTCTTGGAATCTAAAATTTCTAACTACCTTGTTTTGCATGTTACTCTACTCAGTTTAAACAAACAGCATTGCTTTTTATACATATACTAAAAATTAATACATTACTTTGTAGAGTTGTGCTGCAATGTTAGAATATTACTTAACTTACAGAAGAATGTGTGTAGTTGTAATGCTGTTGGGACAACGTCTTCTCTTTTTATAGATTGAAGATAAAGGCTAGCTTCCTCCTTGTAATGTATTCCTGGAAGGCCTGTGATGCAGCTGTCAATCGGGAACCTTGGATCTAAGCTCAGTGTGGTTTTCTTTTTTCTATTCTTGCAGGGATGCAGAAGATGCAGTGTACGGACGGGATGGATATGATTATGATGGATACCGTCTACGGGTGGAGTTCCCTCGAAGTGGTCGGGGCACTGGCAGAGGAGGAGGAGGAGGCGGTGGAGGTGGTGGGGCCCCAAGGGGCAGATATGGACCCCCATCGAGGCGTTCTGAATACAGAGTGATAGTATCAGGTAAGTTTTTCCCCTTGGGCTAAAATAAATTTCTCCAGTTTCATCTTTGAAAATGATTTGACTAATAATTGAATAAAATTGTTGATGGAGTATATTTATCTAAGCCAGAGTGTCAAACTGCCGGCCCACGGGCCAGACGCATCATCCAGAAGCCGCGCCCACCCCATTGCCGGCAATGGCAAAACCGTCCCAATATATCGCGTGACGTCGCGAGTCTAATCTAAGCTATCTTTCCGTTTTCTGGGTATTTAATTAGCTCATGAGTTGGCATCTTGAAAATCTGTACATTGTTCCAAATTTCCCCTCAAAATACTAGATACTGCAAATAATCATGTTGATATACAGCAGTGTTTTTCAACCTTGACAACTTTAAGGCATGTGAACTTCAACTCCCAGAATTCCACAGCCAGCATTGCTGGCTGTGGAATTCTGGGAGTTGAAGTCCACATGCCTTAAAGTTGTCAAGGTTGAGAAACACTGATATACAGCATCATGTTGAGATGAAACCATTTAAAGTTTATGTTTCTGTTGCATGTGGGCCCTTCAAAACTACTAACGGTGAAAAGCAATAATAAAATTAAAATTTATGAAAGAAAATGCAGATAATTGAAGAACATGTAATTTTGCTGGTGAATCAACTGCATTTCTAGACAAGGTAGATTGCTGTAAATAACAATAATAGGGCTACGCTAACTTTCTGGTCTAAAGAATTCCACAACTCAAAGGGAGCCCATGGGAAAGCCCTTTTCTTTTCCCTTGTGCCTTTCAGTCTTTGGTTGCGCTTCAGTTGTAAGATAAAAGAATGCTTTAGCCACTGGATTTTGGAGACAGAGAAGTTGGTCCTGGAGGAGGTAGTTAAAATATTTTATGTGGGCTTCCAGAATAAGCACCTACATGCTTTAAACTGAGTTGAGAATCACAGTGTAGAGTTTAAAATAACATAATCCTGTAAGCAAGCACTCATTTGCATTCTGACTAGTCATAGTTTCTGTACACTCTTCAAAGCAGTTCTTAAATAGCACACATTACCATAATTCTATTTTTTTAACTAAATGCAAAAAAGAAGAGGAAAAAGACGTATAAAATATGTACTGTGTTTTCCCGAAAATAAAACCGGGTCTTTCTTTTTTTTTTCCTCGAAAAGAGGCACCAGGTCTTATTTTCAGGGCATGTTTTACCTCCGGCACTGACAACTCCGCCCAGCCGGTCCACTTCTTTTGGGGGACTGAAGGAACAGCTTCATTCTGCAGCTGCATTCCAGCCTGCATTTTGCAGTCAGGCCTTTCGGGAAGGCCTATGCAGCCAAGTACCGAGCTATGGATTCAATCCATATCTCAGTTCTCTGCTGCAGAGGTCTTGCTGAACCAAACTGTGGATTTAATCCATAGCTCGGTTCTTGGCTGCACAGACCTTCTGGAAAGGTCTGTGACTGAGAAATGCAGGCCCGGCTGCAGAAGATGTCGCAGAAGGAGTGGGCCGGCGAGGAAAGGCCTGGCTGCAAGGTAAATGGGTATGGGGCTCGTGGGTCAGACCACACCCCCGCCCTAGCTTGATTTTTAAGTATGCCTCACCCCAAAACTAGGATTGTCAGCTTGTCACTTTTTAAACAATTCATACATACAGGTAGTCCTTGACTTTTGACCACAATTGGGGCCGGAATCTTGGTTGAGTGAAATGGTTATTAAAAGAGACCAGTGACTGCTTCACTCAACAATTGCAAACTCCACAGCAGGTATCCCTTTACTCTGGACCTAGAAATCCTCCTTGCCAGGATTTTGGCTCATCATCTCTGTAGGTTGGCTGAGAGAGCTGCCTGCTGAAGGATTTCAGCTCTATGCCTACTTGGATTGATGAAATCCTCCAGCAGAGACCAGAAGGAGTTCTCTTGGCAGCCGCAGCAGCTTGAAACCTTCCTTGCTAGCTTTTCCATTGACTTTCTGTGGAAACAAGCAAAGAAGATGATAAATGAGGATCAAGTGTAAATGGGTTGCCAAGCAACCAGATTGTGATCACATGACTGCGAGGTGGGGCATTTTACAGCATTTGGATGTTCTTTACAGGCTGTAAAGTACCCTTTACAAGGCCATTATTTATTCAAACCTCTTGAAATGGTCAAAAGTCAAAGACTACTTATAATTTGAAGGAATATGGGTTTAAAACTATGATTAGTATATGAAATGAATAATTTCCAGTGTGCACAGGACTAAGTTGAGGAATGCCTGCATTTCACTAGCAATAACTTAACAACTGTCTCTTGTTCAGGACTGCCTCCCAGTGGAAGCTGGCAGGATTTAAAGGATCACATGCGTGAAGCAGGTGATGTATGTTATGCTGATGTTTTCCGAGATGGAACTGGTGTCGTGGAGTTTGTTCGGAAAGAAGATATGACCTACGCAGTGCGAAAACTGGATAACACTAAGTTTAGATCTCACGAGGTAGGTTTTTCCATTTAATATTTTAGCAAGAATTGGATACAGAGGGTTGGATATGGATGCAGTAAAACTGAAGGTAAGGAAGTGCTTTCTGTTTATAGTATTTAAAAATGTAGAAAGGGCTCGTTGGGTGTCATGTTTAAGTAATGTACGGGAGAAGTAATGCAACATTTCTTGTTTAAAAAAAAATCTTCAGTCTATCAGCATGCCTGCAAAGACTGTTTAAAAACTTAGACCTTTCAATCGAAAGTTGTGTCTATTTGATAGGGAGAAACTGCCTACATCCGTGTTAAAGTTGATGGCCCAAGAAGTCCGAGTTACGGAAGATCTCGTTCCCGCAGCCGTAGTCGTAGCAGAAGCCGTAGCCGAAGCAACAGCAGAAGTCGCAGTTACTCCCCGAGACGAAGCAGAGGATCTCCACGCTACTCTCCCCGTCACAGCAGATCACGTTCTCGTACATAAATGATCTTTAATAGTGCTCCTTTTTGTAGAAATTCTCCATGTTGTATGCAGTTTTCTTTTGCCCATATATAGTCCATTCTTTTAGGGAAAAAAAAGATCAGAATTGAAACTGTTTTACTGAAAATTGGCTAAAGTGTTGAATTGCAGTTTTGTATGATACCCCTAGTGAGTATTTGTTCTTTAACATCAACATTCCCCTGCATCTTTCATAAATTGTATTTTAACATGTCCTAGTCAGGGTTCTTTCTAGCTAGTTTGCTGCCCACTCTCTCTTCCAACTGTGATATTGCTGTATAAAATGTCTTTGTTCAGCTATGGTTTATACAAGCTTGGGATGTTGGGGTTTAAATTGTCTCTTTTGGGGGAGCTTACATTTTTATCTTGCCTTTTCATGTGTCTTTCTGTAGACATATCTGAAGAGATGGATTAAGAATGCTTTGGATTAAAGGATTGTGGAGCACATGTCAATCATTTTAGGATTGTCAAAAGGAGGATTGAGGAGGATCAGATCAAAAATGGAGGCAATGGTATGACTCCAAGTGCTATTGTCACAGATTAAATTGGCAGTATTGACCTTATACAGAGAGAGCAGTGAAATAGGCACGCCTGTTCTCTATTGTTCCACTCATTTTCTAGTTAGCTGAAGTTTTCTGACTACCGCCATGACAATTGTGGCTCAGCTGGATCCATGTGGGATGGTGGGGGTGTACTGTGTCAGTTGATTACAGGTGTTGCCCATTTTTATCCTTGTAACATGCAGGTTTTTCAGACATGGAAGTATAATCTCAATACTGCTAAAATCTGCATGTCCTCTGTGTGACTGATAGAGCATTGCTGTTTCATCTTAAATGTAATGGAATGGAAGCAGTGGGGGGGGGGCACACTGGGGATTTCTTTCAGTTTTCCCTCTTCCCCTGCAAGATAAATCAGAACTGAATCTGATAACTTCAGTTAATCTTGTTACTTTTTAGACTGAATAATGAGCTTTTAGTTTTGGCCTTGATAGTTCTAGCAGCAGAATTTGGCAACTTCATAACACTTTTTTTTCAACCACAAAACCTGTAATGCACATATAGTAATTGAAATGTTGAAATTATCAGTTATCCTTTGTAAATATTAGGATGTTTCTTCCAAATGATTAACACTGCTAAAATTTGAGCTTCACAATACAAAAGTTTGTCTTGGGGAACTGATAGTTATCAATGCCTGTTTTTTATTATTCAGTGGCAGACATAACTGATCATTCCCCAGAATCCTATTTTTCATTACGGTATCTAACTTTTTGCCTCCTCTTTTTTGGTTTTGCTGGTTATAAAGGTTTGGATTGGAGAGGGCTCACTGGATCCCAATCCTTGGAGCTGGATCATTGGATTCAAATCATAATGTGGATAGGATAGGGAGGATCAATTTCAAGGATTCATGGAGCGGGATCAGATTACCAGGAACATAGGAGTGGATTCCTGCCCCAACCAAACCGCACTCGTATGGAGTTTTATTCAACTCAATTGGCTATTCCAAAGATTTTTTTTTTCCTATTTTTGACGATTGGAGCCCATCCATAAGATGCACGATGGAGTTTTCATTTTTTTTGTAAAAGGAGCAAAGCAAGGACCTGGAGAGGTACGCTGGAGCATTCTCCTTGGAAGGATTCAGCACAAGTAGATGGTAAATGTTAAAGGGGAAAAAAGGGGGGGTTGTTTATAAATGTTAAACCAATAAGTCATTTACCTAAATTTAACAACGCAAAGAAATTGGAGTCTTTAAGATTAAGTAGGCTTTAAATTGGCTATTGCCTTTTTCTTTTGACAAATAAAATTTTATAAAAAAGTGCATGGTGGTTTTGTTGTATTAAATAATGCCCATATATGTTGTTCTTCTGCTATGATGAATTCACTTAAGTTCCTCTGATTCTTGGCCTGGTAACGGACTGGGCTTCATCTTATACTTTTTGGCCCGTTCATACGCGTTGCAGCACTGGTAGTAGCCTGGGCACAAATAAGCCCTGATGAAAAGGTATGAGAATGAAGATAATAAACATCCTGGAGCTTACAAGGTCAGGCACACAGAAGGAAACCCTTGGCTGCTCCAGCATGAGGCATAGCCAAGGGTTCGTGCAACTTGGTGAGTGCAGAATATGGATGATCAGGTAAGAGCTACAGAATTCTATATCAGATAGGACTGGTTGATAAACAACTGCTTTAGCTTCACATGGATAATCCTTGAGGTATGAACTGCCTGTGGTTAACTTCTGTAATCTTAACATTCTTGCACAGTTTTTAAAGTGTTAACAGTTGGCTCTTGATTAAAAATTAATGGAATTTCCTAAGGGGTTATTGAAAATACTTGGTCAGGGCCCATCCTCTCAGCAAGCCCTGGTTTCCATCTTGGTGCCACATTAGTAAACTCCATCAATGTTTTTATAAAAAAAATCTCTCCAACGATAGCATGGAAATGGTTTTCTATTGCTGCTTTTCTAATACAATCTACAGCCCTGGTTTTCCCAGGCTGCCCAGAGTTAACGGGAATTGGGTGGCATATACATCTAATACAATGGTACCTCAGTACTTACCAGTAATTGGTCTTGGATGCATGATGAGTACCAAATTTTCCCCATAAAAATAATGTGAGTCACAAGGCAGCTGACACCAACGTGCTGCCTTGTCGGTTGAGCACCAAACTGAGTACCGGGACAAAATTTGTGTATCAAAACGCATTTAAGTGCCAAATTTGATGAGTCTCAAAGCAGTTGAGGTACCACAGTAAATTGACTCCTATCAAAGATCTTGGCAACCTGGCTGCACTTCGCTTCCAACATCAGAAAAAGCCATGGTGTAAAATAATCTAGGATTCATTATGCCTCTGGGACAAGGATATTAATCTCAGAGATGCTTCTTAAAGGTATGATAGAATTGATTTTGCACTTGCATAAATCATTTTAGGGTTATATGCTGTATAAGGGATATGCCCTATTTAGGGATATGTTCTATATTAGATATTAAGGCTACCTTTCTGGATCCTTCTCAAAAAGATAAAATAACAGTCCTTACAGAAAAGGTTAAAGCCCACCAACTGTAAAAAGTATTGGGTCAGTTGACAAGCATTTAAGTAGCATTTTTTGGGGAATAACAAGCAGTTGATTCTAACTGCATATGCAGATAGTCCTGGACACCATTTGTTTAGAGACCATTTGAAGCTACAATGGCACTGAAAAAGGTGACAACTAGTCCCCTGACTTAATAACTGCTACAGCATCCTCATGATGAAAATTAAGGAGTTTGGCAACCAGCATGTATTTGCTGACTTCAGGTCATACGATCCCCACATGTAACTTCTCCAAGCAAAGTCAATGGAGGAAGTGGGATTCTCTTAACTGCAGCGATTTGCTTAACCATGGCAGAAATAGTCATAAAATTGGGCCTAGCTGACTAACAACCGCTTTGCTTAGCCTTAGTATAAATTCTGGGCCTAATTGTAAGTCGAGAACTACTTATACCTTACAAAAAGATTGAAGTAAGACTGAAAACATCTCAAAATAGAGATGGAAGCAATAGGATATTTGAAGTGTGTAAAAATATTGACTGAGTCTCTCCTTAGGCAGATCCAAAAGACTAGCAAGACACTAAATTCTTCAGCAGCCCATGATCTATTATTTTCCCTATTAAGTTTTCTGTTTAATGAAGTCTTGAACTTGATGATTGGGTAGGGATCCCTACTCAATCATGAATCCTGCTGGTTATTATGGACTGCTAAGTTTATTCATTCCTCCCAGAACTATTAGAGTTGACAAGAAACACTTCTCATATGTTTATGATGCTATACAGATAGTCCTCATTTAGCAACTACAATTGGGACCGACAACCTGGTCATTAAGTGAAGTCACTAGGTGAAACTGCAACTAATCTTTGGTTTTCCTTTGCTTTACAGACCTGAGATGGTCATAAGTGCGAGGATTGGTTTTTACTTTTTTATCACTGTCATATAACTAAACAGTCGTTAAATGAGACAGTTGCCTTTTTTGGTATAATTAATGTGGCAACTGTTGAATTAGGACAATCTGTACTTGTTCCAGCTGAAGGGATCCTGTCCCCCTTGAGCATGCGCTACATAAAATTTTGATAGCTTCAAATTCCTCACATAAATCAGACTTAAGGACTTAAGATTTAAAGTCTTAAGTTTCCTCACAAAATTTGAAAATAAGCTTTTGAATAACTGCTGCGTCAAAAAGTTGCAGAGCTGTATAATGACATTCTAGTGAAAACAGCTCTTGCTTGTTTACTAAAGGTTTAAGAATCACAATAACGAAATAAGCCCTTAGATGTAGCAGGGGAATGTTGGTAAATCAGACCTGTAATTAGATTGTGATTTGTTCTTGTAAACACCTGGTTCTATAGCTTCAGGCTGAAGGTTTTCAGCCTATATACGCTCTGGGCAAGCACCTAGGCTGACGCTCATAATGATGAAAATGATAGTTGTATATAATTGCCCTGAGGTCACATTACTAAATTTGGTGTTTTTTTTTTTCTTTTTTGGTATATGCACCTGTGCAATGAAAAAATAAGACCTCTGAGGCAAAGTAATCTCTAGACCAGGTGTGCTCTACCTGTGGCCCAAGGGCTTCATGCACTCCTGGATAGCTAGTAATGTGGCCCCACAAGATTGTAAAAAAATAGATTAAAAATGAACTTTGTTGTTTATATACATTGTATTATATATTTGATGTATGGCCCAGGCAAGCCAAAAGGATGGACACCCATACTCTAGACCAGTGGTTCTCAACCTTTTTAATGCCGCGACCCCCAACCGGTTATAGGTCAAGGACTACCCAACCGGTCATAAGTCGAGGACTACCCAACCGATCGTAAGTCGAGGAATTTGCCTGCCTGGGAGCGCCGCACATGCGTGGTGCCGCCCCCTGTGCTGGCCGAGGTGTAGCTGGCAAGCGGCAGAGACGACGCAGGCCAACCACCGGCTGGGCCACCAGCTGGCCCAGCCCAAGGGAGGTAAGGCACCCGCCGGGCCCCACGTGCGCCAGCAACCCTCCCTGCGCCCGCCGGCCTCCCACCCCTGGCCCTCTTACATTTTTAGTAGTTGCTCAGCAGGGAGGGGTGGAAACTTCCAGACACCTCGCCTTCGCTGCAGACAACTTGCAGCACTGTTTGCAGAATGGGACTTTTGGCGGGCTCAGCAGGGCAGAGACAGCCTGGACAGTTCCTATTGGCTTTTGAAAGCCAATAGAATTAGACTCTATTCAAGAGAGTCTATTCTATTGGCTTTCAAAAGCCAATAGAATAAAAGGGAGTAGCACAGCTAAAGAAAAGGGGGGGGGAATGGCGGACTGCGTTGTTTGGCGACCCCTGTGAAATGGTCGTTCAGCCCCAAATGGGGTCCCGACCCACAGGTTGAGAACCACTGCTCTAGACTAACATAGTCTAGAATACGGACCGCTACTGGGGAAGTATATATTTTCATTATATTTTCTTTCAGTCATATATTGAATAAATCAATGGTTTATGAAGCCTTAGAGCAGTGGTTCTCAACCTTTCTAATGCTGTGACCCCATAATACAGTTCCCCATGTTGTGGTGACCCCCAACCACTTATACATCATCGGGTGCCAGGGGCATGGCCAAAGAAAAGGGGAAAAAATGGCGGACAGCCTTGTTTGGCGACCCCCATGAAATGGTCATTCGACCCCCAATGGGGTCCCGACCCACAGGTTGAGAACCACTGCCTTAGAGGCAGCATCGAGAACTCTTAAGCTGTAGTTTTTAATTTAACAGCAGAGGGAAATTATCAAGTAAATCTGCTTTATCGCACAATCACTTGTCAATGAGATGGGCAGCATACAAAGTTACTGAATAAATAGGAATATGGATCTCTATTAAAGTGGGTTAAATGGCCTAGCATGTTTTGCAGGGGAAAGATAATTTTCAGGTGTCAAATGATAAACTAGAAAAACCAAAGACCTGATTTTAGGAAAATCATAGTTTTCCCAGTTCAGGGCTCAATTGTATAATACTCTGCAGTGCTAAAATGGAGGAAGAGGATAGTTGGCAAAAAAAATAATAATTCTGATTTCAAACTTGATCTTGGAGAACAAAATATAAACTTTTAACTTACATGGAACCTGATTAATTTGTTTTTTTTTAAATGTATTAAAAATTGCTATAGGCATTCCTAAAATATATCAGGAAACAGACCAGTGCCTATCTACTTGCCCATTGCTCCTGAGATAACTAGCAAAATGACAAGTTTTCGATAAACAGTAAACTTTTATCTGTGAACCAGGTTAAAATCTAAAGTTTTGCCTTTAGAAAAAAAATGCCCATAACTGTTTCCTTTTGATAACAGTTCCCAGATAACATCCCAGTGGATGGCATGCTTGGGCTCAGATGTACATTACTTTAATGTACACATATCAAAATCAATTGAAAAGTTACTTATTGGTTGCTTTCCAAATGTTTGAGGCATTGGAAAATTATTCGAGTCTGTGACTTAAATTAGAATATTCAAGTCGCTATCCAGACTCTGCCCATGTGTGAGTTATGAAATATAGCATATTTGGGGGGAAATGTTTTTTTGTTTTGTTTTGTTTTGTTTTTTAAAAAGGATATGTGATGCTGGCTTCTCAGGTGATGGGGCTTTGTCCCTTCTTTCAACTATTTGTAAATAGTCCGTATTCTGGCATTTTACTCAGTGCTTCAGCCTTGTATCAACAGTGAATAGCACTATTATCTTTATGAAGAAACTCTTGTTAATGTCACATGTGCATTTTTTAGAGTGGGCATGGCTTTTCATGCTTCAGAAATGGACTAGCAAATCTGGTCTCTTTCCACAGGGTGGCCACTGAAGGACCATTGTCAAGAGAATCTGACTGTTTCCTCCACATGAGCCTTTCAGCCCTTATCACATGGTAGCTACATGGAATAACACTTCTCTAGCTGCTTCTCCCTTCTCATCCAGCCACTAGAACAGAAACAGCAAAAAAAAAGTCCTGATTTTTTTTAAAAAAGAAATTTGGTAGAAAAGCAAGCATGCAAATTCAGACTTGCTTAAAGTGGGAAATTTTCCAGCCCATATCTTGCTTGCTAGTAAACATTTCCATGTATTCTCTTTTTCAAATCACTTGCAGCATAATGTGAAGTGAGAGAAAAGGGAATGGTGGGCAAATCATGATAGTATATGAGCTATGGCAAATATTTCCCAGATTCTGCTTCACGTATTGTAGAAAGTGCTTCCTGTGGTTTATTTCTGTAATCCTCTGGATTGCCTTAGATCAGTGGTTCTCAACCTGTGGGTCGGGACCCCATTTGGGGTCAAACGACCATTTCACGGGGGTCACCAAACAACGCAGTCCGCCATTTTTTTCCCCCTTTTCCTTAGTTGTGGTACTCCCTTTTATTCTATTGGCTTTTGAAAGCCAATAGAATAGACTCTCTTGAATAGTCTAATTCTGTTGGCTTTCAAAAGCCAATAGGAATTGTCCAGGCTGTCTCTGCCCTGCTGAGCCCGCCAAAAGTCCCATTCTGCAAACGGTGCTGCACCAATTGAGTACTCCTCGACTTACGACCGGTTGAGTAGTCCTTGACTTAACGACCGGTTGGGGGTCGCGGCATTAAAAAGGTTGAGGACCACTGCCTTAGATCCTCAAATGTTTCTGTCTTGCCTTGTTTATTGGAGATTTCCTGATACCGGTCTTTCCAATGCTCCTTTATCTTGCTTGTCAAAGATCTGAAGGATCGGTTACCCTCGGTCTTTGGGATTGTGGAGCATTACCTGAATCAGTCCTGAATTGTACAAACTGGATGTTGGAAATTTTTTAGTGGAAATAGTTTTCTCTTGTCGCATTACAAATGCATTTATCAAAATGTCTGGAAGAAAATTGACTAAACCAGTGGTTCTCAACCTTTTTAATGCCGCGACCCCCAACCGGTCGTAAGTCGAGGACTACTCAACTGGTGCAGCACCGTTTGCAGAATAGGACTTTTGGCGGGCTTAGCAGGGCAAAGACAGCCTGGACAATTCCTATTGGCTTTTGAAAGCCAATAGAATTAGACTCTATTCAAGAGAATCTATTCTATTGGCTTTCAAAAGCCAATAGAATAAAAGGGAGTAGCACAGCTAAGGAAAAGGGGGAAAAATGGTGGACCCCCGTGAAATGGTCGTACAACCCCAAACGGGGTCCCGACCCACAGGTTGAGAACCACTGGACTAAACAGTCCAGCTAAAGTACTTGGCAAGAATTTTACAGAATATATGTGTTCATCTGACAAGACGTAACCCTAGCCTCTGTGGAGTCTCATGAGATTTTTTGAGATAAAAATGGAAGCCAACTGAGCTGGTGAAGTTTGAAAGG
This sequence comes from Crotalus tigris, assembly GCF_016545835.1. Taxonomy (NCBI): domain Eukaryota; kingdom Metazoa; phylum Chordata; class Lepidosauria; order Squamata; family Viperidae; genus Crotalus; species Crotalus tigris. Next base: position 866,914 of record NW_024100541.1, on the reverse strand, counting down.
GCAAATTACGATAATCTTGCCAAAAAGATGTTTTTAATAGTCTTGGGGAAATCAGAATTCAACAATGGGTTGTGATTCCCACAATGTGAAATAGATAGGCAATTTAGGCTTACATGGACTTCTAGATGTCTATTGTTAATCTGCTTAACGTGCTGTTTTTTCCCTCCCCTTCCTCCATGTTACCGTTCAGAAAACTTTGAAAATAACCAGGAAAACCAGGAAGTGAAAGCTGAGCTCCCTGGCTGCTCTTAGGTTGCATATCATTCCTGTTAACTGATGACTGGGTGCATGGAGACGTGGACCTCTGCTAGTGGATGATTTGCACATGGAGCCAGGAGAGGATTCCAAAAGACAAACCGTCCGCCTTTACATTCCCTTGCAGAACGGTTCACCCGTGCAGAGGAGGAGGAGTCCAGTTTTTATTGGTGGGAAACATTAGGGTGATATTTCTGCAACAACACTGCCATCGTGTTTTCAAGAACCCACCTCCTCCCAAGAGTTGGTTATGTAGCATTGCCGTAGTTAAAGGATTATAACTCTTGACCTTTGCTGGACAAAAGATGGGGTTGGGGGCCATGTTAATGAATATCTTAAAATGCAGCCGCTCTCAACATCTGTAGAGAAAGGCCTGACATTATTGTGGTTGATAGTTTGTTTTGTGGGTCAGCCTAGGATGATCTACGGGCCAGGTGCCTATCAACTTAAGCTCTAAATACATTGGTACCATAATGGGTCTAGAAAGCTGTGCACATCTGTACTGATAGCATCTAGCAACTGTTCAAACCATTAACCTGATGTGCAGCTCTGGTCAACATCTGGAGAGCATTAAATTTCAGTGGAACGAGGGAGGTATGTGCCAGTGGACAAGCTCTGCTGGAATCCATCAGCCTTCATCATCCATTTAAGGTAAAGTCTGTTTTTAGTTTGACTTCTAGGGACTTAACAGACTTGTCCGTGTTTTGGCTTTTAAAATCTAGCCTATAGGCTTCACACTATTTCCATCCCAAGTGTGAAGGAGGCCTGAGCCTGCTTAGCTTCTGAGCCAGTAAAAAGCCCAGACATGGGATGCCTTCTAATTTAAAAAAGAAAACTTGGGAATGCAGTGAAGCATTAGCTTCTAGAATAATTCTTATTGAACCAAGTGCTAAAGAGTGTCACACATAAACAGTTCATAGGAATTGATGGCTGGCTGTAATTCAGCGCTTGGAAGTGAATCCAACTGCAAAAAAAGGATCACAGTGAGCTAAGTTGGTAGAGAAAATGCTAGGACCAGGGAAAAAAGAGAGAGAAGTCCTCCAGTTTGCTTTTGGTGAATTGTTTTAAGGCTTGAATCAGAGGATTCTTTTTTGTATATAAACATGCCTTTCAATAATTTCTGTAGAAGTCCAAGGACAGATTCTTGAAATTCCAGATTTGCCCAGAAATTTGCCTGTCTCCGCTTGTGAGAATTTTCCACTCCTCCCTTGACTTCTATCGTTCTCACCTGTTCTCAAGAAAATTGGAAAATATGGTACACCATAACTACTAAGGCTCTGTACATGATGGAATCCCATTGGATCTACAGCAAATGGATGAAGTTGGGGCTCCAGACGCCAAGTGCAGACTAGTTCCAATGGCTTATTTCCATTAACAGTGAATGGACTGGTTTATGTTCTGTGTAGATCAAGGCCCAAGTACATAATGGCTTTTAAATTATATATGTTTTTAAAATATTTTAATATAAAAGGTCAGGATGGTGCCCCCAATCTTCTTACAAGGAACACCGCCGCCTTTTTAGGAACCTAATTTCACTCTTTTTATTTTCCTTTTTGGGATATAACCTGGGCCCATCTCTAGAAAAGTATAACTAAAGATGAACCATTTTCTGACTGGTCAGGTCACTGTCATTGTTTTTCCTTTTTGAAGTCTAGCCTCCAGCTTGAGCAATGCCTTTGAAAAGTCTTCTCACCTGTTGTATTTTTTTCCTTAACGTTCGGATTTAAGAACAACTGAAAAGCAGAAGTGCAGAAACAGGAAAATATGGAAAGAGATGTAATTTTGGCTGTGAGGTAGGGATGCAACCCTGTATAGTTAAGATACAGAAAAGATCCAGTTTTTTACAACCTTATTGGGCTGACTTTAACAGTTTCTGAATTTTAGCAGTTCTTTTAGTTGATTGGAGACTAGAGTAGAATAATTGCCTGTGTAAAGGCCTTCTCAAAAAAATACCATTTGAAGGAAGTTTGACTGGATCCTCTGTACTGTATTAAAGTTTAAGCTTGATATTTGTCTTAAGCTTTATTCTGCCTGCAACTTTAATTTAGACCTAGAGAAGTAATCTGTTTCCTTTTCTCAGTTCTGACATCCTCACTTAAACATTTTACTTTAATTACTGACAAGTCTCTGTATACCTGTTTGAGCCAAGGAATTTGACAGCAGTTGGAGATCTGGAAAACCGAGCAAATACAGGACTGCCTGCCCATAAAATTGAGAGCAGTATATCTCGTTTGATTTATTGGAATTGAATCAGAATCAGCTGAAAGGGACTTGGGAGGTCTTTTAATCTTCTAGAATTAGAATTAGACAATATCAGTTCCTCTATTGCAGTGCTTCTCAACATTTGTGTGACGGTGACCCCTGTCACACAAATGTTCTGTGCATGCGCGGCGCCGCGCGCATGGGGGCGGGCCATGCGCACGTGCGCGGCGGTGCCCCCATGCGCAGCGTGCGCGGCGGCACCCCCATGTGCGGCACGCGTGCACGGCGCCGCGAAAAATGGCGGATCGCCACCTTTGGCGGCCCCCGAAAAATGGTCGATCGACCCCAAATGGGGTCGCGACCCATAGGTTGAGAACCGCTGCTCTATTGTCTTTAACCTGCCAGTCTATAAATTAAATTGCAGAATGGGACAGTTAATGACCACAAACATGTTACAGTGCAAATATTTCTCTAAAAGGCCTCACAGGTGTCAACAATAAAGAATAGTTTCATTTAGAATCATTGTGCCTGATTTGTGCTAGTTTTTTTTTTTTTTTAAATTTCCAGGGGTGTTTTAGATACCAAATCTCTAGTACAGAAGCATGACATTTCAAAATTGCTTTAGCAGATGATTCTGTTGCTGCTTTTAACCAGCATGAGTTTGTAACATCCGAGGAACGCACATTTTTGCATCTCTCGGGTGACTTTCAAAATCAGGGCAAGAGATTATTTTAAACCTCCACAAATTCAAAAGAACGGATTCACAAAAATAACGTTTGCAACCCAGTTCTCAAGCCTGGAAATCAGCTCTACTGTTGCCCCTAAGTATACTGTATCTTTAGCGATTTTGATTGTAGGCCTCTTGGCTGAAATGCATAAATAAAATTGCTGTTTGCATAAGTGCATCTGAACTTATTCCATCCTTGCCTTTTGTGTGTTTCTTTTCCATCTGTAATCACAGTAATTTTCAGGCAATTCATAGAAATGACGCTATGAATGAATCATAATAACTTCTTCAGAACTGAGTTTGTGAATTTTAACTAGAGTGACTGTGCCGGCAGGAAGCCAATTCCCAACATGGGTTTTGAGAGTTCCCTATTGGGGTGCTCAACCTGGGCAGCTTTAAGACCTGTGGACTTCAACTCCCAGAATTCCCCACCCAGCATGGTCTTAAAGTAGCCAAGGTTGGACACCCCCTATCTTAGGATCTTTTTTCCTCATCTGTCCATTTATACTGTTATGGCAGGGGTCTTCAAAGTTGGTCCTTTGATGACTTGTGGACTTCAACTCCCAGAATTCCTCAGCCAGCATGGCTGGCTGAGGAATTCTGGGAGTTAAAGTCCACAAGTCATCAAAGGACCAGCTTTGAAGACCCCTGTATTAAGGAATGGGAGATTGACGTGTATGGGTTTAGCAACATAAATCATGCAGTTGAATTAGCCCTGATTCGTGAGTGAACAGCTAGTGGAAGACACAGAAAGAAATGGAGACTTTCCCGGCTATCTTTCATAGATGAATCTAAACATCTCTAGGGGGTTTAGAATGGAATTGGCTGCAGCAGTGGGGCACACTGGATCTAGTTTTAGAAGATGCTGTTTCAGTGCAGACCTAGTTCTTCTAACTCTGCTGGTATCTTTGTTGCTCAGAAATGAACCCTAGGAGTTGCGGGATATCTCATCAGCTGCTCCCTGGTCAATTAAATGGATGCTAGCACTGAGCTGCAGGTCTGCTGACCCTGAATTATTACAATCCTGTTTGAAGGTGCTCCAAGCAGACTCCAGCAGTCCACTGTGGGCGCACAACACAGCCTATTTATCAAGATAAATCTATTTTCTGAACTTGGGTAGTAGGTTCACCTGAGACAGGCCTGAGATGCTAAACCTCCAAAGGGGGGTGGTGGTTAAGGCTAACCAAGTACATTTTTCGCAAATCCAGCTGAGAATAATGTTTAGGCAGAAAGACTGAAAATGATGTTTAGGTGAGTCGATGTAGCATAACTATTTAAGATGTTGCCCTACAAGTGGGAGATCCAAATTCCAATCCCTCCTTGAGTTCCCAGAGGAAAGGTAGGATATAAACCTTAAATTTTAATGGCCTGTTGTGCCAGTTGAATACTACCTGGTATTTATTGATGATTATTCTTTCCCTCTGGAAAACTAGGAAGTCCACCCTTAAGGGTAAGAATTCTTAAATAAGTAACTAGGTGGGAGGATGGAGTATTGCTCAGTAACTAAAAGCTGCTTGAAGAAAGGCCCAGCGCTCAATTCCTGATACTGCCTGGTAGCACAATTAGCAGGATACGTCAGAGCTAATGGGAAGCCTGTGAAATGGCTGTCAGCCAGAACAAACAATACTGGGCTAAATGTATTAAGTTATAAAATGATAAATTTGTTGCATTAAGCCATAACTGATTGGGGGTCGCACACCAAAGACATAAACCAGATGCAATTTGGGAGGAATGGCATATAAGCTTACCAGATACAAGTGGGGTCAACATTTTCTATTTATTTTGGGTCCAATTGGGGAGAGGGCTTATGGAGCCAAAGGAATTTCAAGTAAGCTTATCTGTTAAAAATAGTCCAAATATAGGAAAGGGACCTAGTTTGTGGAAGCTTAATTGAGGCAAATCAAGGAAAGAATACACCTGAAGGGCTGCTGTGAAGGATTCTCATGATTTGGCAGATAAAACTCAGATCAGAGTTGAACCGTAGTAGACGCTGGTCAGTGCCAAAGTACAGTAATCTGGGATCAGTTTTGAGTGCATGTTCTGGCAAATAGGACTCTCTAGTACAGGGCTTTTCAACCTTTTCACCCATTGTACCATTTTTAGGATATGGCAACATCCGAATACCACCAGTCGCCTAGCACAGTGTCAAAAACTTGATGACCAAAAAAAAAAAAAAAAAAAGTGATAAAGTACAGGTAGTCCTCAACTTACAACAGTTTACTTAGTGACTGTTCGAAGTTACAATGGCACTGAAAAAAGTGCCCCCCCAAGCCACAGCCGAGCAAGACGCCTGCCCACCTGGCGATGCTCTTCCTCCTGTCCGAGGTTTTCATTATTGTGAGCATTTCTGTTGAGGATTGGCAGCGGGGGTGGGGTGGGGGTGTTTGGTTTTTATTCCCCCCCCCATCTGCTGGGTGGTTGCAGCAGGCTTTGGTCACTTCACATGACCCTGGGACACTGTGACCGTCATAAATATGAATCAGTTGCCAAGCATCTGAATGTAAATCACAAGACCCTGGAGATGCTGCAACATTCCAGCTGATCGGCGCTTCTTCTGGGCTCAGCAGAAGTGCCAGGATCAGTGCTGCTTTCCAGCTGATTGGTGCTTCTTCAGGGCTCAGCAGAAGCACCAGGATCAGCGCCAAGCTCCAGCTGGAAAGCGGCACTGATCCTGGCGCTTCCACTGAGCCCTGCAGCTCCAGCCATCTCATTCATGCTTGTGCAGTGCTGCCACTGATTCAGCTCTTTCCCCTCCCCCACTACCACTTTTCTAAGATAGTCGCGTACCACCTGCCAGGTGCCAATGTACCACAGGTGGTACCCGTACCATTGGTTGAAAAGCCCTGCTCTAGTATCAGTTCTTCCACTTCTCTGCTGAGTTCCTGGCCCTTGTAACTGGTCAAGACTTTATGCAATGTGAAAGGAGCTGGATCTGAGCATTCAATACACTTTTGGTGAGAGGTGCATCTATCTCTGAAGGAGCCCTGCTCAAAAAGCTTTTGCTTGGTCTTACTACTTTGGACAGCTTTAGACCAGTCTCTTAAATCTCGTTTTTGGAAAAGGTGATAAAAGTGATGATGCTACAGCTTTGGAGGACCATAGAAGCAGCAGACTATCTGGAGCTGTGGCAGCTGGTTTTCAGGCCAGCGTTCAGCATGAACTGGTGAACCTCTTGGTTAGCTTTAAAGCAGTGGTTCTCAACCTGTGGGTCGGGACCCCATTTGGGGTCGAACGACCATTTCACGGGGGGTCGCCAAACAACGCAGTCCGCCATTTTTTTCCCTCTTTTCCTTAGCTGTGCTACTCCCTTTTATTCTATTGGCTTTTGAAAGCCAGTAGAATAGACTCTCTTGAATAGAGTCTAATTCTATTGGCTTTCAAAAGCCAATAGGAATTGTCCAGGCTGTCTCTGCCCTGCTGAGCCCGCCAAAAGTCCCATTCTGCAAAGGGTGCTGCACCAGTTGAGTAGTCCTCGACTTACGACCGGTTGAGTAGTCCTCGACTTACGACCGGTTGGGGGTCGCGGCATTGAAAAGGTTGAGAACCACTGCTTTAGAGAGACAAGATCTAATGTAGTATGTAAGTAAATAAAGGATTCTGAACCATTTGGCGAGTTCATTGCAGGAACCAGAAGAGAATAGTTAAGTCAGGGGGTCTTCAAACTTGGCCCTTTTATGACTTGTGGATTTCAGCTCCCAGAATTCCTCAGCCAACGTTGGTCCACAAGTCATAAAAGGGCCAAGTTTGAAGACCCCTGAGTTAAATACAAGTCCAGCGAAGGAAGGCTGTGCAGCAAAAGACACCATGTTTTTCCTTTCTTTCCTCATGTCTCCCATCCAGCAAGCTTAATCTTAAAAATCAAATATTGTTCTGCTTTTTTTTAGTATGTTTTTAAAATGTGTGGGCTATTTTCACACCAATAATTCAAACTTTAGTGCACTGGGACCTTGTAAAATGTCTGCTCTCTTCCCATTGTCAGACTCTACAGCCTTGATTTATGTTATTTCCTGATTCCAGCAATTGGCTTCAAACCAGCCCCCTCACATCTACTGTATTGTGCAGAACATTTCACTCATCATGTGGTATGCTTTTATGGTAAAAGATGAAAATTTATGGTGTTGTCAATTCTATATTATTACTAACACACATTCCTGAAAATGAAGATTTGTTGTAAAAAATACTGCAATTGAAAAACTAGACTTCCTCATGCTGGGAAAAGTCATTTTATATACACCTAGGCTTAAGTACATTTCTTTTTGCAGTTTTTCGCTGCAATTTTTATTGCAAATGCCAAGTCAAACAGACAGCTTGTTCTTTCCAGCTGTCCCACCTTCTCCTTTGCCTGTTTGAATCTGTCGAACCTAAATGAAGATGCCTTTTCGCATTATATTTCAATTATTTTGAATATGCCCCTCCCCTTTGAGAAAGGTCTATCTATCTTCTGTGATCTGCTTTCTGAAATGAAACAGTGGCCTGCTATAGCCACCTAGTGAGAAAAAATGGAAAATGCAGGTTGTGTTACCCGTGTAGAAATCGTCCAAGCACCAGGTTGAACTAAGTATATAGACCATTACATATTTTAAGTATAGACATTACACATTCCACGCTCAGGGAGAGCGTCAGACGGAAAGGGCTGATGAGCGTAGTCCAACACATCTGGTATCAAGTTTCAAAAAGCTTTTCTCAGGAACACTTGTCAATCAGAGTGGATGATGCTAAGCTAATGGAGCATCTAATGCAGGAGTTTTCAAACTTCAAACATGCCTGGCTGAGGAATTCTGGGAATTGAAGTCCACAAGTCATAAAAGGGCCAAGTTTGAAGACCCCAGATCTAATGAGAGCACAGAGTTTCCTCTTAGTGTAGAACGGGAGGACCCATTTCACAGGGTATGGAAGAAGCATCTCTGGTGGTCATGTACTGTGAAACTATGCCTGGCCATTTGGCCACTGAACTCCAGAAGCAGTGAATGCTCCAAGACTGGAAGTTTTAAAGAAGAGACTAGACAGCCATTTGACTGAAATGGTATAGGGTTTCCTGCCTGAGTGGGAGGTTGGACTAGATGACCTCCAAGGTCCCTTCCAACTTTATTATTATTATTATTACTCCTCTATGGTCATTTAGGCCAGGGTTTTTCAACCTTTTCACCCATTGTACCACTTTTAGGATATGACAACATCCGAATATCACCAGTCGCTAGGATGGTGTCAAAAACTTGATGACCAAAAAAAAAAAAAAAGTGATAAAGTACAGGGAGTCCTCAAGTTACAACAGTTCGCTTAGTGACTGTTCAAAGTTACAATGGCACTGAAAAAAGTACCCCCAAGCCACAGCCGAACAAGACACCTGCCTGCCCACCCGGCGACGCTCTTCCTCCTGTCCGAGGTTTTCACTGTTGTGAGCATTTCTGTTGAGGATTGGCAGCGGGGGTGGGGTGGGGGTGTTTGGTTTTTATTCCCCCCCCCCATCTGCTGGGTGGTTGCATCAGGCTTTGGTCATTTCACATGACCGTGGGACACTGTGACCGTCATAAATATGAATCAGTTGCCAAGCATCTGAATGTAAATCACAAGACCGTGGAGATGCTGCAACATTCCAGCTGATCGGTGCTTCTTCTGGGCTCAGCAGAAGCGCCAGGATCAGTGCTGAGCTCCAGCCCCAAAGAAGCACTGATCAGCTGGAAAGCGGCACTGATCCTGGCGCTTCTGCTGAGCCCTGACAGCCCTGCAGCTCCAGCCATCTCTCACGCAGGCTTGTGCAGTACTGCCACTGATTCAGCTCATTCCCCTCCCCCACTACCACTTTTCTAAGATAGTCGCGTACCACCTGCCAGGTGCCAAAGTACCACAGGTGGTACCTGTACCACTGGTTGAAAAGCCCTGGACTAGAAGACCTCTAAGGTCCCTTCCAATCCTGTGAGGCTATGTTAAAATTATACTATCCTCTCCGCTTCCAAAGGTTCAAGGGAGCAATTGGTGGTCATTTTATCCAGTGGCAGAGGGTCCTGATAGACGAGGGAGGTGGGGAGGCTGATTGATGCTGGGATTCTATCAAATGCTGCATCATTGCTCAGGTGCAGTAAATACAGGATGCAGGTTAATTAAATTTCATGTTCAAAAAAGGTGCCACTAGATTCCTCCTGTTATTTTTGTACTGCTACTCCCATTTTTATGTGTTCTCCTTTTCTCCATGATACTGTTGTATCTCATTCTCAGCTTATGAGTTAGCTAGGCTTAAGTCATCTGTAACTTTTAAAGTAGCGTCTTCTTTTTTATTCTCATTCTGTCCAAGACAGGGGTCTGCCCAGGGGAGAGGATTAGAAAATTTAATAATAATTTAATAATAATTTTAATTTAATAAACTTTATTGTCATTGTATGTGTATACACAGTGTATACATACAACGAAATTTACGTGACACCCAAAGACCAGGTCCCACACACATAATCCCCAAACACACTCCCACCCACCCCTAAAACCACCCAAACATCCACCCAACAGACCAAGTAATACTGTCCAACAGTTCACTGATGGTGGCCCAGCTGTGATTGCATGAACAAAGTTCCACCATCATCTATTTTACGTGTCTTGCATTTGTGGGAAGGAAGTTGGATCACGGCTGCCATTGTGACTTTTCTGACTCCTTGGGACATCCCAGCTCCAAAGGTGGCCTCCAGATCAGTAATATGTGTTAGGATTTGTCCCCCAAAGGAGAAAGGGGGGAGAGGAAGAATTCAAGTGATGGAAGACAGACAAGGGTTTGTCAGTGTTGGGGTTTTCTCCTGATTCAAGGATGGACGGAGAGCTCTTCATTCAGCAATAGTTACCATGCTCTCCAGGACAGGAAGAGAAAAAAATCAGAGGTGTTCCATCAACTCTGCTGGATCACCCTGTTCCTTCCTCTTTTTTTCCCCAAGAAATTATGTCAAAGGGTCATCCTGTACTGATCTGGAACTTCCTTGGGGTGTCTTTGTGTGCAAGAACGTTTTTTTTTTTTTTTTAGAAAATGGCTTTGCTGGAAGTTGAATTTCATTTCATAGTAGTAACAGCAAAGTAAGATTTTATGCTTTTAGTAGAAGATTCTTTAGTGCAGGGCCCTGCTAGGCACCCTGTCTTGATGGCCAGCTTGGTTTACATCTCTGTCCCCCAACTACAATGGGAATGGAAAAAGGGAACGAAATGTTCTAGGGAGCCCAGGTTGTGAGAATAGAAACACAAGTAAGATAGAAGGGAAGCACCAACAAGCCACCTGGCCTCCAGAGCAGGGGTGGCAACTATGACAACTTTATCCCAAAGGTGCTTTTTTCATGAGGCAACTGGACTTTCTTGTTTTTCTTGAAGAGATTTTGCTTCTCATCCAAGAAGCTTCTTCAGCTCTGACTGGATGGTGGGGAATGGAAGGATTTATACTCCTTGCAGACAGCTGGTCATTTGCATTCTTTTAGTGAGTCATTAATGCTACCTGAAGGCTTATCTGTGTCCTTAGGGTCACCTGAGTGGTGCAAATGGGTGTGGAGCCTTCTTGGAACTGCCGAAAGGGCCGTGTTGTAGACTGGAGATAGATGATGTCATATCCCTCCCCCTCTGTTGAGAGAGGGCTGTTCAGTGTTGACATAGATGGCTTCTCTGACCCCTCTTTCAAAACAGAGGGGGAGGGATATGACATCTCCAGTCTACAACACAGTCCTTTCAACAGTTCCAAGAAGGCCCCACACCCATTTGCACCACTCAGGTGACCCTGAAGACACAAATAAGCCTCCAAGGGCTTCAATGACTCTCTAAAAGAAGGCAAATGACCAGCTGTCTGCAAAGAGTATAAATCCTTCCATTCTCCACCATTCAGTCAGAGCTGAAGAAGCTTCTTGGATGAGAAGAGAAACGTCTTCAAAGAAAAACAAGAAAGTCCAGTTGCCTCCTGAAAAAGCACCTTTGGGACAACCATGACCTGGATGACTGAGAATCTCCATAGACATATTGCAACTTTATGACTTGTGGACTTTGACTCCCAGAATTTCTGAGCCAGCCATGCCACTTGGGAATTCTGGGAGTTGAAGTCCACAGGTCATAAAGTTGCTATAGTTGCCCACCCCTGTTCCAGAGTCATCTCCAGAGAAGATGTCAAAATGTGCAAGAGGGGAAGAAAACACCGTTGGCTTGTACACTTATGGACAGGCCATGCCTGCTTTGTTTCTGATCTAGTTATTCTGAAAGCCTACTTTTCCTGAAGAGCAGGTCTAAAGCACTTATTAAAACCACCATTGCTATAAAATTAAACGGGAACAACTTTATTGCTAAAATGGAGTGGCTGTTGCTAATTAAGAAGCAGGAAAATTAGCAGGAAACTTTAAACAGTCTCAAGAGCTTTCTTAGTGGTGGGTTTTGGCTGGCATCTTATCTGAGGGGCAGTATAATGTAATGGTTAGAGAGTTATATCTTCACTGGGGGAAAAATATTTCCTTTTGGACTAGTGCGAATGAACTAGACATTTGTTTACATATAATCTGGATACAACTGGACAAAGAAATGTTGGGAAGAGTTAGCAGTAAAAGGAAACCAGATCACCAAGGAACATAATGGTTGAATACCATCCAAACTGACACCAGCCAGAGCATAGAAAAACTCAAAGAAACAGTGCAAGATCAGGAGATGTGGAGAGACTTGGCCCACAGAATCCCTAAAAGTGAGACAGTTGAATGGATAGCAGCATCGTCAATCTGGATCCACAAATCCTATTAAGAGCACTGGTTCTCTCTGTCCCTAGAATTTTATGTCCCTGATAATTATACTAATAGCATAGTTCTCTTCCTCAAACACTAGGAAATCTGGTAGTTCTAAAAAACATGATGTCAGAGAGGGAAGCACTTTGTCTCTCAAAGTCCTAGTTTAACAAGACATGCAGATTCTGGCATGACGTGGCTGACTGAGAATTCAGCCAGGAAAGCCATGACAAAGAATTCTAGCTGTCTTTGATAATGTCAACCTTTCTCACTGAAGTTCCTCTTTTCTTTTAATCTGTCCATCTTCTTTGAAGTGTCAGAAAATAAAATTCATGGTGGTGGGTTATATGTATAGAGCTGCTTGGATGGTTGGAGGAGGCCAATCAGTTGATGAAACAAACAAACATGCTTCTAAATGGTTAATTGATCTACTTTTTTCTGAATAATTTAATATTCTGGATGCACGTAACATTTTAAATCACCCTAACAAATCCAGTACTGTGTCTATACATTGGTATGGAAATACTTTCCCATAGAATTTTTAAATTCCAATCTTCAGGATTTAACATTTAGTTTCTATGTTTAAGTTCCTGAGGAAGAGGGTGGCAGAACTACTTCAGACATACTGGATTTCTGAACCCTGCTGAATTGTGGCCTTTTTTTTTTTCCCCTTCCCCATGCTTACTTTGGTTTTTCCTTACTGTGTTACATGAATTGATTTTAATCAGAGAGCTGTTAAATTTGTTTTTTAATTTTTATGGCATTGATTTAATGGTTGTGTTTTTCTATTATGCATTCATAAGTGGCCAACATGATGAAAAAGCCTTTGCACTTATGTTATAATGTGACACAAGGATGGAAGGGGACTTAATAATAACAATAACAATAACAACAATAATAACAACAACAACAACAACAACAATAATAATAATAATAATAATAATAATAATAATAATAATAAAGTTGGAAGGGACCTTGGAGGTCATCTAGTCCAACCCCCTGCTCAGGCAGGTAACTCTATACCATTTCGGACAAAGGGCTGTCCAGTCTCTTCTTAAAAACTTGCAGTGTTGGAGTATTCACCGCTTCTGGAGGCAGGCTGTTCCACTGGTTAATTGTTCTCACTGTCAGGAAGTTTCTCCTTAGTTCTAGGTTGCTTCTCTCCTTGGTCAATTTCCATTCGTTGCTTCTTGTCCTGCCTTCAGGCGCCTTGGAGAGTAGCTTGACTCCCTCTTCTTTGTGGCAGCCCCTGAGATATTGGAATACTGCTATCATGTCCCCCCTCATCCTTCTCTTCATTAAACTAGACATCCCCAATTCCAGCAACCGTTCCTTATATGCTTTAGCCTCCAGTCCCCTAATCATCTTTGTTGCTCTTCTCTGCACTCTTTTCTAGAGTCTCACCATCTTTTTTACATCGTGGTGACCAAAACTGTATGCAAGCATTGTAAAATGGTAAACTTTGCTTAGTGACCATGATCCATGATGTATTTTGTCACTGCCCCACTTTTTACCCCCTCCAGCATCCTAGATTTGTACAGGCAGTCCCTGACTTATGACCACAATTGGGACTAGAATTTTTGTGGTTAAGCAAGGCGATGATTAATTTTGCCCAATTTTATGGGTTTTTTTTTTTTGCCATGGTTGTTAAATAAATCCTTGCAGTTGTTAAGTGAATCTGGCTATTGTTAACCGAATCTGACTTCCCCCATTGACTTTGATTGATTGTGAGAAGATGGCTATGAAGGTCACATGAAGGATGCTGCAATTGATTATAAATATGGTAATCCTTGACTTACAACAGTTGTCACATTTAGTGACTGTTCAAAGTTTTAATGACACTGAAAAAAGTGACTTAGGACCATTTTTCACACTTATAACCGTTGCAGCATCCCCATGATCACCTGATTTACATTTGAATGCTGGACAACCGATTCATATGTATGACAGTTCCAGTGTCTCAGGATCATGTGATCATCTTTTGCAATCTTCTGACAAGCAAAGTCAATGGGAAGATTCACTTAACAGCCGTATTAATAAATTAACAACTGTGGCAAGAAAGGTTGTAAAACGGGGCAAAACTCACTTAACATATTTCTCACTTAGCAACATAAATTCTAGGCTCAACTGTGGTTGTAACCCGAGGACTACCTGTTCATACCGCTTGCCAAGAGCCAAAATTTTGATCACATGGCCATGAAGATACCGTCGTAACAGTAGTGTGAGAACTGGATGTAAGTCACTTTTTTCAGTGCCACAGTAATTTCCAACGGTCGCTAAACGAATGGCTGTAAGTTGAGGGCTACTTGTGTTTCATTCTATTGCTGCAAAACCACCTCAACGACTTTTGCAAGCAGAAAAAGACACGCACAACAAATAAATCAGTTCCTGTCCACTGTGGTTGGGAGAGGCGTGTAGGTGTTGGTGTGCGGGTACAATCCTTAGATTGTTTGAAATTTTTACCCTGCAGTTTTTCTGGCCTGCTAACAAAACCGTGGATAATTTTTGTGGACCATCGCAGCCTGTTTGTCTGGTATGTGGCAGCTTGGACTGGAGAGCCTCGTCATGGTGCAGCATCTGCTGTTTGCTCCCCGCATGCCACCAACAGTGGCTGCAGAGGAAGGTTTCTTGTTTCCAATGGAATTCTAGCCATCCGCACTAATCTTTTGAGCGGCTTTGATGTCCCTGTGAATCTGTGCCTTTGTCCTCTTCCAGGGGCCTCTTTCTCGCAAAGGATCCTTCTGGGCTTCCAATCTTTTACGGCAAGAGATTCCTTTCTGTAGAAAGCGCCAAGCCAGAGCCCCCGTTTGTTACCTTCTCTTCTTCGCTTCTTTTTTTGCTGGCATGCAGAGGCAGATGTGTACAGGCGTTGCAAGAGAAAGAAAAAGCAGCCTTGTCGGGAAAAAAATTGTTGTGGGTCTTTTCCAGTTGTGTTTGCGCCCAGCACCCTCCTAGTCAATCACTGTATCCAGATCCAAATAATTAATCTCCAAACCAGTTAATTGGCAAGAAGGGATAAAGGGCAGGCAAAACCAGAAAGAGAGAAAAAGATGAACAAAAGGCAAGGATTTCTATTTTCTAAATGTCTATATCAAAAGGACACAGAGCTTTCCAGTCATTGGAAAGAATCCTGTGAGTAATTAGCAAAATTAGCCTCCAAAGGAGGGGGCCTTTGTTTATGCATAATGGCAGCTGAACAGAGATGGAAAGTAGGACACCAGGTGATCCCTCCTCTATCTTGCATGAAGGAAATTATTTGTGGACGGGATGATGTGTCCAATATCCCTCTTCTCATCAGCTCAGTACACCAAATTATGCACTATGATGAATTGTGCCACTTGGGTCATTTCATGCTGTAAATCCCAATGCTTCTCACGGCCTCAGAAAATAATACATGTTGCACCATGTCCTTCATTGGTCACTTCCGTTTTATTTGCCCTCTTTCTTTCATGTGTTTTGAACAGTGCAGTTCAAAGTCTGCATATTTCATACCAATTCTGATACTTCCCATGTCCTGGGATGAGTTCTTCTGTTCTGAAGTGTAGCAGAATCTGTGCTGCCCAAGTTTCCTGCATGCTGGTTCAGCAGCACAGGATTTTTACAATCCTGGATTGTATAAATAGAGGCATAGAATCAGAATCATGTGAAGTATTAGTACCACTTTATCAATCCTTAGTAAGACCACTGCTGGAATATTGCATCCAGTATTGATCACCATATTACAAAAAAGATGTTGAGACTTTGGAAAAAGTGCAAAGAAGAACAGCTAAAATAATAGAGAGCCGAGGTGGCACAGCAGTTAGAGTGCAGTACTGCAGGCCACTTTAGCTGACTGTGTTCAGCAGGTCAGCGGTTCAAATCTCACCGGCTCAAGGTTGACTCAGCCTTCCATCCTTCCGGGGTAGGTAAAATGAGGACCCAGATTGTTGGGGGCAATGTAGATATATATATACATTGCTTGCTGGTGTACACCGCTTGGAGAGTGCTTGCACTTGAAGCAGTATATAAGTCTCATAAATAAATAAACAAACCAGTTTGTACGTCATGCCCCTCTAGGTACAATAGTCTTTTATTTCTCAGCGTTATCCATTCTTTAAGCCATGGCAGGATAGCTGCTTGATAATATATTCTCCAGTCCGGGAGTCCAAATCCTCCACTATCTTTAGTAATAGTAATAGTAATAGTAGTAAAGTATATAAGTCTCATAAATAAATAAATAAATAGATAAATAATAAGAATAACAATAATAATAATAATTGGAGACAGCACAATAGACAAGAAAGAAGAAGATAACAAAATACAAAGACCTACAAATAGAAATAGAAAGACTGTGGCAAAAACAAGCAAGGGTAGTACCAATAGTCATAGGCTCCTTGGGTGCAATCCCCAAACAACTGGAGCACCACTTGAACACCATTGGCATTGACAAATTTGCTATTAGTCAACTGCAAAAGGCGGCCTTACTAGAAACTGCTTCCATCCTGCGACGATATCTGTAATACCATCAAACATCCATATCTGCCTATCCCAGGTCCTGAGTAAGGACTCGATAGGTAGACAAAATGCCAAATCCAGTCTGAACATCTGGCTGACTGTGCGATGATCCATAATAATAATAATGTTGTTGTTGATGATGATGATGTTGGAAGGAACCTTGGAGGTCATCTAGTCCAACCCTCTGCTCAGGCAGGAAACCCTATACCATTTCAGCCAAATGGCTATCTAGTCTCTTCTTAAAAACTTCCAGTGTTGGAGAACTCACAACTTCTGGAGGCAGGTTGTTCCACTGATTAATTGTTCTAACTGTCAGGAAGTTTCTCCTTAGTTCTAGGTTGCTTCTCTCTTTGGTTAGTTTCCATCCATTGCTTCTTGTCCTGCCTTTGGCACTTTGGAAAATAGCTTCCCTCCCTCTTCTTTGTGGCAGCCCCTGAGATATTGGAACACTGCTATCATGTCACCCCTTGTGACATGATCAAGGGCCTGGAGACAAAAACATATAAAGCAGGGGTAGTCAACCTTGGCTCTTTTATGACTTGTGGACTTCAACTCCCAGAATTCCTGAAGTCTCTATCCTGAAGTCTCTATTCTATTCCCAGAATTCCTTCCATCTCTATTCTGATTGATATTTAGCCTCCACCGATGATGAGGCTACGATGCCTTGTTTCTTGCTGTACCTGGCAATGGATGCTATACCTCCAAAAGGAAGATATATCTGGTAGTTTTTCTATCAGATTTATCTCCCACTAATCAAAATATGCATATTGAGTAGATTCCGGATGATCTGCTATTGGAAATTTTCAAGTAAAGTTTAGAGTTCTGTTTAAACATCTGCCTAATATTTTTACTCTTATCTACAGGAAGACCTTAACCTACAACCACAATTCAGACTAGAATTGCCATTGCTAAGGAAGGCAGTTGTTAAGTGAGTCATGGCCAATTTTACAACCTTTTTAGCTACGGTTGTTAAGCAAATCACTCCAGTTATTAAATGAATCATGTGGCTGTTAAGTGACTCTGGCTTCCCCCACTGATTTTGCTTATCAGACGCCAGCTGGGAAGGTTGAAAATGGCAATCCCATGATGCTGAGACATTGCAACCACCAATAAGTAAATATGGGCCAATTGCCAAGCACTTGAATGTTGAACATTTGACCATGGGAATGCTGCAATGGTCATAAGTATGAGGATGGGTGTAAGTAACTTTTTTCAATGTCATTGTAACTTTGAACAATTGTTAAATCAGTGTTTCTCAACCTTGACAATTTTAAGGCATGTGGACTTCAACTCCCAGAATTCCACAGCCAGCATTGCTGGCTGTGGAATTCTGGGAGTTGAAGTCCACATGCCTTAAAATTGACAAGGTTGAGAAACACTGTGTTAAATGAATGGTTGTAAGTTGAGGTCTGAGGGCAAGAGAAGAAGGGGGGGACGACAGAGAATGAGGTGGCTGGGTGGAGTCACTGAAGCAGTAGGCCTGAGCTTCAATGGACTCCAGAAGATGGTAGAGGACAGGAAGGCCTGGAGGAAAGTTATCCATGGGGTCGCAATGGGTCGGACACGACTTCGCAACTAACAACAACAAGTTGAGGTCTACCCATAGTCCAATTTCACCAGTTATATATCTGTTCACAGATGGAATGTATAGTAGCTTTTCTCACAGCTTCCCCATATTGCTCATTGCTTGCTAACTTGGTTTCCTGCTTTGTTCCAGTATCCAGCTTTCATGGGTATACAGGTAATGCTCACTTACTGGCTGCAATTGGGACCATTAACTACATCCCTAAATGATGCAATTGCAAAATGAAACGTCAAATGACCACGCCTGACTTATGACATCAGTTCCACTTGTGGTTATTAAACAAACCTCTGCCATCACCGCTAATTGTTACTTCTTGCCGGCTTCCCCATCGACTTTGTTTGTCAAATGCTGACTGGAAAGGTCGCAAATGATGATCACATTGCCATGGGACACTGTTGCCATTGTGTGCTGGTTGCCAAGTGCCTGAAGTGCGATCATGTAACTGTGGAGATGCTATGATGGCTGCAAATTCAGGCTGATTGTAAATCTCCTTTTTCAGCACTGTAGAAACTTTGAATGAATTACGGAATAGGTCAGTAAGTGAAGACTAGCTATACTTGAGTTCTTTGCCTCACTGAGTCTTTTGTCTTTTGGTTTTTGATTAAGCAGATAAAGTCTACTTTGGTCCTTTTTATTTCCGTTCCAAGAATATAGGTAATAACCCCAGAAAGA
Source organism: Crotalus tigris (assembly GCF_016545835.1). Lineage (NCBI taxonomy): Eukaryota > Metazoa > Chordata > Lepidosauria > Squamata > Viperidae > Crotalus > Crotalus tigris. The sequence goes on along the minus strand of NW_024100541.1, from coordinate 848,265 downwards.
TTTACTTCCACTTTTTTGTTTAAATTCTTCACTCTTTTATCTTCTGCACATAAATTATCAACACATTATACATCTTCTATTTTTAATTCATGTTTATAAGCATAGTTCAGCATTTCCCCGTTTTTCCATGTTTTGAAACTTTTAGTTTATCAGACCCCGCTTTGGCTGCTTGTTTTAGACCATATATGGATTTTTGCAATTTGCACATCAGTTTTCCTTTCCCCGTCTTTTCAAATTCTGGCAGTTGGTAAATGTAAATCTCCTCTTTCAAATCACCCTGCAAAAAGGCTGGCTTAATATTTAAGTGCTTCACGTGCAACGTTCTAAATGTGGTTACATTTGGTAGTATTAAGATGCTTCCATGTTTAACGATAGCTGCAAAAATGTTGCTGTAATATTTGCCATATTTTTGTGTAGTCCTTTGCTACTAAGCTTTGGCAGTGCGTGAACATCCTGCTTTGTTTTGAAAACCCACTTTGGCTATCCTGTCCGTGGTTTGTCTTCAAAGATTCTATTTCTTTCCATGCAACTTCCATCCATTTCTGTGCCTCAGTTGATGGCAGTCCCTATAAAGCAGACATGTCAAACACAAGGCCTGGGGGCCAGATGCGGCCCGTGAAGTGGTTTCATGTGGCCCGTGAAGCCATCCTGAAAACAGTGAGGGAACGGCCCCTGCTGCCTTGACCCTGCCCCAGGCAAGCTGGGAGCCAATGTACAATTTTGTGTTGGCCATTTTGGCACTTGCCCCGGTGGACCATGCCTTAGCACTTGCCCCGGTCCCACCCCCTTCTGCCAGAGACCCTCAGATCTGTCCCACTCCTGCCCAGGCCTCCATAGGCACCCTTGACGCAAATGATGTAGAACTGGCCACGCCCACCCAGCAGGCCACACCCACCCTATCTATGCCAACCCAGTAGGCCACACCCACTCTGGCTACACCCCCCCCCAGGGCAACCGCAATGCTGATGTGACTCTCAGTGAAATTGAGTTTGACACCCCTGCTATAAAGGTAGTCCTTGACTTATGACTGGCTGCTTAGCAGCCATTTAAAGTTATGGTGGACCTTCCAGAGGCACTTACCATCCAGATTCAAAGTTCTGATGGTTACTCTCCCTGTGGTAACATGACTCCACTTCAGGTCCTTGGCAACCAGCTTGCATTTGTGGCCATTTACAGCATCTTGTGGTCACTAACTGCATTTTGATAATTTTGCCAAAAAATTGGCATTTACTTCCAGTTTTTGTCAAAACTGCACCCATAGCAAACCCACTGCATCCAGTCGTTTCCTTAACAACCACTGCAAAATAGGTCGTATATCAGGACGTTCACATGGGTGACTCAATTTGCAACTGTCATAAATTATGACTGTAATAGGCAAGCCCAATTATGGCCCAATTATTTTCAATTAATTGCTATCAGGCATATCCCTTGCTCTAGCTGCACAATACATTCTCTTAACAGATTCCTTTAGTAGATCTTTGAGATCTACTAAATCAATTTCTGGCTCCGATTGTATATCAGCAGCTCCTTCTAATTTTAATGCTATTGGTGGCGGCGGCAGCCGCACGATCGCAACACCATTATCTGGTCCTCTTTGTGAATTCCTGGATTGATCCAGGTGCCAATGGTAAAACTAGGCTGGTTTGTACCAGTGTGGTAGGTGAGTACTGAAGTACCTCCTGATCATATTTTTCTCTTACTTAAAATGAATATTGTTTCACACATGTTTACTTTTTCTAAGTCCATAACCCTGTAGCTCAGTGATGGCGAACCTTTTAGAGGCCAAGTGCCCAAACTGCAACCCAAAACCCATTTATGCATCATCGGGTGCCGGGTGGGTATGGCCCATTGGCTGGGCGTGGCCCATTGGCTGGGCGTGGCTGTGGAGATAATGGCAGACTGGGTGGGACTAAAAAGTTCAATCAATCAATTCCAACTTTGCAAGATCTTTTTTTTCCCACGAGAAGATGAAATTGATTGATTGAACCTTTTTTTTTTTTTTTTGCACATGGCGGCGGAGGCCTAAAGCGAAAAGGTTTTATAAAACCCAGCTGAAGGCCTAAGACTGGGGCAACAGCGCACGCTCCCACAGAGAGGGCTCAGAGTGCCGCCTCTGGCACCTGTGCCATAGGTTCCCCACCACTGCTGTAGCCTCTTGCTCCTATTTGACAGCCAAGTACTACTTCTAAATTGGTTTTGCAATTTAATTTTTTTTTTATTTTTCCTTTAGGAAGGTGGGATACAAATAAATAAATACATCCAAGCATAGCATGTTTTATGAACCAGGCCAACATGAAATGGGAGCCAGGGATTGCCAACTCAGGTGCCTCAGTTGGATCAGTTGATCCTCTTCTGTGGAAGGAGCAAAAAAATAAATAAAATCAAGATGGAGTTTGAGACTGCATAATTGGTGCTGCCATCTTCCCTTTTTTGAGTCCATCGCCGTAACAACATTGAACATTTATTTATATAATTCTTTAGTTTTTTTTTAATCCTGTTTCTACTACTTTTTATACGGGACTCAAGGCAGCAAACATACACAACACTCCTTCCTCCTATTTTCCCCACAACCACACTGTGAGGTGAGTTGGGCTGAGAGAGAGTGACTGGCCCTAAGTCACCCAGCAACTTTCATACTTAAGGCAGAACTAGAACTCACAGTCTCCTGGCTTCTAGCTTGGTGCCTTAACTACTAGACCAGGGGTTCTCAACCTTGGCAACTTTAAGACTTGTGGACTTCAACTCCCAGAATTCCTCAGCCAGCAAAGTCTTAAAGTTGCCAAGGTTGAGAACCCCTGTACTAGACCAAACTGGTTCTCATACATTGATAACAAAAATTTCTCATGAGTAAAAATAAAGAAAAAAAAGAGTATTGTGGCATGGCATTAAATTTTTAAGCTACTGCAAATTAACTTTTTTTTTAACCACCTCATTTTGGCTCTTCAGGGGATGTTAGGACTGCTGCTGCATTTGGAGTTGGCGGTGTGCTGGGTGGCTTTCATGGCGAGGACACCTATGAGCAGTGATGATGTTGGCTTTGCAGAGATCCGGCTGGGAACTGCCCCAGTAATGCAGCAAGGCATCAAACTTTAGTCTGCTCACTTCAGCCCTTTATGGTAGGCCGAGTCAAGAAACACTCCACAAGGACAACTGGAACACTACTTTATTGTTATAGAGTATATAGCAATGCAGCAATTTCTCAAATATTTTGGGCTCAGGACTCTTTTATGTTCTTAAAAATGACTGAGGACCTCAAATAGCTTTGGTTTTATCTTTTGTAATTTACTGTAATAGAAATTAAAACTAAGTTTTTTAAAATACACACCTATCTATCTATCTACCTACCTACCTACCTACCTACCTACCTACCTACCTACCTACCTACCTACCTATCTATCTATCTATCTATCTATCTATCTATCTATCTATCTATCTATCTCTATCTATCTTCCAAGATGCCCTGAAAGGGTCCCCAGAGACATTTTGATAAGGTGACCAACCATCCTCCTTTAGGGAGGACAGTCCTCCTTTTGTAAGTTCTGTCCTCCCTCAAAAAGTGTCCTCCTTCATGTCCTCCGTTTCGATATTTGAAGACTAATCTGCAGGGCTTTTTTTTTCTCCTCATAGAATGCTCAGAACGGTGTTCCAGCACCTTTTTTTGATGGTTTTTTTTTTTTCAACTTTTGCATGAGCTGTGCTACTCCCCCTATTGGCTTTCGAAAGCCAATAGGAATTGCTGCTGAGCGCGCCAAAACACCCGGCTGGCAAACTTTGCACATGCAAGTTGTCTATTATTGTTGCAATGAATAAAATGTTTCTTTTATTTACAATATTTTTTTCTTCAATTTATTTGTGTCCTCCTTTTCATTGTAAAAAAGTTGGTCACCTTAACTTTGAGAATCACTAGTAGCAGAATTTGAAAGCCTGACAGAATTTCACTCCTACTAAAGAGAATCAAGGCAATGCAATCTTGAGTTTCTTCCTTAGAATTTCCTGCTTTCCCAAGAAATTGCATTTCCTGGCTGGAAATTGTGCATTTTCCTAGGCCACCAACTTACTGCTATTTCAAAGGGACTCAAGACTTGGCTCTTTGCCCAGTCCTTTGGCCAGCATAATTGAAGCCCCCATTTCTTCTTTTTCTTTGTTCCCATTTGGGTTTGTTATCTTGGTCACCTTTATTTTGTTTTAATGCTTTAACAGTTTCTAAACTATCCTGAGTTGCTGAGAGGCATATAAATTAATTAATGAATGCACTGCATTCACTTTCCTAACTACTGTTATGGGTTGCAGGAAATTATTTGGAAAGCACGCGTGGCCTGCAGGTTACAAGTTTGAAAGCCTCACATTAAGCTGTAATAATATTACAGCAATATGGTTTGTTTCCTTGGGTGTAGCATGTTATGTAAACATTACTTGTTCTTTGTTAATCCTGGAGTTTAGCAAGTTATTTGAATCTTGGGCTTGCCATGTTAAAAGCTGCAAAAAAAGGAAACTGTACTTTTGAATAAAATCCTACATATGTTTAATATAATTTAATACACCTATTATATAGGCTAGCTTTCTTAGTAAGCTGCTTGTAGAATTCATTCAAACCTAGTTAATCAAAAGTAAATTAATAGGCCTTAAACAGGTCACTATGACTAACTGATTTCAGTGGCCCTTCTCATATATCAATTTCTCACAAGAAATACCAGTTTTGAAACATGGGATTAAAACAAAACAGCATTCCATCATCTGAAGCAGGTGGCGGATGAAAATCAAATCACATTTTTTTGCTTGGGGCATCTCCCTAAGGCTGTGGAATTCTGGGAGTTGAAGTCCACATGCCTTAAAATTGTCAAGGTTGAGAAACACTGCCCTAAGGCCAAAGAAAGAAAAACAGTGTTTTTTTTAGGAAAGAAAAGAAAACAGTGTATTCCTGATTAACCTAAATGGAGATTTTTAAAAAACTGTAAATAACAGCAATTCTTTGCAATAGGGAACAGGTGGCAACTTCATATAGGCATGCCTGCAAAAGAAGTTGCAAAGAAAACATGCCTAAGCCTCAACTTGTCAAGAGAACAAAGTACACTTCATCAGCTGCAAATGCTCATAATGTGACTTAGGAAACAAGCATATTCTGCTGAGTCATCCTGGTAGGAGATAGCAATGCACACCAGGGAAGTCTTGGGCGCTGAATCATAAATCAGATTAACATCTCACTTTGTTTCTCCAGGGTCATCAGGATCTGTGTTTCCATTTTCTTTTCGGAACTATGACACGCAGTCTCACACCTCTGGTTCACTTACTAATATTTCCTGTCTCTTTCTGTCCCCAAGGTCTTCATGGAGGAAAGCACAACAAGAACCAAAGGTAAAAAGCCCGAAATAAATTTATTTTTAAAGCTGAATGGCATTGGTTAAGTTTGGAGTGAAGGAAAGCAGCAGACAGTAGGAAAAGTGCATTTTCTAGGTCATGCAAATCTTCTGTGATTCTACCTAGCTGAATTTAACAGAATAACAGAGTTGGAAGGAACCTTTGAGATCTTCTAGTCCAAGCCCCTGCTCAAGCAATGGACCCTATACCATTTTAAGCAAGTGGCTTTCCAGTCTCTTCTTAAAACAGCTGATGGACCACCCACAACTTCTGAAGGCAAGCTGTTCTAATGGTTGATTGTTCTCACTGTTAGGAAGTTTCTCCTTAATTCCAGGTTGCTTCTCTCCTTGATTAATTTCCATTCATTGCTTCATGTTCTACCTTCAGGGGCTTTGGAAAATAAGTTGACCCCCTCTTCCTTGGGCCAGCCCCTCAAATATTGGAACACTGCTCTCATTTCTCAAAGGGCATGTATGCAATAACCTCAACTTCAATCCCAATATTTACAGATAGAATTCCAGATTGGGTGTGCGTGTGGACAGGATAATATTGAGAGCCAATTCTAGCAAGTATATAGCAGCACTTAATTGTATTAACTTGGATGAGTAGCCTGACTTGGCAAAAATATTTAATTCTATTCCCGCCTGAGAGCTAAACATTTGATTTTTACTTGACGTCAAAACTTGGAGTCAAACAGTAGTGCTTGCAGAGGTTCAAAAGCCCAATTCAGGATCCCCAATTCAATCTTCAGTATTTCCACACAGCAGTGTTTCTCAGCCTTGGCATTTTAAAGATGTGTGGACTTCAACTCCCAGAATTCCCCAGCCAGTAAAGCTGGAGTCCACGCATCTTAAAAATGCCAAGGTTGAGAAACACTGCCACCATACAGGATTAGAGAAAATCCTCTAACACTCCAAAAAGCTGTGCATGCCAGCTAGAAGGACTAAATGGACAGGAAGCTGCTCTCTGTATTTGTGGTACTAAAAGGAAGACCCTGTGAATACCCACATGGGGCAGGAAAACAAGATGAGATAAGTAAATCCAGTTTCTATGCAGACTATTGTGTCCTCAAGGTTTGCAGGAACATTACAGGTGAATGAAAGGATACTTTCCCACCCCCTTCGCGGCCCCCAAAACACTCCAAGCAAGGTGATCGAAATGTTAATAATAGCTATTCATTGGTCTGACTGGTAACCTACTTTTCTTCTAAGACAGCAACAAGCAAACTTTTTTTGGCCTGAGGCCAAGGCTTTTAAGGAAATATTTTTACCTCCCAGGACCTAGGTTAAGATCAGTTCACTCAAGGAGCATATCTGGTCAGTTAAAAGCCCAGTGATTCTATTTACACAACTGACTAAGCTTGGTTAAAATTAAGGTGACCAACTTTTTTACAATGAGAAGGAGGACACAAATAAATTGAAGAAAAAAAAAGTGAGTCTAATGCGTGTGTGCGTGTGTGCCGTGTTGTGTTTTGGTAAGAAGTAAACAAAGCCACTTGCGTGCGGCGCACTCTCTCAAAACAATTCTCCTGTGCGGAGCATATGCGTCTCATAATCGCGCCTTGCCGCAATGTACTGAGCCTTGACGAATCATCATGTCAAATACAAATATGTCACATCACATGCAACGGATTGGATCGGCATCGACAGAATACGGAATTTACAGATTAGTCTTCAAATATCGAAAAGGAGGACATGTAGGAGGACACTTTTCGAGAGAAGACAGAACTTACAAAAGGAGGACTGTCCTCCCTAAAGGAGGACGGTTGGTCACCTTAAAATTTTAGTAGCTTAGGTTAATTGAACACAAAGCATGTTTACAAGAAATGTTTAATTATGAAATGTACTGCACGAACTCAGCCTAACTTAGCATTCATGGGAAGGGAAGAGGTATTGGGATGATGTTGCCAGGTGGATGGAAATGAATATTTCTAGTCCTTTAGAGCAGGGGTCTTCAAACTTGGCAATTTTAAGACTTATGGACTGGCTTGCTGAGGAATTCTGGGAGTTAAAGTCCACAAGTCATAAAAGTTGCCAAGTTTGAAGACCCCTGCTTTAGAGGGATGAAAAGATGATATTTTCACTACTAAAAAGATCAACAACAATTATAATAAAATTTAAACAGGATGCCAATAAAATTAGACATCTTCCTATCAAATGGTGTTGGTATGATCTGAAATAGGGGGAGGCAGAGATTATGAGCCAGTACAGGACCCACAAATTGCTCTAGGGGTTCAGGATGATGTACATATATTTAAGCTTTATCCTCAGAGCAACCTACCTGTGGAGTGGGCCAGCCTGAGAGATACAAGCTATTTAAAGTCCTTCAGTGAACATCTTAGGGCTTCCTCAATCCTGATTCAGCAACCTCATTTCTTGGTTCCAGCCAGAGCAGCAAAGCTGAAAGAGACCAAACCACCAGGAAGGGAGGAATCTTAATATAATTTTATATATTTGTGAGTAACAAAGAAACCCAGTTCCTTTTGCTTTGAAGTCCTGGAATAACTTATCACTCTGCCTGAAAACTGGAAAATTTCATATGTGGAACTTCTGCTTAAAGATTTGGGAAACAATGCAGTCAGAGTAATTTGTTGGCATCTGATTTAGCATGCAGTACCAATCTAGCTACTGTAATTTATTAGTCATAATCTATAGTTTAACATACTGAGCATTCCCAGATATTTTACTCAGTAAGCTATAGTTAAATCAACTATGAAAAATCCAGAAAAGGGATTCTTAGTGTTAACTGGGAGGATTAAAGGAGTTCGTAGCAAAGTTAAGAAATACATTAACTAAGTAAAGTTTACTAATGGAATACTTACAGAATGCTCTTTCCCCCAGAAGTTTATACATCTACCGTGCTGCACTTCTAGATGGTTAAAACTGTTTTAACATGGTTTTGGTTCCAGTTGACTGCTGTAGGTATTGGGCTTTACTGGGAATTTATTTTTGGCTTTTGTAATTATTTCTTTGGTTTGACATTGTTCTGATTTACTTTATTATTAGGGTTTTGATTTTTGTATCATTGATGTTGAGAGAGAGAGAGAGAAAGAGAGGGAGGGAGGGAGGGAGGAAGGAAGGAACTTCTTTGGCAGGACAATGTGAAAAATGAACAATCAGGACATTCACAAGGAGAAAGATCAAAAAAGTCAATATGGCAGCCACAATAATGTGACTGAAGCCCTATCGTTTTCACATGTCATGGTCACCATCTTTGCTTTTTGGAGTGCCATCCCCTTCCCACAGGCACGCCTGACTGTCGCCTTTGAGCCTACATCTGTCTGGTCTAGTTTTACATCACTTTTGCCAGCCTGGCCTAAACCTAAAGTTCTCATGGATAATCAAGTTGAGTTAATTTAGCACTTTTAAATGTCTAGAATACCTCAGAGTGCAGTGCAAGAGCTTTCTTCTGAAACTAACCTAATGGAAAACTTTTCATAGGGTAATTGATTTTCACTCCCCTGCTTTTAAGAGAAGCCTGGAAAAACTGACATTTTCCTGAGCAGAGATGGTAAAAAAACTAAAAACAAAAAAAGAGCAATTGTAAATTGACAAATAAGACTTCTAATTCTTGGTAAACCTGTTTTTCTGTGATTCATGAAGACTGTTTACCCTTTTAACCGCAAATGCATATGTTCTGTACTTTCTGAAACCTTATTTTAAATAGCTTAACATAATATCCATTTTTTTCAAGCAGGATAGATTTGTCTGCCTTTATATGCAGCAACAATTTCTGTTAATTGAATCATTATCTACCACACTTTGTAATTTCATTCATTTTAAATAAGAATTAGATGTCTGCCTCTATATTGTGTCTCTACGTTGGCTGCCAAAACTTTACTTTCTTCGTGCCAATTCCACTTTCACACCTATCAGCTTTTTCTCTCCAAGGGAAAACAAACCCAGATTTTTGACAAGATGAAAAAGGATTTAAGAAACCTGAGGAAAGCATAAGATAATGGCTTGATAGGAAAGTCATAGAGATGCCCTGTTAAAAAAGAGCCAATTGATCAAAGCGTAGTTATTTCATATTGCACACTTCTGTGGGAGCACCAAAGTGTTCTTAATTTGCTGGAGAATGTGAGAATTTTACCAGTGTATAATTAAAGCATTCCCCTTTAGAACATGCTGGCTTGTCTAATAAAAGGCCTTTTCTTTCCCACTGCGTATGTAGCTTCAATTATATTTCAATTTCTGAATTTCCGCCAGGTGGTGTCATGGATTTTTTTCTTTTTACAACTGCCTTCCTATCTCGCCTGGGTTTCTTGGAGGATTGTTTTTATTTATTAGCTATAGTATGTGTGGAAATTCTGGAATAAGATGCAAAATGCCCCAACCCTTTTGCTGTGCACACATATGAGTACACCAGAAAGGTGTATCTGGCTGTGAAATTGTGGAAGCCGGGGGGTGGGGGGTGGGATGTGACTTTGAAGCAGAAAAAGACGGTCCAGGGAATCGATAACTCTCATCCCTCCTGTTTGGCATTCTGCAAGCTGCAGTGTGCAACCTTCAATTTCGGCTTATCATCGCTGCAGTCAATTCCCTCCCTTCCTCCCTCCTCATTTTTCCCATAGAAAAAGTAGTACATCCCTAGTGAGTTACAGATTGCAGCTTAACAGGGCATCTCTTTATCCAAGCAGCTGTATCAGCATCTTCCATCCTCTTTTCCTTCTTTTCTAGAGGTAAAGGAAAAATACATCTGCATGGTATGGCAGGTGTGGGGGGTGGGGGGAAATGAGAAAGAAATTTTCCAAACAACAAACTGGACTGCAAGATAAAAAAAAATGACAGCTTGCAAAACTTTGGCTCTGCAGCTTCACAAACGATGCATTGATTAGCTTTTTTTTTAAAAAAACCTTTTCCATCTTACCTGTGGTAGTAAGAAAAATCCCGTTGGGATACACAGGTTTGTCTAGAGGAAAATCCTTCAAATGAGGGTGGTTGAAAGTACAGTTATTACAGCAGGGTGGGGAAAACATAGGACAGTGAGCTTAGCCAATTCTGCAGATCTGTGGCTGGCTTTTTTCTTTCCTTCTCTCCTTTGAAAAGATCTTCCAGACTTAAGAGTTCCTAAAAGTTAGGGTGGTTTTGAAGGTTAAAATTCTGTCTGCATTTCTAAGAAGCTTTCTCTGCTCTTGTATTTTTCATCAATTAAAGATAAAGATATTGGCACATCAAATATGATTCCTGATGACTTCATCCATGCAATTTTTTTCCATCATTTTACAAAAAGAGTTGTCACTGTATCTTCCAAAATTTGGAATTCCTTTTTGGTGTCCCGTCCAAGTGCTAACCAAATCTGAGAAGTTAATGTTTCCTCAATTAGGCTGAACTTCATCTTCACTACCTCATGTTCACTACCAATCAGCTGGGTTACAAAATTGGATCAGTAGCTGAAAACATTGAATTGATAATGAAAGTAGCAATGGGAATACCACTATCTGGAAAAACAGTGAAGAAGTTTCAAATGTAGTTATAAGTTTAAATGTTCTGTGCTAAGCAGAACTTTGATCTTGCTCATGTAATCCAGAAGTTGAAATTGTCAATTAATATGACAAAATATTAATTGACAATGGCATGATTGAAGCTCAACTTGTTTTTTTATGTGCAGTGTGCATGTGATGAATATAAAAATGTGTGGAGCTTCAGTCATACCGGTAGTATTGTGGCCATATTGACTTTTCTGAACATACTCCAAGGACATTCCTGCAGAGTTTGTTCCTTTAAAACAGGGTGTCAAACTGCCGGCCCATGGACCAGACACATCATCCAGAAGCCACACATACCCTGGCAATGGCAAAATAGTCCTGATACGTCTCACGACATCACGTGACATCATGAGTTTGACATGACTGCTTTAGAATCTTCCTGACTAGCAAGTTCTGTTAAGAGTTGTTCTTAAGATGGCATGATGTATCATAGTTCAAATGGTAGAAAAAAATTAATTTTGGATTGTCTTGGTTAATTTAAAAAGCCTTTATCAAAGGAAGGAAGGGGAAGGCAGGCACCAGTGCATCTATGTGTCAAAAACATGAACTTCCATGCATGATTTAACAATAAAAACATACAGACTGTTGTTAAATTGGATGGCAAGGTGGGGAGAGGGTTCCACATTAAAGTGGGTGGGATTTTGATTGTGTAATTATAGCCAAGATGTTGACTTTTTTGATACCACCATTGAGTGGTCCTCACAATTTTATATACAGTGGTACCTAGGTACTCATCGTTAATTGGTTCCAGGGGGTGCAATGAGTACCACAAATTATGAGTACCAGACAAATTTTTCCCATAAGGAATAATGTAGTGAGTCACAAGTCAGCTGACATGGACAAGTTCTAGCTTGTGCGTTGAGTACCAAACATGATTAGTACCGGGATAAAATTTTTGCATCAAAATATGTTCAGTACCAAACTCGATGAGTTTCAAAGCAGTTTAGTACCAAGGTATCACTGTAAATCTTCATTAAGAGTTCTACAGCTGCAGAAAGTTTGAAAAGTGTTTCATCAGAGAGACTTCTGTAGAAAAAAAAAATCAGATGATTAAAGGATTCACTACCTCCTAAAGATAAATCCTGAGGAACCCGATAGATAAACCTATTGGAGCCTGGGAGGTATTTTTAAGTACCTTAATCGCTATTTCTTCATGTTACAGAGTCTAAAACTAGATGTACAAGTGGTGAGATTGTTTTTTATTTTTATTTCCTTACTGATGTGCTGGATGAGGTGTTTTATTTTGTTTTTTACATGAGTCAGGTAAATGTTCTTGTCTGCAATGGGGAGAAAAAGGTTAACAGCTGCTGTAAGAATTCTGCTAAAGATAATTTACTGGATAATCTGTACAAGAGAATTACAACTGGGATGGGTTGGCCATATAATAAAGTTTGGCTAAACAGAATTTCCAGCTTCAATTGGAAACAGAGAAACAGAGAGCCATGGGTTGTATTTTCTGTTTCTATTTGCTTCTTCAAATAATTCTGGAAAACAAAATGTTTACACGGATTATTTTATGAGTGATTTTTGCAGGATTCTCATGTTAAAATTGCTATATTTTTGCTACAATTTTTTTTTGCATAATCCATTCTGCCAGCTGCGGGTAGGAGCAAAATTCTTTAAAACTTATTGTTTTAATTACATCAGCTTTATTTTTTTTTAAAGTGCACATAAATGTTATGTTTAATGCTGACATTCTTTACAAGCGATAGAAGAATATGCTTAAGTAGTTGTATAACTTTTTTACTTGGAGCTATGTGAGAAGCAGTTAAAGTTTGAACAGATATGCTAAATCTTAATTTGTTTAATTTTGACTTTATAAGCCTAACCTAACTGTGGGAATCCAGCCACAGTGGAAACTATAGTTAAAGAAAACTATGTCTTATCTTAGCTATCATTATTTTGGTGATAGATTTGCTTCGACAGGTAAGGAAACTGTTCAGCAGTTCTCATTATTTTGGTTCATTGAATGTGTAGCCAAGAAACTAGAAAACATTGCACTAATAATATTTTGCCCAAGTGGTACATAATTGTAAGAATAAATTGTGGGTCCATTCATATTTAGTAATCCAAGTTCATTAATTTTGTTTTTAGTTGGCTTTAGTGGAAAAACTACCTGCATCCTATTTATGTTCTTGGTTGTATATTATACTATGATAACTAATCATTGCTTAAAAACTAATGTTTGGACTTTGGATGGGAGATTTTGGAGAAGGTATTTTAAAAGGTATTTTTTTACATTTTAATGTATTAGAATGGTCTCCTTGCCCACCCTGCTTCTAGTGGTAAAATGATTGACTGTAAATGTAATGAAATGGTAAGTACCTAAATAAAAAAGTGATAAAATGCCCTGCTTGGAATAAGTGATTGGATCCCTGATTAAGAATAGACCAGTACAGAAAGAATGATGTATGACAGCACTTTGTGGCAGCTCCCATTTATTTAACATGTCTAATTAAAATTGGAGACCTTTCAGGATTGCTAGTCACATTGGAGACTTTGAAAACATGTAGGACAGTGGTGGCGACCCTATGGCACGCGTGCCAGAGGTGGCACTCAGAGCCCTCTCTGTGGACACACACGCCATGCCCCGGAGATGGCAACCATCCCTCTTCAACTAGCTGCTCACTAACTCACTGAGATCCCACGTAGCCGGATGATCCCGGCATGACTGGTTTCCCTCCCCCCTTCCCCCCCATCCCATCCTCCTGGGCTCGCATGCTTTCCTTTTCCCGGGCATGACCCACTGCATCGCCTCCTCAGATGTCGGCCGGCCATCCAGCTCAGAGGTGGCTTCTCTGAATTGCTGGCAGCCGGATGCGGCCCCCATGGTGTCAGGCAGCAGCCACCCCAGCCCCTGCCCTGCCTCGCCTCACCCTGCAGCACGAGTCTCCTGCCCACCGCCCCACCTGCCAGAGACCCCCGGGATCTCCCCCAATCCTGCCCAGCCCCCACAGGCATCCCTCCCCACAAGCAACATCGAGGTGACCACGTCTACCTTAGCCACATCCACCCAGTCTGCCATGACCATCACAGCCACGCCCACCCAGTGGGCCACGCCCACCTGGCACCTGGTGATAAATAAGTGGGTTTTGGGTTGCAGTTTGGGCACTCAGTCTCTAAAAGGTTTGCCATCAATGATGTAGGAGATACTGTCACAAAGTAGATCATGATGAAGTACAGGTAGTCCTCAACTTACAACCATCTGTTTAGTGATCAGTCAAATAGCACTGAAAAAAGTGGTTTATGACTGATCCTCATACTTGCACCCTTGCAGCATTGTGTCATATGATCAAAATTTGGGCACTTGGCAACTGGAATGTATTTATGACAATTGCAGAATTCTGGGATCAGGTGATCATCATTTGTGACTTTCCCAGCAAGCTTCTCATAAGCAAAATCAGTGGGGATTCACTGGATTCACTTCATGATCATGTGATTCACTGATTCACTGCAGTAATTTGCTTAAAAACCATGGCAAACAAAAATCATAGAATTGAACATGACTCACTTAACTGCCTTGCTCAATAAGAGAAATTCTGGTCCCAATTGTCATTATAAGTCAAGGATTACCTGTATTGTATTTTGCAGATTGATGGCTATTGGGGAATAATCCTTTCAAAACACCAATTTATAAGTACAGCTAGTTCCTCGACTTATGATCACAAATGAGCCCAGAATTTATGTTGCTAAGTGAGAAATTTGTTAGGTGAGTTTTGTCCAATTTTATGACCTTTCTTGCCACATTTGTTAAGTGAATCACTGCAGTTGTTAAGTTAGAAACACAGTTGTTAAATGAATCTGACTTCCCCATTGACTTTGCTTGTCAGAAGGTCGCAAAAGATGGTCACATGACTCCAGGATACTCCAACTGTCATAAATATGAATCAATTGTCAAGCATCTGAATGTAAATCTTGTGACCATGGGGATGCTGCAACAGTCTTAAGTGTGGAAGATGTTTATAAGTCACTTTTGTGGTGCTGTAACTTCAAGCGTCACTAAATGAACTGTTGTAAGTTGAAGACTACATGTATCTTCTCTAACTCTTTGCTCTCTAACATGCATACAGGAAGCTGCCTATTCCTTGACTAGAAGACCTCCAAGGTCCCTTACAACCTCATTATTTTATGTAATATGATTATCTTTGCTGTTTTTCTGGTCAAGTGGGTGCAGCCTACCCAGTTTTTTAAGAAAGCTTCTGGGGCCCAGGATCATCATAATATTAGAGAGTGCTTTGTTTTGCAGCATGCTACTGTTCCAAATGGTTAAACGGTGTATATGTGAAGGTGGGGGAAGAGATCTAGAGGTGTCAAGGAAAGTATCTAACAGAGAAAAGTGGTTCTCTTTTACTGTTGTGTGGATATTGAGTATATGATTTGCTTCTATCTCTAAAGGGGCAGTTACTCGGATATTAAGATGGATAGATATATCAACTGACAAACTGTTTAATAAAATCACCTAAAATTTACTGGGATGACAACCGACTCTACTGTGGCAGGGGAATATAAGAAATAGAATCATTTACGATCTTAATGGGCTAAAATCCAATTCAAAGAAAAATGAATTTAGCATGGAGAAGCATGTTGGTATTGAATAATTCAAATAAGTGGATTTGTATTTTTTTTCCACTACTTTTCTGAATATACCGAGATCTGCCAGCTGAGAAAGTCTTCTGTTTGAATGTTTCCCAAGTTGTTTAAAGAAAACTACATTCTCAGCTTTGGATGCCTCCCCTTTTACTCTGTTATATGGGGTAGATAATGCTCACAAAGTGACTATAGGGATTATATCAATATAAAGTGTTTTGAAGACTTAAAACCCTCCAAACCTGTTGCATTAAATGCTGTATTTTCTTAGTAATCCTGGTATTAGTTGTTAAATTTCATTTCTTTGCCTTTGCTGTCTGTAGACTTATA
The DNA here is from genome assembly GCF_016545835.1 of Crotalus tigris. Taxonomy (NCBI): domain Eukaryota; kingdom Metazoa; phylum Chordata; class Lepidosauria; order Squamata; family Viperidae; genus Crotalus; species Crotalus tigris. Next base: position 832,505 of record NW_024100541.1, on the reverse strand, counting down.
TGAAGACTTACATGAAGCCTTCCAGGAGGACAAGTTTTATATGTAACCTGCCAAGAGCGTGTGGGATTGAAAGGGCTAGAAATAAATGAAATTCAGGTTAGTGGTGAGGAAGCAGAAGGTGTGCATGGACCACTTCCAAGAGGAGGGTCAAGTGTTTTTTGTAAGTACACATTTCATCTGATGCTTGGACTCTTAACTGTTCAATCCACAAACCCCTTGGGTGGGAGGTTACAAATGCAATAGGATTTTAACCCCTTTAGCCGCATTACCTGTGATTTTAGGATTGGATAAGAAAGAGGTAATCTGTGTCTTTGAGCTAGGTAATTAAATCAAAGGAGTTAGCCTTATACGGTTGAGCAAAAACAATGTAAAACTTGTGGATTCTTAATGCCAAAGAAATTCAGTGTTACCACTGGACTTAACCTGTATTTCTGGACTACTGTATAACAGCTACTAAAGTTGAGTTTAATTGTGTGGTCAGAAACAACTTCTTTGAGAAAAAGACCATCACTATTTTTAATTGACACTCTCAGTTCTAGAAATTAAAATGGGGAGAGAAATATTTATTGGATATTAATGCTAGGTTCACAAATCAAGATTTGTTTTAATCATGGTGTTCAAGGAGATATAAAAGCTGGATTTACACCTTAAGTCATAAATTGTGATTTACTGGCCATGTTGTCTAGGTTCATGTTAAAATGATAATTGGCATGTTAGTTAAGTGAGATCTCTGAATCCAATCTAATGACCTAAAATTTATTGAAGCTGCAACGGGTTGTAATTTTTGATTGGCAACAGGTTGAATTCTATGAGTTGCAATGAATACGGGAATAAGATTCAATCAAAATAGAATAAGAGAGAGATTCCAACAATATAAAAGTATCCATTCTTTGATTCAGTTGGAAAATAGGTATTGGGCAATATAATTTTAGCAACGTGTTTTATTTTGAAATGCACAACATTGCCAGATGGAAAATTGTTATAACTGAATGCCATCGATCTTGAATAACTTTGTAATATAGTCCTATCCTAAAAATAGAGCTTAGAGTCTGCAGTAAGCCTGTTTAATGTTAATTGGAATTACTTCCAGGTTCAATTAGGATTGGACTGTCTTTTGCACGCCAGGGAGTAGGCTTTTAATGGTTATTTCTATTCTCTTCACGGCTATAGTGCAAAGGATGGTATATATAATCTTTAACTACTAAATGCAACTTGCTTCCTAGTGAAATGGATTTGCTTTTGCCTCCAAGAAACTCTGGAAGGAGAGAAGCATTCAACTTCTTCTCCAGCTCTTTTGGGTATTTGAGATGTGTTTGAATGTTAGTAGCTCAGGTTGGTAGTTGGGCTGTTGGTTTGATCTCCAAACTTGGCAATTTAGCTGCAAACATTTCATCTCCATTTGGGAGGACATCTTCAGTGTGCTTTGAATTGAATCTTTTGGGTGTGCTTAGCTTGGGATTTGGCGGTCTGATCTTTCAGGGTGACTTACTCCTGAGTAAATGCTCACAAGGCCATGTGGTCTGGGCTGATTTATAATCTCTGCAAGCCTTTGGGAGTTGATATTATACCCACGATTGGCACATCACTAACTGGAAACCACTGAGGAAAAGGCCAAAGTCTGAGGGGAAATGTGACCTTTTGAAAACCTCTTGAGGCTTCCTGAGGCGATTCCACCCCCAAGAGGAAAGCTGATTTGAGGATGACCTCCTCGTACTTTGAAACAAATCCGAGTGTCCAAAATTAGACGATATTTCTATTATTTTTTTTTTTAAAAAGAAATGCCGATTACAATTACGGGGGCAGTTAGGGAATTCCCGCTTCTCGGGCTGCCTGGAGAGGCCTTTCTGCCCTTTCCCCACCAGAGAGCACGCTCCGTTTCAAAGCTACAGCGAGGGGGGCAGGGGGTGGGGTGGAAGGGTTGAGGGACCAGCCCCGGCCTTTACCCTCTCCTCCATCTTCCCAGCGCTCAAAAGAGGCTCAAGCGCGGTTTCCCCCCCCCACTTTTTTTTTTTTAATAATCCCCCTCAGCCGCTTGAGGCGAGCGGGCCGTCCCATTCTCAACGTCAGCGGGGGCGCCCGCCTCTCGCGGCCCCCCGGCCTTACGCTGCGCCCGCGCGCGCCCACCGCCTCGCGCCGCCGGGAAGGCAGAGGAGAGGCGGGAGTGCGCGCGCCCCCTGTTTCCCCCCACAACTCGGCTTGTCCGGCTCTCCTCGCTTCTCTCTCTCTCTCTCCCTCCCCCCTGTTGGCGACGATGGTACGGCCCGAGGGTTAGCGGAAGCCCGGCCGCTGAGGCGCTGCCATGTTGAGCCGCCTCCGCCTCCTTCGCCGCCGCCGCAGCAGCAGAGGCAGCCGCCGCTTGTGCTTTGTTGTCGGCTCCATGTAGCTGGGGGCCCGGGGGAGGGAGGCGGGGAGGGGGGCGGGCGGGGGAGAGCGCGGCCCAGGGCGAGCCAGCCAGCCAGCCAGCCAGGCAGGAAGAGCGAGTGCGGCGAGGAGCCGCCGCCGCCACCACCAGGACCAGGCCACCGGGCCTGAGGAGAAACCATTTATATAGAGCGGCGAGAAGACATTTATTTTTTACCCCCCCTCCTTCTACGAACGGCTCCTCCTCCTTCTCCTCTTCTTCCCCCCCTCCTTTCTCCCGGCCGCAAAACCATGGAGGCCAATTGGACCGCGTTCCTTTTTCAGGTGAGGGGGAGAACAACGCCCGATCGTTAAATATATATATTTTTTTCGGTTTGTTTTCCGCTCCTTAGAACAACATCAACACCAACCGATCACCGCCCCCCCCCAGACGGCCAACGCGCCCCCCCTCCCCGTTTAGGCCTCGCCACAGGAGGAATTCGGCCGGCTGGGCTCTCGGCAGCGGCACCCTCGCTTTTCTCTACCGCCCCCCCCCCGCCCTCAGCGCAGACGAGGGGGGGGGAATAGCGGGAGGAGGAAGAGGAGGAGAATCTGGTTGCGCTCGCCAGCGCAGTGGGAGGCCAACGGGAGCGCGTTTTCTCCCTCTTTTTCTCCCCCTCCCTCTGTCCGCCCCCCCCATAAATAGCTGCTTTCCTCAGCCCCGGCGGGAGGAGCCCCCCCCCGCGCGCAGCCTTCGCACGCGCGCAAAACTAAAGAGCGCCCTCCTTTCCCCGTTTAATTCCCCCCCCCCGGAGGGGGGTAGCAGAAAAGAGGGGAATGCTAAGCCGTATGATTGGGAAAGGGGGCTGTGTGTGTGTGTGCGCGGGGGGGGGGTTATTTTTCTACTTTTTTAAGCTTTGCTCCGAATAGTGTTGGCCGTTCCCCGCCAAACTATTTCCCCGGGGTTTTTTGTTCGTTTGTTTCGTTTGGTGTTCAAGAAAAAAGGATAATGCTCTCATTGTGGTTGGGATTATGGGGTGCAAGGTTTTGGATACTTCTCGCTTTGGACCAGTCCTGTCCTTGTTGCATTTTTTTTTTTAAACAAGGGGGGGGGGAAAGATCTGTTTCTTTCTCCTCTGGGCTTTCATTTTTGTTTAAAGATTGCAACTAAATCTCTCTATGGGGTTTACATCCCTGCTCTCTCCATCCCCTACCATTTTTTCTGTATCTTTTTCTTCACTCCAGTTCTTTAGAGCGATTTCATTCAATTGCCACTGTGTGAGGTTTTCTTCCTACTCTTTACTCAGAAATTTTGCTGCATTCCTTGTTTCTTCTGTCTCTATTCATGGGTGGTGGTGGTGGTTAACGAATAGATTGCAGTATTACTTTCCTGCTCCTACATCCATTCTGTTTTCTTCTTCCCTCTCAACCTTTCATTGAAATACTCAAATTATTTTCTTATCCCATGTACTGCAAAATGGGATTCTGTGCCTACTTTGCTTGCTTGAGTCTCTCTCCATCTTGTGTTTTCAAGCAGCTTCCAGTACTTCAGCAGCTTTATCATTGTCTTTTCTTGTTTCTCTGGGATTCCTGATTCCCTCCCTTGCGTACACTGTGAGATTCTCTATCCATTTTGCTTCAGTCTCCAGTAATGTTTGCTTTGAATTATTTTCTTGTTATCAGATGCTTCTATTACCTCATATTAATGCATCACCCCCTTTTTTTCTTTCTCTTAACTTTTACGGTTTACTTTGCATGTTTCCTTATTTTTTAATTGCAGTTTTCTCATCATTGGTATCATCAGCACTTCCATTAGCTTTTAAGGTGCCACATGAGCTTGTAGGGGGTGATCTGTATTAGACTTGGTCAGTCTGGAATTAATTTCTGGCTGCTACATTTTCTACCTTCTGCACATAATGTTACCCTTGATTGTCACTTTTTAAATGTGTTCTTGGTGGTTTATTTTCTTTTCATCATCTTTGTTCTTGAGAGTGATGGGTTCTTTAATTTTGTATGCCGTATTCTACTTTTGTCTCCATTGCTACCTCCTGTTTTCTTCCATTTTTGAAGTGCACTACTTATCTCTACGCATGACAAATTTAGACTCTTCCACTGCTTACAACTTGGTCCTCCAATTTTTTTCTGCTATGTTCTCTGCTTTTGTACTTTGCCCCCCCCCCTTATTTCTGAAGCTCCTCCTAGGATGTCATTGTCACCATTACTTTCTTTTGATCCCCACAGTGTTGTATTTCATTCCATCTGCCTTTTAATTTTGCTATTTTTCTTTTTCCTTCATTCTCATCTCCTACAGATGATCATTTACCACTTTCTGCCTTGCAGTTCTAGCTTTACTACTTTGTTTTCCTTTCCCCTTTTTATAAACATGTATCAAGATGCTTCATTGTATCTTCTTATCCTTTCTTTTTAAAAAACAGTCACTTTATCTATTCAGTTGTCTTTTGTTCTGCTCTCCTGTATTATCCTCTTTAGCCTTTAACCTATTTTTCCTCTCTGCTAATCTGCGACATTAAAGCATTTGTTTTCCTGTTTCTTTTTGCTGCAACTATGGGAAATGCTACATGTCTATTTTAAATTATTTTATGTGATTGTCTACTTGATAACTTGATAACATCTTAAACTTAAGAACAGATATTAATATTCAGAGGCAGTCAGTTTAGGAAATATAGCTTGTTATTCCTTAGGTACAGATTATATTATAGTCTGCTCTGACAATTCAGAGAAATGACGCTGTTTACTGAAACTGAATTAAAATTAATATTGGGACAAGTGATTTTATGATGGTGGAGATGATGGATAGGGTAGTTTGGAAAGAAAATATATTCAGCTTTTTTTGCTTGAGCTAAAAAAAAAACACTTGCTCAAGAGAAAATTCCAGAGATTGTTCTCATCAAATTTGGACTTACTAAGTGATAAAGCATGTCTTCAAGTTAAGCTGTGATTTCTTTAAAAAAGGACTGTTAAAAACTATTAAGGATTCTAGAAAATAATGCACTAAAATGATGGCACATAGCTTGCAAGTTGAGTCATTTGGAAGCATCAATCTTCTCTAAGGAATGCTGTATACCAGATTACTTTGTCTTTAAATCTACAAGCCAGATGAGAACCTAGGTTATAATACATTTTCCTTTTTTAGCTTGAAACTGTATACTAATTACAATGCTTCTTTCTTTCCCCGAAAGTAAAATAATACCCTACAAATTATGAGTTTGCGTCATTTGCCCTCTTAGTTTTCTGTTCTTTTTAAAATGCAAAGCATGACTCCAGTTTAAAAACATGAATTGGAGGAATAAATCTGAGGTGAATGCATTGCAGTCTTTCTTTTCTAAAAGCAAAAGTCTTCCAAGTACAAGATGAGTCATTTGCTTAGGTGCCCAGTCTCTGGAAACAGGCTTAGAACATGATCTTGAAAACAAAATTTGTTTGATCCTGTAACTCACACAAAGGTTGTGTGTCTTAACTACATACAGTAGGTACGAAGTGTTCTATTATTAACAATTATAAAATATCTATAGTTCAGTTAAAAATATTATTTGGTAATTCTAAAGTTTGTTAATCTCTATAGAGAATATTGCGTTAAGTTAAGAAGTTATGGCCTTCCTCTCTGAATCCTTGTGGAATCTTTTTTTTAAAATAACCACCTAATTGACAGAATGTGGATTGTGGTAAGCTACAGTGGTGCTTTTCTGGAAAATATTGACAATCCTTGTTTTGGAAAGCTGTAATTAATAGAAATGTTGCATTTTTTTCATTCTCCACTTTTAGTAAATAGGTAATAATTTTAGAATCAGTTCTTAAAAGTCATCTTCAGATCATTGAATTTAAAATTACAAACTATGATTGTTATGCCTCCTTATACTTAATATGGTTTTGGTAATTAAAAATATATATTTCTGGCTTATATCAGAATTAACATGTGTTTTAAAACGGTCTTTAAGTTGCCTAGAAAGTTCAGGCTGCATGTTAATAAAGACATCATGCATCTAATAGCTCATTCAAGGTATGATTCAGTGATGCTAATTAGCAACTCGAACATCAAAGTACAATGCAAAAACTTTGCCTCTAGCTACAGAAGTTTGTAGTACCAAATTTTTCCACCCTAGGTCATGAAACAGAATTTTGTTTTATTATAAAAATCCCATTCATAAAATAGAAATCCAAGAAGTATTGAATATATATATATAAGATATACCAAATAAACCACGCTTTTTCATTTAGATCCTTGGTTTGGCTCTACAGGAGAAGGCAGGACACAAAGGAATATTTATTTAAAAATAACTTTAAACATATTAAATGCTTTTGTTGTATGTGCCTTCATTTACAAATTAATTCTTAAGATCCCCTTATAGGGCATAACAAAGGGCACAAGATTTCTAGAATTGGTTACATGTTAACAATTTTCCATTTTAGGAAGCAAGAGCTGTCCAAATAGAGCCTGTCTACCATAGACAAAATAAGGTGGCGACTTCAGGCAATAGAGTTGTAGTACATGAATGGCAACAACTTTACTTTTATTGTAATTTTTTCGTTTCATGTGCAAAATAATTTATCCAGTTCTTAGCATACTGAATGTATTGGAGTAAAAGGGTGGCATCGTTTACTGTGACTCAAACAAACTAATCAGCAACACAGTCAATTTGGTGTTGGGTCAGTGTGCATAAGACCTTTATAATGGAAGGTATCAATATGAGACGACATTAGTAAAGATTTGAGACAAACATGCAACACATAAAAGAGCCTACAAATTATGGCTGCTTGAACCTTGGCCAGAGGATTTGGTCTTTTACAGAATTGCACTCTTCTGTCTTCAGATTCTGTATCCTATGCTCTTAGGTCAGGAATCGGCTGCTGGAGAACTTGGGCTAGAACTGTATCTCAAGTTATTTTTCAGCTGCACAGAGAAACAAAACTGGTTTTTTGCTGTCTAGACCAGAGGTCCCCAACCTTTTGGGCACCAGAGACCGGTTCTGTGGAGAGAGGTTTTCTGCAGACCGGAGGGTGGGTGGTTTTGTGTGCTGCCGGCATCTCGCGGATGGGGCTTTGCTTGTTTATGCGGCCTGGTTGCTGGCATGCCACAGCCCAGTACTGGTCCACAGCCCAGGTGTTGGGGACCCCTGGTCTAGACTGATCGGAATTGGGCGTCGCTGAAAGAAAGTGGAATGGATTCTGCCCTGCCACAATATATTCCGTAAATTTTCTTCAGATGCCCTTCAGATATATGGTGTTCAGCTTCCAATATATATACCAAATATAGTAAAGTGGTATACAGTCCTAGTTTACTTTTCAGCATTGTATTTGGTTGTATTTGTTTCATTGCTCAAAAAGCTAGTTGTGGAATCATTTAGGTGAAATCCTGATGGAAAGTGGAATCTTGTGTTGGGGTCATTCTCTGGTCATCATTCTCCATTCATGCTATCAAATATGCTTGTTTTTTGAAATGGAAGCTATGTTTGTAGACCTTGTTATTTTTCTTAGGCAACAATGATCTGTGCAGCGAGAATAGATTTGGGAACTCAGCATAGAGCCTATTCTGAAAGCTACTTGCACTTAAAGAATAAAACAGCTGCAGGCATCTCTCCCATCTCCAGTAAGTGATTAATTTTTACAGAACTGTAAAGTTAGTTAATATATAGCAACAATAGCCAAATTAAAAACATCTGGTCATATTTTTATCCCAATTTTTCAGATTGGAATACAGGGAAATTATCTTTGCATAGACCAGGGGTAGGCAACTTTGGCTCTTTTATGACTCGTGGACTTCAGCTCCCAGAATTCCTGAGCCAACCAAGCTGGTTCAGGAATTCTGGGAGTTGAAGTCCACGAGTCATAAAAGAGCCAAGGTTGCCTACCCCTGGCATAGACAAACCTGTTTTCAGCTGTCCCAGGTCCTGGCTAGAAATGCTTTCTCATTTCCACATCTCTGTTCTCATGTACAAATGCAGTAGACAAAGACAGAAGACTAGTCAGCAAAGCTGAAGAGCAAAATCACTCAATTGCCATTTCCTGTCTTATGTAGTATGGGTAATAGATTGTGGAAGCTTGGCAAATCACGTTATGGATCACCAGCTGTTCTTTTCCTGCCTAAAAAGTACGAGCTATTTGACTTAGATCAGACTATTCAAGTGGAAAAAATCCTGTTGAAATGCAACTCATGAGAGGGTTGCACGTTGTAGACTGGGGCTGGGATCCAAAGAACTCTAAGTAGCTTGGGGGTGGAGCATTCAATCAGTTTTTGTCAGACAAAAGCCTTCTGTGTTTCATGATAAACTGCTTTTGAAATGGAGTGTTTCAAAACTAACTTGTGATGATGCATATAGTGTAAAACTTTGTGAGAGCTTTAGCCTGTTTTTCTGCATTAAGCATACAGTACTGTAACTTTTTAACTTCAAGGAAGCCTATAAGCTATTTCCAGCTGTAAACATTTTTGAAAATCTTCGTGGATACTTGTTTTTGGTGATATCGTTATTGTTGCTCTTAGATGTGGATTTATAGAATAGAAAGTTATCTAATCATTGGTAGTGGTGGTGTACAAAGAATGGTTCTTCGGAAATGTTATTTTAAAAGAACTCTTTCTACTAAAGTATTTTCAGTGTTGTCAAGTCAAATCTATTTCAACCACTACTGTAAGGGGTGAATAAATCCTGATTCAGAATAAGAACAGTTCTGCCTATGACAAATTCTGTTTAAGCTTAAGTAAGGAAAAGCAATATTTTTTTATCTTTTTATCCCAATTTTTCAGGGACTAACCTATAACAAAGGAAATTTGATGATGTCAATTGAATTAATAGATCAAACTAAGTTCATTTCTTTAGGTAGCAGTTCATTTGGAGTATTTAAAAACTTGAATTAAGGAAAGTTCTAGGATCTAAGGCCAGTACTGTACAGATAGTCTTTGACTTACAATAGTTTATTTAGTGGCCGAAGTTACAATGGCACTGAAAAAAGTGACTTACAACCATTTTTCACACTTACGACCATTGCATCACCCCAGTGGTCATGTGATCAAAATTCAGATGCTTGGCAACTGACTCATATTTATGATGGTTGCAGTGTCCCTGAGTCATGTGATCACCTTTTGTGACTTTCTGACAAGCAAAGTCAATGGGGAAAATGGATTCACTTAACAGCTGTGTTACTAACTTAACAACTGTGATGGTTCACTTAGTAGCTGTGGCAACAAAGGTCGTAAAATGGGGTTAAACTCACTGAACAACCATCTTGCTTAGCAACAGAAATTTTGGTCTCAGTTGTGGTCGTAAGTTGAGGACTATCTGTAGTCTGTAGAAGAAAATCAAGATGCACCTAAACTGTTCATTGCTGAGTAATGGCACGCTCTGTATGGTTTATTCTGAGTCATCTTGCACTCTGGCATGTTTAACAGTTGTGTAGCAATTGGAGTGGCAGTGCTCATACAGCACCTCTCTGCAGTTCCTTTAATGCAGTGCATTTTTGTTGCATTGCAAAGCTGTCTGTTGCAGTTGCAGCACTGCCCTGAGAAAATAAGTGTTTGGTTTAAGGAGTTGCAGACAGGAGCTAAGTACCACATACTCCATAGTATATTTTGTCTTTGAAACTAAGTATTTCGAACTAAGAAAATTTCATGGAGATTCTATCCTGTCCTGTAAGATCAAATCTATTTATATTGCTTTCTCAATGTTCTGTTTAATATAGATGACTTTTTAAAGGTATATGGCATAAGGGGAAGGGAAACTCTGCTTGAAAACTGAAATTATTCTTAAGAGAGTATAGATTTAAAAGTACCTATGCTTCTGTGAAAATTGTCCCTCTTGTTCCTATTCTCTCTGTTTGAACTCTACATTTTTAATATGGTAATAGAAACATTCAAAATACATTGAATGTTTCCACAATATATATCTGCTGTATATCTCGGGTGGTAGGACCCTCTATAAAATAAGTTACTGGACCATACTTCATTCTGTAACTCGGTTGTGTCTGTTCCCAAACATAGTGATAAGATCTCCAGGCTTCAAACTCTGCTTAGTTTTAGAAATCAATATTTTGGAATTATGAGCTAATTTCCTTCTGTTTTTTTTAAGCAATAGTTGACCAAAAAGAATAATTCTTATTTTTACCTGTTTTCAATTGCTTGAAATGTCATAATCATTCTGTTACACTGTATTGTTTCAGAAAATGTGAACTTCAAATTCATATTCTGTAGATTTCTTTCCAGCAGAGATAATCCATTTGCAAGTAACCAAATCAACTAGATCCTTGCTTAGCTAGCTGTGATTACAACCAGATTGTTTCATGGCTTTGTTTCAGAAGCTAAAGCCTATCATTGTGCTATTCTTTCCTGTGTATTCGCAATCTAATAAAGTGTACTGAGTATTCATAATCATTTTTGTAACTTGTAGTTAACCAAATAGTCTGTCATTAAGATAGAGATCATGTAATATGTTGAATATCATGAAATACACCCAGTCATTACCTCAAAAATTGCTCCCCTCAGGGAATCAAAAGATGGGTTGCTGTAATGAGCACCTTACCACATCCCTTTGTGATGAGCGCCTGTGTTTGGAAAATAAAATGGCTTATTGGGGAAATCACTGCGGGTAAAATTATGTAACTGTAGTATCAACGAAGGTTCTTTGGCTGAGGATTGGTTTTTATTTTATATAATAATAATGATAAGGGAGATTCCTCCATGGTTTTGTTTATAAGTGAAAATTGTTAATTTTTGAGTTGTCAAGAATGTAATTTATAAATGCTCCTCATTTATGAAAGCAGATGTTAGTTTTCAGAGTGTATTACTGCAAAAACTCCAATTACCTGGGAAATTTTTAGTTTTCCCATTCAGAAGTTCAGTATATAATAGGTATGAAATAAGCTTATTAAGAATGTCTATGCCTCTTCCCCCACAAGGTGCAGATTTTTACCACAACTCATTGCTTCCAACTAAATAGAAAGAAAAATTGTACTGGGATGAGTATACTTGGGTTAAGACAGTGTTTCCCAAACTTGACAATTTTAAGGCATGAGGACTTCAACTGCCAGAATTCCACAGCCAGCAACGCTGGCTGTGGAATTCTGGGAGTTGAAGTCCACATGCCTTAAAATTGTCAAGTTTGGGAAACACTGGGTTAAGACATAAGGTAAGAATAACATACGCCTGGAAGGTTCAGTTTTGAAGTCCCTGGGTATGACCACCCAGCTGCTTTCCAGGACCTTCAAAATAGCTTTTAAACACATTTTATTAAAAAAAAAAAATTGTGGTACGGATTCCTATCAAGTAACAAATACTGTAATATAATCCTCAAAATAGGTTTATTAGAATGTTTTTTAAAAAATATTATTTTTCCAAAATCTAGGGAGGAGAATTAAAAATCTAGCTTTGCCTCTACCTATGTAGCAAGGTTCTGCCATGTTCAGCCTTCTCAAAAACATCATGTTGCCCTCAGATCAATAATTGCTTACCTAACTACATAAAATTTGTCGAAATTTTGATGAAGCAGAAAGAATTTCTAAATTTTATGGGGAAGATATGTTTGAGAGGAAGTGAAAAATGTGTAGTACTACCCATAACTTGATATGTTTATAAACATATGTTTGGTGTTGAAATACAATAATTATAAGTGTTTATTGACTGAACTTGCTTTAAAGTAATTTAATTAGAGCTGCTGAACTCTAGCAACAGATTTTTATTTTTGCTTCGCTAAGGAGAAGCAGGCAGTCAAAAAAGTTAACATTGAAGACAAAAGAACCCAGCTGTGGTAAAACAAAGAAGGCTATGTATTCTAAACTTTGTATCCCCAACAAGTACAAAAAGCACTGATTTTTCAGAAGATGAGAAAAAAATTCAGGAGTCAAAATTCAGAATACAGATTTTGTCTAAGCAGTCTCATTTTCTGACTCTAAAGTACTGTCATTGCAAGCAGTTTCTACTTTATTGATGATTTGACTCTTTGAGACAAGTTTCTCTACCATTTCATGTGTTAATTTTGGTATAAATTCTAAAAACATAGTTCACATTTTATCAATTTTCTACATTATTTAAAATGAAATCATTAGCAAGTGAGTCATATTTTTTCTTTCTTTGGTACCGTATATTCCGGCGTATAAGGTGACCCGGCGTATAAGACGACCCCCGACTTTGGCGCCGAGTCGCATGCCTAGAAAGTCGTCTTATACGCCGGAAACTACCATTATTTCCGGCGTATAAGACGACTCAGCGTATAAGACGACCCCCGACTTCAGCGCCAATTTCAATGCTTTCAAAAGTCATCTTATACGCCAGAAAGTACGGTATTTTGTGAGAAGAAATCAGATCATGAGATTTTTCCTCTTGGACTTTTATATTTCTGGCCTACATTGTTGATGGTCAACAATGAATTCTAACTGTTTTGAGTGTAGGAGTTGTGGAACACCAGAATATCTTGGCATTCATAACATTTAGCAAATGTCATATATTTAATGTCATATATCTAATGGCAGAAAGTGAAGAGGAACTAAAGAGCCTCTTGTTGCGGGTAAAGAAGGAGAGTGCAAAAGCTGGCTTGAAACTCAACATTAAGAAAACCAAAATCATGGCATCTGTCCCTCTCAATTCCTGGCAAATAGATGGGGAAGAAATGGAGGTAGTGACAGATTTTATTTTTCTGGGCTCCAAGATCACCTCAGATGGGGACTGCAGCAAAGAAATTAAAAGACGCTTGCTCCTGGGGAGGAAAGCTATGGCAAATCTAGACAGCATTCTAAAAAGCAGAGACATCACCCTGCCAACAAAAGTACGTATAGTCCAGGCCATGGTTTTCCCAGTTGCAATGTATGGCTGTGAAAGTTGGATCATAAGAAAGGCTGAGCGCAAAAGAATTGAGGCCTTTGAACTATGGTGCTGGAGAAGACTCCTGCGAGTCCCTTGGACTGCAAGGCGTTCAAACCGGTCAGTCCTAGAAGAGATCAAACCTGACTGCTCTTTAGAAGGCCAGATCCTGAAGTTGAAACTCAAGTACTTTGTCCACCTAATGCAGTGCTTCTCAATTATTTTCTGTCATGCCCCCCTAGGAAGAAGAAAACATTTCGCGCCCCCCGCGCGACTGTAAAATTTTTTTTTCTGTACAGAGGACCGATTTCCGGGTCTAAAAGTCACACGGGCAGGTTTGGCCAATCAGGATAGAGCATCATGTCTATCCAATCGGGTCCTTTGCATGTGTCACATGCGTTGGTCATGTCCTCCGCGTCGGGCTGCCGCTTGCGAGTGAGTCGGATGATCCGATCTAGAAATCCAATATGACAGTATTTGCCGAGGTCAAACGAGCCCCCCTTTCCGGAGCCTCGCGCCCCCCCTGGGGGGCGCGCCCCACTATTTGAGAAGCACTGACCTAATGAGAAGGAAGGACTCACTGGAGAAGGGCCTAATGCTGGGAAAGATGGAGGGCAAGAGAAGAAGGGGACGACAGAGAATGAGGTGGCTGGATGGAGTCACTGAAGCAGTAGGTGTGAACTTAAATGGACTCCAGAAGATGGTAGAGGACAGGAAGACCTGGAGGAACGTTGTCCATGGGGTCGCGATGGGTCGGACATGATTTCGCAATTAACAACAACAACAACAACAACAACATATATTTAAAAAAACTCATTTTAGATTTCCCTGTAATCCATATTCACTACATAGTTCTGTTGGGTATGAAGCAATTTGTCTTCATTAAATCTGTGGAAAACAGGCTTTTGAAAAGTTATATTCACATTTTTCCTAAAAATAGAAAAGGTTGGATTCTGCTGAAGGTTCCATACACATTTGCATTACTCAGGTGACCCTGAGAACACAGGTAAACCTCCAAATGGCCTCAAAGAATCTCTAAAACAGTGGTTCTCAACCTTTTTAATGCCACGACCCCAACCGGTCGTAAGTCAAGGACTAACCAACTGGTCGTAAGTCGAGGACTTTCCCTGCCCAGGAGCACCGCACATGCGTGGTGCCACCCCCTGCGCTGGCCGAGGCGTAACTGGCAAGCGGCAGAGACCAGCCCAAGGGAGGTAAGGCACCCGCCGGGCCCCACGCGTGCCAGCAACCCTCCCTGCGCCCGCCGGCCTCCCACCTCCCACCCCTGGCCCTCTTTTACTTACATTTTTAGTAGTTGCTCAGCAGAGAGGGGTGGAAACTTCCAGACAGCTCGCCTTCACTGCAGACAACTTGCAGCACCGTTTGCAGATTGGGACTTTTGGCGGCTCAGCAGGGCAGAGACAGCCTGGACAATTCCTATTAGCTTTTGAAAGCCAATAGAATTAGACTCTATTCAAGAGAGTCTATTCTATTGGCTTTCAAAAGCCAATAGAATAAAAGGGAGTAGCACAGCCAAGGAAAAGGGGGAAAAAAATGGCGGACTGTGTTGTTTGGCGACCCCTGTGAAATGGTTGTTCGACCCCAAATGGGGTCCCGACCCACAGGTTGAGAACCACTGCTCTAAAAGAAGGCAAATGACCAGCTGTCTGCAAGGAATATAAATCCTTCCATTCTCCACCATCCAGTCAGAGCTGAAGAAGCAGCTTGGTTTTCAAAGAAAAACAAAGAAGTCCAGTTACCTCCTGAAAAGGCCCCTTTGGGTTGGATTCTGCTAGACTTCCCAAGGGAAATAATTTTATAAAAGGGTGTGCACAAACTGTTGGCTATCTGTACTAAAGGTTGTATATATTAGAACAAGTTTCATTTGTTAAACGGTATTCATAATTGAAATAAATCTGAAAGCACATTAGCTGAGCTTGAAGATGTGTACATCTTCAAGCTCAGATTTTCAGAAAATGTGGCTCTGGTAAATTGTGGCATTTAAAGAGTTGCTTGGTGATTCTGCTGAGTGCTGTTTTTATTTATTTTTGATAAGTTGGGTTCTGGAAGGAGGGAATGTGTCCTTCATGATCCTACTATTTCTTTCTGTGGCTTTTGACACAGCCAGCTCTAGTGTCTTACAGGACTGCCTACAGGGGGTAGGGAAATAGATTCTTGTCTTGCACTGGTTCTATTCTCTCCTTAGTGGGTGGTTTCAGTATGTGAAAGAAAAGGGATGAGAGGTCAGCTGAGTGGTCCTAATTTTGGGGATGCTGCAGGAATCAGTTCGCTACTCCTTGCTTTTTAACAAGAAGCTACTGGGTGAAATCATCCGGCAATTCAAGGTATGATAACATCAGTATACTTGTGATACTCAACAGTATGTTGTTATCCTAAACCAGGGGTAGGCAACTTTGGCTCTTTTATGACTCTTGGACTTCAACTCCCAGAATTCCTCAGCCAGCCATGCTGAGGGGAAGGGAGAGATTTCCAAGCTGAGCCATGCTGGCTCAGGAATTCTGAGAGTTGAAGTCCACGAGTCATAAAAGAGGCAAGGTTGCCTACCCCTGTCCTAAGCTATAAGGCAGATGCTGTCATGATGGTGCCTGGAAGTTAGGAAAGGTTGAAGTTGATTGTGGGTAAGATAGGTTTGTTTATCCATCGGGGTTCTCTGTTGCTGCAATTCAGGGGTCCTTCTGGACTTATGGTTTCTGATTCATCAAGTGGAGTTGTTGCCAGAGAAGCCTGTATCTAGGTTCATCTAATGTGCCAACTGGGCAAGAGGATCTGGCCACAACAGTTCACACTTTCATCACTACCCACCTTGACTATTACAAGGCACTTTTCATGAGGCTGTCTTTAAAGAGTACCGTACTTGGAAAGTTCTGCTAGCCCAGAATACAGCAGTCCTCATGTTTACTGGTGCTCACTACTATTAGCGGTAATTTTGTGGGTCCTGCATTGGCTACTGAATAATTTTCTAGGTACAATTCAAGGTGCTGATATTGTTCTATCAAGCCTTTATGATCTACCACCTGATTACTTCAGCTCCAAAGAGAAAACTGGGAAGAAACATTTTGTAATCCTACCTTTCCAAGAGATTGGTGGGGTTGAGATTAGTGACACTGCTTTTCTGTGGCAACACTGGAGCTTTGGAAAAACATCCCAGGGGAGGACAGGCAGGCCATCTCCTTGTTGGCTTTCTGGAAACTTAAAAATTGAGTTGTTTCAGAAGCCCTGCCTGCTTTTTGTGTTATTTTTTTGTTTCTGATCTTGTTATTGCTATCATTATTTTGATTGCATTTAACCTCACCATGAATATTTTAACTTTGGTTCATGTAGCCTGAAGGCTACCGAAAATTGTTTGATTGTGATGGGGTAGATGATGGATGGATGGGGTAGAGGATGGATGGGTGGGTGGATGGATGGATCGAGTGGAGCGCTAATATCTCCAAAAGTGTACTCTCACCATTTTTGGTTTCTAGTTAGAAACTTTTTAAAAACAAAGGTGTAATTTGTATGGTAAACATTTGAATGTAAGAATTTTAGCAGTTAAGTGCCTTCAGTTTCTTTTAAAGTCAGCGTTATGTGTTGAGTCTTTATTAGTAGATTGCTAAGTTGTGTATGGGGGGTTTTTGCTGATCAACTGCACGTTGCATCCCTCACTTCTGAAAGTGTGCATGTTTGGTTTCAGGCACACGAAGCATCGCATCACCAGCAGCAAGCAGCACAAAATAGTTTGCTGCCTCTCCTGAGCTCAGCTGTTGAACCTCCTGACCAGAAGCCCATTTTACCTTTGCCGATAACACAGAAACCTCAACCCCCACCTGAAACACTAAAAGATGCCATTGTTGGCATTAAAAAGGAGAAGCCGAAAACCTCCTTTGTATGTACGTACTGCAGCAAGGCCTTCAGGGACAGCTACCATTTGCGGCGCCATGAATCCTGTCATACTGGGATAAAGCTGGTGTCACGGCCAAAGAAAGCCCCTGCTACAATGGTGCCCCTAATCTCCACCATTGCAGGGGACAACAGCCGGACATCGCTGGTTTCCACCATTGCAGGCATCTTATCAACAGTCACAACGTCTTCCTCTGCTACCAACCCGAGCAGTAGTGCCGGGGCCACAGCCATGCCAGGGACACAGACTGTGAAGAAGCCCAGCAAGCCCGTCAAAAAGAACCATGCCTGTGAGATGTGCGGCAAGGCCTTCCGGGATGTCTATCACCTAAACAGACACAAGCTGTCCCACTCGGATGAGAAGCCTTTTGAGTGCCCAATTTGCAATCAGCGCTTCAAAAGGAAGGACCGCATGACCTATCACGTGAGGTCTCATGAGGGTGGCATCACCAAACCTTACACCTGTGGTGTTTGTGGAAAAGGCTTTTCGAGGTACCATGTAGAAAATCCCAGGCGAGCTCAAGTATTGGATTTTCATTCTGCGTTCGCGATGGGTGGGAGGATGGGAGGAATTGGGATAGGAAAGTAAGAGGCAGGGATGGGATGGAGCTGGGGAAGAGGGACACCCGGAGAAGTATCTTTGAATTTAAATCTGCAGTCAGCCTTTGCTAATGGTGGGAAATAACTGCTTGTTTAAAATCCAGAATTAATTAGCCAGCCGTTGGCCTGTAGTGAAGGCATAGGCATTTTTTTTTAGCACCTTTGTAAGTATTACTATGTAAGGCATTAATTTAGCAGTATTGTGGAATCACACAGCTTCCATCTTGCTTAGATAATCTCCCATTTTAAATGGCTAATGGACCTTAAGATAATTTTTATCAATTTGGATTTTTCTGGGGAGATATACAATAATTACAGGAAACTCACTTGGGTAGCTGAGGCTTTGTGATATGAAGATTTTCTCAGAAAAATTGAGATCATAGTTTTGTGTATTTAGGAAATTTCTCTTGTGAAGGAGGTTGGATTGAATAATTGATTAATTCTGTGTTTGTGTAACAATTAGTTTTCTTGTGCCTTTACTTTTCTTCTTTTTCCACAGACCTGATCACTTAAGTTGTCACGTCAAACATGTTCACTCCACAGAGAGACCCTTCAAATGCCAAGTAAGAATTTTTTATTGATCTGTAGTGCTTAGCTTATTAAGACACTCAAGTGGGCTCTAGTAGAATCTGAAGTTAGACATCATTAGATGAAATGGAAGGTTCAGAGCCAAGTATTAAAATTAACCCCCATTAAGACCTTTGGACAGCACATAACTAAACTCTAAAAGGTAAAGAGGTTGGACCTGGTTAATATGGACAGGCACCAGCAGGAAATACCAGAATCATAGGCAACTGTGGAAAGCCAATAAAAGTCCTGAAAGAAAGATGGTGTCAAATGCTTCTGCTGATAAGGAAATTACAGTAGATGAGCTTGATTCAGAAGACTATCCATTGAAAAATACATTAGAAGTTAATAAAGCTCTCAGCCTGGTCAATATGCCCATAAACATGGTTAAGTAAGAATCAGAAAGAGTTACTTGGGAATAAGTTGAAAAAGTTATGGGAGCAGAGGAAGTCACACTTGAGCAAAAATTAGTCATGAGAAAAAACTAACTTGGACTGATACTTATTAGGCCAACTGAAGCTTTACAAAATAATTGCAAGCTTTAGAGTTTTCAAAAAACTCTTCATTAGTAAGTTATTAAAATACAACAAACCCTCCCCCCAAAGAATGATGGTAAATGTGGTAGATTCCATTCCAAAATGGAGTGAAAGAACCTCCAAAGTTTGCAAATTGGGTTATGTCAGGCCACATCCTTCCAGAATTATTGGTGCTCCATCCTGGAAGTTTTCAAGAAGAGATTGGACATCCGTTTGTCTGGGATGGTGTAAGGTCTCCTGCCTTGAGCTAGGGGTTGAACTAGAAGAACTCCAAGGCCTATGATTCTGTGCATCAAGAAAAAGAAATACGCAGGGAATTGATTACTCCCTATTCTTGGAAATACAAAATCTGGGTGATAATGTCAGGACTATTTTTATCCTATCCAGTACGCATATATTTTGGTTATAATAATGGAAGTTGTCTTATCAGCACATTTTGAAAGGCACCAGATTGGGGAAAGCTGAAGCACAAGAATGATTAATACACAAAGTAAAATGCAGCATTAACAAGTATCTAAAATCTGCTGTTGTTGCATTACAGTATATAGAGTATTTGTGAATAATGAGCTATAGTAATGACATCTAAAATAACTAAGTAAAGAATAAAGTCTTCATATAGAAATAGAACTCTGTGGGTACACAGTAAGCCTGTGCCACATTGAGGAATACCGCCTTCCTTGCAGCCACTGCTACACTTCATTCAGTGGGGTCCCAGGAGAAGGGCCTCAAAGCTTCACACAAAAGAGGATGAACACAGTTTCTCTTTATAGTTTGCGATGAGGAAAGCTGGTGGCATATAGGGATGTGCCGTGGAAGACGTTCTATGTTCCTAACTGTTTCAAACCCATGCATGTTCCAGTGAAAACTTGAAACAGGGTTTTGTTTTTATTTAACTTTAGAATAGGCCACCCATTCCCAAAGCTTCTGAACAACTAACAATCAGAAACATTGCCTCCAGTTAAAAACAACCCTCCCCCAAAGCTATGTAAACCTACATATAATACAAATGAAAATAATGACAGTAGCAGAAGTTTCAGAAAAATACAAAGTCTTTCGATGAAGTTTCATTTCAAATACCATACTGTGGCTGCTACCAAATACTTTCAGGAGCTTTTGCATCAGGCCAAACAATTCTGGACTTAACAGTAACAAACTATTTTAGTTATGGAGTCTTACTAGGACCTAAAGAAGAGTTCATAACTATTGACTGGAGGCCAGAATTGTTTTCAGGTGACTGTACAGCAGGGGTGGGCAACCAGTGGCCCTTAAAGTTTCCCCTTCAATGCCTGAGGGCTAGTACACTTTCCAGCAATTTTGAAGGCAAAAATGCACAAAGGGAGTGTAGGGTGAGCTTTAAAATAATCTAACATTGAGTTTAAAAAGCAAATCCCTCTAAGCCTGGGAACAGGATAAACCCAGGGCCTTTCTACCCATCTTACTTTACCACCTGATCCACTGTGGCTTCTCTTTTAAAAAATAAAGTGTTTTCTGCTTACCAAAAGATTGCCCATCTTTGTTGGTTTGTTATTTTCCCTTTGTTCGGCTTGTCCCTTTGCCTCTAATGTCAGACTGCATTTGTTTAGGCAGGCTAGTATTTTTTAATGTGGGCTAATAATGTGCAAAGTTTTTTTGTTGTTTCTCTGTTTCTCTTCTGTTTAGCTTTATCATTGTGTTTCTAAGCTGGTTCCTAATGACTCATTATGGCCATTAAATGATTTGACTCATTTTGGCCATTAAATGATTTGATTTAAAAGAAAGTATGATTCATACTTTTCAATCTGTTTTTGACTTTTTTAAAATGTAACTGAATAATGGAAAAAAAATCATGTCCATGGCCATTATCAGGAGATTGTTATGGGAGATTATCTTGATCTGCTAGGATATATAAAAACACTGTGTCAACCTGATTAGTGTAGTTGTCTTTGCTTTAAGGAATGAAGGTTACCTTTATACTTGAGTAATATTCAGCTCTTACACATAGTTTGTTTAATCCCAACATCTAGAAATATACTGCTGTGTCTTAGTATGGTCAATTTAACTTTATCTGGCTATATGTGCATTGAAGGTAGTCAAAATAGTTTAAATAGTATTGCTAATGGCTCTTCATCCGGGCCTTAGGTAAGGACAGTTGACATCCCTTTTCTCCCACTCCCTTGTTCCCATCTGGGTTTGTTTTCTCTGCCATCTTTATTTTCTGTTTCTTGTACTGTTACTTATTTTTAAATGTTTTTAACAATTTGTAAATCACCCAGAGTTGCTGTGATACATCAGTTTGTAATAATTATTATTTGCAGTATGAGAGTTAAAGCATTTTTGCCTTTATTTTAATTCAGTTAGCTTCATGAAATGTTATAGACCAGTACTTCCAGATAGAAAACTTTGTTCTGCTAAGAGCACTTAATCATGATTCTTCCTGGCCCTCTATACCAGTGATGGCAAACCTTTTAGAGACTGAGTGCCCAAAAACTGCACCCCCACTCTTGTCCTCGCTCCGCCGTGCCCACTGGGCCACGCACCATCTCCACGGCCCACCACAGATCACCCAGGTAGCCCAGCAATGCCATGATGGCCACGCCCTCCGCCTGTGCCCTGCATCATCTGTGCACAACGGGGCGCAAGGGCGGAGTCTTGTCCATGCTGCCAGGCTACCATGTCCTTGGCTGCGCTGCTTCATGTGGGCCATGCCCGGGGGTGACTCTCCTCCGGGGGGCTGCTGGTGAGGAAGGGGCTGTGGGAGGAGGTGGGGCTGGGGCGATAGTGCGTGTGCCCACAGAGAGGGCTCAGAGTGCCACCTGTGGCACACGTGCCATAGGTTTGCCACCACTGCTCTATACTTATGCAAAATATCTTTTCTGTGTACTACTACAGTCCAAATTTAGGTTTACTAGTTTATTGTTTGTAAAAGTTGTATGAAGTGAGGCATTATTATAGTGGGAGCAATATACCTACTTGTTTAATTATGTCATATTCATGTACTTTTTGGGGTGCATAGGATGGAGAATTTTGAACAGAATCACATAAAATTTCTCTGCAGAGATTTCTTGTGGGGAATTCAAGGTATTTATCAGTTAACTATTAAAGTTATAGTGTTCAGTAAATGAGTATTCTGCTTTAGACCTTTTTCTTTCTGTGTAGACCTGCACAGCTGCCTTTGCTACCAAAGACAGGCTGCGGACTCACATGGTGCGCCACGAAGGAAAAGTGTCATGTAATATCTGTGGTAAACTTCTGAGTGCAGCATATATTACCAGCCACTTAAAGACCCATGGGCAGAGCCAAAGCATCAATTGTAATACCTGTAAACAAGGCATCAATAAAAGTAAGTGGCTACCTTTTAAAAAAGACTTTATTTTGCCCACTAATGTAGTGCATACAATTGTTGAGAGAAAAAAAACTTGATGATTTAGATCATATAAGATGGGATTGGTATCTTATAGATTAGATCTGTGAAAATGGGAATTTATGTTGCTGGGAGAGGTTTTTGGAAACTTTTTTTTTTCCTGTTAGAAGAAACAGTCTGAAAACTGCCAGGTTTAAAACTTTGATTGCAGTGTCTCTCCAAAGACTTTGAAATCTGGGTAAGGATTGGTTTCAGTAGTCTTGGCTGCCTCTGTGTTTTTGGCATGCTAGGTGACTAAACAATTACTTGGAAAATTACTGAAGGCAAAATCTTCAGCTGGCAAAAAATGCCGAGTCATGTCAAACAGCAGGAAATTTGTAAAGAGTTCAATCGGTGAAGATCTGGAGATTACTAGTGACTCTGTCAGCCCAATAATTCACTTTGGTTCCTGTCTGAAGCCTTCCATTTCCTTCCATCCCTAAACTAGAAGCCCAAATGTGATCATAGTACAGGTAGTCCTTGACTTACAACCATTTATTTAATAATGATTTGAAGTTACAGTAACCTTAGAAAAAAGTGTTATGACTGTTGCACCTGTCCCTCAGTCACGTGAATACCATTTGGGTGCTTGGCAACTGGCTCACATTTACGATGGTTGCAGTGATCACAGCTTCCCATATGGCTTCTGACAAAAAAAACAAAAAAACAGAAAAGCCAGATTTGCTTAAGGACCACATGATTTTCTGAATGACCACATGGTTGTAAATTTGGATCCAGTCATATAATGACTTGCTTAATGACCACATCAATTAACAACCAAAATTCATATCCCAACTGTGGTCATAAGTTGAGAACTACCTGTATAAGCAAACAAAATAGCAAGCTCACCAGTGGTGGCAAACAAAATAGGAAGATCTATGGATGCATTTACCATGGATTCCTCTAAGAGTAGATTAGGGTTACACTCAAAATTTGCAGAACTCTAGCCTGTGTTTGTAAACAGTTAACTAGGTTGTGTTACCAGGTTGTGTAATGATTTTGCTTAATGTATAGGCAGGAATTCTATGAAGGTTAGTTTTTTCTCTGTTACAATGAGTTCTGGTTGCTGAATGCAATAGAATGAGACAGGAAAGAGATAGGCAGTACAATAGTCTGTGTACCTAAAGGAACATAGTTTTTTTTAGCAGTTCTGCAATTACAAGTATGGCACAGGAATCCACTTACAATAGAATATTCTTTCTTGTGTGCCAACTTTTTTCCAGTTATAGACATCTGCCATCTGTTGCCAAAGTCTTGTGTACAAGACTTGTCTGCCAGCTGTGTCATCCCCTTCTTGTGCTCATGCAGATCACCTTTGATGAAAGCATCTGTGTAAATGGATCTTTTTTGGCTCATAATTTTCTCTGGTCCCTATTTCCATGGTTGCCCAATCATAGATGAAATAATATAAATTTATGCTAAAGAAAAATGTGACTGTGTTTAAATATTAAATCATGGGAATCTATGTAATGTTTCAAAAGTTTGTGTGCCATTCCTATCTAAGTTTTTCAGATCTTGGTTTATTCAGAATATCTTTTGTTCCTGCAACAATCCAGGGAAGGTAAGTTAGACTAAATCAATTTGATGAGCTTCATGGCTCTGACAGGAATTTAATTCAGGCTCTCCATATCTAAAATATAAGTTGTTATCTATTACTCAAACTCAGTACAATAAATTATACAGAGCTGTTTCATTTACATTGCAGAATTTGGGTTTTTCAAGCAAGAAAATCTACATCTTCCTGCTTGTGAGTAGCCATGGTTTAAATTTGATATGTTTTAGTATGCTGATCAAAAAATGCTTGTTGCAAGATTGATAATTTGTAGTTTACTTTAAAGATTGATTGCATTCCATTTTCAATTGAATGATATTAAATATTGTATTAGCTGTTACAGTGGAAACTTCTTATTACTTCTCATTTATTTGTTGTAGTAACAACTGTGATCACTAAGGAAGAAACAACTACACACTCTTGTCCTCTGTGCACACACTCTATTTGTCTTAGGGCTATGTGCTTCATTTTGGCAAATCCATATTATAGAAATTTTGTAGTTCTAGTATACGATTGAATGAAGGCAAGCCGTTACTGGTAGTCCTCAACTTACAACAGTTCATTTAGCAACCATTCAAAATTACAATGCCATTGAAAAATCTTACTTACAACCAGTCCTCATATTTATGACCATCGCACCAACCCTACAGTCACCTGATTTAAATTCCAGCACTTGGCAATTGGCATGTACTTACTACAGTTGGGTCACGTGATCACCATTTGTGACCTTTCCAACTGGCTTCCGACAAAGACAGTGGGGGAAGCTGGATTTGATTAATAACCACACGACTCACTTAACAACTGCAATGATTTTTTAACAGCTATGGCAAAAAAAGATAATAAAATTGGGCATGTCTTAACAACTTTGCTTAACCATGGACATTCTGGTCCCAGTTGTGGTCTTAAGTCAAGAACTGCCTATGTCTCCCTTCTAATAGAAGTCATGTTAAAACTCTTCGTGGGTAGAAAGGGTTAAGCTACATTTGTCAAGGAAACACCAGCAGTAGATTTAATGATTTAGACATTTAAGAAGAGTTTCCCTTCTCTTCTTAAATGTGCTTAAAATGCAGTTGGTCTGATGTGGCTGAAACTAGGATGTGTCTCAGCAGATGGCAAAGTTACTCTGCCTTAAAAATTGTACAGTTTAGATAAAAGGCAAAGATATTAAAACTTTCTCTCAGCATACACAACAATACTAAAATATTTAAAACACCTCCTTTTATAGCTTGAGATGAATAAGATATTCATTATTCCATTTCTGTAGCTCCATTTAATTATTGGATTTTTCAATCATGACAGATTCTAAACTTTGTAGATTTGGTTGAAACTTCAGTAGGGATTGTATCTTAACAATTTCATTATGGTGGCAAACAAGCATCCAAAACCTTACTGTTCTTGTACTAAAGCAGGAGTGCCAAACTGCCGGCCATGGGCCGGATGCATCATAGCAAAACCACGCCCTCCCCATTGCCGGCAACGGCAAAAAAAAAGTTGCAATATGTTGCAACACGTCAGGTGATGTTGCGAGTTTGACACCCCTGTATCAAAGTAACAAAATCATTTGTTTTTTGTTTATTATGGGGAAAAAATAAGGAAATAGTAATACGGTGTTCAGAGTCTGTAAAATGTGTTTTTTAACTTCACGTGTTACCTTCTAATTGAGAAAATTCTAATTTGTGCCCATGTGTATTTTTGCATCTTTCTTAAAAAAATAATGTGACTGGAATAGCTTGTATGAATGAAGAGAGCAACAACCAGAAGCAGCAGCAGCAGCAGCAATCGCAGCAACAACATGTCACAAACTGGCCTGGAAAACAAGTTGAGACTTTGAGACTATGGGAAGAAGCAGTTAAAGCAAGAAAGAAAGGTAAAAATTGATGGCAGCAGATTGTTGGAGTTAATCGTGCACATGTATAAATGACTGGTATAGTGGGCAGGAAACATGGAGTAAATTCACACTCTGAAAATATGCAGGAGTAAGAGCTACTTGATAATCTAAGGTGATTATGAGGATGGGTCTGCTTGTCATAGATTCTTACTTCTTGATTATGTCAAGCAGTTGCTTTATCAAAGCCAGGCTAGGAGACTTGGGGCTTACCAGGTTGCCTATTGGTTGTTTATGTCAAAATTTTGATCTCTTGCCCTGTTTTCAAGTTGGGGGCATGATTTCTGAGAGGATCTGAGTTTTCTGTTACTTAATCGATTGTTTTGTGCATAACAGATACACAAAACCCTAGCTGTCATTTTAAGTTGCTCATTGGTGCTTCAGTCTGATACAGATAGGGCCACTTTACCACATTGGTTTCCAGACTTCCGTAGAGGAAATTCTCTACCACAGTGTTTCTCAACCTTGACAATTTTAAGGCATGTGGACTTCAACTCCCAGAATTCCACAGCCAGCAATGCTGGCTGTGGAATTCTGGGAGTTGAAGTCCACATGCCTTAAAATTGTCAAGGTTGAGAAACACTTTTATAATTCTTCATAAGGTGGAAAAATCCAGTTTTTCTAAAACACTTTAATTTGGCTAGAAAACGTCCAACCTCCATGATTCTTGACCTTGATGCCAATTGGCATTGCATCCTGTCTTCCAGTTTTATAAAGTTGCTTTAAATATTTATTCTTATTGTTTATTTTTACAAATACAATATGCTCTGGTTTTCCTTTATCATATTGACTTCTTTGGGTGGCATTTTGTTGTCTTTTTAGGGCCCATTCACTTTTAATTGTGTATAAACTAGTGAGACAGGAAGATATTCAATAGCAATTAGAATGTGAAAGAACTATAATTTCATATGGAATTGTGTATGTTTATTTGTTCTCTCTCTTATCAAGGAAAGGGAAAGAGTTATATGTGTTTTGATGGCTTACATAAAATAAATAAGCAGTTTTTGTTACTACAGCCATTTTTACCAAGGCATCTAATTCAGTGCTTAAAATAGCAGTTATCTTTATTGTATTGTGTTCAATCTATTTATACCACTTTTCATTGCAAAGAATCGCAAAGCAAGTGTAGTAGTATGTACCCAATGCCTACCATGCAAAATAGAGATTTGAAGCATTTTCCACCCTTTGAATGTGGTGCCTTGTTTTTATTTTTTTTATTTCTTTACAAGTCGATGGACTTACTGTTTTACCAGTCTTAATAAACTATACTGCTTTAGGAGTTGTATAGAAGGATATTACTGAGCTCAACATGTTTGTGTTAAATATGATGAGGAAATAGGAATTCAGAATGAACCATCTGGTTTTTCTTCCCCGCACAAGTAGTTCCATCCCTTGAAATTTAGAGTTTCGAAAAAGCCTACAATAAGAAACTTTTTATGAATAGATTTGAGTATATTCCTTGCTTAGTCTTCCCAGAATGCTTTGTAAAAATGTTGAGATTCCTTAGTATGCTGAATCCAGCCTCAGTGAATGAATTCCATCCGTGTGGCAATCTTTAGAGCATCCACAGACATGCAATCTTGCTCTTACCTTATGACTTATTTTTGCTGCACCTTTAAACTGAGAATGTAACTGGACCACAGTTACCACAGCCATCTCTTGAGCTCTGTGTCCTGGGTTTTTACAGTTCAAATCCAGTTTGCTTAAATATATACGATGCACCAGGCTGAATTGCAAGAGTTTCCATTCATTTTTCAAACTAGCTATAAATCTTAATTACTCTAAATGTGTGTTTTCATCCTATTGCTGATGCCTGTGATGAGTTTTAGTAGCTTGGTGCCTGTTTTATATAGAGCTCTCCATGCACAGAACAGCCGTTTTCAGGGAGCTGTTATTCGAGCACGAGGTAGAGCTGACCTACAGAATACTAAGCTCCCCAAGGAGCAGAGCATATCTTCAACTTAAAAAGGGGGGGGAATGTGGGGTCCTTGGTGCTCTCTGAGCTTGGTTGCTTTCTTGCAGACCCAAAGGTGCATTTTCAAGAGGCAACTGGACTTTCTTGTTTTTCTTTGAAGATGTTTCTCTTCTCATCCAAGAAGTTTCTTCAGCTCTGATTGAATGGTGGGGAATGGAACAGAGTCAGAGCTTCAGAGTCAGGGCTGAAGAAGCTTTTTGGATGAGAAGCAAAAGGCCTTCAAAGAAAAAGGAAGTCCAGTTGCCTCTTGAAAAGGTACCTTTGGGATAACCATGACCTGAATGACTGAGAATCTCCATAGACATCTTTCTTGCAGATGTTTAATTACTAAACTAGGTAACATCATCAGTGTTGGACTCTTAACTGAGCTCAGAAAGCACCAAGGACCCCACAGTTCAACCCTGAGCTACAAAAATTCTTTTTTAGGAGAAAAGTGGTGGTGGTGGAAGAGAGCCTGGGATCCTGCAGATGATTGGCAGTGATCATTCCTCAAGATAGATCTAAACCCAGCTATGTATGAGAAATGATCTCTAATGTAATTGCTGAATAAGCATTTGTGTAATTTCTGAAAATGAGAGACAGGTAATCACTGAAGGAATCCTAATGGAGGGTGCATGAATAGAGCAGGAGGGCAGTTGCAAAGCAGAAGGGGGCGTTACTAATTTTGGTGGATTCTGATTCTCTTGCGTGGAAAACTCAGCAGTCTTACCTGTTGAATTGACATTGCACCTTTTCTCCAGGAGATCAGGACAGCAAATACAGCACTCTATCCTCCAACCACCAACCTGTGGGGTATATCAGACTGAGAGATAAGAGCTGGTACAAAGTCACCTAGTGAGCTAACATAGTTATGGATGCCTTGGACAAGGCCCTAGTCCAGGGCTAGGCAACCTTGGCTCTTTTTTGACTCATGGACTTCAACTCCCAGAATTCCTGAGCCGGCATGGCTCAGCATGGAAACCTCTCAGCATGGCTGGCTCAGGAATTCTGGGAGTTGAAGTCCACGAGTCATAAAAGAGCCAAGGTTGCCTACCCCTGCCCTAGTCCAGCCACCTGATAGCTACACCACATAGCTGCACAGCAAGATGCAACAATTGTGTTACCTCTAAAAGTAGAACTGAATGGCTAAGGCAGAGACCCCAGTTGCAGCACGAACTGCTTGAAACCCAAGCAGTAAAACAAATTGCTGTCCTTGCTCTGGCTTCCTGGCACAGAAAGCAGACGTTTGGCCTCTTGAAACTCGTATATGTTACTGTTGTTGCTTTCCCTCTTGCTTTCAGATAAAAATCCAGAAGTTCCTTCAGCACGTCTTTTTCTCCTCATGTACAGTAATGTGAAATGAATTTTTGGGTCATGGTTTTGAGTTACCATATAGCGTATCATTGTATATGCTCAGTATTCTAAGGAACATGATGATCAGGACATTTAAATTTTCTCCTGCAGTAGATGGTAGATAGTGAAAAATAAAGCCTGCTTTGGCATTGTGAGATCAAAAAATAATTTCGATTTTGGAACAACCATTGGAAAGGCACTGCAGGTCAGGCTTGGAAGAACTATGGTATTGGTCTTCTCATATAATCAGGCTCATAGCATGCATAACCAATTCAGAACTTGGTTGCATGTACACTTGCTAAGCTCAGTTAATGTTTATTCTGAAAAATTCTGTGCGTGTATGTGTGTGTTCTGAACCCAGGCTGTTTGGCTAGCTGTTCATTCATTATTAAGCAAATTTAGAAAATGGGTTAATTTGATTTAGTTGGCTGTATGAATATAGCCTTTAAATCATGCTAGACCTAAACACCTGACACGGTGCCAGAATTTTAGAGCTGGACCTTTTAATTGTGCACATGCTCAAATACAATCTGTATAATGTTATGGGAAAGGGAAAACTAGAATTATGTATCATTGAATGGCTTAATTGCAACACCTTTCCTCCACCTCCCAATTTTGATTACAGAAAGTCAACAGACTCTGAGGCCAACTTCAGTCAAGCAAGGTAGGGTCAGATACATTTAATGTAGCTTATATTGTAAGGCTGGACTTTCAACTCCCCCCTTTGAAGTATTTTGGGTACAAGGTTGCAGTTTCCATACTAAACATAATAATTGCTTGGCACAAAGAGAAGCACCCAAGATCCTTCCCTTCCATTGCACCACCTGCATTGTGCAGTATTCTCTTGGTCTTTGTAAATACAGTCAGGTCCAGAAATATTGGGACATCGACACAATTTGAACATCTTTGGCTCTATACACCACCACAATGGAGTTGGAATGAAACAAACACAATGTGCTTTAACTGGAGACTGTCAGCTTTAATTTGAGGGTATGTACATCCAACTCAGGTGAACGGGGTAGGACTTACAGCAGTTTGCATATGTGCCTCCCACTTGTTAAGGGACCGAAGGTAATGTGACAGAATAATAATCATAAATCAAACTTTCCCTTCTTAATACTTGGTTGCAAATCCTTTGCAGTCAATCACAGCCTGAAGTCTGGAATGCATAGACATCACCAGACGCTGGGTTTCATCCCTGGTGATGCTCTGCCAGGCCTCTACTGCAACTGTCTTCAGTTCCTGCTTGTTCTTGGGGCATTTTCCCTTCAGTTTTGTCTTCAGCAAGTGAAATTTATGCTCAATGGGATTCAGGTCAGGTGATTGACTTGGCCATTTTACAATATTCCACTTCTGTCCCTTCACAAACTCTTTGGTTGCTTTTGCAGTATGCTTTGGGTCATTGTCCATCTGCACTGTGAAGCGCCGTCCAATGAGTTCTGCAGCATTTGGCTGAATGTGAGCAGATAATATTGCCCGAAACACTTCAGAATTCATCCTGCTGCTTTTGTCAGCAGTCACATCATCAATAAATACAAGAGAACCAGTTCCATTGGCAGCCATACATGCCCACGCCATGACACTACCACCACCATGCTTCACTGATGAGGTGGTATGCTCAGGATCATGAGCCGTTCCTTTCCTTCTCCATACTCTTCTCTTCCCATCACTCTGGTACAAGTTGATCTTGATCTCATCTGTCCATAGGATCTTATTCCAGAACTGTGAAGGCTTTTTAGATGTTGTTTTTGAGGCTCACCAATGGTTTACCTCTTGTGGTGAACCCTCTGTATTCACTCTGGTGAAGTCTTCTCTTGATTGTTGACTTTGACACACATACACCTACCTCCTGGAGAGTGTTTTTGATCTGGCCAACTATTGTGAAGGGTGTTTTCTTCACCAAGGAAAGAATTCTTTGGTCATCCACCGCAGTTGTTTTCCGTGGTCTCCCTGGTCTTTTGGTGTTGCTGAGCTCACCGGTGCGTTCCTTCTTTTTGAGAATGTTCCAAACAGTTGTTTTGGCCATGCCTAATATTCTTGCTATCTCTCTGATGGGTTTGTTTTGTTTCTTCAGCCTAATGATGGCTTGCTTCACTGATAGTGACAGCTCTTTGGATCTCATCTTGAGAGTTGACAGCAACAGATTCCAAATGCAAATAGCACACTTGAAATGAACTCTGGGCCTTTTATCTGCACATCGTAATTGGGGTAATGAGGGAATATCGCACACCTGGCCATGGAACAGCTGAGAAGCCAATTGTCCCATTACCTTTGGTCCCTTAACAAGTGGGAGGCACATATGCAAACTGCTGTAAGTCCTACCCCGTTCATCTGAGTTGGATGTACATACCCTCAAATTAAAGCTGACAGTCTCCAGTTAAAGCACATTGTGTTTGTTTCATTCCAACTCCATTGTGGTGGTGTATAGAGCCAAAGATGTTCAAATTGTGTCACTGTCCCAATATTTCTGGACCTGACTGTACGTCCTGCTTTCTTACATGCACTGGAGTCAACAGCCTAGACCTCTCATGAAAACCATGTTGTTGCCACCTGGTAAATATAATCTGATGTGCCCCAAATTGACATGAATGGCTTTATGTCTGTTTATTGGTTTAAGCTGAGATTCCCAATTGCCGCTGGTTTTCCTAATACCAGAAGTTATTTTCCAACTCCATGGGAACCTGAGTATTCTATTGATAGCCAGCAGGTGGTGCTGATATATAAAAATAGCTAACTTTATAGCTTTCCAGTTGTCTCTAGTTTGAATAGTCGCAGAGGTGCCCTTGGTGTGACAGTATGAGCCAAATTATTTTTGTTTCCAGAGGGGATCCATTCTTAATCGAGGCGAAAGCTTACCTGACTGGTGGGGTTTGATGCATTCATCTTATTGACTGGGGTTTTACAATAACTAAAATACTACACTGATTGAATGATTCCACAAGTTGTGGTTAAATTTATTTTAAAATGAAATAAACAGGTAATAGTGAAAACTAGCTTTGTGTATCGGTCCCTAATAATGACTTTTTAAAACCTTCACAGAATGTCAGTACAACTTTGAGAAGGCTATAGAGTACGTACCATTCGGTATGTACACTCTCTCTACTTACAATATTCCTCTTGAGAGGACTTTCTGCTAATACTGTGCTGCTTTAATGAACAAATGCCCCCCCCCTTTTTTTTATTACTAAAAATTGCCAGATGTCTTGAACACAGATGAATTGCATGACTGAAGATATTATAGGTTGTAGAATTAGTGTTTAATAATTGCATTTCAGAGTATTCTGCCTGAGAATATTTGTTACTGCATAATGAAATAAACTATTAAAGCACATAATATATCCATTGCTATTAAAGAAAAATGTTAAAGTTTGCCAGTTTACCAGAATATGTGAGATTCAGGCTTATTAACTTTCTGCAGGCCCTTAATTGCTGATAGGCTCCTTGCATTGTGATTTGTATGTTTTTGCTATTGTGGCATAAACTGTCAGCAAAATGGGCTAGAGTTGGAAAGGTCTAAAACAGTGGTTCTCAACCTGTGGGTCGGGACCCCATTTGGGGTCGAATGACCATTTCAGGGGGGTCGCCAAACAATGCAGTCCACCATTTTTCCCCCCTTTTCTTTAGCTGTGCTACTCCCTTTTACTCTATTGGCTTTTGAAAGCCAATAGAATAGACTCTCTTGAATAGAGTCTAATTCTATTGGCTTTCAAAAGCCAATAGGAATTGTCCGGGCTGTCTCTGCCCTGCTGAGCCCGCCAAAAGTCCCATTCTGCAAACGGTGCTGCACCAGTTGAGTAGTCCTCGACTTACGACCGGTTGAGTAGTCCTTGACTTATGACCGGTTGGGGGTCGCGGCATTAAAAAGGTTGAGAACCACTGGTCTAAAATGTCCAGTGGGAAAGGGGTTTGTAGATAAGAGAAGGCTGACTGGCATTGCAATAGCTTGCATCAAACTTTATTCTAAGGACTGTTCTGTTGGTGTTTCAGAATCTGCTCTGCTCTGTCCGTTTGTAAAGCAACAACTTTGGTGTCATCTCTTCTCTTGTTTTCTAGAAGCTGCCAACTTGTGCCAAACGTCCACTGCTGCCCCTACGCCTGTGACTCTCTCTACTCCCTTCAACATAACCTCCTCGGTGGCATCCGGGACGATCACCAACCCAGTCACTGTGGCTGCTGCAATGAATATGAGAAGCCCAGCCAATGTTTCGAGCGCAGTTAACATCTCCAGCCCAATGAGCTTAGGCCACCCTGTTACCATAACAAGCCCTTTGTCCATGACTTCTCCGTTAACACTCACTACACCTGTCAATTTACCAACTTCAGTCACTGCTCCAGTGAACATCGCACATCCAGTTACTATAACCTCGCCAATGAATCTCCCGACACCAATGACATTAGCTGGCCCTTTAAATATAGCCATGAGACCAGTGGAAAGCATGCCTTTCCTTCCCCAGGCATTGCCAACCTCTCCCCCCTGGTAAAAAAAAAAAAAAAATCTAGAGCAAAAACTTCATGCAGTATTAAAAAGAATAGAAAACAAGTCCTTAAGAGCAATTAACCTTCCTTTTTTAAGTTCATAGTAATGAAACCAGGCTAATTCATTTGATGCAAAAAAAAAAAAAATCATGCTCCAGTTTAAAGGGAAAAAATAACATAATCCCTGTTCAGTTGGCTGGCTGTTGACTTATTTCTGGCTCTTTTTCTTTCCTTTAAACTGGCAATGATGTTTGAAGATCAGATGAGAACTGAGCCCAGTTCCTAAACATTTTGAAAAGTTATCATTATTGGTAACGGGGGAAATTGTAAATGGAAAAAAAGGCCCTCTTTATCTAAACACTAGAAGGCTCCAAATATGGAGATTTCCACAACTACTGTGTGGAGATGAATCACTAACTGGCCAGCTCTGTGGCTCTCTGATTGAGAAAGTATTGTAGCGTTTTGTTTTGTTTTTAAAGTAAATACATTTCATGGTCCTATTTTTTAAAAAATGCATTTAAGTAATTATGCATTTTACCTTTTGGGAATATGATGATTTCAGGCAGAATTCCCTATGGGAAAAGTGATACCAACTCTGATATGCAAAGCATATGGTAACTTTTATCATTCTAACTTCTAAATAACAATAGGGATTATGACCTGGTATTTTGGAAATGTAAATAGTAAGTGACATATTACCCTAAGGGAATATAACCTTAATAGTCAGCATATTAAAAAAAAAAAAAGAACTGTTTCATGTTTGGCGAAGAACAGCTATGGCTGGTAGAATAGGATTTGAAATCTACGTGAATGCAGTCTCTAGTCGAAATCCAGCTGGGACTCTTTATTATGGAGAGCATAACAGCGAGCTTTGAAACATGGAAAAATGGCTTTAAGCTTGAAGACTGTGGAAGTGCTGGGTAGAACATGTGTCTGCTCTCACTCTCTCAAGCAGAACCTGCTGATGTGACAAGGGAGCAGGTGGTGTTCGCTGAAAGTTTTTTTGACTTATATTATAAAATGGTATACAGTTTTTATTCTAACCACTAACTAGTTAGGATGCCCCTTCAGGACAAGCCAAGAGAGTGCATCTTATTATTTTGTGTTTCATTTTTTTTTTTTTTTACCTTTTTTGTCCCCCCCCCCCCTTAATCAAGTGTTGTGCAGATTTCTTCAACTTTGTAAATATTTGCAGAAGAAGCAACAACCATCATTTGTACTTTTAGTTAATTGTGTTAACAAATAGTTATTGATTTGTGGAGGTTTTCCATTAACTGACCTATCCAGTGAAGGGAAGTCCTCTCCCCCCCCCCCCCGCCAAACAGTCCCATTAAAATACCCAAGAATACATCCTTTATTTTATCTGTACATAAAGTAGGATGGGAAATCTAGGGAAGCAATCTTTTAGGCTATCATGTCACAGTCATTTTTTAATCTTTGTTTTTAAAGACATACCCTATAGCCAAGACAGTATAAGAAATAATTGGAAGGGAAAAAACTGAGAGGCTTTTGCTCAGAGCAAGGATGCCAATCCAATCAATATTTTCATTTTTTTTTTAATGGGATGCTGGCAAGCCTGAGAGGGTGGAAGTCTACTGTTTTGTGTTTTATACCCATCGTGTCAGTGTAAAAGCAACATATTTCGTATTTCTGAGGCAAACGTCTGGGGGTTAGACTGATGTCCAGATTATGTGAAAATGGTTCTAGGGGCTTGGACTACATAGTAAAAATGGGGAAAAATAATAGAATTTAGTGTAAAATAATTTTATAAATGAACTTTTGTACCTTAGGACATCAAATTGTACAACTTTTGTATATATAAAAGCTTAGGAACTTCCTGTGTAGCAAAAAGAACACATTCCTACACTTTTAATGTATATGTTTGTTATAATGTCATGTAAACATACGCCCCATGTTTGTGCCTTTTAATTAGTTTGTCTCAATAAACAGAAATGTAGAGACTTTGTAGTTGAGTTGAGTGCATTACCATGTAGTCTTTAAATGGCTACCCTGCTTCTTGGTTGACTGTTAAAGCTTCCTACATTTTAAATCTGTTCCTAAAGAATATCTTAAGGATATATTTTGTCGGTGGAGGGCATAATTATTGTGTTAAATATGTATACTTTCTATCCCAATCCATAGAGAAAATGACTTGGAATGCAAATGACTTGGAACTACAATTTGTAAGTATGTACGTTGACTCTGCTATAATGGATCTGTTTGAGAACCTACAGCTTAAGGCACGAAGAAGTACTGCTGGTGAGAATACATTTAAGTACTTCATTTCAGGTCAAGTTTTAAAACAGTTTTATGTGATAACCAAGCCTTGCTTTTTAGCATTTTATATTTTGGGATGCTCTTTTCAACATTTATTACTATACATTGATTGTATCTATTTTTGACTACAGCTTATTTCCAAGGAAGATTGATAAATAGCTGAGTAAATCTTGACTATCTCTGCTTCAAAGCCAGTTTGAAATAAGAATAAAAATTATTAACGCTAAGCCAGGCATGTCAAACTATTGGCCTGCAGGCCGGATGCGTCACACCGAAACCACGCCCACCCCATTGCCAGAAATGGGGAAAAAGTCACGATACATCACGCAACGTCACATGACATAGCAAGTTTGACATGCCTGCGCTAAGCAAATAGTGAAACACCTGAGCTTTTCTTAATTGCATCTTTTAAATAAAAACTGAATGAAAACTCAAAAAGGGCAGGTTTGAAACTCATGGAATTGGATCTTATGAGGATACAGATGCAAAAGAGAAATGACTGATTAGCAAATTAGCAAAAAGAATTCAGAGTAATGGAAATGGATCATGTTGTTGTTAGTTGCGACCGACCCATCGCGACCCCATGGACAATGTTCCTCCAGGTCTTCCTGTCCTCTACCATCTTCTGGAGTCCGTTTAAGTTCACGCCTACTGCTTCAGTGACTCCATCCAGCCATCTTATTCTCTGTCGTCCCATTCTTCTATTGCCCTCAATCTTTCCCAGCATTAGGCCCTTCTCCAGTGAGTCCTTCCTTCTCATTAGGTGGCCGAAGTACTTGAGTTTCAACTTCAGGATCTGACCTTCCAAAGAGCAGTTGGGGTTGATCTCTTCTAACACTGACCGGTTTGAATGCCTTGCAGTCCAGAGGACTCGCAGGAGTCTTCTCCAGCACCATAATTCAAAGGCCTCAATTCTTTGGCACTCGTCTTTCTTATGGTCCAATTTTCACAGCCATATATTGCAACTGAGAAAACCATGGCCTGGACTATACGCACTTTAGTTGGCTGGGTGATGTCTGCTTTTTAGTATGCTGTCTAGATTTGCCATAGCTTTCCTCCCCAGGAATGGATCACAAGCTAAAATAATTGATGTGAGTGGCCCTTAAAATCTGAAGGAAGTACTACAGGCATTTCTCAGCAAAGAGTCATATTCTACTGTTGGGAAATATCCCATTATTTTTGTTTAAAACCTCAGAATAACAGGGGTCTGTGTTTTTTTTAATCCTTAACAAATATTTAATTTCTGAAATTGTTCTTTTTTTTTTCAGTCCACAATGAACAGAGCAAGCCTGTGCTTGCTGGTGCTGAATTAAAATTGATTATCCAGTAGCCTTTATATTGCTTCAAAAAGTTATCTGAGGAATACATTCTTATTGAAGAGGGACTTTTCTTTTGACTGCTTGCCATACATATACATTCTGCAATTAATTAGGACAGTGTTTCTGAACCTTATGCTGGCTGGGGATTTCTGGGAGTTGTAGTTCACATGTTTTAAAGTTGCTGAGATTGGGAAACACTGATTTGGGGGCTTCAGTGTTCGCCAGAAGAAGATTTTCTTTGATGCTTTCTCCAACCGTTGGGAGTTTTATTCCTAGAAGATTACCTAATGACTTAATTCTTATTTAGATATCCATGGCATTTAGGTGTCTATTATTTAAAGATTTGTTATAGCTTTCCATGATTTTTTTTTTCAGAATTGCAGCCAGGAGGCAATAAATGCAATTCCTCTCATGACTTCATTATTTACTACTTCATTGGGCAAGGTTGCAAACCTCCCAAAACTGATGAGTAAGGACTAAGCATGCTAAAATAAAAATTGTAACGGATGAAAAAGGATGCATTATCCTCCAACCTTTCTTGATTGACGGACAAGCATTAAGATTGTTAGCCTGGCCTTATTTACAGATTGATCTAATTGTAAATTAATTGTAAATCTAATTGTAAACATTGGATGGAAACTAAAGGAGAAAAGCGACCTAGAACGAAGGAGAAATTTCCTAATGGCGAAAACAATTATTCAGTGGAACGGCTTGCCTCTGGAAATTGTGGGTGCTCCATCACTGGAGGTTTTCAAGAAGAGACTGAACAATCATTTATCTGAAATGGTATAGAGCAGGGGTAGGCAATCTTGGCTGAGGGGAAAGAGAGAGGTTTCCATGCTGAGCCGTGCTGGCTCAGGAATTTTGGGAGTTGAAGTACACGAGTCATAAAAAAGCCAAGGTTGCCTATCCCTGGGATAGAGTCTCTGCTTGAGCAGGGGGTTGGACTAGAAGACCTCCAAGGTCCCTTCCAACTCTTGTTATTCTGTTACCTGTCCAGAGTGAAAAACCTAGTTACTGAATTAACTCCCATTTTGGGACTCACACCTACAAATGGCTTGAATAATAAGGTAAGATATGCAGATGATACCACTCTAAGATATGCAGATGATACCACTCTAAGATATGCAGATGATACCATTCTAATGGCAGAAAGTGAAGAGGAACTAAAGAGCCTCTTGATGTGGCCTTTGAACTATGGTGCTGGAGAAGACTCCTGCGAGTCCCTTGGACTGCAAGGCATTCAAATCGGTCAATGTTAGAAGAGATCAACCCTGACTGCTCTTTAGAAGGTCAGATCCTGAAGTTGAAACTCAAAATACTTTGGTCACCTAATGAGAAGGAAGGACTCACTGGAGAAGGGCCTAATGCTGGGAAAGATGGAGGGCAATAGAAGAAGGGGACGACAGAGAATGAGGTGGCTGGATGGAGTCACTGAAGCAGTAGGCGTGAGCTTAAATGGACTCCAGAAGATGGTAGAGGACAGGAAGGCCTGGAGGAACATTGTCCGTGGGGTCGCGATGGGTCGGACACGACTTCGCAATTAACAAGATAAACAGCCCCCTTCCTCACAGACTGGTTCAACACTGGTCAAATTTAGATGTTCACTGAATAGCATCCGCTGCCCTGGTTGTACCACTTCCAGTTATACTTGGGAGTAAATCATACGAACAAGTCAGGCAGATTTTATAATGCATGCATGTTAAGAAACTAGAGAGAATTAAATACTCTCTTCTTCAAAATGGCTCAA
Organism: Crotalus tigris; assembly: GCF_016545835.1. Classification (NCBI taxonomy): domain Eukaryota; kingdom Metazoa; phylum Chordata; class Lepidosauria; order Squamata; family Viperidae; genus Crotalus; species Crotalus tigris. The sequence continues at coordinate 793,819 of NW_024100541.1, read as the reverse complement.
ACAATGACGGGTGTGTCATTGAAAGGAGTGGTTGCTTTTCCAGTTACACTAAGGATGCTGCAGAAACTCCAAAAAAGGGAATCTGCCTACCTGTCATGATGATCTTGAATCAAATGGCAGACCCGAAATGCCAAGTGTAGTGAATTTGCTTGATAAAGATGAGCAGATCAATCATGGAGTGCCAGGCCTTAACTTCAGGATTAGAATCCTGTACTTTCTGCATGCCAAGAGCCTTGTCCATTGGGAGAATTATTTCTACAGGTACTCCTCAACTTAATGACTGAAATTGAGCTAGGAATTAAGAGTCATAAGTCACGATGGTTAAATGGGTCACCATGTGACTACTGGATTTTATGACCTTTTTTTGCATTATATCTTATTAAGCGAACCTTTTTTACTCAGTGGGAGTTTTTTGTTGGAAACCAGAAATAAATGCCAAAAACTGCTAAAATAAATAAAAAAAAACCACCAAAAATTGTGGGCACATGACCATGGGACACTGCTTTGTTGCGAAGTCGTGTCTGACCCATCGCAACCCCATGGACAACGTTCCTCCAGGCCTTCCTGTCCTCTACCATCTTCTGGAGCCCATTTAAGCTCACGCCTACTGCTTCGATGATTCCATCCAGCCACTTCATTCACTGCAAAGGGTTGTAAATGCGAGCTTGTTGTCAAGCACCCATAATGCATCCATGTGACTTCAAGGGGGGGGCATTACTGAGACCCTGGAAATGCATCATAAGTAGCTCTGTTGAGGTCTGTCATAACTGAATGGTCGCTAAGCAAAGGCTACCCGCATGGCTACGAAATGCAAAACGAATCCAGTCTTTTTTTCTCAAATCTTATTTTTCATTGAGCACAGGTGGTAAACCAATGCAGAATTGGCCTGAGAATATTGGGATAAATGAACCTTTGGTATAATGTAATGACATGTTTATATCTTAACCGATTTCCTTAGATTCCATTTTTTTTAATCCTGCAGAGGCCATCAAACAATATTGTGGCTTTATTCAATCCTATTCTTTGGGTTCTTGCAACACAATAAAGCATAAATTAACCTCACAAACTGAGTTCACACAGAAAGCTATACTACTGTTTGGGCCTTGGCCTGTAAGGCAATAAATCTTTGCATGAACACCGGTTAGGCACCATTAATGAAGCATATGATGAAAACATTCTTGCCCTGAGTGGCTATTTAATGCTTGTAGGATGTGTTTGCACAACCTGTTCTGGACTGACCTATTGTATAATTTCAGCTAATTGGTAAAGCAATCATGGCTTGGTGCTTTAATTTATGCAGGTCATTGTGTGGTAAGAAACCTGGGTGTCTTTTGAGCTTTGCTATCAATATCATTCAAGGAATCCACTCCCTCAACAATTCTTCCTCAGCAGTCGTGAAATCACACTTGCTCACCCATGAGAAGAAAAACTGGGACGTGGATCCTTTGGCTGCACCTCCCCGGAAGTTTTTGATCTTCCCTATAATCCGTGAACATAAATTTGTTTTCTTTCTAAATCAAGGCGCACTTAAAAATATTCAAAAAGTTCAACAATGAAGTTTTTTTTTTTAAAAAAAAAATATTGGATAGTAAGATGGGCAGCTTGTAAATTTAATAAATAAATTTAAAAAATAGTGTCTGTGAAACCATCTTTTCCCACTAAAAAAATGCAAGTTATACAGATCATCAAGGCCTTTTTGATTATTGTATTTCCGCAATCTCTCCTATCTGACCTGTGGAAGCAAGATTTCCCTGGTGCCGTTTCCAGGCAATAAAAACAATATTTGACGCTTTCTGTCCAGTTTATCAGAAAATGGCAAGTCCCATCTCTTTCTCCCATCTTTAGTTAGAACTGATTTTTCAGTTGAATTGCTTCAATCTTAAGATTGCCCTTCATTTAAACTATAGTGGTCTCTTCCATTTGTATTTTTAATTTGTGTAAGCTACTTTGAGGACAGGAAGGGTGCATATAAATTTCACAGTGATTCCGAGGGTAATTCTAGGGACAACACTCAAGATGGTTTTCCTTGAGAAATATAAGTAGTCTTCTACTTATGACAGTGATGGTGAACCTTTTAGAGACCGAGTGGCCAAAAACTGGCCCCACCCCTGCTCCACCCCCACCATGCTGAGGAATTCTGGGAGTTGGAAGTCCACAAATCATAAAAGGGCCAAGTTTAAAAACCCCTGAACTAGACAAATTTACGGGTTTCTTTGCAAATAGTTGCTTGTGTCTGCTCTGGTTTAGATGCTACTTGGGCAGAGCCAACGGAGGTGACCTCTTGTATTTCATTTTGGGATTCTTTTGAGCTGGTGGAACTGGATCATGTCTTGGGCAGTATGAGACCTACCACCTGTGGACTAGGTCCATTTCATGGCTGGCTACTTGGAGGGGGGCAAATACGGCTGGGTGGTTGGCTTCAGGAGGTGGTATGATAAGGAAGGGAGCAGGTAATGCTTCCTGCCTTGAAGGTGCTAATGCACCTGCTACCAAATTTGATATCCTCCTGGCCCCAACAATAAAACAATAACATCCCATAGGATCCAGAAAATACATCTTGGCTGTTGCAGTGTCTTCCCTATGAAGATCCTGCCTCCTTTATATACATATGGCCCCACTGTGCTTGTAATTGGGACAGGGCTAGAAAGATCTGGCTCTTTCTACAGATGGTTGGTCAAGATGCTACAAAGACTCATTATATGTACATTTTACAGTTTGTCTTGACTCGTATATTATGGTGGTATTTGTTTTAATCTTCTATGAACTGCCCAGAATAACAGCTTAAACACTGAAGTGAGAAATAAATGCATGACAGTGGTTCCCAGCCAAATTCTGGGAATGAGGATGGGGGTGGAGGTGGGGGTAGGAAACAGAAGCACCATAATGTGGGCTGTATCCAAAAGATTTCACACCTTTAAAAAGTGACACCTCTTCCCACTCATCCCGATAAAATGAAAAATAAAAATCTTAGGGGAATTTCATGGTTAAAGTGCTGGCCTAGAAAACAAGGAGACAAGTTCTAGCCCCACTTTAGGCATGAAAGCCAGCTAGGTGACTTTGGGCCAATCACCAGGAGATGGTGAGTTCTAGTCCCGCCTTAGGCATGAAAAATGGCTGGGTGATCTTGGGCCAGTTGCTCTCAGCCTAACCCACTACACAGGGTTGTTGTGGGGAAAATAGGAGGAGGAAGGAGCACTAAGTATCTTTGCCACTCTGAGTTACTTACAAAGTAATAAAGGTAAAATCTAATAAACCCAATCACTCAGCCCAATTTACCTGAAAGAAATCTTGGGGGTAAATTGAGGGTAGTCATTCAATTACCACTTCGTGCTCTGGAGAAAATGTTAGTAATATAGCATCATTAATCTGTTTCTTCAGATTTTCATTTATGAAATTTATATGCTGCTCCCCTAGCTCTGCAGAATGACTTTGCCCTCAGTGAGCCAAATCATCTTTTCAAATAAATGCAGCTCATCCAAGAAACTTCATATAACCTGGAAGATGTGACGAGATGTGGTTTCGGATTCCGCTTTCAGGTTGTGACCTGACCCAGGATGCTAGAGGTCTTTGCAGAAAAGCTGGAGGGTCACCTGTCAGAGATGCTCTAGTCTAGTGCAGAGGTGTCAGATCTTGGCGACTTTTAAAGTTTGTGGACTTCAATTCCCAGAATTCCCCAGCCAGCCAGTCTGGCTGGGGAATTCTGGGAGTTGAAGTCCACAAGTCTTAAAAGTCCAAAATTGGACACGCTCTGATGGATCCTGCACTGGGAAAGAGGTGGGACTAGAAGACCTCTATGTCCCCTAGGATGAGTTGACCGAGTCCAGCCGAAGGCCTGCCCCCGAGCCCCTTCCCCCGCCCGATCGTCTCGGCCGCCTCTAATCCCCCCCCCCCCCGTTCCTTCCTCTCTAAATCCGTGTCACTTGCGGCCAAGGCAGCCTTTCCGTGGGGTGGGGTGGGAGCTGGAGCTGCATTTCACGACGTCGGCCGCTCGGCTGGGAGAAAAGAAGGGAGGGGAAAGGCGAGGGGGAGACCCAGCCAGCCCGGCCTTACGTTCCGCTCCGGTGTGATTGCAACGGGGCTTGAGCAGCCGAGCGCGTAGTCCCCGCCGCCGCCTTCGCCTTCATCCCGTCCTTAAGAAGCGGATCACCATTCCGGCACTCGCGGGAAGCCTTTCGGACGGAGGACGGAGCAGGAGGAGGGGGCCAACTTGAGCAAACTAACGTAGGTGGCTATTTGGCGGGGGCGGAGGCGGACGGTTCCTCCAGCCTGGCACCCCGAGCGCCGTCCTCCCCTTCCCGCTGGCTGCCTCTTCCGGCCGGCCACCTGGCCGAGAGGGCCTCCCCGGCACCGGGCTGCGAGGATGGAATGGAGCGGGCTCAGCCCCCGCCGCTTTTGCCTTTGTGCGCTCCCAGCGTGTCGGAGCCGTGGCTCCGCCGATCGCGGCGCGCCCGACCCCTGGGTCGCCTGCTGTGCACCGCCGAGCCCACACGGAGGCTCCGGAGCGGCCTTTCGGAGCCAGCCATCCCTTGGCCGGGCTCGGCCGGAGCAGCCGCTGGCCTCTCCGCTCCTCGCGCTTTGGAAGGGCCGGGCGGCGGGGGGCTGGGACCGCTTCCCCCGGCCCGTTGCGGCGTCCGCGGGAAGGCTAAGCTACAGGAGGAAGCCGGGGTGGGCGAGCGCACCTGACGCGTGTAGGGGCTTTGCTGGGAGCAGAAGAATAACAAGAGTAGCCGAATTGAGAGGGACCTTGGAGGTCTTCTAGTCCGACCCCCCCCCCCCGCTCAAGCAGAGCCGGGAAGCAAGCGAGGCCGGCAGGCGCGGCGTGGCTGAGCAAGTGGGCGGAAGGATGAGTGGGTGGAGGCTCGGAACGGGCAACCGGGAAGACAGGCTGGCGTTCCGGAGGTTTCGCGGTGGGGGGGTGGCTGCTGCGGTTCCGGCTCCTGGCTCTGGAAAGCAGCCATGGGAAGGGGACAGGGCTTCCCTTCGTTATAGGTAGTCCTTGACTTACGACGGCAATTCAGCCCAGAATTTCCGCCAGACGGTTGTTAACTGAAATTCGCCCCATTTTTCAACCTTTCTTGCCATTGTTCTTAAGCGAATCGCTGCAGTTACAAACCTGGTTGTGAAGTGGATCTGGCTTTCCCCCTTGGCTTTGCTTGTCGGAAGGTCGCAAAAGGGATTCACATGTTGTAAATATGATTCAATTGCCAAGTGTCTGAATTTTGATCAGGTGACCGTGGGGAGGCTGCGATGGCCATAAGTGTGAAATCCTGTCATAAGGCACTTTTTTCAGTGCCATTGTAACTTCGAACGGTCACTAAATGAACTGCTGTAAGTTGAGGACTATCGGTAGTTCAGGAGCATGTGGAAGAAATTCAGCAGCAACTATAAGTCCTTCTCTTGCTTCCTGCCACATCATCTTCTTTTTAACAGTGTTGAAGTGTTACCTAGTCCAATACAACACCCCTGCAAAGTAGGCCTGTGGGATTGTTCCTAGATCACCGAAGGCTCAATTGAGGGCAGTAAATAACAGTTCAAGTATTTGTTAATCAGGTGGCAACATTTGTTTTTTTGTTTATAGAATTTAAATAGCTGCCCATTCTGATCTTGTGATTGCTAACAGGACAAAACCTAAATATGAAATAATAGAATATTACAGGTAGTCCTCAACTTACGACAAGTGAGATCGGCATTTCTATTGCTAAGTGAGCTGGCTGTTAAGTAAGTCGCACCTGATTTTATGACCTTTTTTTGCCACCCTTGCGAAGTGACTGGCATGGTAGTTAAGCAAATCCGCCTTCCCCCCATTGACTTGATTTGTCAGAAGCCAGCTGGGAAGGTCATGTGATCACGTGACACCAGAACACCATAACTATGGTAAATACATGCGAGTGCCCTAATTTTGATCACATGACCACAGGAACGCTGCAGTGATTGTAAGTGTGAGGAGGACCGATCATAAATCACTTTTTTTTAATGCTGTCGTAAATGGTTATAAGTTGAAAACTACCTGTGCAACAAAAGCTGAGGGCTCTGAAAAGCAGAATCCCATCCAACCATACAGGTGAGATTCTGCCAACATCTCAGCCCGCGTGCCAGAAAAAAGAAGCCAAGTCTTCAAGGCTTTCTGGAAAGCTAATGGGGTTGAGATCTCTGATTTTTCAATTAAGTGCTAGCAAGTTGGGTTTTGTTTCTTGGCAACAATCTGTCACTGCCACCTCTGATGAAGTCAATACAACCTTTTGTAGCCCTGTGCTGAGATCCAGGTGATTCAGTGTTTGTGGATGTCTGTGTAGCATCTGTTGTTAACAAAGCTCATCTGTTTGTGAGCTCCTGCAGGAAAACGTGTTCAGAGAAGGTCGACAGGTGTGATACGCCTGTCCATACATGCTCCAGGTCGACGTTTCTCCTTCAAACTGGATCCCCACCCAGGACTAGTAATACAAAGCAGGTCTTGCAGGATCTTCCAGGGATCTTCTCAATCCCATCCGCCTACCCAATCCCGTTTGTCTTCGCTTCCAAATCCTTAAACATCATCAATCCCAGTTTTTTTCAAGTTCAGAATCCACTTGTAGCACATGCCCGAAGTATGTGAGCATCTGCTGCTGATCATTGCCTCAGTGCCTTTAGAGGTAGTCCTTGACTTACAATCATCCTTCTAGCCACTGTTCGAAGTTCTAACAGCACCAAAAAAAGTGACTTACAACTGATCCTCCCACTTATGACTATTGCAACATCCTTATGGTCGTATGATCAAAATTCAGCTTTTGGCGTGTATTTATAATGGTTGCCGCATCCTGGGGTCATGTGATCTTCCCAGCCAGCTTCCAACAATAGCAATAGCACTTATATACTGCTCTACAGTGCTTTACAGCAGGGGTCCTCAACCTCCAGGCCGCAGCCTGGGCCATGCAAGCGGTGGGCAAGCGTGCTCATGCAGGCAGTGTCACTTGGAGGAGTGGCAGGTGCTCGCGCATGCAGCTCCCTTTGTGCAAGTGGGTGTGCAAATGGAGCTGCACACGTGAGCACAAGTGTCCTCCCACTCACAGAAATGGAACTGCAAGCATGTGTGCCTGCCACTTATGTGGCAGGGAACCAGCCCCTCTCCCCCGCTGCTGGTCCGCAAAGTCGAAAAAGTTGGGGACCGCTGCTTTACAGCCCTCTCTGAGAAGATTACAAGATTACCCTATTGCCCCCCACAATCTGGGTCCTCATTTTACCAACCTCGGAAGGATGGGAAGGCTGAGTCAATCTTGAGCCGGTCAGGATCGAACTCCTGGCAGTGGGCAGAGTCAGCCTGCCATGATGCATTCTAACCGCTGCGCCAAACAGAGTCAATGGGGAAAGCTGGATTTGCTTCACAAGAGTGTCATTTACTTAACATCTGCAGTGATTCATTTAACTACCATAGCAAAAAAAGTCGTAAAATCAGGCATGACTCTTAACAAGTGCCTTGCTCAGCAGTGAAAATTCTGGTCTCATAGTGGTCATAAGTTGAGGACTATCGGTATTTGGTCCTGAACTTATCTAGAAAGCTTCTTGCAGTCCATGGCACCCATAAACTTACAAAGCATTGATATTTTTTTTTATCCCTCTTTCTCAACGTCCAGCTATCACCGGAAAGTCAGTTTACACAACTCCAATCTTTGTTGTTGTTCAGATATTCTTCTCTCTTGGGATCTTACCTAAGGTTGCTGTTGTGATCTGGAACGGTTGAATTCTAAAGAATAATAATATGGAACAAACACAGATCTAAGTTACAAGTGGTTTCTTGTTTCATTTTGGAAATGCACTGTCTGAACTCTTGTCCACTTTAGCTCAGTCAAATTGGCTGAAGTGGGTTAAATCAGAAGATTCTCCCCCCTCCAAAAAAAGAAAAAAAAAGGACAGAATTAGCTTCTCTCTAAAACAGGGATCTTCAAGCTTGGCCTTTTCATGACTTGGTTATGCAAAAAGAGCCAGTGTTTGAGGAGCTCATGTGGTCTTTGGCATAAGATTGATTGTCAAATCATAGCAAGGATCATTCAGATGTTTATTGCAGGGGTCCTCAAACTTGGCCCTTTTATGACTTGTGGACTTCAACTCCCAGAATTCCTCAGCCAGGCATGCTGGCTGAGGAATTCTGGGAGTTGAAGTCCACAAGTCATAAAAGGGCTAAGTTTGAAGACCCCTGCTCTAAAATTTCATTAGCTCTGCACTATTAAATGAAGGGATACATCCTCCAGTTGAAATCTTGCTGGATGGAAGCTATTTAGATTCCAGAGATGTTTGTGGGTGTAATAGTGCTAGTAGGATCAACTAATTTCGTAGCTATACTGGAAAATATTTGAAAGTTTATTTTTTTTTACTGCTCAGAAACGTTTCTTTCAGCTGGAATATTGCATCGGAATATTGCAGTTCACTTAGGTGTCCAAGGTAGCAGGGCTAATCTTTCCAGGGAGTAACTTGAATACCCCACACATTCCAGTAGACAGAAGTTCTCTGAAGATGGGCTCCAGCAGAGTTTGAAAACTTGGAAGAGTAAAACTCTGGTCCTGGTGACTGACCCAGATTCAATCTAGTAACTTGACATCTTATTTCTGTTTCATTTGTCATTGGTTGCTTCGGTAGGCTGACTAGGAGTTTGCAAACTTTGGGGGCAGGATCTGTCAGTGACCTGCTTGTAGGAATCAGGGTTTCTGCAACATCTAAAAAAAGTCAAGATGGCAGCTGTGGACCATATCCTGCAGTCACGTTAGACTTGAAACTTAAGAAGCTTTTCAGGCATAAAAATAAGCTTGGTAGATTGATCAGAATAACAGGGTTGAAGGGATCTTGGAGGTCTCATAGTCCAACCCACTACTCAGGCACAAAACTCTATACAGGTAGTCCTCGACTTACGACCACAATTGAGCCCAAGATTTCTGTTGTTAAGAGAGACATTCGTTACATGAATTTTGCCTCATTTTACAATCTTTCTTGCCTCAGTTGTTAATTAAATCACTGCAGTTGATAAGTCAGTAACCTGGCTAAGTGAATCTGGCTTCCCCATTAACTTTGCTTGTCGGAAGGTCGCAAAAGGTGATCACGTGACACTGGGACACTGCAACCGTCATAAATATGAACCAGTTGCCAAGCATCCGAATTTTGATCACATGATTATGGGGATGCTACAATGATCATTAAGTGTGAAAAACAGTCATAAGTCACTTTTTTAGCGCTGTTGTAACTTTGAACGGTCACTAAATGAACTGTTGTAAGTTGAGGACTACCTGTACCATTTCAGACAAATAGTTAGCCAATCTCTTCTTAAAAATCTCCAGTATTGGAGCACCACAGCTTCGTTGTACTGGTTAATTGTTCTAACTGTCAGGAAGTTTCTCCATAGTTCTAGATTGCTTCTTTCCTTGATTAGTTTCCATTCATGGCTTCTTGTCCTGCCTGCAGGTGCTTTGGAAAATAGGCCATAAACCAGGAGTCTTCAAACTTGGCCCTTTTATGACTTGTGGACTTCAACTCCCAGAATTCCTCAGCCAGCGTGCCTGGCTGAGGAATTCTGGGAGTTGAAGTCCACAAGTCATAAAAGGGCCAAGTTTGAGGACCCCTGCAATAAACATCTGAATGATCCTTGCTATGATTTGACAATCAATCTTATGCCAAAGACCACATGAGCTCCTCAAACACTGGCTCTTTTTGCATAACCATAGAGTGGGCAGATTTTAGTGGCGATTAAACAGCATAGCTAGTTTAGTGTGTCAGGCGAAGCTGAAAACTAGGTTAATAGACTAAACTATAGTTAAGTTAATCATAATCCTGAGTGATCAGTTGTTTACTTTATCCATTCTTTGTCTTAGAGGAGCCCTTCTGCTTGTTTTGGTGAAACTTAGAAAGGAAGCAAGTCATATGATACAACACAAAAACACACCCACACACTCTTACATATTCCAGCACATTCAATGTGTTTTCCTCTTCCTTGTAACATCTTGGTAAAGATAATGTCATTATTATAGATCAACAGATCCTTAATTCCCCTTCAGAAACTGCAATATAAATTGGAATAAAGATACTATTTCAGGAAAAATGAGTTCAGTGAGAAATAGGAATTTAATTCGGGGCTTTACACATGCAAAGTATGTAAAAAAAGAGAGGGACAGGACTTCAGTGGTGTGGTTAGAAACTATATTGATTTTTTTTTTTTACTCCTGAAGGATGCCTCACTTCAATTAATTAAATAAAAATCTAATTACTGAAGGTGCAACCCTAATCTGTTAATTAACTTGGCATGACTTTAGCCAAGAATAAAAAGTAGACTAGTTCTTTGAATAATAACATAACCTTATCATATACCTTACCTTTCATGTCAGCTATTTTTCTATCCTTTTTATAGCTGATTGTGCACAGCTGTTTTTGCTGCATACATCTTCAGTCAATTTTAATGATAGAAAGCAGGAAACAAATGCCTAGATAAATAATTAATATGAGAGGGAAGAGCATCTCATCCAGTTTTAATGTTTTATTCCAGGAATAAGTTTTTATTAAAATCCTAAATTATATTGCCAAGCTTCTGCATGTTTAAGAGAGTACGCTGCCATTTGTAAAATCTCTCGGTCTTGCAGGACAATTATTAAACAGGTGCATTCATTTTATTTTTTAATAATGGGATTTAGACTTTTTGCAAGCCGTGTAGCCCCTAGTTCATAATGCTAACTCGTTTATGAATTCTAAACTGAAATTCTGTCCTGTTCTTTGGAATTGCAACCCCATAAATATAGGTGAGGGGTCTTCAAACTTGGCCCTTTTATGACTTGTGGACTTCACCTCCCAGAATTCCTCAGCCAGGCACATGTGCCTGGCTGAGGAATTCTGGGAAGTGAAGTCCACAAGTCATAAAAGGGCCAAGTTTGAAGACCCCTGGTATAGATAGTCTTCAACTTTTGACCACAGTTGAGCCCAATTGAGCTAAGCAAGACAGTTGTTAAGATAAATTTGCCCCATTTTACGACTTTTGTTGCCACATTTGTTAAGTGAATCACTGTAGTTGTTAGTAACATGGTTGTCAAGTGAATTTGGCTTCCCCATTGACTTTGCGTGTCAGAAGATCACAAAAGGGGGTCACATGACTAGGGACAATGCAATGGTCATAAATACATGCCGCATGACACAAGGATGCTGCAGTGGTCATTAATGTGAAAAATGTCATAAGTCACTTTTTTGAGTGCTGTTGTAACTTGGAGTGGTCACTAAAGGGATTGGTTGTAAATCAAGGACTACCTGTACTTGCTGGTGTCCTTTTGAGTCAACATCCACAGGACTGATGTGTAACTGTGAAGCATCTGGCCCAGGAATGCCAGTGCCTGGAGGGAAAAAACAGATTGAGTGTGATAGCCAGGTGTGAATTTTCTTTGGGATGTAGCTTGGCTTCCTGTTGTGTCCGGATGAATTGCAGGTTACAGATATCTGCTTCCTAAAACAATGCAGCATATCTTGCATTCTTAAAATTCATCTTTCTATCATTTGGCTGTCTCTGTCCCCAGACATTTCCACTTTAGGATACAATAAATTTCCTGCTGGGTCTGTGGCTTTAGCTCATTGTTTCTCAAAATTGGCAATTTTAACATAACGGGTAGTCCTCGACTTACGATCACCATTGAACGCGCAAAATTTCTGTTGCTAAGCAAGACCGTTGTTAAGTGACCGTTGTTAAGTGACCGTTGCCCCATTTTACAACTTTTCTTGCCACAGGTGTTAAGTGAATCCCTGCACTTGTTAAGTTAGTAGCAAAGTGGTTATGTGAAGATGGCTTTCCCCATTGGCTTTGCCTGTCAGAAGGTCGCAGAAGGGGATCATATGACCCCGGGACACTGCAACCATCATAAGTACATGCCAGTTGCCAAGTGTCTGAATTTTGATCACGTGACCATGGGGATGCTGCAACGGTCGTAAGAGTGAAAAACTTATATGTCATAAGTCATTTTTTTTTTCAGTACTGTTGTAACTTTGAACAAATGATTGTTAAATCAAGGATTAACTTTCTCCAAAAATTTTGTTGTTGTTAATTGCGAAGTCGTGTCCGACCCATCGCGACCCCATGGACAACGTTCCTCCAGGTCTTCCTGTCCTTTACCATCTTCTGGAGTCCATTCAAATTCACACGTACTGCTTCAGTGACTCCATCCAGCCATCTCATTCTCTGTCGTCCCCTTCTTCTATTGCCCTCCATCTTTCCCAGCATTAGGCTCTTCTCCAGGGAGTCCTTCCTTCTCATTAGGTGGCCAAAGTATTTGAGTTTCAACTTCAGGATCTGGCCTTCTAAAGAGCAGTTGGGGTTGATCTCTTCTAGGACTCACCGGTTTGAACACCTTGCAGTCCAAGGGACTTGCAGGAGTCTTCTCCAGCACCATGGTTCAAAGGCCTCAATTCTTTGGCACTCAAGGCAGGAAACTCTATATCATTAATTTTTGCTCCAAAAGATGTATTAGGGCTTATTTTCGGGAAAATAGGCTACTAAATGCGTCCATGTGGCTGACGATCTTAACTAGGGCTTATTTGGGGATGAGGCTTATATTACGACTGTCCTGAAAAATCATACTAGGATTTATTTTCCGGTTGGGTCTTATTTTCGGGAAAACATGGTACCTGTATGTGGACTTCAACTCCCAGAGTTCCTCCGTCAGTTGTACTCATCCCTCTATTTGAAGGGTAGGAAACCTGTTAAGATAAGTTTCTAGCTAGCATCTCTTCATTCTAGAATGTAAATTGAGGAGCGATCAGCTCTATCTGAGGAAAGTTGAGATTGTTGGCTGCTAGCCCAGAAAGGCTATATACTTTGTTTATAAGTTCTCAGATTTCTTTGGCCCCAGCCCAGCCAACCTGAAGTCTGTCCAAAATGGTGAACCAGCTGACACATTCAGGTCTTGAAAGAGCCAGTCTTTGTAACCAGATCTTGTTCTTGGTTAAGACGGTTGGTGTGTCAAATAAAGGGCTGGTGCTCCTTTTAGAGCACTTACAGGAAAAGAGAGTCATCAACAGGTTGGATAATTACTGTAATTGCAGCATAATAATATACTACACAGTGATTAGGCTGTGACATCTAACATTACAAGCAAGGCAACATTTATGATATTAGTAAAAAGTAAAGTCTCCCTTGAGTTCAGCTCTGGGAACCTGCTTATGTTGCCACCTTGGCAAAAATACAGAAGTGGTGTGCCACTGTCTACATTGAGAGTGTCTATATTTGTTTATTAAATGTATATAGCTGCCCAACCTCTACACCAGGGGTAGGAAACTATGGCCCTTTATGACACCTGGACTTCAACTCCCAGAATTCCTGAGCCAGCATAGTTGGCTCAGGAATTCTGGGAGTTGAAGTCCACAAGTCATAAGGAGGCCATAATTGTCCACCTCTATTCTACACAGTGACTGAGGCATGTAACATTAAAAATCCACAGTTAAAAATCCACAATTTAAACCCTACCTCATCTGTGTTTGTGGCAACAGAATCAAACAAGCCACTTGATTAGCTCTGAATGGGGTCCCCAGGCCCATTGACAAAACCATATCTTCAAGGCCTTGTGGAAAAGCAACAAAGGAGAGTGTGTGTCATCAATCTTATTTCTGAGAGAATGATGTTCGAAAGGGAGGGAGCCACTACAGAGAAGGCCCTTTTTCTAGTTCCTCCAGATGCATGCTTGCTGGGGAATTGTGGGAGTTGAAGTCCACACAGTTTTAAACTGCCTAGGTTGAGACATACTGTTTTAGATCATTCCTAGCAATAATAATAACAACAACTTACATTAAATTAAGAGCCGAGGTGGCGCAGCAGTTAGAGTGCAGTACTGCAGGCCACTTTAGCTGACTGTGTTCAGCAGGTCAGCGGTTCAAATCTCACCGGCTCAAGGTTGACTCAGCCTTCCATCCTTCCGAGGTAGGTAAAATGAGGACCCAGATTGTTGGGGGCAATGTAAATATATATATACATTGCTTACTGGTGTACACCGCTTAGAGAGTGCTTGCACTTAAAGCGGTATATAAGTTTCATAAATAAATAAATAAATAACATTAAGACAAAACACTGTCCTGATATAGAGTTAGTTTCTGATTTAAACAATTTCCTGGTTTAATAAAGAGCATTAATCCAAAATTAATTCCATCCTGCAGTTACAAAAAGCAAGCCTAATCCTCACCAGAATTAAAATGTACATTGTGACACTACTGTTTAACTGACCTGATGAAGCATGTTGTGTGAATACATCCATAGTATTAACCAGAAATAGAGAAAAGAGGAAGTTTATTCAGAGGTATGTCTCTCCTTAATCTTTGTTTCAATTCCAGTTTTTCCAGGTGCAGCTGGGGTAGATACCTGCCTAAAACCTGGAGAGTCATCATCCTAGACCAATAATTAGATTACCTGGAGCCTTACAGGTGTTTTGGATTTTAGATCTTTGGCAATAACCATTGTAGCCAGTGGCAAGAAACTGTTGATTTTAATCCAAAACATCAGGAGGTATCAGATTCTGTAACCCAATGTTTCCCAATCTTAACTATTTTAAAATGTGTGGACTTCAACTCCCAGAATGCCTCAGCCAGCATTCTGGGAGTTGAAATTCACATGTCTTAAAATGGCTAAGCTTGGGAAACACTGGTCTAGTACGTGAATTTGAATATTGGAGTAGGGTTTTTTTTAGGAAACCAGGCATACCTTACAGCAGGGGTCCCTAACCCCCGGTCTGTGGACCGGCACTGAGGCACGGCATGCCAGAAACCAGTCCATGCAAACAAGCAAAGCCTTTAAGATACAGAGACTTCAAATCCCAGATTTCCCCAGCCAGCTGAGCTTGAGAAACAGTGGATTAAATCAGTGTTTCTCAACCTTAGCATCTTTATGAGCTGTGGATTTCAGTGTGCTGGCTGGGGAATTCTGCTAGTTGAAGTCCACACCTCATAAAGTTGCCTGTCAAGCCCTCCTGTGCTCGACACATAAAAAAAAGGGGGGACAGCCTGGCAACAGAGGAGGAAACCAGCACAGGATCCAGCAGCTCACCGTCTTGAGAAGAAAGCACGAGCCACGGATCCTCCGGCAGGCATTCTGGCCACTGAAACAGCTGACGGGCAGTTCCAGAAAGCATGGGACGGCGCGCGAGCTGGCAAACAGCTGATGGGCGGTAGCCCGAAGATTGCATTGCCGAGCAGGGCATCTCAGAAAAGCCCCAGATGGAATAGCTGTTTTCCCTAATTGATGATGAGTGCTGGTTGGGTGATAGGAGGGTGGGGTTGTAGGATGATGGATGGGTGGGGTGGTGGTTTATTGGGCAGGGGTGTGGTTGATAACTAATTGGGTGGAGGGTGGGGGTAGCTTTGGCAAATGTATTTCAGCAGCGCTGGGAAGCGAGTGCTCCCAGCGCAAACTTTGTAAAGCATAGAACCTGATTGCTAAGGTCTTTGTGAATGTCATCACTTTACCTCAGGTAAACTGGAGTTTTTTGGACGAAGGTGTTCCTGTGTCTTCCTTTTCCTGCAAGGGTCCGGTAGGAAAGCTGACGTTGCCGAGGTTAAGAAACCCTGGATTAGAAGTGTTCTCTTCCAACTTTATAGTTCTATGATCCCAGGATTATACTATAGACGTGGATGGATCAAACAAACATGGTCAAACACACTTCAAAGGGGGCTTTGTTTTAAAGTAGAATCTTGACAGAGCAGAACATTTCAACGGTCTGAATGTTTTTTTTTTCTCAGCTTGGTTTTCCTGCAGAAGTTTCATTACCAAACTAGGTAACCTCATCAGTTCATTCACGTGATCACCTTTTGTATTCTTCCAATAAGTCAAGTTAAAGGGGAAGCTAGATTCACTTAACAACCATGTTGCTAACTTAAGAACTGCAGTGATTCACTCAACAACTGTGGCAAGAAAGGCCGCAAAAATGGGGCAAAACTCACTTAACAACTGTCATGCTTAGCAGCAGAACTTTTGGGCTCAGATGTGGTCGTAGGTTGAGGACTATATTAGCATTCATAATTCTGTTTTCCTTCTCTAGTCTACCCTGAAGGGCTGACAGTAGTGACAGCTCCTGTTTTATTCAGCTATCGTTTCTAGTTGGCATAGAGATCGCACTGGTGGAATAGCCCTATTTTGTGGGCCACTCTAGCCTCTAGTCCAGGGGTGGCGAACCTATGGCACGGGTGCCAGAGACGGCACTCAGAGCCCTCTCTGTGGGCACGTGCGCCATTGCCCCAGTCCTAGGCCTTCAGCTGGGTTTTATAAAACCTTTTCGCTTTAGGCCTCCGCCGTCATGTGCAAAAAAAAAAAAAAAAAAGGTTCAATCAGTCAGTTTCAACTTTTTGTGGGAAAAAAAAAGATCTTGCAAAGTTGGAATTGATTGATTGAACTTTTTAGTTCCACCCAGTCTGCTGTTATCACCGCAGTCACAACCACCCAATGGGCCACGCCCAGCAAATGGGCCACACCCACCCGGCACTCTACGATGCATAAGTGGATTTTGGGTTGCAGTTTGGGCACTCGGTCTCTAAAAGGTTCACCATCACTGCTCTAGTCTTTATCCTCTCCTCACCACTGAACAAAACCCTGCGTTGATTAATCTGAGTCTTGCAGTCCTAGAAAGATTCTTGTCCTTCATAATCTTGCCTAAGTTTGTCATTCCCCCATAGGATTAAACTTTTCTCTACTTTTAGAAAGGATTGATCTTCTTTACAGTTCATCTCTGGAATACCCTACCTAAGAGACTTGTCTGGTGCCCACATCGGCATCATTTTGATGCCCGGCGAATATCTGGTTTTTTCCAGGTGTTTTAATTGCTTTTAAATCAATTTTAATTGTATTCCAATTGGTAATGTTTTAGATTTTCAATGGGCCCTTTGCTGCTACTTAATCTGCATGGATGTTTCTATTTTGTATTTTATTTGAATGAATATATATACAGTATATTCAAATTGTTTCTTAATTGACTTTTATTGAAAATCTCTTGGAGAGTTTCCGTAATTGGACAATTTAAATTTCAAAACATAAATATTCCTACAATAGGTGCTTCCTCTTTACGTACTTTGGAACCCAGAAAAATAGCATTGTCTATGGTGTCACATCCATTTCTTTATTATCAACTGTGAATCCACAAAAGATGGTGGCTGACATTACCCCCTTCTTCTGAATATTTAATATTAACCCTTCCTTCCTTCCTTCCTTCCCTCCCTCCCTCCCTCCCTCCCTCATTTGGGCAACAAAATCTGCACAAAGATTTTGGTACAATAAGTAAAACAAGAAGAAAACTCTTAAGTTCTAGTCCTGCTTTGGGTATGGAAGCTGGCTGGGTGGCTTTGGGCCAGTCATTCCCTCTCAACTCAATTCACCTCACAGGGTTGTTATTGTGGGGAAAATGGGAGGAGGAAGGAGTACAGGTAGTCCTCTACTTACAACAGTTCATTTAGTGGCCATTCAAATTTAATCAGCACTGAATAAAGTGACTTATGACCATTTTTTCACAGTTACAACCGTTGCAGCATTCCCCATGGTCACGTGATCAAAATTCAGTGGCTTGGCAACTGGTTCGTATTTATGACGGTTGCAGCGTCCCTGGGTCACGTGATCCCCTTTTGCGACCTTCTGATAAGCAAAATCAATGGGAAAGCCAGATTCACTTAAGAACTGAGTTACTAACTTAACAACCTCAGTGATTCGCTTAACCACTGTGGCAAGAAATGTCTTAGAATGGGGCAAAACTGATGTAGCAAATGTCTCACTTAGCAACAGAAATGTTGGGCTCCGTTGTGATTGTTAGTTGAGAACTACCTGTGTTAGGCATGTTCGTCACCTTGAATTATATATAAAAACAATAACAGTGGGATTTCTTTTCTTTTTTTAAATGAATAGAAGTTATTCCTTCACCAATGTGTCACCTAGAGAAGGCGTCTTCCTGGATCAGGGGCTGGAGGAGAATCTTACATCTCTGTTGCAACTTTTTGCTCGTCTCCCTCCTGCAGTTTCCAAATGGGGGAAAAAAATTTCTACCTGGCAAAGAGAGATCTCTGCTTTGGTTCTGTGCTAAGGCCAGCATCTCTTCCTAGGACAAGGGTCGGCAACCTTGGCTCTTTTATGACTTCAGCTCTCAGAATTCCTGACCCTGCATTGCTCAGCATGGAAACCTCTCCCTTTTTCTTCAGCATGGCTGGCTTAGGAATTCTGGGAATTGAAGTCCACAAGTCATAAAAGAGCCAAGATTGCCTACTACTGATCTAGGCCAGGAGGAGGGAACCTTGGCTCTTTTATGACTCGTGGACTTCAACTCCCAGAATTCCTGAGCCGGCATGGCTCAGCATGGAAACCTCTCCATTTCTCCTCAGCTTGGAAACCTCTCCCTTTCTCCTCAGCATGGCTGGCTCAGGAATTCTGGGAGTTGAAGTCCATGAGTTATAAAAGAGCCAAGGTTGCCTACTCCTGTCCTAGGAGGATCCTGCTTGAAATAAATATTCCCTGTCTGGACAGCAGCTCTTAATCTTGAGAACATGGAGCCAGAGCTCTCAGCAGGTAAATTGCCTCTGCTTCTGTAGCTTTCAACAGCTCAGTGGGTCTTTCACCCAGTGATTTTTGGTTTGGCAGCTGGTTTATTTTTATTCCCTCTCACCCCTCACTTTGTAATGGAGTTCAATCTGCAGAAAAAGAATATCTTCAGTTCAATTCAGTTCCTGAATATATTCTTTTCCTGCAAATGTTTTTGTTGTTCTGCAACCTCATTGTAAAGGATGTCAGAATATAGCTTTTCCTTCCTTTAATTTTTCCCTTCTTTTTCCCTGTATTAGATCTCATCCGTTGTCATACTACTTTGGTTGCAATTTTTTTCCTGTGATTTCTCTGGTATTCTTGAAAACATTTCTCAGGTGGCTTTTTCAATAATTTTGTTTTATTTGATGCCATTCTTGATTGATATATCCTTGTCCTTTCTTGTTTGATATTGAAAATTTGTTTTCAGGCTGGCTGGGGAATTCTGGGAGTTGAAATTCACACATCTTACAGCAGGGGGTCTTCAAACGTAGCCCTTTTATGACTTGTGGACTTCAATTCCCAGAATTCCTCAGCCAGGTACACTGGTGGAGGAATTCTGGGAGTTGAAGTCCACAAAAAGCAATAAATTCTCCCCTTTTGCAAATGTGTATGTATGTATGTCTGTACAGATAATATGTCTGAAGTGGGATAATTGGAGCTATATAGGGTGATAATTCTGGCTTCAGTTATGGCTTGATGAGAATTCTGCATTGATTTCTCCATCTGTAGGGATGCCCAAAACATCTTCATGCATCTAGAGAAAGAGAAATAGAGATGGAGATGGAGATATATATATAGAGAGAGATAAAGAGAGAGAGATAGAAAGAGGGAGGGGGGAGAGAAATAGAGAGATAAAGAGAGGGGGAGAGAGAGATGGAGATGGATAGATAGAGATATCGATAGATATAGATAGATAGATAGATAGATAGATAGATAGATAGATAGATAGATAGATAGATAGATAGATAGATATCAGGGGTCTCAAACTGCCAGCTTGTGGACTGGATGCGTCATGCCAAAACCGCGCCCATCCCATTGCCGGCAATGGAAAAAAAGTCGCAATATGTCGCAACACGTCACATGGCAATGCAAGTTTGACACCCCTGATATAGATAGATAGATATAAAGATATGGATGATAGATGGATAGATAGAGAGATGTTCTCCATGATGATCTGTCCTTAATCTGTTCTTTCAAGTCTCCCAATTATGCATCCATTGCCACTGTAACTGAGTCCATCCACCTTACTCCTGGTTCTCCTCCTTTTCTCCTTTGTTCTATCTTTCCCAGCATTAGAGCCTTTTCCAGAAAGCTGGATCTTTGCACGATCTCTCCAAAAAAAGGATAATTTGAGCTGAAAGCCAATAAGCCATCCTCAATTCTAGATGCTCATGCCCCATTCACTCAATCCTTACCTCTCCCAGTGTAGTTTCTGCCCCAGCTGGATGAAGTCAACCTTCCCTTGCTTTCCCACAGCATTGTGTAGCTTCTCTTCCCTTTATGTTTTTAAAAACAGCTTTAAGCGCCCTCGGGAGAAATGCAGCTCCTTTATGATGCTGAATGATCAGTTTTTCCTTTCTAGAAAGTTTCCATAGATGTTCAGAGCAATCTACTTAGAAGTGAAAGTAACAATCTGTTCCTTTTGCTTTGAATTTTGCAGGAGTAGATCAAAGGGGAAGGGGAGGGAAAGGCCTATATAAATGTCAAAGGAGATAATGGGAGGGAAGGGAGGGAGGGTGAAGACATCCATGTGTATAAAAATCTGGAAAAGCGAAGGAAAGGCACAGAGGACATAAAAAGAAAGAGGCAGGCACTGGTAGAAGCCTTTTCTGCATGGTTGGGAAGGGCAGGGAGCAGGAGAAAGACCAGTTAGGTCTTGCAGTGGCTATTGTCCAACCCAGCCTTAGTCTACTATCTACAGTCCAGATTAGATTTTCTGATGTTGCCTTAAGAATCAGCTGGAAGCCCTCAACTTACAAACACAATTGAGCCCGACATTCTGTTGCTAAGTGAAACATTTGTTAAGTGAGTTTTGCCCCATTTTACGACCTTTCTTACCATAGTTGTTGACTGCAGTTATTCAGTTACTGTGTTTTCCCGAAAATAAGATTGGGTCTTATTATTATTATTTTTTTGCCTTCAAAGAGGCACCAGGTCTTATATTTGGGGTAGGCCTTATCTCATCCACAGCCCCACCCAGCCAGTCCACTTCTTCTGGGGCCGAAGTTCTGCAGCTGCATTGGGGCCTGCATTTTGCAGTCAGGCCTTTCCAGAAGGCCTAAGCAGCCGAGTACCGAGCTATGGATTCAATCCCTAGCTTGGTGCTCGGCTGCTGAGGTCTTGCAGAACCAAGCTGTGCATTAAATCCATAGCTTGGTTCTTGGCTGCAGTGGCCTTCTGGAAAGCCCTGTGAGTGAGAAATATAGGCCTGGATACAGAAGAGGCCTCAGAAGAAAAAGTGGGCCAGCAAGGTAAGTGGGTGCGGAGTGGGTGGGGCAGCTCCATACCCCCACCCCAGCTTGATTTTTAGATATGTGCCTTGCCCCAAAGCTATGGCTTATTTTTGGGTAGGGCTTATATTAGGCCCACCCCTCAAAAACAAGCTAGGGCATATTGTTGGTGTAGGCCAGGGGTAGGCAACCTTGGCTCTTTTATGACTCATGGACTTCAACTCCCAGAATTCCTGAGCCAGCCACGCTGAGGACAAATGGAGAGGTTTCCACGCTGAGCCATGCTGGCTCAGGAATTCTGGGAGTTGAAGTCCACGAGTCATAAAAGAGCCAAGGTTGCCTACCCCTGGTGTAGGCCTTACTTCCAGGGAAACACGGTAGTATCAAGGTTGAAGTGAATCTGGCTTCCCCATTAACTGTGCTTGTCAGAAAGGTCACAAAAGGAGACCACGTGGCTCCGGGACACTGCAATCATCATAAATATACATGTCAGTTGCCAAGCTTCTGAGCTTTACCACATGATCACAGGAATGCTGCAATGGTAGTAAGTGTGAAAAACAGTTATAAGTTACCTTTTTCAGTGCCATTAGAACAGTCATGAAACGAACTATTATAAGTTAAGGACTACAGTAGTCATGATTATTTTGGGCACTGTTGTGATTGTATTCCTTTATGTGGCTTCATGCCCTGATTAGTAGATCAATGGCCCTCTGATTTAGTGGCCCATTCCAATCCACTTAAAATGTCTTATTCCTAAAAGACCTAACTGAATGGGCTTTATTTTGGCTTTGATGATTTAAAATCTCCTTGGTTCACGCTTCCTTCTCTTTCAATACCAGCACCATTAGTGACCAGACTTTCTTCTGGCTTTGGTTTGGCTGCCTCCAGATCTACTCATGAAAGATCTTCCGTAGTATCTAGCTGGCTGGGGAATTCTGAGAGTTGAAGTCCACAGGTCTTAAATTTGCCAAGGTTGGGGACCCCTGATCTAGAGGAGCAGTCTTCTCACATTGACACCCCATTGTGGCACCTAAAGATTTCTAAATCTTTCAGCCCTGTCTGTACAATTTCCTTTGTGTTAAAGCCAGTGTGAATTCTGATTGTCTTCTTCTGACTTGGATTTTGGAATCCATTCTCGTAGATCAGGGGTCCCCCAACCCTCGGTCCATGGACCGGTATCAGGGCGCGGCATGCCAGCAACCAGTCCGCACAAACAAGCAAAGCCCATCCTTGAGATATATGCAGTACCCAAACCACGCACTCTCCGGTCCATGGAAAAACGTTTCTCCACGGAACCGGTCTCTGGTGCCCAAAAGGTTGGGGACCTCTGTCCTAAATGATTGGCTCTGTTAAAGCTGCAGAGCCCTAACTGTTCCCACCACCCCCACTGTGAATTATCCTTAACTTCTCTGCATCTTATTGTCAAGGATGTATCTATATCCAATGTACACCCCATGCAGCCGCATGGACAGTTCTTGAGGCCCTAGGGGTGGCCCATGTTATACTGTTTGTTACACAAGCTTCACTGATTGCAGTTTACCTCCAGGTCCAATTCAAGGTGTTAGTTATTACTTTTAAAGCCTTTCATGGCATGGATCCAGGCTATCTGAGGAACCATCTAACCCCAAGTAGGATTAGCCTGCCCTACTTCTGCAAGCAGAAGAAGCATGCTGGGGGCCCTGTCAGTCAAGGAATTCGAGCTAGTAGGGTCCAGGAGAAGAGCCTTTTCTACTGTGGTTCCCGCTCTCTGGAACATTGTGCCCCCAAAGTGAGATCCACACCCCTCTTGGCCTTCCATAGTAGCCTTAAAATCTGATTCTACCAATTGGCCTGGGGCTCCAATGGGGCCATTCCAGACTGGAGGTGATTAACAGCAAGATAAGACCCCCCACCTCCACCCTGTCTGTATCTTGCTCCCTTCCTTGTCATCTCTGTTGATTTTAAGTCAATTTTAATTTACTATTTATTAGTTTAATGTTTTATCCAGTTGCTTTTGTTTAATTGTAAGTTACCTCTAGACCTGTGATGGCTAACCTTTTAGAGACGGAGTGCCCTCTGTTCCATCCCGCCCACTCTGTCCTGCCCCCATCCTGCCCCACTCCACCCCCACTCTGCCCACCCACAGGGCCACTCACCGCCTCCATAGCCTGCCACAGATCACCCAAGTGGCCCAGCAGCGCCATGGTGGCCACACCCTGCACCACACAGCATCAACTGTGCGATGGGGCATGAGGGCGGAGTCTTGTCCCCACTGCCTGGCTGTCATGTCCTTGGCTGTGCTGCTTTGCATGGGCCATGCTCAGGGGTGACTCTCCTCCAGGGGGGCTACTGGTGAGGCCGCGGGGGGAGGCGTGCCATAGGTTCGCCACCGCTGCTCTAGACGAGATGGAAGGATTATAAATTTCAATAAATCAATAAAGATAAAGCGCCCCCCTCCCACCAGTAGCATAACTTTCTTTTGCCGTTTTTTATTATACAATAAAAGTGTGATACAAATAAATAATAATATATTTTAAAAGAGTGTAAGAAAAAAGTGATCCAGATTAGAAAATTGGGTACAGATAAGCAGCATATCTGAAATAACTATAAAACAAATATATTCTGATACATCTTTAGTGGCTTATAGTACTGTAAGGTATTTCATATCCATTTTCCAATAAATGTCCCTGTTGAGGGTTAAGCTAAAAAAAAAGCTCTATTAATATAATTGAAACCACTGAAAGAAAATTATAGATCGTAAATAATGCATTAAATCAATATTAAATGACATCTCAAAATCAAATGTTTGATTTGGCAAGATTCACTAATGGCTTTTTTTGTCAGGTTTTAAACTTATTCAACTCCCCTATCATAGAAAAAGTAAAGATTTCCCCTGTCCAATTGTGTCTGACTCTAGAGCAGGGGTTCTCAACCTTGGCAACTTTAAGACTTGTGGACTTCAATTCCCAGAATTCTGCGAGTTGAAGTCCATAAGTCTTAAAGTTGCCAAGGTTGAGAACCCCTGCTCTAGAGAGTGGTACTCATCTCGTTTTCTTAGCGGAGGGAGCTAACTTTGTCCGAAGATGCTTCCATGGTCATGTGGCCAGCATGACTATATGAATGTGGTTACCTTCCCATCGAAGTGGTACCTATTTACCTACTCGCATTTGCATTCTTTTGAATGGCTAGATGAGTAGGAGCTGAGGCAGGAAACCTGTCATGCGGCATTGGGACTTGAACCAGGGCTGTCAGCTCGCTTTAGTTTGCTTACTAGTTGACCAGCTCAGCGTCTTTAACCTCTGAGCCATTGTGCCCTCTCCCCCCATCATATCAAGACATAAACGATCAGACATGTGCAAAAACTTCTATTCCTCCTTCAGATCTTGGCAGCCTGGTGTGGTGGCCTTGTGGATTTCTGGAAATGGACCCTTGAACCATATTGTGGATATGGCATTCCAGCTGAAACAACCAGATCAGAGGAGGCATGGAAGATTCTACACATTCCTGAAAATTACATTCTACCCAAACCGCACAGTTATTATTTGCCTGTTCCTTTTATGGGAGACCTTATTAATATCAGATGGACCAAACATGCTCTTCTAAATGAATGTTGCCCTGAACTGAGGGCCCTGAGGCTCAGTCTGACTGTTGCCTTCTCTCTTATTCCATCAGTACAGTTCCATCTGCAGAAAAGTCTGGAAAGTTCTAGGCTTTTATATTAAAGGCCTGGAGGCTAAAACATAAGAACAATTGCAGGAACTGCAATAGGTTAGTCTAGAGCAGCGGTGTCAAACTGCCGGTCCATGGGCTGGATGCGTCATGGCGAAACCGTGCCCACCCCATTGCTGGCAATGGAAAAAAAGTCGCAATACGTCATGACACCTCACGTGACGTTGCAAGTTTGACACCCCTGGTCTAGAGAAAGGAAGGACGAGGGGTGACATGATAGCAGTATTCCAACATTTGAGGGGCTGCCACAAAGAAAAGAGAGTCAATCTATTCTCCAAAGCACCTGAAGGCAGAACAAGAAACAATGGATGGAAACTAATCATGGAGAGAAGCATCCTGGAATTAAGGAGAAACTTCCTAACAGTGAGAACAATCAACCAGTGGAACAGCTTGCCTTCAGAAGTTGTGGGTGCTTCGTCATTGGAGGGTTTTAAGAAGAGACTGGACAGTCACTTGACTCACATTGTATATGGTCTCCTATTTGAGCAGGAGGTTGGACTGGAAGACCTCCAAGGTCCTTCCAGCTCTATTCTGACTGACATTGGCTGCCATATAAGCTTGCCCAAACATTCTATCAGTTGATTTTAGGGCACTGTTTCCCTACCTTGGCAACTTAAAAATGTGTGGACTTCAACTTCCAGCCATCCTGGCTGAGGAATTCTAGGAATTGAAGACCATATATTAGTGATGGTGAACCTTTTAGAGACCCCAAACCCACTTATGTATCATAGTGTGCCTGGTGGGCATGGCCCATTGGGTGGATGTGGACCATTGGGTGGGCGTGGCCACAGTGATAACGGCAGACTGGGTAGAATTAAAAATTTCAATCAATCAATTCCAACTTTGTGAGATTTTTTTTTTGCCTGCGAGAAGTTGAAATTGATTGACTGAAACTTTTTTTTATTTTGCATACAGCGGCAGAGGTCTAAAGCGAAAAGGTTTTATAAAACCCAGCTGAAGGCTTAGAACTGGGGTGACGGCGCGCGTGCCCACAGAGAGGGGTCTAGGTGCCACCTGTGGCACGCATGCTATAGGTTCGCCACCACGGCCATATATCAACAAGCTGCCATGATTGAGAAAAACATGCTAGTCCCAATGACCAGTCCTGGTCACCATCTGACCTGGCTGTTCCATCTGAGTAATTTTGTCTTTTGAGTGAAGATTGATGGTTGCTTAAATCATGAAGATTCTCAGTTATCCAGGTAGAGTTGTCTAGACCAGGGGTCTGCAACCTTGACAACTTTAAGACTTGTGGACTTCAGCTCCAGCTATGCCGGCTGAGGAATTCTGGGAGCTGAAGTCCACAAGTCTTAAAGTTGTCAAGGTTGCAGACCCCTGGTCTAAACGGGAGTCATGGCAACTGGACTTCTTTTGTTATTTGGTTTGAAATGCTCTGGTGCTTATCTAAGTAGCTTCTAAAATCAAAAAAGAAAAGAAAAGTCCAGTTGCCATAGCTCAACTTCCAGATCATTGCTTAAGCTTTGTAGGTGCAACATCTGCTGTGCTCTTTTGTTCGTCCTTGAAAAAGTAGACTCTGCAGCTTAAGGACTTTAGAAAAGCTCTCCCTTCATTTCCCAGCAATGCTATTTACAGGGAACATTTTGCAGTTGACTGACAAAAGAGTTCTCTTCCTCTAAATTCCTAGACTTAAGAGTAGGCAAATAGAAGGAAATATCCTCTGGTTGACTTTAAGAGAGCTCCCTGTTTTCTACTTCACTGCAAATCAAAGAGGGAGGATCCCACTCCAATCTAAATTTCAATAAAGGGGATTTAGCATCCACTTTAAGTAGAGAGATCAGCAGAGAGACAAGAACAGGGAAAAGTAATGGTAGAAGAATTGAATGCATGACTAAATCTTTTAATGTTGGGGATGTATTGCACTGAGGGTGTATGGAGTAAGATTAAAAAAAAAAATCATTTTGTATTAAGATATGGTTTTCCTTAGCTAGAGTTGTTGAATAAGCTATAAATATTTGGGTTTACCTATTGTACTAATCCGTAAATCAGGATTTGTTGAACAATAAATAATAGCTGGATTCTCATTATGTGCTAAACTGTTGGTTTGGTCTTGCTGAGATATATTGTGTAAACTCAGTCACTAGCAAGCAATGAAGGCCTATGGGGCAGTAATGGGAATTACATAATTTTTTATTGTGTTTTGCCTATGGTAAACATTTTTCCTTGTCAAGCATTTGTTTCACCCTGTTGATTCATTTTTTTTTAATCCTGTTCTCTGTCTTCTGTATTTGCTCTTGTTTTTATTGCATTGCAATATGGAGAAGTGGTTTTTGTTTCCTACTCTGGGTTATAATGATGGGTAGCTCTGAGCAGTGTTTCAGCAATAAAAGAGAGGGAAGGCTGAGACAACCCCATGACAAACTTGTTTCAATTTCCCTTTATGTCAGTTTCATTAAGCTCTACAGAGCCTGTTCTTGAAAAGTGTCTCCCTACCAAATCAGGTAATGAAAAATATGGAAGCCAATTTGTTATCTGGTATATATTTTAGAGCAGTGGTTCTCAACCTTTTTAATGCTGCGACCCCCCCCCCCAACTGGTCGTAAGTCGAGGACTACTCAACCGGTCATAAGTCAAGGACTACTCAACTGGTGCAGCACCGTTTGCAGAATGGGACTTTTGGCGGGCTCAGCAGGGCAGAGACAGCCTGGACAATTCCTATTGGCTTTTGAAAGCCAATAAAATTAGACTCTATTCAAGAGAGTCTATTCTATTGGCTTTCAAAAGCCAATAGAATAAAAGGAAGTAGCACAGCTAAGGAAAAGGGGGGAAAAATGGCGGACTGCGTTGTTTGGCGACCCCCGTGAAATGGTCGTTCAGCCCCAAATGGGGTCCCGACCCACAGGTTGAGAACCACTGCTTTAGAGCTAATGTGTACTAGGCCAAGTACACGAGGCTTTCAAATTAGGGCAGATTTAAGAAATGGGGAGGGGGCTATGCAATCCCAGGTTTGGAGGGAAACTCCTGCACACAGGAATCTTAACATCAAGATGGATTCCTACAAAACATTTGGGAAACCTCAGAAGCACAGCGGAATTGTGGCTATTCAAAACTCCTGGGGAACTATATAGTGGGATACAGGTAGACAAGTCGTAAGTTGTACCACCACCATGGAGCCTGGAATTTGATTATAGGTTATTGCAATCATAAGTCAAGGCACCTCCTGACCACTCCGTTTTACAACTCTTTTTACAATGATCGATCATAAAGCAAGTCACTGCAGTTGTTAACCAGATCCAGCATATCCAATGGGCGTGTTTTGCCATTACACATTACAAAATGTTGCAACTGGTTGGAAATGCAAACCAGTTGCACCAAGACACCCAAAAGTTGATTACATAACTGCAGAGGGTGGGCAGCAGTTTTAAGTTTGTAGACAGTCAAAAGTAGCTTTTTAAAAAGTCTATAACTCCAAATACTCATTAACCAACTAGTTGTAAGTCAAGGACTATCTGTAGGCCCCGGAGACTAGTATGTATTGGGCAAGCTAAGCTTCAGGGTATAGTATCTGTGATCTACACAGCCCATTTCCTGATACTTTGCCAGCAATTGCTGCTAGCATCATCAGACAGAAGTGACTTATTCTTTATGTAACTGAGATGAATGACTGAGCTCCTGACCTGATCTCTTTGTTTGTGCCTGATCTTGATTCTTTGTTTGTGCCTGATCTTGATTGGTCATTTTGGTTTGTTGGTTCCTGATTGGTCTTTTCTTAGAAGTCAGGTTACATGGCTCTACAGCAGGGGACTTCAAACTTGGCCCTTTTATGACTTGTGGACTTCAACTCTCAGAATTCCTCAGCCAGGCATGCTGGCTGAGGAATTCTGGGAGTTGAAGTGCACAAGTCATAAAAGGGCCACGTTTGAAGACCCCTTGCTCTACAGTGTAGACTAGAAGAGCCTAGTGTCTACACAGACAATCCCTATTGTCTGTGTAGCAATTGCTAGTGGTATTTTCCTTGTAAAAACTGAAGCTGAATTTTCAAACCAATAGCCCTGCTGTTTTATGTGTAAAATCTCATTAGAGTTAATGGAGAGTTGAAGGAGGAGGAACTGTTCTCCTTTTCCTGAGTTAATTATAATGAATGATTATAATGAATGTATCCCATGTGGTTGCTGCTGATTTGGAGTTTTCCTGGTATTATCCAGCTTGGAAGACATTTAGCGATGAGGAAGGAATTTAAGGATTATTAATGCTGAGTCTGTAATCTTACCAGGAAGTTTTGCAATTGGGAATGGCAGGGGAGAAATGGGAAAGAATTATTTTAGTCCTCCTTGGGCCTAGGATTTTCCTTTTTCTTCAAGTGTTATTCCCCATTTTGCCCTGCTGTTTAGAATAGAATAGAGCTGGAAGGGACCTTGAAGGTCTTCTAGTCCAGCCCCTGCTCAAGCAGTAGAACCTATACCATTTCAGACAAGTGACTCTCCAGTCTCTTCTTAAAAACCTCCAGTGATGGAGCGCCCATGATTTCTGAAGGCAGGTGTTCCACTGGTTAATTGTCCTCACTGTTAGGAAGTTTCTCCTTAATTCCAGGTTGCTTCTCTCTTTGGTCAGTTTCCAACCATTGTGTCTCATGCTTTGGAGAATAATTTGCCCCCCTCATCTTTGTGGCAGCCTCTCAAACACTGGAGAATACAATACGGTACAGTTGGAGATCAACTTGTTGATAGTGAGAGTTTGGAAAAAATTCAGAGAAGAGCAACTAAGATGATTAAAGGCCTGGAGACTAAAACATATGAAGAACGGCTGCAGGACTTGGGTTTGGCTAGTCTAAAGAAAAGAAGAAACAAGGGCGACATGATAGCAATATTCCAGTATTTGAGGGGCTGCCACAAAGATATAAGGGGGTCAAATTATTCTCCAAAGCACCAGAGGGCAGGACAAGAAACAATAGTTGGTACAGTAAGTCCAGAAATGGGCTGTTTTGCTGTTGCCTCTCTCTCTCTCTCTCTCTTTTTAATTAAATTGAACTATGCACTCTGAGCTTGGATGATTAGGTCAGATTAATGGGTGAGGGGAAGATAAGGGATTTGCTGCTGATTAGAACATGGGATTCACTTCTAAAACCAGCTTAATCTTGCCAGTTCATTTATCCAAGGAAACTGCCTTCTGTGAAGTAGAGATGCTAAAGGAGAAAAATGGAACATTCTTTATATATTTTTTTTCTCCTCCTGTAAATCTGTACATCCTCATCTTCTAAGTGAGTTCCATTCTACCCAGAGATGGATTATCCCTGTTGTAAGGACCTTGTATTCTGGATGCCTGTCCAGAAGATAAATCAATGTACTGTATTTAATTTGAAAATATTGCTTTCCATTAAGGGTGGTGCTTCACGGAGCCATTTCTGTTTATGCACAAATAGATGGAACATTAATTCCAAATCCAGCAATGCGGTTAGATAATTTTAGGCTTTTTTTAGAAAGGGGCCTTTCAGGTTGCAATTATTAAAGAAATGGAAACATTTTTTCAATCCAAAACAGATCTCCCCTAGGTCTAGCAGGATTTGTGGAGACACAGATCCATCAATTTTGGCTAAATATGAACCAACATTTGATTGAGGAACTGGAAAAAATTGCCAGTAGATATTTGAGGGTAATGATAGCCACAGTTCTTTTTCATTCTGCCTTGAAACCACAACTTGTTCTTGTATTTCTGAGGTTTTTAATTCAGCTTTAGCCAAAATTCCAATGTCTGTCTTTAAAAATGTGGTATTAATCTATTTGCCCAAAATGCGTTGGGACTAATTTCATGTCAACTATTTAACATATTCATAGATTGTCAGTTGGATTGTCAGTTGATAAACGCCAACTCATATGGAGATTGAATTGTTTTGCTGAGATTTTTGCTGATTTGAATTGATGTTTCCGTCTTTTCTTTCTATTATGATACTGCCATTGTGTTTTGCTTTTGTAAGGTTTTGAATTGTTTTGTATTGTTTTCTGTTTACTATTTTTTTTTCTGTACGAGCTGCTAAGAATCATTTTATTTCAGCAGTCTAGAAATATATTTAATAAATAAGTACCCTGCCACCACCCCATTGAACTTTCTTTCATATCTCTCCTGACTACTATGATGACTGTAAGTCCTTTGTAATAAAAGGCAGAACAAGAAGCAATGGATGGGAACTAATCAAGGAGAGAACCAACCTAGAACTAAGGAGAATTTTCCTGACAGTTAGAACAATTAACCAGTGGAAAGGGTTGCTTCCAGAAATTGTGGGTGCTCCGTCACTGGAGGTTTTTTACCCAATACTGTTCGTCAGGAACGGTATTGGGTACCCTGTATCAGCAGGGGGTTGGACTAGAAGACCTCTAAGGTCCCTTCCAATTCTGTGATTCTGTTTTACAAAGCTACCATTTAGATTTTATTTAATCATTTTCTTGCTCTTGAATGTTCTTCGTAAAGCAAAGTTATAAACTTAAGCAATTTCTTATCCTTATTAACCTCTTTGGAATTTATCCCATTTTCTAGTGTGTCCTTTATTTTTCCACAAAAATATGGCCTCGGTACCCCAGACATAAATCTGTGGATAGAAGCAGGCTCTTCTGCACAGTTCATTTTACTTCTTTCAACAGTTTTTGAACAGACCACCGTATGACCTTTCTAAGATGCTGTGTGTGATTCAGGACATTGTAGGTACCTCCTAGATGGCAAGTTGCAGACCACCCTATGTTGGCTTGTACGAGAGGGTCTAGAGCAGTGGTGGCGAACCTATGGCATGCATGCCAGAGGCGGCACTCAGAGCCCTCTTTGTGGGCACACGCACCATGCCCTGGAGATGGCAACTGTCCCTCTTCAACCAGCCGCCTGCTAACTCACCGAAGGCCGGATGCATCCCAGCATGGCTGGTTTCCCCTCCCCTCCCATCCCTCCTGGTCTCACATGCTCTCCTTTTCCCAGGCACAACTCACTGCATCGCCTCCTCAGCTGTCGGCGGGCCATCCAGTTCAGAGGCGGCTTCTCTGAACTGCTGGTGGTGGGCTGCGGAGCCCCAGAGTGCACTGGTCGACGGGTTGGCAGGCTGTGGCTGCTGATGGACACTGTCAGCCCCCATGCGCTTGCTGGCCTCTGTATGCGGGGGCCGATGGTGTCAGGCAGCAACCACCTAAGCCCCTGCCTCGCCTTACCCCTCAGGATGAGCCTCCTGTCCATCGCCCACTTGCCAGAGACCCCCTGGATCTTCCCCAACCCTGCCTGGCCCCCACAGGCATCCCTCCCCACGAGCAACATCGAGGTGACCACACCCACCTAGTCTGCCATGACCACAGCCACGCCCATCCAATGGGCCACGCCCACCTGGCACCCGGCGATAAATAAGTGAGTTTTGGGTTGCAGTTTGGGCACTCGGTCTCTAAAAGGTTCGCCATCACTGGTCTAGAGCAGTGTTTCTCAACCTTGACAACTGTAAGATGTTTGGAGTTCAACTCTCAGAATTCCCCAGCCAGCCATTGCTCCTTGAAGCACGAAGCTGAAAACACCAGCCTGAAGATGATGAATGAGACTTCGTCGAAACGTCGCCAAGACACTTCCAATTTTACGCGGGAGAAAACCCGAATAACCAAAGACCTACATACAAACACCCGCGAAAACCTCAGAATATATATATATATATATATATATATATATATATATATATATATATATATATATATCATATATATATATATATATATATATCCTCATTTGTTTTTAGCTGTGCAGCACCTGCTCTCCCCTGCCCACTCCCTCTCTGTCCCCCTTAAATGGCGGTGGCAGCTCTCTGTGCATAAAGATTAGCTTTAAATCTTCCTCTCCAACTTCAATGGACGGAGGCCTGTCCTGCTTAAATAATTTACAGCGCCGAGGCCTGCCTCCCCCTTGCCCACTTTGAAAGCGCACAGCATTGAGTTGCCATAGAAACGCAGTCTGCTTTTGCTTTGCTTGAGGCTAAGTTTATTTCTCTTCCCTTTCTGCAGTCCCCCCACTCCCCATCTCCCCGCCCAGTCCTTGCAAGGGCCTTCTGGAGGAGCCCTTGAATGGGAAGGATGGCCAGAGTAGGGTCTACAAAGCTCCTGTTTGTGTAGTGCGGCTGAGTCTTTGATCCACTAGTGGGATTCGCGTTTCTGTACTCCAAGAAATGCTTGCCTGCATGCATGCATGCCCAGAGCACAGCATCAGCGGCTCTGCTTTCTAGATGCAGAAATTTCTAGACACAAAGACAGTTTTTTCCCTTGTGCCATCACTCTGCTGAGCATCTAATTCCCACAGTACTGTAGGACACATTGTTTCTGGGATATCCATGTTGTTTACTGACAGGTGAAGTTTCTCCAGGATTTCTGGCAAGAGTTCCAGGTACTAAATCCGAATCTTGTTGCAAGAAGCAGATGTATCACCACGCAGCCACTCTATTATGGTTTTAAGCCAGCAGGTTCCTAAAAATAATGAAAACGTGGAATACAGTCAGAAAGCGAAAGATGTGCTTGATAAAAATAACAGCTGGTCTTTCAGACTGAAACCTATTTCCGCATCAATCAGAGGCATCTGTCCCTCTGCAAAAATGTCACATTCCAGGCTCAGTGGGGAAGATTTCAAAAACTTAAAAGGCCTCTGGCTAGTGGTAGAGTTTAGGAAGGGAAGGCGTAGTGGTGGGGCTGGTTATAAGTGACCACAAGTTTGTCAGTACCTTGCAGGATACGTGTGAATACAGGTAGTCCCTGACATATGACTTATGCCTTACGACCACAATTGAGCTCAAAATTTCTATTCCTAAGCCAGACAGTTGTTTGGCCCCATTTTTACAGCCTTTTTTGCCACAATTGTTAAGTGAATCACTGCAGTTGTTAAGTTAGTAACATGGTTGTAAAGTGAATCTGGCTTCTCTGTTGACTTTGCTTGCTAGAAGGTCACAAAAGGTAATCGCATGGCCCTGGGACACTACAACTGACATAAATACATGCCAGTTGCCAAGCATCCACATTTTGATCATAGGGATGCTGCAACAGTTGTGTGAAAAACGGCCATGTCACTTTTTCTTCAGTGCCGTTGTAGCTTCAAATGGTCACTAAACAAATAGTTGTGAGGACTACCTGTAAAGTAGGTGAAATCCCCCCCTCCCCTCCCAAAACCACAACCTCTTCCACATTGGAAAAAAGGTGAAATATTTTATCAGATTTATATCCCACCTTGATTAATTTATAAGTAACTCAAGACGGCAAACATGCATAATACTTCTTGCTCCTTCTGCTTTCGCCACAACAGCATCCCTGTGAGTTTAAACAACATCCTTCATTGGTTTTAGGTTGCCTACTCAGGTTAATACTTGTAGCTCCCTATGCCAGCATTCTCACACTCTCGAGACACTTGAGATTAATTGGACATAAACATTAATTTGCTCTGATCTTTCTGTCCTGCCAAGAATTGATATTATCTGTCTTCAGATAAACATTTGTTATGGTGTATTGCAATGAGAACCGTCCTGGTTGAATTCAAATCATGTAAACAAACACATATCAAGGTATAACTTTGAA
This sequence comes from Crotalus tigris, assembly GCF_016545835.1. Lineage (NCBI taxonomy): Eukaryota > Metazoa > Chordata > Lepidosauria > Squamata > Viperidae > Crotalus > Crotalus tigris. The sequence continues at coordinate 759,617 of NW_024100541.1, read as the reverse complement.
ATGTGCGGAGAAGCTTTTTTTTTTTGGCTTTTAGGTAATCCGTGTTTGTGATATTGGCAAGTAACTAATGAAGAGATTTTTTTCTTCCAATGTGATCCTTTTTCCAAAGTAGTAGCAGTCCATGAACGATACAAGAATTTTGTTCAGTCTTCTTGCAAGTAAAGAATTTGGTTTCTTTTTTCAAACTTCCCAGAATTCCCTGCTTTTTAAAAAAAGTATGCAAAAATGCATTGTGGCGTCTTTGTATCAGGAGTCTTCGACTATTCATTTAGTGACCATTAGAAAGTACAATGGCACTGAAAAAAGTTATAACCAATCCTCACACTTATGACAGTTGCAACATCCCCAGTCATGGGATCAAAATTTGTGCATTTGGCAACCGGCATGTATTTAGGAAGGTTGCAGTGACCCGAATTCATGTGATCACCATTTGCAATCTTTGGAGCTGGCTTCTGACAAGCAAAGTTAAGAAGGGAAGCCAGATTTGCTTAACCACTGTTGAAGGAAAAGTCTTCATCATGGTGCAGTCCAAGCCGGGAATAAACAACATGGCGATTGCTTTAGAAAGAAGGTTGCAGTTTATTGGAGAGGAGAGCCAGACAGAAAGATGGCTCTGGAAGAAAAGAGAGAGAGCACATGTAGGGAGTGGGTTTTTATACCCTCTGGAGCCTTTTGTTTGGAGTTGTTCCTGTGGCATGAACTTTGACCTGAGTCTGAGTGTGCCCTTTGGCATCTGTGGGTTAATCCTATTATGTCCTGTCTTAGAGTTTGGGTGGGGTATGTAGATTTTAGGTGTCTTTGTCTTCCTAATCTTCTAGCTTCAACTTTCCTGAATGGTTTACATCTGCATTTCTACAGAGCTGGTTTCTGCTTGGGGGAGGGAGACTTGGGGCTATTAAGAAAAACTGGGCATGCTTTTCTGCCTCTTTAAGATCCTTTGAGAAAATATATTTTTCTTCCCTTTTAATATTTCCTTCTCTGTGGGGCTGACTTCCCACACTACCTTCTTAACAACTTAACAACTACTTTGCTTAGCAACAGAAATTCTGGTCCAAATTCTGGCATAAGTAGGAGACTATCCATATTAGCTATATATCATCCCTTTTTTATCTTCATTTTTGGGGCTTGTTTCCATTCAACTAAAATAGAAACTATATGTTGCAGCCTTGAAATACAGAAAATTGCTATGATTACCTTCCCATTTTTGACAGCCTTCCTTTCTAGGACTCTTATTTCAAGTTTGTATTTCATGAATGTCATCCTTCCAAGTTCAAAATTGCTTTCTCTTGCAATTTACTACTATCTGCAAACTAGGCAACTTTTTCAATTATAGTATAATACCTCATTAATGTAGGCTTAATTTAGAACTGAAAAAGACTTGCATTCCAGTGTAGAACAGCAACTCATTAATTGCAGGAAAATAAAGGAAAACAGACATGCACACACTCGCACATTACATACACTTGCACATTCCAGACATTTTTAGAGGCCCAGCAGAAACAGAGGTGGCATCTTCAAAGCTGCTTTGTAGAAACGAGAGACTTATATGGTTCTGACCATCATAGCACTGAAATCTTTAAAACAAGCAAGGAAAATGGTTGAAGAATGCCCCAAACATTGAGGGGGGGAAAAAGCAAAACGTATTTCTTAAACTCTATTACCAGGCCAGGTATTCCCCATTTTATACCCATGCACTAGGTGTTTTTTTCTTTCTGCAATAAATAACTCCAATAAATTTCATTTCATTTCTTTGCGCAATTGTGCATTAAATTTCATTCTGTTATTTTCAACCCATATCCCTAACTTCTCAAGATTATTTTGGGTTGGTTTTTCCTCTTTTTTCTCTTAGGATATCAGCCATTCCTTCTAGTTTTGCATCATCTTCAACTCTGAAGGAACTCTTCTACCACTTATCCTTAAGAAGATGGCCTCAACTTTCAAGATTGTAGTTTTCCACAAAGTGCTGATAGGCTTCCTTTGTTTGTCATTGGTTGTGCATCAACTGTCATGCCATGAATCCCAATTTCACTGGCTGCTAATCAGAATATCATAGCTGGAACATTTTGTTAAGTGCTCTGCCAAAATAACAATATATTATGTTTGGAGCATTCCTGCTATCTACTAAGGAAAGCTACCCAATCTTAAAACAAAAAAGAGAGACTGTAACTCTTACAAGATATTTTTCTTGATAAATCCCTGTTGGGTTCTGATAATTATCACATTGTTTTCAAAGTGCCTGCAGAGTGATTTGTAGGCTTTCCCCTGCTATTCCTGACAGACTGATTGATTTACAATTCCCTGGAGCTTTTTTCCTGATTTTCTTTGAAGATAAAGACAATATTTATCTTTTGGCTGTGGTTGGTTCTCCAAGCTTATTTTAATATAGAGTAGAGTAGAGTAGAGTAGAGTAGAGTAGAGTAGAGTAGAGTAGAATAGAATAGAATAGAATAGAATAGAATAGAATAGAATCTGGAAGGGACCATGGAGGTCTTCTAGTCCAGCCCCCTGCTCAAGCAGGAGGACCTATACCAACTCAGACAGGTGGATTGTCCGGTCTCTTTTTAAAAACTTCCAGTGATGGGGCACCCATTATTTCTGGTGGCCAGCTGTTCCACTGGTTGATTGTCCTCACTGTCAGGAAATTTCTCTTTAATTCCAGGTTGCTTCTCTCTTTGATCAGTTTCCAACCATTGTTTCTCGTCCTTCCCTCTGGTGCTCTGGTGAACAACCTGGCCCCCTCTGCCTCGTGGCAGCCCCTCAGATACTGGAATACTGCTATCATGTCTCCCCTATTTCTTCTTTTCTTTAGATTGGGCAAATCCAAGTTCCGCAGCCGTTCTTTGCACGTTTTGGTCTCCAGGCCTTTGATCATCTTAATATAATTGTTGAATGTTTCGTTACCAAACTAGATAACAGGATTTTCTTGTCCTATTCTCTTTAGCTCATAAGTGTCTTAGGTGCCAGTGTGGTCAGCTGTTTGAATTCCAAGCAGCTGATTGGTTCTCTTGTTGATTGGCACTTTGAATGGTCTGGTTTCTTACATATTGATATGTTGGATCTAAATCAATGTGTTAGTTAAATGCTCTTTTGGTGGAATATCAGGGCTCAGTAAGTTTACGCCCATATAAGTTTTCAAATATAGCTCCGAACAACTGACACACTGGCATACACAAGACGCTTGTGAGCTAAAGAGAAAAGGATAAGAAAATCCTGCTTGATTATGTTACCTAGTTTGGTAACAAAACGTTCAGGAGTGATATTAAAACAAGCTTGGAGAATAATCCACAGTCAAAATCTAAAACCTGAGCCACAAATATTTCCTATTATTTCATTATTTATCCTTCTGCAGCCATCTGACATTTCCCCTTTTCTCCTAGTATTATCTCAAAGATAATACATAAAAGAGTTTTGACTACTACTAGACCATCAGGAATTTTTGTCAGTATCTTACCCTGAGGCTAGAAGGTTCTGCTGGAGGGAGCAGATAATGTAATGAATGTCGCACCATTGTATCCCAAGTTCTGTCTCTTTTATGTATGTGTCTTATTCATGTTTAATTCATGTTTATTCATTTTTACATGCGAATGCCTCTGGGGGAGGGGTTAAGCTCATTAAAGGTAAATAGGTAATTATTCGTTTAGACCAGTGTTTTTCAAACTTGGCACATTTTAGATCTGTGGATGTCTAGAACAGTGGTTCTCAACCTTTTTAATGCCGCGACCCCCAACCGGTCGTAAGTTGAGGACTACCCAACCGGTCGTAAGTCGAGGACTTTCCCTGCCTGGGAGCGCCGCGCATGCGTGGTGCCGCCCCCTGCGCCGGCCGAGGCATAGCTGGCAAGGGGCAGCGACAGCGCAGGGTGACCACCGGCTGGGCCACCAGCTGGCCCAGCCCAAGGGAGGTAAGGCACCCACCGGGCCCCATGCGCACCAGCAACCCTCCCTGTGCCCGCCGGCTTCCCACCTCCCACCCCTGGCCCTCTTTTACTTACATTTTTAGTAGTTGCTCAGCAGGGAGAGGTGGAAACTTCCAGACGGCTCGCCTTTGCTGCAGACAACTTGCAGCACCGTTTGCAGAATGGAACTTTTGGCGGGCTCAGCAGGGCAGAGACAGCCTGGACAATTCCTATTGGCTTTCAAAAGCCAATAGAATAAAAGGGAGTAGCACAGCTAAGGAAAAGGGGGAAAAATGGCCGACTGCGTTGTTTGGCGACCCCCGTGAAATGGTCGTTCAACCCCAAATGGGGTCGCGACCCACAGGTTGAGAACTGCTGGTCTAGAATTTCACGCTGGCTGGAAAGTTCTGGGAGTTGAAATCCACAGATCTTAAAAGTTACCAAGTTTGAAAAACTAAAGTAGATATCAACAACTTTTATTTTGTCTGAAATGGTATAAGGTTTCCTGCCTGAGCTGGGATTTGGACTAGATCAGGAGTAGGCAATCTTGGCTCTTTTATGACTCGTGGACTTCAACTCCCAGAATTCCTGAGCCAGCATGGCTCAGCATGAAAACCTCTCCATTTCTCCTCAGCATGGCTGGCTCAGGAATTCTGGGAGTTGAAGTCCATGAGTCATAAAAGAGCCAAGGTTGACTACCCCTGGACTAGATAGAAGATCTCCAAGCTCGCTTCCAAATAACCAGTGCTTTTTTCATTAAAAAAAAAAAAAAAAAGGTGCCGGAACTCACACACGTCATATAGCCCACCTTGCCTACCCTACAAGGTTCCATCCAAAAAAGGTGCCGGAACTTGTTCTGGGCATTCTATGACAAAAAAGGCCCCGCAAACAACAACAACAACAATAATACTAATAACAATAATAATAGCTTTTATTTCTTTATTCATTTCTTTTATTCCAGAAATCTTCTACAGCATCACCAATTCCATTCAGATTTCTGTTCCTGGCAGATAGGGACAGTGCAGCCCCTAAATTTTTTATGGTTTTCCAGTTAGGGAAATCATCCCACCAGGATTTAACTTTTAAATATTAATATCTTTTAAATATTATACTTTAAAACATCACAATTGATATTATTATTATATTAATATCAATTTATTAATAATATATTAATAGAAAGTAATATAAATATTTATGTTTAAATATTGCAACTAATACCTTTTAAATATTAGTTTTCCTTTCTGTGTTAAGGATTTGAGCTGTTTTTGTTTATTTTCCAGACTCTTGAGCATTTCTGAACAGGCAAAGCCATGAATTTTCTGAGTCAAAGTTCTTTCTGATTTTCATCAAGTGGCTTAATCAATTCCACACCAGCAAGGCTCCAGCTTCTTCTGCAGTGCACAAGTTTTTAATCATTGACCTGAATGTTTTTGTCTTCCCGCCCCCTCAGATTTAGAATAAGACCTTTCCAACTGCTGTGTTTAGCCAAACACATTTCATATGCAGTTGTTCATCATTCAGATATCTTAGCTATCAATGGAAGAGAATATTTGTAGCTCAGGGTTGAAATGAGGGATCCTTGGTGCTCTCTGAGCTTGGTTGTTTGCTTGCAGACTTTTCATTACCCATACTACAGTAGTGGCCAAAATTGTGGAAACCTTTTGGGAAAAGTGTATTTTTGAGGTTTGATGGCTAATAACACCACTTTTTTGGGGGGAGTAGTACCATAACGTTATATATCAATGGAAAGATAATTTAATCAAGAATGTAATGCAATGAAGTTTGTTCAATTATCCATACCAGCCATGTCAAACACAAAGCCCTGGGGCCAGACATGGCCTGCGACATGGTTTCATGTGGCCCATGAAGCCAACCTGGAAACAATGAGGGAATGGCCCCCGCTGCCTTGGCCCCAGCCCAGGCCGCCCAGGAGCCAATGTACAATTTTGTGATGGCCATCTATGCTGAAACGCATTCAGTCTTAGCTCCACAAGGCCATCTGGAAACAGCAAGAGATCGGCCCCTGCCGTGTTGGCCCCGCACCTGGGCGCGCACTGGGGAGGTGTCACCCTTTGTGAGGAATGAAGAAATGCACCATCGCCTGGAAGTGGCCAGCAAATGGCCCTTGCCTACTTCACATATCCAGCTTGACGGGCTCCGGGGGAGGGGTTTCAGCAGGCTGTAGGCTACGCCCACCCAGTAGGCTGCGCCTACCCTGGCCACACCTACCCATCCTGGCCACACCTACCCTGCCCCCCTAAGGACAACCGCAATGCTGATGCGGCCCTCAGTGAAATTGAGTTTGACACCCCTGATCTATACTGTATTCTATGAAAAGATATAGCTAAATAACCAGAAAGCACAACTTGCTTAGGTTGATATCAGGTAGCTTTCTTTTATCTGATTGTAGCCAATGAGCATGAGTGTTTAGAGAGCCAATCCGGTGTCATCTTGTTTTGGCAATGAGCCAATCAGATCACAGTAGGATTCAGTGATTGATGTCATGTGTTGAAGCTGAGAGGAGGACATTTGTCAGTGTGTTATGTGATCGCTATCAAGTTGGTTGGGTTTTTTTGTGTTCTTTCATTGAGTGAGCTTGTAAAACGTAATAAAATTAAAGTAACGGTGCAAAGAGTTGACTGGTTGCCCAGAAAGCGATGTAAAATAGTATTATTAAGTGAACAAGGCTACAGTTATAAAGAAATTAGAAGAAAAATGGGTGGAAACTTAAGCAAAGGTGGCATTTCTACTGTACACTTTTCCCAAAAGGTTTCCACAATTTTGGCCACCACTGTAGGTAATGTCATTAGTGCTGGACTTACTAGCACTTACTAGCATTCCTTACTAGCACTGATGATGTTCCCTTGTTTGGGTAATGAAACGTCTACAAGAAAATAACCAAGTTCAGAGAGCGCCAAAGACCCTTTATCTCAGTTATCCGTATAACTCAATCCCTCTCTGTATCAAACTTTTCAGATTTGGAGGATATTGATCTAAGGCAGTGTTTCCCAAACTTGACAATTTTAAGGCATGAGGACTTCAACTCCCAGAATTCCACAGCCAGCAACGCTGGCTGTGGAATTCTGGGAGTTGAAGTCCACATGCCTTAAAATTGTCAAGTTTGGGAAACACTGATCTAAGGCTCCACATATTGGATACTGCTTTTTTCTCCCTCCTTTTATTCCAACAAGTAAAGCAACATAAGCCTTTAGTTTTGATTTTAGGCAGTGTTTCTTCTCTGATGACAAGCTGGGGGGAAAAAATGGTTGTATAACTCTAAAGCACAGTAACATCAGCAAAGGTTGAACTCATAGAAGATTATCAGGCGTTTCTAAGCATTTCTGTACAATCTATGAAAATATTCTTGCTTCCGTTAAAGTCTGCCTTGTTATACAGCTTGTCCTTGACTTATAACCATTCATTTAGCCAAGAAGGGAGAAACTGTGGAAGAAAACAACGTCAAGATCTGCCACCGTGCTGTTTTGTATGCTTTTTCTCCAGTACAGGTAGTCCTTGACTTATTACTGCAAATTGAGCCTGGCAATTAACAATTGTAAGTCGTGAGGGTCATAAAGGGGCACACCGTGTGACTGGACCCAATTTTACAGTCATTTTTGTGGCAGTTTTAAGCGAGAACTGCAGCTGTAAAGTGAACACAGCGATCGTAAAGCAAAACCATGGACAACCCATTGCCAGTTAAGAGAACCATGACTGATCTCAGAAAGATTAGATCTGGTTAATATTTGGGTGGGAATCCTCTAGGAAATCCTAGGGTTATAGTCTAGATCAGGGGTCCCTAACCTGTGGGCCACGGCCCGCTGGTGGGCTGTGAGGGGTTTTCAGCTGGACCGTGGAAACAGCTGGCGAGCACTCGGGTGCATCCTCACTTCCATGAGCAGCGGGCAAGCGCATACGTGTATGCTCCATTTTAGTGGTAGTGAACCATCCCCTACACCCCCCCCCTGCTCCGCAAAGCTGGAAACATTGGGGAACTCTGGTCTAGATGAGAAAGTGAAAAAACCATCTGTCAGGTACAAGAAATCAGGGTTAGATTCAAAATGAGTACAAGTTTATGCCATGCATCCTCTAAACAAGAATCTGAACTTTTAATGGTCAAGGCAAATTGGCGGTACTTAAAAAGTCAACAGAATTCCAGGAGGGCTGAACTTAGATCTGTTGTGAGTACAACGGGACTCCAAAATGATGACCCGCTTGATCTCTCCCTCATGCTCAGCCTGGTACATATAGAGATGAGATGAAATCTTGCTCAATAGTAGCAACTGTGAGAGGGATCTCGGAGTCCTATTGGACAATCACTTAAATATGAGCCTGTCGTGTGCTGCAGCTGCCAAAAAAGCCAATACAGTGCTAGGCTGTATTAACGTGTAGAATCAAGATCATGTGAAGTATTAGTACTGCTTTATAAAGCCTTAGTGAGACCACACTTAGAATATTGCATCCAGTTTTGGTCACCATATTATAAAAAAGATGTTGAGACTCTGGAAAGAGGGCAGAAAAGGGCAATAAAGATGATTAGGGGACTGGAGGCTAAAACATATGAAGAACAATTGCAGGAATTGGGTTTGTTTAGTCTAGTGAAAAGAAGGACTAGGGGTGACATGATAGTCTTCCAATATTTAATAATAATAGTAGTAAAATTGGACGGGACCTTGGAGGTCATCTAGTCCAACCCCCTGCCCAGACAGGAAACCCTACACCATTTCGGACAAATGGCTGTCCAGTCTCTTCTTAAAAACTTCCAGTGTTGGAGCATTTACTGCTTCTGGAGGCAGGCTGTTCCACTGATTAATTGTTCTCACTGTCAGGAAGTTTCTCCTTAGTTCTAGGTTGCTTTTCTCCTTGATTACTTTCCACCTGTTGCTTCTTGTCCTGCCTTCAGGTGCTTTGGAAAATAGCTTAATTCCCTCTTCTTTATGGCAGCCCCTGAGATATTGGAATACTGCTATCATGTCCCCCCTTGTCCTTCTCTTCGTTAAACGAGACATACCCAATTCTCGCAACCGTTCCTTATATGTTTTAGCCTCCAGTCCCCTAATCATCTTTGTTGCTCTTCTCTGCACTCTTTCTAGAGTCTCAACATCTTTTTTTACATCGTGGTGACCAAAACTGGATGCAGTATTCCAAGTGTGGCCTTACCAAGGCATTGTAAGAGTGGTATTAATACTTCACGTGATCTTGATTCTATCCTCTGTTAATGCAGCCTAGCACTGTGTTGGCTTTTTTGGCAGCTGCAGCACACTGCTGGCTCATATTTAAATGATTGTCCACTAGGACTCCGAGATCCCTCTCACAGTTACTACTATTGAGCAAGGTACCCCCTATACTATACCTGTACATTTGTTTTTTTCTTGCCTAAATGTAGAACCTTACTTTTTTCACCATTGAATTTCATTTTGTTAGATAGCACCCAGTGTTCAAGTCTGTCCAGATCCTTCTGTATCCTAAGCCTGTCTTCTGGAGTGTTGGCTATTCCTGCCAGCTTGGTGTCGTCTGCAAATTTGATGAGTTCCCCATCTATCCCTTTGTCCAAATCGTTGATGAAGATGTTGAAGAGTACTGGGCCCAGAACAGAGCCCTGGGGCACCCCACTACACACTTCCCTCCATATAGATGCAGTTCCATTGAGGACCACTCGCTGAGTACGGCCGGTCAGCCAGCTACGGATCCATCTGGTGGTGGTTCTGTCTACCCTACATTTTTCTATCTTGTCAAGTAGTAGGTTGTGATCTACTTTATCAAATGCCTTACTGAAGTCCAAGTAAATTATGTCCACAGCATTCCTCTGATCCACTAATTTTGTCACTTGGTCAAAGAATGCAATAAGATTTGTCTGGCATGATCTATTTTTGACAAACCCATGTTGGCTTTTAGTAATGACTTTGTTTGCCTCTAGGTGTTCATTGATTCGTTGTTTGATTATCTTTTCCAGGATCTTCCCAGGTATTGAGGTCAGGCTGATAGGTCTGTAATTTCCTGGATCCATTTTTTTTCCTTTTTTGAGGATGGGAACTACATCAGCTCTTTTCCAGTCCTCTGGTAGTTCCCCTGTGTTCCAGGATCTTTGAAAAATATAGTTCAGTGGTTCCGATATCACATCTGCCAGTTCCTTGAGAACCTTGGGGTGTAATCCATCTGGTCCTGGCGATTTGAACTCATCTAGGCTGGACAGGTGCTCACTTACCATTTTCTTGCCTATCTTAACTTGTGTTTCTATTTTGTTTTTTATGGCACTATTTTTGATAGGTTGGTCTGTTTTTTTCCCTTTGTGTAAAGACAGATGCAAAAAACGAGTTAAATAGTTCTGCTTTCTCCCTGTTGCTTGTCACCTTCTTGCCACTTCCACCCACTAATGGACCAATCATTTCCTTCACTTTTTTCTTGTTTTTTACATGTTGAAAGAAGCTTTTTTTTGTTATTTTTGACTTTGGTCGCAAGCCTTAGTTCATTTTGAGCCTTGGCTTTCTTCACTTCATCTTTGCAGGCTCAGGCTATTTGCTGATATTCTGACTTAGTTATGTTCCCCTCTTTCCACTTTCTATACTTGTCCTTTTTATCTTTCAATTTGTCAAAGAGTTCTTTATGCAGCCATGCTGGTTTCTTTTGAGAGCTGTTGTTTTTCCTCTTTGTTGATATTGTGCTAGACTGTGCTTTTATTATCTCATTTTTCAAAATTTCCCAAGCTTCTTGAGAAATTTTGCATGGCTGCCACAAAGAAGAGGGAGTCAACCTGTTTTCCAAAGCACCAGAAAGCAAGACAAGAAACAATGGATGGGAACTGATCAAGGAGAGAAGCAACCTAGAACTGAGGAGAAATTTCCTCACAGTGAGAACAATTAACCAGTGGAAGAGATTCCCTCCCAAAGTTGTGAGTGCTCCATTACTGGAAGCTTTTAAGAAGAGACTGAACAGTCACTTGTCTGGAATGGTTTAGGGTTTCCTGCTTGAGTAGGGGGTTGGACTAGAAGATCTCCAAGGTCCCTTCCAACTCTGTTATTCTGTTCTGTTATTCTGGTCCTCTATATACCATTGCTGATGAGACAATGGCAAATTGACAGAATCCAGTCTTCTAGGGAGAAATTGAAATATAGGTCATCCTTGATTTATGACTAGAATTGAACCCAAATTTTTCCATGGCTGAGACATTTTCAGTTCCAAGGTTGAACTCAACTCTGGGGAGCCTTTATCTGGTGGTGTTGCTTTGTCTTAACTGTCTTTCTTACAAGCTGGCTGTCCATGATTTTTCCACTCTTTCATGGCTCCTGGAAGGAATTCCCTCCTGATGTCAGCCTTTTGCCTTGCCTTGTTTCAAGCATTTTGCTTCCCCTTTTGCCAGCTTCACCCATTTGAGGCCTTCGTTTGGCAGTTAATGGTAGCGTGGGAAATAAGGAAGGCTGCAGATAGGACGATGCACCATAAAGGCAGGACATTCAAGTTTTGGTCACCCTCATCCTTTTCTACTTTGAAAGTGGTTTCAAAAGCAAATGCCTTTGTCAAATGCGGGGGGGGGGGGAATGGAGAGAATGTTTTTGTGCAATGCTGTGTAAAGCCACAAATCTGGCTCGCTCTCCCGGGTGCAGCTAATCCTTGCTTTTCCTTGCCAAGTTTGGAATCTGTCTGTTCCTTGATCCTGCTTGCCTCTCTCTCTCTCTTTTCAAGAAAACATCCGCGTATTCCCTGCTTCCCTCCAGCCGTCCACCCATCCTTTCCGTATTTCTCACCCATTATATTTCCTTTTACAGTCTTGGAGGACCAGTTGCAAAGGGGTGCCTAAAAGTATTGGGTTTCCTTCTGATTCTTTCTTATTTTTAACTTTTATTTTCCTCAGGTAGCATGAACTCCGCAGTTTAAGACTCTGGATTGTCTCAGTGACCTAGTTTTTATTTGGGAGATTAGATTTAGATGCCAGCAGACTCCTCCACCTCCACCTTCAAACTCTCGTCTTCTGCCATTGGCCCATAAATGTGTTTCAGAGTGAACCTAAAAAAATTGGGAGGAACCGTTAACTACCAGTCTTTTCCTTCCCTAGTACAGGTGGTAGTAGTAGTAGTAGTAGTAGTAGTAGTAGTAGTAGTAATAATAATAATAATAATAATAATAATAATAATAATAATAATAAAATAAATAAATGGCTTTGGAAGAATATCTGAAGAACAATGATGAAGATGCACTGAAATTAGTATATCAGGAAGGCTTACTGACTACTGGAGAGACCAAACTGGTCTACAAGAAAGACCAAATGAAGAACAGAATAGAGGCATGGGAAGACGAAGCACTACATGGCCAGTACATTAAAAAAATAGCTGGGAAAGCAGATAATAACAAGACCTGGCAATGGCTAAGAGCAGGAAAATTGAAGAAAGAGACCGAGGGATTAATTCTGGCTGCACAAGACCAACCCTTAAGGACAAATGCATATAAAGTCAAAATTAAGAAGACAACAACAGACAGTAAGTGCCGCCTATGCAAACACACTGAAGAAACAGTGGACCACCTGGTAAGCTGCTGCAAGAAGATCGCACAGACTGACTACAAGCAGCGGCATGACAAAGTAGCAACAGTGGTGCATTGGAAGATCTGCAAGAAATATCATTTGCCTGTAAGCAAAAACTGATGGGATCATAAAATAGAGAAAGTCATAGAAAATGATAAAGTTAAACTGCTCTGGGACTTCAGAATTCAAACAGACAAGCACCTGCAACATAACACCCCAGACTTAACAATTGTCGATAAGAAAGACAAAAAAGTCTGGATAGTGGACGTGGCAGTGCCTGGAGACAGCAGAATAGAAGAGAAAGAACTGGAGAAGATAACAAAATACAAAGACCTACAAATAGAAATAGAAAGACTGTGGCAAAAGCAAGCAAGGGTAGTACCAATAGTAATAGGCACCTTGGGTGCAATCCCAAAGCAATTGGAGCACCACTTGAACACCATTGGCATTGACAAATTCGCTATTAGTCAATTGCAAAAGGCGGCCTTATTAGGAACTGCTTCCATCCTGCGACGATATCTGTAATACCATCAAACATCCACATTTGCCTATCCCAGGTCCTTGGTAAGGACTTGATAGGTAGACAAAATGCCAAATCCAGTCTGAACATCTGACTGACTGTGCAATGATCCATAATAATAATAAAGTTGGAAGGCACCTTGGAGGTCATTTAGTCCAACCCCCTGCTCAGGCAGGAAACCCTATACCATTTCGGACAAATGTCTTACAGCAATTCAGTTAGTGACCTTTCAAAGCTACAATGGCGTTGAAAAAAAGTAACTTATGACCATTTTTCACACTTACGACTACTGCAGCGTCCCCATGGTCACATGATCAAAATTTAGACGCTTGGCACCTTGTTCATATTTATGACGGTTGAAGTGTCCCGGGTCATGTGATCACCTTTTGTGACCTTCTGACAAGCAAAGACAATGGGGAAGTCAGATTCACTTAACAGCCGTGTTACTAATTTAATACCTGTAGTGATTCACTTAACAACTGTGGCAAGAAGGGTCATAAAATGGGGCAAAATTCACTTAAAAATGTCTCACTTAGCAATGGAAATTTTGGGCTCAACTGTGCTCATAAGTCAAGGACTACCTGTATTCCAGTTTCTCCCTAGAACAGAGGTCCCCAACCTTTTGGGCATCAGGGACTGGTTATGTGGAGAGAGGTTTTTCTGCGGACTGGAGGGGTGTGTGTTTTTGTGTGCTGCTTGCATCCCACAGATGGGGCTTTGTTTGTGTGGCCCTATACTGGTCCACGGATCGGGGGTTGGGAAGATTGGATTCTTCCAAATTCATCATACTAAAATCTGAAGATTTGTGAGAATTATACAGAGAACCTGGTGAATTAATGTATTCATCATACTGCTTTGAAAGTCAAAGGAAAAGATGTTTTCTATATATATGTGTGTGTGCGTGTGGGTCCATATATGTATATATTTGAATACTCTTATACTTTATATTCTATCTTCTTTCTGGAAAGGGAACCTAAGAGATTTAAAAAAAAAAATCCCAATTGTGCCCAATCTGTGTGCTCAGAATAAATTGGATTATCACACTGTAGCCACCAATAAATTGGCTGTGAATAAATAGGTGTTGCACCTCTATATTAGTTTCCCTGTATTGTCTTTCAGACAATCTGATCTCTTCCTTGTGTGTGTGGGGGGGGGGAGGTAAGCCTTTAATGAAAGCATTTTGTAGAAACAAACATACAGTAAGGGTAAAAGACGTTCTGTCTCCTACCACTTAATTGGTATCTGACTGATAATACACAGCAGCTGCATTGATGCAATGTATTTAACTAGGTCACCTAAAGGTGTAGGGCAGTGTTTCCTCATGCCTTAAAATTGTCAAGTTTGGGAAACACTGGTGTAGGGGATGGATTTGCACAGAGGATAACCTTGGTTAATTTTTATTTGGATTAAGGATGTGGTGGTCTGATGATGGTGTTAGCACAGTATATGATGTGATAACAGCCCTCTGATTCAAGGTCCAGTGACCTGCAGAATGTTTTACAGTAAATGAAGGATTTTGTACAAATGAAGTTATAATAGTATCCTACCCATAGCTTACCTGTTTGACAGCTCTTTTTTTTTTTGTCCTAATGTACCTTACAGGTTGTTGTGAGGAGAACAAAAGAGGGAGACCTAATCAGCTGTAAAAGCACTTTTCTCCCTCCCCCCCCCCAATGGTTGTAGTGGATATAAGCTGGTACATATTTTGGTTAGTTTCTTTCTCAAAGCTAATATCTTCCTACCAAGAACTGACCTATACAGTTGTTTTTTTAAGTATATAGTTTTATCCTGCCTTTCATTTCATATGCAACTCAAGGGTTGAGGCCATATCAAAAGGCAACTGGTCTTACTTTGTTCCCTCTTGAAGATGTTTCAGTTCTTCAGAACTGAAGAAGCTTCTTGCATTAGAAGCAAAATGTCTGCAAGGAAAACAAAGAAAATACAATTGCCTCTTGAAAAAAACACCTTTGGGACAATTATGACCTGGATGACTGAGAATCTCCATAGATTTAGGCCATATTTTCTTCCTGTTCTGAAGTTGGATTGGTTTTTCATTTGTGTGGGGTTGTGGGTTTTTTTTTTTTTTTTTTTTTGTACTTTAAATGAATTAATCTAATGCAGCAAAATTGTCCTCAGCTTGTGGTATCTACTTTCAGCTCGGAATGAATGTAGAGGCACTTAAGGACAAAAGACAGAGCCTCTTTTGTTTCTGTTCTGGTCTGCTCCAGTAAAGGAAGTAAATAAAAAGATAAAATCAAATAAAAAATTTAAGTGGTTAAGGCAGTAGCCTAGAAATGAAGAGCCTGTGAATTCTAGTCCCACCTTAAGCATGAAAGTTGGCTGGGTGACTTTGGGCCAATTACCAAGAGACTAGTCCCACATTTGGCATAAAATTATGTTTATTTATGTTTAAAACTTACCTATATCCATTCAGCTGAAACCATTTCCCCTATTTCCATCGAAATATTACCTTGAATACTGCAAATTTGAATATTGGTAGTCCTCAAGCTACGCCAGGAATGGAGTCTGCCCATCACGATTGTGTCTTGTGACAGTCATATATCGAGTCAGCCACATAACCAACTTGATTTTGCGACCTTTTTTGTAGTGGTTGTTAAATGAATCAGTGGTTTTCTATGAGCACAGTTTTTCTGAAAACTGAAATACATGTCAGTTTTCGGTAAAACGAAGTCGTGTGATTGTGGGATGTTGCGAATAGGCATAAATGCGGCCTGTTGAGCACTCAAAGTTTCGTCATGTGACCATGGGGGGGTTACTGTGAGAACGTCAAATGTGGGTTATAACTTCAAATGGTCACTAAGTGACTGGTCATAAGTTGAGGACTACCTGTATCATCATGTGACCATTTTGTGGAATTCATCAACTGCACTAATCAAGACTTATTTGTAACTGTAAAGTAACTATATATTTCAGTATCAGTCTTGTGGTTCCACTAGACATGTTTTTATTGTTGCAAGTACAATTCTTAGGCTGAAATGAATATGGCCTTCATTTTAGTGCAGGGGTCTTCAAACTTGGCCCTTTTATGACTTGTGGAGTTCAACTCGCAGAATTCCTCAGCCAGGCACACTGGCTGTTTTAGTGAATAAAAATCCTTTCCAAGATATTTACGTGCACCACCACCACCACCACCACCAACAATAATAATAAAGTTGGAAGGGACCTTGGAGGTCATCTAGTCCAACCCCCTGCTCAGGCAGAAAACCCTATACCATTTCGGATAAATGGCTGTCCCGTCTCTTCTTAAAAACTTCCAGTGTTGGAGCATTCACAGCTCTAGAGGCAGGTTGTTCCACTGGTTATTTGTTCTAACTGTCAGGAAATTCCTCCTCAGTTCTAGGTTGCTTCTCTCTTTGGTCAGTTTCCACCCATTGCTTCTTGTCCTGCCTTCAGGTGCTTTGGAAAATAGCTTAACTCTCTCTTCTTTGTGGCAGCCCCTGAGATATTGGAACTCTGCTATCATGTCCCCCCTCGTCCTTCTCTTCATTAAACTAGACATACCCATTAAATTAGACATAACCTTGTCTGAAAAGCACTCGTGTTCAAAACCTTGGTATTACAATAACTCCCAAAAAGTTATTTTGTAGTCTCTTATGCCTGCAGCGTGTGAAGTTTTCCTCCCTGTGGTAAGGGAAGCTTTTCAGAGCAGTCCCCTAAAATGAAAGACAGGTGATCCCAACTTAAGCCAAGTTGATCTGAAATGCTTGGGACTCCCATGTATAAGAGCATCCATTGGCAAGAATTTATACCCCTCAACTCAAGAACATTGCCCAACTCTGCTATTGAACAGGGTTCAGGTGGCCGGGAACTAGTATAAACTTGTTGAAGAGGGCGAGAAAAGACTCTTGCCAAAACACTGGAGAACTGTTTATCATGCATACTTAGCTGATTTCGGCAGCTATGTAGGATTGGTGTAGTTAGTACTTGATTGCTTGGGATTTACAGAGCTGTTGACTAGTTTGGAGTGTTTAAAAAAAAAAAAAAACCCAAAGAACAAAAGGACAAAGCATTTGCTCAAGGCTGCCAAGGCAGCTGTTGCCATGAGTCAAGCTCAACTTAAAAAAATATATATATCCAAAACTGCCCTGCAAAGATGACATTTATTTATTCATTGCATGTATAACTTTTTGGTCACAGTTGATTTGTAGGCAATTAAGCATAGGTATGGATTAAGAAACCACAAAAGTACTTGGATAGGAAATCTATTGCTGGGTGGGAAGTCAAGCATTTCTGAAGAAGCTGGTGATGGATTGTTTTTGTATGGCTGTCAAGCTACCTGAACATGCCTGTGCACACACCCAAAGCTGGGTGCAAGGAGTCTGTATTTTTATAGCTTACTTGCTCAGTAGTTGCCTTAGATTTGGCTTCTCAGGCCTATTGATCTGCCTTAAAAGCAACTGGGTTTCCAGTTGTTGACAGGCCTGTCATTAAACCAAGAATCTTAGCTTTCATTAAAACTATGAAACCACAATAACAAATCCAACCATGATTTATTGCATTATCAGGCAATTTAAAGTAGGCTTAGCAGCAAAAAAGCATATAAGCAGTCGCTGATTTGTGATCAGAATTGTGACTAGAATTTGTGAGTCACAGATTTTATGATTTTTTTGCTGTGGTTGTTAAATAAATCACTGCAGTTTGTTAGTTGTTTTAAGTCAATTAAGGAGTCATTAAGCAAATCCACCTCCCATCTTGACTTTGCTTGTAAGAAGCCAGCTTTGAAGGTTGCAAATGGCAATCACATGACTCTGGGACACTGCAACCATCATAAATGTGGACCAAGTGGTTGAATTTTGATCACATTACCATATCAATATGGTCATGTCAGATGTCTATGGAGATTCTCAATCATCCAGGTCATGGTTGTCCCAAAGGTGCTTTTTCAAGAGGCAACTGGATTTTCTAGTTTTTCTTTGAAGACGTTTCACTTCTCATCCAAGAAGCTTCTTCACCTCTGACTGGATGGTGGGGAATGGGAGGATTTATATTCCTTTGCATTCTTTTAGAGCAGGGGTTCTCAACCTGTGGATCGGGACCCCATTTGGGGTCGAACGACCATTTCACGGGGGTCGCCAAACAACGCAGTCCACCATTTCCCCCCCCCCTTTTCCTTAGCTGTGCTACTCCCTGTTATTCTATTGGCTTTTGAAAGCCAATAGAATAGACTCTCTTGAATAGATTTTAATTCTATTGGCTTTCAAAAGCCAATAGGAATTGTCCAGGCTGTCTCTGCCCTGCTGAGCCTGCCAAAAGTCCCATTCTGCAAACGGTGCTGCGCCAGTTGAGTAGTCCTTGACTTACGACCGGTTGAGTAGTCCTCGACTTACGACTGGTTGGGGGTCGCGGCATTAAAAAGGTTGAGAACCACTGTTTTAGAGAGTCATTGAGGCCACCTGGAGGTTTATCTGTGTCTTCAAATGGGTATGGAGCCTTCCTGGAACTGCTGAAAGGACTTTATTGTAGATCGGATGATGTCGTATCTCTCCCCCTTCTATTGAGAGAGGGCTGTTCAATTTTGACTTAGATGGCCTCTGACCCCTCTTTGCAGACCAGCTGCAAGGAGTATAAATCCTTTCATTCCCCACCATCCAGTCAGAGCTGCTTCTTGGATGGGAAGCGAAATGTCTTCAAAGAAAAACCAAGTCCGGTTGCCTCTTGAAAAAGCACCTTTGGGATGGTCGTAAGTCACTTTTTTCAGTGCTGTTGTAACTTTGAATGGTCACTAAATAAATGGTTAGAAGTTGAGGACTACCTGCAGTTTCATTTGAAAGTTCCATCTTTCCCTTATACGTATCTGGGGATTGGGCTTTTGATGGCATTGTGCATCATAAAGTTTAACACAACAACAACAACCAGCAGTAGTTGGACTTCTGAGTTTTGCTTTTCTAGTAATTTGCAGAACAGTTTTGAGAAAAGTTGGCAGGGAGACGTTGGAAGAGATCTTGGAGGTCTTCTCATTCAACCCCCTACTCCAGCAGGAGACCCTGTACCATTCCAGACAAGTGGCTGTCCAGTCTCTTCTTAAAAGCCTTAAAAGTGAAGGAGCACCCACCACTTCTGAAGGCAAGCCATTCCACTAGTTCATTCTTTCTCGCTGTTAGGAAATTTCTCCTTAGTTCTAGGTTGCTTCTCTCCTTGATTAGTTTCCATCCGTTGCTTCTTGTCCTGCCCTCTGGTGCTTTGGAGAATAGGTTGGCCCTCTCTTCTTTGTGGCAACCCTTCAGATATTGGAACACTGCTGTCATATCACCCCTAGTCCTTTTTTTGACTAGACTAGACATACTCAGTTCCCGCAATTGTTCTTCATATGTTTTAGCCTCCATCCCCCTAATCATCTTTGTTCTTTACACTCTTTCTAGAGCAGGGATTCTCAACCTGTGGGTCGGGACCCCATTTGGAGTCGAACGACCATTTCACGGGGGTTGCCAAACAACGCAGTCCGCCATTTTTCCCCCCTTTTCCTTAGCTGTGCTACTCTCTTTTATTCTATTGGCTTTTGAAAGCCAATAGAACAGACTCTCTTGAATAGAGTCTAATACTATTGGCTTTCAAAAGCCAATAGGAATTGTCCAGGCTGTCTCTGCCCTGCTGAGCCCGCCAAAAGTCCCATTCTGCAAACGGTGCTGCACCAGTTGAGTAGTCGTCGACTTACGATGGTTGATTAGTCCTCGACTTACGACCGGTTGGGGGTCACGGCATTAAAAAGGTTGAGAACCACTGTTCTAGAGTCTCAACAAAACTGATTGCAATATCTCAAGTGTGGTCTTACCAAGGCTTTATAAAGTGGTCCTAATACTTCATGTATGAATGTAGACTTATGATGGAAAGTCTAGGGCCAACTAGCGTTTCTAGCTGCAATCGGTCTGCCGGTCTTGGATCAGAAAAACAGGCAGGAGATTTTGACAAGTTGAACTCCTTTCAGAATGTGAAAAAAAGACTTCTTTTGTCTCTCTCCAGCTGCCCCGTTCAGTTGTCCTGTGAGAAGCACCCTGCCCGCCTTGAGGCTGGAATCATGAGTGCGTTTGTGGCGTATGATTGAGAATTTCCAACTGTGAAAGGCCCAGACCAAATAAAAAAAAGCTTTGAATGAGGCACGTAGGAGCGCTTTTATGGGTAAAACCTGTCTGAATGCCAAATGCTATGAATGAACAGTTTTCCATGGCTTGCGTGCGTAGGAGAAACATGTGTTTAAGAACTTGGAAAGAGGTGCTGATGGACAAATGCAGGAAGAGGACAATATGGCTTTGATCTGGGGAGTGGGGGCTGGCAGCATGGCAGATTGGGGGGGGCATCTGTGTATTGATTAGGCAGACTGTGTGTGTGTGTGTGTGTGTGTGTGTGTGTAGCAATAAGAGCTAAATGAGTTAGAAGAAACCATTCAATACCCAACAATTTCCAGCAGAAATTTGAGGTTAGTCTTCTCATAAATAATATTTACTTCTCCCCAGATTATTATATTTCGGAGCAAGGAGGAGAATTATTCCTCATATTGTTGAGAATTTCTAGCTGTGTTACATGTGCAACTACACTCTAGTGGAGTTCCATGTTTTGAGAATGTATCTGCCTGAATTCCAGATGCTCAGCAAAGATCTTTTAGGTGCCACTGGTGAGCTTCCCCGATGAGGAACATTTGTGGGAACTGGGTATGTCTAGTCCAATGTTTCTCAACCTTGACAATTTTAAGGCAGGTGGACTTCAACTCCCAGAATTCCACAGCCAGCATTGCTGGCTGTGGAATTCTGGGAGTTGAAGTCCACATGCCTTAAAATTGTCAAGGTTGAGAAACACTGGTCTAGTCTAACAAAGAGAAGGACTAGGGGGTGATAGGCTAGCAATCTTCCAGTATTTGAGGTGCTGTCAGAGAGAAGAGGGGGTCAACCTATTCTGCAAGGTACCTGAGGGCAGGACAAGAAGTAACGGTTGGAATGTCATTAAACAAAGCTCCAGCCTAGAATTAAGGAGAAATTTCCTGACAGGACAATTAATCAGTGGAACAACTTGCCCCCAGAAGCTGTAGGTGCTCCATCATTCGTGGTTTTCAAGAAGAGATTGGATAGCCATTTGTCCAGAACAGTTCTTGGTTTGTTTAATTATTTAGTGCATGGTATATCATATGTGAACTAGCAATATATATTAACATTTCAGATTAGTAAATAGAAGAGAAGAGCAGAGTTGGAAGGGACCTTGGAGGTCTTCTAGTCCAACCTCCTGCTCAGGCAGGAAACCCTATACCATTTCAGACAAATGGTCATCCAATCTCTTCTTAAAAACCTCCAGTGTTGGAGCATTCACAACTTCTGGAGGCAAGTCGTTCCACTGATTAATTGTTCTCACTGTTAGGAAATTTCTTCTTAGTTCTAGGTTGCTTCTCTCCTTGATTAGTTTCTATCCGTTGCTTCTTGTCCTGCCCTTAATACAATACAAAAACACAATAAAATATAAATGTTTAAAAGCCCTATGTTCAAATACTAATGTCTAAGCCATCTAATCATTGAAGCGCAGCACCGTTTATATTTTTTAAAAAATTAGATTCTAGATTAGTGTATGCCCTCACAGCCGGTCACAGTGTGATCTACAGCAGGGGTCCCCAACCCCTGGTCCATGGACCGGTACCGGGCCACGGCATACCAGCAACCGGTCCGGAGAAACAAGCAAAGCCTCATCTGTGAGATGCTGGCAGCACACAAAACCACACCTCCTCTAGTCTGCGGAAAAGCTCTCTCCATGGAACCGGTCCCTGGTGCCCAAAAGGTTGGGGACCTCTGATCTACAGTTTGATGTGGGACCCTGCAGTCATACTGAAAGGAGAATACTATGCCACATTTATACAGAGAGTCATGGATGTGAGGTGTGGTATAGGTATGGTACAGGGTCTCCTACTTGAGTAGGAGGTTGGATTAGAGCAGGGGTCGCCAACGTTTCTGGGCTGGCAGCCTGGTGAGAAAGGCACCTTTATGCAGACATGCGCATACATGCAAATGTGGCTGCGTGCGTGCGAACAGGACCGTGAGCATGCTTCCTCCGCAAATGAAGCTATTAGCACCATCATGCGGCTTGTGGCTCGGCTAGCGCTGATGCGCGGCTCGTGGCTCACCCAGTGCCGGTGAGAGGCTTGTGGCTTGCCTAGGGCCAGTGAGAGGCTCGCAGCTAGGCTAGCCCTGGTGCAAAGGCAGGGGATGAGCATGCGCACATGTACGCTTGCACTGGCCAGCCACTCATGCGGCCCTGTGGCCAAAACGGGCCACAGCCCATAGGTCCCTTCCAATACTGCTATTCTGTTTTCTTTAAGAATGGTGGGGGGAGCTGCCTTGTCCCTCCAAACAGCATAGAAAATCAGAAGAGCCCGTTGACTAAATTGCATGGGTCTGGCATGGCTGCTATAGTTTGCAACTAGATGGCATGGCATACTTTCAGTTCCTTTGCTGTGGGGAGAAGGAATTCCATGTAAATAATATTGGGGAGCAGAACTGGGGGAGAGGTGTGTGCTTAAAATGCAAGTAGTCCTCAACTTACAACCATTACTTTAGCAATTGTTCGACGTTGCGTAACGTAAGTACTTCCTGTTGTTGGTCCTTAGGATCAAGTTTCTATCTGTCTGTGCCTTTCCCCCCCTCCTGTAGTAAATTGTAGAAGGGAGGCAAAGAAATAGGCACAATGGCTTCCTATCGACAGAGGCATGCTAAATACACACTGAATGATGAACAATCGAGCAACGCAAAGTTTTTGTGCAAAGGAACACTCCAATGCAAAAAAAGGAGAATTGGTAAGTGTATAATCACCTGCTCCTTAGGACAGACAGTCCTCGACTTACAACAGTTCATTTAGTGACTGTTCCAAGTTACAACGGCACTGAAAAAAGTGACTTATGACCATTTTTCACATGACCATTGCAGCATCACCATGGTCACGGGATCAAAGTCTGGACACTTGGCAAGTGGCATGCATTTATGACGGTTGCAGTGTCCTGATCCCCTTTTGTGACCTTCTGACAAGCAAAGTCAGTGGGGAAGCCAGATCCACTTAACAATTGTGTTACTAACTTAACAACTGCAGTGATTCACTTAACAACTGTGGCAAGAAATGTTGTAAAATGGGGCAAAACTCACTTAACAGATGTCTTTCTTAGCAACAGAAATTTTAGGATCAGTTATGGTCATATGTCGAGGACTACCTGTACCGTGGAGATGTGTCTTTAATTGAATGCAGTCTGCCATCAGATTAACATCTTTTTATTTCCCAGCTAATGAGGCTGTTTCAAAACCTTTTTGGCACATTTCCCAGCTTGCAACAACAAAGCTCTGGAGATTTATGAGGAAATGTTCAATTTTCTTGGACTCTTCCCTGAAGTCAGATCCAAAATTGAGAATTATAAGCTGAATAAACATTGGTTCCTCAGAGAAAGAATCATTCTAAAGTGCGCTTGATCTTTGTTTTAATTGCAAAGACTGGAATCTCCCACATGTCAAGCCAAAGGAGGGCCTGCTTTGCACTTCAGAAACCACAATGTGGTTTGTTTGCTTTTATCATAATAGATAAGCCGGTTCATTCAGCATTGCCCTCTGTGCAAAGTAGCTGACTATGATATGTTTTGTTCAGCAAACTATGCTTCAAAATCTAATTTACCAGGATTTGGTTCTAAGTTATTGCCATTGGCTTATGGTGTTAAACTAGGATTAAGACGATCTAGATTTAAGTCAGTCTTCAGACATGGTAGCTCACTGTGAGAGTTTGGGTTCCTAACTACAAATAATAATAATAATAATAATAATAATAATAATAATAATAATGGCCAGCCAATTTGAATGTTCAGTTACCTGAGGTTCATGTCTAATGAATAAAAGATAACAACAATAACAACAACAACAATAATAATAATAACAATAAAGTTAGAAGTGACTTTGGAGGTCATCTAGTCCAACCCCCTGCTCAGGAAGGAAACCCTATACCATTTCAGACAAATGGCTGTCCAGTCTCTTCTTTAAAACTTACAGTAGCCCTTGACTTATGACCGCCATGGAATCTGCCCATCATTCTATGGTCGCAAGGCAAATGCTGTGGTTGATAAGCAAATCAATGGTTCTCTATGGGCTGATTTTGCCAAAAGCTGGAAGTATATGCCAGTTTTCGGCAAAACCATGGTAAAATGTAGGTCATATGACTGCAGGATACTACAAAGGCTTCCCTGAGGAGCCATGTTGTGTAAACCTCAAAACCCAGTCAGCTGTGGATTGATGTCTAAATCACATTCTGTCAGAATCTAATTATATTTCATCTCTAGTTATCAACTATAGAAAATACCATTTCTGCCTTCTCTGGATTCTGTCATACAATGAAGGGAAGGGGGTGAACAAAGGGGCTTTATGGCCCTCACTTCCTTCGGTACACTTCAAAGAAACTGGATGTGTATATCACCAAAAGGACTAACCATAACAATGGGGCTATTACCTTCATGTAGTTCTCTCTGAAGTCTCCATCCAGCCGGCAGTAAGGAAAAGGGGGTGGGAGTGTAATGCCTGAGACTGTCGCTGGAAGAAGGGGGTGATTGGGTGGGGCTACTGGGGAACCCCTTAAAACCTTGAATGGGAGAGCTTGGACCCCAAGTCCTGTCTAGAACGCCTGCAACCATTTTCTCTTAATAAAGGATGCCTGTTGGAAGAATTATTCCAAGAGTTTTGTCTTCTTAAGATGCAAAGTGGGGTGGGTCCTTACACATTCACTTAATCCTTTAACACAGGGGTCTTCAAACTTGGCCCTTTTATGACTTGTGGACTTCAACTCCCAGAATTCCTCAGCCAGTGTGCCTGGTTGAGGAATTCTGGGAGTTGAAGTCCACAAATCATAAACGGGCCAACTTCGAAGACCCCTGCTTTAACAGGAAGAGATGACCTCATAGTGAGCAGCTAAAGAGGCAAGGCCCTCCATTAGAAAGCTCATCCCAAAGAACTGATAAAGAGGAATACATGGTATAGGCTACTGTATCTTTTTGGCTGTAAATTAGCCGGCATTACCTTATGGTAAGATGGGCGGCCAGCACATTTTATAAGTAAACAAATACAATGTATAAATAACAACTGTTGCAGCAACCCCATGATCATGTGACCAAAATTCAGATGCTTGGCAACTTACTCATATTTATGACACCTGCAGTGTCATCATAAATGCCAAAAAAGGAGAATTGGTGAGTGTATAATCACCTGCTCCTTAGAACAGGCGGTCCTCAACTTAACAACAGTTCATTTAGTGACTTTTCCAAGTTACAACGGCACTGAAAAAAGTGACTTATGACCATTTTTCACACGACCATTGCAGCATCCCCATGGTCACGGGATCAAAATCTGGACACTTGGCAAGTGGCACGTATTTACGACGGTTGCAGTGTCTTGGGGGTCACGTGATCCCCTTTTGTGACCTTCTGACAGGCAAAATCAATGGGGAAGCCAGATTCACTTAACAATTGTGTTACTAACTGCCATGATTCACTTAATAATTGTGGCAAGAAAGGCCATAAAATGGGGCAAAACTCATTTAACAACTGTCTCACTTAACAGAAATTTCGGGGTCAATTGTCATAAGTCGAGGACTACCTGTACAAAGAGGGTTAGCTGTTTTTCTTACATTTTTTTTGTTACTATGCAGTGAACAGAGTTGTTCTGGGCTGGGCAGCTTCTTCCTCCTCCTCCTCCTCCATCATCATCAACATGTTTGAATCTTCTTTAAAAGACCCTCTTAGGACCCTCTTGGTTATTAGGATTGTTATACAATCTAATTTCTGACAGTGTTCATATGACTAGAGCAATTAAAACTAGAGTGATGGCATTTGCATGGCATGCTAATGATGTGGCTGTTGCTTCGTTCATTTATGGTTCAGTGCCTCACGTAAACCTCAAAAATGGGTCATTCCATAACCAGCTAAAATACATTCGTGGGAACAGATCTCTCAAAGGGTATTGAGTTACGAAGTATTACTCTACGGGCAAGGCGGGGGGGGGCGGGGGTCAGACTAATGAAAGCTGTGTCATGATGCCAGTTCCCCGCTTTTTCTATATGATTGACAATGTCCCGTGCATGTCTCAAACTTGAATCAAATTTGATTGCCTATTTCCAGTTGTTTCTGGAAATTCTGGAAATAAACAAATATATATATATACATATAATCAATACATATAATCTTTGACTTACGACCACAATTGAGCCCCACATTTCTGCTGCTAAGTGAGTGAGACATTTGTTAAGTGAGTTTTGCCCCATTTTATGACCTTTCTTGCCACATTGTTAAGTGAATCACGGCAGTTGTTAAGTTAGTAACACAATTATTAAGTGAATCTGGCTTCCCCACTGACTTTGCTTGTCAGAAGGTCACAAAAGAAAGTCACAAATGGTGATCACGTGACCCTGGAATACTGCAACTGTCATAAATATGAACCACTTAGCAAGCATTGAAATATTGGTCACGTGACCATGAAGATGCTGCAACAGTCATAAATGTGAAAAATGGCCATAAGTCACTTTTTTCAGTGCTCTTTTAACTTTAAATATTCACTGAACAAATGGTTGTAAGTTGAGGACCACCTGTACTGATGTAATGGCTTCATTTCCTTGCCCTGATGTTTGTCATCTGACCAGCGTACACACATTTAAACCAGCAACTGAGCTGTGAATTTTTGCTGTAAATTTTATTTCTTTGCCCACATTCATAAATTACATTGTCAAGGATGAAACTTTGGCAGCTATATGCTCTGCGTTTCAACTTGCCTTTAGAGTAAGGGGGGAAGTATTAATTTTGAGTGAGTTAGATGGAGAAACAGAACTTCTACGACCGTGAGAGCCTGAAACCTTTTCAAGGACACCATAACAGGTGTAGATGTAAAGCAGACAGTTCCCATAGCAAAGTGAACTTGTTCATATGGACTATGTAAGACCTTGGGGGAATTGGCTGAGGAAATTATTGTTTAAGTCTATGAATTGGTGTTGGAACCTCAGAGTTAGTTTTGCTTCGACATTACCATGCAGTGTACTCAATAAAGAGTAAAATTTTTGGAGATGGGATGAATCTGGAGTTTTATTTGGCTTCTCAAGCTGGATGTTGACATACATGCAATAATCTTTGAAATGACATTGCTCTTTTTTGCAGGCTGCTGTTGTCTCCATCCTTTTGGACAGACAATGGAAGAATCTCTCTCTCTGCCTTGACCAGAAGCCGTTCATTCAGAATTATTGGAGGAATGAGATGGTGATGTGGCCTTGAGAATCTTTTTCATGTTCAAAATATACCTTTGAAGGTATGATTTTTCAGCTCATACCTCCTAAAATTCCAAGACTGTTAGACCAAGGCAGGCAGTTGTCTTAAGGGGTGGGTGCGGGTAAAGAGATCAGGGGTCACAGGTGTTGCCTGCTTCCCCCTACCCTCAAATAGATCCCCTTAAGTATCTCCAACATGAGGAAGGTTGAGCTCCTCCAATCATTTATTAATGGAGAAATGCAAAATAGCTTTAAAAAGGAAAAAAGGAAGACCTTTAAGATAAACCGTAATACAGGTAGTCCTTGAGATACAACTATTTGTTTAACGACCAAAGTTATAATGGCACTGAAAAAATGTGACTTACAGCCTGACTTTGCACTTGTAACTGTCATGTGATCAAAATTCAGGCACTTGTCAACCAGCATGAATTTACAACTGTTGCAGGTGAATTGTTATTTGTGACTTTCCCAGCTGGCTTCAACAAGCAAAATCAATGGGGGAAGCCAGATTCGCTGAAGGACTGAGTGATTCACTTAATAAGTGCAGTGATTTGCTTAACAAACATGGCAGAAAAGGTCGTAAAATGGGGGGCAGCTTGCTTAACAACCATCATTGTTCAGCAATTGGTCCCAATTTTAGTTGTAAGTTGATGACTACGTTTACTGCTCTTATTTTATTTGAATTATTTTTAGTTAATATTTATTACCTTAAATTTGAATATATGGTTTTACCTTTTTCATCTCAACTGAACTTCGCAGTGGGCTGTATATGTAATGACAGTACCACAGAGATATAGAATACTTTGAACACTTCAGGTAATAAAACAGATAAATATGCAAATCAAAACAGCAATATTCTTGAAGAGTTATTGCTATACTGTGGATGCTCTTCACCAGAGCTCATTTACCGGTACTCCATAAAATACCTAAGAATATTCCAAGTAGTTGAGGGCTGCAGTTAGACGTGAATGATAGGCACAAGAGCATTTTAGTGCAT
Source organism: Crotalus tigris (assembly GCF_016545835.1). NCBI lineage: Eukaryota > Metazoa > Chordata > Lepidosauria > Squamata > Viperidae > Crotalus > Crotalus tigris. Next base: position 731,434 of record NW_024100541.1, on the reverse strand, counting down.
AAGACACTCACATAGTAAGTTTATTTATTTATAACATTTACATAGCCATCCATCTTATGTCCAATTGCTTTCTAATGGTTTTATTTCACCTTTGCATTTTATAAAATGTAAGTTCTGTTACCTCTTTTGAGTTTTGAAATCTCCTACATGCCGCTTGATGGAAATTGAATGATTTTTGTTTCCTTTTGTGGATCTGAGGTATTTATTGTGGATCTGAGCTGTAGACTTTTAATATGTCAATTTGGGGGGGGGGGAGGTGTTATTCCAGTCTGCTAAGCTGTGGATTTTACCTCTTGATAAATTGTTCAGGAGGGTTTGGGACCTGACACAAAAGCACAGTGGGATTGTCAGTGAAATGGGCCTATTAGTTCTATATTGGAATGCTGCAGAAAAAAACTTGGACTACTGAGAAACAATATAAGAAGCATGCAAATTGGACATGCAGATTTACTTTGCCCTTGAGGCTTGAAGTCAGTGACCCAACTATAGTCAATAAAACAATTATCTGGATCTTCTCCAGATGTTTGGGTAAGTTCCTTGTGTGTGTTTTCTATCAAATCTCAGACAGCTTAAAATTGTCTTTACCTGTTCTAGTATTAAAGTAGACTTTTCCATTTAGACAGGCAATCAGCTACGATAATTTTACCACAAGTACATCTAATGCAATTCCCTGTCCAGTGTGTTTGTCAAGTGATTCATAGGGAGTGGGATCAATTTAGCATCTCTTAGCTGCTTTAGACTGGTGGGGGCATGATACATATTTTCCATCCTCTGGGCACTGATTTCCTTCTGCTATGGGCTCTAGGCCTATCTGGTCCTTTCAAAACAAATTTTTTCTAGACTGGCCTCTGAAAGGTGGACCATCCTAAGCCGCAGCTGATAAGTGGTGGTGATGATTTTAGGTGTGCATGTTACACAGTGAAACAAGTTATAGGCAGTTCCCGACTTACAACCATTTGCTTAGCATCCATTCAGAGTTACAATGGTACTGAAAAATGTGACTTATGACTAGTCCTCACACTTATGACCATCAGCATCCCCATGGTCACGTAATCAAAATTTGGACCCTTGGCAGCCAGCATGTATTTAAAACTTGCAGCATCCAGGGCTCATGTGAGTGCCATTTGCAGCCTTCCCAGGTAGCTTCACACAAGCAAAGTAAATGGGGGAAGCCAGATTTGCTAAACAGCCTCATGATTCACTTAATAACTGCAGTGGTTTGCTTAACAACCACGGCAAAAAAAGGTCATTCATTGAGGACTACCTGCAATAGGCAGTCCATAAATATGTTCCAATTTAGGTACAAATTTGACTTAAAAGGCAGACTTAGGAACTAATCTTGTTCTTAAACCAAGGACTATCTGTATCTTTAAATAAACATTCTAAATTCTAACTAGAATTGAAATTTTATTAAACCATTGTCTTCAGGTAGAAGAAAGATTTCCTATCCTGAGGATTCCTGCTTTTGAGTAATCATGTTTGTTATCCTTCAGTCCTCAAAATCTGGCTCACTGTATACAGCAGGGCTTTTCAACCTTTTCACCCATTGTACCACTTTTAGGATATGGCAATATCCGAGTACCAGCAGTCGCCTAGCAAGGTGTCAAAAACTTGATGACCCCCCCCAAAAGGAAAAAAATGATGAACTACAGGTAGTCCTTGACTTACAACAGTTCGCTTATGCCTGTTCGAAGTTACAATGGCACTGAAAAAAGTGCCCCCCAAGCCACAGCCGAGCAAGACATCTGCCTGCTCACCGGGTGGCATTCTTCCTCCTGTCCGAGGTTTTCATTGTTGTGAGCATTTCTGTTGAGGATTGGCAGCGGGGGTGGGGTGGGGGTGTTTGGTTTTTATTCCCCCCCATCTGCTGGGTGGTTGCAGCAGGTTTTCACATGACCCTGGGACACTGTGACCATCATAAATATGAATCAGTTGCCAAGCATCTGAATGTAAATCACAAGACCCTGGAGATGTTGCAATATTCCAGCTGATTGGCGTTTCTTCTGGGCTCAGCTGGAGTACCAGGATCAGTGCAGAGCTCCAGCTGGAGCCTGGCGCTAATCCAGGTGCTTCCGCTGAGCCCTGACAGCCCTGCAGCTCCAGCCATCTCTCGCTCAGGCTTGTGCGGTGCTGCACCGGTTCAGCTCATTCCCCTCCCCCGCTACTTTTCTAGGATGGTCGTGTACCACCTGCCAGGTGCCAGTGTACCACAGGTGGTACCTGTACCACTGGTTGAAAAGCCCTGGTATACAGTATTTTGAAATACAGGTAATCCTCAACTTATCACCGCAATTGTGCCCAAAATTTCTGTTGCTAAGTGAGACCCATTTTACAACCTTTCTTGCCACAGTTGTTAAGTGAATCACTGCAGTTATTAAGTTAGTGACAAGGTTGTTAAGTGAATCTGGCTTGTCCTTTGATTTTGCTTGTTTAGAAGATCACAAAAAGTGATCACATGAACCCAGGACACTGCAACTGTCATAAATATGAGTCAATTGCCAAGTGTCTGGATTTTAATCATGTGACCATGGGAATGCTGCAATGGTCATAAATGTGAAAAACTGCCAAAACTCACTTTTTTCAGTGTGTTGTAACTTCAGACGGTCACTGAAATGAACTGTTGTAAGTCGAGGATTATCTGTGGCAGAATTTAAAAAAAAAAAAATCAGGAATTTCTTCTGCAAACTTATCTCCAGTTCTGCAGAACTACAGAAAAGTCTTATATAAGGGAGGGTTTGAGAGGTATTGATATCAGCTTTCTAAATTATAACATAGTTTATAGCTTTTTGATAACACATTTCTTCATTTTTCAGTAAAATAAATGCATCTGGGGCTTTGGACACTCTTATATCTTTGAAGAAATCGTTCTCCACCAACCGCCACCTGTCGTGTATCAATGCAGGACTGAAACTGCATGCTTCTTCGGCTCCATCTTCTTTCGCCATCTCCGATGTGCCGCCATTTTGTGGTGGATTATCGGCCAGTCGTGCTGCAAGTCGCTTGCCTAGCTTCTTCTTGACCAGAAAACTGGAAGGCAGATTGTGCCTCACCCCGCCTTCTCCTTGGATTTATAAATTACTTCTCCCGGTTCTTCCTTTTCCTACCTCAAAAGCCGATTTGAAAAAGTTTAAACATTTTCCAAAAACGGTTATCCAAAATGACAAGTCTGTTCCGACGGAGCAGCAGCAATGGCGGCTCAAGGAACAGCTCTTCCGCTCAAGAACTTAACAATAGCCGCCCCGCAAGGCACGTACGGAGGCTGGAGTTTAACCAGGCGATGGAGGATTTCAAGACCATGTTCCCCAACATGGATTATGACATCATTGAATGTGTCTTGAGGGCCAACAATGGTGCGGTAGATGCCACCATCGATCAACTGCTACAGATGAATTTGGACTGCAGCGAATGTGACGAGAGCTCGGATTCCGACGACAGTGTTCCTCCTGAGGTAAATTTTTCCCATGTTTGAAATACAGGGAGTTCTCAATTTACAACCATTCGTTTAGTGACCATTCAAAGTGACACTGGCATTGAAAAAAAGGTGACTTAGGACTGTTTTTCACACAACAGTTGCAGCATCATCCATGGTCATGTGGTGAAAATTTGCATGCTTGGCAACTAGTATGTATTTATGACAGTTGCAGTGTCCTGGGGTCGAGTGATCTCCTTTTGCGACCTTCTCACAAAGTCAATAGGGGAGCCAGTTTCACTTAACCACCTTGTTACTAACTTAACAACTGCAGTGATTCGCTCAACAACTGTGGCAAGAAAGGTCGTAAAATGGGGCAAGACTCGCTTAACTGTCTCGCTTAGCAACAGAAATTTTGTGCTCATTTGTAGTTGTAAGGCAAGGACTACCTGTAGTTGCAAGTTTGGCTGTAAGTTTGAGGAAAAATTTTCAGGGTGATTTTCTTTTGTGCTAATTGTATTTGCCCCTAGGGTGGTGCTTCCCCAACTAGACCTAAGTGCCTTCCATTTGAGCTGCTTCAGATAACCAAGATAGCATCGTGGGAAATTAAAATAATGGTCAGGACAGTACCTAACTCTTCCCAAAATTATTTTACCACCAAACCCCAAGAATGTCCTCCAGTCTCCCTTTGGTAATGATGGATCCCAAATTTATAGCAAGTGTAAGGTTGCCACAATGTGGGGAAGTGATTAAATTGTCCTTGGGTTAAAAGTGATTAAAGTGTCCCTTTATGCTGTCCTTAAGTTATTATACTACTGTCTATTATTATTCTTTCTAATCTTTGTTCTCTTTTGATTTAATTCTTATGTTCACTGTGAGAGTCACAATTATTGTTGGTCTAGTGGTTAAGGCACCAGGCTTTGTTCCAGACAATAAATGTTTTAGTAACTGAGTCACCATTTAAACAATGGCAAAAGGAAATATCTGAACTTGGGTGGCAGGTGAAAAACCACGAGTTAAATGTCAGGTTTTACAGGAAAGAGGACGATTGGGTTTACCTGATTTGCACCTATATTTTACAGCTTGCTGTTTGTTTAAGATGGAAGAAGGGTGCTGCTGAAAAAAAGAAGGCTTTTAAAGTTAATGGACATCACCTGGGATTTGAGTGGCAACACAGGTGTTTGTGTAGATGGAATATGGGCCTTGGTACCCTCTGAGCTTGGTTGTTTTCCTGCAGACATTTCATTACTAAACCAGATAACATCACCAGTCCTCAGAGAGCACCAAGGACCCCACAGTTCAGCTCTGAGCTATAAATATTATCAGTGAAGGAGAAAAACAAATATTATCTTCTGTAGAATATGGAATAGATACAAATCCAGGATGTGCCCCAAAACACCTCAGCACATGAAGAGGTGCAGTCCAGTTTGTGTGCTGCTTTTCATTTCTCTGTTCTAGTTGGCTACTCTGCATTGTGGCAGGGATGCCAGCTATCCTCTTGTCCCTGGACATTCATTTTCCATGTGAAACAGTGAAACACTGGGCTTTTCCCCCCTTTTAAACAAAATCCAAAAAATGATAAAACAGTGAAATATGTCTCTTTTTCAGTTTCATTTTCAAAAATTGAAAGAAGAGAGGAAAGGTTAAAGGATGGACTCCCCCTTTTTTTAAGCCACTGAAATTGACAAAAGAGAAATTGACAAAAATCTTGCCACTTTCTCTGAGTTCAAATGATAGGAAGAATGGGAAAAAATCCTTTTTCCTCCCTCCCTCCATCCCTCCCTATCATCCATTCATCCTTCCTTCTTTCCCTCCTTCCTTCCTGACAGTGACTTCACTGATTAAGGCTGTGATCAAGGTAGTCTAGCCAGAACCTCAGGCCATCAATGTGGCCAAAGTAGAGGGAGGGATTGAAATCCAGAACCAAATTTCTTAAGCCAGCTTCATTTCCAGACAATTTATGTCCAGAGGTCCCGAAGCTTAAAGCTGTAGGATCTGAAAAGGCCCTACTCAACAGACATCTGGTAGAAGACACGATGACATCATGAAGTGGTCAGTTCATCTCCTTGTTCCCTTGTGGACTATGGTGTAGGCTTTTAAGATTGCTTCCTTGATTATGGAACTTGGTTTTTAAGCATTCCTGGATCATGAACAAGGATAATTCCTCCCCCCTCCTTCTGCTCTGCAAGATGGAAAAGACAAGCCAAAAAAAGAAAGAAAATGCAGAGAAAAGGGGTGGGTGGGACACAGAAGCAACTGTGGCACAATGGAGGGTGCAGCTTGGCATCACTCCTGGGTTGGCGCTGCCCCCGTATTCTCCAGCACTGGAGATGGAGAATCCACCAATGGGTTTAGACTGTGTTCCTGCCCAATCAGATCAAGTCAGCCAAAGTTGCCACGCCTGTCCTGGACCATAGAGATCCCAGTCTTGACTTGATCTCGCCCAGGACAGACGTTCATGTTTGGCTCTTAGGCAGGTACAGTCTCTATTGGTGGATTTTCTATTTCCCAGTTTGCTGAGCAGTGCTGTTTTCAGCACAGAATTTGGCTTCCTATTGGTAATTTATACCTTTCTTTCCCCATTCAAGAACATTCTGATTTCTTCTCAATCCCTGATTCGGGGGGGGGGGAATAAAAACTGGGTTTTCTAAGGAAGGGGCTCCTTCCTTAACCCCCCCTCCCCACCCCAGCAAATAGATTTCTCTCAAAGTCCCTAGCTTGCTGGATTCAGCCCGTGGACTAACGGCTGTTAGTCCCCAGCTGACATTAGCTTGGCCTCATTTCTACCGGAGCTTGCGGATGCAGCTCCGGTGGCTGAATACGAGCATCAGTGGAGGAGGCTTTTTGCGACGTGCCCAGGATCTCTCTCAGAAATCCCACGTTTCTGGTTTCTTGGAGCTGCGGCTGCAGCTTCGGTGCCTGTTTAAGCCAGTCGCCTCCCTTTCCTCCTCTAGCTTCGGGGGCCTTGTGATTGTCCCTTCATGGCCGGAGGCGCGCGCACGCCAAGGGCCAGAACCGATCAGCTGTTAGGTGGCAGATCGGAGGGGAGGAAAGCTCCGTTTTCTTTACATTACAAGCCTCCAGGCACGGACCTTCCCCCTTGGGCAAAGGAGCATTCGTTTTGCACCAGCATTCTCTTCCAAAGCCTCCTGGACTGCGGCAGGTTTAGACACCTTCTCCACATGTGGTCGCCATTTTGGGCCGCGTGGTCTCAGAATCCTTGTCGGTTCCGTTCCAATTCACAAGGGGATTACTGGAGGAAGGGGCTCCTTCCTCCTCCTTTACTGACCATTCTTCCTTGTTGTCGGAGAAGGGGCGTCTATTGGGGGGTGAACTGAGACAGGCTGTCCAGGGAGAGCGAATTCAAGGCTCCACCGTCGTCAGGCAGGCCGCCATTTTGGGGACGGCTGCCATTTTGGGAGCTAGACAGGCCCAGTTTTCCCTTGAGGCCTGCTATCTCGAGGTGTAACAGAGCCTCCAAGCCCCCTTAGGACACAGTTTGTGACCTTGTCTTGAGTTCCCCTTGTCCTTATCCTCCATTTAAGATCTGTCAGGCACAACAAATTGCAGGCCCAACTCTCAGTGCTACACACTATTGCCCTTGGTCCCTTTCAGGTTTGGTGTCTCTCGGCCTCACCTTGCTCATACCAGACTTAACCCAGCGTGATTCTGGGTTTACTAAATTACCAACGGCTGTATCTGGATTCCAGGCGTTCCCTACCGTGCGCCTATTCTTATCCGCACAATCAGCTTGTCTGGATTCCAGGCATCCCCTATCATGCTCCTGTTCTTATCCACAACAGATCTATCTGGATTCCAGGCGCCCCTCCATTGTGCGTCTGTCCTTATCCATGCAACAGCTATAGCTGGATTCCAGACGTCCCCTGTCGTGCGCCTGTTCTTATCCACGCAACAGCTTTATCTGGATTCCAGGCATCCCCTATAGTTCGCCTGTCCTTATCCAGTGTATACTACTCTCTGGATACCAGGGGTCCCCTATCGTGCTCCTGTGTTATCAGAGAACTGAGGATTCTAGGCTTTCCACAAAGGACGTCTTGCCGTCTTCATCGGCCCCAATGCATCCTAAATCCTCTAGTCAGGAGGTCGCTGGCAATATTGCGGCCAAAGCCAAGGCCAGATCTACCGCCAAGACCTCCAAGAGAGCTGAAAAGCAGGCCAGCTGGAGACACCAAGCCCTAGAAAAGGAATTTTCAAAGACACAGAAAATAGCCAGATTGGAGACCTCTCAAGCCGAAGGGTCCACCTTTGACTTACCCCTGGGGCCCCCCACCTCCTCCCTGGGGATATGGTCAACAGGGGAACCCTTACCTTCCCCTGCACCATGTGGGACGGGCGGAGTTCTCCCCATTTCCCAACCCGTTGTTACACGGGCTCAACGTGGGACACCCGAGGCTACCTTCACCCCTAATGCGGCCAGGCTCTGACTGAGTGAGCCAGTCCCCCTCCCCACGGAAGACCGTCTAGCCTTGATGATTGCACAAGCGGTAGATCGCGCTCTTGAGGCCAGAGCGCAAGCTCCTAGATCAGTGCTTCTCAACGTTTGTGTGACGGCAACCCCCGTCACACAAACGTTCTGCGCATGCGCCGGGCCGTGCGCATGGGGGCGGGGCCCCCACGTGGGCGCGCATGCGCGGCGCCGCCCCATGCGCGCCGCCCCCCATGCGGCGCGCGCGTGCACGGGGCTCCCCCCATGCGCGACACGCATGCACGGGGCTCCCCCCATGCGTGGCACGCGTGCATGGTGCCGCCCCACGCGCGGCGCGCATGCGTGGCGGCGCCCCCATGCGCGATGCCCCCCATGCGCAGCGCGCGTGCACGACGCTGCCCCCCATGCACAACGCGCATGCACGGGGCTCCCCCCATGCACGGCCCACGTGCACAGTGCCGCCCCATGCGCGGCACGCATGCGCAGCGGCGCCCCCATGCGTGGCATGCATGCGCGGCGGCGCCCCCATGCGCGACGCGCATGCGCGGCACTGTGAAAAATGGCGGATCGCCACCTTTGGCGACCCCCGAAAAATGGGCGATCGACCCCAAGTGGGGTCACGACCCATAGGTTGAGAACTGCTGTCCTAGATTAACGGCTGTCGCTCACCTTTCTATTCATCAACTGGTTTCTGAAACCTATTATGCTCCTTCTTCTCCATCTGGGTCCACCTGCTCTGAGGATTCATCCCTTCGTGAACATGACATTGAACAGGGGATTCCGATGTCTGAGGAGGAGGAGCTCCCTCCGAAGCTCCTTCATTTAGCGGCCTCTTCAACCCTTCCTTCTTTGTTCCCTTGCTCCTCAAGGTCACATCCACAGCCCATCTCGGTCCCGATCCTTCCACAGCAGCAACCACTGTTCCCTCAGACTCAGAGGTGGACCTGAACTTCACCGAACCAGTGGCAGCTCAACACCGCATCCCTTGCCCACCCATGTTCCTAAATGCGGTCCGAAAGCAATGGGCATCTCCGGCCTCCCTTCCCCTCCCAGGTAATACTGACAAAAAACTATATAATGTGGCCAATGATCTGGAGGAGGCCCTGGAAGTGCCCGCGGTGGATGTGCCCTTAGGGCCCTTAGTATTGCCCACCGTCATTCCTGGCGACGTCTCTGAGGCTCTCAAAGTTGAGGACCGTAAATGCGAACTCGCTTACCGCAGGATGCATCAGGCGGCTGCATGGGCTATTAGGGCGGCCACCTCTGCATCTTTCTTTAACAGATCCGCCCTTCGCTGACTCAGGCAGCTCCAGGCCCGTATTCCAGCAGAGGATATCCGCACCCACCAGGATCTCAGCAAGATGGTGTTGGCCACCAAGTATGCGTCAGATGCCACTCTCCAGGCAGCCAGATTTTCCTCCACGGCTACGGCTTCCAGCGTCACTGGTCGCCGTATGCTTTGGTTGAAGCACTGGCACGCCGACGCCAAGTCTAAGTGGCGTCTATCAGCAGCGCCTTATCAGGGAGGCAAGCTGTTTGGGGACGCTTTGAATCCTTATCTTACCGAAAATAAGGACAAACGCAAGGTCCTTAATCATCTTGAGGTGGGCAGGAAAAAGTTCAATATATCTATATCCTAATAGGAATGCTTGTTGCTGACAATAGTTAATAGATAATATTAAGCTTGGCTGTGAAATGTAACCTAAATCATATAACCTGTGTGTCATAATTGTAGAGATGTGTTCATGCTGTGTAGAAACCATTTTACAAGAAGTGTCAGTGTCAACTGAAAGTCACAGATGTTGTAAGATAGCACCCGTGTAGAGAGGTGTGGTAAGACAACCGTTTGTATGAACTTCTCCTTTTTCCTATGTGTTGTCTCAAGATATGAACTTCTCTCTTTTAGTGTGTTAAAGGTAGATAAGAAGTCATCTATTAGGTTAAGCGTGGGCGGCAAGCTGTATAAAAGTGACACCCTCAGAGTAACTCGGGGTTCAGAATTTGTCATGTGAATGCTCTGAACCATTGTGCACAAATAAAGCCTGTTTTCTCCAACCCTTCGTGGTCTTGTCTTCTGATGTAAGTATCGTGGTTTTTGCCACAACAATTATCTGGCGACCGCGGCAGGACGGCAAGGAGTCTTGGGGCTCTCTGGAGGGCACACCCTGATGCCAGGGGCCTGTAGTGTTAGGGGGAACATCCCAGGCGCCATCGGACCTTTTATTCCGAGGGACTTCCCTGTGACACAGGGCTCCAGCATTGGCGGTCGGCCACTCCAAGAACCACTGGTGAAGGGTAAGGAGACCAGGCAACTTTCCAGCCGACTAGAGGACAAAGGATTCGCCTGCAGGCAAGTATTGAAAGGGAAATAAGGAATCCCTCCCTGTAAGCAGGGACGGAGGAGAGGACTGATCACCCTCTCTTTGGAATAAGGTGGGAGGATTGTTGTGTGTGTTTGCAGTGAGTGAGTGGCGCTCGAACTTCCCATCGGTGACCGTTGAGTTTCCGGCTCCCTGGGTCTAGCGCGTATAAGTGAAACCCTCAGTGTAATCCCGAGTGGAAGGACCCCCTTACCTTCCTCTCATCCCTTTTCCTCATTTGTCTTGTCTGGTGCCCTGGGAGGCTTATTGGGTGGTGGTGAAAGTGTACCCCTTACTCCGTTGGGGTGAATGTCAAAGCACTTTAAGTCTGCTTATGAGGATCAGGATTATGGTATTAAGTGGAGCAGGCATAAGTTGAGGACCTTCTGTGAGGTAGATTGGCCCAGCTTTAACATAGGCTGGCCAAGCACAGGGACATTAGATCCATCCATTACTCTAAAAGTACATCAGCTAGTGTTCAATCCCACGTTAGGGCACCCAGACCAGGCACCCTATATTGATGTGTGGCTCGGCTTGTTGCAAAGACCTCCACCATGGATCCAGAAATGCAAAACTGTCCCCTATGTTAAAAAAATTTAGAAGATAGAAAAAGCTGGGGACAAGCCATAATCCAACCAGATGTCCAGAAGCAAGGGACCCAAACTGGACCTTCAGCAAGAAGTGGCCCGAAAGACTTTTGTGAAAAGAGAAAAGGAGGAGGAAAAGAAAAAGGATCAGAAAATGCAAAGGAAAGCTGAATTGCTTGCAGTTGCTATGATGGGGTGTCAAGGGGAGGTGGCAGAGGTAGAGGATGGGGAAGGGTGTTAGGACAAAACCAGTGTGCCATATGTAAGAAGGAAGGACACTGGAAGGGTGAATGTCCAGAAAGAGAAAAGGATGAAGAAAAAGGAGGGGGAAGAGGCAGGTTTGCGAAGAGCTACAGAGGTCGCCCAAGGAGAAGCCAGGGACGGAGAGAAAGAAGAAGAGGATTTTCAAGGACTCCCCTCATAGGCCTGGCAGAAGCAGAGGAATGGGACTGAGACCGACTGGGTTCAGCCCGCCTCCCAGAACTTGTGGTCAGTTTAACAGTAGGAGGCAAACCTATTCCCTTCCTTGTGAATACTGGAGCCACCCGATCAGTCCTAACCCAACCCCTAAGCCAAGCCTCCCCTCACTCTATCAACATACAAGAGCAACAGGAAAAATATTGCAGCGACCCTTTTTGGAGCCCTTAAGTTGCACTATGGGGAGGAAAAATAACCCATCAGTTTGAATATATGCCAATTCTTTTATTGGTAAGGGATCTGCTTTATAAACTAAGGGTGCAGATCTCCTTTGAAGAGGATGGCACAATGGCCATAAAATATGGAAAGGTGATGATGGAAGTACCTCGTGCAGAGGAATGAAGAATGGTGATGCTGGCACAAATGATAGAGAAAAATGCCAGATGGGAAGAATTTGATGTATCATATTTGTGGGCAGAGGACAACCCCCCTGGTTTTGCAAAGCATCATCCGCTATCTGCCAGCTGCTGTACCGAAGGATAGGAAAGAGTTAAGAGGATTTTTAGTTGCTGCTGGCTTCTGCCGAATATGGATCCCTACCTTTAGTTTAAAAGCAAAATCCCTATATGAGGCCACAAAGGGGGGGAGATAAAGAACCATTGCGATAGGAACAGCAAGAAAATAATAGCTTCACCACTCTCAAGGAGGCTCTAATGTGCGCCCCTAGTTTAGGTCTACTAGACTTGGAAAAGTTATTTCAACTGTTTGTAGATACAAAGCAAAATGTGGCAGTAGGAGTTCTCACCCAGAAAATAGGAACCTGGCATCACCCGGTCACTTATCTGTCTAAACAGCTTGATAGTGTAGCCAGAGGGTGGCCGGCTTGCCTCAAAGCAATTGCTGGAACAGCGTTATTAACACAGGAAGCTAACAAGTTGACTTTTGGACAAAAGTTAGATATCTACACACCCCATGCTCTTAAAGCTGTCTTAGAAGCAAAAGGACATTTGTGGCTGACCAACCCACGCATGCTGAAGTATCAGTAATACATAATCCAATGGTTATATTAATTTAATCAAACTCACTGAATCCAGCCACGCTGCTGCCTGAACCAGACTTGGAAACCACACACAGTTGCATACAAGCTATTGAAGAAACTTACGCTAGCCGCTCAGACATGAGAGATGCCCCCCTGCTTGATCCAGACTTTACAATATACACAGGTAGAACTAGTTTTATGTAAGAAGACATTCGAAAGGCAGGATGTGCTGTGGTGACTTTGGAGGAAGTATGGGAAGCTGAGCAACTTCCGCCCGGTACAAATGCTCAGCTAGCTGTATGCATTAACTAGAGCTTTGGAGTTGGCAAAAGGAAAGTGTATTAATATTTACACAGACTCTAAGTATGTATTCCTAACAGTGCAAGTCCATGGAGCCTTATACAAAGAACGGGGACTTATAACATCAGGGTGAAAGGATGTTAAGTATGGACCACAGATATTGTGTCTGCTGAATAGTGTGTGGGAGCCTAAGGAAGTAGCTGTAATGCATTGCAAAGGGCATCAGAAGGGAGCATCAGATATTCAATTAGGAAATAATAAGGCAGACTGGGAAGCTCGCATTGCTGCACTAAAGGTACCTTTTGAGCATACAAATTGTCTAGCTTTGTGGACCCCTGAGGAACAGGACCAGGGTAAACCAGATTACTCTCAGGAAGACTTGGACAAAGCTGAGATGCTGGAAGCAAGGCAGGAAGATGGTTGATGGATTTTGCCAGACCAGTGAGTCTTTATCCCAGGATATATGGCATGGGATGCAGTGCAACAGGTTCATAAGCAACTGCACCTGGGAAGGGCGGCACTGGCAAATGCCCTGAAGAGAGAGGTTTATATTGACAAAATACACAGTATTGCAGCAAATGTTTGTGCTAGATGTGAGATCTGTTCCACCAACAACCCAAGGCAAGGACCCCAACTGCCTCAAGAACATCAGCCCAGAGGAAATTATCCCTTCGATTCCTTGATGATTGATTTCACTGACATGCCATGCTCAGGTCCCTATAAAGCAATGCTAGTCATAGTATGTACATACACTGGATGGCCGGATTGCATCCCTACAAGGAAGAAAAACTGAGGTCGCAAAAGCCTTGCTTCATATTATTATTCCCAGGTATGGGTTGCCATCTAGAATCTCTTCAGATAATGGTCCTGAATTTATCTATAGAGCCACCCAAAAGATAGCAGCTATGCTAGGAATAACATGGAAGCTTGACTGTAGTTTCCATGCTCAATCAGGAGGAAGGGTGGAGAGAATACATAGGCCATTAAGGAAAAATATTGGCAAAAAAAATAAAAATATGTCAGGAAACTCAGCTTAAGTGGCCAGATGCTTTAAATATGGCCCTGGTTGTGGTAAGGTGTGCCCCACAAAGGGGGCTGCTCGTGTCTCCCTTTGAGTTATTGTATGGCAGAGTCCCCAACTTACTCAAACCAGGTGTCCAGAACTCTGAACAAGTGGCAGATACTGTTAAATTAGAACAGCTGCAGGCTCTTAACACTATGGTCCGGTGGCTACACCAATATGTTCTAACCCAAAGACCCCATGTCTTGGTTACACTAACACATAATATACCACCGGGACAGGAGGTCTGGGTAAAGGATTGGAAGAGGGAAGTCTTAAGCCCAAAGTGGAAAGGGCTGTATACTGTTGTTGTGTTCTCCCCTTGCTATTAAGGTAGTTGAGATCAGGTCGTGGATCCATTGGTCCAGGGTTAAATTTGCAGCCCCCACCCTATGGAAAGTGAATAGTGACCCAACTCAACCCTTTAAACTCACCCTGCATCGTAGGAGAAGGAGCCTCTCCCCTTCTGGTGACACCCCGGAAGCTGCACCCCTGCGAACGGGAGAGGTGAAGCAAACCCCTGCAGGTGTTACTCCGGAAGCTAACACCCATCGCACGGGCAACAAAAGGTCCCTACCTTGGAAACTGCGTTCACATCATTAGTCTTAGAAGTCTTTTTAATTGGTTATGGATTCCACCCAGAGGATGAGGGAAACTGCCTGTATTAGAAAAGGGCCCATCCCAACAATTTGGGTGGTGGTAATGTTGTTGTTAATCACTGTTATAATTAACTCTCTGTTTCTGTATAGAGGGATCACAGTCAAAGAGAAGGGGGTTGAGGGTGTGCCTGAGGACTGGCTAATTGAACCCGATGATCTGAATATCAGTAAGGCTGTCACCCCATCCCCCACTTTAAGTTCTCCAGAACCTGTATCAACCTCTGTGGGACAGGGTCTTTCCACAAGGGAGGGAGATCATAAGGGAGTAAGTGGTGATGAATATCTCTTGGGGAACCCACGACCTTACCCTTCAGACCACGTCCCTCCTTGTGATGAATGTTTTGTAGACCTTCCTACAGGGAGACACTTTGTTTATATGGCTTTGGAATTGAGGGGACTGGTGAAGACCCTAAGACCTACCTCACGGTCCAAGTAGAACGAATCTATGATGGGCAAATTAGGTCTTTAGGCTGGTCTGTATATGATAATCTGAAGAAACTAGAAGATGACCCCCTCCCTATAAGTACAACAGCTACTAATTTGTTTATTGAAATGGCTGAGGAGGTGGCAAAAACACTCACTGTAAAGAATTGTTTTGTATGTGGTGGTACCAACATGGGGGAACAATGGCCATGGGAAGCATTAGAGGCCACCCCTGAAATTTATAACAACATGTTTAATGCTGGAAACGTGACAGCTCGAACTCGCTTCTCAGGAGCTGTGTGGACTTTGGCTACTAACCTGGTTGGGAGGAACTGTTTCTTCAGAAACTATACTGTGCCGGTAGGACATCTAATCTGTTTGGGATATTGGGATCAGGACTATGTAAAATGGGTCTCTCCTGGTCAAAGCCCAGAGCCCGCTGAATTTGAGGGAGCTCTGCTCCCCTATCTTAAAGGCACTCAAAATGAGTGGATTGCCCCAGAAAACATGTATTGGATTTGTGGTAATTTGGCCTATGAGAGGCTACCCCTAAACTGGGCAGGAACCTGTGTTTTAGGTTGGATTAAACCATCCTTCTTCCTGTTACCTATCAGGGCCCGACAGCTGCTAGGTGTCCCTGTATATGACCCCATAGGGATGCTGAGACGAAGGAGAGATGTGGAAACCGCTTTCTCTAATTTCCCCTGTAAAGAGCTAGCTGAATATGAGAAGACCAATGTCTGGAATTCTGAAAGAATAGTGTGCTCTTATGGACAGGCTACATGGGCTGAGGATGGGTCATATGGCTACAGGACACCTATCTATATGTTGAACAGAATTATCCGACTCCAAGCTGTCTTGGATCTCGCAGGCCAACGTTTGGATAAGGCTCTCAATATATTGTCTGATACTACTGATAAGATTCGAAGAGCAGCATATCAGAATAGGTTGGTCCTAGATTACATCTTGGCAAAGGAAGGAGGTGTTTGCGGAAAGTTCAACCTTTCCAATTGCTGCTTGCAAATTGATGGGACAGGAAAGGTCATTAAGCAGTTGACCACTGAAATGAGGCAACTTACCCATAATGCTGACCAAGAATGGAAAGGTTTTGACTTTACCCAAGTGTTTATATCCTGGTTACCCAAGCTGCCTGGTTTGCAAGCCATCGTGGCCCTCATGGGAATCATTGCCCTTGGTTGTCTAATTCTACCTTGTATTTTACCTATTGTTACTCGCACCATTTCCAAGAGCCTCTCTATGCTCATTGAGAAAAGAGCCATAGCCCAGATCATGGCCCTTGTAGAGGAAGGGGAATATGCTACCTTATGTTATCCTCCAAGGTATGAAACTCCTCAATAATCTCATGATTTTAGTGAAGTTTCAAGGGGAGGAAATGAGGTGGGCAGGAAAAAGTTCAATATATCTATATCCTAATAGGAATGCTTGTTGCTGACAATAGTTAATAGATAATATTAAGCTTGGCTGTGAAATGTAACCTAAATCATATAACCTGTGTGTCATAATTGTAGAGATGTGTTCATGCTGTGTAGAAACCATTTTACAAGAAGTGTCAGTGTCAACTGAAAGTCACAGATGTTGTAAGATAGCACCCGTGTAGAGAGGTGTGGTAAGACAACCGTTTGTATGAACTTCTCCTTTTTCCTATGTGTTGTCTCAAGATATGAACTTCTCTCTTTTAGTGTGTTAAAGGTAGATAAGAAGTCATCTATTAGGTTAAGCGTGGGCGGCAAGCTGTATAAAAGTGACACCCTCAGAGTAACTCGGGGTTCAGAATTTGTCATGTGAATGCTCTGAACCATTGTGCACAAATAAAGCCTGTTTTCTCCAACCCTTCGTGGTCTTGTCTTCTGATGTAAGTATCGTGGTTTTTGCCACAACAATCTCCTTAAGAGATCGGACAAACGGTCCAATTTTTACCCCCAAAGACAGTCCTTTCGTGCATGGGCTAGGTACAACTACACTCAGCCCATCCGTCCCTTCCCGGCCAGACAGGACAGACAGGATAGACAGTCTAATAGACAGACGGCCAGACCTAGACAGCAATCTCAGGGCAAGCGGCCCTTTCGTGGGAACGGCCGACCATTCCGCCGCTCCAGGTGACTCTCCAGTGGTCCCTCCCATAGGGGGCAGACTCTCGCTCTTTGCCCATCAGTGGGAGGCCATCACCATGGACGCATAGGTACTAAACATCATGCGTTATGGTCTGTCCTTGGAGTTCATCTCCAACCGTCCAAATTGATTTCTCTCTTGTCCCTACCCATGGAATCAAACAAAGGAAAGACTAATGAACGAAGCTGTTCAACATCTACTAAACATACGGGCCATAGAACCGGTACCTGCGGACCAGAGAGGTTGGGGATTTTATTCCTCCTCTTTGTCATCCCCAAGGCGTCAGGGGAATGGAGAGCCATTTTAGATCTCAAGAATTATCATCTTGTATACCACAAATTCAAGATGCAAACACTCCACTCCATCTTGGGAAGCGTAAGAAAAGGGGACTTCCTGACGTCTATTGACCTCACGGAAGTGTACCTTCATATCCCCATCTCTCTTGCCCACCACCGGTTTCTGAGGTTCGCACACAAGGGGTGCCATTTTCAATACAGGGCACTACCATTTGGCCTATCATTGGCTCCCAGGGTATTTACCAAGATCCTGATGGTTCTAGCAGCTCGCCTGAGGATGATGCCAGTCAGAGTCCAATGCTACCTGGACGACATATTAATCCAGTCATCGTCCACCCAGTCCGCTCTGACAGACCTCGAACTGGTGGTAAAGCTGCTCCAAGATCATGGGTCCTCGGTAAACTTCCCCAAGAGCCATATGGTTCCCACAACAAGGCTGTTACACCTAGGGGCCACCATAGACACGGTGAAGTGCCGGGTCTATTTATCACAGGAACGCCGGGACAGCATAAGGGAGTAGTCCTCCAATTACGCAGGAGTCGAACTGTAATGTTGGTCAGTCTCTCCCAATTGTTAGAGAAGATGATCTCGGCCATAGCAATTGTCCCTTGGTCCAGGCTCCACTCCAGGGAACTTCAGTGGTTCCTGCTCCCCTTCCAGAGGCAGAACCTCAGTGCCTCCAATTGAAGGGTGAGACTCCCACTACAAGTAGCGCGTTCCCTCACGTGGTGGCTCTCACCCGCCATGCCCAAGGGGTCCTACTTCAAGGAGCCAGATTGGCTCGTGCTAACGACCGACGCCAGCCTGTTCGGCTGGGGAGCGCACCTTCGCTCACAATGGGCACAGGGCTGATGGTCTCACTCCAACCTCCGGCACAACATCAATTGGCTGGAGCTCCGGGCCATACATCTGGCCCTTTGCCACTTTCATAACCTGGTGGCGAGGCGTCACATATTGGTCCTCATGGACAACGTGGCTGCCAAGGCTCATGTAAACCGGCAAGGGGGCACCCGATCTCGGACTCTCTTGACCAAAGTTCTCCTACTGGGCTCCTGGGCAGAATCCAATCTGGTCTCCATCAAGGCCGATCACATTTCGGAGGAGGCGAACACTCAGGCCGACCTCCTGAGCAGGGCAACAGTAGATCACTCGGAATGGCGTCTCCACCCCAGGATTTTCAGGGAAATCTGTCACCATTTTGGCTTGCCATGTCTGGACTTCTTTGCGTCCCCGACCAATGCCCATCTGCCTCGATTCCTTTCCCAGTTCCCATCTCCAGGGGTGGAACGAATGGATGCTCTTCGGAGCCCATGGCCAGAGGGCCTACTTTACGCCTTCCTCCCTCTCCCTGTCCTCCCGGCAGTCGTCCGCAAGCTTCTTCGGGAGTGGGCGGAGATTCTCCTAGTGGTCCCGTACTGGCCACGGAGGTCTTGGTTCGCTGATCTGGTGAGTCTCTCCCTTGCAGCTCCATGGAGGATTCCTCCGGACTGGGTCTCGCTCAACCAGCGGACCATTCTCCCTCCGGAACCCCTATGGCTTCAGTTAGCTGTCTGGCACTTGAGCGCTCAATCTTGTCACGGGAGCTGTGCTCACCAGGGGTCATTACGGTAATCCATGCTTCCCGTCGCCCTTCTACAAACCTCATTTTCGAGGCCAGGTGGAAGAACTTTCACTCATGGTGCTCGGTGCGACACTTGTCACTCTCAGACCTAACGATTCCCCGTATCCTGGACTATCTGTTAGAGGGTCTGGAGAGGGGCTTGGCCCCAAACACATTGCGCAGACAGGTTGCTGCTCTTTCCACAATACTCACCTGCGACTCCGCTGTTCCTTGGGACATCGCCCCTTACTCCGCTCATTCCTCAAGGGTGCTGCTAACACCAGCCCCCCTGTAGTGCACAGGTATCCTTCTTGGGAGCTGCCGCAGGTTCTTCGGGCTCTGACAAAGTCACCCTTTGAGCCTCTAAAAACGTGTGATGTTCGTTACCTGTCCCACAAGGTTGCATTCTTGGTGGCGATCACGTCGGCGCAACGTATTTCTGAATTGGCAAAGGTCAACTTCCAACTTCTAAAGGTCAACTTCCTTTTCCACAGGGCCCAGGAAATCGTGCTCCTGGATTTCTGCCCTAACCCATCGCATGATCTGGAACGGCAATGGCATCTTCTGGACGTCCGCAGAACGATCCGGTACTATACCTCACGGACAGCGATGTTCCGCAACTCACAAGATCGATAGGTTTGCCTCGGCGGAGGCCTCCTTCGGTAGGAGGGTTCTCCAACAGGTTGTAATCAAAATGCCACACCGGACCGGTCTACTTCCCACCCTCAGGGACAGTAGGCTTTGGTATGATCCATTGGTGGATTCTCCATCTCCAGTGCTGGAGAAGGGGCGTTGTCTTACCTGAACGCCTTTTCTCAGCACGGAGATGGAGAATCCACTCCCACCCTTGCAGGTCATTTAGTTTAGTGAGCCACAATGTCTTGCTGTCAGTCAATGGCTACGCTCGCGTCAAGACTGGGATCTCTATGGTCCAGGACGGGCGTGGCAACTTTGGCTGACTTGATCTGATTGGGCAGGAACACATTCTAAACCCATTGGTGGATTCTCTATCTCCGTGCTGAGAAAAGGCGTTCAGGTAAGACAATGCCCTTTCTCACAGTACCATCTTCTTTGGACAGCTGAACCAATTTACTTTTGGCTCAGCACCAAGCTCAAGAGGAATAAAAAAACCCATTGTGTTTGTTCTGCTGGCAGAATTTCTTCCCTAAGCCCACCACCTTGGCTGTCCTTCTTTCTTGCTGAAAGATTGCATGGCATGTCTTCCTTGGTAGCTAATGGTTTTATCTTAATCTGCCACAAAACCCTTGCAACCCAAGTTGAGAACAACAACATGAGGCTTTCTGATCACTACTACTACCACATTCATGTCAGGAGCACTGAAGTGCTTCCAAGTTGAAAGGATTGAACAGTGATATCATGATTGCCCAGGGACGCCCAGGTGGGGCTCCTTTCATGTCCCTGTTAAGTTGTTAAGTTGCTGGGTTGGCAGGAGGTGGAGTGTGTGACAGGAGTTCACCCTGCCCCCTCACAGCAACCGGGTCTCAAACGCGAACCTGCTGATCATCAGCCCAGTGTCCTAACCAAGTGAGCCACCGTTTTCCATTCTGATCACTGATTACTGATTTTTGCATTTGTCAACCCTCCTGGATAATCAGACATAAAATACAACCAGATGAGCTAACTCTACTTTATTGCAGGAATACATTAACAGATTCTTGCAAGTCTGAGGGTACGAACTTCCCGCTACCGGTTTTAATGGTCTGATCAATTAAGAGGAGGGTCCTTCTAAGTTTCTTTCTCTCACCATTGAGCAACTGAGGGCTCCTCCTTCTCTTCTCTGATTCTTCCCTAGTTAGGATTTTTTTCCTTGTTCCCCAAGGTCAGGAGTAGGCAAACTTGGCTCTTTTATGACTCGTGGACTTCAACTCCCAGAATTCCTGAGCCAGCCATGCTGAGGGGAAAGGGAGAGGTTTCCATGCTGAGCCATGCTAGCTCAGGAATTGTGGGAGTTGAAGTCCACAAGTCATAAAAGAGCCAAGGTTGCCTACCCCTGCCCAAGGTCATCCACATATACTGTTACACAGTGATGAGATTCAGATATGTGAACAACTGGTTCTCTGCGTGGATGACGCTTCCGGAAGTCTGTTCTGGGCCTGGGCAACAAAAAATTAGCTAGCGGAATTGGTGCAAACTGGTTGAATCCCACCACTGGTGTTACAGCATTCCTCCTTTAGCCAGGGGGGAGGGATTAGGATCAGAATGGAAACAGAAAGATAGCTTGGGAAGGTTTGTGTAGATTGCTGGTGGCTGCATGGAAGTGCAATAAGCTATTGGCTTCTCTAATGCAATATTTCTCAGCCTCTGCCTCAATTCTGGGAGTTGTAGTCCACCCATCTTAAAGTTGCCGAGGCTGAGAAAGACTGCCCTAGTGAGAAAACAGCTCTGACTAAAGCAGAGTGTGCCCAATGCTTGGGAAAAGAGACAGCTGCAAGTAAGTTTGGGGTTGTGCAGCACATTGTCAACTACTTACGGGTGTGAAAATCTCCCAACAAAATGATAGCAGATGCCTTGCCTGCCAAAACACAGGCTGGATCCCAGCATTTCTTAATAGCTCCTGCGTGTGGGGGCTGATTGGGAGCTAGCAAGGTAGCTCAAGGACAAAATGTTGGCCTTTTGCCTAAATTTTTCAGGCCTGTGTATGTGGTAAACCTCAAGGTGAACAGAGCTTTCCTTGTCAAGCATTAGGGGTTCATAATTTTGGTATTTTCAGTACTGTAAAAGCAGGCATAAGAAGGGAGATTTAAATATCTGTCAGATCGGGATACAGGTTGTCTTCAGTTTAGTGTTACTCTAATCCAGTGGTTCTCAACCTTTTTAATGCCGCGACCCCCAACCAGTCGTAAGTCGAGGACTACTCAACTGTGCAGCACCGTTTGCAGAATGGGACTTTTGGCGGGCTCAGCAGGGCAGAGACAGCCTGGACAATTCCTATTGGCTTTTGAAAGCCAATAGAATTAGACTCTATTCAAGAGAGTCTATTCTATTGGCTTTCAAAAGCCAATAGAATAAAAGGGAGTAGCACAGCTAAGGAAAAGGGGAAAAAATGGCGGACTGCGTTGTTTGGCGACCCCCGTGAAATGGTCGTTCGACCCCAAATGGGGTCCCGACCCACAGGTTGAGAACCACTGCTCTAATCTGATTAGATTTTGCGTTGCAAGAATTAAGTTCCCTTTGCAGAAGTTCTTTGCAGGAAATATTAACAAATTGTTTTTTTTTTTAAATGGGACAGAAGAACAATTGTTTCATGTCTGCCTGCAGATTCATCTGATGAACTGCACTGAAATGTCAATAAAATCATATCAAATTTAATTTTCATGCTAGCTTGTTTTGGAATGTGGCCCCAGCATGTCTCATGAAAAGTCAAGTGTGACCCACAACCTGCACCCTGTTATTGCATCAGCTTGCTAGCTTTTGAAGGAGGACCAGCTCTTTCTCATGGAATTGTGGATTACAAGGGCATAATTTGAGAGTTTATAGCCCCAATTTCTGTTTTGCAAAATCCCAGTCTCCCTGGAATTTCTAAATCTTTCTCAGAGCTGATTGATACAGGTAGTTCTTGACTTATAGCCATTTGTTTAGTGACCATTTGAAGTTACAAAGGCTCTGAAAAAAGTGACTTATGACTGTTTTTCACACTTAAGGACCATTGCAGCATTCCCATAATCATGTGATCACAATTCAGATGCTTGGCAACTGGTTCATATTTATGACGGTTGCAGTGTCCCAGGGTCATGTGATTCCCTTTTGCAACCTTCTGACAAGCAAAGTCAATGGGGAAGCCAGATCCACCTAACAACCATGTTACTCACTTAAAAATGGCAGTGATTCACTTAACAACTGTGGCAAGAATGAATGTAAAATGGGACACAAAACTCACTTAACAACATAAATTTGGGGCCCAATTGTGGTCGTCAGTTAAGGACTACCCATAGTTCTCTTTTGCAATACCCGTCCTCCTAATTCTCTAACTCTTGGCAACATGAAGATGTCTGGACTTCAGTACCCAGAATTCCCCAGCCAGCCTTGCTCTTCAAATTGCTAAGGTTGAGTATCAGTGCTCTGTGTCTTCCATATACTTCTCCCTCTGTGTTAATCATCTCCAGCAGACATCCCAATAAGTTGAAGATACAAGATACTCCTCAACTTATAATAATAATTGAGCCTGCAATTTTGGTCATAAATTGTGCCAGTTGTAACGTGAATCGCCATGTGACTGCACCCAATTTTACGGCCTTTCACACAGCAGTTGTTAAGCAAACCCATTTTTACTGTTGGGCAGATTTTGCCGGAAATCAGGAATAAATGCCAGTTTGTGGCAAAAATGTCCTACAGTAAATCGCAGTCACATGACTACAAGGATGCTGCAGATGGCCATAAATACAAGTTGGTTGCCAAGCATGTAAAATGCAATCCTGTGACTATGCACAGAGTGGGGTGGGGTGTTGGCACTTCGAAACTGGATCATAAGTGGCTCTGGGAAGGTCTGATGTAACTTCAAATGGTAAGCAATTGGTCATAAGTTGAGGACGACCTGTATTCGTAACAAGCAAAAGGACTCTAATGAACACATATTTTTTTCTCATTTGGTTTAGATTCTGGAACGGACTTTGGAACCAGACAGTTCAGATGAGGAGCCCCCTCCAGTTTATTCTCCTCCTTCCTATGATATGCATGTATATGACCGAAAATACATGCAGACTCCTCCAGTACCACCACCCAGGTATGTAGACATTAAGATTCAGAATCACAGAGCTGGTGGTCCATCAACCTTCACCTCAAGATAAGAAATCCAGCGGTGAAACATTGCCAGCAGACGTTTTCCCAGCCTTTGTGGATAGGACTTTAGTGAGAGAGATACCACAACTGCTTGAATCGGGAGTGTGGTCGTCTGTGGTTCTCCAGATGTTTGGTGAACAACAGCTTCAGCCAGCATGGACAAAGCAGAGGAAAGCTGGGAGTTGTAGTTCAGTTCCATCTGGTAGACCAGAGATTCTCCTGCTTTGTCTCAGACCAGTGTTTAATACGGTTGGAATTTGCAGATGTGTGTGGACTTCAGATCCCAGAATTCCGTAGCCAACATGGCCGTTGATGAGAATTTCGGGAACTGAAGTCTACACACCTGAAAGTTGCCAAGGGAAGTGGAATTATATTATTGTAATTTGCTTTTTTTTTTCTCCCTCCAAGCAGAACTGATATCCAAAATTCTATCGGTTCACAAGCACAAAGACGATACAGGGACTGGAACCCACCATTATTAGGGAATCTTCCGGATGACTTTCTCCGTATCCTACCACAGCAAATGGACATGGTGCAGGTAGGAAGTAGAAAATTTTCCTATTTAGAGTGGGTAACACGTTGCCCAGGGGTGCAGTTGGGCTGTAACATCCAATTGTAATCTGCCACAGGTCTGCAGCAGGTGTGGTCACTTTTTTTTTTTTTACACATACACACTCTCTGTCTAGAGTACCCAAAACTGTCAGCAAAGCACACGGAGTCCTGGGAACCAAAGGGCTCAAGGCTCATTGGATCAGGAGAAGAAATGGAAGCAGTATTTGGAAGACGAACGGATTGCACTGTTCCTCCAGAATGAAGAATTCATGAAGGAGCTTCAGAGAAACCGAGATTTTCTCCTGGCTCTTGAAAGAGGTAATGGGCTTTTCAGGAATCGAAGTATAAAAAATAATTACCCTTTCCTCTCCAACCAGCGTGTGACCGTCTTGATTTTGTAAATGTGACCCTGACAAAGATGTTAGGGCAGTGGTGGCGAACCTATGGCACGGGTGCCAGAGGCGGCACTCAGAGCCCTCTCTGTGGGCACGCACGCCATCGCCCCAGTCCTAGGCCTTCAGCTGGGTTTTATAAAACCTTTTCACTTTAGGCCTCTGCCGCACTGTGCAAAAAAAAAAAAAAGGTTCAATCAATCAATTTCAACTTCTCGCGGGGAAAAAAAATATCTTGCAATATTGATTGATTGAACTTTTTAGTCCCACCCAGTCTGCCGTTACCACCGCAGCCATGCCCACCCAATGGGCCACACCCACCCGGCACTCGACGATGCATAAGTGGGTTTTGGGTTGCAGTTTGGGCACTCAGTCTCTAAAAGGTTCGTCATCACTGTGTTAGGGCATGTTGGCAGGCTGGCAAATTCCCAAGGTTATTGTTTTTCCCCCACTGAGTTTTGTGTACAGATAGTTTTCGAGTTACGACAGTAATGGATCCTGTCTTTAGGGTCATAAGCTGTAATGGTTGTAAAGTGTCACACAACCAACCTGGTTTTAGAAACTTTTTTGTGGCAGTCATTACATAAGCACTGCAGTTGTTAAGTAAAGCAATGGTTTGATATGGGGCCAAAAGCAGGAATTAACTTTTCAACAAAACCATCATAAAATGCTGTCGCATGAACGTGGGATGCTACAAACGTCTGTAATTGTGGCCTGGCTGCTGAATACCCACATGACTGTGTGTGTGTGTGGGGGGGTATCTGACTATTGGAACTTGAAATCTGGGTCATAAGTAGCCCCCAGGTGGCTCCTTTATAACTTTGAATGGTCACTAAGTGATAGGTCGAGGAGTAACTATTTTATGGATATTGTAGTTCTGTTTTTTTTCCTACTGTGTTATAGTTAAACTCTTGATCACGTTGCTGTACTGTTAACTGCATGATGTCCTTTATCTAGAAATTTAGCTCGGCAATTTCCTATAAAACATTTGTTTTTCTGTGCTGTCCTCTAGATCGGTTAAAGTATGAATCAAAGAAATCCAAACTGAACAGCACTGCTCTGAGTTCAGATCCCACTTTGTCCTCAGTATTATCAGGTAAGAGTGTTAGGCTGTATGCATCTCTGTTGACAAGGTTACTGTTAGTTTTGTGGCTAGATGTTGGTTGGAGTGCCCCTATGATATTTGGGCATGGGTGGGACTTCAGTTGTAACACTCTGTCTGCCATCTTGTAGATTTTGATATTGTCCCCCAGGAATGCTATGGGGCAGACGTTTGAACTATTCTTTTCCACTGCTGGAAAGCCCAAAAGGATCCATTTGCATTTCACAGAAGTCACTTTAAATCTAAAAATGGTTCCAGCATTAAGTGGCTCTGCTCTTTTAATGGTAGTCTTCTCTGGAAGTCACTCATTTGTATAAAGATTCACTTTAAAAAACAGATTAAAAGCAAACTATCAAAATTCTATTCAACTGATAAACAGAAGAAAACCAGCATACAGGTAATCTAACCTCAGAATTAATAATTTTGAATTATGATCGTAACAAGAAAAAAAAACAAGGAAAGTGGGGGGGGGGGAAGGATTGTTCTAACCAATATTTTTCCAAGTTGACAGTTTAAGATGGGGGACTTCAACTCCTAGAATTCCCCATCTAGAATTTTCCACCCAGAATTCTGGGAGTTGAAGTGCATGCATCTTAAAGTTGCCAAGGCTAAAAAACACTAAATAAACAGAACAACTCTAATTGAATTATATTGTACAAAAATCTTCTTCCTTGCCTGAAAACAAAAACCACAAGTTTAGTTTGAGGTATTCTCTACTGAACATTAAAGAAAATACATAAACAACCATAGAAATAGGCAAGGATGGATAAAAAATAAAATTCAATGAATGAACAAGGGATTCAGAAATGTCATGGAGATTATAATTTTCTTGTACAATACAGCTAGTTGTAAATAAATACAGTTCAAATATTGACAGATATATTTATTAGTCATCCATTGCTGTAAATCAGATATAGATTTTTCCTTCCAGGGCTGAATCTTAATGTTGAGTAAACTGCCAACGAATTCTATAAAGTAAATTAAACTTTTTTTAAAAAAGTCTGCTTTCTCAGAATTGAGTTGATCCACAGCAATAATATATTGAGAGGCCCAGTTTACTGTAAACCAGAGGTACTTGCTGTGTTGTCCTACAATGCAAACTTCTAATGAGTAGTTCATCAAAATTATATTTTATCACCCAATGTTTTCCATACAGCTGTTGCATTGTTCCACGCACATGTACTGAAATCTTAAGATTGCAACAATTGCCAGAATTTCAGTGAAGCCAGTAGTTACTTGAAAACTGAGCCCCAAAGGAATTGAATTCTGAAGTTTCTTATTCCAGACTAGCGTTTCTCAATCTAGGGGACTTTAAGATGGGTGGACCTCAACTCCCAGAATTTCCCAATCAGCCATTCGAGGACCATCTATACCAGTGATGGCGAACCTTTTAGAGACTGAGTGCCCAAACTGCAACCCAAAACCCACTTATGCATCGTTGAGTGCCGGGTGGGCGTGGCCCATTGGCTGGGTGTGGCCCATTGGCTGGGCGTGGCTACGGTGGTAATGGCAGACTGGGTGGGACTAAAAAGTTCAATCAATTCCAACTTTGCAAGATCTTTTTTTTCCTTGCAAGAAGTTGAAATTGACTGATTGAACCTTTTTTTTTTTTTTGCACACGGCGGCGGAGGCCTAAAGTGAAAAAGTTTTATAAAACCCAGCTGAAGGCCTAGGACTGGGGCGATGGCGCCCGTGCCCACAGAGAGGGCTCTGAGTGCCACCTCTGGCACCTGTGCCATAGGTTCGCCACCACTGATCTATACTAAAATTTCTTTCTTTTTTCACCTAATATCATGCTGCAACATACTAAAAATTCTGTTTTGGAGCAGAAAGTATATAAAAAATTCCTACTTACTACAGAACAAATATCTGTGTTGGTCAGTAATGAATGACTTGCATTAAGGTTAATCATACCTTAACATTTATCTCTAAAAAATTATCTATAGCCAGTAAGAATCATCTTGTAAGAAGTCCTTATAATAAGTTAATCTTACGATAAATGCTTTGGTTGTCCTTGTATCAAGGCAACGATTTAACCAAGTCCCTGTTGATACAAAAATACGCGGTCATTTCCTGTTCCATCTGCTTCATAAAATCTTCCTTTCAGCAAAGATTTTTTTTAAGGAGCCCTTCAAAATATCTTTGATTTTTTTTTTCCAAATGAAAAATATTTCATAAGACTATGAGCTGAAACTATAACACGTTTTTACATCGTGTTGGTTTTGATTTCAAATGTCAGAATGAAATATCAGGAAATTACCTAACCAAAAGCAAGTGCTATGTACGGATAAAAGGAAAATATTTCTATGTCAGAAGGGATTACTAACATACTGAATATCCACTAAATTAAAATCATATTTGGGATTTTCTACGCTATGCGTTTAAGCTGCTCCACTCCAGTGCTTTAATCAAGTGGAAATGAAACCATCGTAAGAAATTTCTTGCTGGGTTTCATCTCTTTCCTCTCCTTTGGCAGTCTGAATGTCACTTTCTCTCAAAAGAAGCACTGTCAACAATTGGGGCCAAATTTTCTCTTGCCAAAACAAGGTGATTATTAAATGAGTTGTTCCAAAAGTGCTTTTTCATGAGGCAACTGGAGTTTCTTTTTTCTCTTTGAAGACGTTTTGCTTCTCATCCAAGAAGCTTCTTCAGCTCTGACTGGATGGTGGGGGAATGGCAGAATTTATACTCCTTGCAGACAGCTGGTCATTTGCCTTCTTTTAAAGAATTGTAACAGTCCTGATGCAAGTGCAGTTAGTCCTCAACTTATTACCACAATTGAGCCCAAAATTTTTGTTGTTAAGTGGGATATTTGTTAAGTGAGTTTTGCCCCATTTTACGATCTTTCTTGCTTCAGTTTTTAAGTGAATCACTGCTGATAGGTTAATAACCTCCTTCTTAAGTTAATAACACGGTTGTTAAGTGAATCTGGCTTCCCCATTGACTTTGCTTCTCAGAAGGTCTCAAAAGGTGATAGTGACTTTGGGACACTGCAACCGTCATAAATATGAGTCACTTGTCAAAGGTCTGAATTTTGATCATGTGACCATGAAGATGCTACAATAGTATAGGGAGTACCTTGCTCAATAGTAGTAATTGTGAGAGGGATCTTGGAGTCCTAGTGGACAATCACTTAAATATGAGCCAGCCGTGTGCTGCAGCTGCCAAAAAAGCCAACACAGTGCTAGTCTGCATTAACAGAGGGATAGAATCAAGATCACATGAAGTGTTAATACCACTTTATAATGTCTTGGTAAGGCCACGCTTGGAATACTGCATCCAGTTTTGGTCACCGCGATGTAAAAAAGATGTTGAGACTCTAGAAAGAGTGCAGAGCAGAGCAACAAAGATGATTTGGGGACTGGAGGCTAAAGCATATAAGGAACGGCTGCTGGAATTGGGTATGTCTAGTTTAATGAAGAGAAGGGTTAGGGGGGACATGATAGCAGTGTTCCAATATCTCAGGGGCTGCCCCAAAGAAGAGGGAGTCAAGCTATTCTCCAAAGCACCTGAAGGCAGGACAAGAAGTAATGGATGGAAACTAACCAAAGAGAGAAGCAATCTATAACTAAGGAGAAACTTCCTGACAGTTAGAACAATTAACCAGTGGAACAACCTGCCTCCAGAACTGGTGAATGCTCCAACACTGGACATTTTTAAGAAGAGACTGGATAGCCATTTGTCCGAAATGGTATAGGATTTCCTGCCTGAGCAGGGGGTTGGACTAGATGACCTCCAAGGTCCCTTCCAACTTTATTATTATTATTTTTAGTTGTTAAGTGTGAAAAACAGCCATAAGTCACTTTTTGCAATGCCATTGTAACTTTGAACAGTCACTAAATGAACTGTTGTAAGTCGAGGACTACCTGTAAGCGTAATAGCAATATGTAAGGAGAAACAAAAAATCAATCCTCTTCTTTCAACAGGAGTTTAAATAGGTAAGAACTTTTAGCTCCCGCATGACATAAATTAATTTTTGAGTGTTATAAAAATTTCAAAGCCTGATAAAATATTGAAAGGTCCCCTCAAGGAATATCTTTTACAGCATTGAATATCTTTTTAAATTGCTGGACTGCCTTAATACCATCTGGGAAGCATTATCAATATTTTTTATTTCCATATTCAGTTATTCAAACTGATTAGGAGTTTGTCAAAAATTTTATTCCTGGTGGCACATTTTAAGGAAGTTCAAATCTGAGGCTTCCTAAAGGAAAATATTTTTTTTGCCCCCAATAGAAGGTAAAGGTAATAGATAAGGATGCAAGCAATAAATTCACAGCCTTAATGGAACTGCCCCATCTGCAGTTTAGCCTTTGCACTGGGACCTCAGGAAGTTATTTGCTTACATAATAGCTGTCTGTTAAATAAAGAGAAATAAAGATATGAACAGTCATTTTGCTTATTAATCACATGGCAGAAATTGAAATAGAAGAGACCAAAGAATAAGAATGTTCTTTTTTACAGCAGCTGCTGCAAAATTTGTTGAATTCATCTGAGCCACAAATATGCAAATAGCAGGATTTCCTGAGGAATTCTGGGAGGCTGAAGTTCACACATCTTAAAATTGCTGAGGTTGAGAAACACTGCTCTATAACAGTGTCCATAGAAGGTTAGGAATCCAGACGGCAACTGTGCTTTCTAGATTCCCAGCCAGAATAGCCAGGGATTGGGAAGGATGGGACTTGGAATCCAAGTTGTCCAATGAAATAGAAAGAGTACTCAACATCTTCCTTTCGGCTTTGGCTGCTTCCTATCGATCCTAAATGTACTTTGTCTTGCCTTGCAGATGAGGTCACTCGCTCCTTAACTGGTGTGCCCAGCGGGGCTATCTCCGACGATGCCTTATTCAGGGACAAGTTAAAACACATGGGAAAATGTGAGTTATAGTATGGCATATTGCTGGATAGAAGCCAATGCTGTGAGGCATATTTCCTGCCATTATCTCTCTATAGCAGGGGACTCCAAACGTGGCAGTCTTAAGGTTTGTGCCCCAAAGATGCTTTAAAAAAGGCCACTGGACTGTCTTTCTTTTTCCTTGAAAACATTCCATTTCTCATTTAAGAAGATTCTTCAGTTCTCATCTTTCCTGGATGGGAAGCGAAACATTTTCAAGGAAAACAAAAAAAAGAAGAAAGTCCAGTTGCCTTTTGAAAAAGCATCTTTGGGATAGCCATGATGTAGATAATTGAGAATCTCCATTGACGTTTAAGACGCCCCATAGACATGCTGGCTAAGGGATTCTGGGAGTTGAAGTCCACAAGTCTTAAAGTTGCCAAGTTTGGAGACCCTGCTCTATAGGATTGGAGGCCAGCTTTCTTGCACCCCCAACGTGGCATCAAGCCGGCTGGAATTCCAAAGAAATTAAGTCCCAACAGTGTGGGACAGACAGGGTAGCATGGTAGTGAAGGTGTGGGATTCGGAGCAAGGAAAACTTTATTTTGTCTCCTGCTTCTACCCCACACAGGGAAAGCTCCCAATAGGAAGGGAGGGCTCTGGGCCGGCTGTTTCTCTCAGCCCAGGGCAGGGGTAGGCAACCTTGGCTCTTTTATGACTCGGGGACTTCAACTCCCAGAATTCCTGAGCCAGCATGGCTCAGCATGGAAACCTCTCCCTTTCCCCTCAGCATGGCTGGCTCAGGAATTCTGGGAGTTGAACTCCCCGAGTCATAAAAGAGCCAAGGTTGCCTACCCCTGGCCCAGGGGATTATGATGTGGGGAAGAGTTTGAGCCAGGAGTGGGAGAGTTTCTAGTCTCTCACAATCATGGAAGATCCCTGCAAGACTTTTGGTCAGTCATTTTCTCTCACTAGTACAAAACACTACAGGTAGTCCTCACTTAGTGACCACAATTGGGACTGGCCACTGTGTTAAGACATCACGTGACTGCCACTTAAGATTTTGCTTCTGCCTCCTCTATTAACTTTGTTTGTTTGTTTATTTATTTATTTATGAGACTTATATACCGCTTTAAGTGCAAGCACTCTCTAAGCGGTGTACACCAGTAAGCAATGTATATATATATTTACATTGCCCCCAACAATCTGGGTCCTCATTTTACCTACCCCGGAAGGATGGAAGGCTGAGTCAACCTTGAGCCGGTGAGATTTGAACCGCTGACCTGCTGAACACAGTCAGCTAAAGTGGCCTGCAGTACTGCACTCTAACTGCTGCGCCACCTCGGCTCAGTTTATTGCAAAACAGTTTTGAATCATGCAGTGATCACGTGACTGTGATGGTCGCAAATGTGAGGACTTGGTTGCAAAGCTATTTTTTTTTATGTCATCGTGGCTTTGAATGGTCAGTGAACGAGGCGGTGAGAATAATAGAATAACAGTTGGAAGGGACTTTGGAGGTCTTCTAGTCCAACCCGCTGCTCAAGCAGGAAACCCTATATTATTTCAGAGAGAGGGTTGTCTAAACCTCCAGTGTCTGGAGTTGAGAAAGGCTGAAGTTTAGGTGCCAATTACAGATGGAATACCTCACATCACTGCATGCTTTCAGTATTCAGTGCAATGGATTTATACTGTTTATTTACTTATTTTATTTATACCCCACCTTTATTATTTTTACAAAAAACTCAAGGTGGCACATATACCCACATCTTCCGCCTCCTATTTTCTGCACCACAACAACCCTGTGAGTGGGTTGGGCTGAGAGAGAGGGACTGGCCCAAGGTCACCCAGTTGGCTTTCATAGCTAAGGCGGGACTAGAACTCAGAGTCTTCTGCTTTCTAACCTAATGTCTTAACTAGAGCAATCTGGCTCTAGGCCAAGTTATTTATTTAGCATATGTTATATTATACAAGCACTAGCAATATGTATGCAGCTTGTTTCAGGGATCAGATGCACCAAAGCAGGAAGCAGCGATAAGATATTAGAAGATACAACAATCTTCCTTGCATTCTCCTGTTATCATCTGTTTAGGGCATCCATGGGTGGGTTTGTGTGCATGAGTGTCAACATTGGGAAGAAAATGGATGGAATGCCACACACTCATTCAAAATGGGGCAAGGTTTACATTACATCTGCTGCCTCCCTGATTTTGACACACAGGTGGATGCAGCTGCATCAGTCTTATCCAGGAGTCTTCAAGCTTGGCCCTTTTATGATTTGTGGACTTCAACTCCCAGAATTCCTCAGCCAGCATCATAAGTCATAAAAGGGCCAAGTTTGAAGACTCCTGGTCTTATCCCAAGTAAATTTTGGAGTAAGAATGAACTGCCTCCTTTAGGAAAAGAGAAAACAACCTTGTAGCTTAATCTCAACCCCGCAGAAGGAGGCTTTGGAAAGATAGGCAGATACCTGGGTAGGGTGACCTTTGCCTTTTTCAGAGACTCCCCTTTATTTTTTCTTCAGTTAAAACTAAATGTATTATAGCTGCAAAATTCAGGATCTTGAAGGAGCTGTAGTTTTTATCTTAATCAAGTTACTAGTCCTTAAGCCTCTCACTTTGGCAGCATGGAGCCCATACCTGAGTATAAGCTTGGGGATACCGCATTCTTTTTCCATAAAAGTGCCCCAATTCTTCTTTCCAGCTACACGCAAGAAGTTGTTTGAACTTGCCAGAGCTTTCTCAGAAAAGACCAAAATGAGGAAGTCAAAAAGAAAACAGCTTTTGAAGCACCAAGTGTATCCTTTCCTGGTTGTATGAAGTGATCTCCTGTTGGTCTCCCAACCTGGTGATCTTGAGGGCTCCCCCTGCTGTTCTTTCTTCATGAATGAGAACATCATTCCAGGCCTTGGTGGAGTGTTAAAGAAACTGTAATCCAAGTGTAAAGAGAGTTTACTCTAGTGTGGACTTGCTCACATATTCCCTTGCCCTCATGGCTATTGCTGAGAATTCTGGGAAATGAAGTCCACAAATTTACAGTATGAACAGGAGTTTGAATGCAGGATTCTTTGCCTTTCCCCAATCAGCTGGCTACCTATAGTGTTCTGATGACCTTCAACAGTTTGGCTGATTTGCAAAGTTTGCAGAGTTCCTTCTTGGCTCTCCTCCGGCTCCAAATGGGAGCAGAGATTAAAAATAGGACCTCTCTCTCTTGCCTAGTAATCTCAGAAGCAGAACAACCAGATTCGATAACAGCTTTGTTCTATACAACATCAACTTTGTTAACTCTCAATACTCTTTTTCCCTCCACTATGTATTCAAAATGGACTGTGATTAATATAGGTTTTTGGTGTCATATTTGTACAACTTGGTATTTTTGGTGTTGCTGCTGTTATATTATTATCATTGGGATGGTGACATTGTTTGGTGGGTGGTATTCCTTCTTTTAGTCCTAGAAGAGATCAACCCCGACTGCTCTTTAGAAGGCCAGATCCTGAAGTTGAAACTCAAGTACTTTGGCCACCTAATGAGAAGGAAGAATTCACTGGAGAAGAGCCTGATGCTGGGAAAGATTGAGGGCAATAGAAGAATGGGACGACAGAGAATGAGATGGCTGGATGGAGTTACTGAAGCAGTAGGTGTGAATTTAAATGGACTCCAGAAGATGGTAGAGGACAGGAAGATCTGGAGGAACATTGTCCATGGGGTCGCGATGGGTCGGACACGACTTCGCAATTAACAACAACAACAAATTCCTTTTGAGAACCGGGCATCAGAATTTCATTTTAAGGTGTATTGTTGTACATGCAAGTAAATGACAATAAAGATTATCCTATCCTATCCTATCCTATCCTAACCCTACCCTACCATACACCTTGACGGTGACCTCCAAGAAGTGGAGTCTCAAACCCCAGGCAGGTTCAGATGATCTTTTTTCCAAATTAGGACTGTGTCAGGATCTGGCTTAGCTTTTCTGCTTCCACTGACTCTCAATAAAAGTTCCTGTTTGAAACAATGCCTGTTTCAAGAGTTCTGCTTTCTTGGGAGTTCTAGCTGAGGCAGGAGCTTACAGACTGTTTTTAAGCAGCGTTGCTCTCATTGGTTAGAAGGTTTAGGATTTCCATCTGATACATGGTTTGGATTATGTTCTCCTTAACTCCAATCCAGGATGGGGACTGCGGCCTCAACAGCAAACCTTCTTGACGATGTTGAAGGACATTCATGTGGTAAGATCAGGACCTTTCATACGCATATTAGGGAGTTCAATTGGCCCAGCTCCCTAATTGCACCCTGAGTTTTGGGACCCTGAAATGATATCATCCATTTGCGGTGGCCCTACAAAATATAACTTCCTGCTCCAGGAGGAATGTGTATAGGTAGTCCTTGACTTACAACTACAGTTGAGCCCAAAATTTCCATTGCTAAGTGAGACAGTTGTTAAGTGAGTTGTGTCCGTTTTATGACCTTTCTTGCCACAATTGTTAAGTGAATCACAGCTGTTGTTAAGGTAGTAACACAGTTGTAAAGTGAATCTGGCTTCCCCCTTGAATTTGCTTGTCAGAAGGTCGCAAAAAGGGATCACATGATCCCGGGACACTGCAACCGTTATAAATGTGAGCCAGTTGCTAAAGGCCCGAATTTTGATCATGTGACCATTTGGATGCAGCAACAGTCTTAAGTGTGAAAAACGGTCATGTTGCTTTATTCAGTGCTGTTGTAACTTTGAACGGTCACTAAACAAATGGTTGTAAGTCGAGGACTACCTGTATTGTAGAAATGGATGCATCCAGGATGATGTAAGGCTGCCAGCTGTAATCAAGGACATTGGAAGTGATAGTGTTGAGAGCTAATGATTTTATTGGAGGAGGATTAGAAACCTTGATGTGGAAACTGGTTAGGTTAGGGGTTATACCACTTCACAGTGTTTTATAGCACTCTCTAAGCCAGAGGTGTCAAACTGCCAGCCCGCGGGCCGGATGCATTATAGCCAAACCACGCCCACCCCATTGCCAGCAATGGCAAAAAAGTTGCGATACGTCGTGACACATCAAGTGATGTTGCGAGTTTGACACCCTTGCTCTAAGTGGTCTACAGAGTCAGCATCTTGCCCCCAACAATCTGGATCCTTATTTTATCAATCTCGGAAGGATGGAAGGCTGAATCAACCTTGAGCTTGTCAAGATCGAACTCCTGGCTGTGGGCAGAGTTAGCCTGCAATACTGCATTCTAACCACTGCACCACCATGGTTCTTCAATCATCTTTACAGTTGGCCACAAGAACAGCCTGTCTCTGACGCTGCCTTTTCCTGCCTCTGAATTGACACCAACTCTAGTCTAGTTGCAAAGTTGGCCCACTGCAGATGGCTTCAACCATCTCCTGCCTCTGTGTTTCAGATGAGGACTGCCAAATAAGAAAAAAATTACCTGCAGCAGAAGAACCATCAAAAGAAGTACAATAAGGTATGCTCATTTTTGTTCCAACAATTATCAGATCATATGCCAGGTACTCTGAATAGGAATATTCAAGGTTATTGCTGTTTACAAAGACCAAACAGCATTCAAAAATGTCCTTATCTTTAACAATACATTCTTTTAATTTAAAATTAAAACATACAGCCTATACATAAACTTTAATTTCCCATCAATATTCAAAAAAAAAAAAAACAACCCACTGTTATTTATGATTTCCAAATATTTTGTTAGGTGACCAAAGTTTCCCTTATCTCAACTTCTCCCTTTTTCCTTTTTCATACCAAAGTCTAATAGTCTTGTTACACATCTTAGCTATTCAATTATAATGTTACTTTATTTTCTAAAAGTTATCTATTTTCCACCATATTCAACCCTCTAATTAGTAATATTATATCCCCTCTAATAAATCAAAGCCATTATTTTCTTCAGCCTTACTCTGGCTTTCTTCCTTTGCCAGCTAAGCTTCCATGTTAATGCCTTTGAATCATCAAATAGTTCTCCCTCTGTTATTATATATATTATTTGGAATAAGAAAGACCATTTGGTTGAAGTTTTTTGGAAGAACGAGCCCATTTGTATTCATTAGATCGCCTCTTTATTACTCCAATTTCCCACAATTGTCCTGATAGGTTTATCTTCCATTCAGTCTGTTCTTCTTCCTTTTCCTCAAATTTCTTCTGATTGATATTGATAAATGTAACAAGAATGTTTTTACTTAGTTGAAAATAATAATTCTGTTTGCCCAATATGAGATAGCAGATATTACTAGAAAAAGAGAGGGTATTTGAGTTTCCAATATTAGACCTAAACTAAAAAAAATTATGTATATTACTGAATAATTGGTTAACCCAGACTACACATATAATGGTTTTGACTTATTAGAGGGGATACAGTATTATTAATTAGAGGGTTTAACATGGTGGAAAATAGGTAACTTTTAGAAAACAGAACAAGATTATAATCCAGTGTTTCTCAACCTTGACAATTTAAAGGCATGTGGACTTCAACTCCCAGAATTCCACAGCCAGAAGTGCTGGCTGTGGAATTCTGGGAGTTGAAGTCCACATGCCTTAAAATTGTCAAGGTTGAGAAACACTGTTATAATCAAATAGATAAGATGTGCATTTAGAATATTAGACTTTGTTATGAAAAGGGAAAAAGGAAGAAGTTGAGACAAGGGAAACTTTGGTCACCTAAATATAAAATACTTGGAAATCATAAATGTTAATTTGAATATTGATAGGAAATTAAAGTTTGGGGGGGGGGGAAAGGCAATAACAAGACATTGACTGTTATAAGGATTGAATGCAAACGCAATTAACATAGATATAAGCTAAAAATTATTGATAATGGTAACAAATTTATTTTTATTTAGTTGATAATAACTGTATTAGCCCAATATGAGATAGTAGATATATTAAGGGGAAAAGAGAGGAAATATCTGGTGTTGTAACATGAGATTTATGCTAAAGATTTATCTATGGTATTGAATTACAATTAACCCAGTCATCACGTTGCTTTTTAAATAACTGTAAAATGAGAAAATTAATAAAATATTATATATTAAAAAATTGAAACAGACAGGTATAATAAATGGAAATAGGTGGAGTTGCTAGCTAGTTAGTGGGAATGGAAAAGATTTGAAAATGATGATCTTAAGCAACCTTTTGCCCTGAATTTATGTTTATACAATCCTTGGTTGTATAAACAGAGGCACAGAATCAAAATCCCGTGAAGTATTAGTACTGCTTTATAAAGCTTTAGTAAGGCCACATCTGGAATACTGCATCCAGTTTTGATCACTACATTACAAAAAAGATGTTGAGACTTTAGAAAAAGTGCAAAGAAGAGCAACTAAGATGATTAAAGGCCTGGAGACTGAAATATATGAAGAACGGTTGCAGGATTTGGGTTTGGCCAGTCTAGAGAAAAGAAGGACTAGGGGGGACATGATTGCAGTATTCCAGTATTTGAGGGGCTTCTACAAAGAAAAGGGGGTCAACTTATTTTCCAAAGCATCAAAAGGCAAGACGAGAAACAATGGATGGAAAGTCATGAAGAAGAGAAGCAACCTGAAATTAAGGAAAAACTTCCTAACAGTGAGGTTAATTAACCGGTGGAACAGGTTGCCTTGAGACGTTGTGGGTTCTTCATCACTGGAGGTTTTTAAGAAGAGACTGGAAAGCCACCTATTTGAAATGGTATAGGGTCTCCTGCTTGAGCAGGGGTTGGACTAGAAGACCTCCAAGGTCCCTTCCGGCTCTGTTCTGATTAATTGGCCTCTGGTTTTTCTGATCTTACACTGCCTGTCTAGGTCCAGTCCATGTTGTTTAGCAGTGATGATAACAACAAAAGGCAGCAGAACCTCTAAACTCTGGCCTAAGGAACTTTTGCTCAGTTGATAGCAATTCCCTGATCTGGCCTGATTTTAAAAAGATATGAAGAGGTGGAATTGGCTAATCTGTGAACAGGAGACCACAAGGAAATCCAAGAATGGAAGGGTTTTTTTTGGGGGGGGGGACTAAATAGGAATCAGTGTCAAATCATTTTGTATTGTTGCCAAGAAAACAATTTGGAGATACTTGAACGAGATTTTATCTTCCTCCAGTTCCTCTTTGCTCAGAGCTAAGATTTTCTAAAATTCTGGTAGTCCCCGTCTTACAACAGTTTGTTTAGTGACTGTTTGAAGCTACTAAAAAAAGTGACTTCTGACTGTTCTTCACAATTACAATAGTTGCAGCATCCCTGTGATCACGTGACCAAAATTCAGACACTTGGCAACTGACTCATATTTATGACGATTGCAGTGTTTCGGGATCATGTGATCCCCTTTTGTGATCTTCTGACAAGCAAAGTCAATGGGGAAGCCAGATTCACTTGACAACCAGGTTTCTAACTTAACAACTGCAGTGATTCACTTAACAATTGTGGCAAGAAAGATCATAAAATGGGATAAAATCAACTGTCTCGCTTAGCAATGGAAATTTTGGGCTCAATTGTCACTGTAAGTCAAGGACTATCTATATTATAAAGTATTCATGGTTTTGTTAGCATTCCCATATTTCTCTCTTTTTCCTTTCTAGATTCAGAATTGGCAATTAGGGGAGAAAAAGCCAAATAAGTTGAGAAACCAACCAAGATGGTTGAAAGGGAAGAATAGTTTTTATGCTGGTAACTCTACTCTGGAATGATCCGAGTTCAATCACACAGGAACAGGAAGGCACATTTTGATTTTTTAAATCCGGCGCCTAAGAATTTGGGACTTACTCTTCTATCTTTTTTCAACTCTGAGGAATCCACCACCCAAAAATAGGGGGGAGAAAACTGACAACTGACCTAATCTTTTGTACACCAATCTTTGAAGCTGGATAATGATGATCTATTATCAAATGTGGTTCAGATATAGGAAAGAAAAGCCACACCATTTTTCCAAAGTGGTTTCTGGCTGGTGTTTTTGAACCATGACTTTGAACGAATGGATATTTGTGTCTTTCATCCAGATAGAGCAGTGGCCCTATACATTTTGCTGAATTGTGGATTTTTACTATAATTATATAATTATTGCTGCTAGTAGAAAAGAAGCTTGAATCATGCTATTTGAGTGTGATAGTCAGACTAATTTAATTTCTTTTCCCTCCATGAAAAAGTGTTCCTGCAGATCTTTTCCACAATCAGAAGCCATTCATGATAGATATTTCCCCTTATTCAGGGGTGTCTGTGGGAGAGGGGGTCAAAAAAGTCAGGGCAGCATCTTCAAACAAGATAAAAGCTCCAACTTTTTCAAAATGTTTTCTTTAATCAAGTTTTACATAACACATTCAATTTAACATAAATGAATGAAGAAAGAAAGAAAGAAAGAAAGAAAGAAAGAAAGAAAGAAAGAAAGAAAGCTTCTGATTTATTTGCATTTTTTTTGCAGCAAATATAAATACAATATCTTACTCCATGATTAAAAAAAGACCTTTTTTATTATCAGTTTTTTTTTCTAATCATCATTACCACAAATCATAAGTGCATTTTTTTTCTGTTTCATGCAAAAAGTCTATAAGGGTTTCCAGTTGGTCATAAATGTTGATATTGTTTGTTTTTTTAATGAGAGAGGTTAATTTCACCGTCTCCGCAAGTTCTGTCATCTTTACTAATCATTCATCTGTTGTAGGCAGTCTTTCCATTTTTGAGCATATAATAATCTTGCTGCAGTTGTCATAAATAGAAACAAAGTTCTCTGACTTTTTTCTAGTTGTTTGTCCATTAGCCCAAAAGAAAAGCATCTGGTTTCTGTTATACTTTAAGATCTTCTGAATTAATGCATGTATTTGTATCCAAATGTTTTGGGTTTTTTTTACAGGTCCATCAAACATGATAAAATGTCCCTTCATGTTATGATGTTTCCAGCAAAGATTCAAAATACCTTTATACATCCTAGGTCAAGGGTGTCAAACTTGCCACGTCGCGTGACATGTCGGGACGTATTACGACTCTTTTTGCATTGCCACCAATGGGGCGGGCCCCGTTTCGGTATGACGAAACTGGCCTGCAGGCCGGCAGTTTGACACCCCTGTCCTAGACAATTTCTCTGGTGACAAATACCAGTGATACATCATTTCATAAAAATTCTCTTTAAAATTAGACAGCATAATGTAAATTTGGATCCTTTCAACCACACATTTTCCATTTGTACATTATAGCCAATTTTTAGCCTAATTTATCATACATTCTTTCACTTTTGTTCTTCGGTTTCCTATTTCAACAAAAGTTTATAATTTTGGCAATAACATGTTCGTCACTGGTATAAAATTCTAATTCAAATTCAGTCTTTCTTTGTTCAAAATCATAAAATCTTTTATCCACTTAAACTTTTCTGTTAATTGTATATAAGAAAAGATTGAGAAGCATATCCTTCTCTTATTAAATCTCTTGATTTCATTTTACAAGCCCCATAAGAAAATACTAGTATATCTTGGAAGGTTACAACCTTATGTTTTTTCATCATTTTTCATTTACAAAACGTTTCTGGTGCTGAAAAGCTCCAACTTTTTTACATGTAAAAGAAGTGGGATTTGGATCACATGTTGGTGGATGCCATATTGACTTTTTTGACCTCCCCTCCGGGACATTTCTGCTCTCATCGATCCTGTTTTTAAATGTCTCTCAGCCCAACTTAACTTTCCTCCCTCCCATCTTGCTTCTGTCAGCCTCTCTGCTAGCTTTGTGTTCCTTGCATTACTGGAAAGCAGAATCAGATTGAAAAACAAGAATGATGTGAAAGCTTGCATTCTATATATTGTCCTTTTTTCCCATTTCTGTGAATGCAGTGTCTGTTATAGTTCTCATGTCATGTGCCCTTAAATCTCCTGCCACCTTTGTTGAGATGGTTTAGAAATTTGGTGCTAAGCTTCATTGGAGAAAGGAGGAGAACCATAGTCCTCACTTAACAACCATAATTGGAACTGGCAACTGGGTGCCCACCTATGTTTTTAAAATAAGGGAATACTTTTTTTTTAAGTGACAGTTGCTCTCGAAACTTTTTTATAACTACATAGATAAAAGCACAAGGATGCACGTGGCCTGTTAAATGTAGGCAGCGTCTTAACTGATTGCAGCTGAAGGGTGGAGTTAATACTAATGGTAGAACCTATATTTGAAGCCTTGAAAAAAAAACAGTCACCAATTTCTGGGCTTGTGCATTTATGCTAAGCCAATCTCTCTCAAATCCAGCAACTTGATCCGTGGACTTCAACTCCCAGAATTCCCCAGCCGGCTTCTGGGAGTTGAAGTCCACATCTCTTAAAGTTGCTGAGGTTCAGAGATATTATGCTCAGCTTTAATTTGCCTAACCTTGCTGTACTGAATAAAGTATAAACCATGAAGTATAATTGGATTCATGTAAGCTACTGAATCAAAACCAGTCAAGCACCTGTCTGGTGAATCATGCCATTAGCCTATTTTAGGAGAGAATTGGTAATACTTGGGGGGATTGAAAGCTGCTTTGCTGTTTACATCCCTAGTGATGAGAGGCGATGGTAACAAAGCTGCCTGTTTCCAGATGTTAGTCTGTTTTGATCATGTCTAAGGCAGAGGTTTGAGCATGAGTGAAAGGATTAGATATACTGTATACGTTCAGCCATTTGGGGTAGATCTGCTCTTGACAGTGGTGGGATTCAAATATTCTCTGTGTGGATGCCGCTTCCAGAAATCCATTCTGGGCCTGGGCAAC
Organism: Crotalus tigris; assembly: GCF_016545835.1. Lineage (NCBI taxonomy): Eukaryota > Metazoa > Chordata > Lepidosauria > Squamata > Viperidae > Crotalus > Crotalus tigris. The sequence continues at coordinate 689,346 of NW_024100541.1, read as the reverse complement.
AAAAAATTAGTTACTGGTTCTGCCGAAGGGGTGCGAACCGGCTGAATCCCACCACTGGCTCTTGAAGTAAAATCCAGTAACAAGGAGAATCCTGCTGTTATAAAAGGAAAAAATATGTGCAAATGCTGTTACAGGTAGTCCTCGACTTACGAACACAATTGGGACCGGAATTCCCGTTGCTAAGCAAGGTGATTATTAAGTGAGTTGTGCCGGATTTTACAACCTCTTTTGCCACAGTTGCTAAGCAAATAATTGTAGTCGTTAAGCGAATCTGGTTTCCTCCATCAACTTTGCTTTTCTGAAACCAGCTGGGAAGATCGCAAAAGGTGATCACATGACCCCAGGATGCTGCAACTATCATGAATATATGCCAGTTGCCAAGCATCTGGATTTTGATCATGTGACCATGGGGGCACCGTGCAGTCATAAGTTGAGGATGTAAGTCACTTCTTTCACTGCCATTGTAACTTTGAATAGTCACTAAATCAGTGGTTCTCAACCTTTCTAATGCCGTGACCCCATAATACAGTTCCCCATGTTGTGGTGACCCCCAAGTGGGCGTGGCCACCAATAAGAGGGAGTAGGACAGCTAGGGAAAAGGGAAAAAAATGGTGGACAGCGTGGTTTGGCGACCCCCGTGAAATGGTCGTTCGACCCCAAATGGGGTCCCGACCCACAGGTTGAGAACCACTGCACTAAATGAACTGTTCCAAGTTGGGGCCTACCTGTATTTTTCAGGACTTCTCTGCCCATTTTCCCTGGCATTTTAAAAATATGGGTATGTTGTCATGTATAGCTGGGGCCTCTGCTGTAAGTGAACCTGTAGCAAAGGATTCCTGAACATGCTACGAGTCACCTGTATACACTCCTCCGGTACTGAGGCACTTGGCTAAGCCAAAACACCCAGCAATAGATGCGAAACATTGTAAAGTTCTACTTTTTGGGATTGTTCTTCACTTGGGGAGAACGAGGAGTAATAAATAGAGCTGGCAAATTTCTTGGTCTGTTTGGATGGTTGTCTGTAAGGTTCACTGGAGCTTCATAGATGCAAGGTTTAGCTTTGCTATCTGTACATGACAAGGTTTAATTGGAAGCCAGTCCTTGCCTCACAACAGTTTGGGAGTGAATCAGACAATGCGTACAGATCTCTGTTTGGCGTATTGTTGGGATTCCCCCCCCCCAAGAGGCTTATAAAAATCAGGCCAAGGCTATATATATCCATGTTGCTCTAAAAGACTTGGAGAGTTCTCTGAGGCTTAAGCCCAGCTGGTGCTGGGAAATCCTGAATGATTTTTTTTATGCTTTCCAAGGCAGGATTTATTATTATTATTATTGAAAAACATCAGTGCATCTTGGGGGGGGGGAGGGAATCTTTTACTCTGGGGTCCCATCCTAGCTTCCAGGCTGTTGTGAAGATTGGAGAAAACAACCTTGCTTTGCATAATAAATTGTGAACCAGAAAGACAACTGAGCATCATACCTGATTATTATTAATTATTATTGATAATTAATACCATGCCAATCCAGGTTCTAAGGGTTTCTGTCTCAGAGCAAGCTAGTTGTTTGGCCAGAGCTGGAAAAAAAAAATCCATAAAACTCAAAACCTCTTATGTTCACACTACTTCTGTCCGTTGTTCCTTAACTGAAAATACTGGCTAATTTTCCACTTTTATGGTGACCCTGGGGCAGAACCAAATGGCCAGAATTAGATTCTGTCATGCAAGTATTTCATAGAAATTCCGGACCTGAAGGCAGACACCATTTCTCGCTGCAGTTTCCCCAAAATGTATATATATATATTTTTTTGCTATGCTAGCCTTCCCTGCATTAGCAACATGGATGTTGTTTTAAGCTTTACCAAACTGCTTGTACTGCAGTTGCGTTGCATATGTATATGGTCTCCATGAACAGATCCTCAGTAAGTTTCATGCCAGGAATTCTTGGTCAGTTTAGAAGTAGTCTGGAAAAGAACAGTTTGGCTCAGAGCTTTTGGAATTTCCCGTTAATGATACCCATGGAATAATTTTGTTCAGTTTCACATATTTTCCCCCCTCCCAGACTGTAAATGTGTTTTCAGGACTACAAAGGTCAGCTCTCAAAAGCTTAGGGTTCTTTCCCCCCCCACATCAAACAATGTACAATCCATGACAGTAATGTTTGTATTACTTTCTTGTTTCCCCCTCCCCGCAAAAAAAAGACACAACCCAAGTGGGGGGACCACATGAGAGATGTTTGTGATGTTTGTGAATGTTGGTCTTTTAGAATTTATTTCCATACATAATTTTTTCTTAAAAGATGTTTAATATTAATTCGTATAATAAACTCATGTTGTACTCTCTTAAACTTTCTGCTTTGCAAGGCTCTGCTGTCATTTGTGGGCCGACTGGCAGCGAATTGAAAGCCAATAAAGCTTATTGATCGAAGGTACATTTACATGAAAAAAAGCTTACTGAGACTTGCTGAATTTAGGATACCCAGTTCTTATAAATCAGGGATTCCCAACCTTGACAAAGCTGTTTAAGGTTGAGAAACATTGTTATAAATTAAGCACATGTTAATTTTTTTAAAAAAAATCTGTAAATAGCAATCGAAATCCTGATGCCAGAAATAACTGGCAATCTTTCCCAATTGAGATGCTTCATTTATTTCACCTGAAGTGTTAGTACTGCTTTACAATGCCTTGGTAAGACCACACTTGAAATACTTTATCCAGTTTTGGTCGCCATAATGTAAAAAAGGTGTTGAGACTCTAGAAAAAGTACAGAGAAGAGCAACAAAGATGATCAGGGGACTGGAGGCTAAAACATATAAGGAACGGCTGCTGGAATTGGGTATGTCTAGTTTAACGAAGAGAAGGACAAGGGGGGACATGATAGCAGTATTCCAATGTCTCAGTGGCTGCCACAAAGAAGAGGGAGACAAGCTATTTTCCAAAGTGCCTGAAGGCAGGACAAGAAGCAACGGGTGGAAACTAACCAAAGAGAGAAGCAACTTAGAACTAAGGAGAAACTTCCTGACAGTTAGAACAATTAACCAGTGGAACAACCTGCCTCCAGAAGCGGTGAATGCTCCAACACTAGAAGTTTTCAAGAAGAGATTGGACAGCCATTTCTCTGAAATGGTACTATAAAATCTCTTGCTAGAGCATGGGGTTGGACTAGAAGACCTCCAATGTACCTTCCAACTCTTATTCTGTTGAGACACTACAATTCCCAACATTCCCAGCCAGTGGAAGTGCCTGATGGGAATTATGAAGGTTATAGACTCAGCATATTGTTGGGCAGCTCCAATATGGGGAAGGCTGCTCTAAAAGAATGGCAGATTTGATTATCTTCTGTGATATATTTAAACTACTTCCTATTAATGCATTGACTCTTTACAAAATGACCTAACTCACATACAGTATCATGCAATACTATGATTTGCTTAAATGCTATTTTCTTTTAATAAATCAAATTTGGCTGGGTTTGTACAAGACATTGCACCAAAATCAAATAATACACATTATGGCTTAGGAATCATAATTACATAGATTCCCTCTTAGGATTTTTGGAAACTCAAACACACACTATTTAACTTAATAAAGCAATTATTAGTTTGATAAATATGCTGCTTTCCATCTCCCCTTCAGCCAATATGCTTCTTTTGTGTTTATCCTAAGTGTAATTATTCTAAAGCAGGGGTGTCCAACCTTGGCAATTTTATGAGTTCAGCTTCCAGAATTCACCAGCCAGTTATACTGGCTAGGAAATTCTGGGAGTTGAAGACCATAAATCTTAAAGTTGCTAAGGTTGGACATCCCTGTTCCAAAGGAAGTTTTTAAATGTTTTTAACAGGGCCTTACACCTTTTGCTAAACCAATTAGGTTCTGTTGGGTTTATGTTTACTGGCAATCCTTAGTTAACAACAGAAATTTGGGATCAGAATTGTTGTTGCTAAATGATGTAGTCATAAAGAACAATGTTATGTGCTTAGTAATGGCACTTCTGGACTTTCAGTTGTTGTTAACAACCACACCTTCCTTCATTAAGCGAGGACATTGTGTGCTTGCCATTCATGATTTCCTGCAGGCTTCCTCATTGACTTTGCTTGTCGGAAGCTGGAGACTGAAATAGTGACCACATGCCATGGGATGCTATAATGCTGTAATTACAAGCCAGGCACTGAATTGGTGACTGCAGGGACACTGCGGCAACTGGAATTCCAAAGATGGTTGTAAGTACCACTCATTTAGGGCTGTCACAGGTTTGGTTACTAAACAAGTAGTTGTTAAGCAAGGACAGTCTGTATTTATCACTAAATCTACACCTACAGCCTGTGGTAGCAGCATACAACACCAATTCATTCACTGCAGCCATCAATTTAAAAGAATAAAAACCAGCAACACCTCATAATAAAACCATATACAACCTGATTAGAAGATAAAGTTCCTTTAAAAATGGAACCCTGATTAACTGAACAGGGGTTTAAGGTGTCACCACCAAGAAGGCCTCACTCATTTTAATTTGGCCTCCTATCTGGATGGAGAAGCAGTTTGGTGCAGTGGTTCAAAGCAGCAGGGTAGAAACTGGGTGACTGGGAGTTCTAGTCCTGCCTCCCTTTGTCACAAAAAAGTTGGGTGACCATAGGCCAGTCTCCCTCTCTTGGCCCCAGAAAGACGGCAAGGGCAAGCTACTTCTGAAAATCTTGCCATGAAAGCTACAAAACTTCAAAAGCACCCCCCACACATCATTCTCTGGATAGCCCCCAGAAAATATTCTGCCAAAAATGGATACCTCCTTCAGTCAGACAGAGCCAAAGCATGCACTGATTTCTTTGTTAAAACAAGCACTTTGAATTTGGCTCAGAAAGGAGTGGGAAGCCACTATAGCAAAGCCAGGTCATATATTACACCATTCCCATGAGTTAGGTCCAGTTAAATGTTTGACTGCTACTTTTGGTTCTCCTTGCAGCATTCATACAGTGGATAGGTGGATAGAGACTCACAGATGTTGTGTCTCTAGAAAAAATGCAGAAAAGAGCAACTAAGATGATTAGGGAGCTGGGGGATAAAACATACAATGAATGCTTGCAGGAACTGGATATGTCTAGTCTAACAAAGAGAAGGACTAGGGGTGACATGATAGCAGTGTTCCAATATTTAAGGGGATGCCACAAAGAAGAGGGAGTCAAGCTGTTCTCCAAAGCGCCTGAAGGCAGGACAAGAAGCAATGGGTGAAAACTAATCAGGAGAAAACCAACCTAGAATTAAGGAAAAATTTCCTGACAGAACAATTAATCAGTGGAACTGTTTGCCTTCAAAAGTTGTGGGTGCTCCATCACTGGAGGTTTTTAAGAAGAGATTGGACAGCCACTTGTCTGGAATAGTATAGGCTAGGGTCTCTGCTTGAGCAGGGGGTTGGACTAGAAGACCTCCAAGGTCCCTTCCAACTCTATTATTTTGATAGCAAATATTTGTAGAACTGTGAACTGGAAAACTAAACACCCAAGATATGCTCCTGTTCATCCTTGCTTTAGATTCATTCAAACCACAGGAAACTTAAATGCAGGCATCAACGAATGCAAATCACCAGCTGTCTGCAAGCAGTATAAATCCTTTCATTCTCCACCATCCAGTCAGAGCTGAAGAAGCTTCTTAGATGAGAAGCGAAATGTCTTCAAAGAGAAAAAAGTAAGCCCAGTTGCGTTGTGATAAAGGAACTTTGGGACAGCCATTACCTGGATGATTAAGAATCTTCATAGACATCTAAATCCAAAATGACTCTTCCGAAAGTCCTTTTGGAAAGTCTGCAAATGCATTTGTTTGTTGCAGTAACCTTGGTGCTGCATGTTAACAGAAAGGCTGACCTGGGCTAGGAGGAGACAAAGACTGTAGGAAAATGTTATGCCAGCTGCCATCTGGTGGCATATTTGGGAAGGACAAAAAACATGCCAATGCTAACTAACCTAACCTATAATCAACGCTCTGGATTAGCTGGCTGGCAACCTGTGCCCTCATCCTGTCCCATGGTAAAATAGCTGTGAGAGATTGTGTAAAAAGCTGAGGAAGGAATGGAACTTGTTTCATAAAGGCAACTCAGCCCATAAAGGAGAAATTTGGGAAGAAGCGTTTCAAAGCATTTGTTACCTCATAGTCCTTTCACTCAAGATGATGACTGAAAAGCGACAACACAGGAGGAAAAAGGGCTGGTGGGAGAAGAGGGGGAAAAAAGCCCAACTAGACATTGTCTCCTAATGATCTTCTCATCATGATCAATTGGGATAAAATCATCTGGGAAAGTTAATAAAATATTTCCCGGCCTGGGGGATCTGAAGTAGTTCAGCCTCTCATTTGAAACAATTCAGTAATATTCAATTGTAATTTTTCATGATTAAACATCATTGAATGAACCGAGTCAATTGCAGTTTACTCAGTCCAGGGATAAACAAACCATAGCTTCATATGATGTGTGAACCAGCTTCTCCTCCACCACTAGGCAGCCCACTGGAATAGATCTGAAAACCCAGATTATTTGTTCAGATCTGCAAAGATAAGGTTTTATATCCCAAGGAAGAGTCTTGTTGAATCAGAAGAAAGGCAATCTAGTCCAGAATTCCGTTTCCAACCTTGATGGTCAACCCATGTCTCTGAGAAGTTGACAAAATGTTCCCAGGAAATGAATGACCAGCAGTGGCTGGCTTGTGCCCAGAACAAGCTTCACCCAGGCAGCCACTAATCCAGTCAGTTCTGGCACTATACAATAGCTCCAATCAACTGAAAATATCCCATTGTGAGAATACATTCTCTACCCACTTCAGGAAATGCCTGAGTTCCCTCAAGCCTTTTACTAGGCGAGCACTGGCAAATGCTTACATCAATGTATTTCAACCTTGGTCACTTAAGACAGGGATCCCCAACCCCCAGGCTGTGGCCCAGTACTGGGCCCTGTTCAGTACTGTTATAACTTCAAACAGTTACTAAATGAGTGATTGTTGAGGATTACTTGCACTACAGTGGCTAAATTGATAAAATGTAAATGTCCACCACCATAAGCCAACAACCCCAGGTTTGTGGTAAGGTAGATCAAAAACCATCCTGGGAAAAATACTGTATTGGACAATCACTTTTGTATCTTTTTTTAAAAATGCAATAAAGCATTCATATAATCAGCAGGAGCTCAGCTCACCTGAAGGCTGTCTTTATCCATATGGTGTGTTATGTGAACCAAGTTAATTCAGTAAATCAGCATGTGCAATTACAATGCATTCAGAAACTATTCAGATCCCCTTCACTTTTGTCAATTTTGTTATTCTGCAGCTTGATTCTAGTTGTTGAAAATCATTTTTTCCTCATTAATTACACTCAGTACCCCATAATGAAAAAGTGAAAACAGAATGTTAGCTATGTCTGTAGATTTATTAAAAAGAAAAAACTGAAATATCACGCATTGGCATAAGTATTCAGAACCTTGGCAATAACACTTGAAATTTAGCTCAGGTGAGCCTGCCATTTCTTTTGATCATTGCTGACATGTTTCTACACCTTGATTGGAATTGACCTGTGGTAAATTAAATTGATTGGTCATCATTTGGAAAGACACCCCCCTCTCTTTAGAAGGCCTCACAACTGACAGTGCCATACTGTATCAGAGCAAAAGCCTTGAGGTCAAAAGAACTGCCTACAGAGCTTAGAAACAGGATTATTGCAAGGCACAGATCCGTGGAAGGCTACAATAAAATTTCTGCTGCACTGAAACTTCTTAGGAACACAGTGGCTTCCATAATTCTCAAATGGAAGAAGTTTAGTATAACCAGGACTCTTTCAAGAGCTGGTCACCTGATCAAACTGAGCAATGAGGGGAGAAGGGCCTCAGTAAGAGAGGTGACCAAGAACCCAATGGTCACTCTGACTAAACTTCAGAGATCCTGTGTGGAGATGGGGCAGAGTTCCAGAAAGACAACCATCACCGCAGCCCTCCACCGATCTCGGCTTTATGGCAGAGTGGCTAGACGGAAGCCTCTCCTCAATGCAAAATACATGAAAGCCCGCTTGGAGTTTGCAAATAAGCACCTGAAGGACTGTGAGAAACAAGATTCTCTGGTTTGATGAAACCAAGTTTGAACTGTTTGGCCTCAATTCTAAATTTTATGTCTGCAGAAAACCAGGCAATGCTCATCACCTGCCCAATATCATCCCAACAGTGAAGCACGATGGTGGCAGCATCATGCTGAGGGGGTGTTTCTCAGCAGCAGGGACTGGGAGACTAGTTGGAGTTGAGAGAAAATGGAGCAAAATACAGGAATATTCGTAGCACTCAGATCTCAGACTGGGCTGAAGGCTCACTTTCTAACATGACAAAGATCGTAAGCACCCAGCCAAGACAACACAGGAATGGCTTGGAGACAACTCTGTGAATGTGCTAGAGAGTGGCCCAGCCAGAGCCCTGACTTGAACCGTATTGAACATCTCTGGAGGGATCTGAAAATGGCTGTCCACCGATGGTTGCCATCCAACCTGACTGAGCTTGAGAGGATCTTCAAGAAAGAATGGCAGAAAAATCCCCCAATCCAGGTGTGCAAAGCTAAAAAGATTTGAGGCTGTAATTGCTGCCAAAGGTGCTTCAATAAAGTACTGAGTGAAAGGTCTGAATAATATGCCAATATTTTTTCTTTTTAATGTATTTACAGACATTTCTAAAATTCTTTCACTTTGTCATCATGGCGTGTTGAGAAATTAATGAGAAAAAATGAATTTCAACAACTGTAGAATCAGGCTGCAACATAACAAAATTGACAGAAGTGAATATATTTTGAATGCACTGTAGGTCAATAAATCAGAGTGGTAGAGTTGGGAAGGACCTCAAAGGTAATCAAGTTCAACCTTTACTACTACATCCCCAATATGTTATTCATCTATTTCTGTAAAGAAAAACAGAGATGACCTTGGAAAAAGTATGAACCGCCTCCAGATGAGTCGCATTTAAGGCAAGTTGAATGATATACAAGATGAATTAACGAACCATTAAGGCAGTGGTTCTCAACCTGTGGGTCGGGACCCCATTTGGGGGTCGAACGACCATTTCACGGGGGTCACCAAACAAGGCTGTCCGCCATTTTTCCCCCCTTTTCTTTGGCCACGCCCCTGACACCCAGTGATGTATAAGTGGTTGGGGGTCACCACAACATGGGGAACTGTATTATGGGGTCGCGGCATTAGAAAGGTTGAGAACCACTGCATTAAGGGATAGCGGTGAGGGGCTGGTCTAGAAACCCAGAGACTGTGAGTTCAACAAATAAAAAGAAAATGCTATGAATATTTCCTGAAAGATGAGATATAAATCTAAAATATGTTTTTTGACACTAAGCCATAAATCATGGTTTATAAATCAAAATGACTGAATTCTCACCAAACGAAACATGCCACATTATGTTCAGAAAGATGTTAAGATGTGAACTCAACCATTATTCATTTTATAAACAATAGTTAAACAGTGTGCAGTGTTTCTCCACCTTGGTGATTTTAAGGTGTGTAAATTTCAACTTCCAGAATTCCCCAATCATTGAGGAATTCTGGAAGTTAAAAGTGCACACATCGTAAAGTCACCACAGTTGGGAAACATTGCCTTTACAGTGGAAAACTGAGCCAAAGAATCTCTTACTATTTAATTTTGAAACTACACACTGCACATTCAAGCAAACCACGTTTTGGCTTTGCATTCTGCATGAATCCAGGTGCTCTATTCCAAATAATAATTAATAGGAATGGTGCATTGTAAGCCCTAGATTCCACAGGTAAGACTTTGCCTCGCAGATCAGTTCCGGGCAGAGCTCACAAGAGAAACTAAATTATTTTTCACTTTTGATTATTTCGCTTCTTCCATGAAGCCAGTCCTAGCCTTCCTCCAACGCTACTCCTTCATCGATTGCTTCTGTCTGCCTTTGTAATCTCTATTGCTCCCGTATCGGCTTGCCACTATCATGCGGGTCTCGGAGGTTCTAGTCTCGCGAGATCTCTTGGTTTCCGTTTCCGTGACCCGAGGTTGCTAAGGACCGCTTTCAGTTGCCAAGAGAGGCCTAGTTAGGCCTAGTTTAAGACGCAATGGCGGAGAGCCGGTTGGAGAAGTTGGGAACAATCTTTACCCGGTGGGTCTTTGGGTTTTCTCCCCCTCCCTCCTGCATTCTGTGTTAGAGCTTGTGAAGAGCGGCAGTCGTAAAATGTATACTAGGGAGTTCCAAAGCAGGGAAATGAAAGCGTGGCCGCTTTGGGGCAGTTAATTAAAAAAAAGTCTAGAAATTTGCGATAAATGTTTTCCCTGCAGAAATACAATGCTTGGGCGGCCAAAGCCTGGGGAATCCCTGGAAGGCACAAAGAGTTGCGGATCTCTTGGGGGCAGGACGGATATTTGCAAACCCGAAAGTGGTCGAACCTCCAGTTCCAGAGGCAGTTTAGTTCGCGTGGTCCTTCTCTAAAGGAACTGCCAAGTGCTGGCCTAGGAAATATCCTAACATTGTAACCCGCCCCTTTAATGAAAAGGACGATGTTTTATATTTTATCTATTTATTTTATTGTATTTAATTATGGCTGGCTGTTCTCTTCTGGAGTGGCTGGCTTTACAAAATTTAATAAAATAAACCCATAAAATATCAGTAGTGTTAATTTGACTAATATATAAATATTGCCTCTATATTCATTTATTTTATTAAAGGCACTATATAGCTGGCCAGTATCTTCTGCATTAGGCAGCCCTAATATATTTTAATAAGATGAACACATAAAATATGAATGTTATTAATAATAACTAATATGATAGTAATAATATGGGGGTTTTTTTAGGGTGAAGGTTCATTCTCCGAGCTTGTGGGTTGGTTTCTGAATTTTTTGTTACCAGGCTAGGTAACATCTTCAGCAGAATTTAGGGGATGTCCATGTCAGTGTTCTTGTGGATAATTCCTGGTGGAGTGTGGCTGTGGGTTTGTAGGCTATTGCTATTCCTAGGGGTTGGAGAATTCTGGCTGTAATTTCCAGCACTCCTTTTGAATAGCAATAGCCCACAAACCCACAGCCACACTTCCCCAGGAATTATTCAGAACCATATATAAGATACAGAAGGATGAAAGAAACAAGGTGATCTACAAAATCTACTGTAACCATTGCAACGAATTCTACGTGGGACAATCATCACGTCAGTTAAAAACTAGGATCCACGAGCACCGGCTGGCAGTCAAACACCACAATCCCAAATCCTTAATCTCTACCCACACCGACACCAAACAGCACCAGTTTGATTGGAGCAACACAAAAATGCTTGTGAATTCATTGAAGCCTGGCACTCCACAAGCAATTCCATCAACAGACACATTGACCTACAACCAGCCTTCAAACCCCTCAGAATCCAAATCAACCGCACAGCCAACCAGAGGCGGCACCAACCCTCAACCAACACACACAAGCCCTCACCTATCCAATGACCCTGACCTGATGTAACCTCCCTGTCACAAGACCCATCACAGACCCTCACTTGACACACCCACACCTGAAGCCCTTATAAACCGAAGAACACTGACATCCCCTAAAGTCTTTTGAACATGTTACCTAGCCTGCTAACGAAACATTCAGAAACCAACCTACAAGCTCGGAGAATAAATCTTCATCCTCATCCTACACCCGAGCTACAGATATTCGCCACTATTGCAAAAGGTTTTTTTTCTTTTCCTCCTTATACAAATTGACTTCCTACTCTTTACTTGCAGGGTGCAGAACTTGCTCCGGTCTGGAGCAATTCGTGAATCCCAGAAACCTATCTGGTATGATGTTTACGCTGCTTTCCCTCCCTTGCGGGAGCCCACTTATCGCAATATTCGCCCGTTGGTGGGAAAGATAAAAGATACAGTGCCCCCCATTCTATACCCGGAGGATCAGATCCGAGCGTAAGAGTCACTCCTTTCTTTTCCCTCTTTGTTTCCCCTCTCTTCCCATTACTTTACAGGTAGTCCTCGCTAACTGACTGCTTGTTCAGCAACTTTTCAGAGTCAAAGGGCACTAAACAAAGGAGATTTATGAAGAGGCAGCCATTGTAGCATACCTGTGATCATATGACCGCAAATCAGGCACTTGGCAACTGTTACATATATAGGATGATTGCAATGTCCTATGGCTATGTGATCGCCATTTGTAATCTTCACCACTGGCTTCTGAGAAGCAAATTCAAAGGGGAAGCTGGCAGGAAGTCTCAAGTTGCAGACTGACTGGTTCAAATTCACCCAGCTGGCTTACAGGAGGCCAAGAGGCCAAGGTCTCTTGGTTTCTAAACCAGCACCTTCACCATTATACTAGACTGGCATTTTTAGCCCTCTATAGAGTCATACTCCTAGTTTATACAGCCTCCATCTTATCAATTATTGCTGATAACGATTGTGTAGCGATTAGAAGTTTGAATAACAATTGAGATTTAACTGAGACTTGGAAGCTTATTGAGCAAACTAAACAATCATTAGTTCTCATTGTCACCTGTTTCACAGGTGTTATGGGTGTAATTTTTAGACAGACTTTTTATTCCTTTCTTTCAATTCCCCTTTAGATATAAGTCAGCATAAACATGTTATAAACCAGAGGTTCACAACCTTTTGGGCATCGGGGGCCGGTTCCATGGAGAGAGGTTTTTCCGCGGACTGGAAAGTGTATGGTTTTGTGTGCTGCCTGCATCTCACAGATGGTGTTTTGCTTGTTTGTGCAGCCTGGTTGCTGGCATGCTGTGGCCCGGTACTGGTCCACGGATTGGGGGTTGGAGACCCCTGTTATAAACAACAATAGTTTTTCAGATCTAAGGCATCGTTCCTTCTCCCCTCCTTGCAGTTTGAAGTGGTAGGGATGTTATTGTGCAACGTCTTGCACACAAAGGTTGTCACTTGTTGCTAAGATGGCTTGGAGAATGCCACAGGAAATGACAAATATAGTCCTTGGCATATGACTGTCAACTGGTTGTAAGTTGTGACCTTTTATGGCAAATGCCACGGTTGTTAAGTGAAACCATCATTTGTTATGGGCATAGATTTGCGAAAACTGGAAGTTAGTGCTGGTTTTCAGCAAAATCATTGTAAAAATGTGACCATGGGATGCTGTGAATCTGGCTATGTTGCTAAGTGCCTGGAGTTCAGTCATGTGACTGCAGGGGGGGGGCATGACTGTTGGAACTTCAGAACCAGATCATAAATAGCTCCAAGATAAGTCCGTCGTAACTTCGAACAGTGGTAAGTCGAGGACTGCTTGTATTTTTAAGGTGTAAGTAATCTGCTTCCCCTTGTGATGTTACAGATCTAATGGCAGAGAGGGACTATAGCTGATATGTTATTCTTGTTTTGCTGCTTCTTAAGTCTCCCAAGTTTTTCCTGTTACACTGAAGCAGAAAATTACTAAATGGTAGTGTGTAATTTCTCACAAATTTCTGGGGGGGGGGAGTCAAAATAAATATAAATAGATGCTTGACAGCCATCTGTAAACAACCCCTTTTTTAAAAAAGAAAAAAAAAATACTGAAATCCTTTGCTTTCTTGGATAATAAGATGGCATCACCACCTCCTGCAGGAAAAATGATAGTTTCACCAACCCTAAATTAGACTAAGACTTCAGCTGAATAATACAATTTGCAAGAAGCCTGTTCATTTCTCAAGGCAGGAGAAGAAATACAGCACTATTAGAGCTAAGTAATATGTATTAGCCACCCAGAGACATGTATTTGAGCTGGATACTATATCAATCTACCTAATAAATAAATATTAGTACAGCAATATTCTTTGTCTACCTGGAGATAAGTTCTAAATTGAAATTTCTTATCTAATTCATTAGGAAATTTTATGAAGTCTATGGAGCTGGTTCAGGTATATTTGAACTGGCAAGATCAAATTATAAATCTCCCTGTCAAAGGTAAGTGAATAAACTCTCCCCTAAGGATTTTTTTTTCTTCCAAGTTCATGGACTGGAAATTATGATCTTTCCTCTTGGAATTCCAGGTTCGTTGAGAAATACAATGAATTGAAGAACAAGGAGGGAGAAATGGACGAAGACCTATTATTTGCAGAAACAGGGAAAGCGCTTTTGGCAGAGGGCCTGGTTTTATCAAGAAAGGGCAAAAAAGTAAGTATCCAGAAGCAAATGCCATTTTTTTTGGTATCACATTGGAATGCAGGGTGTGCAGCTGTCATAAATAAGTGTGGCATAGTAATTAAACCAGAAATATGGTAACCAAGTTTTAGTAGAAATCTTTTAACATGAAAATGAAGAGGCCTGGTGGCTGAGTTGCTCAATGATGCTGGAGATGATCTTTGCTTCAGCGGTCTGAGTCCTAGCACTGCATGGCAGGGTGAGCTCCCGTCACTTACCTCAGCTCCTGCCCACCTAGCAGCTTGAAAGCATACTATATGCGATAGATATGTAGGTACCACTTTGTTGAGGAGACAAGCCAGCGCTTTGTGTTGAGAGTTAGAATCCTGCAGGCACTGAACCTTCCCGGTTGCAATGCCTGTTTGCCAGAAGGCTTCGGAGGAGGGAGAGGGCACCGGGTGACACTGCAGGAAAGCAGCTTGTCTTCTTTTATGAGGTGGAACTGGCTCACCCCCTGAGACGCCCCTTGGAAAGCGTGTGAGCATGAACCAAAACAGGGCTAGCGGTTTTAGGCAGCCAAAGTACTCTGCATTAGCATTTTAGACTCCTGGCTTATATAATAGTAGTAGTAGTAGTAGTAGTAGTAGTAGTAGTAGTAGTAGTAGTAGTAATAATAATAATAATAATAATAATAATAATAATAATAGTAAAGACTGTGGCAAAAGGAAGCAAGGGTAGTACCAATAGTCATAGGCGCCTTGGGTGCAATCCCAAAACAACTGGAGCACCACTTGAACACAATTGGCATTGACAAATTCACTATTAGTCAATTGCAAAAGGCGGCCTTATTAGGAACTGCTTCCATCCTGCGACGATATCTGTAATACCATCAAACATCCACATCTGCCTATCCCAGGTCCTGGGTAAGGACTCGATAGGTAGACAAAATGCCAAATCCAGTCTGAACATCTGGCTGACTGTGTGATGATCGATAATAATAATAATAATTAGTAGTAGTAGTAGTAGTAGTAGTAGTAGTAGTAGTAGTAGTAGTAGTAGTAATAGGCACCTTGGGTGCAATCCCAAAACAACTGGAGCACCACTTGAACACCATTGGCATTGACAAATTCGCCATTAGTCAATTGCAAAAGGTGGCCTTACTAGGAACTGCTTCCATCCTGCGATGATATCTGTAATAACATCAAACATCCACATCTGCCTATCCCAGGTCCTTGGGAAGGACTCCATAGGTAGACAAAAATGCCAAATCCAGTCTGAACATCTGGCTGACTGTGCGATGATCAATGATGATGATGATGATAATGATGATGATGTTGGAAGGGACCTTGGAGGTCATCTAGTCCAACCCCCTGCTAAGGCAGGAAACCCTATACCATTTCAGACAAATGGCTGTCCAGTCTCTTCTTAAAAACTTCCAGTGTTGGAGCATTCATCGCTTCTGGAGGCAGGTTGTTCCACTGGTTAATTGTTCTAACTGTCAGGAAGTTTCTCCTTAGTTCTAGGTTGCTTCTCTCCTTGGTTAGTTTCCATCCGTTGCTTCTTGTCCTGCCTTCAGGCGCTTTAGAAAATTGCTTGACTCCTATTTCTTTATGGCAACGCCTGAGATATTGGAACACTGCTATCATGTCACCTCTCATTCTTATCTTCATTAAACTAGACATACTCAATTCCAGCAATTGCCATATGCTAAATAAATAAAAACCTTGAAAACTTGACATTTTCTGGAAGGAGTATAAGGAGTTAAATTTTGAAGATTCAGCATAGAAGGCCTTGTGCCTGTCTAAATTGATCCATAAAGTGGTATTTTCAGCCAAGTCTCACTAATCTGCATAAGGGTTAATACCAAAGTTGTTACTGGATAAGAGACAGATCCAGATTAATTATCCTTATCTTCCAGAATAAGCAAATCCTTTAATTAAAAAGGGGGTGGATACTGTCATTTTGCAAAATAAATCATTCTAGCATTGCCTTCAGTATTGACAATACCCTGGACCTCATAACACAGGGAACCTATAATAGAAAACATTAGGTGAGGATGAATTACAAACGATGACAGCATTTTGAATTATTCAACATTATTTCCTCCATTAATAATAATAATAATAATAATAATAATAATAATAATAATAATAATAATAATAATAAAGTTGGAAGGGACCTTGGAGGTCATCAAGTCCAACCCACTGCTCTGGCAGGAAACCTATATCATTTCGGACAAATGGCTGTCCAGTTTCTTCTTTAAAACTTCCAGTGTTGGAGCATTCACCAGTTCTGGAGGCAGGCTGTTCCACTGGTTAATTGTTCTAACTGTCAGGAAGTTTCTCCTTAGTTCTAGGTTGCTTCTCTCCTTGATTAGTTTCCATCCGTTGCTTCTTGTCCTGCCTTCAGGTGCTTCGGAGAATAGGTTGACTCCCTCTTCTTTGGGGCAGCCCCTGAGATATTGGAAGACTGCTATCCTGTCCCCTCTCGTCCTTCTCTTCATTAAACTAGACATACCCAATTCCAGCAGCCGTTCCTTAATAATAATAATAATAATAATAATAATAATAATAATAATAATAATAATGCCAAATCCAGTCTGAACATCTGGCTGACTGTGCGATGATCAATAATAATAAATAAATTTGCCATTAGTCAATTGCAAAAGGCGGCCTTACTAGGAACTGCTTCCATCCTGCGACAATATCTGTAATACCATAAAACATTCACATTTGCCTATCTCAGGTCCTGGGTAAGGACTCAATAGGTAGACAAAATGCCAAATCCAGTCTGAACATCTGGCTGACTGTGCGATGATCCATAATAAAGTTGGAAGGGACCTTGGAGGTCATCCAGTTCAACCCCCTGCTCAAGCAGGAAACCCTATACCATTTCGGACAAATGGCTGTCCAGTCTCTTCTTAAAAATTTCCAGTGTTGGAGCATTCACCGCTTCTGGAGGCAGGTTGTTCCACTGGTTAATTGTTCTCACTGTCAGGAAGTTTCTCCTTAGTTCTAGGTTGCTTCTCTCTTTGGTTAGTTTCCATCCATTGCTTCTTGTCCTTCCATCAGGTACTTTGGAAAATAGCTTGGCTCCCTCTTCTTTGTGGCAACCCCTGAGATATTGGAAAACTGCTATCATATCTCCCCTCGTCCTTCTCTTCATTAAACTAGACATACCCAATTCTAATCATCATCATCATCATCATCATCATCATCATCATCATTTTAGCCATTGTCTACCCACTGCAGGATGAAGGCCTCTTCAGCATGTTTCCAGCCCATATGGTCCTGGGCTCCCTTTTGCCAACTGGGCCCGCAATACTTGCTGACGTCCTCAATCCATCTTGTTCTAGATTTCTTTCGTGGATGCTTTTTATCAAGGGGGATCCATTCTATGCCTGCCTTACTCCACCTGCCATCAGTTCTTCTTGCTATGTAACCAGTCCATTTCCATTTCAGTTCTTTTACTCTCTTGATGATATCCTACACTTCTGCTTGTTCTCTAATGAGGTTAGTGTCCGTGTTTAACCGGCATATGTTAGAGCAGGTAGCACACGGGGATCGAAAACGTTTCAGGCACGGGGGGGGGGGGTCTTGAAAATTATGCTTAGCTTGTCTATTGTCTGCCAACCACATTTAACACGCCGTTCAATTTCCTTTATTGTATCACCTTCCATTGAGATCCATTGGCCATGATATATGTAGTGGTCTACTACAGAGGTCCCCAACCTTTTGGGCACCAGGAACCGGTTCCGTGGAGAGAGGTTTTTCTGTGGACCGGAGAGGGCGTGGTTTTGTGTGCTCCCACAGATGAGGCTTCGTTTGTTTGAGCAGACCGGTTTCTGGCATGCCGTGGCCCGCTGCCAGTCCACGGACTGGAGTTTGGGGACCCCTGGCCTACTATGTATAGTTTTTCTCCAGATACGGAATTTTTTTTCTTTCTTTGGTGAATTTATTAAACATAACCTGGCTCTTTTTCAGGTTTATTTTTAAGCCAAATGGTTCTCCTGCTTTTGTATGAGTCTTTGTAGCTCTTTTGGGTCTTGTGAGAAGCGAACAACATCATCTGCAAATCTTAAGTGATTGAAATTGATTTTAATTCCATCTTTTGCCCAGGCTAGCTTGCAAAATACTTCTTCAAGGCAGGCTGAGAAAAGGATGGGTGATATTGTAGCCGCCTTGTGGTACACCTCGTTCTTCGTTGATAAGACATAGGCAGGGAGGAGACAGAGCAGGTTCATTGCATCGAAAGCACTGTCTAACCCAGGGGTAGGCAACCTTGTCTCTTTTATGACTCGTGAACTTCAACTCCCAGAATTCCTGAGCCAGCTATGCTGAGGGGAAAGGGAGAGCTTGCCATGCTGAGCCATGCTGGCTCAGGAATTCTGGGAGTTGAAGTCCACGAGTATAAAAGAGCCAAGGTTGCCTACCCCTGACCTAACCATTTCATTCTCTGCTGTCCCTTTCTCCTTTTGCCTTCAATCACCTATCCATGAAAGTGGCAACTGGAGAGCCTTCTTTCTTGTCTTTCACTGCTGATGCAACTGTTTTGCATGACATTTGCCTCTCCCAACAGTATCTTTCCATTCAAGTCTAGGTGCAGCAGTTTTGGGGGAATGGGAGAAGCTGTTATGCTGTTTTCAATTGTCAGTCAGACAGCAAAGCTGGCTGGGGAATTCTGGGAGTTGAAGTCCACCCGTCTTAAAAGTTGCCAAGGTTGAGAAACACTGTATTAGGCCAAAGCTCTCTGCCCGCATTTGCTTTCTTTATCAAACGGAAATTCCTCCAGTGAATCACTACATAGGCACGTACCACAAATAAGTCCAATTCCAGAGCATTGTAAGATTACAAGGTTGGCTTTCCGAAGGAGGAAGAACTGAGGCGCTAAGGTTGATCTTTGTTGGCCTGCAGACACAAGAGTCAGCTAGAGCAGTGTTTCTCAACCTTGACAATTTTAAGGCACGTGGACTTCAACTCCCAGAATTCCACAGCCAGCAATGCTGGCTGTGGAATTCTGGGAGTTGACGTCCACGTGCCTTAAAATTGTCAAGGTTGAGAAACACTGAGCTACAGCAAGTTAACCTTGTGCAAACAGCTGTGTCCAGCTCAATCCTCCTTGGGAGCAATCTGGATCAGGAGTCCTGATCTCAATTTGCTAAAACCATCTATCCTACACTGCTTATATGGATAGAGTTGTGCCTTTGCCTGCCAGCCAGATTAGGATATACACACCTGCTGTTTGCTCTCAGAATACCAACTACAGGTAGTACTTGACTTACAACAGTTCATTTACTGACTGTTCGAAGTGACAGTAGCACTGAAAAAAAGTGACCTGTGACCGTTTTTCACATACAACCGTTTTGGGCTCAATTGTGGTCGTAAATTGAGGACTGTATTGCCCTTTCCCTTTTTGACATTGACATCTTATTGATATTACTTTTTGACTCCCTTGGGTGTAGAAGAAAGGATGATAATTGGCTGGTTTGACCCCTGACGTTAACCGCAACCTGATTGGGAACTAAAGCTGTGTTACTTTGATCTGGAAAGATTCAGTTTCTGGTTTCACTTTTGCACATTGTGCGATTCCTCTGCTTTTATCCAACAGGTTGCTCCAAGGCCTCCATCAACCATGCCTGTATTAGAGCTTCAAGGCCTATTGCAGGACAAGGAGGACGGCACAGAAAATCCGGAGCCAAAAACAGAGCCCAGCGAAAAGCCAATGGAAGAACCCTTTCCCTCCTAAAAACTATGTGATTCTGTTTAAACCAGTTTTTATTGACGGCATGACCCTTTGATAGAAAGACTCTTCCTAAAGTTCTGGTTTTCTCCTTGTTAGGAATGCTTGAACGGACTGCAGAAAAATCACAAGAACTTTCTTAGGGCAAGTCATGTTCCCCAAAGTGTACATTTCAACAAACAGTGGATTTGATTATTAAAATCATTCTCTGGAAACATTTCTGCAGTGGATATTCTAGCCTTCAGTTAAAGTAGAGATGAGTTCCCTGTGAAGTAATCCAAATGCTAAGGAACTGGTTCCATTTATTCTTATCTAACAAAATGAAATTCAGTGGTGAAAAAAGTAAGGTTCTACATACGTTTAAGCAAGAAAAACCAAATTTACAGGTATAGTATAGGGGGTACCTTGCTCAATAGTAGTAACTGTGAGAGGGACCTCGGAGTCCTAGTGGACAATCATTTAAATATGAGCCAGCCGTGTGCTGCAGTTGCCAAAAAAGCCAACACAGTGCTAGGCTGCATTAACGGGGATAGAATCAAGACCACATGAAGTGTTAATACCACTTTACAATGCCTTGGTAAGGCCACACTTGGAATACTGCATCCAGTTTTGGTCACCACAATGTAAAAAAGATGTTGAGAGTCTAGAAAGAGTACAGAGAAGAGCAACAAAGATTATTAGGGGACTGGAGGCTAAAACATATGAAGAACAGTTGCTGGAATTGGTTATGTCTAGTTTAATGAAGAGAAGGAGGAGGGGGGACATGATAGCAGTCTTCCAATATCTCAGGGGCTGCCACAAAGAAGAGGGAGTCAAGCTATTCTCCAAAGCGCCTGAAGGCAGGACAAGAAGCAATGGATAGAAACTAACCAAGGAGAGAAGCGACCTAGAACTAAGAAATTTTCTGACAGTTAGAACACTTAATCAGTGGAACAACCTGCCTCCAGAAACTGTGAATGCTCCAACACTGGAAGTTTTTAAGAAGAGACTGTCCCCCTGTGGTAGGGGGTTGAGGTTAGTTGAGGTGCATTTCTCCTTTTTATTTTAATTCTTCATTATAGAGCATTGGCAGCTGGTATGAGCAGAGACGATGCTTCTGCAGGTAGCATGGTGCCAGGCAAAACTAGTGTTTCTTAACCTTGGCATGTTTAGGATGTGGGGACTTCAACTCTTAAATAATTCACTTTACAATTGTGGCAAAAAAGTTTGCAGAATCGGGCACGACTCACTTAACAACTGCCTTGCTTAGCAAAACCAATTTATTTATTTATTGAAGTCTGGTCCTGGTTGTGGTCATAAGTCGAAGTCCCAAAGCTGTTGCTCATCTGGAAGCTGCTTTTAATTTAAATTTAAAAAGCAGACGACTTCTATTCTGCCAGCACCATATTTCTCTCAACCTTCTCCCTCAGTGTAAAGGCCTAACCCTTGACAGTCAGAATACAGAATAGCAGATTTGGAAGGGACTTTTCAGGTCTTCCTGAAAAAAGGTGGCTGGGGAATTCTGGGAGTTGAAGTCCCCACATTTTAAAGTTGCCATGGTTGAGAAACGCCAGATTAAGGTGTTGAACATGGAACAGGTTCTAGTCTACCCCTAGCCATGGGACCCCTCTCTCAATATTTGTGCACTGGACTCAGTTCAAAGTGCTGGTTTTGAGTTACAAAGGTTTACACAAAATAAGACTGGCTTACATTAGACACCACTTTACCGACATTGGATCGCCTGTCTGGTGAGCCTGTACCATGGATGATTAAAAACTAAACGTCCTCACTTCATCCGAGGGTAAATGTTCATAGACAATACAAGCCTTGGTGATGCCCACAGATCCCTTTGTCCAACCCATTTGTCGACATAGCTCCTTTGTGTTATTTGGAAAATCATTGAATGGCTGATTCCACCAATTGAAAGCTGTTGACATTCATCTTGGGGGTGGTTGGGTTATGTTAATTGGAGATGGCTATAAAAATGGTGAATTAAGTAGATAATAAAGTAAAAGAAGATCCTCATATAACTTTGTGTTCTTGGTGGAACCAAGAAGCAGCCAACACTATCCCCTGTCAGATGCTGGTTTGGAGTTTATTTATTTATTTATTTTATTTATGAGACTTATATACCGCTTTAAGTGCAAGCACTCTCTAAGCGGTGTACACCAGTAAGCAATGTGTATATATATTTACATTGCCCCCAACAATCTGGGTCCTCATTTTACCTACCCCGGAAGGATGGAAGGCTGAGTCAACCTTGAGCCGGTGAGATTTGAACCGCTGACCTGCTGAACACAGTCAGCTAAAGTGGCCTGCAGTACTGCACTCTAACTGCTGCGCCACCTCAGCTCATTGACTTGCAACGAGGATGAAGCTGTAGAGCAGGGGTCCCCAACCCCCAGTCCATGGACCAGTCCTGGGCCACGGCATGCCAGCAACCGGGCCACACAAACAAGCAAAGCCCCATCTGCAAGTTGCAGGCAGCACACAAAACCACACACCCTCGGGTCCATGGAAAAACCTCTCTCCACGGAACCAGTCCCTGGTGTCCAAAAGGTTGGGGACCTCTGCTGTAGAGCGTTTCCAGATAAGTAGTTCTTATCTAGAGCTAGTAGATTAGCAGGTATAAAGTAGCCTCCATAAGTCCATGGAAAAAAAGATTTCTCAAGAGTAATTTTAATTCTTCATGGTAGAGCATAGGCATCTGATATGATACAGGGAGGAGGCTTCTGCAGGCAGAGTGATTCTCTTAAGGTGGTGTTGGATAAGCAGAGCCAACCTACTTAAAAAGTGTGGCAGTGGGGACCTAGAAGATGAAAATGGAACCAAATACATATACAAGAAATCAAGAGTTCTGGAGTTGGTGGTGGCTGAAAAAAATCAAGAAGTTGGTCATAACTGGTTGAAGCCATGCCTCTATTTTACTTTAATTGCTTACTGTGGCTGCTGTCCTTGATATTTGTGGTCCCAATGGATACACCTGGAGAAAGCAGCTACAGAATGTAAGAGGTGCAAGAGATTACTCCAGATCCTGGAGTATTGCAGTAGCCACAACAGCTGATCATCAAGCTTTGATTTAAACATTTTTGGCAAAGGAGAGTCCACCAGTTCTTAAAGCCCTTTATGGCATGGATCCAGGCTTTCTTTTACACACCATTCAAAAGAGGCAACAAAATAGCTCAAAAACCAAAAAGAACAGTCATAGCAATCAATACCCAGATAAGCAAGGATTAACGCCAGGCAAACAATCAGTAAACAATATCCTAATCAAGGAACTACCAATTCAGCAGTAAACAACAGCAGTAAACAACAGCCTAATCAAGTATTTTAGTGCATCACGCAGTCACTAAGTGAATCCAGCTTCCCCCATTGACTTCGCTTGTTGGAAGCTGGCGATGATATGACCTTGGGATGCTACAACTGTTGTAAATACATGCTGGCTGCCAAATGCCTGAATTGTGATCACATGACCACAGGGACATGGCAATGGTTGTAAGTGCAAGGACTGGTCGTAAGTCATTCTTTTCAGTTACATTGTAACTTTTAAAAGTTGCTAAATGAACAGTTAAGTCGAGAACTGTTGGAAGCTGGTTTGTTTTTGCTAATTTCACTGCCCAAAACATACTTGGAGCATGATCTAAGTGATCTTCATCTGTATGTCCTCTCTTTGTCTGCTAAGGACAGCGAATGGGGTAAGTCACCTTTTAAGATGCAGAGTCCCAGGGAAATTATTCTTTTTGCCTGAAGAATTAAAGGCAGCCTGGAAGGAAACACCATGTGTTTCATTCATGCTCATTGTAAGGGCTTTTGTCATTCACTGTGACCTTCCAGTCTGAAGTATTTTAATTAAAAGGTTGTAAGCAAAACCACCCCAAGGCTGACCTATTTACTTATTTATCAAGCGGTTTCCTTCCAGCAGTTAGCAAAAGGTCACCCAGTTTCTGCCTGGTTTAAAGTTATGATTCGGTGTTTTTTTTTTTTAAAGGAAGAAGTCCTTTGGAGATCCGATGCAAAAAAAAAAAAGAGGAAAAAATGCAGTCTAACCTTGAGTGGGGTGCGTGGGTGTAAAACGATCCCTGCCAATCAGGACACTGACTTGTAGGACAAAGAGTCTGCCAAACACACCGGAGACAAGGAAACTGTTTCTTATAGAGGTCCGCTTCCACAAAAGCTAAGCAACTGGGTAGTGATTATGGCCAATAATGAGATATTGATTGTTCTGCAAATGTCACTGCTGGAAGGGCAGAAATCCCAAGTATCGGAAGATGCCGGTTCTGTTTCCTCCACTAGGTGGCACTGTAGAGTTTCCAATGATGGACGGGTTCCTTTTCAAAATTACAAGATTCTTTAGAATTCCTGTTCTAACAATTCTTTAAATTATGCGGCCACCCACTTCAGTGACCTTCAAAGAGAAGTTTCTGAAGGATAAACCTATGGTTGGAGAGTGGAGAATGTAGCTAGTCCTTGAGATGCAATTATTGATTTAGTGACTTTTCAAAGTTATATCAACACTGAAAAAAAGGGATTTATGCTTGTTTTTTCTCACTTAATGATTGTTGCAACATCCCTGTGGTCATGTGATCAAAATTCAGACGCTTGACAACTGGCGTCCTGGGGTCACGGAATCTCTTTTTGCGACCTTCCGACAAGCAAAGTCAACGGAGAAGCCAGATTCACTGAACAAATATATAACTAAATTAACAACTGCAGTGATTCACTAAAACTTGTGAGAAGAAAGGTAGTAAAATGGGGCAAACTTCACATATCAAATGTCCTGCTTAGCAGTGGGAATTTTGGGGTCAATTGTGGTCGTAGGTAAGTAAGGATTTCCTGTACATGCAGCTCTGGGTCAAGTGGGTAGATTTTGGTGAACATCAAGAGCTTAGCTATGATGGGGAAATATTGCCCTCGTGCAGCGTCCCCATGGTCACTTGATCAAACTCCAGCAGCTTTAAGATGGGTGGACTTCAATTCCCAGAATTCCCCAGCCAACCTGGAGACCAGAGTTAGCTGTTGGCTTTCTTCCTCATAGCCATCAGATGCAGACCTTCTCACATCCAATGTCATCCAGGTAAGCATTGAGGGATGCTGTTAGGACCAATTCCTTCCAGATACCTCCCCCAAGTTCCAGATCCATTATTCCCCATAAACGTCTTTTGCATGGTAGAAAAGATCTGCAGATTGGCTTACCTTCTCTTCAGTGAGTACAATTAGACCTCAACTTATGATCACAATTGAGTCCACATTTTCTATTGTCAGAAGGTCGCAAAAGGGGATCGCATGACCCCGGGAGACCACAACCGTCATAAATATGAGTCAGTTGCCAAGCATCTGAATTTTGATCATGTGACCATGAGGAAGCGGCAATGGTTGTGTGAAAAATGATCCGAAGTCACTTTTTTTCCAGTGCCATTGTAACTTTAAACAGTCAGTAAATGAATGGTTGTAAGTCAAGGACTTTCTGTATTTGGGAAGCACCAGGCCTGGCATGAAGGAGGGATCAAAGGTGGAATTAGTCTGGAGTCACTGTGCAATTGCAGAAGGGCTATGACCCTCTCTAAGCTCCTTCCAGTGTAGGATTCAGCCAGTTCGCACCACTTCGACAGAACAGGTAGCTAATTTTTTGTTGCCCAGGCCCAGAATGGACTTCCGGAAGCGGCATCCACACAGAGAACCAGTTGTTCACATATTTGAATCCCACCACTGCTCACCTCTTTGTTTCCAAGACGCAGTCTGGGCAGATTCTTGTATTATAGGCACAACATAATTAGTACAGAGAAGAGCAACAAAGATGATTAGGGGACTGGAGGCTAAAACATATAAGGAACGGTTGCGAGAATTGGGTATGTCTAGTTTAACGAAGAGAAGGACAAGGGGGGACATGATAGCAGTATTCCAATATCTCAGGGGCTGCCATAAAGAAGAGGGAATTAAGCTATTTTCCAAGCACCTGAAGGCAGGACAAGAAGCAACGGGTGGAAACTAATCAAGGAGAGAAGCAACCTAGAACTAAGGAGAAACTTCCTGACAGTGAGAACAATTAATCAGTGGAACAGCTTGCCTCCAGAAGCAGTAAATGCTCCAACACTGGAAGTTTTTAAGAAGAGACTGGACAGCCATTTGTCCGAAATGATATAGGGTTTCCTGCCCGAGCAGGGGGTTGGACTAGATGACCTCCAAGGTCCCTTCCAACTTTACTACTATTACTATTACTAGGTAGTTAGCTTGAACTCAGCATGTGTGGATCTGGTTGTCCTGATATTTTGTGCCTGGTTGCCCATCAGGTCAACCATTTTGTGACCATATCCGTCACCCAACAGAAATCTTGGAGGAAAACATCAGCAAACCACTTTAATCCAATAGCCAAGAAAATTCCATGAAATCACCATGAGTTGAGTTTGATCCAAAGGAAGGATTTCTGTTACTCCCATTATAAACAATTTGGCCATTTCTGGTTCATTTTGCGGGGGGGGGCAGTTAGGCATGAAGAATAAGAATTGGGCGACATTTGCCCTGCTAGCTGAGCATTCTGGGAGATGTAACAGAATAACGGAGTTGACAGGTACCTTGGAGGTCTTCTAGTCCAACCCCCTGCTCAGGCAGGAAACCCTATACCATTTCAGACAAATGGCTGTACAGTCTCTTCTTAAAAACTTCCAGTGTTGGGGCATTCACAACTTCTGGAGGCAAGTTGTTCCACTGATTAATTGTTCTCACTGTCAGGAAATTTCTCCTTAATTCTAGGTTGCTTCCCTCCTTAATAAGTTTCCATCCATTGCTTTTTGTCCTGCCTTCAGACGCTTTGGAGAATAGCTTGACTCCCTCTTCTTTGAGGCAGCCCCTGAGATATTGGAACACTGCTATCATCCTCGTCCTTTTCTTCATTAAACTAGACATATCCAATTCCAGCAACCGTTCCTTATATGTTTTAGCCTCCAGTCCCCTAATCCTCTTTGTTGCTCTTCTCTGTACTCTTTTTAGAGTCTCAACATCTTTTTTACATCGTGGTGACCAAAACTGGATGCAGTATTCTAAGTGTGGCCTTACCAAGGCATTGTAAAGTGCTGTTAACACTTCACGTGATCTTGATTCTGTCCCTCTGTTAATGCAGCCTAGCACTGTGTTGGCTTTTTTGGCAGCTGCAGCACATGGCTGGCTCCTATTTAAGTGATTGTCCACTAGGACTCCGAGGTCCTTCTCACAGTTACTACTAATCTCTTGCACCTGGGGAACACCACGTGGTGATTCTTTTAGGGCAGTGTTTTTCAACCTTGGCAACTTTTAAGATATGGAGATTTCAACTCCCAGAATTCCCAGCCAGCATGGGACTTCTGGGAGTTGAAGTCTACACATCTCCAAGTTACCACGGTTGAGGAACATCATCCTAAAGACCCTTCAGGGCTTCCCAGCCTGCCATTCTGCCCCAAACCTAGATCTCTTCAAGGCACAGAGAGCGTGATTGTACACTCCATTCAAACTCTGCGTGAAGGTGCCTGCCCTGCTCATGAGTTGTGTGGGAAATCGCTTTCCCCGATCTCATTGCAATTCCAGTCTGCTGCTTAGTTGGATAATGAGATCCTTCAGCGGAAAAACTAAGTAAAAACAACAAGCTCTCCCTCGGGACTTGTAATAGGAAGCAAAGCTAATATAGTATGTAATAAGAAGGACTATCTAATCTTGCACCAAACAAGGAGCTGAGAAATATCCTTCTCCTGTTGGTGTTTCTGGGTGTGCATGAGCGGGTGTGTCTGGGGGTCTTAATTCACTTAAATCAGATCCTCTTAAAAATGGCACGTTTTGGATGCAAAGCAGGTATTACTCTCCTTTGGGGGCTAGCAGATATTCTATTCAGAGGGCGAGACTTGCAAACGATCAGGAACAAGATTCCTCTTTTTGGCTGGAGACATGTACCCCATTAAGCGGTCAGCCTGCTGACCTCTGTGGCTAAAAGTGTTGGTCTCCATCTGGGGGGGGAGACCATGTTGGAGAAGAGGAGAGGGCATGGCTTCCTCCCCTGTCCCCTTGTTTTTTTGGCATGGTTCATTAGGGCACGTCAGAAAACAAGCCTGTTAGCAGCCAGTGGCAAGAGCTAATTTTATTTTCACCCCTTTCGTTGGGAATTCCAATTTTGCATTTCAGGTCAGAATGCTCAAATACTTTTCTCCAGGGATGCTTGCCCCCCCAAGCAATGTTTGCTTGGAGCCATGGTTCTCAGATGTTCCCCAAAGAGAAGAGTCAAAAGAAATATTGCTTGCAATAAAGGTAGTCCTCGACTTGCAACGGTTCATTTAGTGACCATTTGAAGTTACAACCGAACTGAAAAAAAGTGACTTATGATCACTTTTCATGCTTACGACCGTTGCAGCATCCCCATGGTCATGTGATCAAAATTGAGATGCTTGGCAACTGACTCATATTTATGACGGTTGTAGTGGTCCGGGGTCACATGATCCCCTTTTGGGATCTTCTGACAAGCAAAGTCAATGGGGAAGCTAGATTCACTTAATAATTGGGTTACTAACTTAACAACTGCAGTGATTCACTTTAATAATAATAATAATAATAATAATAGTAATAATAGTAATAGTAGTAGTAATAATAATAATAATAATAATGTTGGAAGGCACCTTGGAGGTCATCTATTCCAGCCCCCTGCTCAGACAGAAATCACTGTACCATTTCAGATAAATGGCTGTCCAGTCTCTTCTTAAAAACTTCCAGTATTGGAGCATTCACCGCTTCTGGAGGCAGGTTGTTCCACTGGTTAATTGTTCTAACTGTCAGGAAATTTCTCCTTAGTTCTAGGTTTCAAGTTTCTCCTTGCTTCTCTCCTTGATTAGGTCCCACCCGTTGCTCCTTGTCCTGCCTTCAGGCGTTTTGGAGAATAGCTTGACTCCCTCTTCTTTGGAGCAGCCCCTGAGATATTGGAACACTGCTATCACGTCCCCCCTCGTCCTTCTCTTCATTAAACTAGACATACCCAATTCCAGAACCGTTCCTTATATGTTTTAGCCTCCAGTCCCCTAATCATCTTTGTTGCTCTTCTCTGCACTCTTTCTAGAGTCTCAATATCTTTTTTACATCGTGGTGACCAAAACTGGATGCAGTATTCCAAGTGTGGCCTTACCAAGGCATTGTAAAGTGGTATTAACCCTTCACGTGATCTTGACTCTATCTCTCTGTTCATGCAGCCTAGAATGTGGCAAGAAAGGTTGTAAAATGGGGCAAAACTCACTTAACAAATGTCTCACTTAGCAATATAAATTTTGGGCTCAATTGTGGTCATACGTTGAGGACTATCTCTACTTAGAAGTAAGCCCTATTCAAACAACCATCCTTAGACAATTGTAGTATATTTGCCTTAGACAACCATAAAAAATACAGCAGAAGATTTTTTAGCCAGTTCATTACGTTAAATTCAAGGATTTATAAATGCAGGCAAATACACTGCAATTATAGTATCCTGGTTAACATTCTGGGAATTTATAACACATGTGACACATTTGTTAAAAAATATTTGTATTCTCCTTTCAAAATGTTTCCCAGAAGGGGAAAAAGTATGTTAAAAGTAAAATAATATGATAAAGGATACTTAAAATGTAATCTGTGGTTATCAGATCAGCAGGAAATAAGCAATAAAAGTGGACATTAGAGATAACAAATACGATTTTAAATTACTGGCTGCAGAACAGCTTCGAAGTGGGCCCCAGATAAGTGTGAAGGGCTAGAACAGAGTTGGAATTAAACTCCTTTGGATAATTTTAAAAATATATTTAGAAATGATCATGAGATATACTATAATTTCCAGCCCTTCAGGTTTTGTTTTCAATGAAATGTTTCAAAGAAAAAATAAAGATAAGAAGATGGAAGAGATAGGTAAAAGGAGGATAAGGATAAAGTATAAATAGCAAGATAAAAACAAGAAAATGTGGGATTTGAAATGTTGTGGAGATTACAGTTTTTCAATAATTGAAAAATTATTTATGAAATAATGAAATGTATTACACTATATCTCTATCAAAATAATCCCTAAAATTCTCTATTAAGCTTTAAAGTAAGGAGATCTAGTTAACATAACTCATTAAAATTATAAGCTATAATAAATTAGAGTTATACTAGCAATCTAATTTCCTATAAAATTCTATACGTAAAAAACTTCAAATTTAGAATGTAGTACAAATCTGTATATTAAATTATAGCCTAGGAATGATTTTCTGGTAGCACTGATTTCTGAATTAAAAACTAATACATTTGTTTTTAAATATAAACCAAGTCTTTTTGAGGAAATATACTACAGTATAATCCTCAGTGTAAAGCATAATAATGAGCTCCATTTTTTATTGTATTGTATTGTATTGTGTTGTGTGGTATTGCATTGCATTGCATTTATTATATTTTTTTTGTAGAGCAACAATCATTAAAGACCAAGAATCAAGATTTTTTTAAAAAAAAGTTTTTCTGGTGCAAAATGATGCTGGAAGCTTCTTCAAACTACATGGAACAGGTATGTCCATTGCAGTTAGGTGGCTAATACATTTGAATGAATGAATGAATGAATGAATGAATGAATGAATGAATGTCATTGGCTACCATGGCACCATTAACTGGCTAAACATACTGAAAGGAGACTGCAGGCTAAAATACATGGGAAAAATAATGCTTGCCTAGTTTTTTTGCATCTTAGGTTTTAGAAGGACTAGAAACTTGCACTTCCTTCCAAATGGACACTGGGAAACTGGAGATACCAAGTTTCCTGATGAATAAATAAAATAATAGTCTAGGAAAATTATCTTTCTGTGTTTTCTCTTCCTGAGTTAGCCAGAGGCCTTGTCTGATGTGTTTGTATTTCTCCACATCCCTTCCAATCAGTGGTGGGATTCAAATATGTGAACAATCTTCTCTGTATGGATGCCGCTTCCAGAAGTCTGTTCTGGGCCTGGGCAACAAAAAATTAGCTACCGGTTCTGCCAAAGTGGTGCGAATCGGCTGAATCCCACCGCTGCTTCCAATGTATGAGTGCCGAAACATAAAGAACAGGAGTCTCCAAACTTGGCAACGTTAAGACTTGTGGACTTCAACTCCCAGAATTCCCCAGCCAGCTTTGATGGTGTCCAGCGACTGTGTTCTTTGGTGGCCTGGTTTTCTTTTACCACTAAGTCAAACAATCAATGTCAATCAGAATAGAGCTGGAAGGGACTTTGGAGGTCTTCTAGTCCAACCCCCTGCTCAAGTAGGAGACCTTAAATCATTCCAGACAAGTGGCTGTCCGGATTCTTCTTAAAAACCTCCAGTGATGAAGCACCCACGACTTCTGAAGACAAGCCGTTCCATTGATTAATTGTTCTCATTGTCAGGAAGTTTCACCTTAATTCCAGGTTCCTTCTCTCCTTGATTAGTTTCCATCCATTGTTTCTTGTCTTACCTTCTGGTGCTTTGGAGAATAGGTTGACTCCCTCTTCTTTGTGGCAACCATGCAAATACTGGAAGACTGCTATCACGTCATCCCCTAGTCCAGCAGTTCTCAACCTGTGGGTCGGGACCCCATTTGGGGTCGAGCGACCATTTCACGGGGGTCACCAAACAACGCAGTCCACCATTTTTCTCCCCTTTTTCCTTAGCTGTGCTACTCCCTTTTATTCTATTGGCTTTTGAAAGCCAATAGAATAGACTCTCTTGAATAGAGTCTAATTCTATTGGCTTTCAAAAGCCAATAGGAATTGTCCAGGCTGTCTCTGCCCTGCTGAGCCCGCCAAAAGTCCTATTCTACAAATGGTGTTGCACCAGTTGAGTAGCCCTCGACTTACGACCGGTTGAGTAGTCCTCGACTTACGACCGGTTGAGTAGTCCTCGACTTACGACCGGTTGGGGGTTGCGGCATTAAAAAGGTTGAGAACCATTGCCCTAGTCCTTCTTTTCACTAGACTAGACAAACCCACTGCTTACTCCAGTGAATTCCCTGGCCAAAGTAAGTGAGGCGCAGTTTTGTGATTTTTGCCTTCCAGTGACATGTCTGGTGTTATGTGCTCCAGGACTTGCTTGTTAGTTACCTTTGCTGTCCAAGGAGTATGCCGGAGCCTTCTCCAGCGCCACAGCTCAAACGAGACGATTTTCTTCCTGTCTTGCTTTTTTTTTAAGGTCCAACTTTCCCAATTACAAATCCACTGGGAGTAAGGGGTGGTGATGGCCATCCCGGCATGGCTGGACCTGCCTGATTCCCACAGCCCACCCACCCACCCACCCCCGTCTCCGTGAAGCGTACTTCAAGCTCATTCTGCTGTGTGCTAATGCTATTATCCTCCTGAAATTAAATATCAGGCTCCAACCTATAATGTTTCACAGGGTGGAATTGGGGTGATATCTTCTTGGATAGCACCACCTTCCATTTCCGTCGTGGCATTTAATTATGATGGGTATGTTAGTGCCCACCGGAGCATAACAAATTGTCATTATGTTATTCTGCTGAATCTAATTTAATTGGCAAGTTGTCACAAAAGCAATTATCCGTCGTTTATGTTGTTGTCGTAACCACATCTTGGAGAGCACCTGTGGTCTGCCAGGGAAGCCGGCTTCTCCAAGCCCACCAGCCTTGGGTTGCTTCTCCCAAAATGGCAGACAAGGCTCTTGCCTGTGAGTTTCTCCTTTTCTTTCTTTTTTTTTTTGAGGGTTGCTTCTTGCTCCTTTTTATCCCCTTTCTTCTGAGTCAGGAAACGGGGGGGGGAGAGCTTTGGCCCCAGCCAACTGTATTGTGGGAACAGAGGAAATTAGAGGAAAAAAAATCCATGTAGGATGAGTGGCAGGGAAGAAGTCCAAACAGAATTTATCTTTGCTTAAACCGATGGCTGCAAATCAGTCTGTAAATAAATAAATACATTTTATTTATGTTTTGGAAGGGATCTTGGAGGTCTTCTCATCGTCCACCCCCTGCTCAAGCAGGAGACCTTATACCATTTCAGACAAATGGCTGTCCACTCGCTTCTTAAAAGCCTCCAGTGATGGAGCGCTCACAACTTGTAGACGGATGCCATTCCACTGATTAATTGCTCTCACTGTCAGGAAATTTCTCCTTAGTTCTAGGTTGGATATCTCTTTAATGATCTTCCATTGTCCTACCTTCAGCTGCTTTGGGGAATAGCTTCCCTTTTCTTTGTGGCAGCTCCTTAGATATTGGAAGACTGCTATCATGTCACTCCTACTCCTTCTTTTCATTAAACTAGACAAACCCAATTCCTGCAACCGTTTTTTGTATGTTTTAGCCTCCAGTCCTCTAATTATCTTTGTTGCTCTTCTCTTCACTCTTTCTAGTCTCAACCTCTTTTTTTGTATTGTGGTGACCAGAACTGGACTAGTATTTCAACTGTAGTCTCACCAGTGCAGTATAAAGCAATGCTATCACTTCCTATGATCTTGATATTATTCATCTGTTGATGCAACCAAGGACTGCATTAGCGGTTTTGGCAGCTGCAACACATTGCTGGCTCATACCTATGTGGTGATCTACTAGGACACCTGGTTCCCTTTCACAGCTGCTATTGTTGAGCCAGGTACCTTCTGTTCTATACCTGTGCATTTGATATTTCTTGCCTATATTTAAGACCTTACTTTTCTCGGCACAATATTGGCTCCAGTTTGGGTGAGAAGAAAAAAAAACCCTGTATATACAGGCAATAAGGTGGAGGGAGGGAGAGAGGAAGGAAGGGAGATAGAAAAAGGGAAGGAAGGAGACGGAGGGAAAAAAAGAAAAAAGAAGGAGAAAGAGAGAGAGAGAGAGAGAAAGGAAGGAAAAGGAGACAGAGTAGAAGGAAAGGAAGAAGGAAGGAAGGAAGTTAAAAGAAAGAAAGGAAGGAAAAAGGAAGAAAGAAGGAAAAAAGAAAGGAAGGAAGGAAGGAAAAAAGAAAGAAAGAAGGAAAGAAAGAAGGAAGGAAAGAAAAAGAAAAGGAAAGAAGGAAGGAAGAAAATGGAAGGAAGGAAAAAAGGAAGGAAGGAAGTTAAAAAAAGAAAGAAGGAAGGAAAGAAAGAAGGAAAGAAAAAGAAAAGGAAGGAAGGAAGAAAATGGAAGGAAGGAAAGGAAGGAAGGAAAAAAGAAAGAAAGAAGGAAAGAAGGAAGAAAATGGAAGGAAGGAAAGAAAGAGGAAGGAAGGAAGGAAGGAAAAAAGAAAGAAGGAAAGAAAGAATGAAAGAAAAAGAAAGAAAGAAGGAAGAATGGAAGGAAGGAAAGAAAGAGGAAGGAAGGAAAAAAGAAGGAAAGAAGGAAGGAAGGAAAGAATGAAAGAAAAAGAAAGAAAGAAGGAAAGAAGGAAGAAAATGGAAGGAAGGAAAGAAAGAGGAAGGAAGGAAGGAAAAAAGAAAGAAAGGAAGGAAAGAAGGAAGGAAGGAGGGAAGGAAAGAAGGACAGAAGTCTCCTTCTCTCTCTTGCTATATATCCAATTACCTAAAGACAGCAACAAACACGACTGCTACCATCAAGTCAAACCTCTGTGAAAATATCAAAGGAAAACATAATGGCGTTAGAAAAAGGCTTAAAACTGCCAGCCTGAGAAGTGCTTTTACGTGACTGGGGTGCCGAGAGGCCATCCACTGTCTTATATGGAGGGAAACCAATTCTGCCCTTCAGAAATTTTAGGGGAACAAGCCTGTTGAAGATGGTTGGAATAAGCCGGCCAAATATTCCTTCTCTGAGAGTGCAGGAGACGCTCAGCCTTGATTGTAACGGCTCGGACTGAGATTAAAGCTAATCTTTCAGCTCTTCAGACAGTTGCCACAGCTTGATTGCTGCTGATTCCCTATTGCTGAGAGGACTCAACTGTCGCTCGATGCAAATAAATCCTTCCACCCAAGCTAGAAATGACTGGAGCAGATTTTGCTTTCGGCATCAATAAAGGTTTCCACAATTGATTAAAAGGAAAACATGTCCTCCAGTCAAGTTTGTCTTCTCCTGACTTCATGGACTCATCCTTGTACTTTTCTGAACAGGATGGAAGTGATTACCTGTTGCCACCTTTTGGACTGTTTTACTTCTTCCCAATCTAGCCTGTGAAAAAAAACCAGGAGACTGTAAGTTCTAGTTCTGCCTTAGGAATGAAGCCAGCTGGGTGACTTTGAGCCTGTCATTTTCTGTCATCCCTATGAAGAAGACAAGGGCAAACCACTTCTGAAAGACCTTGCCAAGAAAACTTCCTTCCTTCCTTCCTTCCTTCCTTCCTTCCTTCCTTCCTTCCTTCCTTCCTTCCTTCCTTCCTTCCTTCCTTCTCCTTGAACTCTGTGGATTTTCTTCCCACCCAATCATCCAGGTAGTTGCTAAGAATCAACCCTGACTCAAAGAAAGAGAGAGAGAGAGAGAGAGAGAGAGAGAGAGAGAGAGAGAGAGAGAGAGATGAGTCATGTGTCCAAAATATGACAATTTCAGCCTGGTCATTTGTGCCTTCAGTAAGAACTATCAATCAATTTCTTCTGTGATTGATTTGCTTGTTTTCTTGACTATCTATGGTACTCTCAGAATCGTTCTCCAGAGTTCAAAGGCACGAGTGCTCTTCCTAGCCAGCTTCTTTAAAGTCCAGACTTTCGGTTCGACAGAGTGTCACAGAGACACTTGTTTTCAAAGTATTCTGGATTTATTTCCCATCTTCCGTGTGTGCCCCCAAGCTGCTTTTATTTTCAAGGCAACTGGACTCTCTGATTTTTCTTTAAGATGTTTTGCTTCTCATTCAAGAACCTTCAGTTCTATAAATTCATCTTCTTGCATCTCCCATCTTTAATAATAATAATAATAAAGTTGGAAGGAACCATGGAGGTCATCTGGTCCAACCCCCTGCTCAGGCAGGAAACCCTATACCATTTTGGACAAATGGCTGTCCAGTCTCTTCTTAAAAACTGTCAGGAAGTTTCTCCTTAGTTCTAGGTTGCTTCTCTCCTTGATTAGTTTCCATCTGTTGCGTCTTGTCCTGCCTTCAGGCACTTTGGAGAATAGCTTGACTCTCTCTTCTTTGTGGCAGCCCCTGAGATATTGGAAGATTGCTATCATGTCCCCCCTCGTCCTTCTCTTCGTTAAACTAGACTTACCCAATTCCAGCAGCGGTTCCTTGTACGTTTTAGCCTCCAGTCCCCTAATCATCTTTGTTGCTCTTCTCTGTACTCTTTCTAGAATCTCAGCATCTTTTTTACATCATAGTGACCAAAACTGGATGCAGTATTTCAAGTGTGGCCTTACCAAGGCATTGTAAAGTGGTATGAATACTTCACGTGATCTTGATTCTATCCCTTTAGCTAAATTCTGGCTTAATTCTAGTATGAATTATCAGATTCTGATAATTGCAAAACAGGTTACATAGTATCTGGAAGTGAAATGTCTTATACAAGTAGTCCTTGACTTACAACCATTTGTCTAGCAGCCATTTAAGATTACAACAGCAATGAAAAAAAGTGACTTCCAAGTGATTTGTGCACTTTCTCACTTTCCAGAATCTTTTCAGATTATGGCAGGTTATAAATGTAGCAAGTACTTGTTTAAACAAACAAACAAACAATAACAACAACAACAATAATAAAGACTGCCCCTGCTTGATCTTTTGCTAAAGTTACCAAAATATCCCTTAAATTAGAGCTGGTCCCCTTTTTCTGCAATTTCTGCCAAGATTTTGATTTTGGATTCTTATTTCCAAATGTTTTGATCTCTCTCTTCCTCCTTGCAGCTTCTCACTAAATATCGCCAATTTTAACAACGGGAAACAAAAGGAAGGTTGAGAAAACCATCTTATTTTTTTACATTTTTTCATGCACCCTTCTTTTAAGAAATTGTGCTGCTTGTTTACTAATGATCGTGCAGCAAATAAAGGAGGTGGGGTGGGGGAACCCTTAACTTTCTGTTTTTTTTTTCTCTTAGGACTTCAGATGTGATTTGTTTTTCAACTGAGGAGATTGCCTAAGATGACTATTTATTTATCAGGCACACATTGGGGCTGATAGGATCCTGAAATGCCGGCAGCAGGCGAGAAGACCAAATCAGCATAATTCATTCTCCTTCTTTAGCTCCTGCCCTCCTGCTGGACGGATCTGCACAGAGCCATCCCTGCAGAGAAGCTTAATTGTCTCACTAGGGCAGGGGGTGGAATGGGGGGGGGGGCTTCTTTTCCATCCTTTTCAGGCAGGGATGAACTTGTATTGTAGTTTAAAATGTTTGGATATTGGCTAGGTAGGGTTGCTGACCCTCAGCCTCCAGACTATGTTGTAATGCCCCCTGCTTGCAGCTGCCTATTCAAAAAGTTTAATTGATGGGAAGTAAAGGTTCCGGGAAGTTAGAAGAGGTCATCTGGTCCTCTCTCTCCAGCATCTCTCTCCTGCAACATCTCGGGGGAGAAAAGAGAGCACCATCTCGGATGACCCACAGCCGTTTTTGAAGGGGCACACGACCTCCGTCCTTTGCAAACTGTAAATTTGAGAACTCTCTTTCTTGGTCTCTCGCTTGTTACGTGCTTTGCAAAGGGAGGAAAAATGCAGAAAGGATCAGGATCACGTGAAGGGTTAATACTGCTTTACAATGCCTTGGTAAGGCCACACTTGGAATACTGCATCCAGTTTTGGTCACCACGATGTAAAAAAGATGCTGAGACTCTAGAAAGAGTGCAGAGAAGAGCAACAAAGATGATTAGGGGACTGGAGGCCAAAATGTATAAGGAACAATTGCTGGAATTGGGTATGTCTAGTTTAATG
Organism: Crotalus tigris; assembly: GCF_016545835.1. Classification (NCBI taxonomy): domain Eukaryota; kingdom Metazoa; phylum Chordata; class Lepidosauria; order Squamata; family Viperidae; genus Crotalus; species Crotalus tigris. The sequence goes on along the minus strand of NW_024100541.1, from coordinate 651,846 downwards.
AAGAGAAGGACAAAGGGGGACATGATAGCAGTGTTCCAATATCTCAGGGGCTGCCACAAAGAAGAGGGAGGGTCAAACTATTTTCCAAAGTGCCTGAAGGCAGGACAAGAAGCAACGGATAGAAACTAACCAAAGAGAGAAGCAACCTAGAACTAAGGAGAAACTTCCTGACAGTTAAAACAATTAACCAGTGGAACAATCTGCCTCCAGAAACGGTGAATGCTCCAACGCTGGAAGTTTTTAAGAAGAGACTGGACAGCCATTTGTCCGAAATGGTATAGGGTTTCCTGCCTGAACAGGGGGTTGAACTAGATGACCTTCAAGGCCCCTTCCAACTTTACTATTACTACTACTACTACTACTACTACACCCAAGATCATCTTTCCCTGGCTTGGCTAGACAAAGTAGAAATAACGGAATAACGTAAGGGACCTTGGAAGTCTTCTAGTCCAACCCCCTGCTCAAGCAGGAGATCCTATACCATTCTGGACAAATGGATGTAGAGTCTCTTCTTGAAAACCTCCAGTGATAGAGCACCCACACCTTCTGAAAGCAAGCCTTTCTGCTGACTAATTGTTCTCAGAGACAAAAGATTTCTTGTTAGTACTGTGTTGGATCTCTGTTTGGTAAGCTTTCATCCATTCCTTCTTGTCCTTCTTCAGGTACTTTGGAGAATAGGTTAACCCCCCCCCTTCTTTGTGACAGACCTTCAAACTTCAGGGCATCGCAGCTGAGTTTCTGGAGAAGTCTATATTTTGGGGAAGGTGAAACCCAAAAGAGGATGACCAGCAATGAGCTGGATGGGCTCTGTTGATTGATTGATTTGATTTGATTTCTATAGCCACCCATCTCAGCAAATGACTCTGGAGGGCTCACATTTCAAAACATATATTACAATTAAAATCTTACCAACATTTTAAAACAGTAAAAAGCATTAAAACAATAAAAACATTAATTAATCGATTACAGCAGTAATGTTTGCACTGTTGGAAAGTTTGAAGGAGCAGGCTGGGGGCATCTGTTTATACTTAAAGGATCCAGATTAACTTTAACTTAACAGGATATCTTCTTTTTTTTCTTCTTCTTCTTCTTCCTTCTCCTCCTCCTCTTCCTCCTCCTCCCCCCTCAGTTTTGAAATTGGATGTCTTTCTTGAGAAAGAAATTTGGGAGGAAAACAATAACTGACCCACGGAGATTGTATGGAACTGATGAGACATAACAGGAGGCATAGACAGAAGCCAAAAAGAGTCCCTAGTCTGTAGTAGGCAAATTGAGTCAGCTTTTCCAAAGGCTGATGTCATGTATAACATTAAATCTTGAAAGCAGCAAGATGGTATTTTAAGCATCTGTTCAAAGACTATAATATAGAGATTTATATTATAGTGAGTAACTGTATTTTGAGCATTCTGTTAAGTATACACGTTGTGGTACTTACAGATGAAATGATCAAATCCTCATCCAGGCTTCAGAATATCATTGCTGTGTTTTCCTTTAGCTAGAGAACACAAAAGTACTGAACAGTTGTTCAGGCACTGGAATAAAGGTTAGCCGGAACTACAGAAGCATAGAATCGTAACAGAGATGAAATGAAATTACAGAGAAGAGCAACAAAGATGATTAGGGGACTGGAGGCTAAAGCATATAAGGAAAGGCTGCTGGAATTGGGTACATCTAGTTTAATGAAGAGAAGGAGGAGGGGGGACATGATAGCAGTGTTCCAATATCTCAGGGGCTGCCCCAAAGAAGAGGGAGTCAAGCTATTCTCCAAGACTCCTGAAGGCAGGACAAGAAGCAATGGATGGAAACTAACCAAAGAGAGAAGCAACCTAGAACTAAGGAGAAACTTCCTGACAATTAGAACAATTAACCAATGGAACAACCTGCCTCCAGAAGCGGTGAATGCTCCAACACTGGAGGTTTTTAAGAAGAGACTGGACAGCCATTCGTCCAAAATGATATAGGGTTTCCTGCCTGAGCAGGGGGTTGGACTAGATGACCTCCAAGGTCCCTTCCAACTTTATCATTATTATTAAGTTGGCCTCAATGATAGCGCAACTCACCTTCAACCTCTCAGCCAATATAGCAACAAGTCTATGGCTTACTAGCCCAGAAAGGATGCCCTGTGGAGCTGACCTCTTTAGAGAATAAGGAAAGTGGCCTGGATGGAGATATGCAAAAGCCTGTTGCCTAGGCAAAAGAGGCTGAAGCATTTTTCAAGTCTAGAACATCCAGATAACATTGAGAAGTGGCTCAAGCAGACAACACTCTCCCCCAATTTACTGAACTATAAGGAGGAGGAGAAGATACAACACCATGAGATTTGCAAGTGTTGAGATTTGTCTTAACATCAATCTGGACATAAGTGGTTTTAGCCTGGGCACCTCTGGACTAGAAAACCTCCAAGGTCCCTTCCAGCTTCTATTCTATTCTATTCTATTCTATTCTATTCTATTCTATTCTATTCTATTCTATTCTATTCTATTCTCAATAAAGATTCTATTCTATTCTATTCTATTCTATTCTATTCTATTCTATTCTATTCTATTCTATTCTATTCTATTCTACTCTCCTCTCCTCTCCTCTACTCCTATTCTATTCTATTCTATTCTATTCTATTCTATTCTATTCTATTCTATTCTATTCTATTCTATTCTATTCTATTCTACTCCTTTTCTATTCTATTCTATTCTATTCTATTCTATTCTATTCTATTCTATTCTATTCTATTCTATTCTATTCTATTCTATTCTACTCCTATTCTATTCTATTCTGCTCTGCTCTGCTCTATTCCTATTCTATTCTATTCTACTCTACTCTACTCTACTCTACTCTACTCTACTCTACTCTACTCTACTCTACTCTACTCTACTCCATTCCATTCCATTCCATTCCATTCTATATAGTAGTCCCATAAGTATTGAAAATTTTGCGTGGGGTGGGGTGAAAATTCAACTTGGCCGATACAATCCAAGGCATTTCTGTAAGTTGCAGAAAATGAAGAATCTATATGAAATTTTCCCAGTATAGGAGACGCAGGTGGGCAGCAGTTTTGACAGTTGTCAGTTGCTCCATTCTAAGCACAAAGGGAAGGTAGAAACCCACAGTGGATAAATGTGTGTTACAAGTCCTTCCTGACAGACCTCAATTGGGGCTGGCAATTTCGTCCTTAACCAATGTGATTGTAAAGTGAAAAGTTGCAGGACCTCACCCAACGTACGGCGACAGTTCATTAAGCGAATCACTATGGGACATCATGAGATTGCAACTTGTGATTTCCTGCCAGCTTCCTCATCGACTTTGCTTATCAGAAGCCAGCTATGAAGGTTAGAAATAGCGATCTTGCAGGAACTGTGGGGTTGCGCAATGGTTACAATGTTGGGGATCGCCTGCAGGTCTCCTTTTTCAGTTTTCTTGTAACTTGGAGCAGTCACTGAATGAGAGGTCAGTAAGCAAGATGGCTTTAAGCTACCTCAGCTCAGGTTGAGAATGAGATGAAGGCAGCATCATAAGGATGTGTAAAATGAATGGAATAGAATAGAGCTGGAAGGGACCCTGGAGGTCTTCTAGTCCAGCCCCATGCTCAAGCAGGAGAACCTACACCATCTCAGACAGGTGATGTCCAATCTCTTCTTAAAAACCTCCAGTGATGGAACGCCCACGATTGCTGGGGATAAGCTGTTCCACTGGTTGATTGTCCTCACTGTCAGGAAATTTCTCCTTAATTCCAGGTTGCTTCTCTCCTTGACCATTTTCCAACCATTGTTTCTTGTCCTGCCTTCAGGTGCTTTGGAGAATAACGTGACCCCCTCTTCTTTGTGGCAGCCCCTTAAATACTGGAATACTGCTATCATCTCCCCTATTTCTTCTTTTCTTTAGACTAGCCAAACCCAAGTCCTGCAGCCATTATTTGTATGTTTTAGTCTCCAGGCCTTTGATCATCTTAGTTGCTCTCCTCTGAATTTTTTCCAGACACTCAACATCTTTTTTGTGATATGGTGACAAAAACTGGCTGCAGTATTCCAGGTGTGGTCTTACTAGAGTTTTATAAAGCGGTACTAATACTTCACTTGATCTTGATTCTATGCCTCTGTTTATACAACCCAAGATTGTATTAGCTTTTTTGGCTGCTGCTGCATACTGCTGGCTCATAGTTAAGTGATCGTCCACTAGGACTCCAAGGTCCCTCTCACAGTGGCTGTTTTTAAGCCAGGTCTCGCCCAATCTGTATTTGTACCTTTGATTTTTCCTGCCTAAATGTAAAACTTTGCTTTTCTTCACACTGAAACCCATTTTGTTGGATAGGGCCTATTGTTCAAGTTTGTCAAGATCTTTTTGGATCTTGAGTTTGTCTTCTGGGGTGTTGGCTACTGAATGGATGAATGGCAATTAATTAGTCCTGGGGCTGTGAGGATGAGCCCCAAATAATGAATCCCAGTCCCCTTTCTTGCACAAGCTATTCATTTGTGCCGCCATCTAATGAACATGGATATAAAATGCATTTTTTGTTTGTTTGTTTGTTTTTTTTGCCTTCCTCTGCATTCAGGAAGAAGAAAAAAAATCCTGCAATTAACAGCCATTGCAAATATGGGAGGATCTGTGTGTGTGTGTGTGTAGCTTTTGTGTATCCGAGGGCAGAGGGCAGAGTTGAAGGGCAATGGAGAGTTAGGATTGGGACAGGAGAGAGAGAGGCAGATTGATTTTAAAAAAGAGCTTATGCTGAATAATATAATCTGTTTTGACAGGTTAATTCTGTTGTTGCTGAACGAGAAAAAAAAAGATGATTATGGGAGACACAATTGCTGTCGATGTCACCCAAATCTATATTCTTTTCCCATATAATGTCATGATAAATAACAATAATTATAATTAATCAGAATATGCACAATAGATCTCAGCACAGGATGAGAACACGGTGGGCATTCTTTCCCAGATAGGATAAAAAAAAAATTTTCAGTCAAGATTAAATACAATTATTTTCAGGTAAGATTTGTACACTGTTTAGGAGTACAGGTAGTCCTGACCTACGGCCACTACTGACCCCCAAATTTCCGTGGCTAAGCAAAACAGTCGTTAAGTGAATTTTGTCCCATTTTACGACTTTTCTTGTCACAGTTGCTAAGCGAATCACTGCAATTGTTAAGTTAGTAACACGGGTCGTTAAGTTAGTTAACACACTTAATTAAACACACTTCAACCATCATAAATATCCGAATTTTGATCACGTGACCACAAGGACGCTGCGCCAGTCCTAACTGCGAAAAACGGTCACAACTCATTTTTTTTCAGTACCGTTGTAACGTCAGTCACTAAATGAATCATTGTAACTTGAGGACTTCCTGTCCCACAAGACTGCCAGCTCGCTATGCTGCCGAAGAATTTGTCTTCCTCTTTAAATTATATATACATAATGTGCAAAAAGAGTTAAGCTACATTTGACCCCTGATGCCTTTTGAGTTCAGCAACAGTCAAACCAATTTTCAGGGGGTTCTCTTCACCCCCTAAAATGGCTGGACTATTTGGCCATTGGAAGAAAATACAGTTAGTCCCCAACTACCTGCTTAGTGACCGTTTGAAGTTATAATAGCACTGAAGAAACTGACTTATGATTGTTTTTCACGCTTATAGTGGTTGCAGCATCTCCGTGCTCACGTGATCAAAGTTCAAGCACTTGGCAACTGGCAACCCACAAATACGGAGAGTATCTGTTTATGGGTAGTGTAACTGTGTAACTACAGGAAGTCCTCGTCTTACAACAGTTCCTTTAGTGAACGTTCACAGTTACAACGGTACTGAAAAAAAGTGACTTTTTTCACATTTATGACCATTGCAGCGTCTCCATGATCACGTGATCAAAATTCAAACGCTTGGCAACCGACTCGTATTTATGACGGTTGCTGTGTCCCAGGGACCTTTTGCATTCATCTGACAAGCAAAGTCAATGGGGAAGCCAGATTCGCTTAATTGTTACTAACTTAACAATTGCAAGGCTTCACTTAACAATGGTGGCAAGAAAGGTTGTAAAATGGGGCAGAACTCACTGAACTCACTCTTGCTTAGCAACAGAAGGTTTGGGCTCAATTGTGGTCATAAGCGAGGATTACCTGTTTGTGTAGCTGAGGGTTGAACTGTGAGGTCTTTGGCGCTCTTTGACTGGGGTTGTTTTCTTGCAGATGTTTTATTACCCAACTAGGTTCATCAGCACTAACACCTCAGCTGGAACTGATGATGTTACCTAGCCAGGTAATGAAACATCTACAAGAAAGCAAACAAGCTTAGGGACTACCGAGGACTCCACATATTTGGCCTTGCTAATGTGGAGAATGCCCTTTGGGGTCATCTATAGCTTGGAAATCAAGAATTAGCATTTAGCTATGAAAGCAAGCAAAACGTTTGTGTCTGTGATTTCTTGAATAAAGTTGGTGTAATAACAAGAACAAGAACAACAACAACAACAATAATAAACATAAACAGTCTAAACATCTGGTTGACTGTGCGATGATCCATAATAATAATAATAATAATAAATAGCTGGGAAAACAGATATTAACAAGACCTGACAACGGCTAAGAGCAGGAAAATTGAAGAAAGAGACCAAGGGACTAATTCTGGCTGCACGAGACCAAGCCTTAAGGACAAATGCATATAAAGTCAAAATTGAGAAGACAGCAACAGACAGTAAGTGCCGCCTACGCAAAGAAGCGGAAGAAACAGTGGACCACCTGGTAAGCTGTTGCAAGAAGATTGCACAGACTGACTACAAGCAGTGGCATGACAAAGTAGCAACAATGGTGCATTGGAAGATCTGCAAAAAATATCATTTGCCTGTAAGCAAAAACTGGATCATAAAATAGAGAAAGTCATAGAAAATGATAGAATTAAACTGCTCTGGGACTTCAGAATTCAAACAGACAAGCACCTGCAACATAACACCCCAGACTTAACAATTGTCGATAAGAAAGACAAAAAAGTCTGGATAGTGGAAGTGGCAGTGCCTGGAGACAGCAGAATAGACGAGAAAGAGCTGGAGAAGATAACAAAATACAAAGACCTACAAATAGAAATAGAAAGACTGTGGCAAAAGCAAGCAATGACCAATAGTCATATGCGCCTTGGGTGCAATCTCAAAACAACTGGAACACCACTTGAACACCATTGGCATTGACAAATTCGCTATTAGTCAATTGCAAAAGGCGGCCTTAATAGGAACTGCTTCCATCCTGCGACGATATCTGTAATACCATCAAACAACCACATCTGCCTATCCCAGGTCCTGGGTAAGGATTCAATAGGTAGACAAAATGCCAAATCCAGTCTGAACATCTGGCTGACTGTGCGGTGATCAACAACAACAACAACAATAATAATAATGTTGGAAGGGACCTTGGAGGTTATCTAATCCAACCCCCTGCTCAGGCAGGAAACTCTATGCTTTCAGACAAATGGCTGTCCAGTCTCTTCTTAAAAACTTTCAGTGTTGGAGCATTCACAGCTTCCGGAGGCAGGTTGTTCCACTGAATAATTGTTCTCACTGTCAGGAAATTTCTCCTTAGTTATAGATTGCTTCTCTCTTTGGTTAGTTTCCATCGGTTGCTTCTTGTCCTGCCTTCAGGTGCTTTGGAGAATAGCTTGACCCTCTTCCCTGAGATATTGGAAATATGTCCTTCCCTAAAATTCAGTTAGGAACAGTATGCAAAGTCCCATACTGTTGTCCTGAACAGCAGCAGTCTGTGTTCCTTTCTTTATCCATGGTTCCACTGGTAGCTTAATCTTGATTTATTTAGGACAGTGTCTATCAACCGTGACAAGTTTACAGAAGTGTGGACTTTGATCCCCAGAATTCTGGAAATTCAAGTCCACGCCTCTTAAAGTGACCAAGGTTGAGAAACACTGATCTAGGCCTTTAAGGAGTCTGGCCATTTCAATATCTGATATTTGTTGTGATGGGAAATGTCAGGATGAAAATAAAAGAGGTTTTGAAGAGAAAGAAAAAGATGCAGAGAGGTTGATCGTATTGGGTGGACCTTCATTTGATATTTAAAACATAGATATGAGGAACGGATCCGAAGCTAAACCATTAATTCTGTCCTTCTCTCTCTTTTTTTTGGAAAGCCTTTTAAATCTTACCACGAGCCTTGCTGTCTTCATCTGTGCCTATGTTTAATTTGCAGCGTTGCGTTTTTTGTTCTGCAGTTGACGTCCTGCTTTTTTAATCTGAATTTGGAGGGAAGAGGGGTTAAGAGGCAGGGATTTATTAGAGGGCTTTAATTATAAAATGGGTGTCATTTCATTATAAAATGGGTTTGTTGTAAATCATTGGAGTTTATTGTAGTCCCGCTAGTCCTTTCAGCTTGTTTTATGTGAGTCATACGGTTTAGACAAGTGAGTCATATGGTTTATAAATATCAGTAAAATAATAAAATATATTTTGGGTCGCTTTAGTCAGCTGTTCTTCTCCATCACAGCCTTCATTTGCAGATTAAGGCAGGATTTGTTTTCTGGGCCCAATCAAAACACCAACCACCCTCCTAAAGCTCAGTATTGGTTTGGGGCTGGCCTGCAGTCCAGATCTGCTGTAACAAACTTTGGGTTTATTAAAATCTTTCTAATAATGCTCTTCTTCTTATCCTATAGATGACAAGAGCTGCCCTGATTTATTGAATCCTGCTTTAGGTGATACAGGTAATCCTTGAATTATGACCGTAACTGAGCCTGGAATTATAGTTGTAAGTCGTGCTGATCATTAAGCAGATCATGGCTTGCTGCTTGAATTTTATCTTTACCTTTTTTTAATGGTGGTTATTAAGCAAATGCTGCAGTCATTAAGTGAACCCATTGTACCCAATGGGCGTTTTCTGGCAAAATATGTTGTTAAATTGTGATCGTGTGACTGCGGGATGCTTGAACCGTTGTAAATACATTGTCAGACCTGCCCCAATTGGCCCCTCAGGAAAGTAAGACTCTTGGATCCATTGAGCCAGTGGTAGGCAACCTTGGCTCTTTTATGACTTGTGGACTTCAACTCCCAGAATTCCTGAGCCAGCATGGCTCAACATGGAATCCTCTCCCTTTCTCCTCAGCATGGCTGGCTCAGGAATTCTGGGAGTTGAAGTCCACGAGTCATAAAACATCCAAGGTTGCCTACCCCTGCATTGAGCTGAATCAAAAGAATTTTTACAGAGAGAAACTGGATGCAGTAAAGTCAGGCAGAATCTGAAGGTCCCACGCAAAGCATAAAGCCATGCTTTCGGTTTCCCAATCCCAACCCCCCCCAGAACAGTCCACCAGCAGCCAATGTGATGCCAAGAAGATATTTTGAGAATGCTGAGGTGCCAGGCAGATAACAGGCTGCGACGGCCTTGGAACCTGAGCCGGGGGATGGACTAGAAGACCTCCAAGTTTCCTTCCAACTCTGTTATTCTGTTACTCTCCTATTCTGATTTCAAAGACATACAAGACACTTTTTTCTTCCAATCAAGTCACTTTTTTTCAGTATCGTTGTAACTTTAAATGGTCACTAAATGACATGTGGTAAGCTGAGGACTACCTGTATCCACACCACATTCCCAACTGATGTTACAAACCTACATCTTCTCTGTGCTGACTAGTTTAACAATTCAACTCCTTCAACCACATTTCAACCATCCTGCCAGCAGAGGGAACTCAATCCATATTTTTAACAGGACAGAAACTCTACAGAGAAAAAGTAATATGGTTGGTGTTTGTGGAATGCCAGATAATATGAAAAATGGAAATAACAAGACAACTTTATTCTGCCACAGCCTTCTTTTTAATATTATTGTTATTAATATTTTCTTGCTCCCCAGCCAGCTGCTGTGGATCGTGATGATATTAGGAATGACAGCTCAGATTTCTTTTCTACTGGTTTGACAAAGACTTATTTCACATTTCTGTAATCCGATGACAGCAAAGGTGTCTTTATATTTGTGACCTCTGCTTGGAAACTCAAGGAGAAAAGCAGAAGCAGAAGCTACATCTAGGACGACTGAGTGTCATGGAAGGCGTTAGGAGAGAGGATGTCATATCTTAGAAGACCACAAGCTTAAGAGATGTAGAAGACCACTGCACCCCTCAATGGTTTCTTAAGGCCTAGTTTAGGATAACAATAACAGTTGGAAGGGACCTTGGAAGTCTTCTAGTCCAACCCCCTGCTCAAGCAGGAGATCCTATATCATTCCAGATAAGTGTCTGTCCAATCTCTTCACAAAAGCGTCCAATGTTGGAGCACCCACACATTCTGAAGGCAAACCGTTCCACTGATGAATTGTTCTCACTTTCAGGAAATTTCTCCTTAGTTCTAGATTGGTTTTCTCCTTGATTAGTTTCCATGCATTGCTTCTTGTTCTGGCATTGAGAACTTTGATTTCTCTCTTGTAACTAGATGACACTGGAATAAGAGCTCAACCTACCTTCCTGGTTTTCATAGAAATGTAGAGTGTGAGAATGGGCAAAGTGCCCAGTTAGTCGCATCAAATGTCTGTTGTGAAGATGTGGAGGGCAATATATGCCAAAGTTCTGAATAACAGAATAATAGAATTGGAAAAGATCTTCTAGTGACTCCAACCCACTGCTCAAGCAGGAAACCTTGTACCATTTCAGACAAATGGTTGTCCAGTCTCTTAAAAATCTCCAATGTTGGAGCATTCACAACTAATCTAGAGGCAAACCGTTCCACTGATTAATTATCCTCACTGTCAGGAAGTTTCTCCTTAGTTCTAGGTTGTTTTTCTCCTTGCTTAGTTTTCATCCGTTGCTTCTTGTTCTGCCTTTGTCCTGCTTTGGAGAATAGCTTGACTCCCTCTTCTTTGTGGCAGCCCCTGAGATACTGGAACACTGCTATCATGTCCCCCCTCGTCCTTCTCTTCATTAAACTAGACATACCCAATTCCAGCAGCCATTCCTTATATATTTTAGCCTCCAGTCCCCTAATCATCTTTGCTGTTCTTCTCTGTACTCTTTCTAGAGTCTCAACATCTGTTTTACATCATGGTGACCAAAATGGGATGCAGTATTCCAAGTGTGGCCTTACCAAGGCATTGTAAAGTGGTATTAACACTTCACATGATCTTGATTCTATCCCTCTTTTAATGCAGTCTAGATGTTAATGCAGGAAGGCCCCTATTCAAGAACATCACATGATGTCCAAAGACTTTCTAAAGCCTGAAGTTCTCCTGGTTTTCAATTGAGGGGTATCAAGCATTTCAACCTCAGTTTGTGATAAGTGTTAATGTAATCATTTAGGGAACAATGAAATTTATTTTGACAAAGAGGCATGCTACTCCATTTATAGCATCTCATAAAAAATACTGCCAGTTTGGTGTAGCAGTTAAGGCCAAAAACCGGGAGACTGTGAGTTCTAGTCCTGCCTTAGGCACAAAGCCAGCTGGGTGACCTTCAGCCAGTCACTTTCTCTCAGCCCTAGAAAGGAGACAATGGCAAGCCTCTTCTGAAAAACCTTATCCAGGCAGTCTCCTAGAATCTGATACGATCAAATGGAATGAAAGAAAAAGCTATATGTGCCTCCTCTTACCCATTTCTATGACAATGTGTAGATGGTAATTTGTTGTCCTCAACTTACGACCATGACTGAGTCCAAAATTTCTGTTGCTAAGCGAGACAGTTAAGTGAATTTTGCCCGATTTTATGACTTTTCTTCCCTGCAGTTGTTAAATTAGTAGCAGGGTTGTTAAGTGAATCTGTCTTCCCCATTGACTTGCTTGTCAGAACATCCCAAAAGGGGATCACGTAATGCTGAGGACACTGCAACCGTTGAACTGTTGTAAATCGAGAGCTACCAGTATTGCTATGTAATCATTCTTCCTGTCTGCCCCCTGCCCTGCTTCAGGCACCAAGTATACAGAAGCAGAAAAGCTATATAGTATAACCTGTACAGAGGAAAATATACTTATTTAAAAATATATTCCTATGCTACAGGGGTCCCCAACCCGCGGTCTTTGGACCGGTACCGGGCCACAGCATGCCGGCAACCAGTCCGCACAAACAACCAAAGCCCCATCTGTGGGATGCAGGCAGCACACAAAACCACGCACTCTCCGATCCGTGGAAAAACCTTTCTCCATGGAACTGGTCCCTGATGCCCAAAAGAGACTCTGCTATACTACACACAGGAATACATATTACATCAGTGATCCGGAGGGCCGTAGATTACCTCTGCATGACATTCCTGAAACTATATTCAAGGGCAAGGTCTGGATCTTGAACAAGAGATTGCATTAGTCATATCTCAGACAGTCATTTAATGCAAAATGAGAAATCACCTTTGAGAGTATAGATATATGCTATCTTAGCATCGCCACAGAGGGGAAGCAGGTGAGGCACAACTGAGTTTTCCTAAGGTGTCAGGTTGACCTGTAGTCCTTGACATACGACCACAACTGAGCCCAGCATTTCTGTGGCTGAGTGAAAAAAGTTGTTAAGGGAGTCCTGCCCCCATTTTGCAAGTGTTCTTGCCACCATTATTAAGGGAATCACTGCAGTTGTTAAGTTAGTCACACGTTGTTAAAGGAGCCTGGCTTCCCCGTTCACTTTGCTTGTCAGAGGGTCTCAAAAGGGGATCACGTGACCCCCAGGGACACAGCAACGGTTATAAATATGAGTCAGTTGTCAAGCATCTGAATTTTGATCGTGTGACCATGGGGATGCTGCAACGGTCGTAAGTGTGAAAAAGGGTCACAGTCACTTTCTTCTGGGCCACTGTAACTTCGAACTGTTGTTGAGCCAAGGATTACCTGTGTAGGAAGTCACAAAATCTGACTGCAAGTATACACAGGCCGGCAGACACACAGGTGCAGCAAAGGAATCCATTGCTTCTTGTCCTGCCTTCAGCTGCTTTGGAGAATAGGTTGACCTTCTCTTCTCTATGAAAGCCCCTCAGATATTGGAGTACTGCTCAAGGTTGACTCAGCCTTCCATCCTTCTGAGGTCAGAATGTTGGAGACAATATGCTGACTCTGTAAACCGCTTAGAGGGGGCTGTAAAGCACTGTGAAGCAGTATATAAGTCTGAGTGGTGTTGCTATTGCTTAATCTAATCTTTCAAAGCAGATACCTACCTATTTATTTGGACCAAAGTCCCAAATTAAAGAGATCAGTGACCTAGTAAAGCTTTGTGTGTTCATCAGTAGATGGCAAAGCTGCTCTTCTCAAGCTGCTGAGACCAGGACAAGTCTTCTATTTCAGAATGTTGCCTTCTGCTTGAATGTCATTCCTGTTATCTCAGTGATCTGTGGATTACCACCAGTTGAGTTTGTCAGTGGAGAGATAAGGTACTGTTTTGGGTCATGAAGGGGGAAAAAGAGATAAGAAGGGGGAGAAGAATGCGGGCAGGACGTGATGGAACGATTAAGATAAATGAAATTGAAATTGAAATGAGAAATAAAGATCGCCCAGTAACTGAAACATGAAAAACTTAGAGAAGTGAATCATACTTGTGATGGTTCCAAACCCAGATTTTCCCAACCAGCAGGTCCTATTTCAATCTATCAACCAAAACAGGCAGATTATTGTTGAGACTTTGGAAAAAAGACAGAAGACCAACTAAGAGGATTAAAGGCCTGGAGACTAAAACATGTGAGGAACAGTTGCAGGAATTGGGTATGGCTGGCCTAGAGAAAAGAAGGACTAGGGGTGACATGATAGCAGTGTTCCAGTATGTGAGGGGCTGCCACAAAGAGGAGGGGGTCAACTTATTTCCCAGAGCACCAGAAGTCAAGGAAAGAAGCAATGGATAGAAACTAATCAAAGAGAGAAGCAACCTGGAATTAAGGAGAAATTTCCTGAAAATGAGAACAATTAATCAGTGGAATGGCTGGCCTTCAGAAGGTGTGGGTGCTCCATCAATGGAGGTTTTTAACAAGAGACTGGACAATCACTTGTCTGAAATGGTATATACGGTCTCCTACCTGACCAGAGGGTTGGACTAGAAGACCTCCAAGGTCTTTTCCTGGTCTGTTCTGATTGATTGTTAAAATAATAGACCTGGATGAAACATTGAAGCAGAAGTAAGGGAGACTAGGAAATGGAAGACAAAAGTCTCTGAAATTTCCATTATACATAAGGTGATCAACCGTCCTCCTTTAGGGAGGACAGTCCTTATTTTGTAAGTTCTGTCCTCCCTTGAAAAGTGTCCTCCTACATGTCCTCCTTTTCGATATTTGAAAACTAATCTGAAGGGCTTTTTTTTTTCTCATAGAACGCTCAGAACGGCATTCCGGCACCTTTTTTTATGTTTTTTTTTTCAACTTTTGCATCAGCTTTCGAAAGCCAATAGGAATTGCTGCTGAGCACACCAAAACACCCGGCTGGCAAACTTTGCCCATGCAAGTTGTCTGTATTATTGTTGCAATGAATAAAATGTTTTTTTATTTACAATATTTTTTTCTTCAATTTATTTGTGTCCTCTTTTTCATTGTTAAAAAGTTGGTCACCTTATTATACAGGTAGTCCTTGACTTAACAACAGTTCATTTGGTGATTGTTCAAAGTTACAATGGCACTGAAGAAGTAACTTATGACCGTTTTCATACTTATGACCAAAATTTAGATGCTCTGCAACCGATCCATATTTATGACAGCTGCAGTGTCTCTGGGGTCATGTGATCACCTTTTGCAACCTTCTGACAAGCAAAGTCAAAGGGGGAGCCAGTTTCACTTAACAGCTGTGTTACTAACAGAACAATTGCAGTGATTCACTTAACAACTGTGGCAGGAAAGGTTGTAAAAGGGGGCAAAGCCCACTTAACAAATGAGTCAGCAGCATAAATTTTGGGCCCAGTTGTGATCATAACTCGAGGATTACCTGTACTTATGATTTTCATCTTTGCCCTCAATTGCTCCACATCTGTTAGGCACTTCTCTCTTTGCTTATATCTACGTACTGTAATATGAATGGCACTGAAGATTCCCCTGGAGATACAGGGAGTTTATTTAGTAGTTACTCCTTCTGCCTAGGCCAGGGGTAGGCAACCTTGGCTCTTTTATGACTCGTGGACTTCAACTCCCAGAATTCCTGAGCCAGCATGGCTCAGCATGGAAACCTCTCCTTTTCTCCTCAGCATGGCTGGCTCAGGAATTCTGGGAGTTGAAGTCCACGAGTCATAAAAGAGCCAAGGTTGCCTACTCCTGCCCTAGGATCTAAACCAGAGTTCTCCAACATTTCCAGCTTTGTGGACCGGCGGTGGGGAGGGGGAGAGAGGATGATTTAGTGTGAGTGGCTAGCAAACATGTGCATGCATGCGCAGCTCCATTTGCAGGTACGGTGTGCAGGTGCGCCTGCCACTCACTTAAATGGAGCATGCACATGTGCTTACCCGCTGCTCGCACAAATGATTCATGTGCGGCTTGCCGACAGTTTCCACAGTCCGGTTGCAAACCCCTCACAGCCCACCAGTGGGCTGCGGCCCACAGATTGAGGACCCCTGATGTAAAAGATTACTTTGCTAAAAGTTTGGGTGGTCCCAACTTTTTAAATGGTATTTCCCTCTTTCCCCTAAGAGCAGATGACATACTGATTCATAAAGGTCTTTGGGGAAAAGCATTTTTGCCATGGAGTGTTGTTTGATTTAAAACCCACTTTGGGTTTCTTAGAGTGAAATGCAGTTTTTGCATCTGAGTTACTGCATATTACACAGCTTTCAAATCGATGTAGACAAGGAGAATGTTAAGGGTTTTTCCCCCTCCCGAGGGGAAAAGGCTGTTTAAAAAAGAAAAAAGTACTGCAATTTTGAAAGCACAAGGCTAGCTGCGATGAGAAAGAAGCTGTTTAATTAGCTAAGAGCTTAGACTGGACCTTCCAGGTTGAAAAGCAGTCAACTTGCTAACTTGATTTATTTTGACTTGTAAGTTTTAACTTGCTTTTAATCTGCTTTCTAACCATGCTTTTATCCGTATGTTTATATGGTTTTATTATGTTGTTGTAAACCAACCAATAAGAAAGGCTGAGCGCCAAAGAATTGAGGCCTTTGAACTATGGTGCTGGAGAAGACTCCTGCGAGTCCCTTGGACTGCAAGGCGTTCAAACTGGTCAGTCCTAGAAGAGATCAACCCCGACTGCTCTTTAGAAGGCCAGATCCTGAAGCTGAAACTCAAATACTTTGGCCACCTAATGAGAAGGAAGGACTCACTGGAGAAGGCCTAATGCTGGGAAAGATTGAGGGCAATAGAAGAAGGGGACGACAGAGAATGAGATGGCTGGATGGAGTCACTGAAGCAGTAGGTGTGAACTTAAATGGACTCCAGAAGATGGTAGAGGACAGGAAGACCTGGAGGAACATTGTCCATGGGGTCGCGATGGGTCGGACACGACTTTGCAATTAACAACAACAACAAAACCAACCAAAGTCACTTGGGTGAGATGGGTGATGTAGAAAACAAATAAGTAAATAATAACTAACTAAATAAATAAAAAATACATCCCACTGACTCCCATTGAAAGCAAAGCACGATGGGTTAATAGTCTCTTGCACCAAGGCACAAGAATTATTGTTGAGCAAGAATGCCAATTAATTTCAATTCAGAATAGAGCTGGAAGGGACCTTGGAGGTTTTCTAGCCCAACCCCCTGCTGAAGCAGGAGACCTTATACCATTTCAGACAAGTGGCTGTCCAATCTCTTCTTAAAAACCTGCAGTGATGAAGCACCCACGACTTCTGAAGGCAAGCTGTTCCACTGGTTAATTGTCCTCATGTTAGGAAGTTTCTCCTTAATTCCAGGTTGCTTCTCTCCTTGATAAGTTTCCATCCATTGTTTCTTGTCCTGCCCTCTGGTGTTTTAGGGAATAGGTTGACCCCCCTTCTCTTTGTGGTGGCACCTCAAATACTGGAATATTGCTGTCATGTCACCCCCAATCTTTCATTTTTCTAGACTGGCCATACTCAAATGCTGCAACCATTCTTCATATGTTTTAGGCTCCAGACCTTTAGTCATCCTAGTTGTTTCTTCTCTGCATTTTTTCCAAAGTCTCAACATCTTTTTTGTAATGTGGTAACCAAAAAGAAGAAGGAGGAGAAGGAGAAGGAGAAGGAGAAGGAGAAGGAGAAGAAGAAGAAGAAGAAGAAGAAGAAGAAGAAGAAGAAGAAGAAGAAGAAGAAGAAGAAGAAGAAGAAGAAGAAGAAGAAGAAGAAGAAGAAGAGCAATTAAAATAATTTGCTCCTTAAATTATGCAAAATACCCAACCACAACCCATCTAAAGGACCCTGGTCTAAGTGCACGAGGAAGGAGAAGATGATGTAAGTGATGTAACCTCTTAAGAGACCCAAGATTTGGGTGTTGGTTTTAGCTTTGATGCTAATGGTAGTAACACTCTGCGAGAGGCTTAACATCTACTTGGAATATTTAATGCCGTAGGACTGGGTGTGAGAGCGGCGTGCTGCGTTTGTATAAATTTCATCAGTATAAAGCATTAACGAGGTTGGACAAAGGAGGAACAATTCCAGAGAGCCATCTGCTGCTACAGCGATCAGCTGGAGTTTCACACTGTGCCAATTGTGCACAATGTTTGCAAACCTTCAGTAGAACTTCTCATTGTTGCGGTCTTTTGAAAGATATTTTCATAAGGCTCCATCTTCAGGAAGCATCCGGCTTTAATAATTCCATGTGCGATGCCAAGGCAGGGGTCCATCCATTTTAAAAATGGGACAGGAAGAGGAAGGGTGGAGAGAAACGCTTTCTGATGCTCTTAGTCTTGATGCCTCTGTTGTTTCTTTCTTTCTCTCTCTCTCTCTCTCTCTCTCATCTTTTTTCTCATCTATCTTCTATCTTTATTTGTCTCTCTCTCTCTCTCTCATATATCTATCTGTCTGTCTATCTCTCAATCTCTCTCTCTCTCTATCTATCCTATTGTAGCATCTCTCTCTCTCGTCTTTCTCTTTCTCACTATCATCGCTCTAATCTCTCTCTCCCTCTCTCCCTATCTTAATCTCTCTCTTTCTCCTCACTCTATCTACTTTTCTCTCATCTATCTGTATGTCTATCATCTTTCTCATCTGTCTCCATCTCTCTCTCTCTGTCTCCATCTCTCTCTTCATCTCTCTCTTCCCATCTCTTCCTCTTCATCTAGATCTCCATCTCTCTCTCAACTCTCTCCATCTCTCTCCATCTCTCTCTCTCTCTCTCTCTCTCTCTCTCTCTCTCTCTCCATCTAGCTCTCCATCTCTCTCTCTCTCTCATCGTCTGAATTATTGCAAGGGACTCTTCTCCTCTGCTCAAAAGAAAAAAAATGCATTTTAAGGAAAAATTGCAAGCACATAAGAAATAATACACTAGTTATTTCCTTCCTACATGGAGCAACCATGAAGACAATGATATGGATAAGATTTTAGCTAGCAAGGTCGTTTAAATGAAGTGTGAAGCTCACACTTTTCAAACACTGTCTTCAGGGTCTGGGTAAACAACTTTTTTTAAAAAAATTCTAGTTGGACAAATGATGCAAATTACATAATTAACGCAATGACCTTTTAAGACATTTGTTAAAGAAGGGCAATTGATGCAAATACTGTCCTAGGCGTGTGAACTGTAAAATATACTGAACTTATACCCAATTTGGCAACATAACTGCAAGTTCAGTGACTGAACACTAACTGAATAGAAGTTAAAAGGAGACCTGGAAAAACAGAAGATAATTTATAAAAAGAAAAAAAAATGATGAATCTATTTTAACCCAACAGGGAGGGAACAAACAGTAATTTTCATTAAAAAAAAACAGAGGGTGTAAGGAATAAAATGTCTACCTAGTCAGATAAACTGAGTGACTTTGTGCCAGTCTCATTGTCTCTCTTGGCACGGCCTACCTCCAAAGTTGTTGTTCAGGGGGCAAAATGAAGAGCGATCCCCATGAAAGAATTCTTCATTTTCTTTAAACCCAGGACGTAACTCGACAACTCTAGCAAACAGATAGGAAAGGGTTCAAAGAATCTCCTGTCTTCTCCACCATGATATAAAAAAGATGTTGAGACTCTAGAAAGAGTGCAGAGAAGAGCAACAAAGATGATTAAGGGTCTGGAGGCTAAAACATACGAAGAACAGTTGCAGGAATTGGGTATGTCTAGTTTAATGAAAAGGACTGGGGTGATATGATAGCAGTGTTCCAACATCTAAGGGTCTGCTACACAGAAGAGGGGGTCAATCTATTTTCCAAAGTACCTGAAGGCAGCAGAACAAGAGGCAACGGATGGAAATTAATCCAGGAAAGAAGCAACCTAGAACTAAGAAGAAATTTCCTGACAGTGAGAACAGTTTACCAGTGGAACAACTTGCCTCCAGAAGTTGTGGGTGCTCCAACACTAGAAGTTTTTTAAGAAGAGATTGGACAAACATTTGTCTGAAACGGTGTAGGGTTTCCTGCCTGAGTGGGAGGGGTTGGACTAGAAGACCTCCAAGGTCCCTTCCAACTCTGTTATTCTCTAATTCCCCAACCCTTCACACTGGGATACACTGCCTCTGTTCATGGAGGTTCCATTTAGCAACTCATTTTTCTTATTCAATCTCCGGCGGCAAGCCACGTGACTTCTGATATTCAATTCCCTCCTGCCAGTTGTGATGCATTTGCAATATCATCTCTTGCCTTCCCTGGATCCAGTTAATGTAACACAAATCAAGCCAACGTAGTTGCGTCTGCTCCAGCTGTAGCGAACCTGAGAAATCCTTGCTTCTAGCAAGCTGAGGGCCTAAGTAAGTTATTAGAAATTGAATGCTATTAAGCGCGGCTTGTTTTTCTGCTTGCTTCCATCACATTGCAGGCAATCACCGCGCTAGCCTGTTGGAAGATTGCCTTGTCCGTTCCAATGAGCTTTAACTGCCCATTTTTATGGAAAAGAAATCAGAGACGTTTTTCTCATTGTCCAATTGCATTGTGGGTCGCTTCCCTCCGCCTTGCTTTTCCATTCCCCAGACTTTGGGGCAGTCACATCCCATCAGCAGTTTTCTACATCTTTCTTCCTCCCCCCTCCCCACCCTTGTTGGGCAGGTTAGTGGTGGCTTCAACTTCCAGAAACTTTGCCATGATAATCAGCGGGCCTTATGAAGGATGTTGGGCATTGCACTGCAACGTTTGGGATTTGCCCAAAATAAAAATGGAGAATTCAGCTTGCCAAGGATATTGTAGGAGATGACCAGGCTGAGCATGAGGGAGGGGTCAAACGCATCGTCAGTCTCGAGTCGCTTCATGCCCACAAAGATCTAAGTCCAGCCCACCTTGAATTCTGTTGACTCTTATCTACCACCAATTCGCTTTGATCATTAGTAGGTCAGATTCTTGTAGAGAGCTTAAACTTGCAATAAACTTTATATTCATCTGAACTGCCTGGATTTCCTGATTTCTTGTGCTTGACAGGTATTTCAGTTACCTCAATCTAGGATGGGATTTGGATGGTGGTCACATTTGACAACTTTGCAAGAGCTGTGGTGGCACAGTGGTTAGAGCTCAGTACTGCAGACTACTTCTGCTGACTGCCAGCAGTTCGGCAATTTGAGTCTCACCGGCTCAAGATTGACTCAGCCTTCCACCCTTCCGAGGTCGGTAAAATGAGGACCCAGATTGTTTTTGTGGCAATAGGCTGACTCTGTAAACTGCTTAGAGAGGGCTGTAAGGCCTTGTGAAGCGGTATATAAATCTAAGTCCTGTTTCTGGGGTTCTCCCATTTTCTTACCATTTATTCCTTCTTGACCTCTTGTAGAAGTTCAGGTAGTCCTGAGTTACAACCATTCATTTAGCAACTGGTGGTATGGAGAATAGGTTGACCCCTTCTTTGTGGCAGCCCCTCAGATACTGGAAGACTGCTATCATGTCACCCCTAGTCCTTCTGTCTGCTAGAATGACATATCCAGTTGGATCAATAGTTTCCTTGACTTTTTTTCTTATTTTTTACATGTTGAAAGAAATTTTTTAAAATTATTTTTGGCATTTGTTACAAGTATTACTAGTTCTGAGCCTTAGCTTTCCTGACTTCGTCCTAACAGATTTGGGCTATTTGCTGACATTCTGTTTTAGTTATGTATCCATATTTCCACTTTTTATACTTGTCCTTTTTATCTTTCAGTTTTTCAGAAAGTTATTTATTCAACCATGCTGGTTTTGTCTGGGGTCTCTTACTTTTCTTTCTCAGTAGTATTTGTTAGATTGGGCTTTTATAATCTCATTTTTCAGAATTTCCCAAGCAATTTGAATTCTTTTCCTATTTAAGATTTCCATCCATGGAGTCCTTCTTAAGACCTAAGTTTTTTGAAGAACACACCTGTACATGCCTGGTGTTGTGGCAGGGGAGGCAGGTAGAGGGGAGGAAGTGTGAGTAGAGAGAACAGAAATAATTATAGATACCAGGGAACGGATGCACGAAAATAGCCATTTTGAGGAATGCCAGCAGGAAAAAGGAACTTTTGTACATAACGGCTTATTTGCATCTTTAATCAGACAAGTGCCAAGAATTGCTAAAAAGGTGGCACTTCTATTTTATTCAGGTAGTGCAGCACAAAGATTTTTATTTATTTTTGCTTTTAACTCCACAGTTTACTCCACAAAGATTTTGGGTGGCATACAAGTACAATATCTACAGATGGTCCCCAACATGTAGCCACAAGTGGGAACAGAATTTCCATTGTTAAAAATGGTGGTTGGTATGTGAGTCAGGTTGATTTTATGACCTTTTTATGTCATAGTTAAACAAATTGCTCTTTCTCTCTCATCTCCTTCTCTCTCCTTTTCTCTTTCTCTCTCTTTCTCACACTTTCTTCCTCTCTCTCTTTCTCTCTTTCTTTTCTCTCTTTCTTTGTGTCATATCTATCTATCTGTCTGTCTGTCTGTCTATCTATCTATCTCTATCAAATATCTTCTATCTATCTAATCTATCATCTATTTAATATTGAAGCCAATAGTGATGCTCCAGAATTAAGTCTATTATTCTACTTATTCTGTTCTTATTTTGTTTTTCTTTCTCTGATTCAATTCATAATGCTCTTTTAATATTGGATTGTGTTTGTATTTCTCATACTCAGTTCTTATAGGCCTAAATAGAAATTAAGTTTGGGAAATTTATTGATTTTTCACTGCTACAATTATCCTCATCCATGACAACTGCTACTTTTTCTCTCTCTTAAGATGAATCCTGATACTTTGTCAAGTTTGGGTACAATTATTCTTGAACAAAACATTGCTATTTTTAGTTCAGTAAATCTCCTGATAAATTTCCTGATAAAGGTTGGCTCTCATTTTGTTATTCTCTTTTATAAAGTCTGCAAGTGCACAATAACCTGCCCAGAAATCACCAGGTTGCCACCATCCTTCAAACCATGTGTGTTTGAGGCCTGACAAAAATATAACATAGATTTAGTAAAATTGATAAACACCCTTTCACTTCTCAATTGTGGCTCCTTTTGCTTTTTCATGAGGGTGGAGCTAATGCTTCCATTACAGGTAATCCTCGACTTATGACGCAACTGAGCCCAAAATTTCTGTTGCTAAATGAGACAGTTATTAGGTGAACTTTGCCCCATTTTACGACCTTTCTTGCCACACCTGTTAAGTGAATCACTGCAGTTGTTAAGTCAGTAACGCAGTTAAGGGAATCTGGCTTCCCCACTGACTTTGCTTGTGAGAAAATCACAAAAGGGGATCACATGACTCCAGGACATTGCGACCGTCAGAAATATGAGTCAATTGTCAAGGGTTTGAATTTTGATCACGTGACCATGGGGATGCTGCAAGGATTGTAAATGTGAAAAATGGTCATAACTCATAAATCACTTTTTTCAGTGCCATTGTAGCTTCAAACGGTCACTAAATGAACGGTTGTAAGTCAAGGAAGCAACCTGGAATTAAGGAGAAACTTCCTGACAGTGAGGACAGTCAACCAGTGGAACAGCTGGCCACCAGAAATCGTGGGTGCTCCATCACTGGAGATTTTTAGACAGTCACTTGTCTGAGATGGTATAGGTTCTCCTGTTTGAGTAGGGGGCTGGACTAGAAGACCTCCAGGGTCCCTTCCAGCTCTATTCTATTCTATTCTATTCTATTCTATTCTATTCTATTCTATTCTATTCTCAATAAAGATTCTATTCTATTCTATTCTATTCTATTCTATTCTATTCTATTCTATTCTATTCTATTCTATTCTATTCTATTCTATTCTATTCTATTCTATTCTAAATAAAGATTCTATTCTATTCTTATTATTATTCCATTCCATTCCATTCTATTCTAATATTATTTCATTCCATTCCATTCTATTCTAATTTCATTCTGTTCCGTTCCATTCCACTCCACTCCATTCCACTCCACTCCACTCCACTCCACTCCCACTCCATTCCATTCTATTCTTATTATTCCATTCCATTCCATTCTATTCTAATATTATTTCATTCCATTCCATTCCATTCTATTCTATTATAATTTCGTTCCGTTCCGTTTCGTTCCACTCCACTCCACTCCACTCCACTCCATTCCATTCCATTCCATTCCATTCCATTCCATTCCATTCCATTCTATTCTATTCTATTCTAAGGACTATCTGTACTTCAATAGTGAACTTCACAAAACAGCCTTCTTAATGGGAACTAGAAATAATGGGACCAGGGGCTGTCAGCTTCAGTTAAACATCGGAGAGGAATCTATGCCTCCTTCCTACGTGTCCAGCCAAGTCCCTCATTTTCCAAGATCAACATTTCATTTGTTGAGTTAAGAGGTCAGCCAGCTTTCACTACAAACTTCCAATAGGTTTTATAGCCTTCTTGTTCCTCCCAAAGCAATCAGTTTGGCCGTTTCTAATGCACTGCAACCCCTTCAAGTATGCACAGGGCAGCAAAACAAAAAGGCTTGACATGGAGGTAGTGGGATTGTCAGCTTTCACATAGAAGCCAGGAAGTCAGTTGTTCAGGAGCCAGTTTGTTCAGGCACCAGCCTAGAAAGTGGAGAACGGTGAGTTCTAATCCCATCTTAAGGCATAAAAGCCAGCTGGGTGACTTTGGGCCAATCATCAGGAAACTGTGAGTGCTAGTCCCGCCTTAAGGCATGAAAGCCAGCTAGGTGACTTTGGGCCAGTCAAGCCCACCTCACTGCATTGTTGTTGTTGGGGGGAAAATTGGAGGAAGGATACATTCTCTGCCTTGAGTTATTTGTAAAAATAATAAAAGCTTGATATTAAATATAAAGCCTAGCTAGTTTTTCTGTCAGTTTGTTAAAAGGGGGCTCAAGGATATTCTGGATAAATGGTTACCAGTTAAGCCACCGTGCCCATTTCCAATAACGATAACACTTTATATCAGTGGTTCTCAACCTGTGAGTCGCGACCCCATTTGGGGTCGAACGACCATTTCACAGGGGTTGCCAAACAACGCAGTCCGCCATTTTTTCCCCCTTTTCCTTAGCTGTGCTACTCCTTTTTATTCTATTGGCTTTTGAAAGCCAATAGAATAGACTCTCTTGAATAGAATCTAATTCTATTGGCTTTCAAAAGCCAATAGGAATTGTCCAGGCTGTCTCTGCCCTGTTGAGCCCGCCAAAAGTCCCATTCTGCAAACTGTGCTGCAAGCTGTCTGCAGCAAAGGTGAGCTGTCTGGAAGCTTCCACCCCTCCCTGCTGAGTAACTACTAAAAATGTAAGTAAAAGAGAGCCAGGGGTGGGAGGTGGGAGGCCGGCGGGCACAGGGAGGATTGCTGGCACGCGTGGGGCCCAGCGGGTGCCTTACCTCCCTTGGGCTGGGCCAGCTGGTGGCCCAGCCAATGATCGCCCTGCCCCGTCGCTGCCCCTTGCCAGCTACGCCTCGGCCAGCGCAGGGGGCAGCACCATGCATGCATGGTGCTCCCGGGCAGGGAAAGTCCTCGACTTACAATCGGTTGGGTAGTCCTCGACTTTCAACCAGCTGGGTAGTCCTCGACTTACGACCGGTTGAGTAGTCCTCAACTTATGACCGGTTGGGGGGTCGCGGCATTAAAAAGGTTGAGAACCACTGCTTTATATACTGCTTCATAGTATTCCACAGCACTCTCTAAGCCAGGGGTCCCCAATCTCTGTGCCACGGCCTATTACTGGGCCTTGAGCCGTTCAGATTCACGGAAGCAGCAGGTGAGTATGGGCGTTTGCCAGCCGCTCGCTCACGTGGAACCACCCCTTCTTCCCCCCTCCCTGCTGCAAAGCTGGGGAAGTTGGAGACCTCTGCTCTAACTGGTTTACACAGTCAGCACATTGTCCCCAATGGGTCCTAATTTTATCGACTTTGGAAGGACGGAAGACTGAATCAACCATGAGCTGGTCAAGATCGAACTCCTGACAGTGGGCAGTCAGTCTGCAATGCTGCATTATACAACCACTGTCCCACCACCACTCCATATTAATCGTAGGTGCAAGTCACTTTTTTTAGTGCCATTGTGACTTTGAACAGTCAATGGATGTAAGTTGAAGACAACTGTACATCAACACGATGCTCCTTCTGTCCTTTCTCTCTCTTGACTCCCCAGGCATATCCATCCATCCATCCATCCATCCATCTGTCCATTCATCCACCCACCCCTCCACCCCAATAATTCATATGGTGTCATCCTTTTGTGTATATTCCTTCTGCGACACCCCCCCCCCATTCTCCCTTTCATAACTTGGAATAGATGAATGAATGAATTCATAGGAAATGCAGCAGCGAAATGGGATTTGGTCAGACCATGATTTGCAGCGTGACAGATTGTTTGCGGTCCTCACTGTTTCCTCTTGGTAGAAAGGAAACTGTGAGGACCGCAAACTATCTATCACGCTGCAGAAATTTTGCTCTAATTTTCTTTCTCCTAAAAAGTTTAAACCCCACCCAAGCTGAGGGAAGAATTTTGTGTAGAAGATACAACTCACAAGATAGTTTTCCTTTTGTGGTCATTGAGGGGAGGGGGAAAGAACAAAGAAAGAAATGGAAGAAAACATGGATATATTTCACCTTCTAAATCTTCCTTTTTGACACTGCCTTCACAAAGCCTTGGCGCTAGAAAGAATAATTGATGCAGGTTGTCAGGCCTATTTTCAAATCCCTTCTGAGCACCCCTTAACAAACAAACAAACCCACTGATTTTTATTATTATTATTTATTTATTTTTTAAAAAATAAAGACCCTGAGACTTTCTTCTTTATTTCTAACAGATTCTCAACATGATTGCCTGCCTTAACAAATTGCATTCTGAAAGCCAGTTCTTGAAAGAAGAGGCTGAGGGTTTGACGAGATGGGAAAACAGCTCATCCTCCTCGGTGGGAGGATAAATAAAAAAATTTTAAGAAAAGACGCAAGAACAGCAAAGAAAGAAATCCCATTCTTCTACGCCTCTGCTACTCAATGGTTGCCCCAGCTTGTTGCCGATAATCTTATCTCTTTAGTGATGGCAGCAGACTGCGACAATGGAGACCTTAAGGCAAGCTGTGGGTTTGATAGCTTGCCGTGATTAATCGAACTGTCCAATAAACACTTCAACATCTGGGAAGAATGATTAATGATGTTTTATGTGACCTCTGACCCCTCCTCCTTTCCAAGGAAACATTGGGAAGGTGATGGTGAATTCTTTCGGTCTGACAGTCGGAGATTTGCGGCCATCCCTCTCTTTGTGTTTTGGAAATGGCACCCCGGTGCGGGTTGAAAGCATACTGTCCTGCTTTGCTAAAAATCGATAGCGGTTTTTACCAACCCCTTCATCAAGGCATAGACTTTGTCAGGCCTAGTACCAGATTTCCCCCCCTCCCCCCATTCTGGCTAAAAAAGCCTTTCTTTTTTAACTTTTTTTTTAAAAAACAAGGAACTGTTTTTTTTCCCTTCATCCGGCTTGGGACTCTCTAGTTCGGATGGGAATAGAGGGTGCCCTGAAGAAGGAGAAGCAGAAATCATGTGAAAAGCAAAGAAATTGGTCGGAAAGCAATTTTAGGGAATTTAGACCAAGCAATAATTTGCACTATGTTGATGATCCTATCCTAATAGCTGAAATTGCAAAAAATCTGCAAGTTGTAGTAATACGGCTAGTTCCTCGACTTACGATCCCAATTGAGCCCAGCATTTCTGTTGCTAAGCGAGAGAGTTGTTAAGTGTTGTAAGTTGAGGACTGCCTGTATTTACTATTTATGTTTCATTTTCCTGGTCCCAAACTTCAGGAATATTTATTACAGGTAGTCCTCGACCTATGACCATAATTAAGCTCAAAATTTCTGTTGCTATGCGAGACATTTGTTAAGTGAGTTTTGTCCCATTTTACAACCTTTCCTCCCACCTTTGTTAAGTGAATCACTGCAGTTGATACGTTAGTAATCTGATTATTAATTGAATCTGGCTTCCTCCATTGACTTTGCTTGTCAAAAGGTCACAAAAGGTGATCACATGACCGCGGGACACAGCAACGGTCATAAGTATGAATCAGTTAGCAAGTATCTGATTTTTGATCACTTATGATCATGGGAATGTTACAAAGGTCGTAAGTGTGAAAAATGGTCATAAGTCACTTTTTTCAGTGCCGTTGTAATTTTGAGCAGTCACTAAATGAATTGTTGTAAGTTGAGGACTATCTATTATTTATTCAATTGCCATAATTTGCCATAACGAATTAAAGCATCAAGAAAACCATAACGGTTATAATTTAGAGTTGTGTTTAAAAGCACAACAGTTGCAAATCAGAGATCTCTAACAAGCCTTCTTTTTAGCGTGACAGTCTTGTTGAGTTTCTATTGGAATCAATGATATTTTGTTGTGATGGCTTGTCTCCTACACAATTTAATGGAATTTATTATTCTTGGCATAGATCCAACACAGAATCAAAAATGCAGGGGGAAAAACCCCCCCCCAGGAAGAAATGCACCATTTCAAAGTGGACTTCTGCTCAGGTGTCATTCAAAGGCTATTTGATAATCTCTTCCTTAATATCTCCAGATAGCACAGGGAAATTACTCAGTAGATACTGATCTAGCTGGAGCAACAGGTTAATTTGGAAGTACAAAGCCGGTTTCTTAGATCCTGAAAACGTCACCATGGATTACTGAATACAAAGATATTGCATTTTGAGGGAATGTTTCACGGTTCTTATTTTATCCTTATTGGATCCAAGTTAGGCAATGTAAACTTTTTAAACCAAGACTATTTTCTGTGCTAGTGACAGATTTTATCTTCCTGGGCTCCAAGATCACCGCAGATGGGGACTGCAGCCAAGAAATTAAAAGACGCTTGCTCCTGGGGAGGAAAGCTATGGCAAATCTAGACAGCATACTAAAAAGCAGAGACATCACCCTGCCAACAAAAGTGCATATAGTCAAGGCCATGGTTGTCCCAGTTGCAATGTATGGCTGTGAAAGTTGGACCATAAGAAAGGCCGAGCACCAAAGAATGGAGGCCTTTGAACTGTGGTGCTGGAGAAGACTCCTGTGAGTCCTCTGGACTGCAAGGCAATTAAACAGGTCAGTCCTAGAGGAGATCAACCCCGATTGTTCTTTAGAAGGCCAGATCCTGAAGTTGAAACTCAAATACTTTGGCCACCTAATGAGAAGGAAGGACTCACTGGAGAAGAGCCTGATGCTGGGAAAGATTGAGGGCAATAGAAGAAGGGGACGACAGAGAATGAGGTGGCTGGATGGAGTCACTGAAACAGTAGGCGTGAACTTAAATGGACTCCAGAAGAGGGTAGAGGACAGGAAGGCTTGGAGGAACGTTGTCCATGGGGTCGCGATGGGTCAGACACGACTTCGCAACTAACCACAACAACAACAACAAATTTTCTGTGCTGCTAGCAAAATCTTAAACCTTTGCCACAACAAAGGGAGGGGAAAAAAAATCAGGGTTTTAAAAAAGTTTCTTTTCCCTAAAGTCTACAAAAGGCCACACAGGTTGCCTGATGCCGAAGGAGCTGCAGAAGCTGCCATAACTTTTCTCCCCAATTTTCTTTTTGAATTGCAAATAAGCTCCCATTTGGGGAGGAGTCATCTGCCACCTTGTTAGGCAACGTGGAAAGCAAACCAAAGAAAAAACTCCTGGCAAATGTATAGCCCAGTGGTGGTGAACCTATGGCACGGGTGCCAGAGGTGGCACTCAGAGCCCTCTCTGTGGGCACACACGCCATCACCCCAGTCCTAGGCCTTCAGCTGGGTTTTATAAAACCTTTTCGCTTTAGGCCTCCGCTGCCGTGTGCCAAAAAAAAAAAAAAAAGGTTCAATCAGTCAATTTCAACTTCTCGCGGGAAAAAAAAAGATCTTGCAAAGTTGGAATTGATTGATTGAACTTTTTAGTCCCACCCAGTCTGCCGTTACCACGGCAGCCACGCCCACTCAATGGGCCACACCCAGCCAATGGGCCACACCAACCCGCCACCCAATGATGCATAAGTGCGTTTTGGGTTGCAGTTTGGGCACTCGGTCTCTAAAAGGTTCGCCATCACTGGTATAGCACTTGCTGATCTCTGGAAGTTTGGTTAGCTTTTCAACTGTATCTTTCGGCACATAAATCTTTCCTTCTTGAAGAATTGAAGCTGCCCGGGCATCCTTTGCTGGCCAGGCTGATAAGTTATTTATTAGTTCCTTGCGTCACTAATACAATAATAAAAATTGAATGAATGAATGAATGAGTGAATGAATGAGAGCATCATTATTCTATGGAGACAGAGGGAGAGAGAGGCAGATGCCTTGATCCTTAACAGTGGCAGAATCAGAAAATAAAGGTAATCCCCAACTTACAACCTTTCTCTTTAATGACTGTTTGAAGTTACAAAGGGACTGAAAAAAGTGACTTATGATAGTTTTTCTCCCTTATAACTGCTGCAGCATCCTTGAGGTTACGTGATCAAAATTCGGAGGCTTGGCTGCTGACTCATATTTATGATGGTTGCAGTGTCCTGGGATCATGTGATTGTCTTTTGTGACCTTCTGATGAACAAAGTCAATGGGGAAGCCAGATTCACTTAACAACAGTGTTACTAACTTAATAACTGCAGGTATTCACTTAACAACGGTGGCAAGAAAAGTCGTAAAATGGGGCAAAATTCACTTAACAAATGTCTTACTTAGCAACAGAAATTTGGGTTCAATTGTGGTCATAACCTGAGGACCACTTGCAATGGTTGCAGCATCCTGGGGTGACACAGTCACCATTTGTGGTTTTCCCAGCCAGCTTCCTGGAAAGCAAAGTCAGTGGAGGGAGGTGGACTCGTTTAGTGGACATGTGATTCACTTAACAACTGCAGTGATTTGCTTAGCAACTGTCCCAAAAAGGTCATAAAATCTGGAGTGACTCACTTAACAACTGCCTTGAAGTTCACCTGTCTTAAAGTTGCCAAGATTGGGTAACCCTGCTTTAAGATAGGTGCACTTCAATGCCGGGCTGGCTGGGGAATTCTGGGAGTTGTAGTCCATCCATCTTAAAACTGCTGAGAAACGCTGTTGTAAACTATTGTAAAACAGTTTGTGCTGAAATCAGAGCTTTGCCTATCAGCCGCTGAGAAAGTGAGCAGAAAGTAATTTGGGCTGCTGGGGCTTTCCGTTTCCAGCCTTCTCTTTCCCCGTTTTATTACTGCCTTCTGGATTTATGTGGTATCATATGTTGCTGGCTGAGAATACAACATCCTTTCACAGATAATGGCTGTCAGCAGATGAGTCTGGTCACTCAGAAAATTCTATTTATGGCCTTCTAATGCCTTCCCCGGATGTCAGCTGCAGTCCTTAGTGCCCCTTCTTGTCTACAGTAGATTACAAAGCCAAACATGGCAATTTCTGGTAGGTAGGAAGATTTTGTTTCAAATGACTTGGCAAAGGCCTCTTGTCCTGCTAACCGGATAAACGGAAAACGTTATTTTCTTCTTTAAATTTAAAACTGTTATAGAGTACAGTTAATTCTCGACTTACAGCTGTTCCTTTAGTGCAGTGGTTCTCAACCTTTTTAATGCCGCGACCACCAACCAGTCGTAAGTCAAGGACTACTCAATCGGTCGTAAGTCGAGGACTACTCAACTGGTGCAGCCCCGTTTGCAGAATGGGACTTTTGGCAGGCTCAGCAGGGCAGAGACAGCCTGGACAATTCCTATTGGCTTTTGAAAGCCAATAGAATTAAAAGAGAGTCTATTCTATTGGCTTTCAAAAGCCAATAGAATAAAAGGGAGTAGCACAGCTATGGAAAAGGGGGGAAAAATGGCAGACTGCATTGTTTGGTGACCCCCGTGAAATGGTTGTTCGACCCCAAATGGGGTCCCAACCCATAGGTTGAGAACCACTGCTTTAGTGACTGTTCAAAGTTACAACAGCACTGAAAAAAGTGGCTTATGACCTCTATTCACACTTACAACCACTGCAGCATCCCCATAGTCACGTGATCAAAATTTGGCTGCTTGGCAACTGGCATATATTTACAAGGGTTGCAGCATCCTGGGTCGTGTGATCACCATCTGCAACCTTCCCAGCCGGCAAACAAGACAATGGAGGAAGTCGGATTCCCTTAATGACTGATAATTCGCTTAACAAGTGCAAGGCTTCGTTTAACAACTGTGGCAAAAACGCTCATAAAATGGGGCAAAATTCACTTTAGCAATGGAAAATTTGGGCTCAACCAAGGTCATAAGTCTACCTGTAGTTTTTGTCTCCGTGGTCTTTTGGAAAGTGAAAGGAAAGGAAAAAAGGGGACAAATGCTTTTAGACCTGCAAGATCCTTTTACTTTAACTTTACCCTAGAGCCGTGATGGCGAACCTATGGCACGCGTGCCACAGGTGGCACGCAGAGCCCTCTCTGTGGGCATGTGCACCATTGCACCAGTCCTAGGCCTTCAGCTGGGTTTTATAAAACCTTTTCACTTTAGGCCTCTGTCGCAGTGTGCAAAAAAAAAAAAAAGGTTCAATCAATCAGTCAATTTCAACCTTGCAGGAAAAAAAGACCTCGCAAAGTTGGAATTGATTGATTGAACTTTTTAATCCCACCCAGTCTGCCATTATCACCGAAGCCATGCCCACCCAATGGGTCACCCCAACCCAATGAGTCACGCCTACCTAATGGGCCATGCCCAACCAATGGGCCACACCCACCCAGCACCTGACAATACATAAGTGGGTTTTGGGTTTCAGTTTGGGCACTCAGTCTCTAAAAGGTTTGCCATCACTGCCCTAGAGGTACTGTTAATACAGTTTGCGTTTCCTTTCGGGACTGCCTCTAATATGTGACAACTCCTTCAAACCCAACTTTTCAAGTTTAGTCACTCATCAAGCGAAAGCAAACTGAAAAAAAATTCAGATTAAAATCAAACATCGCAACCCCCATGGACCAGAGCATGCCAGGTCCCTCATCCTCCACTTCTCCCAGAGTTTGCCCAAATTCATGTTCATTGGGACAATGACACTATCTAACCATCTCGTCCTCTGCTGTCTCCTTCACCTTTTGACTTAATTAATCAAGTTAGTTAACTCAACTAATTAATTAGTTAACTCAACTAATCAAACTAATCAAGGAGAGAAGCAACTAAGGAGAAATTTCCTGACAGAAGAGTTAATCAGTAAAACAACCTGCCTCCAGAAGTTGTGGGTGTGCTCCATCACTGAAGGTTTTTAAGAAGAGACTGGACAGCCACTTGTCTGGAATAGTATAGGATGGGCTCTCCTGCCTGAATAGAGGGTTGGGCTAGAAGACCTCCAAGGTCCCTTCCAACTCTGTTATTCTGCTTTCCATCTTTCCCAACATCAGGGTCTTTTTCAATGAGTCGTCTCTTCTTATTAGGTGCCCAAAGTATTTGCGCTTCAGCTTCGGTATCTGTCTTTCCAAAGAACAAGGATTGAATTCCTTTAGGAATCTTAGTTCAGAGTCCCATAATCCTAGTCCTGGCGGTCTTGCCAAGGAGGAATGCGTCCCCCCCACCCCTTTCTGAAGGTTGCTTGCCATCTCTGGACAGCTGTTCAACAACCTCTGGAATGTTCTGAAATTAGACATTTGGCTCCCAACCTGCACATAACCGGAGGCGTCTCTGACTTGGTGGCTAAATTAAATCTTTCTTGCTGGTGCTAGGCAAAATGGATAGATGTTACCTAGCCCATATGGCTTGGGAGTGTTGGAGGCCACAGTTATGACATGGTGCTAATTAACTGGTTGCTTTATCTGCCCTGCCTGCTCTATTTTTAAACAAGAGAGGCCTTTAAAAAAAGCAACAAGCAAACAAATAAGAGTGAACTCTGTGCCAACACTTTCCAAATGTCGTTTTTCTTCTTGCTCCTTTCTTAGTCATAGGCAGAATGAGCCAGCTTAGCAGAATAACAACAGAGTTGGAAGGGACCCTGGAGGTCTTCTAGTCCAACCCTCTCCTCAAGCAGGAGACCCTATGGCATTTCAGACATATGGATGTCCAATCTCTTCTTAAAACCCTTCAGTGTTGGAGCAACCACAACTTCTGGAGGCAAGTTGTTCCGCTGATAAAGTCTTCTGTCAGGAAATTTCTCCTTAGTTCTAGGTTGCTTCTCTCCTTGATTAGTCTCCATCCATTGCTTCTTGTTCTGCCTTCCGGTGTTTTGGAGGATAGGTTGACCCCTTCCTCTTTGTGGCAACCCCTTAGATCAGTGATGGTGAACCTTTTAGAGACCGAGTGCCCAAACTGCAACCCCAAACCCACTTATGCATCGTCAGGTGCTGGGTGTGTCTGGCCCATTGGCTGGGTGTGGCCAATTGGGGGTGGATGTGGCACATTGGGTGGGTGTGGCTGCCGTGGTAACGGCAGACTGGGTGGGACTAAAAAGTTCAATCAATCAATTCCAACTTTGCAAGATCTTTTTTATCCCCGTGAGAAGTTGAAATTGACTGATTGAACTTTTTTTTTTTTTTGCACACGGCAGCAGAGGCCTAAAGCGAAAAGGTTTTATAAAACCCAGCTGAAGGCCTAGGTCTGTGGCGATCATGCGTGTGCCCACAGAGAGGGCTCTGAATGCCGCCTCTGGCAGCCGTGCCACAGGTTCGCCACCACTGCCTTAGATCAGTGGTTCTTAACCTGGGCGATATTGCCCCCCAGGGGGCGATTTCATTTTTCAGGGGGGCAATGGAATGAAAAGGGGGCGATATGGGGGCAATGGAGCGAGAAGTTTTGGGGACACTTTTGAGACTTTTTCGTGCAGTGAGTCGCTGTATATCTGTCGTACAAAAACATCAGATCGCTCACTATTAGTGGATTGAATTGTGTTTTCAAATGTTCCTGCAGCTAGCTTCAGTACAGAACGCCGTACATATGTGAAGATGCATCGCTTATCTTCATTCGCCTTGCGCAGTAGCCTCTACCCATACAGTGGTGCGCCATTGGCCAGAATATGGGAGATATGAGAAAAAGACTGGAAATAAATTATTTGCATCGATATGTCCTGATGACAATTTTAAAGAAAACAAAACAAGTGTTTGCATAAATTGAAGAATTATTTCCTATGTTGTGATTGAGAGGTTATGTTGGGGGAGGGGGGCGATGACAACTTCCTCATTGGCTCAAGGGGGCGATTCGTTCAAAAAGGTTAAGAACCACTGCCTTAGATATTAGAATACTGCTATCATGTCATCCCTAGTCCTTCTTTTCATTAAACTAGACATACCCAATTTGTTTTAAAGTAAAATCTATCTATCTGCCTGTCTGTCCTATGTAGTGGCTATTTTAGTCTTTATATTCTATATCAAAGTTGGACAACTATGGCAACTTTATGCCTTGTGAATTTCAACATATGCTGACTCTGTAAACAGCTTAGAGAGGGCTGTAAAGCATTATGAACCAGTATATGTCTAAGTGCTATTGCTACTTACCCTATACCCTGTCTTATACCAAATTAAATCAAGATCAATTATCTCATTTTGAGTTTCTCATATTTTCTGGAGATTGAATCTCTTACCTCCCCACCTCTTAATGGTTCCTTGTTTCCTTCCCTCTTCCCAAGTCTAAATTTGTTGGATGCATCATCCTTGTACACCAAATTGTTTCTTCCTCATGGAAAATACAGGAGGAGATCTCCTGGTGTCCTCCTTTCCATCTTGATTCTGCTGTCATTATGTACATGAAAGGGCTAAAGCTGGAATAACCAAAGGATCTTCCCTTTGGGACTGTCCCTGCTAACTGCCCACACAGCTCTGAAAATTTTGGTGCCTTTTGATATTAT
Source organism: Crotalus tigris (assembly GCF_016545835.1). NCBI lineage: Eukaryota > Metazoa > Chordata > Lepidosauria > Squamata > Viperidae > Crotalus > Crotalus tigris. The sequence continues at coordinate 616,744 of NW_024100541.1, read as the reverse complement.
TATTATTATTATTGCCAAATAAATGTCCAAATTATTGTCCAAACTGCCTGAGTTGAACTTGACTTATGGGTACCTTGGGTCTTCAAGAAGCATTCTCAGCAGGAAAGTAGAAGACCATTGAAAGAAGTCTCCGGGGCCTCATGAAACACTGGAGCTACAGATTGTCCCAATCTAACAGCCAGCCAGGTGTGAATTCACTTTGTGGTGGGGCTATTAACTCCCTTCCTCCATTTATCTATCTAATCTATCATCTCTCTCTCTCTCTCTCTCTCTCTCTCTCTCTCTCTCTCTCTCTCTCTCTCTCTCTCTTTCTCTCTCTCTCTCTCTCTCTCTCTCTCTCTCTCTCTGCCTGCCTGGTTGCTTGCCTGCCTTTTATCCTGTTTTTGCCAGTTAATTGTTTCTGATGTTGGCTGATGTTTAATAAATAAACCCACAGCTTTACTTTTGCTGAACTGAGTGGTTCTCCTGCTTGCTTTGAACGGATCTGAAAACAGGCAGTGCAAACTCATCTGGAAATTATCCATCCTGGTTTTCCAATGGGATCTACGTTCTTTCCCAGCCATCTAGCCATCATTTGGATTTTTGCAACCCGGATCTGATTGCCTTAAGGAAAGGGGTGAGTGTCAGAACAGAAGAGAGAGGAAAGGAATCATAACTCCACACAACAAGCTTGTCCCAGAGTGAGTACAGATGACTGATCTTTGTCTGAGCCAGGAACACATGAAGTTGTCTTCTGCCTTCCAGAAAGCGCCTTCTTTCATCTTTTGATTGATTGATTGATTCAATTTTGATGCCAACCAGCTCTTTTGGCTGACTTACCTGCTGAGTTTGCCTGCTAAACTTCATTTCATTGTAAGGCAAGCCCACTGTAACTGGCTATAGGTAGTCCTCAACTTACGACCACAATTGAGCCCAAAGTTTATGATGCTAAGTGAGAAATTCGTTGTTTTCCCTATTTTATGACCTTTTTTGCCACATCTGTTAAGTGAGTCATGGAGATTGTTAAGTGAATCTGGCTTCTCCATTGACTTTGCTTCTCAGAAAATTGAAAAGGGGATGACATGACCCCCGGGACACCAACCGTCATAAATGTGAACCAGTTGCCAAGCATCCAAATGCAAATCATGTAACCATGGGGATGCTGCGGCGGTCATAAGTGTGAAAAAGGGTCACAAGTGACTTTTTTCAGTGCTGTTGTAACTTTGAATGGTCACTAAATGAACTGTTGTAACTCGAGGACTGCCTGCACTGTGCCGGTGGGCAGGGAAGACTCACTACAGGCAGTCCTCGATTTACATCATTCATTTCGCAACCGTTCGAAGTTACAATAGCACTGAAAAAAGAGATTTATGACAAGTCCTCACACTTACGACCATTGCACCATCCCCACGGTCACGTAGATTGGGTGCTTGGCAACCGTCATACATTTATGACCGCTGCAGTGTCCTGTGATCACATGACCACCATTTGTGTTCTCACTTAACAACCTCCTTGCTTAGCCACAGAAATTCTGATCCCAATTGTGGTTGTAAGTTGAGGACTATCTGGCCTCTCTACAGTCACTAGTCACGGCCCCATACAACTTTTTTTTAAATGGGTTCACTGCCTGTAAAAAAAAAAAAAGCATTAAAACAAAGCAGAAAAAAAGTGCTTGAAAGACCATATGCTATTCCTGACAACCTGAGAAAAAGCCATTGGTTTCTTGTGAATCGCAAGGAAGCTTCCTTTTAGTGCTCTGGGCTAGAAAAGAAGTACTGTAAAAAAAGAAAAAAACAGTTTAACAGTAACTCAGATCATCTCTTTGGGTACAGGATCCAGAAGAGAGGAAAGAGCATCAGAGTCTGGCAACCAACACAATCTCACTCTAAAAAAAGAAAAAATGTTCTTAGTCAGAAAATGCCCAGGTCAGGTCAGTGGTTGATGCATCCAACATCCAGTTTATTCAGTTTACTTAATTATTGTTATTATTTTATTTATTAAGAAGATTTATATGGCTGCCCAACTCACTCCCAGTGACTCCGGACTGCTTACAGAAAATAAAACTGTGGGATCCTTGATATAATAATAATAATAATAATAAAGTTGGAAGGGACCTTGGAGGTCATCTAATCCAACCCCCTGCTCAGGCAGGAAACCCTACACCATTTCGGACAAATGGCTGTCCAGTCTCTTCTTAAAAACTTCCAGTGTTGGAGCATTTACTGCTTCTGGAGGCAGGCTGTTCCACTGATTAATTGTTCTCACTGTCAGGAAGTTTCTCCTTAGTTCTAGGTTGCTTCTCTCCTTGATTAGTTTCCACCCTGTTGCTTCTTGTCCTGCCTTCAGGTGCTTTGGAAAATAGCTTGATTCCCTCTTCTTTACGGCAGCCCCTGAGATATATTCTCCAAGCTTGCCTTTTTCTTGTGTAGAAAGCGCACCTTCCCCAGAATAAAATATTCCACAGAATAAGAAAAGAAGCAAAACAGAATATTTCCTCTAAAACAGCCTGCAGGCAAAGCTTAAGGAAACTAAGTTTCATTCATAAAACAATGTATATATATATATACAATAAAACCGGACTTGGTTAAAGAGCTCTCCAGATAGACAGCAGAATAAACCAGGAACTGAAACTGATTAGGCCAACAAGATTAAATCAAGACAACAAAACACTTTAAAATTTGCATCTTCTAGGGCCAGTCGCAAACCTGCATACCACAAAGGAAATTTCACAATAGCAGTTAAAACACCAACAAACTCAGAAACAACTATTTGTATATAGGTGATGACATATAAATCACAAAAGGTTCAAACCATATAAAAACTCACTAACTCACTAACCCCAGTTTGCTAGCTGCCCACAGGAATTCATGCTGTTGTCGCCGTTATTTACTGGCCCAATAAACAGAAAACTCTTTTTCAACTGCAGCCTGTCTCAAACTTATTTTCCCTTTGCCAGCATCTCTCTCCCAGCTTGGAAAGTGACATGAGCTGGATTTAACTTTCAACAATTGCAGAGGTTTAATTACCCAGCTAGGTATCATCATCAGTAGAAGAAGGGAATGGGGTTTGTCCTGTTTATGTAATGGTTTCCTATGGGCCAATTTTGCTGAAAACTGGAAATGAATGCTGGTTTACAGCAAAAATGTAGTAAAATGCAGTCATGTGACTGTTGGGACACTGCATATGGCCGTACGTGGGGGCTGGTTGCTGGGTGTCCAACATGGCCTGATGTGACCATAGGGAAGGGCGTATCTGTTGAAATTTCAGAAGCAGGTTGTACACCCAGAGAGATCCATCATAACTTTGCATTGCACTGCACTTGTGTAGGCAGCACCACTTCCAGGTTGGAAGTGACATCACCATTGCCCAGGGGAAACCCAGTTGGGGGGGGGGTCCTTTCAAGTTCTGACTGGAGCTGGAGCAAAGGATGGGAACTCACCCCGCCCACTCAGGTCTAAAATGTGGGCCTTCTAACCTCCAATCCAGCGTCCTAACCACGGGATCCCCCGTGCTCTGAATAGCCATTAAATGATCTTTTGTAAATTGAGGATTATTTTTATGAGTTTTTTTTTAAAAAAGGGACAAAGTGACTGAGGGGCCCCATAAGAATCTTTTTCTTCATGTTAATTGGGGGAGGGATACTTCTGGCTGATGGAGAGCATTATGACTGAACATGAGAAAAATGCACAGATTTGGTGAACGTGAGTTCTCATTTCTCCCCCCTCGTTCCAAGGTTGTTTTGGGATGCACACGGAAAAAAATGGGTAACGGCAATAGAGGTAGTCCTCAACTTATGATCACAAATGGGACCAGGATTTCTGTGGCTAAGCAAGATAGTTGTTAAGTGAATTGCACCTGATTTTACGACCTTTTTTGCCACAGATGTTAAGCAAACCACTGTAGTGTCAACATCCAGCTCGAGAATCCAAATAAAACTCCAGGTTCATCCCATTTCCGAAAAGCTTACTGTTTATTGAATACATGGCTTGGTTATATCGAAGCAAAACTAACTCTGAGGTTCCCACACCAATTCATAGACTTAAACAATAGTTTTCCCAGCCAAACCCCCAAAGTCTTACGTAATCCCTATCAACAAATCTACTTTGTTATGGGAACTGTCTGCTTCAAATCCACACCTGTTCTGGTCTCCTTGACAAGGCTTCAATCTCTCACGGTCTGCAGCTGAATCGAAGATTTCGTTTCTCCATCTACCCACTTAAAAGTAACACCTCCCCCAGCCCCCTTAATCTAAAGGCAAGTTGAAACGCAGAGGCACGTACAGGTAAATCACACCATTGTTAAATGAATCCAGCCATTGACTTTGCTTGTTGGAAGCCAGCTGGGAAGGTGGCATATGGCAATCACATGTCACATGCAAAGGATCAAGACCGTACTTTAAATTGCAGTTCAAAGATTTGATGTTCAACCCAAGCGACTAAAGTTCAATACTAAATTGATGCCAGAAGAGGGTCAATGGAATTCAAGGCAGGTTGCACTTGGATTGTTTGTGGCAATGGAGTGACTCTAAGCTGATGACATGCTTAACTCCTCCACCCAGCTCTGCCTGCTCATCTCTTACATCATGTGACCCAGGGATGCTGCAGCCATTGTAAATGCATGCCCCCAAATTTTGATCATGTGATAGTGGAGATGCTGCGACGGTTGTAAGTGCGAGGACTGCTCATAAGCTACTTTTTTTCAGTGCCATTGTGACTTTGAACAGTTGCTAAATGAATGGTTCTAAATTGAGGACTAAGATTGAGGGCAGGGGGGGGAAGTCTGCTAGGACAGTGCTTCTCAACGTTTGTGTGACAGCGACCCCCGTCACACAAACGTTCTGCGCATGCGCCGGGCCACGCGCATGGGGGCAGGGGCCCCACGCGCGGCGCGCATGCGCAGCGCCGCCCCCATGCGCAACACGCATGCGCGACACCCCCCACGTGCAATGCGCATGCACGGCGACGCCCCCATGCGCAACGCGCATGCGCGGGGCTCCCCCCATGCGCGGCGCACGTGCACGGCACTGCAGAAAATGGCGGATCGCCGCCTTTGGCGACCCCCGAAAAATGGGCGATCGACCCCAAATGGGGTCGCGACCCATAGGTTGAGAACCGCTGTGCTAGGAGAAAGGAATCCATCAGTGTGCAGAAAATGGTTAACTGCACGGTGGCCGAAGTCATGAAAGCAAAGGGCTATTTGGAAATTTCAGCGGAATCTAGGCCACGAAGAAAATGGAGGAGATTGTCTTGAAAAGGATAAGACAAGTGGCTACGTTCCCTCGGCTGCAGAGACACAGTTACAAGAGGAACTCTTTATCAGTGTCAAATTATGACAAATGACATTGGGGAGAAAGTCAAGAAGGCCGCTGAACATTGTCGCAGCAGCAACACCTTTGAAATTACGCAGGTATTTTTACCGCTCCTGCCTTGGGGGGGATTTTTTCCCCCCTATTCCCCCATTTCAGCATGAATTAATCAGAAGAAATAAAAGATGGCTTTTTCCTCTGCTCACATTTCTTCCTGGGCTTTCAAGGCTGACAAAATGGGGACGGGGAAGGAAGAGGAATGCAAATAAATAAATAAACAGGGAAGAGGAGCGTTTAGGGAGAGTGACATAATGGCACTCTGGTTTTGTATAGAGAGAGACATCATTTTGCCTCTTGGACAAGCTAAATTGTGAAATTTGTGACCTGCTGTCACAACAGACTGGCAGGACAGCTTCCTCGGACAGGCAGAAATATAAAATAAGCAGGAGTTTGGGGAAAAACAGTAAAAGCCTTCTTTTTTCTGTCATGTATATTTTGGCAACACTTGGTGAACGGAAATGTGACAAGAAACAAACATATTGAATTGTGTAGCCCAAGATGTGCCTATTTTAATCACATTTTGCCTCTTAAACTCAGCCTCAATGCCTGTGTCTGCAAAACGGGGATAATCATTCTGATCCATTTTATGTGACTGTTGGGGGAATTGTTGACTGGTGGGGAGAATTTGAGAGTATCATTAAATCATCATTAAATCTGACCCAGATTTAATGATACTCAAAATAGATTCATTAAAAAAGTGAGATTTTAAGATTTTAATCATGAACAACTCAAGTTCCATGGATTACAATGTTTTTTTTTTTTAAGATTGGCTTCATGAATTATGTTAAGCCATAGTTCTCTCCTAATCAAGGAGAGAAGCAACCTAGAACTAAGGAGAAACTTCCTGACAGTTAGAACAATTAACCAGTGGAACAACCTGCCTCAAGAAACGGTGAATGCGCCAACACTGGAAGTTTTTAAGAAGAGATTGGACAGCCATTTGTCTGAAATGGTATAGAGTTTCCTGCCTGAGCAGGGGGTTGGACCAGATGACCTCCAAGGTCCCTTCCAACTTTATTATTATTATATAGTTTGTGTAATCATAGTTAATACAACCATAATTATCTGGGTTTGTACAAAGCATTGCACCGTAAGCCAAAGTCTTCGGGAATAAAATAAATACAGGTAGTCCTCATAGCCAGTGGCTTAATGACTATTTCTGCTTATGACAGACCCTGAGAAAGATCCTTACAACCTGGTCATGATGTTTTTGCTGGAAACAAACTGGAAACAGTTTATACTTCTGGTTTCCATCAAAAATCGCCCCCATATTGAGCAATGGATTAATTTTATGACTTCCACGTTTGCTTAATGAGTGCCATAAAAAGTACTAAAATTGGATTCAATTATGTGGGGAGCTGTCACAAGGAAGAGACCCCTGATTTATTCTCCAAAGCACCTGAGGGCTGGACAAGAAGCAATGGGTGGAAGCTCCTCAGAAAGAGAATCCAACCTGGAACTAAGGAGGAATTTCCTATCAGAACAATTAATCAAAGGAACTGCTTAGAATTATTTAGAATAACAGAGTTGGAAGGGACCTTGTAGGTCATCTAATCCAACCCCTCCTGCTCAAGCAGGACACCCGAAACCATTTCTAACAAGTGGCTGTCCAGTCTTTTCTTGAAAGCCTGTAGTGATGAAGCACTCACAACTTCTGAAGGGAAGCTGTTCCATTGGCTTGATTGTTCTGTCAGAAAATTTCTCCTTATTCCTAGGTTAAATCTCTCCTTGATAAGTTTCTATCCATTGTCTGGCCTTTGGGTGCTTTGGAGAATAGGTCGATCCCCCCTCTTCTCTATGACAGCTCCTCAAATATTGGAACATTACTATCACGTCACCCCTGGCCCTTCTCTTCACTAGACTAGCCATGCCCAGTTCTTGTAGGCTCTTGCCTCCTGTGGATTCACCATTGCTGGATGTTTTCAAGAAAAGATTGGATAGTCATCTATCCAAAGATGGTATGAGGACCCCTGTCTTGGATATGGGGTTGGACTAGAAGACCCCCAAGGTCCCTTCCAGCCCTATGACTATGATTCAAGGTGGCAAACTTAACACTCCTATTTTCCCCACAACAGATCTATGAAGCAAGTTGGGCTAATATAGAGTGACTTGCCTAAAGTCACTCAGCCAGTTTTTCAAGCCTAAGGCAGGACTAGAACTCACTTCTTCTTGGTTTCTAGCCAGCACCATAACCACTACACCAGTGGTTCTCAACCTTTTTAATGCCGCGACCCCCAACCGGTCGTAAGTTGAGGACTACTCAACCCGTCGTAAGTCGAGGACAACTCAACTGGTGCAGCACCGTTTGCAGAATGGGACTTTTGGCAGGCTCAGCAGGGCGGAGACAACCTGGACAATTCCTATTGGCTTTTGAAAGCCAATAGAATTAGACTCTATTCAAGAGAGTCTATTCTATTGGCTTTCAAAAGCCAATAGAATAAAAGGGAGTAGCACAGCTAAGGAAAAGGGGGAAAAATGGCGGACTGCGTTGTTTGGCGACCCCCGTGGAATGGTCGTTCGACCCCAAATGGGGTTCCGACCCACAGGTTGAGAACCACTGCACTACACCAAACTGGCTGTCATAATATTTATATTCATAATAATCATAACATTCCAACGTCTCCATTGAGCGAGCGCTGTCTGAAGTTATTTTCCTGGTCATGTGGCCAGTATGACATCTCGGAGCGCTGTTACCTTCCCACCAAAATGGTTCCTATTTATCTATTTGCATTTGCAGGCTTTCAAATTGCTAGGATGGCAGGAGCTGGAGCAAGGAATGGGAACTCACCCCGTCATGTGGTCTTGAATGTGAGCTGCTGGCTTTCCAGCCGACAAGTCCCTGGGGTCTTGGTGGCACAGTGGGTTCAGCAGTTAAGACGTTTTGGGAGAGCAGGTATATAAAAGAATTTGAGAACCACATAAGTTTTCATCAGGCAAACACAACATGGAATTAATTGTCAGTTTGCAGAGAAAGCAAGCTTGCTCAGAACAGTGTTGTTGATTGAATTGTGGGAAGTCAGGCCCCCAGAGAAAGAAATATTAAAAGGGCATAAAAATATATTTCCTCAAAGGATCTTAAAGAGGCAGAAAAGCATGCCCAGTTTTTCTTAATAGCCCCAAGTCTCCCTCCCCCAAGCAGAAACCAGCTCTGTAGAAATACAAATGTAAACCATCTAGGAAGGTTGAAGCTAGAAGATTAGGAAGACAAAGACACCTAAAATCTACATACCCCACCCAAACTCTAAGACAGGACATAATAGGATTAACCCACAGATACCAAAGGGCACACTCATACTCAGGTCAGAGTTTATGCCACAGGAACAACTCCAAACAAAAGGCTCCAGAGGGTATAAAAACCTACTCCCTACCTGGGCTCTCTCTCTTTTCTTCCAGAGCCATCTTTCTGTCTGGCTGTCCTCTTCAATAAACTGCAACCTTCTTTCTAAAGCAGTCACCATGCTGTTTATTCCCGGCTTGGACTGAACCACGATGAAAACTTTTCCTTCAACAGAATAATGGAGAAAACTGTGCCATGGAAAGGTTGAGACCAGTGTTTTTCAAACTTGGCAACGTTAAGCTATAAAGACTTCAACTCCCAGAATTCCCCAGCCAGCATTAATGGGAATGATCTTTGGGGCTCATTTTCAACTTCATTGCCATTCCAAGCCTGGTCTCTTGCAGCTAGGCACTTTTTCTCATTTTCACCTGACATTAACTGTTCCTCCTGGCTAAGGGGAACTGCCTCTACTTCATCCAGATATTATCAGGAATGGAAACTTAAGAAATATTTTTGGGTGTTCGGGTTTGTTCCCCCCCCCATTTCTTCCCTCCCCATTCTGATTTCCTTTTGTGTTGGGTTTTCTTTTGCTTTTTTCCTCTCCTCCTCCCTCCCCATCCTGCTTTCCTTTTGTGCTGTGACTTTGTGAGCCTAAGCCTAAGGGCAGAGGGTGTTTTTCAAAACATGTTTTTTTTCTCTCTCTCAATTTGCAAGCCAGCTTGGGAGATGTTTGGGGAGGGAGGGGGGAAAGAAAAGCATGGCTGTCTGTTTTGATAAAAGGATCTGAACAAATTAATTCAACCCTGCAAGTTGTTCTGAGCCAGAGTTAAGGTTATAGGGGCTGGTTGATAGACGCTCAGCTGTTCTTTAGAACACAACTGGGTGGAAATAGTTCCCAAGGTGAAAAGTTGTGAAAACCATCAGTCTGAGAAAAAGAAGGGTTTCTTAAGGTCTCTTTTTCCAGGCTGTTTCTACGTTTCCTAACAGCTCCCTTGAAGCCTTGTCTATATAAATGTTGAATTATATGGTTCTTTGACTCTTCAGGAGCAATTGCTCTGTATTATCTTTTTTATGTAATCTGTTTCATTTCTCTCAATATCCTGCCAGATCTCACAGAGGAATATCTTTAACTGCTATGAAGCATGATTTTTTTCCTTCAGCAGTACTTGCAGCTAATAAAGCCGGCTTCTCTTCGGCTACGGGGCAATCATCTGAAATAAAAATGGGCTTGGATTGAAATTTTTCATGTTTTTTTTTTTTTTTTTGTCTTAAGACCCGGTGATTCCAAACTGAACGTGCTGGAGACAAGGAAGGAAGTAGTGCCTCAAACCCTGGTTTCTGTCTTAATCAACATCACATTTCCTTTGTTCACTTTTCCCCATCAATTCTTTGACCTCTTTTAATTCCTCTTCTAATTTACCTAACCGTTCCTTGAAGTCTGTATGTAATGCCTGTATCATATTTTTCAGTTCCATATTAAATTTATCTTGTTGTATTGTAGAGTCCAGTGTTTTCTGCACCACCGGACTCTGTAGTGTTGAGGGGGCTGTTGTTAGGTGTGTTGTGATCTTCTTCATCTTATCCAGTGATTTATAATCCAAATGTCAGTCTAAATCGGTCTAAATCTGATGGTGCCTCTTGTCACTGGATCAGTGTTTCTCAACCTTGGCAGCTTTAAGTAACGTGGACTTCAGCTCCCAGAATTCCACAGGCAGCATGGGGGAACCTGGAGTTTCCAGTGTTTTTCAATGGCAGATCCAGCCTTCCTCATCCTGAGGAATGACCATTTGGGGGGGGGGCAGCCTTCTATAATAGGTAGGTATCCACAAGTCCCACATTTCTAATCAAGAGGCAACAAATAGTATGGATCAATTCGGTTGGTCCAAAGCCCAGATTATGATGAAGCTGCCACAGATTAGAATGAAGTACTTAACACAGGGGTCTTCAAACTTGGCCCTTTTATGACTTGTGGACTTCAACTCCCAGAATTCCTCAGCCAGCATGCCTCGCTGAAGAGTTCTGGGAGTTGGTCCACAAGTCATAAAAGGGCCAAGTTTAAAGACCCCTGACTTAACAGAACAGCAGAGTAACAGAGTTGGAAGGGACCTTGGTCTTCTAAATCGAACCCCCTGCTCAAGCAGGAAACCCTGTATCATGTCAGACAAATGATTGTCCAATGTCTTCTTAAAGCCTCCAGTGATGGGGCACCTACAACTTCTGGAGGCAAGTCGTTCCACTTATTCATTGTTCTAATTGTCAGGAAATTTCTCCTTATTTCCTTGGTTATCTCCTTGATAATCTTTCATCCATTGCTTATTGTCCTCTCTTCAGATGCTTTGGAGCAGTGGTTCTCAACCTTTTTAATGCTGCGACCCCCAACCGGTCATAAGTCGAGGACTACTCAACCGGTCGTAAGTCGAGGACTACTCAACTGGTTCAGCACCGTTTGCAGAATGGGACTTTTGGTGGGCTCAGCAGGGCAGCCTGGACAATTCCTATTGGCTTTTAAAAGCCAATAGAATTAGACTCTATTCAAGAGAGTCTATTCTATTGGCTTTCAAAAGCCAATAGAATAAAAGGGAGTAGCACAGCTAAGGAAAAGGGGGGAAAAAATGGCGGACTGTGTTGTTTGGCGACCCCCGTGAAATGGTCGTTCGACCCTAAATGGGGTCCCGACCCACAGGTTGAGAACCACTGCTTTGGAGAATAAGTTGACTCTTCTTCTCTGTGAACCTTCCTCAAATATTGGAACACTGCTATCATGTTACCCCTGGCCCTTCTTTCCACTAGACCAGACATACCCATTTCCTGCAACTGTTCTTCGTATGTTTTAACCTCCAGGCCCCTAATAATCTTTATTGCTCTTTTCTGCACTCTTTCTAGAGTTTCAACATCTTTTTTTTTATATTGTGGCTACTTGACCGTAGACCAGTGTTTCCCAAACTTGACAATTTTAAGGCATGAGGACTTCAACTCCCAGAATTCCACAGCCAGCAACACTGGCTGTGGAATTCTGGGAGTTGAAGTCCACATGCCGTAAAATTGTCAAGTTTGGGAAACACTGCCGTAGACAAAACTGACTTCCCCTCCCTAGTGCCCCCCACATGGACCATCCACCATTCTATGTCTTAAGATCCTAAGCCTTTACTTTTTTAATATTTGCTGTACAAATAGAAGGAACAAAACAATTAACATTCCGAGAACAGGTAAGCCACATCCTTCATTCTCAAACGAACGTGGGAGATGGCTATTCTAATTAGGGGAGATCTATTTGCCAAAGTTGGCATTGTGTTTGTGATTTTTTTTTTTTTTAGTGTAATAGCCAATCACGCTGGTGCATGAACAACCACGTCACGCCTACAGTTCTGTTATTAGCCCTTCAAAATCTGAGGTCATAATGGGTCAGTTCCAAGTGTCATCCACCATCACTCTTGAACTGCAGCTTTATTTGTTCTGTTCATGGACTGTTGATGGCCGCTTACATCTTGACATGAACACCATCAAGAACTTCATATTTGGTCAGAAGGAGACAGAAGCCTATTCTAGAGAAGGCGCAATTTCCAGCTCTTCACATCCTCTAGCAGGGGACAGAAAATTGGGCAGCTGTGCTCAAGCATCCCATTCTTCTTCACGGATCTTGCCAGTACGCAGCCAGGATGCTTTGGATTTGGAGAAGCTGCACCACGAAATGAGAATTATGGAGAAAGACATCAAGGTCTTCCAGCAAGAAATCATGGAAACATTGAACAATCTGGAAGGCATCCTCAGCTACTTGATGGATCTGATGGCTAGACTCGAAAACAAGACTGGTGAGGTGGAGTCATCCTTAAGAGACGATAGAGAGATGGCACAAAACAGACTTCTCGCTCCCCACCTGCTCTCAGAGAAGGAGCTACACAAAAAACCCACAAGGCTGGAAAAAGCGTTTTTCAGTAAGAGTGCGCAGCTGGAGTTAATAGTCCAGAAATGGGCTAAAGAACAGGGAAACCCAGCCAGTGGTTGCAATTAAGAAGAGAGACAATGAACATCCGAGGTCTTTATCTTAAAAATGGTGCTTATGGGGGTACAAAGAGAAGCAAGAAGATGATTAAAAATCATAATTAAACATAACATTCCAAATCTAATTAATCTCTCTAGAGCGGTACACTTGAGTCAATTGCCTGGAGGGTGGGATTTTTTTTCTTGGCTAATTAACAATGAGATGTTTGTTTCCTTCTTTTTTTTTCAAAAATATCTGAATGCAGATATTCCAGTTTTGCCCAGGTAACACAATTTTGTGTTCTCTGTTCCTCCCTCTCTCTACTTATTTGAAGCTTTTACATATACCATGTTGTCCCAACTCTTGCCTGATCTTGAAAAAAATAAATAAATAAGCGGGTTCTACCTGGTTAGGTCCTGGATGGGAGACCACCAGGAGATCTGAGAATTGTAAAGTAGACTGGAAAATAATAATAATTTTTTTAAAAACAGCTGTAATAAACTATTTCCATCTAGTATTGGTGCTAGGTAAAGCATATAGTCATGTCTATGGAGAAATCAAACTCAATTTGAGGGAGATTTTACTTTAATTTACTGTATGTCACCTTTTAGAATATCAGCAATGTCCAGCCTTGGCAAATTTCAGACCTATGGACCAACTTCCAGAATTCCTCAACCAACCCTCCAGAATTCTGTGAGTTGAAGTCTACAAGCCTTAAAATTGCCAAGGATGGACAACCTTGTTTTAAGTCCTCAATGTACTTTGCAAAATATTGCGAATGGAATGGGGAGAGAATGATCTGCAACCTAACAGAATAAGAGCGCAGGAATCAAACTGGAAATGCTGAACAATTTTTATACTGTGCTTCATCATAAAATTCCCAAGCCAGCATATACTAAATAATAAAACAGCATGCAAGAAAAAAAATTCAACAGGTAGAATCACAGAAACAACATTGGGAAAACCTATAACATTCTGCAGAGCTCTATACTGTAAGACTCTAAACAGTCCAAATAATTCAAAATATTTGCAATTAAGAGTAGGTAGCAGCTTTTCCCCAATGTGGTATCCACACTGGCTAGAAATTCTGGCTTTTTCAGTCAGTCATGAAACTGAAGAAAAGTGATTGAAAAAAATTGAAGCTCTAAATTAAAGTAATTCTTTTAGCTCTTAGGTGTTCTTTGTTCTTTGCCCATTGTTGTTTGTAGGGTGATATATTTTTCTGCCCAAATATGTTTGCTTACCTTTTAAAAGACGTTGTTTCTTCTTTCTTTCTTCCTTCCTTCCTTCCTTCCTTCCTTCCTTCCTTCCTTCCTTCCTTTCTTTCTTTCTTTCTTTCTTTCTTTCTTTCTTTCTTTCTTTCTTTCTCCCTTCCTTTTCGCTTTCATCTTTAATTGTTGATATTCTGAATAACATGCCTTGGGTCAAGGTGTCTGCAAAGAGTGGTCAAAAAAGTCAAAATGGCCTCTGTGATGGAGCAATTAAAGCTCTACCTGTTTTTTAAGATGCATCCCAGATAAAAAGCAGGTCGAGCTCTGATGGCTTGGTTGAAAGAAAAAAAACACATTCTTGTCCCTTTTATCTTTGAATCTTTACTGGAGAAATAAGAGGATTAATACTAACACTGTCGCTAATGGGCACCAAATAATAAAAATGCTCACCTTCCATTCTGTGTTTCTTTGTGAACTTTGTGTACAGGGAGGCCGCGACTTACAACCGTTCATTTAGTGACCCTTTGAAGTTACAACGGCACTGAAAAAAGTGACTTATGACTGTTTTTCACACTGACAACCTTTGCAGTATCCCCATGGTCACGTGATCAAAATTCAGACACTTGGCAACTGACTTGTATTTACGACGATTGCAGTGTCCCGGGGTCATGTAATCCCCTTTTGCGACCTTCCGACAAGCAAAGTCAATGGGGAAGCCAGATTTAGCGAACAGCCATGTTACTAACTTAACAAGTGCAGGGATTCACTTAACAACTGCGGCAAGGAAAGTCGCAAAATGGGGCAAAACTCACTTAACAAATGTCTCACTTAGCACCAGAAATTTTTGGCTCAATTATGGTCGTAAGTTGAGGATTACCTGTATTAGAGCCAATTTGGTGTACAGGTAGTCCTCGACTTACAACTACTTGTTTAGTGACTGAAGTTACAACCGCGTTAAGTGTTTTTCACACTTAACAACCATTGCAGCATCCCCCTTGGTCACGTGATCAAAATTCAGATGCTTCAGTAGAGAGAAAATGATTATTCCAGGACATTAATCCCCATCCACATACGCTCAACTGCACACGAGTATTATAAATAGTAGAAATGTGAGAATTAGCCCCACCCATATATGCCCACCGATGACATCATGGGAAATCCCCACGCCCACCAATGACTCATATTTATGACGGTTGCAGTGTCCAGGGGTCATGTGATCACCCTTTAAACTTTCTGACTAGCAAAATCAAGCCAGGTTTACTTAGCAACTGTGCGATTAACTTAATAGTTGCAGCGATTCACTTAACTATGGCACGAAAAGTCATAAAATGAGGCAAGTGTCTTGCTTAGCAACAGAAATGTTGGGCTCATTTGTGGCCGTAAGTTGAAGATGATTGCCAAAAATGTTGTTGTAGAACAAATCAGAGGAGGAAGATTATGGTATGTTTACTGCCTTATGAAACAGTAAAGGTGGGATAAAAATCTAAAAAATAAATAAATTTTTCCTCCAATTTCCTCTCCTGCCCTATCTACATAAGCAGCAATGTTATGGTGTTGCTTAGAGAGATTAATTTCATTTACAAAAGCATGCCAGGAAAAAGGGATTCGCTGATTTTCAGGCTATGACTGTACAACAAGGCTTAAATCCCAGGATTTTGTTAAATTAAGTCCAAAATCCTCGTGTTCACCCTCCATCACTGATTTCTGTTTATTTATTCTTATGGATGCACCACTTCTCTCTATTTATTTACGTTCTCTCTCTTTCTTTCGTTCCTATGTCCTAGAAAAAAATATCTTAACATTTGTTTTAGACTAAAAAATATCAGTCAGTCTGCATGATACAGTTAGTCCTCGATTTATATCCACAAGTGAGCCCAAACTTTTCTGATGCTAAGCAAGATAGTTGTTAAGTGGGTTTTGCCCCATTTTACAATCTTTCTTGCCACAGTTGTTAAGTGAATCACTGCCGTCAAGTCAGTAACATGGTTGTTAGATGAATCTGGCTTCCCCCCATTGCACCCAATGTCTGTTAAATTGAGGTTCACTAAATCAAGGGCCTAGGTGAAATATCCAAACTATACCGGTCCAATGCAAAATTAAAAGTCAAAATGAATCCAAAATTATGGAAAGGTCTTTTTCTGACCCTAAAAATAACCTAATTGTTGGCTCAAGACGAATTCTCTGGTGACTTGGACAGCTATTTCAGTCACCTGTGAAACTCTTTAAATCTCTCCTATCTCCTATTGAACTGTCCATGGACAAGGTTATTCTCTCCTTCTTGGGCAAGACCCAGCATCTTCTTTCTGCAGCCGCTGAGATCTTGGAAATTGCTGAGTTGCAAATCCATGCCTATTGCTCTTAGGAGAAGCCAAGTGGAACTAGAAAGTGATTGAGTGCTCCAATCCTCTGCCTGCTGGGTGATAATATGGAGAAAAAGTTGGGGGGCGGGAGACTCTCTTGCAGGGACCGAAGCAGCCCTTGGAATGAATAGCCCCTTGCAATCTGCAGACTTTGGTACCAGTTGAAGGTCTTTTTAGATCTAGTGCATCCTCGGGTTACGGAGGAAGGACAACCTTATGATGGATGGCGGATACGGTTGTAAAACCTGCAAAAGGAATTTGCTAAGCCATATCTCCATCCCTCTATGGAAATGATTTCTGCAGAAATCTACAGGGAGTCCTCGACTTACAACAGTTCATTTAGCAACTGTTCAAAGTTACAACAGCACTGGAATAAAAGTGACTGAGGACCCTTTCCCACATTTAGGACCATTGCAGAATCCCCCGTAGTCACACGAGCAAAATTCAGATGCTTGGCAACTGGTTCATATTATGACCATTGCAGTGTCCTGGGGTCATGTGATCCCTTTTGGCAACCTTCTGACAAGCGAAGATAATGGGGGAAACCAGATTCACTTAACAACTGTGCTACTAACTTAATAACTGCAGTGATTCACTCAACAACTCTGGCAAAACTCATTTAACAAATGTCTCACTTAGCAGCAGAAACTTTGGGCTCAGTTGTGGTCGTAAGCAGAGGACTGCCTGTCCTTAGTTTAACTGCAGTGGGAAAAGCAGCAAGAGATTCAGCAGACTGGTGGAACGTGACAGATTAAATAATTAATCATTTGTCCCTGAATAATGCCAGAAACAAACAGGCAAACAGTGGAAAAGTCAACACATTTAGAGCACTTGCCTTCACCACGGAAAGGCCCGTAGCATTACATATATTTAAATTCTGCAGAATGCCAGCTCGCTAAACAATCAAACTGCTTCCACTGTGTCTTAGAAATTGCCACCTGCAGCTAATGCTCCCATTTTAAATGCATCCCTGAGCCGATCTTTGTAAGTTTCATATTAAATATTGATCAGTCTGACGAGAGCCTTAATATACTATGTTTAGCATACATACCTCCAGTTCAGAAAGCTGTCACTTCGCTAGTATCGTGGGAAGGCCTGCCAGCCTGGTAGGCCTCCGCTTGCCTGGGGTGAGCCAAGATTGCTTTGAAGCTACCAAAAGGGGGAACTTTTATAAATTGCAGTAGTGCCTGACTTTGCAGGCAAATAGATTTCTGCGCAAAGAATTTCCATAGAGCAGGGGCAGGCAACCTTGGCTCTTTTATGACTCGTGGACTTCAACTCTCAGAATTCCTGAGCCAGCCATGCTGAGGGGAAAGGGAGAGGTTTCCAAGTGAGCTGTGCTGGCTCAGGAATTCTGAGAGTTGAAGTCCACGAGTCATAAAAGAGCCAAGGTTGCCTACCCGTGACTTAGACAATTCTTTTTGTGGAGTCTACAACACTATCCGCCACCAGAGTGTGGATAGGGCAGAGAAGGAAATGGGAGGAAAAGTTTAATTCAATTTTTATCCCACCTTTATTGTTTTATAAGTAATTCAAGGCATGAATAGACATAACTCTCCTTCCTCCTCCTATTTGCTGCACAACAACATCTTTTTAGAGGGAGTTGGGTTGTAAGACAGGGACTGGCCAAAGCTCACCCAGCTGGCTTTCATCCCAGGGCTTTAACTGCTTACACGTAATCCTCAACTTACGACCACGATTGAGCCCAAAATTTCCATTGCCAAGCAAGACAGTTGTAAAGTGAGTTTTGCCCCATTTCACGAGCTTTCTTGCCACCATTAAGTGAATCGCTGCAGCTAGTAATAACGTGGTTGTTAAGTGAACCTGGCTTCCCCATTGATTTTGCTTGTCAGAAAGTCACAAAAAGTGATCACGTGACCCCGGGATATGGCAACTGTCATAAATAGAAGCCAGTTGCCAACGTCCGGATTTGGATCCTGTGTCCAGGGGGATGCTGCAATGGTCGTAAGTGTGAAAAAGGGTCATGTCACTTTTTCAGTGGTGTTGCAACTTCAAACACTCACTAAATGAATGGTTGTAAGTCAAGGACTATCTGTACACCAAACTGGCTCCAAAAGACAAAGTTCACAAAGAAATAGAAAAAGGAAGCCAAAAGTGAGCATTTTTATTACCCAGGATCCCTCAGTGACAGTGTAATTAGTATTAACCCTCTTATTTCTGCAGTAAAGGAAAGTTTCAGAGATTTACAAGAAATCCAATACAGGTAGTCCTCGACTTACGACCTCAACTGAATTCTATGATTCTCCTAGTCCAGTCTATTCCATGGCATCCCCCTGGTCCTAACAGGATTCCAAGTAGTGTACAAACTCAGAAAGTGGATTATTGGTATCCAGGTTAAGCCCATTTTCTAGGCCCTGCCAATGCATGATAACTGAAGGAGAGAAGGACAAAGCTCACAAAAGAAATGCAGATCTCTATTTATGCGGGATGAAGGCTGTGGAAAAAAACTGCCGGGGAGAGAAGAAAGTCGTGAAATGAAAATAAGCTTGTTGTCTGAATCAGGGAGGCTAAATTTCTCCTGGGGAGTTTGTATTGTTGCGTTGCCAAGCTTTTCGCAGGACACACAAAAGGCAAATGTGAAAGTCCAGTCTTTTTGGCGACTTGTTTGCGGTGATTCCTTCTTGCTATCACTTATGATAAAGAGAGTTAGCTTCTTAAGCCACAACGGTGCTCAAATTATCCAACTGCTGGGAGAAATCTCGTTGACGTAGCTTTGTACGGAGTGTTAAGTGCTGACAGGCATTTGAGCTGCTGACAGGAATCCAACAGGTTTTCAGTTTCTGAAGGAGCTGAGTGGACATGACTTCGTTCCTTTCATTTTTCCAAGCGAGAACAGTTTTCAGAACACATTTTTACTGCATAGACATTGTGCATGCAACTTGCCTCCATCTCTGCAATGAATAAAAGCAGTGAGTGAAGAGGAAATGTAGTACTGAAAACAGGAAGAATGAAATAAGCACAGGTTATCCTCGACTTACAGCCACCATTGAGCCCAAAATTTCTGTTGCTAAGGGAGACGTTTGTTAAGTGAGCTTTGCCCATTTTTACGATCTTTCTTACCACAATTGTTAAGTGAATGACTGCAGTTGGTAAGTTAGTAACATGGTTGTTAAGTGACCCGGCTTCCTCATGGACTTCGCTTGTCAGAAGGTCATCAAAGAAGATCACATGACACTGCAACCGTTATAAATCTGAGTCAGTCACCAAGGATCTGAATTTTGATCACGTGACCACGGGAATGCCACAACGGTCATAAGTGGTGAAAAACGGTCATAAGTCACTTTTTTTTCAGTGCTGTTGTAACTTTGAATGGTCACTAAATAAACTGTTGTAAGTCGAGGACTACCTGTATGCATTTAACAGTTGTGCAGAGGAACTTTTCTATTTTTACTACAGGAGGTCCTCGACTTTCAACCATCCGTTTAGTGACCAAAGTTACAGCAGCATTGAAAAAAGTTACTTACCACCATTCCTCACAGTTACAACCGACACAGCATCTCCATGGTCATGTGATCAAAGTTGGCAACTGACATGTATTTACGATGGTTGCGATGTCCCAGGATTACGTGATTGCCTTTTGTCACCTTCCCAGCCAGCTTCTCCCAAGCAAAGTCAACGGGAAAAGCCAGATTCACTTCATAATCTCATGTTTCACTTAACAATAGATGTGATTTGCTTAACAACCATAGCTACAAGATTGTAAAATCAAGTGTGACTCACTTAACAACTGTTTAACTTATCAATAAAAATTCTGGTCTCAGCTGTGGTCATAAGCCAAAGACTATCTATGCTGCATTTTCAAGAACCTTCCTAGAAACATCAAATGTTCAACTCAAAATAATAAAAATTAGGAATGTGTTCTGCCCTATAAGACTTGATGAATTGTGATGTTCCAAGTATTCAAAATGTTCAACCTCTCTGCAGCCAGACATATTCAAAAGTCAAATTTTTCTTTCTCTCCCACTTGCTCTTGAGATTAAAAATCCAAGCTCAGTAGATATTTATAGTCCAAGAAGGTCAGGATGATAAATATGCCAAAATATTTTCCTTTATTGGCAGCTGTTCTCCCTTAAGCTGAAATTCACCAAGCAGCCAAGGAGCTAGTTATAGTGTTGTACTCAAATCCACTACTAGATGTCATTCAAAGTTCATTTTCCACTCTTATATTTCTTATATTTCACCTTAATTTTTTTTCCAAAGAGAACATTTTAACAATTTATCTCAGTTCTCAGATTTATCAAAACTGTAGCTTTGTATTACTTTCATTTCAAGATTGTGTATTTCTATCCCCCATAAAAAAATTTAAAATGCCGCTTCTGTTCACATCCGGAAGTTTTAAGCTTCTTGGGAGACTTTCCCAGGAAATTCAGTTGTAAAATAGTAAAGAAAGGATCAATATTCTCACTCAGTCCAAACATGCTGTTTACGGTGTGCTAATTAAAGCTTTTGTTCTTTGGTTGTCAGCAGCTAATGGCCAGCCACAGAGGTGTGGCCGGTCTTTCCCCTGCTGGTTTAGAGGGCATTCCTTGGATCAAACGGTGAGACCGCCATCTCTCAGTGATCAACAAGGCACCCCTCCTTCTTCATCGCCTCTTCGGGATGGCTTTAGGCCCTTTTCAGGGCTCCCAGCAGGGCGAAATCAGGTGTGGAAGGCAGACCTCTGCCTTCCTGCTTTCCATCTCGCTGCAACACAAAACTGGAAGTCAGTTGCTGCATTTCTTACAGATTGAGGAAATTATCTTACAGGTAGTCCTTGACTTACAATCACAATTGAGACCAGAATTGAGCAAGGTGGTTGATATTTGAGTCGTGTCGGATTTCAGAACCTTTTTGCCACATTTTATTAAGCAAATCATTGCAGGTGTTAAGTCTTTACCATGTGCCCTTTAAGCAAAGCTGACTTACTGGATGCCATCTGGAAAGGCTGCAAATTTTGATCAAGTGACTCCAGGATGCTGCAGTCATTATAAAATACATGTCGGACTCCAAGCAACTAAATTGTGATCATGTGACTGCGGGGAATGCCATGTTGGTTGTGAGTGTGAGTACTATTTGTAACTCAATTTTTTTCATGGCCCTTGTTTCAAGGGTCACTAAATAAATGGTTGTAAGTCAAGAACCACCTGTATTTTTCCCAGTTTCAACAGAATTACCCATTAAACTCTACTTTCCTCTTTACAATAAATTATACCTATTAAGGGCTACTCATTTCCTACATGGAGATGGAACATAACATATGGCAACCATGGAGCTTTTCATAAATTAGATGTATATTCCTTTTTGAAAATATATTGAAAACCAGCCTGAAACAAACAAACAAACAAACAGCCTATAATGGAGAACAGCAATTTCTCTCCCAAGGAAACAAAGCAGAGACATCACCCAGCAGGTGTAGTTTTGACAGTAACCTGCTTCATGAATATGGAATAGCAATTAGAGGCTTTATTTAAAACTTGGCTGTCCTTGGGGGGAATCCCTCCTCTGCTTTTCATTTATATCCCTACCTGGTTCAGCTTGAGAATATTTTGATTTTTTTTTTTAAAAAAAATACACGTTCCCTTCAAAAAAAAAAAAACCAATGGTGCTTTAAAACAGGACAAGTCGCCTCTGAAAGATATTATACCTAGAAGGCTAATTATGGTCATTTGTTTAGTGACCATTGAAAGTTACAATGATATTGAAGAAAGTGACTTAAGGTTGGTTCTCGCTGCATCCCCATGGTCACGTGATCAAAATTTGAGCACTTGGCAATGGGCGTGTATTAATAGAATAACAGAGTTGGAAGGGACCTTGGAGGTCATCTAGTCCAACCTCCTGCTCAGGCAGGAAACCCTATACCATTCCAGACAAATGATTGTCTGATCTCTTCTTAAAAATTTCCACAAAGGAGCGCCCACAACTTCTGGAGGCAAATGGTTCCACTGATTAATTGTTCTGTCAGGAAATTTCTCCTTAGTGGTTCTAGAACTGAGGAGAATGATTGCAATATCCTGGAGTCATGTGATTGCCATTTACCTCACAAGGACCGATTATAAATCATTTTTTTTGGTTCCGTTTGTAACTTTGAACTCAATGAACGGTTGTAAGTTGAGGACTGCCTGTAGCAGGAAATCCCAGGCTGAGAAGTTGAAAAAAAAGATAACCTTATTATTGCCAAGTAAATGTCCAAATTATTGTCCAAACTGCCTGAGTTGAACTTGACTTATGGGTACCTTGGGTCTTCAAGAAGCATTCTCAGCAGGAAAGTAGAAGACCATTGAAAGAAGTCTCCGGGGCCTCATGAAACACTGGAGCTACAGATTGTCCCAATCTAACAGCCAGCCAGGTGTGAATTCACTTTGTGGTGGGGCTATTAACTCCCTTCCTCCATTTATCTATCTAATCTATCATCTCTCTCTCTCTCTCTCTCTCTCTCTCTCTCTCTCTCTCTCTCTTTCTTACACACACACACACACACACACACACACAGTTCTCTCTTTTACACATACACAGCTCTCTCTCTCTCTCTTTCTTACACACACACACACACACAGAGCTCTCTCTTTTACACATACACACACACAGCTCTCTCTTTCTCTCTCTCTCTTTCTCTCTCTCTCTCTCTTACACACACACACACACAGAGCTCTCTCTCTCTCATCTATCTGTCTGTCTGTCTGTCTGTCTGTCATCTCTCTCATCTCTCTCTCCATCTCATCTATCATCTGTCTATCATCTCTCTCTCTCTCACACACACACACACACACACACATCTATCCATCTCATCTCTGTCTGTCTGTCCATCCATCCATCCGTCCGTCCGTCCGTCCGTCCGTCCGTCCGTCCGTCTGTCTGTCTCACTTTCCCTACAACAACAACACTATAAGTGGGTTGGATTAAGAGTATGACTGGCCCAAGGTCGCCCAGCTGGCTTCCATGGCTAAGGCAGGACTAGAACCCACCGTCTCCCATTTTTTAGCTTGGTGCCCTCACCCCTAGACCAAACTGGCTGTTCTTCCTCAACTTTGTGAATAAAAGTTACAAGGAATGATTCTTGTGCAATCTGCCATTAAACCTTTGATAGTGTCACTCTAGGAAAACTGGTTTCCATTTTGGAATAGTTATTGCTTAAATTTGGAATAAATGAACCTTATACTCCATAGAGGATAACACTGATTTGTTTTGGCAAGTCTTTCTGCTTCTTTGTTAACCTGCCTGTATGTATCTTCCAAGCTGACTTCTGGTTCGTGTGTCTGTCTTATGACCAATTTATCAAGCGATTCAGCCCTTCATCATCGACTCCCCCATTCTGAAGTCTAGGAAGGATTTGTGGAGGGGGGAGCAGTTGGAGACAGCTTCAAGGAAAATGATTTATTGGCTGTCAAACGCTCTTCTTTCCAATGGCTTAAGCCTGCAAATTTGGAGACATGCATACTGGGCCTTCCTTAACACCAGCAATTGCAGGAAAAGAGATACATCTGATATAGGTACAGGTAGTCCTTGACTTATGACCATTCATTTAGTGAACGTTTCAAGTTACAACGGCACTGAAAAAAGTGACTTATGACCATTTTTCACACTTATGACCATTGCAGCATCCCATGGTCAAAATTTGGAGTCATATCTATGATGGCTGCAGTGTCCTGGGGTCATGTGATTACTTTTGTGACCTTCTGACAAGCATGTCAGCGGGAAAGCCAGATTCACTTAACAACCATGTTACTAACTTAACAACTGCAGTGATTCACTTATCAATTGTGGCAAGAAAGGTCGTAAAAGGGGGCAACATTCACTCAACAATTGTCTCGCTTAACAACAGAAATCTGGGGCTCAATTGTGGTCGTAAGCTGAGGCCTATCTACAATGACCACAGCATTCACTTAACAACTGCAGTGATTTGCTTAACAACCAAAAAAGGTTGTAATATTTGGTATGACGCAAGGGAAATTCTGATCATAGTCATAAGCCAAGGACTGCATGCATAAGAACCTATGTACAGTGAAGAATTAGGAGGTTTTTTTTTCTTTTAAAAAGGTAATTAGGACCTCTCTCCTCTTCTGAAAATTTCCTAGCAGAAAAACAAGAAAAACAAGGTAAACTGTTTCCCAATTTTGGCCACTGAGCTGTGGTGGCGCAGTGGTTTGCAGTGTTGCACACTAACTCTGCTCACTGCCAGCAGTTTGATCTTGATGGGTCTCAAGGTTGACTCAGCTTTCCATCCTTCTGAGGTTGGTAAAATGAGACCCAGATTGTTGGGGGCAATATGCTGACACTGTAAACCAGGGGTCCCCAACCCCCAGTCCATGGACCAGTACCGGTCCACGGCATGCCAGCAACTGGTCCCCACAGACAAGCAAAGCCCCATCCGTGGGATGCAGGCAGCACATACTGTAAAACTATGTCCCGTCTGGTCTGTGGAAAAACCTCTCTCCACAGAACCGGTCCCTGGTGCCCAAAAGATCTGAGATCTCTGCTGTAAACCATTCAGAGAAGGCTGTAAAGAACTCTGGAGGGATATATAAGTCTAAGTGATATTGCTATTGCTATTAATATTTATGGACTCCAGCTCCCAGAATCCCCCCCAGCCAGAATTCCCTTCATCTTAAAGTAGCATGTCTGGCTACATCAGGGGTCCTCAAACTTGGCCACTTGAAGACTTGTGGATTGCAACTCCCAGAATTCCCCAGCCAGGCTGGCTGGGGAATTCTGGGAGTTGCAGTCCACAAGTCTTCAAGTGGCCAGGTTTGAGGACCCCTGGGCTACATAAACAGATCATCCTGATAAAGAGATAGTTTGGGGAATATGCAGTTATGGCAGGCAACCAATGTTGGTACTAGACTTTCTTTTCCTTTTGGGAGAGAGTCAAGAGATGTGTGTTTTGGCATTTCACCGACGAGTAGGATGAAGCACTCCTTACTGGCCAACAGTTTTAGCACCAATTACCTGAGATATATTCGTTGCAAATGCTAGCCAGGAAAGGCAAATTATGACTGATGGTTGCTTCTCTGCGAGTGCTCAGAATGATAAGCAAGTAAAAATGCCAATTTTCCACCAACATTTTATTTAACTCACAGGTCCTCGACTCTAGGATCACAATTTAGACCAGAATTTCTGTCGTTAAACAAGGTGGTTGTTAAATGAGTTGTTCCCAATTGTATGCCCTTTTTTTGCCATGCGGTTGTTAAGTGAATCATATGGTCATTAAGCAAATCCAATATTTCCCATTGACTTGGCTTGGCTGGGAAGATCACAAACATTGTAATTACATGCCGGTTGCCAAGCACCGAAATTTTCATCCTTTGACCGTGGGGATGCTGTGTTGGTTGTCAGTGTGAAGAACAAAGAGACGACAAAGTAAGCCCCTTTGTTGTCACTTTGAATGGTCACTAAATGAATGGTTGCAAGTTGAGGACTACTTGTACTTAATTTTGGTTTTAATATTTTGTAAAGTTTTCACGTTTTGTACCTCTGTTTTTATGATGTTTGCAAGACATCCAGTATTGCTTGTCAGTGAGATGGGTGATGTTCCAGTATAAATGAATGAATGAATGAATGAATGAATGGTTGACTTTCTCTGGGAAAGCTGCACTAGAGACTGAGACCTTATGTTTAGAGAGAGCAAAGCCTTGGGTCTCTGTGTGTGTCCTTGTATCTGTTTGGCCCCAAAGACAGGCTGCTTTATAAAGTAAAACCGCGCATAAAGGCTCTTGCTAAACAGTAGGGCTCCAGTAGGCTCCAGTAGGACATTTTTAGAAACAAGATACCACAATCCTGGCCTGTTTATTTTCCAGCTCTTAGACATTAAGCAAAGAGAAACATTCCATGCAATTCTCTATATAAAGAGGACCTGCATTAGGTTTTGATTTGTTCGCCGGTGCAGTGAAAATGTCTCCAATGTTTTCTGCCTTTAAAATTGGATTTTCAACGGATCCTATACAGATCCCTCTAGGACAGTGGTTCTCAACCTTTGTGTGACGGCGACCCCCGTCACACAAACATTCTGCGCATGCGCAGCACCGCGCGCATGGGGGTGCCACCCCCATGCGCGGCATGCATGTGCGGCGCTGCCCCTTGAGGGGAGAAAATGGCGGATCGCCTTCTTTGGCGACCCCCGAAAAATGGTCGATTGACCCCAAATGGGGTCGCGACCCATAGGTTGAGAACCGCTGCTCTAGGACATGGATGTCAAGTCACTGCGTCACGTAACGTGTCGCAACATATCGGGACTTTTTTCGCATTGCCGGAGCTGGGATGGGCGCAGCCTCCGCATGATGCAACCAGCCTGTGGGCCAGCAGTTTGACACCCCTTCTCTAGGAGATAGCAACAAAGCTAATGGATAGGGTAGGGTAGAGTAGGGTAGGGTAGGGTAGGGTAGGGTAGAGTAGAGTAGAATAGAATCTGCAAGGGACCTTGGAGGTCTTCTAGTCCAACCCCCTGCTCAAGCAGGAGAGCCCTTCTCTTCTCTTCTTCAGTGATGAAGCACCCACTACTTCTGAAGGCAAGCTGTTACACCGGTTAATTGTTCTTGCTGTTAGGAAGTTCCTCCCTAATTCTGGGTTGCTTCTCTCTGTGATTAGTTTCCATCCATTGTTTCTTGTCCTGCCCTCTGGTGCTTTGGAAAATAGGTTGACTCCCTCTTCTCTGTGGCAGCCCCTCAAATACTGGAATATTGCTATCATGTCACCCTTAGTCCTTCTTTTCACTAGATTGGACATACCCAACTCCTGCAACCGTTCTTCATGTGTTTTAGTCTCCAGGCCTTTAATCGTTGCTCTTCTCTGCACTTTTTTCAAAGTTCCAAAATCTTTTTTGTAATGTGGTGACCAAAACTTGATACAGTACTCCAGATGCGGTCTTACTAAGGTTTTATGAAGCAGTACCAAGAATTCATGTGATTTTGACTCTGTACCTCTGTTTATGCAGCCGAAGATTGCATAGTGAAAAGATAGAGGTTTGTGCTTTAGGAGAGGAGGGCAGTGTAAACCCCAGCGCTAGACCTGTTTCTTTTTGACCTCAAAACCAGCTGTAAAACTTAGTGCTGGCCGAGCGCCTCTCTCCATTTAGCCAACTTTACCTTCATTATGACATTTGCTGCCAATTCCATGTTTTTGATGCACAATTCCCACGCATCATTGATTCCTGTCATAGAAGATACTAGATTTGCACGAATGAGCATGGCTGCACACACCAATTATACGTCTTTTGGGGTGAGGATGGGGAAAGGAAAGATAATTTTAATCTCAAGGAGAAAAAAAATAGTCCTTCATCCATCAAAACACTCTTTGCTTCTTCCCGGATAGGTCATTGTTGGCTTCGGGTCAAAAAAGCAAGGAAAATTGCTGAGGGCTAGAAACTTGAATTTGGGCCTACATTTACTCGCATTTTTGGTGTGGCACAAACATACCCCAGCAGATTTTTTTTTTCTTGGACTGTCTCTTTGTGACTTATTCTTCTGTAGATTTATTTATTTATTGAGAGAACAATGTTAGCAAAATGGCAAAAAGTTAAAAAGCATGTCATAATTACATTTTCAATGAGCAAATATGAAACTATTTACTCTACAGGAAGTCCTCAAATTACGACCACAATTGAGCCCAAAATTTCTGTTGGTAAGTGGAACATTTGTTAGGTAAATTTTGCCCCATTTTATGACCTTTCTTGCCACGGATGTTAAGTGAATCACTGCAGTTGTTAATTTAGTAACTAGGTTGTGAAGTGAATCTGGCTTCCCCATTGAGTTTGCTTGTCAGAAGGTCGCAAAAGGTGATCACATGACTCCAGGACCCTGCAACTGTCATAAATATGAGCCTGTTGCAAAGTGTCTGAATTTTGATCATGTGACCATGGGGATGCTGCAATGGTCGTAAATGTGAAAGACATCATAAGTCACTTGTTCAGTGGCATTTGAATAGTCACTAAATGAACTTGTCAGACCTGCCACAAACTGTTGTAACTCGAGGACTACTTGTAATTACAAATTTAAAGGTATATTCTGTCTTAGTTATGTGTCCCTCTTTCCACTTGTTATATTTGTCCTTTTTGTCATTCAATTTATCAGAGAGTTCTTTATGCAGCCATGCTGGTTTCTTTTGAGAGCTGTTATTTTTCTTCTTCACTGGTATTGTGCTAGACTGGGCTTTTATTATCTCACTTTTCAAAATTTCCCAAGCTTCTTGTGTTGTTTTCCCCCTGAGGATGCTCATCCATGGAATCCTTCCCAAGCTCTCTCTAAGTTTATTGAAATTAGCTCTCTTGACTGTGTTCTATTGCTTGTGCTTGCATAATGTTGAATTACAATACTGCATGATTACTCCCCTCACAAGGTTCCTGTGGCTTCAATACCTTCTATCGTTTCATCTCTCTTAGTCAGAATAGTCCAGTATGGCTGATCCCCTAGTTCCCTTCTCTACTTTTTAATAGACAAAGTTGTCTGCTAGGTTTGTCAAGAATCTGTTTGATCTTCCACTTGGTCCAGAGTTTGTCTCCCAGCTGATGTCAGGGTAATTAAAGTCCCCCATTATTATTGTGATGTGCTTCCTACATACCTTAGTTAGCTGACCAGCAAAAAGTTCATCTATTTCCTCTGTTTGGTTGGGTGGCCTATAGGATACACCTATGGCAATGTCATCCCCCCCCCTTTTATATTGACACAAATGCATTCGAGACAGTTTTCATCATTGTTGTGCTTTATTTCTGTAGAGATGTAGTTATTTCTTATATAGAGAGCAACTCCACCTCCTCTTTTATTTGGTCTGTTTCTTTTAAATAATTTAAATCTCACCAAGTTTCCATAATGGCAACAATATCGTATCTGCCCTCATTTACCTGAATCTTATATGCAAAGTGTCCTTTCTTCACAAACAGGTTTATTTTAAAGGGGGACAATATTGGTTTTGCCCTCAGCTCAAGATCAAAAGATCAAGCGTGGTTCATTATTGAAAAGGATCTAAATCAATCAGTCTTCAAGGCAATAAACTTAATTAGTTAAACCAAATAAATTTTCTCCACAGAATTTTGGGTTTCTACAGAGATTCTTTTTTTTTTAACTGCACTATTGATTTCATGGATGTTGAACTCCAAAGGAAAATAAAATGTACAGACTAAAGATGCTTCTCAGCCTCTTAAAAGACATTGGTTGTATTTTTCACTTCTGGGGATGATGTGTCTTTGCTTGGATGTTGACTGAATGAATGCCTGTGACTATCTGTCTTCAGCTGGGGGTCTTAACTTCAATGAAGGAAGCCTCCATGTCTGAGAAATTGAATCCCAAACTTTCTTCTCCCAGCCCAAAAGAGTCAAGGAACTCTTTAGCCAATCTTGGAGCTTGACCCAATATCTTCTGGTGGTCTTCTAGGGCAAAGTGCTGATTCTATTTCTGAAAAAGAATCCTATAGGAGATGACCAGGCTGAGCCCAAAGGAGGCGTCAAGCACATCATCAGTTTGGCATCCCTTCGCCCCACAAGAGATCTAAGTCACCCCACCTTGAATTCCATTCACTCTTTTCCACCACCAATTTGCTTTTAACATTAATAATTACGGGAACGGTTTCAGGAACTGGGCATGGCTAGTCTAGTGAAGAGAAGGACTAGGGGAGACAAGATAGCAATGTTCCAATATTTGAGGGCCTGCCACAGAGAGGAGAGGGTCAACCTATTTTCCAAAACATCCGAAGGCTAGACAAGGAATAACGAATGGAAACTGATCAAGGAGAGATTCAACCTAGAAATAAGGAGAAATTTCCTGACAGTGAGAACAATCAACCAATGGAACAGATTGCCTTCAGAAGTTGTGGAAGCTTTCAAGAAGAGACTGGACTGCCATCTATCAGAAATGGTGTAAGGTCTCCTGCTTGGGCTGGGGGGTTGGACTAGATGATCTACAAGGCCCCTTCCAACTCTGTTATTCTGTTCTATTTAATTCAGATTCTTGTAGAGCAGGTTTTTTCGTGGACCAGAGGGGGCTTGGTTTTGCATGCTGCATCCCGTGGATGGGGCTTTGCTTGTTTGCGGGGCTTGGTTTCTGGTATGCCACGGCCCGTTGCCAGTCCACAGCCTGAAGGTTGGGGACCCCTTTTGTAGAGAGTATTAGCATGCAATAAACCTGTATTCATTTGAACCAATTTGGCTCCTGATTTCTTACAGTCCTGGTGGAGGCTATGATGTTCCCTTACCATCATCTATGGTGGTTGACCTTTTCTGCATCTCTGGAGAACCCCAACTGATGATGGTGGATCAACACAGACCTAATCATGGAGAGAGTCTAAGAGTTCCAACCTGGAAAAGAATCTTCTCCAGCTCTGGAGTACGATAAATTTTCAGCAGATGTCTTGTTTCTTCCAAGTACTGGAACATTGCTGGTGACTACGGGTAATCCTTGGCTTACAAGCATAATTGAGCCCAAAATTTCTGTTGCTAAGTGAGACATTTGTTAAGTGAGCTTTGCCCCATTTTAGGACTTTTCTTGCCACAGGTGTTAAGTGAATCCCTGCAGGTGTTAAATCAGTAGCACATTTGTTAAGTGAATCTGGCCTCCCCATTGACTTATTTATTTTATTTTTATTTATTTTTAAAATTTATAAGCCGCCCCAATCCCTAAGGACTCTGGGCGGCTAACAATAAAAAACACATAAAACATAACAAACAACAATACAAAAACAATCATCCAGGGGTAAGGTTTTATAAACCCCAGGCCTGCCGGAAAAGCCAGGTCTTAAGTAGCTTACCGAAGACCAACAGGGTGGGAGCAGTCCTAATCTCCGGGGGGAGCTGATTCCAAAGCATGGGCGCCATCACAGAGAAGGCCCTCCTCCGCGGCCCCGCCAAATGGCACTGCTTGGCCGACGGGGCCCGAAGGAGGCCCAGCCTGTGGGATCTAACCGGACGTAGGGAACTATGAGGTAGTAGGCGGTCTCGCAAATAGCCTGGCCCTGAGCCATATAGGGCTTTAAAGGTAATGACCAACACCTTGAATTGGACCCGGAGACCAATAGGCAACCAGTGCAGCTCGCGGAGGATAGGCTTGTCAGAAGGTCGCAAAAGATAACAGTGACCCTAGGACACTACAAATGTCATAAATATGAGTCAGTTGCCAAGCATCTGAATTTTGAACCCGTGCCCATGGGGATGCTGCAAAGGTCATAAGTGTGAAAAACAGTCATAAGTAACTTTTTTCAGTGCTGTTGTTGTAATTTTGAATGGTCACAAAATGAATTGTTGTAAGTCGAGGTCTACCTGTATCCATTTGGACAGATCTGGCTCTTGATTTCTTACCCTTGACAGACCTGGTATGAGGCTATGATGTTCCCTTACCATCATCTATCGTGGTTGACCTTGTCCATATCTCTGGAGAACCCCAAACTGATGATGGTAGATCAACACGAACCTAATCATAGAGATCCAACATGGGAGAAGTATCTTCTCCAGCTCTGGAGTACTATCAATTTTCAGCAGATGTCTTGTTTCTTCCAAGCCCTGGAGCATTACAGGTGACTATTTTAGAAACCAAACTGAAATTAAGCTCCTCTCTTTTCTCCTTTCTAACTTGCCTCCAGCACTGGAGTCCTTCTGTAAAAGTCTGAGCACCCCAGAGCTGAGTGGCTAATTTGGATAACATTCCTCCTTCTCTTCCCCATCAGCGCTCCGAAATGCCTGACTTTTTGCTTAGACAAATGTACTCGCGGCTGTAAGTCATGGGGAGCTGCATTGATCCACTCTGGCCGCCTCTTTTAATCCGAAGTACGCATTGCCTTCCCCCATGGAGGCTTCTCCCCAAGGCTATCTCCATTACCTACTCTTGACAGCCGAATGTGACAGCTCGAATTACCTCAGCAACACAATCGAAATGGCGACTCTCTCGCCCGGCGTTCTGTCGCCAACCTGCAGCCACGCACCCGAGTTGTCTCATTTCTAATTAAGCAGTAATGTCTTCTGTCTGGATTGCTAAATGTCCAGGACACAAGATAGCCTGGAAGGAAATGTTATAAACAGAAACAAGTGGAGCGAGTTCTGTTCTCCCCCGCCCCCCCCCCCCGCCTAACTTTCTCTCCCTCCTCCCAGCAACCATATTGATCCTCATGATATATTAGTCTGTGAAAGAGTCAGACCTGCCCCCAGGCACAATTTGCTTCGGTCTCGGAGAGAGCAGAAAGAGGCCAATTCATAAAAAAAGACTCGGCTATCTGGCCACACTGTCCATTGACCTTGCTACATTCAAAAAAGAGAATACAGGGTAGTCCTCGACTTACAACCACAATTGAGCCCCAAACTTTGGGTTGCTAAGTGAGAAAGTTTGCCCCCTTTTACGACTTTTCTTGCCACAGTTGTTAAGTAAATCATGGCAGTCGTTAAGAACTAAGGAGAAACTTCCTGACAGTTAGAACAATTAACCAGTGGAACAACCTGCCTCCAGAAGCGGTGAATGCTCCGACACTGGAAGTTTTTAAGAAGAGACTGGACGGCCATTTCTCTAAAATGGTATAGGGTTTCCTGCCTGAGCAGGGGGTTGGACTAGATGACCTCCAAGGTCCCTTCCAACTTTACTACTACTATTACTACTACTACTACTACTATTATGTTAGGAATGCGGTTGTTAAGTGAATCCGGCTTCCCCATTGACTTTGCTTGTCACGAAGTCACAAAAGGGGATTGCGCGACGCCAGGGGGGGTACCGCGACCGTCATAAATATGAACCAGTTGTCAAGCCTCCGAAAGTAAATCACATGGCCATGGGGATACTGCGAGGGCCATAAGTGTGAAAAATGGTCTTAAGTCCCTTTTTTCAGTGCCACTGTAACTTCAAACGGTCACTAAACGAACTGTTGTAAGTCGAGAACGACCTGTACAGGGTAGTCCTCGGCTTATGGCCACAATTGGGATGAGAATTTCCATTGCTAAACTAGGCAGTTTTTAAATGAGTTGCGCCCAATTTTGTGACCTTTCTTGCCATGGTTGTTAAGTGAATCACTGCAGTTGTTAAATGAATCATATAGTTATTAAGGGAATCTGACTCCCCTCCCATTGACTGCTTGTTGGAAGCCAGCTGAGAAGGTCACAAATGGTGATGACATGACCCCAGGATATTGTAACCTTCACCAACACCTGCCTGTTGCCAAGTGCCTGAATTTTTGTCAGGTGACTATGAGGATACTGGAAGGGTTGTAAGTACAAGGACTAGGCATAAGCCATTTTTTTCAATGCTGCCGTGACTTTGAATGGTCGCTAAATGACGACTGTAAGTCGAGGAGTACCTGTATCTTTCATTTTGACCTCACTTTGGCTATTAATATAAATGTTTTTCAGGGAGTTTCTGGTCCGCTCACATAAATAAAGAACATTTTGCACAGCTCACTTTCTATCTCTGTTTTTGGGGAGATGCAGGACACTGCAATAAAGAAAAATAGCCTTTGTATTATGCAAGTTGAGAGGGGCAAATTATAAAATTTAGGACCAGGGAAGGATAATAGTTAGAGAATTGTTGTTGATGATGATGATCATGAGCAGCTCATAAAGTTATAAATTTGTCAAGCAGTTTGAAAGTATGGTGATCCAGTAACTATCAGAAATCAGAACAGGTCAAATTATATTAATCCTATCTTATTTTGAGATTACCGTATATGCCGGCGTATTAGGCGACCCGGCGTATAAGACGACCCCTGTCTTTATAGCCGGGCCGCATTCCTAGAACGTCGTCTTATACGCCGGAAACTACCAGTATTTCCAGCGTATAAGACGACTCGGTGTATAAGATGACCCCCGTCTTTGGCGCCGATTTCAGCGCTTGTGGAAGTCGTCTTATACGCCGGCATTTACGGTAGGTAACTTCTTTAATAGATTGTGGCAATGCTGTGAACATAATACATCTTGACTTCAGCAAAGCTTTTGGCAAAATGTCCTATTACACGCTGATTAATAAGAATTAAACGTGGACTGAATGGCCAATGTATTACATGAATCTGCAGCTGATTTAAACAGTGCACTCCAGTAGTTTCTCCTCATATAAGAACTAGGAGGAAGTTCGCAAGTGGGTGTTGGGTTTATGACCTAATTGCAGTATCTTCAATATTTTCATTAACAACTTGGCTGACATAGTGGAAGGGATGCTAATCAGATTTGCAGATGATCATCCCAGTGACCCAAATGTTTCTACAACAACAAAGATCCTTGTCCCCAAATATTTCCTTATTTTTCTTTCAGTTACTCAAAAGAAGGTCTCCACCTGGAATTTTCATGCTGCATTTAAACTGCAATATAGATAATCCTTGATTTAAGACCACAGCTGAGTCCGAAATTTCTGTTGCTAAGCAAATTTTACTCCATTTTACAACTGATTCACAGTTGTTAAGTGAATCACTGCAGCTGTTAAATTAGTAACAGAGTTTTACAGTGAATCTGGCTTCCCCATTGAGTTTGCTTATCAGAAGGTTGCAAAAGGGATCACCTGACCTTTGGACACTGCAAATGTCATAAATACTAATCAATTGTGAAGTGTCTAAATTTTGATCTTGTAGCTATGGAGACGTTGCAAGGATCATGTGAAAAATGGCCAAAAGTCAGTTTTTCAGTGTTGTTGTAACTTCGAACAGTCACTAAATAATAATAATAATGATGATGATGATAAAGTTGGAAGGGACCTTGGAGGTCATCTAGTCCAACCCCCTGCTCAGGCAGGAAATCCTATACCACTTCGGACAAATGGCTGTCCAGTTTCTTCTTAAAAACCTCCAGAGTTGGCGCATTCACCGCTTCTGGAGGCAGGTTGTTCCACTGGTTAATTGTTCTAACTGTCAGGAAGTTTCTCCTTAGTTCGAGGTTGCTTCTCTCTTTGGTTAGTTTCCACCCATTGCTTTTTGTCCTGCCTTCAGGCACTTTGGAGAATAGTTTGACTCCCTCTTCTTTGTGGCACCGTTATACTGTAAGTCGAGGATTACCTGTAGTGCAATTGACTTAAATACAGGCAGAGTCCTTATTCCACAAAGCTAGCTTTTAAATTCCCTTCCTAGACCTGAAACTTTAAAAATGTTTTTTATTTTAATTTTCTTAAATTAAACACTTTAGCAGCAAACTCTGCTTACAACCTGAAGTGATGAGACACAAATGACTACCAGTGTGTACTTTCCTCCCATCGGCACGTCCTCGGCTGTCGCACTTGTTCTAATGAATGTCATTTGCACACCTGCCAAATCTGAGGTGGCTTCTGAGTGTCATTTATAAGCTTCAGAAAGTGAGGGGAAAATCCCGGTGTTTCATGCTTTGCTCGTTTCGAAATAAATCTTCGAAGTAGCTGTCACTGCCATTTTTTTTTTCCTTCTGCTCTTTTCCTTCTTTAATTCCCTTGGTTTTATTTTATTTTATTTTCTGTGTGGAATGCCTCTTGTTTGTCAAAATACATTTTAATAGTTTGAAGGAAACATGAGGGAGATTCTTTTTTTTTTTTCAAAATACCCGACAAACCCGAAGGGAAAATACAAAACTCACATTTGGGCTTATGTGGTAACAAGCTTGAAAAAGCCACAGAATGCTGCGCTATATATAATAATTCCATAATTCCCATGCAAATACCTTTGGGTCCTGCTTATGAAGAACGGCAGGTGTGCATTTGTGTGTCTGTGTGAGAAAGAAGAAAAACTCTCCTTTTAACAAAGGAAAGCAGGTAAACCAAAACTGTGTATCTTTTGGTTAGATGGTGCAGGCTAAAGAATCAGTTCTCTACTTAATTGTAAATATAGGTAGTCCTCGATTTAGGACTATAACTGAGCCAAAATCTCTGTTGTTAACTGAGACATTTATTAAGTGAGTGTTACCCTATTTTACGACTTTCCTTGCCACAATTGGTGAATCACCGCAGTTGACAAGTTAGCAACCCGGTTATT
The DNA here is from genome assembly GCF_016545835.1 of Crotalus tigris. Taxonomy (NCBI): domain Eukaryota; kingdom Metazoa; phylum Chordata; class Lepidosauria; order Squamata; family Viperidae; genus Crotalus; species Crotalus tigris. Next base: position 580,704 of record NW_024100541.1, on the reverse strand, counting down.
AAGTGAATCTGCTTTTCCCATTGATTTTGCCTGTCAAAGGTTGCAAAAGGGGGGTCACGTGACCTTGGGACATAACAACGGTCGTAAGTATGAACCAGTTGCCAAGTATCTAAATTTTGATCACGTGATCATGGGGATACTGCAAGGGTGGGAAGTGTGAAAATTGGTCCCAAGTCACTTTTTTCAGTGCCGTTATAACTTGGAACGGTCACTAAGTGAACTGTTGTAAGTCGAGGACTACAATTTTGGGTCTTGGTAGTTTTCAATGTGCTCCATCCTGTTTGCGTTCTCCTCTCTCTTTTTTTGCTTGTGGTATTTTGAGTGTCTTTCAAGTTGGAAGCTGAATGGGTCCAGCAAAACCGTGTCGACAGTGGCAGCCCGATTATGTGACTCCTACTTGAAGGTGGATGGAGTGAGGGAGAGGATCTCAGCGTTATCTGCTGCCAGTAAAGCTAAAAACTCAGCTGGAATAAGAGACTCTCTCCAGCTACAGAGGATAATAATAATAATAGTAGTAGTAAAGTTGGAAGGGACCTTGGAGGTCATCTAGTCCAACCCCCTGCTCGGGCAGGAAACCCTACACCATTTCGGACCAATGGCTGTCCAGTCTCTTCTTAAAAACTTCCCGTGTTGGAGCATTTACTGCTTCTGGAGGCAAGCTGTTCCACTGATTAATTGTTCTCACTGTCAGGAAGTTTCTCCTTAGTTCTAGGTTGCTTCTCTCCTTGATTAGTTTCCACCGTTGCTTCTTGTCCTGCCTTCAGGTGCTTTGGAAAATAGCTTAATTCCCTCTTCTTTATGGCAGCCCCTTAGATATTGGAATACTGCTATCATGTCCCCCCTTGTCCTTCTCTTCGTTAAACTAGACATACCCAATTCTCGCAACCGTTCCTTATATGTTTTAGCCTCCAGTCCCCTAATCATCTTTGTTGCGCTTCTCTGTACTCTTTCTAGAGTCTCAACATCTTTTTTACATCGTGGTGACCAAAACTGGATGCAGTATTCCAAGTGTGGCCTTACCAAGGCATTGAAGAGTGGTATTAATACTTCACGTGATCTTGAGTCTATCCCTCTGTTACTGCAGCCTAGCACTGTGTTGGCCTTTTTGGCAGCTGCAGCACACTGCTGGCTCATATTTAAGTGATTGTCTACTAGGACTCCGAGGTCCCTCTCACAGTTACTACTATTGAGCATGGTGCCACCTATACTGTACTTGTGCATTTGGTTTTTCTTGCCTAAATGTAGAACCTTGCTTTTTTCACCATTGAATTTCATTTTGTTAGTTAGTGCCCAGTGTTCAAGTCTGTCCAGATCCTTCTGTATCTGAAGCCTGTCTTCTGGAGTGTTGGCTATTCCTGCCAGCTTGGTGTCATCTGCAAATTTGATGAGTTCCCCATCTATCCCTTCATCCAAATCGTTGATGAAGAGGTTGAAGAGTACTGGGCCCAGAACAGAGCCCTGGGGCACCCCACTACACACTTCCCTCCATATAGATGCAGTTCCATTGAGGACCACTCGCTGAGTACGGCCGGTCAGCCAGCTACGGATCCATCTGGTGGTGGTTCTGTCTACCCCACATTTTTCTATCTTGTCAAGTAGTAGGTTGTGATCTACTTTATCAAATGCCTTACTTAAGTCCAAGTAAATTATGTCCACAGCATTCCTCTGATCCACTAATTTTGTCACTTGGTCAAAGAATGCAATAAGATTTGTCTGGCATGATCTATTTTTGACAAACCCATTTTGGCTTTTAGTAATGACTTTGTTTGCCTCTAGGTGTTCGTTGATTCGTTGTTTGATTATCTTTTCCAGGATCTTCCCAGGTATTGAGGTCAGGCTGATAGGTCTGTAATTTCCTGGATCCATTTTTTTTTCCTTTTTTGAGGATGGAAACTACATCAGCTCTTTTCCAGTCCTCTGGTAGTTCTCCTGTGTTCCAGGATCTTTGAAAAATATAGTTCACTGGCTCCGATATTACATCTGCCAGTTCCTTGAGAACTCTGGGGTGTAATCCATCTGGTCCTGGCGATTTGAACTCATCTAGGCTGGACAGGTGCTCCCTAACCATTTTCTTGCCTATCTTAACTTGTGTTTCTGTTTTGTTTTTTATGGCACTATTTTTGATAGGTTGGTCTGTTTTTTCCCTTTGTGTGAAGACAGATGAAAAAAATGAGTTAAATAGTTCTGCTTTCTCCCTGTTTTTTCCTATTTATTTTTCCTATTTATTTATCTAAAAGGCACCTTTGCTTTCTTCTTTTGGTTCAGCAGTAGAATGGTAGGCTAGAATGTCTCCATTTTGGCAGCTTTCAGGGGTGTGGACTTCAACTCCCAGAATTCCACAGCAGCAGTTCCCATTCCAGACATCTTAAAAGATGCTAGCTGGGGACTGCAAGGAGTTGAAGTCCACACTTCAAACTCTAACCCATTTCCTCTTGCATCTTTTTAACCACTCATAAAATGTACAAACAAGTATATTATACTAATATAATATAAGTAGTCCTTGACTTACAACAGTTCGTTTAGTGATCACTCGAAGTTACAACGGCTCTGAAAAATGTGACTTCCGACTGTTTTTCACACAACCCTTCCAACATCCCTATGGTCACGTGATCAAAATTCGGATGCTTAGCATCTGACTCGTATTTATGACAGTTGCAGTGTCCCAGGATCGTGTGATCACCTCTTGTGACTTTCTTACAAGCAAAGTCAATGGGGAAGCCAGATTCACTTAACAACTGGGTTGCTAACTGAAAGCTGCAATGACTCACCTAAGAACTAGGACAGGAAAAGTCATACAACGGGACAAAAACAAGTGTCCCACTTAGCAACAGAAATTTGGGGCTCAGTTATGGTCGTAAATTGAGGACTACCTGTATAGAAACTACCCTAGTATTGAAGCTACTATATATAAGTAGTCCTCAACTTATGACTGGTTGCTTAGCAACTATTTGAAGTTACCACTGACCTACCTTGGGGCTATTTACAATCTGAATTCAAAGTTCTGACGGTCAGCCCCTTCCTCCACTATGACCACGCAAGTGAACTCCTGGTGCTTTATGTGGATGAGGCCACATTAATGTTGTAAGTTGGGGTCTACCTGTATAAACAGGCAGCAAATCTCACTCTCACCAGCACTGATGATGTTACCTAGTTGGGGAATGAAATGTCTGCAAGAAAACGACCAAGCTCAGATATCAGCAAGAACTCCATAATTCAACTTTGAGCTCTTCTCTTCTCTTCTCTTCTCTTCTCTTCTCTTCTCTTCTCTTCTCTTCTCTTCTCTTCTCTTCTCTTCTCTTCTCTTCTCTTCTCTTCTCTTCTTCTCTTAAAGCCTAATTGCTTGCTAAATATTTGCTGCTATGGTTTAAACTCTTACTATGCTCAGGGTCTACCTGCTAAATTTATTAAATTCTTCCACACGGCAACAGAATGTGAATCCAAAAGTTGAGCAAGGAAAGAAATTGAAATTTTCCTTGGAATTGCAGATTATTTATCTCCATGAATGCAGGAGGCACTTGTAATAATATATGTATAAAAGCATTGCAGAAAGAGATCGTTCTGATGAATGTTTTAAAAATTAGAACAAAGTTTTGAGTTTATTAAAGCTAAACACAGAAATACTATAAATACGATCATACGAACAGCTAAACCATTTTATTTTTGTTGAATACTGTAAATATGATGGTCCAGTTTGTATATAGCATTTAGAGATTCCCAAAAGGCCCATATTTTATATAAAGCAGAAAAAACTTCAGGTCATATTATGGGCTAATGTAGTTACTTTGGAGAAAGCCGTACCTGCAAGACTGGGTGGTAAATATTTTATTTCTTCATTTTTATTTTTTATTATTTTTATAAATAACTCAAGGCGGCAAACATACATAATACTCCTCCTCCTATTTTCCCTACATCAGTTGCAATCCTTGAGATGAGGTGGACTAAGATAAAGTGACTGGTCCAGCCAATTTTCATACCTAATGTGGGACTAGAACTGTCTCCTGGTGATTGGCCCAAAGTCACCCAAATGGCTTTCATGCCTAAGGCGGGACTAGAACTCATAGTATCTTGGTGATTGGCCCAAAGTCACCCAGCCAGCTTTCATGCCTAAGGTGGGACTAGAAATCACAGTCTGTTGGTGATTGGCCCAAAATCAACCCAGCCAGTTTTCATGCCTAAGGCGGGACTAGAAGTCACAGTCTACTGGTGATTGGCCCAAAATCACCCAAGTGGCTTTCATGCCTAAGGCAGGACTAGAAGTCACAGTCTACTGGTGATTGGCTCAAAATCAACCCAGCCAGTTTTCATGCCTAAGGCGGGACTAGATGTCACAGTCTACTGGTGATTGGCCCAAAATCATCCAAGTGGCTTTCATGCCTAAGGCGGGACTAGAACTCATAGTATCTTGGTGATTGGCCCAAAATCAACCCAGCCAGTTTTCATGCCTAAGGTGGGACTAGACGTCACAGTCTACTGGTGATTGGCCCAAAATCACCCAAGTGGCTTTCATGCCTAAGGCGGGACTAGAAGTCACAGTCTACTGGTGATTGGCTCAAAATCAACCCAGCCAGTTTTCATGCCTAAGGCGGGACTAGACGTCACAGTCTACTGGTGATTGGCCCAAAATCAACCCAGCCAGTTTTCATGCCTAAGACGGGACTAGAAGTCACAGTGTCCTGGTGATTGGCCCAAAATCAACCCAGCCAGTTTTCATGCCTAAGGCGGGACTAGACGTCACAGTCTACTGGTGATTGGCTCAATGTCACCCAGCCAGTATTCACGCCTAAGGCAGGAATACCGTAGAACTCAGAGTCTTCCAGTTTCTAGCTTGGAGCCTTAACCACTAGTCCAAACTGGCTCACTGATATGCAGATGCTTGAGAAATATTTGAGAATATAAATATGAATTAATCTTCTCTGTCTCCTTAAACTACTGTGTTCATTTCAATGCTATTATCCACCAACGTTTATATTTTTTGAAGCTCAGAAAATATACATTTCTATGTTTATTAATTTGTATTTTGAAAGCAAATCCATGTAGATATGTTTCTGGTGTGAAAAAAAGGGTTAAATATAAATCACGTGAGAATTTTTTTTTAAGAAATCAGATTTACATGAAAAAAGGAAGAATATATGCAGAAATTACATGGATTCATAACTGAGTGAATGATCCATCCATAATGCAAAATTATTCTGATTTATCAGAGATGGTAAGCTCGATAGTAGCAATTAGCTTATCTTGGATGATTACCAAAAGCTAAATAAATCAGCCCTTTTGAAAGGAGACATCAGAAAACACCAGAAATAGAGTTATCCCCAAAGCCATTCTCATGTTGTTCAAAAGTCAATACAGGTAAGTCCTCGACTTACAACAGAGTTCCCTGAAGATGGGATCCAGCACAAGTCTGAAAGTTTGGAAGAGTAAACCTCAGGTAATAATAATAATTAAAAAAAAGAGAAAGAACTGGAGAAGATAACAAAATACAAAGACCTACAAATAGAAATAGAAAGACTGTGGCAAAAGCAAGCAAGGGTAGTACCAATAGTCATGGGCACCTTGGGGGCAATCCCAAAACAACTGGAGCACCAATTGAACACCATTGGCATTGACAAATTCGCTATTAGTCAATTGCAAAAGGCAGCCTTACTAGGAACTGCTTCTATCCTGCGACAATATCTGTAATACCATCAAACATTCACATCTGCCTATCCCAGGTCCTGGGTAAGGACTCGATAGGTAGACAAAATGCCAAATCCAGTCTGAACATCTGGCTGACCGTGCGATGATCCATAATAATAAAGTTGGGAGGGACCTTGGAGGTCATCTAGTCCAACCCCTGACTCAGGCAGGAAACCCTATACCATTTCATACAAATGACTGTCCAGTCTCTTCTTAAAAACTTCCAGTGTTGGAGCATTCACAGCTTCTGGAGGCAGGTTGTTCCACTGATTAATAGTTCTAACTATCAGGAAGTTTCTCCTTAGTTCTAGGTTGCTTCTCTCCTTAGGGTTGTCTCAGGGGCTGCCACAAAGAAGAGGGAGTCAAGCTATTCTCCAAAGTGTCTGAAGGCAGGACAAGAAGTAACGGATGGAAACTAATCAAGGAGAGAAGCAACTTAGAATTAAGGAGAAATTTCCTGACAGAACAACCTGCATCCAGAAGTTGTGAAAGCTCCAACAGTGGAAGTTTTGAAGAAAAGACTGGACAATCATTTTACTGAAATGGTATAGGGTTTCCTGCCTGAGCAAGGGGTTGGACTAGAAGATCTCCAAGGTCCCTTCTAACTCGATGGTGATGATGATGATAATTCACTTAATGACTGTCACAAAAAATGTTGTAAAATTGGGTTGGTCATATGACTGACCTGCTTTGTGACTGTCATGACTTATGACTGTAAAGGGCAGGCTTCATTACAGTCATAAGTCAAGGATTACTTGTACTTCCCTGTTATGACCTATAAGCCTATAAGTCTTTAAGGATCTGCTTTAGTGGCTTAGAAGCATCACATCAAATAGTCAATAAGTTTAGGATTTAACCTTGCAAAGCTTTCCTTTTATGGTTTTTCTTAAAGCTATTACAGTTTATTCCAACTCTGTTGAAATATCACCAGCATGATTGGCGTATTCCTGCAATCTAAAGACATGTCCTTCGTTTCATGGGTATTTGTTTTGATAGCTAAGTTGAAACTGAGTGACGCTGATGCACTCATCTCTTAAGGCGTGTTTGTGTTTCTCTTACAGATGCCATAATGTAACAAGCAGACGGTGGATGGGGAGTTATCATTTTGAGACACTGAAAACTCTCTTCAGACATTGATCAAATCTGCATCCATGCAAACACCCTTAATTTGGTTACCATGTTAATGCCTTTTCTTGATTCATACAAGGTATTGAGTCATGGACTGAGCACAAACAGGCTGTGTTGGCAAACACATTAAACCAATATCAAGAGTGAAAATTTGGCAACTGTGGGCCTCTTTGTTTTCTTCTTGCCATTAGAGTAAGAGGGGGGGGGGGAGGAGGAGGATGCTTTCAAATGGTTGAGTTAGAGGAACGAAATTTCTCCAGTCCTTCAGAAGTTTGTTGAGAGAAAGCTGTCTGGAAACCTTTCAAGGACATTCTGGCAGATGTGAAGAAGATAAGAGATGGTTCTCCTAACAAAGAGAATTTTTCACATGAGTTACGTGGACATCTGGGGGGCTGGGCTGGGCATGTCATTGTTATACACCAGTGATGGCGAACCTTTTAGAGACCGAGTGCCCCAAAACCGCCTCACTCTGCCCTGCTCCCGCCTCTCCTGCCCGCAGGGCCACCCACCACCTCCACAGCCCACCACAACAGGTCACCATGGCGGCCCAGCAGCGTCATGGTGGCCACACCCTATGTCCGCGCCCTGCAGCATCATCTGTACACAGTGGGCATGAGGGCAGAGTCTTGTCCCTGTTGCCCGGCTGCTATGTCCTTGACTGTGCTGCTCTGCACAGGCTGCGCCCGGGATGACTTTCCTCCGGGGGGGGGCTGCTGGTGGGGAGGGGGCCGGGGAGGTGGTGGGGCTGGGGCGACAGCGTGCGTGCCCACAGAGAGGGCTCTGAGTGCCGCCTCTGGCACCCGTGCCATAGGTTAGCCACCACTATTCTATTCTATTCTATTCTATTCTATTCTATTCTGTTCTGTTCTGTTCTGTTCTGTTCTGTTCTGTTCTACATCCTGCATTCTATTCTATTCTATTCTATTCTATTCTATTCTATTCTATTCTATTCTATTCTATTCTAAGCTGGCCACAGCTCTTAGGCAGGCGATGAGTGTGGCAGCCAAAGATTTAAGAGAAGGTTCCACAAGCCATTTTACAATTTTAGTTCTCCTTGGGGTGTCTTTCCAATCTTTAGCTCCCAATTACCTCCTTTGGCTTATGGGAGTTGAAGTCCAGCTCGTCTGGATGATCCAGGGCAACCCCGAGCGAGAGATTTCCTTTCTTGGTTCCTGTGTGGCTGACTTCTGAGGGCCTTCAGGAAAACGTGTCTTCGGAGAGGCCCTTATCGGATGGTGGCAGCGATTGCCTGCCTGCCTCACGGAGCTTGGCTTTATAATTGGGGCTGGCTTGTTAATCTTTCCATGCCAGCCTCTGCAAGAGGCTGCAACTAAGCACCCTTTCACTTTAATTGAAGGTCAAGGATCTCTGTGGAATCTGTGAAGATTGTAAAGAGATCAGCAGCGGGCCCTTGAAACACCTAGATAACAGCGGAACCATTTATAGTCCTCGCCTCCCTCCCCAGCACATGAAGCCACCTTGGACTTTCTCCCGAGATGCACTGGCTGCATTTTTACAGCTCAGAAATTTATTGGAAACACAAAAGCTCTCGCTCTCAAATTTGTAGGATCGCCACTGAGTTCCTACTACAGGTAGTTAGTTTTCAACTTAACGATCACAATTCAGTCCAAAAGTTCTGTCGCTACGTGAGACATTTGCTGTGGATTTCGCCCCATTTTAAGACCTTTCTTGCCACAGTCGTTATGTGAACCCCTGCAGTAGTTAATCGAGTAACACGGTTGTTAAGTGAATCTGGTTTCCCCATTAGCTTCGCTTGTCAGAAGATCACAAAAGGGGATCAAGTGACTCAGGAACACTTATAATTGTCATAAATATGAGTCACTTGCCAAGCATCTGAGTTTTAATCACATTACCATGGGAACGCAGCAACGGTCGTAAGTGTGAAAAACAGTCATAAGTCAATTTTTCAGTGCCGTTGTAACTTTGAACAGTCACTAAATGAACTGTTGTAAATCGAGGACCTCTTAGGGTTGCAGAGGGACAATGAAGCAGAATACAGGTAGTCCTCGACTCACAACCCTTTGTTTACTGACTGTTCAACTTTACAACAGCACTGAAAAAGGTGACTTATGACTGTTTTTCACACTTACGACTGTTGTGGAAACCCCATAGTTACGTGATCAAAATTTGAATGCTTGGCAACTGACTCGTATTTATGACAATTATAAGTGTCCCGGGGTCACCTAATTCCCTTTTTGTGACCTACTGGCAAGCAAAGTCAACGGTGAAGCCAGATTCACTTAACAACTGGGTTACCAACATAACAGCTGCATGATTCACTTAACAACTGTGGCAAGAAATTTTGTAAAATGGGGCAACACTCACTTGCCTACCAATCGAAATTCTGGGGTCAATTGTGGTCATACGTTGAGGACTACCTGTACAATGAATCAGCTAGAATATGATTATGGGAAGTTCTTTTGAAGTGATCCATAATTGGGATTTTTCTGGGATGATTTTCCAAGAAAGTAGAAATTCAAAATTTAATAGAATAGAATAGAATAGAATAGAATAGAATAGAATAGAATAGAATAGAATAGAATAGAAGCTGGAAGGGACCTTGGAGGTCTTCTAGTCCAGCCCCCTGCTCAAGCAGGAGGACCTATACCAGCAATGGCGAACCTTTTAGAGACTGAGTGCCCAACAGCTGGCCCTGCCCCCACTCCACCCCCCTGCCCCACCCCTGCTCTGCCCCCCCCCTCCACTGCCCCACCTGCCCATAGGACCACTCACTGCCTCCAGGGCCCACCACAAATCTCCCAGGCAGCCCAGCAGCGCTATGGCAGCCACACCCTCTGCCCATGCCCCGCAACATCAACTGCATGATGGGGTGCAAGGGCAGAGTCTTGTCTATGCTACCTGGCTGCCATGTCCTTGGCTGTGCTGCTCCGGGTGGGCCACGCACAGGGGTGACTCTCCTTCAGGGGGGCTGCTGGAGAGGAGGGAGTCACAGGGGGAGGCAAGGTTGGGGCAATGGCACATGTGCCTACAGAGAGGGCTCCGAGTGCCGCCTCTGGCACCCGTGCCGTAGGTTCGCCACCACTGACCTATACCATCTCAGTCAGATGATTGTCCAGTTTCTTTTTAAAAACTTCCAGCGATGGAGCGCCCACGATTTCTGGGGACAAGCTGTTCCACTGTTTGATTGTCCTTACTTCCAGGTTGCTTCTTTCTTTTATCAGTTTCTAACCATTGTTTCTTGTCCTTCTCTGTGATGCTTTGGTGAACAACCTGGCCCCCTCTGCCTTGTGGCAGCCCCTCAGATACTGGAACACTGCTATCATGTCTCCCCTATTTCTTCTTTTCTTTAGGCTAGCCAAACCCAAGTCCTGCAGCCATTCTCCGTACGTTTTAACAGACAAAGACTTTCTTATGGTGAAAGAGTTACAACTTTACATTTCTGGCTACACACACAATCTCGCACATCTATCCCTGTGTAATGTACCACATTAGAAAGGATCCTAAATTTACGGAGAAGGGAATTCAGTCCCCATTAGACACCCATTCCCCTACCAGTAGCTCCTACCTAAACAGAGGAAAAGGTGTCTTGCTATTAATTCTGAGCTGTGAAAACACCCGCCATTGTCGATTGTCGCAAAGCTGGGTCTCGGTGCGAAATGTTGTCAGGGATATAAAACACAATAGACCCCACTCAGAAGCGCGAAAGACTATTTGTGTGAAGTGGTCCTGCTGCTCCTTTTTAAAAAATACATATATATCTGCTGCAAGATCACCAGTGACCATAAAACGATTATCGAGGGATATAATGTTCCAAAAGAAAAGTGCAAGTGAAGTAGGATGGAGACAGAAGGCTATTTAAGCAACAAAGTGCTTTTGAGCCTGAACAATCGAAATGAAAAAAATAATTGCATTCCCCTTTTTTTTTGTTTGGTCCTCCAGCTTTTCTTATCAATGACTTTATCACCTTTGGGATTTTATTTTGCACGTTATTTAGGCTTCATTGTAATCCCTGCTATTCTGCCATTGACACCTCCTTAATACCTTGTCTAACGCCTCTGACACTTGTGGTGCAAGCCCGCCACTCTTTTATAATAGAGAATGGCTCCAACAAAGGGGGGGGGAGGAAAAGCGGGCGGGTGGGGGGAAACATGGAGGAATTAGTAGCCGCTCAGGATGCGGAATGAAGCTGGAGCCAAGGGGAAGGGGTCCCAGGGTGGCTTCGTCCCCAACCGAGGTGAACTTTGCCATCATCAAACAGCTCCTGCAGTTTGATGGTTGAGAGAAAAGAATGGAGGATTCATTACATGTTCATGGTAATCTTCATACTATTAAAACTCTTGTTCTTATAGCCTTAAGTGGGCAGAAGGGTACGATGTAGGACAAGACTTTTTCAGTCAAGATATCTCAAATGAGCTAATTGACAGAATGTGTCCAAAATCCAAGACGCAGGACTCTCCAAGACGCAGGACTCCCACAGAATTGAAATTTGGTAAATGTTATTAAGCATATGAATAGAATAGAATAGAATAGAATAGAATAGAATAGAATAGAATAGAATAGAATAGAATAGAATAGAATACAATACAATACAATACAATACAATACAATACAATACAATACAATAGAATGCAGGATGTAGAATAGAATAGAATGCAGGATGTAGAATAGAATAGAATAGAATAGAATAGAATAGAATAGAATAGAATAGAATAGAATAGAACGCAGGATGTAGAATATAATAGAATGGAATGGAATAGAGTAGAGTAGAGTAGAGTAGAGTAGAGTAGAGTAGAGTAGAGTAGAATAAAATAGAATTAAATAAGAATAGAATAGAATAGAGTAGAGTAGAATTAAATAAGAATAGAATAGAATAGAATAGAATAGAATAGAATAGAATAGAATAGAATAGAATAGAATAGAATAGAATAGAATAGAGCTGGAAGGACCTTGGAGGTCTTCTAGTCCAGCCCCCTACTCAAGCAGGAGAACCTATACCATCTCAGACAAGTGACTGTCTAAAAATCTCCAGTGATGGCGTGCCCACGATTTCTGGTGGCCAGCTGTTCCACTGGTTGACTGTCCTCACTGTCAGGAAGTTTCTCCTTAGTTCCAGGTTGCTTCTCTCCTTGATCAGTTTCCAACCATTGTTTCTCGTCCTTCCCTCTGATGCTTTGGTGAACAACCCGACCCCCTCTTCCTTGTGGCAGCCCCTCAGATACTGCAATATTGCTGGCACAAGCATTATCATATCATTATCATATCATAGTGACGTCATCATTATGGCACAAGCATTATCGTAAAGCATTGCACGCTATCATGCAAAATGTCATGAAACAGTTCCTGTCATCCATTCCTGAGGTTTGACTTTTTGGACTGCCCTCTGAAGGCATCCTTGTGAAGGCTTGTGCCTTAAACCGGGTTCCTTTTGCAAAGAGTCGTCTCTTGGGCCAGTCATTTTATGATAGTCCCCTTTATTCAATTTATATCAGTGGGCCTGGAGTTGAGCAGCCCCAGAATCAAATGAAATCAATCAATCAACCAATCAATCAATCTCACACTTTTTCTCCAGGAACTCCAGGCAGCCTACATAGAAACCTCCCTTCACTTTATTTCCGGAACAACCGCCCTGTGAGGTAGAGGTTGGGCTGAGAAAGACTGACTCAAAGTCACCCAGTGAAGTGTGTCAATTGAAAGTAGACTTGAGCATCCAGTCCACTCTTACTCCGATACATGATACTTTAATACAGGTTATCAATAATTCCATCAATTGAGCTCAACATTTCCGTTGCTAAGCAAAGTGGTTGTTAAGTGAATTGCAGCCAAAATATAACTTTCTTTGTCATGGTTGTTAAGTGAATAATAATAATAATAATAATAATGATAAAGTTGGAAGGGACCTTAGAGGTCATCTAGTCCAACCCCCTACTCAGGCAGGAAACTCTATACCATTTCGGACAAATGGCTGTCCAGTCTCTTCTTAAAAACTTCCAGTGTTGGAGCATTTATCGCTTCTGGAGGCAGGTTGTTCCACTGATTAATTGTTCTCACTGTCAGGGAGTTTCTCCTTAGTTCTAGGTTGCTTCTCTCCTTGATTAGTTTCCACCCATTGCTTCTTGTCCTGCCTTCAGGCGCCTTGGAAAATAGCTTGACTCCCTTCATATGATCTTGATTCTATACCTCTGTTAATGCAGCCTAGCACTGTGTTGGCTTTTTTGGCAGCTGAAGCACACTGCTGGCTCATATTTAAGTGATTGTCCACTAGGACTCCGAGATCCCTCTCACAGTTACTACTATTGAGCAAGGTACCCCCTATACCAATGATGGTGAACCTTTTAGAGACCGAGTACCCAAACTGCAACCCAAAACCCACTTATGCATCGTCGGGTGCTAGGTGGGTGTGGCCCATTGGCTGGGTGTGGCCAATTGGGGGGGTGGCCTATTGGGTGGGCATGGCTGCGGTGGTAATGGCAGACTGGATGGGACTAAAAAGTTCAATCAATCAATTCTAACTTTGCAAGATCTTTTTTTCCCATGAGAAGTTGAAATTGACTGATTGAACCTTTTTTTTTTTGCACACGGCAGTGGAGGCCTAAAACGAAAAGGCTTTATAAAACCAAGCTGAAGGCTTAGGGCTGGAGCGACAGTGCACGTGCCCACAGAGAGGGCTCTGAGTGCCGCCTCTGGCACTCGTGCCATAGGTTCGCCACCACTGCCCTATACTATATCTGTACATTTGGTTTTTCTTGCCTAAATGTAGAACCTTACTTTTTTCACCATTGAATTTCATTTTGTTAGATAGCGCCCAGTGTTCTAGTCTGTCCAGATCCTCCTGTATCCTAAACCTGTCTTCTGGAGTGTTGGCTATTCCTGCCAGCTTGGTGTCGTCTACAAATTTGATGAGTTCCCCATCTATCGCCTCGTTCAGATCGTTGATGAAGATGTTGAAGAGCACTAGGCCCAGAACAGAGCCCTGGGGCACCCCACTACATACTTCCCCACCATGTAGATGCAGTTCCATTGAGGACCACACGCTTCTTGTTCTGCCTTCAGGTGCTTTGTAGAATAGCTTGACTCCCTCTTCTTTGTGGCAGCCCCTGAGATATTGGAACACTGCTATCATGTCACTCCTCGTCCTTCTCTTCATTAAACTAGACATACCCAATTCCAGCAACTGTTCCTTGTATGTTTCAGCCTCCAGTCCCCTAATCATCTTTGTTGCTCTTCTCTGTACTCTTTCTAGAGTCTCAACATCTTTTTTACATCGTGGTGACCAAAACTGGATGCAGTATTCCAAGTGTGGCCTTAACAAGGCATTGTAAAGTGGTATTAACACTTCACGTGATCTTGATTCTATCCCTCTGTTAATGCAGCCTAGCACTGTGTTGGCTTTTTTGGCAGCTGTAGCACATTGTCTCATATTTAAATGATTGTCCACTAGGACTCCGAGATCCCGCTTTGTGTTACTGCAATACACTTGATCTCTAATAAATACCTTTCTCAAGAAATGGAACCAAGGATCATTTTTACTTAAAGAGGTTTAAGCTACGGGAGGTCCAATAGGGATGCTACACCTATCATAAATACATGCCAGTTGCCAAGTGCCCATATTTTGATCACATGATTGTGGGATACTGTAACAGTCCTGAGTCGAGGACTTTTTTCAATACCGAATGGTCACTAAACGAATGGTTGTAAATTGAGGACTACCTGTATACCCCAAGGTTGGACATCCATAAGTTTTTTAAATGTGAAAATTAGAGGTAGGTATGTCATGGTTAGAAGTATCTGGTTTACAAGCCTAAACAAGACTTCATTGGATACTCTCGTTGTTTTTATATACTCATCCCTCAAAACCAATTTTTATCCATCCAGGAATGCTTTCAAGTGAAAGCCCAGCCCCCCCTTCCTTCCTTCCTTCCTTCCTTCCTTCCTTCCTTCCTTCCTTCCTTCCTTCCTTCCTTCCTTCCTTCCTTCCTTCCTTCCTTCCTTTCTTTCTTTCTTTCTTTCTTTCTTTCTTTCTTTCTTTCTTTCTAAATTTATATGCTGCCCATCTCACTGTCCAAAGCGAATTTTTGCTCTTTGCATCTTGTGAAAATATTGGGATGCGCATTTGGCAGAATTATACTTTGGAGGACAAAGGCAGCCGGTGGGTGCTCTCCCCAATATTACATTTTAAAACCATAGAGCCTCATAGGTAGGTAAATAAATGTGCGTCGTGGGTGACTTAATTCCCAAATAGGTTCTCTAAAGTGGGAATGATAGTAGCTATATTGTAAGTGTATTACATGCTAATTTGAGCAATAAATTTCCCCGAGCTGCAGAGCTGAAGCAATTAATAAACCTCAGAGATCACTTGACTGCCCTGATGGCTTTCTTCACCATAGTGAAGTATATTCAAGAAAAGAGTGGGTTTATTGCTCCTGGTTTTTTTCCCCCCCTCCTTTTTATAAAAAAAGGCTTTAATTATTAGTGACACTGTGCAAATAGCTTCCTACGACTGGAATACCAACTACTTAACTCTCTGACCTTATTATTCAAATAAACACTTCTTATTAAAGCAATGTGGTTCGTTTGTCAAGACATCAAATCAGCTGTCATAGCAGTGGATTTGAATATCCCCACCATGTCAGCAGAGAGCAGGCGGTCTTGGTTAAGGGTTACCAATAAAGCAGAATATTTGTAGCTCCGGGGTTGAAATGAAGAGTCCTTGGTGCTCTCTGTGAGCTTGGATGTTTTCTTGCAGACGTTTCAATAGCCAAACCAGGTAATATCATCAGTGCTAGTAAGGAGTGGGGTTTGCTCTCACTTGAGTCAACTTACTTGGGCGCCGGCAAGAAAACAACCAAGCTCAGAGAGCACCAAGGAAATGGTGAAATGGGACGACTCCTTTGAAAATGCCTCCGCCAAATTTAGACTTTAATCTCTAGTCTTCAATCTCTAGTCCAGTGTTTCTCAACTGTGACAACTTTAATGTCAACGCTGCGAACATTGGATGTTCTTGCTTTGACAAAATTGAAGGCAGCCACTCTCTGTATAAGCTGTGTGGTATTTTTAGAGTTAAATTAGATGATGCTGGGAGGGGAGGAGAAAGAATGTGTGTGGGGATTAGTTAAGACAGTGGTTCTCAACCTTTTTAATGCCGCAACCCCCAACCGGTCGTAAGTCGAGGACTACTCAACCAGTTGTAAGTCGAGGACTACTCAACTGGTGCAGCACTGTTTGCAGAATGGGACTTTTGGCGGGCTCAGCAGGGCAGAGACAGCCTGGACAATTCCTATTGGCTTTTGAAAGCCAATAGAATTAGACTATATTCAAGAGAGTCTATTCTGTTGGCTTTCAAAAGCCAATAGAATAAAAGGGAGTAGCACAGCTAAGGAAAAGGGGGAAAAAATGGCGGACTGCGTTGTTTGGCGACCCCAAATGGGGTCCCGACCCACAGGTTGAGAACCACTGAGTTAAGACAAGGAACGGGTGGGCTACAGAACTGAAGAGAAACTTTGCCCTTCAAACTAATTAGAGAACGTGATATATGACTGCAAATAAGAGGACGGAAATAGGCTGGAATATTATGTGCTCAGGGGAGGGGAATTCAGATCTTGGCATCCTCCCTGCTGTGCCGATTAAAGACTTTTTAGGATAAACAATGCCTGGAAGTTCTTTGAAGTGTTTCGTTAATCGGAACCATGACATTTAAGACATGTAGACTTCAATACCCAGAATTCCCCAGCCAGACCATGAATCATTCAGGTTATTCAGCAAATCCAGTTTCCCCCATTGACTTTGCTTGTTGGAAGCTGGCTGGGAGAGTTGCACATGGGAATCACATGACCCCGAGATGCTACAAGTGTTGTAAATGCATGTTAGTTGCCGAGTAGCTGAATTTTGATCATGTGACCAGGGAGATGCAGCAATGGTTGTAAGTGCAAGAGCTGGTTGTAAGTCACTTTTTTCAGGGCCGTTGTAACTTTGAGCAATCGCTAAATGAATCGTTTTTGAGTCAAGGACTACCTGGTATCAGCTAAAAACCTGGCAGCTGTTGATTTCACTTTGTTGTGTACATACTCATTTATTGCTGGGTGCATCTAGTACCCCTAAATTCACCTTTCTATTCCAACAAATTTTGTTTTGAATCTCAGGCTTTAAAAAAGGGCAATCTTTTTTTAAGCTAGTCCGTTAGAAGTGACCAGTTGCAAACTTGGTTCATATTGAGTCAAGCTATTCTCCAAAGCACCTGAAGGCGGGACAAGAAGCAACAGGTGGAAACTAACCAAGGAGAGAAGCAACCTAGAACTAAGGAGAAATTTCCTGACAATTAGAAGAACAATTAACCAGTGGAACAACCTGCCTCCAGAAACGGTGAATGCTCCAACACTGGAAGTTTTTAAGAGAAGACTGGACAACCATTTGTCTGAAATGGTATAGGGTTTCCTGCCTGAGCAGGGGTTGGACTAGAAGACCTCCAAGATCCCCTCCATTCTATTCTATTCTATTCTATTCTATTCTATTCTATTCTATTCTATTCTATTCTATTCTAATTTTGAGAAATGTTCGCTCTGTAGGTTTTTGGCATATCCCTTGAATTTGAGGTCTTTCGCTTATCTTTCTGGTGTAGCTTTCTCAGTCTAACTCCTTTACAAGAGAACCAGCAATAAAGTGACATAAAATCCCTTACGGAAGAACATGCAAAAAACAAAAAAACAAAAACCACCAGCTTCTGCTGAAGCAGGGAATCAAATCAATTCTCCTTTTTTTCTTCTTTTTGATTCCTGAAGCTTTTACATTACATTTTTACATTTTTTTCCCCAGCCTGTCGCAGAAGAGCTGAGCAAGAAAAGCGATCCCCTTTTTCTGTTCCTATTGAATCAATTATTTTGCCTCTTGATTTTCTATGTAATGGCCCAGAATGGGAGCCTGATTGCTAATGGGGCCCGTATTGTTAAAATCGATGTGTTTTTGAAAGGAGTAACTAGTCTATCTTTTGTCTTTTTAAAAAAAAAAAAAGAAGAAGAAGAAAAAGAAGAAGAAGAAGAAAGAAAGAAAAGAATTTGATTCCACCGGATTTCCTTGATTGATGCAAACTGCAGTGGGCAAGAAGGCTATGTAAGATGAGCTTTTCACCGTTGGCAGCCAGAGTGATCGGCAGGCTGCCTGGTGGTAAGCAGGTTTTGCACTGAAAAGTCATGCTTTGTAGTTCCGGCGATCTGTGTGTTGCAATGCTGACAGTTTTTCTTAGACCCCCCCCCGTGCACTAATAGGCCCAGTTACGTGACCAACACGTCCCCCCTCCCAACTAGCCAATGGGATTAATGTCCTGCTGCTTCGATCGATCGAGCATTAGCATGAAGCATTCTGTCAGTGTTGCATTTATACCATGTCATTGACTAAGACTATTGACAGCTGAATGGGTGTTCTCGGAGCTGCCGAAGAGGTGGTTTGTCACCTGATTATTAACCGAAGCAGCTGCTCCCCGAAGCAAGCAACTTGGCCTTCACGCCCATCAGTTGTGATAATGTAGGAGTATTGTCTTCCCAACCTTCTAACAACTTTTTCAGAATTACTAAATCCTTCATATGTGTATGTGTGTGTGTGTATGTGTGTGTGTGTGTGTTTGTGTGTGTGCGTGTGTGCGTATGTCTCTGACTCATGGTGGCTACCTGGACAAGTCCTTGCAGGTCTCATGGCAAGATTTTCAGACATGGTGAATGCGCCCCCCCATGCCTTTTTTCCCTTGGGTTGAGAAAGAGGAACTGGTCCAAAGTCCGCAGCTTTTTTTGTGGCTTAAGATAGGACTAAAACTGTGTCTGATTTATTGAGAGTTTGCTGTCTATCAATAATCTGTCTGTCTGTCTGTCTGTCTGTCTGTCTGTCTGTCTCTCTCTCTCTCTCTCTCTCTCTCTCTCTAGCTATCATTTGTCTATCTATCTATCTATCTATCTATCTATCTATCTATCTATCTATCTATCTATCTATCTATCTGATAATTATCAATAAACTGTCAAAAAAATCTGCATCCAGTTTTGCACACCGCATTACAAAAAAGATGTTAAAACTTTGAAAAAAAAAGTGCAGAGAAGAACAACTAAAACAAACAAAGGTCTGGAGACTAAAACATAGGAAGAACGGTTGCAGGAACTGGGTTGGCTAGTCTAGAGAAATGAAGGACTAGGGGTGATACAATAGCAGTATTCCAGTATTTGAGGGGTGCCACAAAAGGAGAGGGGGTCAAATTATTCTCCAGAGCACCAGACGGCAGGATAAGAAACAATGGATGGAAACTAATCAAGGAGAGAAGCCACCTGGAATTAAGGAGAAACTTCCTAACAGTGAGGACAATTAACCAGTGGAACAGCTTGCCTTCAGAAGTTGTGGGTGCTTCATCATTGGAGGGTTTTAAGAAGAGTCTGGACGACCACTTGTCTGAAATGGGATGGGGTCTCCCGCTTGAGCAGGGGGTTGGACTAGAAGACCTCCAAGGCCCTTCCAGTTCTATTATGATTGATTAATGATTGGCTGATGATTATGCCTTTAGGTTAGTGTTGACTCCTGCTGATTGCCCTGGACAAGTCCCTGCAGTTTTGATTTATTTTATTATTAAACAAATTTATACAGGTAGTCCTCAACTTACAACCACAATTGAGCCCAAAATTCCATTGCTAAGGAATATAGTTGTTGAGTTTTTGTCTCATTTTATAACCTTTCTTGTCACAGTTGTTAAGCTAATTACTGCAGTTGTTAAATTTTGTCTTCCCTAGGACACAGTAGGAGTGACTGGTCCAATGTCCCTTGTTAGTTTTGTGCCTTATGGCAGAACTAGAACACAGATCTCCTGGTGTCTACCTGTGAATTCTAGTCCCACCTTAGCCATGAAAGACGCCTGGGTGACTTTGGGCCAATCACTAGGAGACTGTGAGTTCTAGTCCAGCCTTAGGTATGAAAGATGACTGGGTGACTTGGGACTAATCACTAGGAGACTATGAGTTCTAGCCCAGCCTTAGGCATGAAAGCTTGCTGGGTGACTTGGGGCCAGTCACTCTCTCTTAGCCCAACCCACCTCACAAGAAGGTTGTTGGGAAAATAGGAGGAGGAAGGAGTGTTAGGTATGTTGTTTGCTCCCTTGAGTTACTTATAAAAATAGTAAAAATAGGATTTTTTTTTTTTTAATCGGTGCATCAGTTATTCAACTGATCTGGAATGCAGTGGCTGACGTGCAAATCAGGGTCTTCCTACCAAAAAGATCAGTGAGAACGAGGTGACTTTCTTGGAAAGTGCACCCCCCCCCAAGGCACGAACAACCCCCATGTTTCCTGCTCCAAAGCGAGGTTACCAAGACAGACTATGGAATCCCCAGTGCCTGTATTTGCTGTAGCATGTTAAGGCTTTAGTGTAATTGCATTTGTTAGGGTTACTGTATGTATTATTAATATCTGCAAACCATTTGGAGTCCATTAAGTTTGAGGCAGTAGATAAAGGGCACCTATAAATAAGAATAAATAAATAATACTCTGACCCCGTGGTCTGATTTGGACAAAGACGTTCAGACAATGTTGGAAACCGCAACTTCTTAACTCTGTGTTTCAACAAATATGGCTTCTTTGCAAAATCGACTCTCTCAAAAATTCGTATTTCTTTCATAGGAGCTGTGTGCTGGATGAGGAACATCCACAGTTAAAGGCTGCTTAAGTGGGACAGAGCTTTCCCCTTCTCCAAAAAATCATATTAACCACTCTGTCCTATCTCTCCCGATAGCCACCCCCCCCCAGGGTTTTTTCCCCTGTATTGACACTCAATTGTGGGTAACGTTTGAAAGGACAACCGGTGGTACTTGGACCAGAATATGGTGAAGTACATTTATCAGTTAAACAAGAATACTTTGATGCCCCTTGACAAATACAACATTTTTTGCACACCGTAGTTTATTGTGACTGTATATTTTTCTGATTATTAATATCCAGGACACAGAGATAGGCCCTGTGCTCCATCACTTAGCTTTGAGGACCACTCTATCTCCTGCATTGACATTTTACTGGCTCTTCTTGTCAACATAAATCAGAGCTTTGTCGTTATTCTGATATCACCTTTGGATGATTACAGTCTCAACAGAAGAAGTGCGTAAATCTCCTGGTCATGGCTGAAGTAGGTTATAAAGCTCGGCAGTACATATATTTTCAGAGAACGTCCACATCTGAGCTCCTGGCTGTCCTGCAGATCACCCTAGGCAAAGGCTGTTGGGTTCAAAGAACTGGGAAGGCAGAGTGGCAATAGCTATTGGCGTAGGTTGTTGTGCATTGTTCATTTTGTTATAAATTGGATACAGGTAGTCTTAACAACTGTTTGTTCTAAATTACAACAGCACTGGAAAAAAGGCACTTACGACTGTTTTTCACACTTATGACCATTGCAGCATCCCCGAGGTCATGTCAGCTTGGGAACGACTCATATTTATGGCAGGTGCTATGTCCAAGGGTCATGGGATCCCCTTTTGCAACTTTTTGACAAGCAAAGTCAGTGAAGAAACCAGATTCACTTAACAACCACGTTGCTAACTTAACTAGTGTAGCGATTTCACGTGACAAGGGTGAATGTCCCACTTAGCAATGTAAAGTTTGGGCTCAATTGTGGTAATAATAATAATAATAATAATAATAATAATAATAATAATAATAATAATAATAAAGTTGGAAGGGACCTTGGAGGTCATCTAGTCCAACCCCCTGCTCAGGCAGGAAACCTTATACCATTTCGGACAAATGGCTGTCCAGTCTCTTCTTAAAAACTTCCAGTGTTGGAGCATTTACTGCTTCTGGAGGCAGATTGTTCCACTGGTTAATTGTTCTAACTGTCAGGAAGTTTCCTTAGTTCTAGGTTGCTTCTCTCCTTGATTAGTTTCCACCCGTTGCTTCTTGTCCTGCCTTCAGGCGCTTTGGAGAATAGCTTGACTCCCTCTTCTTTGTGGCAGCCCCTGAGATACTGGAACTGCTATCATGTCCCCCCTCGTCCTTTTCTTCATTAAACTAGATATAACCAATTCCAGCAACCGTTCCTTATATGTTTTAGCCTCCAGTCCCCTGATCATCTTTGTTGCTCTTCTCTGCACTCTGAGGATGGGCTCCAGCATGAGCCTGAAAGCTCCAAAGACTAAACCTTTGGTCCCAGTATATGACCTAGATTAGATCCTGCAACATTATCCTGGAACATATATATTTACCTTCATTTGTAATAAGGTGATCATTTGCAGTAGTACATCTCCACTGGAGCTGAAGATCCCATAGAAAACCTAAAACAGAGTTTGGAGGCTGTTCAGAAAGAAGCTGAATTTGAACTGAAGTAAGGCAGAATTTACTATGCAAATAGTATAGGAGGGATTTCCATCAGCTTCAAGATAACTCCGAAAGGGGTAATGTTCTCCTAAAGTAGCAGGTCTTGTGTGTCCTCCTGGATTCATGGCTAGTGCTAGATAGGCAGGTGGAAATTGTGGCCAGGGGGCCTTGACCAGGGAGAATATGCTAGTTGCAGACCTAACCTCTTCCAATTGGAAAACTCTCAAACTGTAGGGCAACTTATTCTTTGATTAATTATGTGCATTAAAAGTGTCAATTGTTAGTGATCACATAAATTGTCTTTCAAGTCTTCCAGTCCCAAGTAGCTGAGTCCAATCACTTTCCTCCTCCTCCTCCTCCTCCTGTATGTATAGGAAATCACATGACTGCCACTGTGCTTTCCAGTTCAGTTTCACATTTTTGTTTTTTGTATGCTTTGCAAAACATCCAATGTATTTCCCATTGTGTACCTTCTTTCTCTCTTATAATCCCTTCCTCTCCAATCTCTGCTCTGCTGGGGGAAGAGTCCAAGAAAAAATAAGCAATTTCTAGTGAATAATAATTTTTATTGGTTTAAAAACACAAAGATGAAAACGTAATATAAACTAAGAAAAACACAACAAAGAATAAAGTGCAGGGAAAAAAGAATGGGAGGAGAAAATGAAGAAAAACTAACAAGCAACTTCTATCAGCACTCTCCTGTATGCCTGCTTACTCTCTTTAATCTCTTCTTCACCAATCCCTCCATTCTGCAAGAGAACAAAAGCAACAGATGAGGCACAAGAGAATACAAACTACTGTAATGTGACTGAGGGAACACTGCAAAGGTCATAAATGCGAGTGTAGGTTGTAAAGTTATTTTTTTTTCCAGAACTGCTGTAAATCAGAACGGTTGCTATACATTCTACCTATATAGAATTCTGTAACAGCTTTGTTCCCTATGCCATCCATCTGGTAAACTTGCAAGATTTATTTTTCTTGCCATGTACATGTATAATAATTAACAATTATTATACAATTAACCAGTGGAACAGCTTGCCTCCAGAAATCGTGGGTGCTCCATCACTGGAGATTTTTAAGAAGAGACAGGACAGTCACTTGTCTGAGATGGTATAGGTTCTCCTGCTTGAGCAGGGGGCTGGTCTAGAAGATCTCCAAGGTCCCTTCCAGCTCTATTCTATTCTAAACATCCAAACTAGACAGTGTTGTTTCTCTTTGTCATAGAATATATGTGGGTATATGCAATTTCTTTGGTCATATTTATGTAGTGTATATCAGAGATGGTGACCCTTTGAGAGCTATATGCAACAAAATTTCATTTAGAATAATAGAGTTGGAAAGAGCCTTGGAGATCTTCTAGTCCAGCCCCCTGCTTGGGCAAGAGACCCTATGCCATTTCAGACAAATGGTTGTCCAGTCTCTTTTTGAAAGCCTCCAGTGATGGAGCACCCACAATTTCTGAAGCCAAGCTGCTCCATTGATTGATTGATCTGACCGTTAGGAAATGTCTCCTTCGTTCTAGGTTGCTTCTCTCCTTGATTAGTTTCCATGGTGCTTTGGAGAATAGGTTGATCCTCTCTTCTTAATGGCAGCCCCCCCTCAAATATTTGAAAACTGCTATCATGTCTCCCCTAGTACTTCTTTTCATTAGACTGGACATACCCAATTCCTGTAATTGTTTGTAGGTTTTAGCCTCCACCCCCCTAATTACCTTTGTTGCTCTTCTCTGTGCTCTTTCCAGAGTCAATATCTTTTTTATATTGTGGTGACCAGAACTGGATGCAATATTACTAAGGCCACACTACATCATCCAGCTGGGTAACAGACACTGGGCCAGTCATCCTCTCTCAAGCCCAAGAAGAAGTAATAAGGGAAAACCACTTTTGAAAAATGCCATTTTATGTAAAATTATATAAAGAAGACATCAGGGATTTGGCTGATACCAAGAGTCAAGACCGATTCAAAGGCAGAAATATAGACATCCACTTATATACATAGCCTTTTTCTTTTTATAACTACCTTCGTTCCCTTTCTAATGTATGCCGATTAGTGTACATTCAAAGTGACAATAAAGTTATTCTATTCTATTCTATTCTATTCTATTCTATTCTATTCTATTCTATTCTATTCTACTCTACTCTACTAGAACAGGGATAGGCAATCTTGGCTCTTTTATGACTCGTGGACTTCAACTCCCAGAATTCCTGAGCCAGCCATAAAAGAGCCAAGGTTGCCTACCCCTGTTTTAGAACGACCTTTACACCTGGAATGAATTATCTATTAAAAATAGAGGGTAAGTACGCTGTAGGCTGAATCAAAGCTTCTAAATTCTACATTTTTTAAGGAAGAATCAGCCTGCCCTTCTTACTAATACTAGAAGCTGTTAACATCAACAGTGTTCTTTTTTATGCCTACGTACATTAGTGAATCCTTCCCCCCACCCCACAAAACCAAAAAAACCCCAATAAGTTGGGGGTTTTGTTAGCTATCTCTTTCCTTTCCAGGGTCA
This sequence comes from Crotalus tigris, assembly GCF_016545835.1. NCBI lineage: Eukaryota > Metazoa > Chordata > Lepidosauria > Squamata > Viperidae > Crotalus > Crotalus tigris. The sequence goes on along the minus strand of NW_024100541.1, from coordinate 556,092 downwards.
TCAGACAGCTTCCGTTTGCTTGCTTTCTGTTGTGTAATTCATGATCTAGCATAGCAATCATGTATGTAAGAGTAAAACTTATTATTTGTCCCCGAGATAAATGCCACATGATGCATTCAATCCCTTTTCTGTAATAATAAATCAATATTAGTTATTATAAACAGCTGCTGGAATATACTAAAACGGGTATTCAGGAATGGTATGGAATAAGGAATTAGACTGATCAAGATGTGACGAGCATTCTGAGGTTGCAAATCATTTGAGCCTCCTTGCGAAGGGTGGGCAAGAATCACACACACCCCAATTGCAAAAGAAACATTCCTGCGTAATATCCACTCCCCCCAACTAAATATTTTCTTCCCCTCCTCCATCCCTAAAAGAAAAAAAATTAGAATTGTCTTTTTACCAAAGCCGTTCGTGTTTGAGTTGGACCTTATTCCTCATATATTTATTTATTTGATATTTATCCCACCTTTGTTATTTTACTGTATAACTATGTCAAGGTGGCAAACATGCATCCTCCTCCCATTTTCCCCACAATAACAGCTCTGTGAGGTGGGTTGGGCTGAGAGAGTGTGATTGGCTTAGAGTCACCCAGTCAACTTTCATGCCTAAGGTGGGACTAGAACTAACAGCCTCTTGGCGATTGGTCCAAAGTCACCCAGCTGACTTTCATGCCTAAAGCGGGACTAGAACTCCCAGTCCCTTGGTGATTGGCCCAAAGTCACCCAGCTGATTTCTATGCCTAAGGCGGGACTAGAACTCCCAGTCTCTTGGTGATTGGCCCAAAGTCACCCGGCTGATTTCCATGCCTAAGGCGGGACTAGAACTCCCAGTCTCTCGGTGATTGGCCCAAAGTCATCCAGCTAGCTTTTATGCCTAAGCGGACTAGAAGTCACAGTCACCTGGTTTCTGGCCTGCTTTCTTACCACTACCCGAAACTGATCAAAGGCACCTTCTACCTAAAACTTGCTTTACCTCAAATGGCAGGACATGTCCCTCTCCCTTTCTGCTCGGCCAAACGGAGGAGGATTGTCCAAGGATTGCGTGATGGTTCCTCACCGGTGCATCTGTAACCTATCAGAATGACGGCCTGGCTGTGAGATTTATCTGAGCATCATTGGATTGCTCCAGGGGTGGGGAAAGGGGGTGGGGGGGGGGTTCATCTCTTTAAGCAATGAGCAGAGGATGGTTGCCAGAGAGATGGGCTGAATCGTCCGCCCCAGGGGTCATCCTTGATTGGATTCTAAGCTTAGTTAAGCACCTCCAAAGCTGTGCGAACACTTAGCGAATGCCAGACTAGACATCCTAATTAGCTGTGAGCTCAGAGCCAAATGGATGCTCGCAGTGAGTCAGTTTTTGTCCAAACAGACACCAACACATTAACAGAGAGAGAGAGAAAGTGCTCTCATTTGATCCAATTTGTGCAGTCTCCCCTCTTCTCCTCCTCCTCCCTTTTTGCCAAGAGAGTTATACATTTTTTTCCACTGGGGAAGCTACCTGTCGTAATGTCTTTGTTTAAATGATTAACAAATTGCTCTTTCTTTCTTTCTTTCTTTCTTTCTTTCTTTCTTTCTTTCTTTCTTTCTTTCTTTCTTTCTTTCTTTCTTTCTTTTCTTTTCTTTTCTTTTCTTTTTTTTTTAAAAAATGTCTTGACCAGATTGTGTTTTCTCTCGTGCTGTGGCAACCTTGAGTTAAGTATGAACCAGGGATTCTCTTCCGAAGAACAAAATTGCTCTGGTTTGAGCATTAAAGCAAGTCCCCGTCACTTCACTCACCTCAATATATCAGGCCCGGGCAACCTGCTACAAGAAGACCCATAGTAGAAAAATACACCTCTTATTTTTCCCTCTTCTCCAAGGGAATTCAGGCGAGTTGAAGTAATAGGAGCTCAATCAATCACGGGGACAATGTTTTGCAGATTGTTCTCTGGTCAGATTGGGTGATTTCTCCATTTCTCTCCCCCCCCCCCCATTAGCATCAGAATTGCATCTTCATTCTGGAAGTCAAACTCTTTGCCACTGCAGAAATTCCAGGGTTGTCAGTCCTCTGACCCACATGTGTAATCCTTCCATTTTGTTCTTTATTTTGGTAACATTGCATAATGCACTCAAATTCTGCTTGTCTGAGTTTCCAGACTTACTTCAAATGAGATGGGCTATGTATGGATGAATAAATGTGGCTAGCATGCATTTATTTGTGGGAAAAGGATTTGGGGTCACCTGTCATTCTGGCTGGAAAAATATCCAGCAACAAATCAATGTAAAAAAAAATAAAAAATGTCAGGGCTGAGCTAATGGGATATCTTTGAATTCACAAGAATTTATTTATTTATCAGATTGTCATTGTATCCATGCCTAACATTCCTTCTTTCTCCTATTTTCCCCTCAACAACAACCCTCTGAGGTGGGCTGGGCTGAGAGAGAGTGATTGGTCCAAAGTCATCCAACTGGCTTTCATGTCTAAGGTAGAACTAGAACTCACCGTCTCCTGGTGATTGGCCCAAAGTCATCCAGCTGGCTTTTGTGCCTAAAGTAGGACTAGAACTCACCCTCTCCTGGTTTGCCACCACCTTAACTACTACACCTAACTGGCTTGGATTGGGACACTGACATCTGCAGAAGGCGTTCTCCTGCCCTGAGACTTGTCTTCTAATTGCGTGAAAGAGAGAGCGCACTTATATTTAATTTCAGAAGAATTTGCACTGGTTAACTCCTGAGGAGCAAAATAACAGTTAGCAAAATGGGGAAGAATTCATTAAAGTTCACAGAATAAGGTAACAGGAAATAAGATCCAGGATAGCAGTATAAACATAATTAAAGATACTTCAACTCAGATCATTTCCCATCAAATATAAAGAAGACTCTATCTTCATTTAGCAGTTCCTAGACTGCTTTACAATATGTTTCATAGATCTATAAACTGTGCTGTTCCTAATTGGCTTTGTGCCCCAGGTTCTCCCATGGGAAGAAAAAACATGGATTAAAGATAAAATGGAACTGTTTTTTTTTTCCCTTCAAGACCACCTGAAAGGGGAATTTTTCTGCTCCTGGCTGGCTTTTCAGAAGTTGACTCCAATAATGGTGCTTATAATCTCAATTAATGGGTTTTGATTTGACTGGCAGATCAGATTTAAAGTTTATTACATACAGGTAGTTCTCGATTTTCGACCACAGTTGAGCCCAAAATTTCTGTTGCTAAGTGACATGGCTCTTAAGTAAGTCTTGGCCCATTTAACAATTTATCAGTGGAACCGCTTGCCTCCAGAAGTTGTGGGTGCTCTTAAGGCTTTTAAGAAGAAATTGGACAACCATTTTTCTGAAATGATATAGGTCAGTGGTGGTGAACTTATGGCACGCGTGCCAGAGGCGCCACTCAGAGCCCTCTCTGTGGGCACGCACACCATCGCCCCAGCGTCCCCCCCCCGTGGCCCCCTTCTCACCAGCAGTCCCCCCCCCAGAGGAGAGTTGCCCAGGGCTCAGCCTGCGCGGAGCAGCGCAGCCAAGGACATGGCAGCTGGGCAGCGAGGACAAGACTCCGCCCTCGTGCCTCATCACGTACAGATGCTACTGCGGGGCACAGACAGAGGGTGTGGCCGCCATGACGCTGCTGGGCCGCCTGGGCGATCTGCTGTGTGGGCCATGGAGGCGGTGGGTGGCCCTGCAGGCGGGAGAGGCAGGGGCGGGGCAGGGGCGAGGTGGCTTTTGGGCACTCAGTCGCTAAAAGGTTCGCCATCACTGGTATAGGTTTTCCTGCCTGAGCAGGGAGTTGGACTAGAAGACCTCCAAGGTCCCTTCCAACTCTTCTCTTCTCTTCTCTTCTCTCCTCTCCTCTCCTCTCCTCTCCTCTCCTCTCCTCTCTTCTCTTCTCTTCTCTTCTCTTCCATGCTGAATGGGAACGGTGGGGCTCAGATGTATCTGGAGCTATCCCTGTGGAGGGTGGTCAAAACCAGCCATAAAAAAAACAGAAGGGGCTTTAATTGATCCATCTGGACTTTTTTGGCCTAGAACCTACAGATACCGCTGCGAGCCACCCATGGTTTGTGATGATTTAAAGGGACATTCCCCCAAGGTGCTGTGTGTTCCTTGCAGGCCAAAGAGAAGCAGATGGGTCTTCGGAGGTCTGATTGAGTCTTCCGTGCGTTTGCTTCAGCTCAGTTGGATAGCTGGTGCAGCAGGAGACTTGGTTTTGATTGCTGCTGTGTTGAAATTGGAGGAGGAGGAACATGAGGAGGCTGGCTTGAAACAAAGGCACCGAGGTGGCCCCAAATGACTTCTGAGGTAAGGAATGAGCAAGGTACTATGCACTCAAAGGGGCATGGTGGGCTAGCAGTTAAGATGCTGGGCTTCCAACTAGAAGGTCAAGACCCAAGCACCACATGATAGGGTGAGCTCCCATTCCTTGCCTCAGCTCCTGCTCACCTAGCAGTCTGAAAACACCCAAACGCGAGTAGATAAATAGGTGCCACTTTGGTGGGAGGGTAACAGCGTTCTGTGCGCCTTTGGCATATAGCAGGGGTAGGCAACCTTGGCTCTTTTATGACTGGTGGACTTCAACTCCCAGAATTCCTGAGCCAGCATAGCTCAGCTTGGAAACCTCTCCCTTTCCCCTCAGCATGGCTGGCTCAGGAATTCTGGGAGTTGAAGTCCACGAGTCATAAAAGAGCCAAGGTTGCCTACCCCTGTCATATAGTATGCTGGCCACATGACTATGGAAATGTCTACAGAGAATGCTGGCTCCCTTGGCTAAGAAATGGAGATGAGCACTGCCCCCCCTCCCCGAGTTGGACACAACTGGTCAGGGGAAACCTTTTCCTTTACATACACAAACATTACAATTTCCTGAATTAGGAGCAGTGTGACAGAGAGCTTGGATGGAGAAAGCGCCTTAGTGCCAGAGAATGCTTCCCTTTACAGCAGGCCATGCCAGTTTCCTGGTACAGCTTTCAAGGTATTAATGTTGCTACTACAGATAATCCTCAGCTTACGATCGATTGCTTAACGACCATTTGAAGTTACAAAGACCTCCCCAGAGCTACTAATAACTCATTTCGGAAATTATGAGGGCCACAGACACAGAAACACACACACACACAAACACACACACACCACAGTCACGTGATTGAATTTGGGGCAGTTGGCAACTGACTCACCTTTATAGCCGTTGGCAGAATCCCCTGGTCACGTGACCACAGTTGGTGACTTTTTTTGCCAGTTTCCAGTGTTTACTTCAGGTTTCTGGCAAAAAAATAATAATAATTGGGGAAAATGGATTTGCTTAACGACTGCGGCGTTTGTTTAACGACTGCGGTTTTCACGTAACCACTGCTGCAAAAAATGTCAACAAATCAGATCACATCACGTGATGCTTTGACTTTTGACAGCAGTGGCTTAAGACTGTAATTCTGAGCTCAGTTATGGTCATAAGTCAAGGACTCTCTGTAGTGTCATATTCCATTTATGAAACAAGGAAGCAAAGGGTTTCATACAACAGTTCACTTAGGGATCATTCGAAGTTACAACAGCACTGAAAAAAGCAGCTTATGACCATTTTTCATACTTATGACCATTGCAGCATCAGGTGATTTACATTTGGATGTTTGACAACTGACTCACCTTTATGACGGTTGCAGTGCCCCCGGGGTCACGTGATCCTCTTCTGACAAGCAAAGTCCACGGGGAAGCCAGATTCACTCAACAACCATGTTACTAGTTTAACAATTGCAGTGATTCACTTAACAAATGTGGCAAGAAAAGTTGTAAAATGGGTCAGTAATCAGAAAATTACTACTACTACTACTACTACTACTACTACTACTACTACTACTACTAATAATAATAATAATAATAATAATAATAATAATGTTGGAAGGGACCTTGGCGGTCTTCTAGTCCAACCCCCTGCTCAGGCAGGAAACCCTATACCATTTCAGACAAACGGCTGTCCAGTCTCTTCTTAAAAACTTCCAGTGTTGGCGTATTCACCTCTTCTGGAGGCAGGTTGTTCCACTGGTTAATTGTTCTAACTGTCAGGAAGTTTCTCCTTAGTTCTAGGTTGCTTCTCTCTTTGGTTAGTTTCTGTCTGTTGCTTCTTGTCCTGCCTTCAGGCGCTTTGGAGAATAGCTTGACTCCCTCTGGAGTCAAGCTACTGGAGCACTGCTATTATGTCCCCCCTCGTCCTTCTCTTCATTAAACTGGACATACCCAATTCCAGCAGCTGTTCCTTATATTTTTTAGCCTCCAGTCCCCTAATCATCTTTGATGCTCTTTGTACTCTTTCTAGAGTCTCAACATCTTTTTTACATTGTGGTGACCAAAACTGGATGCAGTATTCCAAGTGTGGCCTTACCAAGGCATTGTAAAGTGGTATTAACACTTCACGTGATCTTGCCTCTATCCCTCTGTTAATGCAGCCTAGCACTGTGTTGGCCTTTTTGGCAGCTGCAGCACACGGCTGGCTCATATTTAGCAACAGAAATTTTGGGTTCAATTGTGGTGGTAAGTCGAGGACCATCTGTATAGAGGCGTAGAAATAAAGACTGTCCGAGGGTTCAAGACCCGCACCCAAACAAAGGCTTTCCCTATGGAGGAGGAAACAGGACCCAGGTGAAACGAGCAGACCTTCTCATAAATCCCAGGGAAATTCAAACAGCTATTTTAATGTTTGTGGACATTTTAAGCCACGATTTCCTGATCGCACCAATCTATCTGCCGGCTTTACTATAGAGAAGGGTCGTTTGGTTTAATGTATATTTCAGTCTTCATTGCCTTTTAAGTAGTTTTTAATCAGTAATTATTGTGGAGTTGGGATGGGCGCCTCGTCTTTCGTGCCTCTCCTCCGGAAGAGTGCCAGCCAATATGTCATGTCAATTAGCCGGCAGTGCCTGGGTTAGCAGGAAGCTCCAGCTCTCAGATAAGCAGCCTGTCTGTCTTATCAATCTTAGGAGCCTGCTGGAGGAAGCTCTCCCCTTCCCTCTGCAAATGTCTCTCCTTTCCCCCAGGCATTTCAGGAACAAAAAAGGATCAGATAGCTAATTTGAAAAATTAAAGGAATACTATTCTATCTGGGTTTCCTTGCGCCCAACGCAAATTAAGAAGTCAACCCAAGATAGACTACACAGTTATGGGAATAATTTGGACCATTGCCAACATTATCTTTTGAATGTAATGTTTTGAATGTGTAATGAATGTAATGCAATTAAAACGTGAAGTGTTAATACCACTTTACAATGCCTTGGTAATCCTGCATCCAGTTTTGGTCACCACAATGTAAAAAAAATGTTGAGACTCTAGAAAGAGCGCAGAGAAGAGCAACAAAGATGATTAGGGGACTGGAGGCTAAAGCATATAAAGGACAGTTGCCGAAATTGGGTATGTCTAGTCTAATGAAGAGAAGGACGAGGGGCGACATGATAGCAGCATTCCACTATCTCAGTGGCTGCCACAAAGAAGGAGTCAAGCTATTCTCCAAAGCGCCTGAAGGCAGGACAAGAAGCAATGGATGGAAACTAATCAAGGAGAGAAGCAACCTAGAACTAAGGAGAAACTTCCTGACAGTTAGAACAATTAACCAGTGGAACAACCTGCCTACTGAAGCTGTGAATGCTCCAACGCTGGAAGTTTCAGCCATTTGTCTGAAGTGGTATAGGGTTTCTTACCTGAGGAAGGGGTTGGACTAGATGATCTCTAAGGTCCCTTCCAACTTCATCATCATCATCATCATCATCATTATTATTATTAATCATTGCATTGACAAGCCTTGTATAGCAATTTTCTGTGACATAACTCCTTTCCCAGATGAATCATTGATGGAAAGCAAAGCTGGTGCAGATGAATAACTCTGCACCATGCAATAAACATAAGAACATTTTTGCCCTAAAGTTTTGGGCACTTGGAATGTTCGGACAATGATCCCCGGCCTTTCTGATGATTTGCAAGAAATAGATGACGTACGTAAGACAGCTGTCATCGACGTGGGGGAGGGATACGACATCATCTATCTCCAGTCTACAACACAGTCCTTTCAGCAGCCCCAAGAAGGTTCCACACCCATTTGCCCTTTTTAGGTATCCTTAAGGGCTCAGATAAACCTCCAAGTGGCCTCAACGGCTCTCAGAAAGAACGCTAATGACCAGATGACTGCAAGGAACATACATCCTTCCATCCTCCACCATTCAGTCAGAACTGAAGAAGCTTCTTGGATGAGAAGGAAAACATCTCAAGGAAAAAGAAAGAAAGTCCAGTTGCCTTTTGAAAAAGGACCTTTGGGACAAGCATAACCGGAGTGACTGAGAACCTCCATAGACATAAAGCTGGGTAAGGTGGAAGGAAGGAGAAGAAGAGGAAGACCAGCAGCAAGATAGATGGATTCAGTTGAGTGGCAGTGGATGCACCATTAGAAGCCCTGAAAGACAAGTTAGGGACCCATCAAGGAGAAAATCTATCCATGGGGTCACTAAGCGTCAACAATGACTCAAAGAGACATCCTCAATTAGAATACTTATGCTTGCAACTAAGCTTCAAGTTTTCTTCCTATGGCTACATAGCTGAAAGGTATTAATGGGCATAATTGTTGAAGGATAAGAGTGATAGCTCATTACTGAAAAGCAGATGTTGTATCAAATTTGAGTTATGCATCATGACAGCCCAGAGTTGATGGGAGAAAGAGGGGCAATGTTCCTCCAGAGTACCGATTGTCTCCAAGCATAGTAATGATTTGTTATGTTGCTATTAGGATGGTTTCCCCGCAGCATGCCAGGCTATTTAGACAGCCAGGTAGTTTGTGATTCAGCCTTTAATTGTGCAAATGGAGCTTCAGAGATGCTTTATCTTGCATCGTTTTATTTTTGGCTTCCCCAGAGAACCCTTGAGTTTGAGCCTGTCCTTATGGTGTGATTGCACAATTAACTGGCAACAAAGTCTGTGAGATTTCTGTCGGGAACAGCTTTGCTACATAAAAAGGGATCTGTTTACAGTACTGTGTCTATCAACACAAGAGCAAGGTCTCCTTCTGCAGATGGCTTTCTTTTCAAATTTACAAGATGCTGTGGGAAAACACTGCTTTAAAAGGTAAATTAACAGACGTCGCAGCGATTCAAGTTGGCAAACAGAGGCGTCTTTGTAGCAGAGAAAGCCACGGGATTTTCCATATCAGACCTCTACTTAATGTTGCAAAGCCAGAGGAAGGGGGTGGGGCTGGGGGTGTCTGGAGGATAGGGGCAACACAGTCAAGATTGTGACTATGAAGCAGGTAAAAAGCAGGCCTTCATAGCCATTGTGGGCTGTTGTCTTTACTTTACTGATTACTCAGTAAAGTAATTGATTGTTGTTGTTGTTAGCTGCAAAATCGTGTCCGACCCATTGCGACCCCATGGACAACATTCCTCCAGGTCTTCCTGTCCTCTACCATCTTCTGGAGTCCATTTAAGCTCACGCCTACTGCCTCAGTAACTCCATCCAGCCACCTCATTCTCTGTCGTCCCCTTCTTCTATTGCCCTCCATCTTTCCCAGCATCAGGCTCTTCTCCAGTGAGTCCTTCCTTCTCATTAGGTGGCCAAAGTACTTGAGTTTCAACTTCAGGATCTGGCCTTCTAAAGAGCAGTCGGGGTTGATCTCCTCTAGGACTGACCGGTTTGATCACCTTGCAGTCCAGGGGACTTGCAGGAATGTTGAGTTAAGTTACTCAACACTTAACACTTAACAATGAAAGTGATTCGCATAACAATTGGGGCAAAAATTGTAAAAGGGAGCACAACTCACTTAACAATTGCCTGGCTTAACAACTGCCTGGCTGTTGTCACTTTCATAAAAGTGGCTTTCATAAAGTCAACTTTTTTTCAACGCTGCTGTAACTTCAAACAGTCACTAAGCAAAATGTTGTAAATTGAGGACTACCTGTATGCCAAAAGCTGCAAGAACAATCTCTGAATACCCCAGATGGATTTAAGCATCTTTTTTTTTCCCATTAGAGGCAGGTCAGCTAATGAGTCAGGGCTGTTGCAACCTTAATCTCCCGAGTCTAATTGCACTTGTTAAAATCCATCCCTCCTTGTGATGCTTTTTAATTATGTTGGAATATTCATGAGCAGGAAGAGTCATGTGGTAACTCAGTCAGCCAATGTGAAGAAAGTGCTGCTGAGTCTGTGCAAAAAGGGTACTGAGTTAGAAGCTGAATTTGCAGTCTCAGTTTTGTCTCTGTATCTCTCTGTAAGAAGTCTTCAATTGAGCTGTGTTGCTGTAAAGAAGAATGTATGGTATTGTAAATATTTTGATATGAATATAAAGAAATTTATTTGAATCAGCTAAATGCAGTCAACTGTGAGAGCTTCTGATTTATTTTTTCACCAATAGAGAAATTAAAATTCTCTAACAAATTATAATTCAGATATAGAGTTCATCAATAAAACAATACATCTTCCTCATCAAAAGGACGCATCGAGCTCTCTAGTCATTGTAGAAGACCGCAAATCAAAGCAACTGCAAGTGGATTCGTGGCATAATATCTAAGGAGGCCTCTTTGACCCGACAGCTGTTGCTGGAAGAAAGAAAGCAAAGTCCTTTTGAAACAATGGTTCTCCCCTCCTTCCCTACAATGCTTGTTTCCTTGCTCTCCTTTGAAGGGTCTGGCCCAGAAACTGCCTCTGAGGGCTCACATTTTTTTCCCACAGAGTAGAGAAGAGTTGATTTCTTTCAAAGCAAAGGAATAAGATCAGAAAGAAAAGGTTCCGGGATCAAAATTTGTCCCCCAGCAGGGTGTCTTTGTTCAAAGCCCACTTTGCCGGAGGTAAACTGTATAGAAATATCTCTGATGTAGGTTTTCTTTCTTCTTTTTAATGCAAGCAATTCTCCTCCAAATTTAATAAACAAAGAGATGGCTTTTTTTTTCTCGCGCGTCCCTGGAACATGGGGCAGTGTTTTTGTGACATAAGTTGTCTAAAAAAGGTTTAATGACATTGATGAAGGTTAAATTGATCAGTGATTTACAAAGGGTGTAATCTCTAGGGACCACTATTTTTATTTGATTAATAACATCCTCCTAGCCCAGATCTCAGGGAAGGATTTGATAGGAGGATAAAAGTGCCAAATCCAGTCTAAACATCTGGCTGATTGTGTGACCAACCAGAATAATTCTCCTAAATTTTGAGTGACATTCTAAAACCTACACTCCAAATACGATACAACAACAGTTTGATTTAAATTAAAGAGCCAATTTGGTGTAGACATGAAGGTACTAACCTAGAAAGCAGGAGACAGTGCGTTCTGGTCCCACTTTAGGCATGAATACTGGCTGGGTGACTTTTTTTTTTTTTAAGTTTTTTATTTATAATACAGTTAAAAAAAAAGTGGACGTAACGTAACATTCCAGTGTAAGTATTTCTAACAATTGGTTCCTTTGCTTACATATAATTCTTTATCTCTACATATACATATATATTTTTCTATACAATATCTAATTTATTTCTATGGATTTCTATCTTAATACTAGACTATAACCGGGACAGTCCTCCTTGATTCACACCAATTGTAGAATTTGTCCCAGATTTCGAAGTAGTCTGATTCAGTTTTGTCCTTCATTTCCATTATAAGCCTGTCCATATCGGCACACGATAGTATTTTATATAGTATCTCTTCCTCTGTTGCGGTTTCTTTATTCCTCCAACTTTGTGCATATGCCAATCTAGCAGCAGTGAGGATGTGTAGCATCAGGTAAAATATCCCTTTGTTATATTTCTGTGTAGTTATGCCCAATGGGAAAAGTTCTGGTTGTAGCTCTATCTCTATCGTTAATATTTCTTCCAGTCATTTTTTAATCTTATTTCAAAAATCACAAGCTTTTGCACATTCCCACCACATATGATAGTAAGTCCCTATTGCCAATTCACATTTCCAGCATGTAGATTAGTGATGGCGAACCTTTTAGAGACCAAGTGCCCAAACTGCAACCTAAAACCCACTTATGTATCATCAGATGCCAAGTGGGTGTGGCCATTGGGTGGGTGTGGCCATTGGGTGGGTGTGGCTATGGTGGTAACAGCAGACTGGGTGGGACTAAAAAGTTCAATCAATCAATTCCAACTTTGCAAGATCTTTTTTTTTCCCGCAAGAAGTTGAAACTGACTGATTGAACCTTTTTTTTTTTTTTTGCACATGGCAGCGGAGGTCTAAAGCAAAAAGGTTTTATAAAACCCAGCTGAAGGCCTAGGACTGGGGCGACGGTGCGCGTGCCCACAGAGAGGGCTCTGAGTGCCGCCTCTGGCAGCCGTGCCATGGGTTCGCCACCACTGATGTAGATGAAAAATTTGGACCCATTTTGGCTAACCTTATGGGTGGGAGATGCCATCTATAAATCATTTTGTAGAGATTTTCTTTGTAGGAGGTGGCTAAGGTAAGCTTCCTGTTTCTTACCCATAATTCTTGCCAGATGTGCAGATCAAAGTTAAGACCAAGGTCCCTGTTCCACGTTAACATCATAGTTTCTTTCACCTGTTCCTCATACATTGCCTGATCTAGCAGATAATGATATAGTTTTTTAATCATCTTGTCCTCCATTCCTAATAATATTTTATCCAGCCCTATCGACTCTATTTTTATATCCAACTCTTTTTTATCTTTCTAATATCTTGACTGTAATTGAAGATATGCCCACCTTTCTAATTCTATCCCTTTATCTTGAAGATTTTTCCTAGATTTCAGTTTCCCTTTCTCATCTAATACATTTTTATATGTTATAACTTTCCCTAATTGTATAAACTTTGGGTGTATATGGATTTCTAACGTTGAAATCCAGCTGGGGACTTGTATATAATTTGGTTGCCAAATTTTTACCCATACATCTATTAGAGCTCGTCTGATATAATGCCTCCGGAAATATTTGTGGGCCTTGTATTTCTGATCCCATAACATAGCATGCCATCCAATTTATGTTTCAACAACTTCAAGAAATGGACTTCGGTGAAAATTTTAACAAAGCAATTCAAGCAATTTATAAGAAACAAACAGCAAGAATACTTTTAAATGGAGATTACACAGATGGATTTGAGATTTAAAAAGGCACCAGACAGGGATGCCCATTGTCCCCTCTGTTGTTTATTCTTACAATTAGAGGTTCTGGCAAGAAACATCAGACAAGACACAGAAATTAAAGGTTTGGAGATTAAAGACCAGAAATATAAACTACAGGCCTTTGTGGATGATTTGGTCTTCATTCTATAGGAGCCATTGCAAACAGCTGATACTCCTGCAGAAAATTGAGAAATTTGGAGAAGTCGCTGGTCTGAAAATAAACAGGGAAAAGACTAAAGTAATAACAAAAAAATCTAACACACAAACAGAAAACTCAACTCACTAAAATGACAAATCTTCAAATAGTTAAAAAAGTCAAATATTTGGGTATTTATTTAACGGCAAAATATACTACACTAAAAGAAGATAATTATGAGAGATTAATGAAACAAATAAAAATATACTTGGAAAGATGGAAAAATCTTCAATTATCACTTTTAGGAAGAATAGCGACAGTTAAGATGAACATTTTACCAAAGTTAATTTTCTTATTTCAAACCGTGCCTATTAAACTTACTAAGAATTCTTTTGATGATTTAAATGCAATGATTCTAAGATTTATATGGCAAAAAAAAAAGAAAGCGAGAATCAAATGTAAATTGTTACAAGAATCTAAGGATAGAGGGGGCTTTGGACTTCCAGATTGGAGACTTTACTATCAAGCGGCTATTTTGCTTTGGCTTAAAGAATGGATTGTATTGAAAAATAAAAGATTGCTTTATTTAGAGGGACACGACATTCAGTTAGGTTGGCATGCTTTTATATGGTACGAGAAATCTAAAGCAATAAGTACTTTCAAAATCATGCGATAAGAAACGTACTACTTTCAGAATGGAAGAAAATTAAACATAATATATATATGAAAATACCTGAGTGGCTTTCAACAATGGAAGCATTTGCTTATCCAAATCTGATTAATTATGACAAACTGGTTAGTTATACAGACATTTTAGACAAAGAGGGAAAACTTAAGGACAGGCAAACTTTACAACTACAAGGTATTGACTTGACATGGTGGTCCTACCGTACTTGCAAATTCAAACAAGATACGAAAAAGATATAAAATCAACAGGTTTTTACAAAGAACAGACCCCATTGGATAAAATTTTGTTAAAAACAGATGAGAATTTGATTAGAAAATATAGCATGCCATCCTATCTGCAGGTCATGACCTTCCAGATTTAATAGTCTCCTATTCTTCAATAGTATCCAATCCCACACCCATAATAATACTATGGCCTGGTAGTATTTTTCCAGGTCAAGGAGGCCAAATTCCAGGCTGGGTGACTTTGGATCAATCATCAGGAGACTATGCATTCCAGTTTACAGCAACCACAACTTCCCCAAATTTCATTCCCTCAGGAGTCACGAATCCTGGATTTTGGACACATCGTGTAAGCTAACACAATTGGTTCAAGAGTTGGTGCACTATTGCACCTAAAGGTCATGACAACAGGAGTTTTAGAGTTCTAAATAGTCTACGCACATTCTACATGAGCTTGCCCTTGAAAAGTATCTGGAAGGTTCAATTGGGTCAAAATGTGGTGGCCCGCATGGTTTTGTCCAGGCCTAGATGTGCACATTTGTCATGTCTTCTGCGGGAGCTGCACTGTTTGCTGATTTGCTTCACCGACCAGTTCAAAGTGCTGGTGGTTACCGTCAAAGACCCACACAGCTTCGGACCAGGTTATTTGAAAGACTGTCTTTTTCTGGTCACATCTACCTGACCCACCAGTGTGGTGAGGCAGAGAATGCTGTGGGTCTCCTCTCATAAGGAGGTCCATCTGGTGGGACCAAGAAGAAGGGCCTTCTCTGTGGTGGCTCTCTCTCTGTAGAACATCATCCCGCAGAGATAAGATTGGACTCCACTTGGACACTCTTTTGCAAAGCCTTTAAGTCCTGGTTTTGCCAATGGGCCTGGGGACCCCAGAGTGGGATGCAGCCCATCAAGTGGCTCATTTGATTGTTGTCACCAGGGGAGTGGAGGAGTTATTGAGTTTTTTTAATTGTTTTTTATATTGGGTTTTTATCTTTCTAAGCTGACTGGGGTCACTGAGAGTGAGTTGAATGGCCCTATAAATTTTCTTGAATGAATTAATGAATGAATAGGATACAGATTTATGTTCAATCCATCTTTCTGCTCTTTCTACTCATTCAGAGAATAGAATGGATAGAGTGTTTTTGGTCCTCTCTGTCTATCTGTATGTTTATATGTTGCCTTTATTATTTTTACAAATAACTCAAGGCAGCGGCGAACATATCCAACGTATCTGTATCCATTCCTCCTCCTCCCCCCCCCCCAACAATAACCCTGAGAGGTGAGATGGGTTGAGAGAGATTGACTGGCTCAGTCAATCAGCTTCCATAGCTAAGGCAGGATTTGAACTCAGTCTCCCACTTTCTAGCCTGGTGCCTTAATGACCACTAGACAAACTGGCTCTCTTAAGTGATTATGACATGAGCTCAAATCTATAAATTGGTATCATTTAGTTTGTTATGGATATGTGTATGGAATAACAAAGTCCCGTTGCCCTTTGAAAAAGCACTTTGGATAGGTGTGCGATAGGAAGATGTTACACACCAGTGAATGGTGATAACGGAAGAACCATCGTAAGGAAAAACGTCCTGACTATAACATCTGCGTAGCAGTAGCAGAGTTTACTAGTAGATACTGTGGGTTCTCCATCTCCAGAGCTTTTTAATTGGGTTCCCTGCACATCGCCAAGAGTTGGACTAAATTGTCTTTCTGATTTTTTTTCCATCTCTACTTTTTATTAGTCTACGAGTTTGATATGAATAATATCTGTACAATAATGCGAGATCAGTAGAGAATCTTGGTTGATCACAAAAGTTTGAACTTGTTGGTCAGGTCAGTTTTGTGCTTGCAGAATCAATTATTGGATCACTCCTTAGAAGAAAAAAAACCTTTGTTTTGCTTTACTAAGATCTACTATTTGAGATATAATGGAAAAATGTATATTTGAGTATATTTTAAAAAGAAGTTCTTTAGGGTAATGATCCCTCTGAATCATGGTTTGTAAGATTATATTTGCCATTTTACAGACAGTGCTCTTCTTTTAATCTGTTCTTCTTTAAATATGTTCCTAACAAGTCAGCTTTAATAGCAAACTGTTTTATTATTCATGTTAAGGCCGAGAAAGTCCTTGAAAATATCAAAAAACTATGTTGAGGTTCTAATAGACCACCTAAAACAATTATGTAAGTCCATAATTAGTAAAGGCTGGTTTTGTTTTCTGCCTCCAAAAAGCCAACGTGAGGGTGCTTTGTAGGAGTCAAAACTTCTTTCCAATTGCAGAAGGGACACAAAGTGTGAAGGTTTGTGAGTTGCTGATTGGTAAGTGCAGTTAAAAAGGTTCAATATGCTTAGTGCAGTTGGGGATAATTTCTTTTACAAGAGAATATTTGTAGCTCTGGGTTAAACAGTAGGATCCTTGGTGCACTCTGAGCTTGGTTGCTTTCTTGCAGTCATTTCATTACTCAACTAGGTAACATTATGAGTACTAGAAGGGAGCAGGTTTGCCTTGTTTATTTACTGTGGCTTGCCCTGCCAAGTGTGGGTGGGGATGTTGTTTTTTTACCATGGCCCACAACCAGGGTGTGGGGCACACGAGTGGTGGATTGGCTCGCATGCGCCCAGCTCGACTTGCATAAGCAGCGGGCCACATATGCACACATGCACATCGCTTTGCCACTTGCGCGGGCCGGTTCCCCTCTCCCTCCCCCACTGGTCCGTCAAGCCAGAAAGGGGACCGCTGCTGTATGCAAAAGAATAAAGAATAAGAATTACTGGCAGAGCTGCAAAGAACTCTTCTTCAGGAAGAAATTGACACTGAATGGCCATATTAGCATAACAAGCTTAACGAGGCAGGAGGAGGTAGTTCTCCATCTACTACGACCATAATTGGGACTAGAATTTGTTGCTAATTAAGGCAGTTGTTAAATAATTAATGCCCGATTTTACCTTTTTTGCCATGATTGTTAAGGGTATCACTGCAGTTGTTAAGTGAATCACATAGCCTTAAGCTTCCCCCATTGCCTTTGCTTCTCAGAAGCCACCTGGAAGTTCGCATTGACCTCTGGAGATTGCAACTCTTGTAAATTCATGCTAGTTGCCAAGTGCTGAATTTTGATCATGTTGAACGATTCTGCGATGATTCCATGTGCAAGAACCGGTCCCAAGTCACTTTTTTTTCGGTGTCGTCCTAACTTTGCTTACTGAATGAATGGTTGTAAGTCAAGGACTACCTGTCTAGACAAATCATCTGGTCAGTATCTAAATGTGGCTAATTTTAATAATGGGGGTGTTATTGATGGCCCAGCATCATCCATAAACTTATGTTAGTTTCAGGTCCAGTACATTGTGCAAAAACAGAAGATGGATTTGGTGCCCAAATTTCAAACTGTATGAATACAAGGATGCAGTGTGAATGCCTGATCTCTTGTCACTGCTGTCCAATTAAACGCCTCCTTTGAATCACTTTTTATTAGTTTAATAAATTCCAGTTCACACTGCTTAGCTAAAAACAGCTTTACTTTCCTCCCCCATCCCTCTCCATTCTGCTCCACATTTCACATCCAACATTTGCTCTAAAAGTAAATGATTTCAGGAAAAGACTGTAAGTGGTATGACCCATTTTCCTCAGACAGGGAAAAGCAATTCTGGCCCTTTTTTCTAGAACCCAGAAGCTAAAAAGTTAGCAGAGACCTTGACTTGATCATTATGGAATTCCTTAAAGTCTGACTTAAAAAAAAAAAAAGATCTGTTGACACCGCAGGCTCATAAGCATATTTTTAGCAGAGCCATAGGAGGCTACTGGGCATTTTATAAATGTATAACCCCACATGCAACACACTCATAATTCACTGTTTGCTGAATGACAGGGTTAAGTGGCTGCTATTCCCCCACTCCCATTGCACTAATATAGTCCAGATCTGCTCTCTTCCTCCAGCTGGATGAATGTCAAATTGTTGCTGGGCTGCTTAGATCTAGTGGCCATTTTCCACCACAGAAAAGCCCAGCTTTGTAAAACGGTCTCCATTTGTTTCTCTAATTTTTCCCTTGGCTCTTCATTAATCACCAGTCCCATTAAGATTTTGATGGGGTGAGTGCTTTCCAGAGACAAGTGGTCCAACATCCAGCAGGGTGCTGACCTTCAACCATAAATGCTTCGAGTCCACTTCCTTTTATTAAGCAGCCCAAGGTCCTCCTTCTCTCCCTCTTCTTTTTAAGCCACCGGGATAACTCTAGATCAGCGGTTCTCAACCTATGGATCGTAACCCCATTTGGGGTCGATTGACCATTTCATGGGGGTCGCCAAGCAAGGCTGTCAGCCATTTTTTTCCCCTTTTCCGACGGGTGCCTTACCTCCCTTGGGCTGGGCCAGCTGGTGGCCCAGCCGGTGGTCGGCCTGCTCCGTCTCTGCCACTTGCCAGCTACGCCTCGGCCGGCGCAGGAAGCGGCACCATGCATGTGTGGCGCTTCCGGGCAGGGAAAGTCCTCAACTTATGACCAATTTAGTCCTCGACTTACGACCGGTTGGGGGGTCACGGCATTAAAAAGGTTGAGAACCACTGCTCTAGATGAAACGGTTTTGTTGAGGTCCCTTCCAGACTACTATTTCAACCAATAATATTTATTTATTTGTACCTAGCTCCAAATGTGGAGAACCTGAGGCTCTACAAATTAAATTGAGGAGAATTTAGAATTAAAGAGAAACAATTAATCAGTGGAACAGCTTGCCTTCAGAAGTTGTGGGTGCTTCATCACTGAAGGTCTTTAAGAAGAGACTGGACAGCCACTTGTCTGACATGGTATTGGGTCTCCTACCTGAGCAGGGGGTTGGACTACTAGAAGACCTCCAAGGTCCCTTCCAGCTCTATTCTGATTGGTTGATTGAAATGTTCTACTGAACTTTTCTAATAATTCAATCTGTATAGCAGTATTTCTGAAGATTTAATCTGGCTCAGAAGAATGACCATTAAGTATCTTGATATTGCTACTGTTCTCAATCTGCCTAAGAAATGGCTGGATAAAGAGATGATCCTTTTGTAAGGATGTTACTTTACAGCCTGTCTGGTGCCTCTAGATAAAGAGTAACTATAGTTTTTAGAATTCTGGCTCGTTTTATCTGATTAGAGATAGCTATCATGATCCAACAGCCCCACTTTATTCTCTGACTACTCCATACTGGTGCAAAAGTAATGCCTACTGAGCTGGATTTGTCTTGAGAAAAGATCACTGTGGATGGCAACAGCATTTTTCAAGTGCTATTCTCTCATTCCACCATTCAAGCACAGAAGAATGAAGTTCCTGGAAAGCAAGTTCCAGTTGAACATTAAGAAAAACTTCCTAACAGGAAGAACAATTCAATAGCAGAACCAACCAATGATGGTGGCCTCCCCTTCCCAGGATATGTTCAGCCAGATGATTGATGGCCATCCAAGAGATGCTTCAAAATGGACTCCAGCACCAGACAAGGAGCTAGTCAATGGCTCAGATGGTTTCTTCCAAGTCTATAATTCTGAGTTCAGTGGGACTTCCTAGAAATTGGGTATGGATATGTAGTTTTAATGTGATGGATGCAGAAAAGGCTTTATTTAGTGTCATGATGTCACAAATGTCTCCTATCAAACTCGGTCTTTCTTTCAATTCTCCTTGGTTTTGAAATTGCAACCAGTAATCTTGTACTTTAAATATTCTGTATTTTACAAGGGGTCTGAAGTGTTTCGTCTACCAGAGATGGGCCATTGTCAGAATATTAATCATCCTTAGTTAAAACCATGATTCCATCCAGGAGAGATCTCTCTATTTATGATTAGTGGAAGATTTTCCAAAACTCAGAAAGTAAACATAGCCTCCTCTGCCGCCTGCCCATAAAAAAAATCTATCATTTTAGGGAACAAAAATTCATATCATAGCAAGATCTGGAAATCTTTCCCCGCCCCCCCAAGATTAAAATGATGCTTTCTAAAATATCCTTTCTTCTGCAACAGTAATTAAGAAATGATGATGACATCTACCTGGAAAATATAGATAATTTCTGAAATCAATGCAGGCAAAGGAAAAAGAAATAGTTATCAAATGATAGATACAAATGATACAAACACACCGATGTTCAAAACAGTTTTTTTATTATTTTTTTTCTGAGACAAACACATTGATTTTCTGGACCACAGTAGAGGATGGAAACCTTTCACAAACTTATTTATTTGAAAATACAAATATAAAATTATACTTTCCACATCTGTGATGTGAGAGACCCCCATCCATGTAGTATTTTTACAACAGGGCTTCAGAAAGCCATACACAGAGACCTGAAAGATGCTTGATATATATAGATACATGTATATATATATATCTATATATATATATACACACGTGTGTATTTGTGTGTGTGTGTGTATATATATATATATATATATTTATATATGTATATAAAAATCACTACCAAAGTTCGCATCAGTTCATACTAAAATATAAAAGGAAGGGGCTAGGCCTGGCCACTGTGTCACTGCTGATTAAATACCTTTAGAGGAGCCTTCTCCAGCAAGGTCTGTCTAAATATGCTGGGATTGTGAGAGCTGAGGCTCCAGCATAGTTGGAGGGCACCTGGCTGGGGAAGGCTGAAAATTTAGAATTATCTCAAAATGCTGAAACTTTACATTGGGTTACTGATGGAATTCCAAGACATGTACAACATATATAATGAGATTATCTGCTATCACTAGAATTCAAAATGATACATCCCACATGTGGTGGCTTATATACAGAACACAGGTTATATATGTATGGGTGACTTCAGTTTGCTTTTTCTTTTGAAACAAAATTCTGTAAAGACAATACATTCTGATTGTTTGGTTACTGGCGAACAAACAGCTTTGCTTCTGAACTTTTTATTTTTTTGGTAGAATTCTTATTACAGTATTAAAGTATTGCTTAGCTGGCAGAATCTCATGTAGTGCTTGCACACGGTGAGAAATGGATTGGAATTAGATTCTGCACCCTTTATGAAACTCTACAGTGTATTGATGCAGATTTTTTTCCCTCCTGAATCTGCCAGTGTGTCTAAGGCCCCCATCACTCAAAATATAGTTAGACCAGCTTCAGTCTGCTTTTCCAAACATTTTACTTGGCAGAAAAAAAAACCAACCCCAAACCAAAAACAAGTAAGAAACCTTTCAAGCAAATACACTAAGGAGTAAAAAATAAGTAGTGTTTTTTTGTAAACAATTTTATACGCAATATATATATATTATATAACCATAGCTGACATTTGAGGAAAAATGTAGTAAAACTATATTGCTTTAGTCTTTTTTTATGTCTTGCATTGAATTAGATGGAAAATGAAACAGGATGTTTTTGGTGACTGGAGTCCCTAGCCCACATTCATACTCCAGACTGAAAGAGCTGTGCAGGGTTAATGGCCGGGTGGAAAAGTAAATTAAAAATCTGTACACCTTTCAGGTCATTATTATTTACCAACAATTATCCAATGATTCAACTAGCCTAGCAGGATGTGTCACATTCATCAGCTTGTGTATATACTGCTGTACAAGAGAAAGAAAAATTACAGCAACAGAGCCATGCTACCTTAAAGTCCAAGCTACTAATTTAAATCAAAAGAAACATTATGCAAATAGGAAATTAAAAAAAGGGACAGGTTGCTCTTCGTTTTAATCAAGTCAACTTCCAACTTAAAATTGGATGACAAGTTGTTTTTTTCCCCTTTGGTGGGAAGAGAAACAAAATAAACTAAAAACTCCAACAGCCTAGGGGTGAAATTCTGGCCCTTTTGTTTAAGTAAGTAGCAAAAACAAAAACAAAACGTATTTCACTATGCTACATGACTTCTAGTTTTTAAAATCCTTCTGACACCTCTTACTGTGTTTCTGATATCCCGATTGCTTTATCAATATATAACTTAGTTTGAGGCACAAAATAGCATTTTGTTAATGCTCTTCATGGAAATGTGTAAAGCAGGGGTGTCCAACCTTGGCAACTTTAATACCTGTGGACTTCAAAACTCCCAGAATTCTCCAACTATGCTGACTGGGAAATTCTGGGAGTTGAAGTCTACAGGACTTAAAGTTGCCAAAGTTGGACATCCCTGGTGTAGAGTATCTACTGTTGTATACTAATGGTGCTTTTTCCACCATTGAAACTACACTTTGATTTTTGCTAACTCCAAAAGAAGAATATCTACAAGATGGGGGATAAAAGAATCAAGATGGAGTCCACAACCATGTGATCAAAGCCCCAACCATTGCGAGATGTGTACAAATGGAGCAGATCTACGATCACGTGGTTGTGGTGGATGCCATCTTGAATTTTGCTTCCTCTCCATGGACTCCCCCGCCCCTCCCCTAACAAGGCAATGTTTTGCAAATGAGGTTTGGAACAAAACAGTACAATGCTGGGATGGCAATAGATGCCTTGTTCTCTTGACTAAAATAAAGTTGCAGCTTCTGCGTTTAAAATTAATTTTCCCAAATGAAAACAAATTCTCAGATCTTTTAATAAGGACATCTAGATGAGTGAGGGAAGAAAATGAACCTTACTCTAGGCAGTCACCTAAAAAATATACCAGGTTCCACACAAGTTGTGCTCTGGGCATCCAGAAGGTATAGAACTATCTAAAACATATTCACAGAGATAATCAACTTTTCTTCGGAGTATTCTTTCTTTTAAAAAAATACTTTTTCTCTTTGCAAAATCATTTCATTATACCATGCCTCCCTTTTTTATTTTAAAAAATAAACTTAAAAAATCCAGTTTTGCATATCTAGCATTAGCATTTAAGGTAGTATGGCACACCCTTTTTATAAAAGTTGAAGGGTGGGGGAATCTGCAAAATGATGCAGTAGTTTTGCCAACGTTTATTTTCTTTCTTTCTTTCTTTCTTTCTTTCTTTCTTTCTTTCTTTCTTTCTTTCTTTCTTTCTTTCTTTCTTTCTTTCTTTCCTTTTCTTTCTACATTGTGAAGCCTTTGGTTAGTTTGAAACCACATGAGATCAGCAGAAAGTAAAAGAGCAAAAAAGGAAATTAAATAAAAACAAAAACCTGCCCCCAAATTATTAGCATTTCTTTTTGCCTTAAATAAGAGAAAGTTCTATCCTTACTGGTCCTAAATCTGAATAACTACATCTATGTATTTAACTTTAATTACAATACAACTACAATATGTACTAGAAGAGGAAGAGAAGAGAAAGGGTATGTGTGGAGGGTGTCACTACACTAGAATCAGGACAGCACTCTTACAAGATAGTCATTTTTATACATTATTAACATACAACAATGATCAACAAAGAATCTTCTATGAGGTGCCAGAGACCGAGGAAGGAGGAGGGGGGGGGAGGAGGAGGAGGAGGAGAGAAACATATGATAGTCTACAGTACAGGCACACGTTCCCAGAAATTCCAACAAGGAAGCTCTGTGAAAATCAAAAAAGACCTCCCTCATTTAAAAGGAAATTCACCCTCAGGAACTCCTGATGGGCTGCACGTGGATGGCGTCTATCTTGATTAAAATGTAATAATAATAATAATTAAAAAAAAATCCCTGACTTTTTTCTTTTTTTTTTCTCGCTCTTTTTTAATTTTTTTTTTTTTGTAAAAACACACTCGAGTCTCAGGGAATTAGTTTGTGATTAATTCCTTCTATTTATTTCATTTCATTTTTATTATTTTTAGTGTACTACTTGATCAAGTCTCAATAACTTTAAAAAGCGTCCAGCATTCTGGCTTTTAAACCTGGTTGTTTTCAAATAAGAAAATAAAAACTTAAAACATACAACAGCCATTCCCCCTCCAGCAAAACACCTCACTTTTGCTGTCTACTTTAAAAATGGGGGAATAAGATTCTTCCCCTCCTCCTTACAGTTCGCCTTGTGGTGCCTCCATGAGTGGTTGAAGATGCTTTGCTGTAACTTGTCTATTGAACATCTATGTTAGCCTACCGGTTAGTAAAATTTTACAAAAATAGGAGTGCAGCAGCTTTTTTTTTTCTCTTAACAAATGTCTCATTCAGTGTCTTATTCTGGCTGTACCTAGAGTACCAAATTTATAAACGTAACAATTTAAAAAAATATTAATAAAACTTGTCAATATTAATGTTTAAAAAAAGAATATATCCACACTATAATTATGCTTGTAATATCACCTACTGTGTTGTACTTGGAGTTGCTGTTGCCAGCCTATTTGACCCATATTTAAAAAATTAAATTAAAAAATATCCTTCATAAGTCTCCTCCCCAGCAGAGGAGCATATATATAACAGCCAAACATTAAACATGTGCAAATTGGAAATTGTCAGTTTTCCCCTACCAGTCACAGTGCAATGATGTTTTTTATACATTTTTTTTTTCAAATCTGTTTTCATCTACAATAAATTAAGCTTTTCTTGCGTCTAGGGTGATAAACTTGTAGCACTGAGGTATTCATAACGATTTGTTTAAAATAAACCTTTGCTTTTTTTTTTCTAATTGGTGAATTAGAAAAGAATGGGAGAAAGGATGGGTAATAAAGGTGAGAAGATGCATGCTTTAACTGCCCCTCCCCACAGCTGGGAGCTTCCAAGGCGTCAAGACTGGCTTGGCGCAAAGGCTGCAGGCAACGGGGCTGGTGGAGATGGATGGACAGTCAGGTGATCTATATGGTTTAAAAAAAGTGTGCTTGAAACTTTAAATACCTTTTAAATATTAAAAATGTAGCTTTTTCAATCTTGGGAAAAGCAGTTTTTTTTTTAACTTAAAAAAATGTAACTAGACTGTTACTTTAAAAGCTGTGCACAGAGGTCTAGTTAATATGCTGGTATGACGCTAGTACAGTTATAAGGTCTAACATCTACAAAGCAAGCTAAACAGTGTTGATCTAACTGCTACGGGCCAGCTCTGGCAGTCGGTCTCACAAATTTAAAAACATCGGGGCACAATCCAGCGGAAATGTTCCCTGCGTATCCCTCGCGAGATAAATGGGAATTGAGTGAGGACCTCAATTGCCCTCCTACTTTTTTCCATTCGTATAAAAAGTCTTGCAGAAGAGAAGATCCCGTTGGGATGTGTGCCCCAAATTTTAATCTTTTTCCATTCAGGTACAGAAACTGCCTTAATCTGACTCCATCACAAAAATATTACAATTTCTCTGCTTTTTAATAGTTTATATGCAAGTTAATGGAATTGTATTTACAGTATTACTATTTTTAGATTCACAATTTCAAAAAACCTTATCGCCTCTTTTTTAAACAACAAAAAAATGCACTTATAGAAAAAGGACACAAAAAACTTTGTAGTCCTTACTTTATTGCCGAAAATAGATATAATTAGGTTAACTAATAAAAAGAACTGCTAGAGATCCTGCTACTGAGCCAGCCTATTTCCCATCCAGCATAAAAGAGAGTATTTCCACTTACTTTTCTTGCTTGCTCTAATTCTAAATTCAGCGTGTGCTAAATTCCACCTGAAAAAGCCTTTTCAACTTCAGAATTGGTGCCAATAAACTGAAAATCATGTTACCACTTCAGCAACAAAATTACATTAAAAAGAAAGAAATAGAGAAAGGGATTAAAAAGCAAAGTAAAGAAACCTTTAAGATATAGAGTATGGTTAGGGTTTTCCTAAATACACAGAGTAGCAGAACTACTTTGATTATAAACCTATGTCAAAATACTACAAAAAAAGTGATTAAAATAGATCTCAAAGGGGAAAAAAACATCAAGAAAAATAATAACATGAAGAAAAATGGATTATATATATATACACATTTGTTTTAAAAAGCTGTTGTTCTATATAGTACAGCAGGTTCATGAGATGATACCGATTTTGGACAACCCATATCCATTGAGTGTCACCTCCAGTTTGTGTGGGTTACTGATGGTGCAATTGCCAAAGTCTGAAGACGTGTCACCTAAACATGGAACCATTCAGAAACTTCGCCCTGTCTTGCCTGGACATCCAGATATACTCTACAATGGATGAAAGATAAAAGAAAAACAGAAATGTAATGGTTACGTTCCGACCTTTAGAAAAATGCATCTTTTTAGCTCAAGCAGGAACACAGACAATGTGTTCAACCTGACAGCCCATTTTCTGGCTTTGCACAAGTTCTACTCCACATTTATTTCATGTGTTAGATTTGTATTTAACGGGTTCAAGCAATAACTTGCACCATAAACTAATTGAATTATCTGCAACTATACAACAAGCTACCTACAGCCTGTATCGATTGCACCTACTAGATCACTAGGGAGAAGCTCCATGTGATTCCATATTTCTAGGAGGAAGGAAAGTCAAAGGCAAGAGACAAGGCTTCTCAGGGGGGGCAGCCCCAGTACTGTGGAACTACATCCCTGAGATCAGGCTGGCAACCTCTTGGCCGGCTTTCAGAAGGCTATTAAAAACTAAACTGACAAGGGGGGCTTACCTATTGCGCCATCTTTTACTTCTCTACTTTCTATTTTTGTTGTTATTGTTATAGTTCATTCTGCTCATTAATGTTATGATTTAGGTTATTTTTGTTCCTTTCATTTTACCCCACAGATCTTTTAATTTTTGCATATCAAGTAAAACTGCAGAGCATCAAAAGATTGTAGCAGGAGACGAATTCAATAAGCAAACTTAAACTTTGTGAGGCGGCATGGAGGACTAGCAGTTGCTTTGGCTAAGCGTGCCAAAGAAGGGAGGAAGATGACCAAGGGGTGACAAGGGGCAACAAGGGTAGGTGGGGGCTGCAGAGTGCAGGGTGGTTTCCAACAAAAAAGGGGGCTATTTGGCAGTGGATTCAGACATACAACTATGTGGTTTGCTTAATGACCACCATAAGAAACAGTTAAAAAAATCTGGTCTGGTCACAAGGCGTCTGAACTTAAGATGTCCACAACTTGCAACTTCTAGGCCCAACTGTGGTGGTAAGTTGAGGACTGCCTGCATGTGTTTTAAAATGAAACATGGAAAATAGTCATGCCAAATATTGGAGTGGGAGATTTTAATTTATACTTGGAAACTTGCATTTTAATATAGAAAGATTAATGAAATTGATAGTTTCCTCAACAGAATTTTAACTGAAGATCTAAGCCAGACTGGGGCATCAATCCTGGGCATCATTGCAAATGGTGGCAGCAATGGCTAGTTTGAAGCTTGGATTTTCACAGGAAATTCTGGTTTTAAGAATGAAGGTTGCTTTGTTGAAACCATGTCAAAAGAGCACAATGGCATGTGGGTGGTTTGCTGAACCAGACTCAGATAAAGTAATTAAGAAATTATCTGCTTGGGAAGTCTACCATTTCATTTTTCAGGCTTGTAGTATTGTGAGCCAAAACAAATGGAGCAATATGAAATTAGAAGTGATGTGCAACTAATCCATGATGGATTTATACAGTTCATAAACTGCAGCATGACGAATATTTTAAAAGGTTTCGGTTACATTGCATGATGATAACAACTCAGTTATAGAAGAACTAGTTCTTCTGTGAATGTCACAAATACTCAGTTTCAGTGGGTTAAACAAATACCTTCAACAATAATGCGAATAACTATGAAATCCAGTGTGGCCCCGAGAGAAGCCTTAATCCTCCCAGTCCTTTTATTCATTCATTAATTCATTTCAAGTGAACCACAGAGAGCTACAAAAAACTTTTTCTCCATCTCGAGACTGAGGCCTCCCATATCAAGAACCCCCCTGGGAAACTTTTATAATGTAAAAGTAATGGCAAAAGTAATCCGAGCTACAGTTTCACTGTAACAATCCGACAGAATTTCAAACCACAATAACTTTAACAGGTGTCAGTTGAAAAGCTGATTTTCAGTTAGGCTCTCTCTGGGAACCTTTGCTAGCCTCGCTCTTACGTGAAGTTTCTAGACCTCAAATGTGAATAATCCTAAGCATCTAATTTCAACTTCTCTCCTGCACACTCTTCTTGGTTTACAATGACAGAGGTGAAACTTGCATGTGGAGGAGATAGGTCGTTCCAGTTAAAAATATGTTAGAAAAGGCCACCCTTGCCTTGTCTACCTTCTGCTCAACTTTTGAATATCTGTAGTGAGTCCTTTCCTGAGGCAACAAACGTCCTCAACAGGGACAATGAAGAAGGATGAACAGCCGCGCAAGAAGTGGTTTATCTTGCCCATGAACTTCTTGGCACCTCCTGTCCGAGGTGGATCCTTTTCCGTTGTGAAAAGTAACATCAAGGACACCACCTTGCTTTGCCAATCTTTATTATGGCTTTATGGGGTGAGTGCGTACAGTATGCTAATTGGTTAAACATTGTCCTCACCTTATGCCTCTTTTTAACATTTCTCTAGGTTAGGAACAAGAAATTATTGGGACGTGCTTTTGAGGATTGTTAGCAGACCTAATTTTTTGCAAAAAAACAGACCAAATCTGTTAATATGAGGATCAATCAGGAATTACACTTCTTGAACCATACAAAAAGTGCGTGTCCATATATGCATATGGATGGACAGAAGCCCCCCCCCCTTTTTTTTTTTTACCCTGAGGTAACCTTACATTTTCTTGCCTGCTTTTCTATATTTCAGTCCTGGAACTCATGCAGGGCAACTGGGCTTTCAGGCAGACTGCCAGCAAAGTCATACTTAAATGACTAGGCATGTTTTGTACATTCAGGCTTCATTATGGTGTATCAGCCACACAGCAACACATGAATCTCATTTGGTGAATGTCACAAGTGCTTAGTTTCAGTGGCGCATCTATGAAATGCTGTGTGCTCCCCAAAATGTCTATCAGTTTCCCAAACAAAAGGCAACTACTGATACGTTTCAAAGCACTATACCTTTTAGAAGCATTTAAAAATCTCATTTGATCTTTCCACCCTTTCCCACATTAAGTGAATTGGGTTCATCTTCACACATGAAAAATGCGCTTGTTTCAGCAATCATACTTTTAATTTCATGCTTTGATTTGGAAATTAGAATTCATGCAATAGATCGAGTACACAATTAAAATTAGCAACAATTTCTCACATTTTCCTTACATTAGCCTGGTTATGGCTCTGTTTAACTAAATATTTATTATTGGAAGTATATATAAAAAAATACTGTGTTAAAAGCCATAGGTAAAAGCGGAGGAAACAGGTGGGGATCCAGAATATGTATATGACTGTAGTGATTTTTTTTTAAAATCTGTTGAAATTTAATTCCTGATTTACATGATTGTTCTTTAAGAACAAATCACATGTATTGTGCTTACAGTCTTTAGCATAAAAATGAATTAGTTTTAAAAAGCATTACAATTTTAAAAAGAGTTTCTTTCAAATTCACATGATTTTATAGATTTTCCCTTAAACATTCGAGTGACCCTCAGTATTTAGAATTGTTTTAAATAATCATAGCAACTGCATAAAAAAATTAACTGCTGAAAGCACTGTTTTCTTCCAGAATTGCTTCAGGATACCTTTCAAGTTTCCAGCCCAAAAGGTTGCTTTTAAAATGTTTAAGAAAAAAATAAATAAAAGAAGAGTAAAGGTATCAGAATTTAACCCCCCCCCCAAAAAAGAGGGAAGGATATAGTAGAAAATATAAATGCTATATATATTGATATACCTCCAAGTGAGATGGCAAGCAACCCTGTGTAACGTTTCAGTGGTATCCATTTGTAAAAGCCGTTGCAATCAAAGGCCCCTAAAATTGTACAATTGCAATTGTTACTAATATGATACAAGGGAAGAGATGATTTTATTTACTTTTTTGCATGAATTATCAAAAATTATCAAGTACTGGTGTTGCTAGCATGAATATTGTTGCCATCTGTTCTTGCTCATATATTTGCAAGCTCAAATTTAAGGGTGCTGAAAAGTAAATTTGAGTAGCTTTAAATTGCTGTTAGTAAATGGATGGCATGAATGTATTAAAAAGGCAGACACTTTTTGAAAAAAAATGTTATTGGTCATGAAATTAAAGAGACAGCTCTGTTCCAGTAGACACAAAATCATTTAAAAGACCACACTGGTGCAGACAAAATATAATGCTGACTGCGGCGTGATTCTTTAGAAAACAGACCACAGGGAAAGGTCAGCAGCACACACCTTTTCAAGAACAATCCAATCTTTTTCTTTAGGTGCAAAATGGAAATGAGGGGTGTTGTAAGTGGTGATAGATGCAGTTTAAATTGATGTAGGTCTTATCAGAATAATCTGTATTTCACCACATTCAGTTGATTCAATGGAATTTACCAATAACCCAGATGACATTACAAGGGGAAAGAAATGACATTTGGTTATACTTGAGTTATTTTTTAGCAACTAAAATAATTTGAGGAACTTGTCTGCATTTTTGAGACAAAATAACTCAACTATGTCCATGCGTGTGCATGTCTGTGAAATTTTTTCGAAGTTGGTTTAAAATCATTTTATTAACTAGTTACTCAGATACACAGGACATTCATGCTACCACACACAATTCGAAAACAGCAGAATTAGAGGAAATAAACATTGCATGCAAAATTTGCAGTCCCAAATTAGTAATTTTTCTCCCAAATTAGTAATTGCACCATGTTAATGTTCAACATTTTTGTTATTTATTTGAGAAAAGGCATGTTGCAGTACTTGCTAACATTTCTGTGGATAATTAGGCCCTTCAAGTTTAATTCACATTACATTTTCCCTACCTCCTCCTATACTACCCTTTTGCTTGGGATTATTAGAACCATTCTCGAGGGAAAGATATAGTTCAGTCTGGTCATGTGTTTAATTGGCTATTAAAGTGCAGGACATAGCAACTTCCCATGCAAAATAGTAGACCAATGCTTCAGTTCTAGCCTGGCTAGGAATAAAGTGGGCATTCAATTTGTACAGTGCAATTATAGGCCATTCCTTCCTTCCCATGTTGCAGTCATAAGAGTCCTTCTATAAATGACTCAGATGTCTATGCATACATCTATTCCTGAGGATGCACAACTACACTAAGCTGTCAATGAATTGAATACAGAAATGCATCATGAGGAACACTCAGAACTTCCTAAGATATATTGTGATATGGGTGTTGCCAACAAGTTACTTGGGGTACTTAAAATTAGCTCAGTGTACAATCTCTATTTGTTGTTTTGGTTCATTTCTGAAAAACTCTCCTTCCCCCCGTCCCCAGATTCAGCATAAACTGCTTGTAAAGATTTTAAAATACCGGTAGTCCTCGACTTGCAACAGTTCATTCAGTGACCATTCAAAGTTACAACGGCACTGAAAAAAGTGACTTATGACCATTTTTCACACTTATGACCATTCCAACCTCCCCATGGTCACATGATCAAAATTGAGACACTTGGCAACTGACTCATATTTGATAGTCACCGTGTCCTGGGATCATGTGATCCCCCTTTTGTGACCTTCTGACAAGCAAAGTCAATGGGGAAGCCAGATTCACTTAATGGCTGCAGTGATTCACTTAACAACTGTGGCAAGAAAGGTCATAAAATGGGGCAAAATTCACTTAAACGTCTCATTTAACAACAGACATTTTGGGCTCAATTGTGGCGTTAGTTGAGGACTACCTGTAAGATGAATCATATGGCCAAGTTTAATGTACAGAATTTTTGCAGATATTCTCAAAGAAAAGGAGATATCCTATTGGAAAGTAAAAGATAATGTGCTCTGCAGCTTGACATATCTTTCTTCCATTGGAATAAATACAGGCATATGTTAAACGGGCATCTCTCAATTGCTATTTAACTGAAATAAGGGAATCCAATACACATCCAATGTCTGGCAAAAAAAATCAAAATGTGGGGTCTGGCTGAATGAGGTTTCTAGCCAGAAACCAGAGAAACAATATGCGCTCTCTATCAAAATCGGAGTCCTCTGTTATATGGAATCTATAGATCATGTGTGTGTGTGTGAATAAATAGATTCAATTTAGTGCCCAATACATAGGACAGGACAGGACCCCAGATTGTGTTGCTTTGAAAGGTTCCACAGAAGAGCAGTGCAGTGCCAACAGATTTTATTCACTCTAGAGCTTCAAGAGAAGGAACAGGAAGACAAAGAGAGTTACTTACAGCAATTCCATGCCCAAAGCCAGAGCCAGGCTGGGGGCTGGCAGCACTTATGTAGTTACCCACACCGGAGTCTTGACTGGCTGTACCGTAGAGGTCTGCAACTGGACCCGGGCTGTTTGCCCCTGGAAATCCTCCGGGCCGGGCTGGATTGGAGCCTGCCGGGGAAGCGGGTGCGCCAAAATTCGGTTGAGCACTGTAGCTATTCAAGACTGGTGTGCAGAGAATAAAGCTGGGTATGAGGCCAGAAGCTGAGCATGCACAGTTATTACAAAGCCAAACACTAATAAAAACAGCCTAGGTCCAACTTCTAACACTTAACCAAGGCCATGCGATAAGAGAGCAAGTACTCAATAAAAATCAGCCCATACTACTAAGAAGCTTAGAGCTCCAAATATAGAGAAATATGTATAAAGAGAGAGAGAGAGAAAAAAAATCATTCAACACACTACTGCAACCTGTAGGTGGTTGGTTTCACCAAATTATCACAAATATATATATTTTCTGACATCTGATTGGATGCTCATGCAGTAGTAAAATGGGTTTTCTAGATCTGGGCACGTTGAGACAGCATTCACATCCCATGCAAACTACAAAGGAACTAGTTTTAGACTACACATTGTGTTAATATTGATATTAATGTTGACAGCAGAGAAAGCAAATCATACTTAGAAAAACTTTTTTGGATGGGGGGGGAGCGGAATCCACTGAAAGCTTTCAAACAATACATCCCACCCATCCGCCCACCCTCCCACCCACTTCTTTTACTACTGAAGCGACAGTGAAGGTTTGGAGGTTTGAAATGTTTTTTTCTTTAAATAAAAACAAACAAACAAACAAATGATAATGTAATGGAACACTTGGGAGTATTTGATATACGTAACAGGAGTAGTTTCCTTCCCCTTCCCCTTCTAGTGTGGAGAAATGAGTGCCTTTCTCCCTCTCAAACTATTAATTAGGTAGAATACAAGGAGGAATGAGTAGCCAGAAGCTGAATAATTCTGCATCCTGAAACTTAATTATTTCCAAAGAGAAAACATATAAATTGTAATAAGACCATCCCTACAGCTGGAACATCCTAGGCAGTTCACTTTTATGACTGTTTTTGTAAAGGGAATTAGATTAGCAAGATGGTCAGGGAAAGCACTGAGTTGTTAGATGCTCCTTCAGACAGAGAGACAGAGACAGAGAGAGAAAGAGAGAAAAAGAGAAAGAGAGAGAGAGAGAGAGAGAGAAAGAGAGAGAGAACGGCTGGAGACCCACACCCTGCTACCTGCATGCTAAGAAAAGCAGAGCTGTTTTCTTCAGCTAATTGTTCGTGACCTTTCAAAATGGATAGCTTAATTATTAAATGAACTTTTCTGTTATTAATCTATCTGTAATCCCTAAAGATGACGGTACTTGAATATTAAAAAGACAACTAGGAGTAAGGATACCTCTCTGGTAATGGCCCTGCCTCACAATACAACTGGGTCAATGGTGCTATACAGAAGTGTGCCCCCCCAAAAAAAAGTCCAATTAGTGCCTGTGATGGTGGGATGGAAACTCTGCCTGGTTTTATGGGCATTGCACTAAACATAAAAACAGGCAGAGTTTTGAAGGCACCGTCATGCCACCATCTCGACTTTTCAACTACATCCCTGGCACTTTATGAAGGGAGCCACAGAAAGGAAATAAATCTCCAGAGAGCTGAATGAATTCCAGTTGGACTCATCACGCAAAGGATTTAACTAACTCTACACAATCAGCTATATTATGGAAAAGCTAAAGCCCATTTAATTAACACATTTTGTTGAACCTCTCCTTTGAAGTTAAGAATTGAAGAAGAGCAACAGAAAAGGCAAGTCTCATCATTTCCAAATTCGTTTCAAAAGCTGGTTAGTAGAGAGAACACATTTCCTGAACTCTGGTTGGCCAGAAAGGCATCAATTATAATGAGAAGGGAGACAGTGCAACCGGGAGCTAAGAAAGGACCTAACTGGGTTAGGTGTGTTGCAATTAAGCACTTTTAAAATGGATTTCAGGCAAACAAGCATACATTTTAGTACTTTGATTTTTTTTCCATTCATGAAAGATGCAACTTTCCCAACAAGTTAACATGGCATGTAACTCTGATTCTTTCCACTTTCTTTCCTTCCTGTGCTGGCTCAGACAAGCTGTTACTGTACATCTGAGGTATAACACCTCTGGTATTTCACATTAGTTCTCTGTCTATTCTTTGCAAAACCCACTACTTCATTCAGGGAAACTGTGCAAATACATACATCTGCTGAGAAGGTTTTCAATCTCTAACAGCCACCTCCATGATTAGAAAAAAAATATCCACACAACTGGTTGGGGATAAACCACATCTAGTTCAGTTTATAGCAATTTCGTGAGCAATGTGCCCTCTGGGGTTAAATAATTAGTGTTTGCTTGGTAGAGGGCAAATGGGAAGGGCTGCCTGTTCCGAGGGAGACGGAGAAACATATGAGTAATCCTTAACTTACGACTTAACCGTTCAACGTTACAACAGACCCCCCCCAGCTAATTATGATCATTTTTTGAAGTTATGATAGCTGCACACACCACTCCAGGGTCACTGATCTCATGGAACATAGAATAATAGAGTTGGAAGGGACCTTGGAGGTCTTCTAGTCCAACCCCCTGCTCAAGGCATCTTGCACGTTTGGCAGCTACCTCACCTTCATTGCTACTAACAGCATCGCGTGGTCATGGGACTGCAATTTGTGACATTTTTTGCCACTTTCTGGAATTCGCTTACAGTTTCTGGCAAAACACCCCTGCACACACATACTTATTGCAGAAAATTGATTTGATTAACAGTTGCAGTGTGTGCTTAACGAACACAAGAAATATATATATAAAAAAATAGATCTGGCCTCAGCTTACAACTACAAGAACTGGGCTCAATTCCAGTTGTAAGTCAAGGACTAACTGTAATTTACAGAGAGATTGGGAAGTCCATGTGGTGACACTGCTTACAACTGACAGAGGAAAAGATGAGCAGGATCAAACTGGGGATACAAATATGGAACAACGGCACTCCATTGTGCTGGGCTGTATTGGGAAAACAAAGCCGTTTCGAAAGATATTGAAGATTAAATGTCAAGCTAACTTTTCTCATTTTCACTCATGAAGAAAAACATCCAGCTGAGATATTCAGAGGCCTTTTATTAAGTTGCTGGAGCAGACTTTTGTTTTCCAGTTCAGTAAAGTGGATATTGGCCTTGCTGACAGCTCACCAGAATGCTTTCCTTTGCCAGGCGAATGAACACGTTGGCCTCGGAAAGCAACGACATGCACAGAAACACATGGGCTCCACATGGAAGCAGCTTTAAATTGCACCAAATGGAAGCCGCACTTGGTTTGAGCAGAGGAGAAGCTCCTAATAATAACACAAGGCAGTTTGGATAAGATGGCATTCGGCATACAAACTAAAAGTTTGAGGCAGAAAGTTTTAGACAGAATGGGTGGGGATGGGATTCCCCCCCCCATTGCTTAAAAGTTTAACGAAGAAAAGGACAAGGGGGGACATGATAGCAATATTCCAATATCTCAGGGGCTGCCATAAAGAAGAGGGAATCAAGCTATTTTCCAAAGCACCTGAAGGCAGGACAAGAAGCAACGGGTGGAAACTAAAACTCCGTGTTGCAGTGATGTGCAAACAAGAGTTTGGACTGGATGCCATACAATTTCATGGGTTAGCAAAGGTGCAAATAAGGAATAGTTGTCTTCTTGAAGTTTGAAATAAAAGGAACAGCCAGGACAGATTGGGAAGGGCTGCATTGCTTTAGGTAGAGATGGAAGGAAAATAATAAGCTGATGCTTATTGGAACTTAGTGGGACTATCTCCGCATCTATTTACTGCCCTGGTTTTATGATATTGTTGATGGCTAAGGTATTTTAACATTTTAAAAATACTTTGACACTATGGCCAATCGTATGACCCTATTTTTTTTAAAAAAATAAATGTCCAATTTTAATATCTGATGGAAAGAGTTATCAAGTGGTCAGGGACCTCCCGTTTTCCTAAATTCAATTAACGTGCTCAGCTAAGAAGGTTTGCACAAAGGAAAATGCTGCCAAGTTTCAATCAATCTCCTCTTCCAAATGACCCCTGGTATCTGCATCCCCATAGCTGGGGCATCCATTTGTGGTGTCATGAAATCTAGATAGCCTCCCTCACCTGAGTAGAGTTGCTCACTAAAATGTCAAGAACAATACATTGCCAAGTTGACAATTTGAAGGAAAGTAAAAGTGAACAACTAGGATTCTACAATTTTTTTTGAATCTCAGAGTTCAGTCTTCTTCTCCCACCCTATCCCTCAATTATCCTATCCCTAAATAATTGTAATTTCCTTACAGAACAACAATTCAGGGCTGACCATATTGGTTCCAGGCTCTTTCCTATTGCACTGTCAATAGTTGGTAATTTCTCTAAGTTTTATATCACAAAGTAAAAACGTTTACTTAAGTCAGGCTTGGAGATGAATATTCACTCTAAAAAGATGAGCAATTATAGCTTGGAAATATAATAATAATAAAGTGGGAAGGGACCTTGGAGGTCATCTAGTCCAACCCCCCTGCTCAGGCAGGAAACCCTATACCATTTCGGACAAATGGCTGTCCAGTCTCTTCTTAAAAACTTCCAGTGTTGGAGCATTCACAACTTCTGGAGGTAGGTTATTCCACTGGTTAGTTGTTCTAACTGTCAGGAGATTTCTCCTTAGTTCTAAGTTACTTCTCTCTTCAGTTATTTTCCATCTGTTGCTTCTTGTTCTGCCTTCAGGTGCTTTGGGAAATAGCTTGACTCCCTCTTCTTTGGGGCAGTCCCTGAGATATTGGAACACTGCTATCATATCCCTCCTCGTCCTTCTCTTTGTAAACTAGACATACCCAATTCCAGCAGCCGTTCCTTGTATGTTTTAGCCTCCAGTCCCCTAATCATCTTTGTTGCTCTTGTCTGTACTTTTTCTAGAGTCTCAACATCTTTTTTACATCGCGGTGATCAAAACTGGATGCAGTATTTCAAGTGTGGCCTTACCAAGGCATTGTAAAATGGTATTAATACTTCATGTGATCTTGATTCTATCCCTCTGTTAATACAGCCCAGCACTGTGTTGGCCTTTTTGGCAGCTGCAGCACACTGCTGGCTCCTATCTAGGTGATTGTCCACTAGGACTCCAAGATCCCTCTCACAGTTACTACTATTGAGCATGGTGCCACCTATGCTGTACCTGTACATTTGGTTTTTCTTGCCTAAATGTAGAACCTTACTTTTTTCACCACTGAATTTCATTTTGTTAGATAGTGCCCATAGTGATAGTGCCCATACTGATATGTCAGTGAAGATTCTCAGTCATCCAGGTAGAATTGTCTGGAAGTTGAGTCATGGCAACTGGATTTATTTTCTTGTTGATCTGAGATGTTTCTCTGCCCATCCAAGTAGCTTCCTCAGTCTGAATAAGTTGGTAAAGGGAATCTGAGCAGGCAGAGAGTCGTTGGAAACTGCCAACTCCTAAAATTCTTAGGGATATTTATGAAATATCTCAAAGTACCATGCACATTGAAAAAGAAACCCTGAAGTGCGGGATACCTTTAAGAATTTTAAGAGTTGGCACATTCCAACGATTCTCTGCCTACTCAGATCCCCCAAAATAATTTGTTCAGACTGAAGAAGCCGCTTGGATGGGCAGCGAAACATCTCAAGCCAACAAGAATGTTTAAGTCCAGTTGCTACGATTCAACTTCCAGATGATAGTTTGGAGACAGAGTCTTTCTTTCTTCTGCTCCCAAACACAACCCTTGTAATGGAAAAAAGCAACACCTGAGAGGAGGCAAAATGTGATGGGGTGGCCCTTTGTTTGGTTAACAAATGGTCTTTTCCAGAATTTCTCCACTGCTACTTCTGGGTGAAAAAGAAGTGTGTTTGAAAGACAGGAAGGCTTGGGTGATTCCGGACTAAACTTAGAACTCTGAAGGACAAAGCTATGGAAACCGTCTCGCCCAAAACTTTGAAAAAGGGATCCGATACCTTTAAGAAATAAATAAACAAAGAGAATAAGCCAGCTAAGCAGCCACAATTATAGGGTCCACATGAATCAGAGACATGGCCAAAAGGATTCCTTGTATTCATTTAGTCTGCTCTTTGCTGAACTGAGTTTTTAAATTTACTTG
The DNA here is from genome assembly GCF_016545835.1 of Crotalus tigris. Classification (NCBI taxonomy): domain Eukaryota; kingdom Metazoa; phylum Chordata; class Lepidosauria; order Squamata; family Viperidae; genus Crotalus; species Crotalus tigris. The sequence continues at coordinate 517,837 of NW_024100541.1, read as the reverse complement.
TCTTGAAGTAAAAATGCATTTATGCAACTGCACTCATGCGTTATGGATGCTCCAATATGTTTTGAAGCATTCCAATCAACTATGCATGTTTTCAGGGAGAGGATAAAATGATGTGGCGTACTTCAGGGCTATTTCATAAAATAGCAGTGTTTAACGTCTGCTGATAATACGTATGGTAGGCCTCACAAGGGTCAGGAAAATATTTTCCAGCTTACCACACAAAAATCATTGCTTAGCTATAGTCTTCATTGGTATGTTGATTGTTATCACAGTGCAAGGTGATTTGAAAGCGTCTAGAGATGGAAAAAAAAGTTCAGAGCAATAGCAATGCTTTAAAATCTAGGGGGAAAAAAATCTCCTGGTTGACATGGATAGGCCACAGATTTGGAAAAGCATGACATATTCCAGGTAGTCTTCAACTTACAACCATTGTTTAATGACTGAAGTTACGATAAATGCTGAAAAAAATGCCATTCTTGTACTTACAACCGTCACAGCGTCCCCACGGTCATGTGATGAAAATTCAAGTGCTTTGCAACCAATGTGTTTTTATGATAGCTGTAGTGATTGTCATTTATGACTTTCCCGGGGGGGGGGGCTTCCAACAAGCAAACTTAATGGAGGAAGTTGGATTCCTTTAATGACCTTGTAATTTACTTAACAACCATGTGATTCACAATGATCATGGTAAAAAAAAGTAAAATCAGGTGCACCTCACTTAATGATTGCATCCTGAACCAGTTGTGGTCGTAAGTCAAGGACTACCTGTATGTCTTTGTTATCGAGTAAATGAAGAATTTACTACAGCTATTTCAAAGCAATGACAATGGTAACTGCAGCAATATTTCTTATACTGATGATGACGATAAGTGGTAATTATCCTTTGATAAGTCTAATTCAGCCTCTCAGTGTGTTACTGTATATCTTTAGGTAGTCTTTTTCCTATAAACATTCCTATAATACACTTTGGAGAAATCATTATAAAGCATTGAGAAAAATCTTCGCAGCTATTAAATATACCCATCTCACACACTGTTTGTATATTCAGGAACTAGAAAATCTGAATAAAACTATTTCGTATAGTAAATGAAGAGTAATTTCCCACTGCCCAAGCATCACTTCTATACTAACCATGGGTGCAGAATTGCTGTGTCATACTCCAATGCAAAAAAGGAAGCAAAGATTTAGAGATGTTCCAGACAGATCTTGATGTCTGTAAAGTATGTAACAAAGCGCCATTCTGATTTACAAGCTAGTTACATGATAGCTGAATGGCAGTCAATTAAACGGATATATAGCTGGCTCAAAAATCACACTCCAAGGGTATTCATCTACAGTTCCTCCTCAAAGGGGAGAGATGTGGGCTATCGTAAGGTTGGGTCCTGGGTCTTGCACCCTTCAATATTTTTATTAATGACATGGACAAAAAAAAGTGAAGGGAATTGATAAAAAATGATACATAGCCTATATCCTAGAAGTTATAAATAGAATTTAAAACATTTGTGATGGGTTAAGGAAATGGGCTGAAACATAACAAAACGAAAATAGTCAAGTGCAAAATTCTTACCGTAAATGCCGGCGTACAAGGCGACCTGGCATATAAGACGACCCCCGTCTTTATAGCCAGGCCACATTCCTAGAATGTCGTCTTATACGCCGGAAACTACCAGTATTTCCGGCGTATAAGACGACCCCGTCTTTGGCGCCGATTTCAGCGCTCGCGGAAGACGCCGAGTCGTCTTATACGCCGGCATTTACGGTAACTTAGAAATCAGAAACTGAATGCACAGGCATAGATTAGAGAATGCATGTGTTGGAAAAGATTTTGGAATAGAGATGATTGCAAACACAATATGATCCTGCAATATTGTAGGGCTTCAGAAAAAGTGTGTGAAAAGTTAGGCTGCCTTAGCAGAAATATAGTTCCCAAATCATGGGATATAATAGCTTGGTGTTGGCCTGACTCCATTCCAACTGTATCCAATTTGTAGGTATTAATTCAAAGGGGAGCAACAAGGATGATGAGACAATTAGAGAAAAGACGGAAATGGAAAGAACTGGGGAATGTTTCTTAGGGAGAAAAGATGACTGATGGAGAATAGGACAGCACTCTTCAAATATGTGAAAGGATGCCATTTAATTGCCTAGAGTTGCTTGATAGAGAGATGGTAGGCTTGCAATTCGAATGAATGAATGAATGAATGAATGAATGCAGCTCAAATCCTGTTCTTTCAGTTCAAAGTACAGGATTTGGAATTATATAATGGTGGCGCAGCAGTTAGAGTGCAGTACTGCAGGCCACTTTAGCTGACTGTGTTCAGCAGGTCAGCGGTTCAAATCTCACCGGCTCAAGGTTGACTCAGCCTTCCATCCTTCCGGGGTAGGTAAAATGAGGACCCAGATTGTTGGGGGCAATGTAAATATATATATATACATTGCTTACTGGTGTACACCGCTTAGAGAGTGCTTGCACTTAAAGCGGTATATAAGTCTCATAAATAAATAAATATAAGACCAGGACCAGAGTCTTGAGAATGCCCCCTTGTTTAAGTCAGACTGGGTCACACCATTTGATAAGAAAAATGAGGATTGATAATATTATGGGTGATGCTTTCTAGATGACACCCCCCCCCCCAATACAGGCCTCTACAAAAAAGCAGCTGCTGGCTGAATATTATTTTTTTTTAAAAAAACTTCCCAGCAGTTAGTGCAGCTCAGCAGTGGCATCAGTGACCACCATGGGCTCCTGGATGGTGAGCTTCTTCTCAATAGCTGTGTTCAAACCGGCAACCGTCTCTGGGGAATGTTTCAAACTGGAGGGTTGCACTGAGCAAGAGGTTGGACTCAGTGGTCTAGTGGCTCCAATTCTCACCTTCTTTCCACATGTCCTACCCATTGTAAAACCTTGGGAGAAAGAATTTGACCCGAAACACACACTCATCTCATACTCCAATCTCACCAGATGGCTTAGAAACAAACACCTTGGAGACAAGGGGATGTTTTGCTGACATACCTTCACAGTACAACCACCAGGATCCTACAAGGGCCTCAAAACTAAGCAATGTGAATATATATATATATATATATATATATATATATATATATATATATATATATATATATATATATATATATATATATATATATTTTAAAAAAGGAGAAAGTAGGAATCTGATTTGGACTGTAAAAACAAATCTCTTAAATAAGCCCCTAAGAGGGAAGGTAAAAAAGGAGAGAGGATTCACAGAATTTAAGTACTTAAAAGCAGATTGAGGCACAAGAGAATATAAATTGTACAGCGTATGCATTTTTTTTAAAACAAAAAGAACTTTCCGATTTAAACTAAACCAAAAGCCATTGCTTGATTTTTCATCCAGAGGAAGAGTCTTGGCTTTCCCAACAAGGAATGAATCCACATGTTTTATCTCAGGATGCAGGTGAATCACATCATATCAACTAAATCCATCTGAATAACAGACTCACAGAGTTGGAAGGGACCTTGGAGGTCATCTAGTCCAACCTCCTGCTTGGGCAGGAAACCCTATACCATTTCAGACAGATGGTTGTCCAATCTATTAAAACCTCCAGTGTTGGAGCACTGTATCTGGTGATACTTCTTAATATACCCTCCTCTCCCTTCTTTATTTCGATGTTTTGGGAACAATAGTGTCCAACATTTGCTCTAATATTTTGTTTGCCTAATAAGAACTGTTCCTAGCATATATATTGGGTAGAGAGACAGGGAATACTATAACTGGGAAATAGCATTTCCTTTAAGTACAACTGAGGATACTGCTGAGGAGTGACCAAAAAATAAAAAATAAAAAAAAATCCCAGATATCCAGTGTGATCTGAGCCAGCAAATGATTAATTGCTTGCTTAGCTTTCCTGTGGAAAAAAGGTTCATAAAAAATATTGCTTTTTAAAAGCATTGCAAATGTAGAAGAATGGAGATTATAACATGCATTAGTCTACAATGTTTCTGTTCTCATCACATGGCTTAATGTAGTCATGGGGATGAGCCTACCGTATCATGTGAACGGAAAACCAGATTAATTGACTCAGTCAATTAACAAAAGTGAGTTATGTTTAGTATTAAATAACCCCAAGTCTGCCTTAGGCTACACTTAACTCCCTTCAGTTAATTCTTGTCTTGCAAACAGTGAAGGGCACTTCCACATGGTGTCATTTGCCGTTCCCAGTTCCTTCAAGCTGTTGTTAAGTCAGGTGCATTATAAGTGACTAAAAATGCTCATTTACTATATGGCTCCACTTCAGCTTGGAGGAAAGTAGAACGGAATGCTACAAGGCTGTATACTGGGCCGTGTGCTCTTCTACATTTTTATTACTTGAGCGAAGGAGTTAAGGGGCTGTGCATCAAATCTGTATGTGGCCCAAAGCTGGGGCTGTAGCTGATCCTTTAAATGAGAAAGAAGATGGTAGAGATACTTGAGCAGTGGGGTGACGTGGATAGGATAAAAATGAAGAGGTAGAAAGGTAGACTATCCAGAAGGTTCTGCATTTGGGCAATAAAAAGGTAGGACATACACATAGGACAGGAAGATTTGGCTTGGGAGTAATAAACATTAAAAGGATCTAGATGCCCTTGTTGGAGGCAGAAAGTGTGGTGTAACTGCTAAATAAGCAAACAACATATTGAGAAATATTAACTGGGGCACAGATTTCAGATCACGGGGAGTATCCCTCTCTAACTCCACCTTGGTCAGCCCGATTTAAAATCCTGTGTCCAGTGCTGGGCAGCATAGTTCCAAGGGACCAGTAATAAAAATGAAGGGAATCTGGGAAGGAAGGAAGGAGGAACTGGAATAGACTACCACACACATTAGTGAATTCTTCTTCACTAGACATCTGCAAACAGAGACTAAATGATCATTTTTCAGAAATGCTTCACGGCAGGGGTGTCAAACTGCCATCCCACGGGCCGGGTGTGTCATGCTGAAACTGCGCCCACCCCATTGCTGGCAATGGAAAAAATGTTGCGACACATCACGTGACGTTGCGAGTTTGACACCCCTGCTTTAGGGATTCTGCACTGAATAGTGGTTGGATCAACTGACCTTTATGGCCCTTTTCAACCCTTTGATTCCTCTGTTGCCTTTATAGTACAACACTATTACTAGCTATGATGATGAGAGGATACATGTCTGCAAGTTTGGAAGCAGGTGCTTTTCCTGGTAGCTACAACCAGGGCTGCATGTTGCTGCAATGGTTGGAATGAAAGTGATACAAAGATGCATTCCATAAATCAGTGGTTCTCAACCTGTGGGTCGGGACCCCATTTGGGGTCGAACAACCATTTCACGGGGGTTGCCAAACAACGCAGTCCGCCATTTTTTCCCCCTTTGCCTTAGCTGTGCTACTCTCTTTTATTCTATTGGCTTTTGAAAGCCAATAGAATAGACTCTTTTGAATAGAGTCTAATTCTATTGGCTTTCAAAAGCCAATAGGAATTGTCCAAGCTGTCTCTGCCCTGCTGAGCCCGCCAAAAGTCCCATTCTGCAAACGGTGCTGCACCAGTTGAGTAGCCCTCGACTTACGACCAGTTGGGGGTCGCGGCATTAAAAAGGTTGAGAACCACTGCCATAGATGGTTACAGATTCAGCCATCCCACAAACAGGATGATGGAGCAGAAGAGAATAAGGCTGGTTCTGGGAGAACAAAAATCCAGCTACCATTTTCCCCACCCCCAAAAAGAAAACAATAGCTCCAATTGTGCATGAGATGATCACTACAACACAAAATTAGGCACTAGGCTAGAATTTTGCAAGTGCTTCCTTGGCCTGGGAAGGCTGCACAGATTTGCTGAAGGTCAACACATCCCCAAAACATGGACATCTGCTGCTTTGGCCAAAATGACAAAAGCAGGGTCACACTGCAAGTTCTGCCCCTTTCATATAGCCATGCAACCTCATAGCATACTTCTAAAAGGGGTGATGTTTGTATCATGATGGTGCTACTTCTGTCATTCTGTCCCACCCTCGCAGATATTGCTGGTTCAGATCAAGCCTGATTGCATTTTTAAAAGATGCACTTTTGTGTGGTTGGTTGGATCAAACAGACAGACAAACAAACAAACAAACAAAGTATGGTTGAATATTTGCTTTGAAGGGGGACCTGGACAGCTATGAGGACATTTTGTCTTTTAAGCAGAATATAAATTTAACTGTTTCAGATGCTGGACCTGGACATTAGGTTAGGAACAAACATTTAGAAGCTTATAGGAGTGGTGCAAAATTCTTGAACAGAAGTGGAAAAACAGGCCCCTCTAAGTATTTCATTTTTATCCCTTCTATTTGCATACAGGGAAGATGAAAAAGAGGCAGAAACAAGTTAAGATTTGACTTCCTTCACAATGTTTTGATCCTGATTCTAAAAGTGGATTTTTTAACATGTGTTTTTGCCTTGAGGAAACAAAGTCCCTAAATAACAAAAAACAAAACAAGCACTAAAGGAAATGGCAGGGATTTTGGAGCATTGGCTAAGGAGTCATTTATATTTTATTTATTAAATGTATATGCCGCCCATCTTGCTGTCCAAAGTGACTTAGTTAGCAGCCCCAAAATACTGTCTGAATCACTTATATGAGGGCATCCTTGGGTCAGTCTAAATTGTGCAAGCGCAGCCAGTGCTTATTTACTTTATTGCCATGGATAATCATGGCCAAATATCCATTAAAAAAATGGTAGCAGTACATATATGCTTCTGTAGCTGCCTTCCTCCCACTTTGCAACAGCTGAATTTGAGGAAAGTGCCTTACCTCACAAAGGGCTTCTGGATCCTACCATAACAACAACACAAGGGAAGGTAAATTTTTCCACCCTGTGATCATCTAAATCTCAAAAGCAAAAGATATGCTCCAGTATCAGGAACGTGGGTGCAGGACTCTGAAATAAGGTGATCCAATATAGTCTCTTGCTTATTTGCCATCTCCCTCTTATCAATATAATGTCACTTGATCAAGCTTTTCTTGTTGCTTTGAGACATTTTTCTGGCTTTGGATGCTTTGTTCAGGGAAGCATATGTCCAAAATACCTTTTTGTGGATTTTGCATCTCCTATTTCTCTTGGTCTTTCAACAGGTCAAGGTCAAGAGAACACAAATTATGTATCCATATTGGAAATATTTGTTATTTTTGAAGCAGACTACTCACTTTTCTCAAAAATGTGCACTGAAAATAACTACAAAGAGCAAAGTGAATTTTTTAGCACTCCAATGTTTTGGCAAATCACATAATATATTGTTTCTGATATCACATATCAGAAACAATATATTATGCTAAGGAATAGCTAGTGTGTAATGTTTAAAGGCACCAGGCTAATAAATCAGAAAACTATGAATTTAGTCCTGCCTTAGGCACAAAACCAGCTGGGAGACTTTGGGCCAGTCTCTTTCTCTCAGCCTTAGGGCCAAAACACTTCTGAAAAGGTACCAAATCATCATCATCATCATGAGAGGCACTCTGGCATAGAGCTAAAGATACTGAGCTAGAAACCAAGGGATTGTGAATTTTAATTCTCCCTTAGATACTCTCGGTCCCTCAGCTGTAGGAACAAGGCAAAACCAAATTATATTCCAAAATGTTGCCAGACTGACTTGAAAGCATGTGAATGTCCATACAGACAAAAAACTCCTATGTCTTCACAACAAAGGTTTTAATTCTCTTTCATTTTGCTTCTAATCTTGCAACACTTCTAAAATAACAAAACAATATCAACTGAAACCTAAATAACAAATTAAGTTGTATGCTCGGGTTCTGATCACATTTGCACAGTCTCCTTAATTGTGTCATTTTTTTTAAAGTCCAGAAATGGGTTTTTCTACCAGGCAGCCTTTGTGATCTTTTCTTCCATCCTGTGCAGTCTGGCAGCTGTGCTGAATCTTCTCACCAATCAGCTGGAGATGAAAACATAATATCCGCCCCCAGAAAACCCTAGAATAAGCCAATTCCATTTGATCATCATGAAGTTTTATGAAGTATAGGGCAAAGCAATACTTTTGAAACAAGTAAAAATAGAAATTCACAAACAAAAATGATGAATTACTATTTTGGGCTCTTCATAAATTGGGGTCACAGAGGTTGATGATTGCAGAGGGAGGAGGAAGCAAATGCTAAAAGCCACTATAATCTTCAGGTTTATTGGACAGTGGATCTAACCTTCCTGTCAAAGCCAACTTGCAGCTCCAAAATGAGTCTCCAGTGGGAATCTAATAAAGTATGAAAGTCATTTTTTTTTAATCTTCCCCTTTAGGAAACATAATGGTTTGCCATATTGTGGGTGAAAAAAAAAACCCACTTCAAATAAGGAACCAAAAGATTTGGACATAGATGGAAAAAGTATATTTTACTGTCATGTACAAATACTGCGTTGATTGGGTTCCCAGCCAGAAGAATGCAAAAGGCCACAAACTAGGCAAGGTTATGGGTTATATACCCTCAAGAATGATACAGAAAGCTAAGATAAAGCTAAATCAAACTGCAACCTTTACACCAGGAATGTAACGTGTGATAACCTTATAGGATGACCTTACATTGGCTATTCCAGGGTCTCTACATTCTTTTCTACTACTTTCTACCCACCCTATCCTGATAATAGATAGTAACACCAGGTTCCATAAACAATGTCTTTACTATTCCACCCTTTATACCAAAGGACACTGAAAAATCTATTTTCTATCTCTTTTCTCTCTAGCCTCATCAGGCAGGCCCTCTTTTGTACTTCTGTGCCTTTCCTCAAGTTTATGTCATGTATACACATGATAACCCTCCACAATTCTTTACATGACTTCAATTTCTCTGTCTGCTTATTATGGAGAAGATACGATCAATATGAACCACATTATTCAGAGGATAAACCAACCCCCTTCTAATCCAATGTACAAAACCACACACTGGTAAAAGACACGAATCTCAGTTACATGAAACCACAGCATGATGTTGGTGGGTTTCCAGTGGTCCCTATTGACCAGAGGGGAAACTAGTTTGGTGTAGTAGTTAAGACGCTAGCCTAGAAACCAGGAAACAGTGAATTCTAGTCTTGCCTTAGGCAGAAAAGCCAGCTGAGAGAATTTGAGCCAGTCACTCTTCTCTCAGACTAACTCATCTCATGGGGTTGTTGTTGGAAAAATAAGAGGAAGAAAAAGGATTATGTATGGTCGCTGCCCTGAGATACTTATACAGTAACAAAGATGGGACAAAATTGAAATAGATAGATAGACAGGCGGGCGGATGGACGGACAGACAAATAAAAGGTTTCAATGAAGGGAAGAAAAGCTATAAAAATTAATAGAATTTAAAAAAGGGGGTGGAAAATGACAACCCCAAAACAGGCACTAAGAAAATTAAACTAGTATTCCATACCAAGTTATCTAGCCATGTGTTTTGCTGATTGGATTAAATCCATCTTCTCAAAAGTAGTACCTCTTCAAATGTATTGGTCTGGCAGTTAACCACCATGGTGACCCAACATCTTGAGGGCATAAGATTGGAGAGAGCTAGAGAACTTATTTTCTTCAGAAGCTAGCTTTCTTTTGTTGCTTGGCTAGAGAAAAATCATCATGGAAACCTTGAGGTCTCATGGAGTTCAAACCCCCCCCAAAGGTATCATGTGCTGCTGGAAATTAAGCATTTTTAATTTAGTATAAATTCCATATTTGACAAATGGGGCAGAGGACAAGTGATTGTACATGCCTCTTGTTATGGAACATGACACCTAATTTAAACTCTCCTTGCTTTTTTTTCCCCCTGCTAGATTTGATATCCATCGTTCGTTGTGTGACCTTCTATGGTTTTTTGCAATACCATCATCTGAGTACAATTTCCAAATCTCATTAGGAATATAATTATTTTCGTATACACTTTCCAAGTTCATACTTTCTCCCTCCCAGACATTCTGATTATCTACCTAGAGCCTTTGAATATTATTTCTGTCATTGCTAGAGAGAGTCTTGTTGATAAAACAATATAGGAGAGAAAATCTGAAAATAAAATTGAGCAGCAACGGTTTGCAACTAAATGCAGGCTTCACTGGGAATAATTGAAAATAGCATTGGAAAGTGATATTGTAAACTAGTTCCAAATAAGTTCTTTAGATCTTTTCAATTCGTTGCATTTACCCCTTGAGATTCCCAGAGTTCTCTCAGGTTCAAGCATAGTTTCCACAGAGTGTAGATGTATGTGGAAATTTGAGAATACTTTGGAATAAGCATTTTGTGTGCATAGATGTGGTTCCTTCAGGCAGAATTATAAGGTAAAGCTTACAGGAGGAACTCTACCCAACTATTATACAAAGGAATGCAATTAAAATGATTTTACACCAAATTAGGCTTTCTGAATTTCTATTAGGCTTTCCATTTTCTATTTGATCAAAGCCCCCTTGGGCATCCCAATGACCTGCGGCTATTTTTTAGTCTTGATCCACTAGGACACAGGTCGGCAACCTGCGGCTCTGGAGCCGCATGCGGCTCTTTGAGCCTTCCCCTGTGGCTCCCAGCCTCCTCTGCCTTTGCAGAGAGAGACAGAGACAGAGAGAGGCAATTGCACTTCCCTGCTTCTCTCTCTCTCTCTCTGGGTGTGTGTGTGTCTGGGTGTGTGTGTGTGTGTGTGTTGTGTGTGTGTGTGTGTGTGTGTGTGTGTAAAAGAGAGTGCACTCACAGTGTTCTCCGAGGAGCTGAAAAGCTTTCTGGGCGGAGCTCCTCCCTTTGCTGCGTCTCTGAAGGAAGCAGGAAGCAGGAAGGGCAGGACAGAGCTAGCTAGCCCAGCTAGGCTGACTCAGGAATTCTGGGAGTTGAAGTCCATGAGTCATAAAAGAGACGAGGTTGCCTACCCCGGAGGTTGTTGGACAACAGCTTGAAGCTTGCCAGGTGAGCAGCAGATAGGAGGGGGGGGAGAAAGAGAGAGAGAGAAAGAGAGAGAGAGAGGGAGAGAGAGTGAGTGGGGGAAGAGGAGTGGCAGACCAAGGGCAGATAGAGAGGGAGGGAGAGAGAGACCCTTTTGACATCTAAAATGAAGATAACACTGCATATATCCTTTTTTTACCTGTGTGTGTATGTAAATTTATTCTCTTAAAGCATTCTCTTGGTGATCATTGTTTTAATAGTATGGATATTCCCAAGAGTCATATTTTTACTTTTATTTTTAATGTGTATATGTGTGTGTGTGTCTGTGTGTGTGTGTGTGTGTGTGTGTGTGTATACACACATATACACATACACACACACACACACATACACACACCTATAATAAAGGTAAAAAAGGATATATGCGGTGTTATCTTCATTTTAGATATCAAAAGGGTTTTGCGGCTCCCAGTGTTTTGTTTTTGGTGGGAAACGGGTCCAAGTGGCTCTTTGAGTGTTTTGGGTTGCCTACCCCTGCACTAGGATGAACCTCATCCAAGAATAACAGAATAACAGGATTAGAAGAGACCCTGGAAGTCTTCTGAACTGAAGAAGCTTCTTGGATGAAAAGTGAAAAGAAGGGGGGAAAAAACCAAGAAAGCCCAGTTGCTTTTTGAAAGAGCACCTTTGGGAGGAACTTGGATGTTAACTTAAAGCCTACCTCCAAATAAATCCAAGGATGGGCCAGAAAGGTCATCAAAGAAAGATGTTCAGCAATCTAAGGGATTTCCAGCTATGGATCCATTAGGCCAGTGGTTCTCAACCTTGCCGCGACCCCCAACCGGTTGTAAGTCGAGGACTACTCAACCGGTCGTAAGTCGAGGACTACTCAACTGGTGCAGCCCCGTTTGCAGAAGGGGACTTTTGGCGGGCTCAGCAGGGCAGAGACAGCCTGGACAATTCCTATTGGCTTTTGAAAGCCAATAGAATTAGACTCTATTCAAGAGAGTCTATTCTATTGGCTTTCAAAAGCCAATAGAATAAAAGGAAGTAGCACAGCTAAGGAAAAGGGGGGAAAATGGCGGACTGTGTTGTTTGGCGACCCCCGTGAAATGGTCCTTCGACCCCAAATGGGGTCCCGACCCACTGCTTTAGGCCATCTGCCTTAGTACATGGATCATTACTCTGATGTGACTTCAGAAAGTAAGGGGGGGAAAAGCTGGCTTTCAACTTCAGAGTGATTCTCCCACCCACCCCTCAACACTTTTATATCCAACAACTGACTTTGGTGTCTAAGTCTATAAGGCAACCATCTTGATAAGAATGTTCATAGGATGTTAATAGAAAGGATTTTTTAAAAGTTCATGCCCTTATGTTGGTTTCAGCATGTTCTGCAGAGTCAAAAGGATCTAATCTAAGTGGTTCATTCTGAATGAACATTTTAAGCCTAGCAGGAGACAATTAGGCCATGCAACGAAATATGTACAACTGGAACGGATGGGTAATGGAGTTGGCATCAAATACAAGAATCCCTGTTCTCATTTGAGTCCTCTTCCAAGTGTAAAATCCCAACTATTTAGCATTTGAATATGGAAAATTACAATTAATCTGCATGGAACTTGTGTACGCCAGTGAGAATTTTGTATGCAATTATGTGTTTGATTTAACTTGGAAAGAAATCTCAGAGGGCAAACACCAGCCAGCTAGATAACCACTTTCAGGGCTGATTCAAGCTGATCTCTAGCATCAAGAGTTTACCAATCAACAAAGGAAATATATGAACTTATTGTCAAATAATAGTTTTTCAACCCAGCTTGCAATATGGGAATAAAAAATCCTCTCTCAGTTTCAGCCCAAGCTCTCAACTGCAGGGACAGTTGAATAAATCTGGACAGTAATACTCAGAATTCCAAATGAACTAGATGGCTGGGCTGCTCTAAAGTGGAATTTCTTTAAGTCACAGTTAACTCGAGCAGGCAATTTGTGGCTGAAGCATTGCGCTTAGGCAAAGGATTGTCATGCTGAACATGGGGCAAAATGATCTAATTTGTTCAGAATGATTCCAAAAGGCACAACAGGAAACCATGGATGTAAATGGCAAGAAAGTAGTTTTCAGTTGGAGATCAATCATCCTAACAGAGCTGTTCAACAATAAAAGAGATTGCTTTTAGGAAACAGTAGACTCTTTTTTGCCACAAAGGCTATAAACAGAGGCTGAATGGCCATCTGTCAGGAATGCTACCCTGAATATTCCTGCACTGGGTGAGTCTTGGACCAAATGATATCTGAACCTTTACTTTTATGACATGAACCTTAAATATCTGCCATCTTCCCTTCCTCTCTCCAGTCACTCAAAGATTACGACTGCATTCCTCCATTTTTTTTCAAGTAGATCTCACTTATCATTTGTCCAAATATGGAACTGTGGTTAGTTTAAACTATGATTATTTCAAACAGTTTCAGATTCTTATTTTCTTTTTCCTTTGGAAAAAAGAAAAAAAATGGTTAAATGATGCAAGCAGCTTATTTTGATAACTTCTGTGCACCAAATATAAACTGGAATTAGTAAAGAAAAAAGTCCCACAGACAAATAAAGGCAATAGAGGAGCTTTCTGGGTGAGACTATTAACGGTGTAATTTGTCACGTTTCAAAACCAATTGTCTAAGTGGAAAGAAAGTCAAAAATTCTCACGACAAAAGTTAACTTAAATCAACTTTTTTCTCGTCTTTGATTTAATATCTGACCAGTGGTAAGAGTTCCTGAGAACCTTCCTCATCGTTTTCTGCTGTTGCTTGAGATCATGAAGCACACACACACACACACAGAACACACAAAAGTCAACTTATATTATTTATATTCCTCATTTCTTTATAGGTAACCTGAGGGAAGCTAATAAACCCTTTCAAATGCAAATATCTTAGATCAAATACTAGTACAATCAATGGAATATCTTTATGAAGTTAAAAAAAAAGTGCAGCAACTTCACCTGGGATCAAAAATAGTGTTGCATTTTCCATTTGACTCTTCCAAGACTACAGATTCAACTCCATGGAAGAAGGCCACATTTTATCTAAGGGCATGACAACGGAAATCCTCTCCACATAAAATGCCCTCATGCAATGGCCCTCCACATCTTGCCAACCATTTCCCTGTCAGGCATTATGCCTCTACCCAGATGTTTATCACATTTGGACCAACTACTGAAAGAAATGTCACAATTCAGAATTTAAGGAAAGTTAATCCAAATTCTGAAACTAACAGATATACATAAGAATGAACTTTGGTAGCCATGCAAACTTCCTTCTGTATGCGAAAAAATAAGAGATGCTGTTCCCATAATTGTATTGCATTGTTTGCTTCCCCAAAGGAATGAAATTCCATACAAACCTGGGTTTTTAAACTGATCCGGGCTGGGAAGGTGGTGGAGGGGGGAGTTACTCGCTGAAGCAGGGTGCTCGCTACGAAGCATCTGAGCCACCCGAGGCCCCATGGAATCATAGTCCGCATACGATAATGGAGCCCGTTGGTCACCGGGCGGAGAATAGAAACCATAATCGGGGATCCCTGGAGATACAGTGACTCTATCATTGCAGATACTAGATTGGTGCTAATTTTCAATATTAAAAATGTACTTTTTTTACAAATATAATCATGGAAACACAAAGCAAATATTAAAAAGAGTTTTGAGAACAGAATGGTTCATACATGCCCCCAATATCCTTGCTGTTTTACTCAACTTTGTTGGTACAAAAACAAGACTGGATATAAAAACAAGGAAACTCACCACCTGATTTAGTAGAAGCCTTTTTCAAAAGCGGGAAAAATGATGCATGAGAATGAAATATTGGTCCTACTGATTAAAATAATACAGAATACATTGCAGTAGAGAACTGAAGGAAAAAGCTAATTAGAGCTAATTTTCAATGCCCATAAATTTCCTTATCCCTTGCCTACAGAAAATCTCCACCTCCCATTTATCCAACTATATAGATTTATATGGGTTATGCACATTTAGACATCCATAATACCCATAACCAAAACATGTGCTTAAGTCAATGTGTGAAAACAAACCTTTCTTACCCCCAAATAGTTAATATGTCTTTCCTCTGATTTTATCTTACCTCAATTGTCCTGAAGTTCTGGATTCTTCAAGATATTCTCTTTTAATACTATATCATTTAGGCATTGCAATTAATGTACTATATCACAAGCCACAAGGAGTGAAGCTTTCCTTCTCAAGTCATACTTAGAACAGTAATGACTATTGCTTTAATAAGACTTGTCAGTTTAAGGAGAGCCCAAAATCAACTGATTTGAGTCAGACTAAAAAGAGAAAGATGAATTCTTTGAACTGCGTTTAGTTTCAAGATTAAGAACTTCTGAGAAAATAAATATTATCAAGAACAAGAATCATAGATGAAGCTGAGTTCCTCTTTTATCTTAGCAAAAGGGGAAAAATGCTATCTGGCCCCAAATGATAAACATTACAGTCAGATTTTGGATATTTAATTTAATTTAATTTAATCTCAAAATGGTGTATCTTAAGGTGGGAGCATCTTAACTTTTGAAGAACAATTCTCAAATAGGCTTGTGAAACATACTTGTGCATAGATTTTAATGAAATAGGCTACCTGTTTATTCCTTGAGTTTAAGCAAATTTGTGATGCACAAGAATGGCAGATTACCTAACACTTGAATGGAAAATGTACATAACTGCTCTTGCTCTTGCAATCAGCAAAAGGATTCTCTAGCAGCTAAGGACCTTCCTATTAATATCTCTAGGTAACTGCAGAGTAAGGACATCTGTTGATTGAAGATCAAGTACTGTCAATATTATTCAAAATTTTGGCCATCATTTATAGTCCTTCATGACATAGGGCCAAATTATCTGAAGGACTAGCTCCCATAGTTTTAAGAGCCAACAAAGTGGTTAAGTTCTGGGTCTCCTCAATCAAATAGTTTCATCTTTGGGGAGAGAGGAAATGTCCCTCCTCCGTTGTGGTGCCAGGTGCAGTGACTAGGGAAGATGTCCTTCATGAAGAAAAGTTTTTGCCTAGGCAAAAAGAACTAAATCATTTTTAAGTCCAGAAAATGTTAGGAAGCAGCTTGGACAGTAATTCCCTTATTCCCTAAAATATAAGGAGGAGGAGACTCAGTATAATCAGACTTGCAATATTCTGTTATTATAGCTAATCTCAATAATTGTTGTTTTAGCCTTCCTGAGGAATTGATTTCATAGTTTGGTCAAGGCTGACATCTATCCTCTGGAATAAGGTCCCCTTGATAGCTTTCTGGAAGGCATTAAAAGTCCTGGCCTTGAGGTAGGGTGGATGGAGCCCCTCATTAGATCTGTTTGTCAAATGCCATATACATTCTGATGTAATTTCCTGGATATGCCATTCTGTTAACTTTCTTTATAGTTTTTCTACTTATTTTGTTGTAATTTGTGTTGTTTTTATATAGTTAGCTGTCCAGTCATGTGATGGCATAGTTGAAGTAAAACAAATAATCAAATGACAATCCAGGAAAGATCTGAACAGGGAAAAATACATAACAGATTTTTTTTGCGGGGGGGGG
The DNA here is from genome assembly GCF_016545835.1 of Crotalus tigris. Classification (NCBI taxonomy): domain Eukaryota; kingdom Metazoa; phylum Chordata; class Lepidosauria; order Squamata; family Viperidae; genus Crotalus; species Crotalus tigris. Next base: position 501,402 of record NW_024100541.1, on the reverse strand, counting down.
GGAGGAGAGGGGAGAACAATTTTACTGTTATTTAACTTTTGAAACAGTCCTTTCTTTCTCCTTTAACTATGCTACTGAAACATTTCCCTTCTCTTTTTCTGAATCCATGTTCAAAGGAGGTATTGGCTTTTTATAATTTGTAAAAACAGTCTCATATGGAGTTTAGATCTCAAACATTTGTACAAATGATTCCTACCTCCCATAAGTACACGTGAGGCAGAATTAACTAATACAGAATTTATTTCCATGCCAGCTTTTATATCAAGTAGTACCTTTTGGTCCTGGCTAATGTTCCTGAAAAAATTGACAAAGACTGGATTTCAACTATTTCTCTTTTCAATTATATTAGCTGTTGGGACCCCCAAACTGCCTCTAAGTTGCCTTTTTAAGATCATGCAGCCACATGAGATATGTCTGCTCAGATGGATGAAAATAATTGTCTCAACTGGGGAATTGTTAACATCTATAGCAGTGGTTCTCAACCTGTGGGTCGGGACCCCATTTGGGGTCAAATGACCATTTCACGGGGGTCGCCAAACCACACTGTCCGCCATTTTTTTCCCTTTTCCCTAGTTGTCCTACTCCCTCTTATTGATGGCCACATCCACTTGGGGGTCACCACAACATGAGGAACTGTATTATGGGGTCACGGCATTAGAAAGGTTGAGAACCACTGATCTATAGTCTACGTCTTGGGACCTCCAGGGGAGACTTAAAAAGTGGGTGTTTCAATCTTAGCTCAGCAGAAGTCTAACAAACATCTTACAGAGGTTGCATAGACACAACCTGTAATTCTGCCCTATGCCTGCCCAACAAGTTAACTATTTTGTTAGGAGTCATTATCTACATGTAATTTTCAGTGTCTGCATTCCAATTTACTCTGAAGTCCCCCCTTTAGCACTTCAAGGGCTCTCACAGAGAAGAGGGGGGTGGTCTACCTATTCTTCAGAGCAGCTGAGGACAGAATGAGAAGTAATAGGTGGAAGAGCATTACAGAGAGATCCAACCTAGAATTAAGGAAAAATTTCCTGAAAGTGAAAACAATCAGTGGACCGGCTTGCCTTCAGAAGTTGTGGGTGCTCCATCACTGGAGGTTTTCATGAAGAAACTGGACAACCATTTGTCCAGAATGGTATACAGTGTCCTGCTTCAGAAGAGGGTTAGACTAAAAGGTTTCCAAAGTTCCTTCCAGCCCTGTTATTCTATATTCTAGTGGTTTCTCTTTCCCTATAACCTATGGAAACATCTATCTGTCTGTCTGTCTGTCTGTCTACACACTCACATGTATGATTGTGCAAGCGATTTGCTCACAAGAGGGATGTGGAGCCCATGGACCACTGCTGGAGGACAAAGCAAGATTGAGAAAGACCCCATATTGCTGTGATGCTTTTGGAAAGGAAGATCACACTGACAACAACCTGCTGACATAGCTCTCAGCCTGACTCTGATTCTCTCCTCACACTTGCCATAAGCAACCCCATGCAATTTGGCAGCCTTTGCACCATCAGTGTTTATGATAATAGCCATGTGTGCTTGAAAGCAGCAGGAAATTTTCAATATAACTATCATTAAGACAAAACGCTTTAAATCAAAGCCATTACTGGTACTGAGAGTTAAAGCTCACAAGATTAGGCTGCTTTTTATCTTTATGAAAAATTCATAGAACAAGCTGCCAAACAACATCTTCTTGCTCGGGAGAGTAAATGATATAATAATATTTAATGCTGTCGATACAGATGAAAGTGGAGGCATAAGTTGCATGCTGTAATGTGTACATCAGGGAGACTATGTTGAACAAGGAGCTCTGACACTTAGCACATGTAATGCTGGGTAGACAGGCAAATGGGAAGCCTGCTGTTGCCTTCCCCAACTTTTAGACTTCAAAGATCAGCGGCTGCTCTTCGCTTTCCTTGAAATTTGGTTGCAAATGTACAGCTGCAGTGCAGAGGTGGAACTAAATTCTCCAAGGTTTATTCAGCAAACAGAATGTAAGAAACACTGAAGCACTTGACCAAAAACCACCCAAACCTCACACGGCTTTGTTGGTCAAGAACTAGGCATTTTCGAGGGCCCTGTAGGCCAGGTACCTAAGTCCTTCAACTGTTTGGGGGAGAAAGTATCAGTTTAATGCTCTTAAACTATAGGTAGTTCTCATTTAGTGACCACAAATGGTTCCAACAACTTGGTTGTTAAACAAAATGGTCACTAAATGAACATGTGACTGACAGAGAAGGAAAGAGAGCGAGAAAAAATCCTGCAAAAATAGCTGGTTGCTGCTTTCTCAGTCAGATAAATTTCTGTAGTACAATATCCCATGCCTTGCAGGGTGGAGAGAGAAAGCTCTCTCTTTTGGAACTGCTTTTTTTCTAGTACAGGGGTGTCAAACTGCCGTCCTGCGGGCCGGACATGTCATCTGGAAGCCACGCCCACTCCTATTGCCGGCAATGGCAAAACCGTCCTGATATGACTCGTGACGTCACATGATGTCGCGAGTTTGACATGTCTATCCTAGTACATGCTTCCCTGAAAAGTTCTAACCACAAGTTAACAAACTCAGCTTTGTGATCTTAGTTAGCTGATTAGAACCTTCAGTCAGACTTGCAGCTGCTGCCTGAAACTGACCAGACCTTAATCAGTTTCACACTGAAAGTTTTTGTTGGAAAATAAACTGTTGCTGATTATCGTATTTGCAAATATTTGCAGTTGCTAAACAAAGGCTACAAGTTGTACCTTGCTGATCTTTGAAATCATGTGATGTCTTTTCCACTGGCTGTCTCTGAACTTCTTTAGTGGCACTTTATTGCTGAGGAAGCTCTGACACTGCTTCTTTGTGGCGATGATAGCTTGCTAACAAAGTCAAAGCGGAGTGGGCATCATCAATGATGTCTTAAGGAATGATGAACTCAAGGAATTGAACTACTTCTCCCCTCAAGTCTTTGCAACACTGTAAGCTCACCACCGTACATAGGACAGAAAAAAAATCTACTAATATGTATCATTATACATTATTCCACATGTCAGCATTAAAATGTGTTAGAATAATTTAAAGCCAAGATTACTGTAAGTAGCATTCATTTACACCTGCAGAAATGTTCTTTTTGCATTTCACTCCTGAGGTGAAATTGAAGGAGATCTAAAAAGTATCATTAGTTTACTTTCTACTGCACATCTAATGTTTCTGAACAACTAAGCCCTTCAGAGAGCTACTCAGGGGCTGATTTGGAGTTGATGATGTTGGAGGAACAGAGGAGCACTTACAAAGATGGAATTCAAGATAACGGGAGCCTGACAGAAAGCATATTTTGGTGATATGACTGGCTGAATGAAGATCAAGGTCAGAAAGGCCTGTGTTTTCTTACAGAGCCTTGCAGGACAACTGTGTGTTAAAAATATTTTGCATGAAGCATAGGACAATGAAGTGTAGAAATGGACAAAAAGAAATTCATATTACAAGCTGTCAAGTTCCATCTACGGGGTCTACCAATGTTTGGCTCAGAGTCCAAAATGGCAATCTGGTAGAGAAGAAAGGAGTTAATTACTGGACCATGATTCTTCTTTGTGTGGTTTTCTGAAGTTGGATCAGCATTTATTACAGTGATAAATTATTCTTAGCTAATTTGTCATAAAATAAATAGCATCTGGCATTACTCCAAAGCTCTACTAAGACAAAGCAATTCTGCTGCAGGGAGAGTGCAAAAGAAATGTTGCTTTGTTAAGCCAGGTCACAAGAGTTCTTCTAAAGCAATTATTAAAAAATGCAGCTATTGCTAACAATCGCAATAACAGTCTCTTTAATAGCTGCTTTAGCAAAATTTAAATTTGAGCAACTGATAAAAGAGTGCTAACAAGTGATTGGGGACACATCCACAAAATACTTGATGGGTGCAGGTTTTCTGTTTAAACCAACTAAAATCAACCAAAATCATTTTTCTAGGGCTTGCAATTGCTCTTGATGGCAAACAAACCCATCTCTCATCACAATGAGGATGTTTTACACAAAACCAATATTTAGGAAATTCTCCACTTCAGAAATATTACACAATGACATTCGTACAAGAAGCCAATCCCATCACACTGAAGATTGGACCAAATTTTGCCAAGGGAAACAGCAATCAAGGAGCCAATTTTTCTTGCAGTCTTTAACAAAAGATTTTCTACTTGAGGGGTTCATCTTGAATCATTATAAAAGCACAGAAGTTTAATCCATTTTTGATGGAAATGCTAATAACTGGGTGTCCTTGAAGTTCAAAGTGGTCTTTGTGCATGGCAGTAATTAGCCAAGCAAGGTGATCTCTGCCTTTTCCTGCTTCTAATGACATCCTTAACAACAAACAAATGTCAGCCTTACAAAGACGGTAAAACATTTTTTTTTTGACAAGTAGTTTTGGGGGATAAAAGAGATTTCATCCCCAAGCTCTATGCTATCAGTCTGAAATAATGGTGAACAACTATGCCGGAAGTTCCAAAAGCTGCAAAATGCAAAACAGATGATTTTTTTCCCCAGTAGATTTGTATAGACATTAATTAATATGGGGGGGGGGGAATATACTGGATTCTACAAGAAAAATCCCAGTGCCACCTTTTACAAAGACAGGAATGAAACTATTGCAATGTGACACCTCCAGTCCTCAGTTTCTCAAATCTTCCAAAATGATAGTATGGTCCACACGATCAACAGTCACGAGATATCCAGGAGTATCAACAAAATCACTTCCCTTATCTCTTTTCCAGCTTCTGTGCAAGAGAGCCAAATGTAAATTGAGCCTGGAAATGACCCAGATAATTCATGTTCTCTCAGAGACCATGGAACTGCAGGGCCTCTGCTTTTTCTACCTGCCAGAGATGGATTGATGAGCATAAACCAATAGTTGTCCAAGATGGTTTATACTAGCAATAGTTTCTTAAAATGTTGCTTAAAAAGAGCCTCACCACTATCTGCCGCAGAAAAGTACTAATAATCTCAGAAATCATTGGCCAAATAGCATTCCTGAGGCCCTTATCTGCCAAGCCAGGGAGGAATCCATCAGGTGAGAAATGAGGCAAAGGGTTACAGGTACTGTCCACATCCTCAAGGGCAAAACATGAAACTGTCTCAAAAAGCTCAACATGCATTCCAGTGCTTTTATCTAAGATGCGTAGCACAAACAATGGACAAATTGCTGAATGAAACTGGTATAATACTGGTGCAGAGCCCAAGGCCATATTATCCAATCAACAGCATACAATCAGAGAAAAACATATTTCTTTAATTGCCATGGTATGTACATAGCAACTGATCAGATTCAATCCTGATTGGTATTATGGTTGTTCTTAACACCTTTCTTCCTAACTTAGAAATGACTGTATAAAGCACCAGGGAAATCAAATTCAGACATTCAGCCCTTCATGTGTTACTCTGCCTGGTCTCCTTTCAAGTGGACAGGTGTTTTTTTTTTTCCTGTTAAGGGTCACATTCTCCTTGAAATAATCTCTTTTACCACCTTCTATCTCTTCCAAGAAGCAATATGCAGGGAACAGCCTCTTACCAGAAGTCTGAATCATTGTTTTGCAAGTAAGGGGACTTTGAAATGGATCCAAGGGCCACACATAAGAGTTTTCTTGGCAAGGTTTTTCAGAAGTAGTTTGACCTTACTTTCCTAGGGCTGAGAGAGAGTGACTGGCCTAAGATCAACCAGATGGCTTTGTGACTAAGGTGGAACCAGAATTTGTAGCCTCTTGGTTTCTAGCCTGATGCCTTAACCACTACACCAAACTGGCTCTCTTTAAAGGATATAACTTTAATAAAAACAGTTCTCTATGTCTACCATTCATTTTTTCCCCTCTTGATCTCACTTTTCAAACCAGGACTGCTCATTTTGTACAATACAGGTGGCAGCACCTAAATAACTTCAGCTGACTTCAAAAATACTAAGCAGATTTAGTACTTAAATGGAGACAATCAGGGAACCCCAGCGGTGTTGGCTAAATTGGGAACAGCTTGATAAAGCTTCTGGAAGGTGGCAAGATCAAATGACTGATAGTATATATTGTTACCTAGAAAACATGGATGTGGCCATGTTGTCACCAAGAGTTCAGCTTGACTGAAAAGAATTTTTTGGGGATATCTAATTCTTTCAACTGCCAAGTCATATCACTATATTTTCTATTCCTTCTATTTTTTCATTTGCTTTGTATTATGAGCTGACAGTTTTATTAAGAGCCATCACTGATTTGTCCTGGGTTTTTTTTTTTTTTGGCAGTGTGGCCCTTCCTTTTACTATGTCTTAATCTTCATCTATACTGTACTTCCCTCAGTGGGTCCATTATGTAAAGAAGTACAGAGATGGTCTTGAAGAAAATATGTGGCAATTGTTGGAAAGACATGAACTCAGCTTGGAAAAAGCAAAAGGTGCGAGAAACGCATGACTGTCACACCTTGACATGCTTTGATATAACAGAAAGGGATAGAGAAACACTTAGAAGCTTTCTAGATTCTGTTCTAATAGCCTGTATAAATAAAATGGAATTCCAGTAGTTCTTATGGTGTCTGTTTTCTGACCTGTGCATCTTTCCTCAAGTGGGTCTATCTTTTAACTTTTCTAAGTCTTGCTTAAGATTTTGAACTCAGTCAAACTGACAATGGCTTCCCTAACAGAAGCTAGACAGCAAGCATCTTTATTGCCTAAGTGTGTCCAACAGCAAGGAACATCTCTGGCAGGAACATAAGTAGGCGAATGGTTCTGTACAAAAGAGACAGCACAAACCTTCATTACAGTGAACAATTCTTAGCTTCTTTTCAAATTACTTCTGCAAAAACCTCAGGTTGCCTAGATTCTTTACCCTCCACTCCAAAGTCAATCCTTTTCCTTTCTATTTATTCCTCATAAATGTTTTGAACTGATTCTTGTCTATTCCTATTTTGCAAGATCTCACAAGCTTTGTCTTGAATTCTAAACAAAAGCACTGAGTAACTCTCAGGTTGGGGCCTATTGACTACCTTTGACATCTAGCCTTTCTATTTTCAGTTACCTTTTTATTAAGAACAAAGTAATGAGCCAGCACAGAATAAGTCTTGCTATTTATTACAAGCCACAAAATAAACCATTGTACTTTTTCACTCCTCATTTTACTGTTTCACTCCAAAGATGTCTATTCCTATTTTTTTTAGCATTGGTGACCAGATTTGCATTAATTGTTTATCACAGCCTGGACAGGCCTTTTATTAATATTAATGAGGGACTGGGAAGAAAGAGCCCCTTTATTTTTAGCCTACTCTAATTGCGTAGTAATTATTCATCTACAAAACAAATGAACCGAACTCCATTGCTATGGTAACGGAAATTCTGGCCTCCCACTGTAACACATTAACAGGCTATCATCCCTGTTATATTTTAAATTGAACCCTTTTGTACTAAAATACTAGAAAAATAGGCAACTTAAAATAAACCAGAGACTTTGTTCAGCGTTATGTTAATTTCCAATGCTCATTGTTAGGGGATGGCTTTTCCTAGGCCTTTGGCGCATCAAATTCTCTGCCTGTGGTTAGGTGTATAGAACCAAACACACTCTTTTTTCAATATAAAATTCTGCATGCGGTTTTCATAGTCAAGGAGGATAATGATTTGGCACATTCTGAAAGAAAAACAGACAGATTTTAAAGTTTGTTTTTGTAATTCTCCAAATGAAGCACTGGGACAAGCTGGCCTTCTACAAGTGGCTGAGAGAATATTAAAGTCTGTCTTATACAGGTGTTAGCAAAGTGAGTGTGATGAAAGCTGAAATGTGCAATGAAAGTATGAATACCTTATCTAATGGCAATCAATTATAGGAATGAAAACTCTAATTAAAAAGGGCACAGAAAAGACCAGCTAGTTAGGTTCTCTAAACTTAGGGTAGTTTCCAAGTAAAAAAAACAACAGAGAACCAATTACCCACATAATCAAGTACTCAAGAACTAGTTGTGTTCTCTTGGATTAGAGGATAGTAATCTCTGAATAAGAGGCCGTTTGATGAAATGATTAAGGCATCAGGCTAAGAAACTGGAGACTGTGAGTTCCAGTCTCCTTCCGGCATAAAACCAATTGGGTGACCTTGAGCTAGTCACTCTCTCTCAGCCTTGGCAAGAAGGCAAAATCTTGCCAGGAAAACTACTGGAATTTGTTAGTTGCCAGTAGTCAATACTGACTTTAAAAAATTCCAAAGAAAAACAATCCCGTCTCTAAATATAAGGAGATAGGAAGAAAGAAGATTACATCATTTTCTTTTGAGATTTGCTGTGGGCTTTCAAAGAAATGTCTGGCCATCTACTCTAGGGAACAAAATGGACAGATGGTCTTTGGCCATCAGCTTTTTGGGGGGGGGGGTTAGGGGGCTACTAGAAGATGAGCATTTTTTCTCTCTCCTTGCAGCAGAAGATATTACCCATAGACCAGTCTCCTCTATCCTAGTATTTTCCACAAAGGTTATATTACAAAACCATTGGAGACAATAAGAGTTGGCTATAAAGACCCATAACTGCGCTGGTTGGAGTGATAGGTTTGGCAGTCTAACCTGAACAGGGACACAGGATCTAGGGGAGTATTCTAGGCCACCAACACAGGATAGGTGCTTTGATAGCTATAATTAGAGGAAAGGGTCCAAGTGAAGTCTACCACAAAGTTTCTGAAATGAAAATCCCAATAAAAATATTATCAAATAATTCATAGGCACAGTTCCACTATCTAGGAACCTTTGTCTCACAGCCACAGAAATACAATTTTAAAGACATTTCAGAGATGGTTTTTATAGGGTTTTTGTTGATGTTGTTGTTTGAAGGGGGGGAGGAGATGTCTTCCTTGAGAACAGAGCTGGCTCACAGTACTGAAAGGCCAAAACAGTCTCAGAAGCAATGATCAGAAAACTAGTACATTATGGGGAGTCTCCCAAATCATCAGGTGAAAGAAAATCGTAGCGGTGTAATAAAAAGTAGTGAATAACAAAGGCTTCAATTAAAGCTCTAAAATTGTTGAGCTAGTGTAAAATTACTATGCCAGTGTAAAAAAATGGGGAAAAAATAACCAGCTATCATTTTGTTTTAAGTAAAGCTCTGGGTTGGACTTTTGGGTGTATAAACTATTTTTCAGTACAAAGAGCTACAACAGCTTCTTTGTGTGGTCCCAGGAACTTCCTCTGATAACGACTGTTGAAAATTGCATTGTGGTTTTCTGCCCTTTTTAGGAAAATTCTGCATAAAAAAATTTAAGTCCTAAAATGGGTTTGATATAGCATTAAAGACCGAAGAATTCAAAACTCCTTCCCCAAATTCCAGAAAAACAAAAACAACAATCTAAAGCCACTCTTTGTATCTTCAGTTTTCCCACTCTGGTCCCTAGGCTGTTTCTAAATGTTAAGGGCAGCTCTCAGGAGCCCACCCTTGATGTTTTTAATCTGGATAGAGATGTCATGAAAGACGCCATCCAAGACATTCACTCTAGCAAGACTGAAATGAAGAAGAGTAATTTTGACTGGATTAGTGACCCAAAGCAATGCTGTGGATGTACTGTATTTAGACTTCAGTTAGGCATTTGATAAAGGAGATACAGCCTCCTTCTTAAACTGGAATAATGTAGCATGAATAGTTCCAATACCAACAGACGCATAATTGGGTGAACAATTGTAGCCAATGCATGGTCTTTAATGGGTCTATGTCCACATGGAGGGAGATATGCAGTGGACTACTTCAAGGTTCTGTCCTGGGTCTAGTGTCTTCAACATTTTTACAAATGACATATGAGGGAAGAGAAGGGATGCATACAATTTGTGGGTGATACAAAACTGGAGCAGGGAAGCAGGGGGGGGGGGGGCGGCGTTGATTGTTAATATCCCAGAAGACAGGCTCAAGATTCAAAAGCATCTTGACAGATTTGAGCAATCTAACAATCCAATCCAACAAAACGTTCTTCAATGGTGAGAAATGTAAGGTTCTGCACGTAGGCAGGAAAATCCAGATAAATAGGTATAAGATGGGTTCCTAGCTTAGTAGTTGTACTTGCAAGAAGGATGTGGGTGTTCTTGGTAAAGCACAGATTACGCACAAGTCAGCAATGTGCCACAACTGTCAGAACATCCAATGCAGTTTGGTCTGTGTTAACAGAGATATAAGGGCAAGATCAAGAAAAGAGTCAGCATCACTTTATGTTGTACTGGTCAGATTGCACCTGAAATACTGTCCAGTTCAGGTCACAATTTTTTAAAAAAGGAAACTGAAGAAGAGTGCAGATGGGCTCTGAGCCAAACCTTACAAAGAGCAGTCAAGGCAATTGGGTATATGTTTAACCTAAAAAAAGAAAAGGTTAAGGGAACACATGATAGCAATTTTCCAATATATGAAGGCATGTCACAAAGCACAGGATATGGGTTTACTCTCCAGGGTACTCAAAGTTAAGACAGGTAGAAGAGAATCAATAGGTGGAAGCTTTACAGAGGAAGATCCAAACTCAAAAGGGGGAAACTTCCTGACTGTGAGACCGATTAAGCAACGGAACAGCTTGCCTCTTGAAATCATGGGTCTGCACTCTTCTTCAGTGTCCTTTTTTTTTTTTTAAATTGGAGGTTTTCAAGAAAAGACTGGACAGCCATTTCACTTGGATGGTCTGAGAATTCCTGCCTTAGATAGGGAATTGGACTAGAAGTCTCCAAGGTCCCCTCTAAGTCTATGATTCTCCTGCATAATCTGATTAATCTAACTGCATCTCTACTTGCCTTCGGGTCTAAATGGTTTGAGGCAAATTAATTATAGTTCTGAGATGAAATGCTACAGATACTGGGCTGGAAAGCGCCTACTGGTAGCCCAATACCACTAGTACTGGAAAACCATTTCTATATATAACAGTGGTTCTCAACCTTTTTAATGCCGCGACCCCCAACCGGTCGTAAGTTGAGGACTACTCAACCGGTTGTAAGTCGAGGACTACTTAGCTGGTGCAGCACCTTTTGCAGAATGGGACTTTTGGCGGGCTCAGCAGGGCAGAGACAGCCTGGACAATTCCTATTGGCTTTTGAAAGCCAATAGAATTAGACTCTATTCAAGAGAGTCTATTTTATTGGCTTTCAAAAGCCAATAGAATAAAAGGGAATAGCACAGCTAAGAAAAAGGGCAAAAAAAATGGCGGACTGCATTGTTTGGCGACCCCCGTGAAATGGTCGTTTGGCCCCAAATGGGGTCCCGACCCACAGGTTGAGAACCACTGATATATAAACTCCATCTAATTTAACCAACTGCTACATTTGTTACTGTGACAGGAGTTATACAAGGTTGTAGGGGACCACCGTATTCAGGGAAGCCAATTTAAATTAGCAATTTTTGGAACGACTAGTTGAAAACGGCTATCCGTTTCCAAGGGAAAGATGTAGGGCAGACTCTTCAGCATTCCTCCATCAAAGAAAAAAATGAGTTATATGAACCAGCTTTTCCAGAGCTTATTAAGAACAAAGTAAAAACCAAGTAGTGATTTTTGGTCTTTTTAGTCGCAGGACTATTCAGAAACATATGAAGTGTGTGAAATGAGGCACCCTGCAAGTCAGAGCAGATTGCAGAGGAGGAGTGTTTGCCCATTGAGAATAATTCCACTGATTGAAATGGCTATTAAAAGTTAGTGACTACATCATTAAAGATTTACTTATGTCATATTTAAGCCTGTACTCCAGGGCTGGCCACTAATTACTATGCTGAAAATGATTTGTCAAGTGCCCTAGCTTTTGAATTAAAAACAAAAGTGATTAAAAAAGCTAATGTTTTACCCACCAACAGAATCTTCTGAAATATGTACAGCAGGGGTCAGAACTTGACTGCCACAATGGTGGACAATTGTAAGTCATTGTATGATAGAGTGGATGCTAAAGAAAGTGATTTGCATGGCCAGAAAAGAAATTGTATAGCTGCATATTTCACAAGTACTTGGAGATATTCAGTAATGGACTTTCCCAAATTACCATCGATCAGTGTAAGGCTCAAGAAGAAATTGTTATGATTTTAAGTTAGTTTTCCCATAGGCCTTCTTAAGGGAATCCAGAACCTAAAACCACCTAGAGCAGTGATAGCGAACCTTTTGCCTAAACTGCAACCCAAAGCCCACTTATTTATCACAAAGTGCCAGGGCTGCATCAGCATTGTGGTGCCCTCAGGGGTGGTGGGGGTGTAGCCCACTGGGTGGGCGTGGTTGCAGTGGTCACGGCAGACTAGGTGAGTGTGGCTGGGGCCAGGGCGGCGGGGGCCAGTCCCTCGCCATCTCCAGGGCATCCCTGGGGGGCCAACGCTGCTTGCTCACTCGTTCCTGCCCTGTCGTTTCCAAACGCCACATGCTTGCTACTCTGGCGAACCCTGCTGGGGCAACGGCACGCGTGCCCACAGAGAGGGCTCAGAGTGCCACCTCTGGCACGTGTGCCATAGGTTCGCCACCACTGACCTAGAGAATATGGCATCAGGCTAGCTTTTCCCTGTTATTTAAGATTTAGTTTTTCTTCTTAGAGTTTTTCCCACAAGTGCAAGATCACATAAACCAAGTGTTAAAATGGTCTTCAGAGGCAATTCTACTGGCACCAAGGTTAATAATCTTGATCTCCTTGCATTGATTCAACCTTTTTTTGAAGGCCAGTCAAGCTGGTAGATAGCACTGCACCTTGTCCTAACAAATCCCAAAATTGAATTAATGACAGTACTTAAAACAAGTTGGCCAGGATGTCCATGTATCCAGGCCCACAGCATAAGGACAACAAAGGAATCTCACTTATATAGATAATTCACTGTACCGTGTCTGCAGTTGAAGGAGTTGGTATAACCAAATGCTTCTTAATCAGTGTATATGTTGACAAAGACCTCTAGCTATATGTAGGATAGGGTAGCTGGGCTGAGATCTGGAAGACCACATATCTGTGTAAGTCATGACTTACCTAATCTGGGTCTCTCCAGATGGGGCAACACTACAACTTTTATCCAGCAGGCTGGTAGACTCCACGTTGGAAAAGGCTGCTGTGTAATTCAGCTCTTGGGTAGTATCTTCCATCTATATATTTCAGGAAATGTTTTAAACACTGCCATTGCTGTGACAATAGCCACCACTGGGTTGCAACCTAGACTAAGGCTTTATGTACTGGCACTAACTAGATTAGGGATATCAAACTGCCGGCCCATGGGCCGGCTGCGTCACATGGAAGCCACGCCCACCCCATTGCCAGCAATGGCAAAACTGTCCCGATACGTTGTGCGATGTCACTTAACTTCGCGAGTTTGACATGTCTGAACTAGATAATAAAGAAGAAAAAAGGTCCTAGGCTTGAAAATGACCCTTTGGGACTTCAAAGTTTAAGATTTAAAATATGCAACTATAAAAAAAAACCAGAGGACTGTCTCAATTTTATTCAAGAGTGTTAATGCAGATGGAAAATTAGAATTCAGCCCATATATTGTAGTGTCATTATTACAGTTACTGACCAGCTATTTGGACATTTTCTATAAAAAAGATAACAAAGCACAAAAGCAGACATATAGAACATTTCTAGGTGATTCAACAGAAAAACTGTAAATAAAAGGGTTCAAACTATGAAAAAGTACAAACAGTTAAATACTAACAAATCCAAATACGTAAAACTTATAAGACTACTTTGTGAATATATCTAACTATTGTGACTGTGACATGTAAAAGACAGACTTAAAAACATAAAACAGCATAGAAAAAAAATAAGAAAATATTATGAATTTATGACATCTTAAAATTAGGAGTCTTTTCCTACATAAAGAAATGAATTTTGCAACTCTCCTGGAAATGTTAGAGTTCTGGTCTGACATTAAAAAGCAACTTAAATCATCCTAAATGCAGGTATTATTCCTGTATAAGCAGTTATGAGGTCTATGTAGAGCTCAAGTTGCTTTACGAAATATATTGAAGGAGTATGTAGGCGACTCTTATATTCTGCCACAGGGTCAGATTTCTTTGCAAATCTGCAAATGAGAATTGTTATACCATCAAGTATTGTGGAGGGCAAGACATTAAAGGGCTCTACAGTGGGATGGGCTGGTTAATACTGCGTAGACAATTTATTTTCTATTTTGCCAGAAATGATTGCTTACATCACTGATCACAGCTCTACCTGGAGAGATTGACTGGCAGATTGTGGCTTTAGCTCTTGATAGCCACATAGCCAGAAGAGTTTGACATGTAAAGCTGCACTGGTATAGATCATTCTCTTTAAAAAGGATGGTTCTAGAACAGTGGTTCTCAACCTGTGGGTCGGGACCCCATTTGGGGTCGAACGACCATTTCACGGGGGTTGCCAAACAACGCAGTCCACCATTTTTCCCCCTTTTCCTTAGCTGTGCTATTCCCTTTTATTCTATTGGCTTTTGAAAGCCAATAGAATAGACTCTCTTGAATAGAGTCTAATTCTATTGGCTTTCAAAAGCCAATAGGAATTGTCCAGGCTGTCTCTGCCCTGCTGAGCCCACCAAAAGTCCCATTCTGCAAACGGTGCTGCACCAGTTGAGTAGTCCTCCACTTACGACCGGTTGAGTAGTTCTCGACTTACGACCGGTTGGGGGTCGCGGCATTAAAAAGGTTGAGAACCACTGTTCTAGAAGGATCATGGTGGCCAGGGAAAAAGTAAAGCTTGAACCAGAAATCAAGCTGACAAATGCACACCCTAGATTCCAGTGGGATCACTCCTGTTTCTAAACAGAATGCTGTGTTTTGTATACACCCCAAAGCCATGTATTATCTGGGAAATATATTTGGCTGCAAAAAGTTTTATAACAACAAGTATATTCTTGCCTCTGTTACAGGTAGTCCTCGGGTTAGGATGGCAATTGGGACCAGGATGGCTGTCTCTAAGTGTTATGGATGTAAAGTGCAACGTCACAGGAACACAATACATAGTGTTAGTGATCCTGGCAACCCTGTTTGCCATTGTAAGCCTAGTTCAGGGGTAGGCAACCCAAAACACTCAAAGAGCCACTTGGACCCGTTTCCCACCAAAAACAAAACACCGGTAGCCGCGAAATCCTTTTGATATCTAAAATGAAGACAACACTGCATATATCCTTTTTTACCTTTATTATAGGTGTGTGTGTGTTTTTGTGTGTGTGTGTGTATGTGTGTGTGTGTGTATATGTATGTATACACACAGACATATATATACATATACATACACATACACATACAGGTAAAAAAAGGATATATGCAGTGTTATCTTCATTTTAGATGTCAAAAGGGTCTCTCTCTCTCTCTGTCTCTGTCTCTCTCTCCTCCCTCTCTATCTGCCCTTGGTCTGCCTGCCACTCCTCTTCCCCCACTCTTTTTCTTTCTCTCTCTCTCTTTCCTCTCTCTCTCTCTCTCTCCCTCCCTCTCTCTCTCTCTCTCTTTCTCTCTCTCCTATCTGCTGCTCACCTGGAAAGCTTCAAGCTATTGTCCAACAAGATCAGGGTAGGCAACCTCGTCTCTTTTATGACTCATGGACTTCAACTCCCAGAATTCCTGAGTCAGCCTAGCTGGGCTAGCTAGCTCTCTCCTGCCCTTCCTGCTTCCTGCTTCCTGCAGAGAAGCAGCAAAGGGAGGAGCTCCGTCCAAAAAGCTTTTCAGCTCCTGGGAGAACACTGTGAGTGCAATCTTTTTTACACACACACACACACACACACACACACACACACACACACACACACAGAGAGAGAGAGAGAGAGAGAGAGAGAGAGAGAGAGAGAGAGAGAGAGAAGCAGGGAAGCGCAATTGCCTCTCTGTCTCTGTCTCTCTCTGCAAAGGCAGAGGAGGCTGGGAGCCACCGGGGAAGGCTCAAAGAGCCGCATGCGGCTCCGGAGCCGCAGGTTGCCGACCTGTGGCCTAGTTCTATGCAGTTTCTTAAGGAGGAAGAGATGGGAGTTCCCAGGCTAAACTGGTTAGGGAGGTGTTAGTACTGCAAGGAGGGTGGTAGGCAGACGCTAGGGAGTGCAGGTGGGCTAGTGGGGACACGGGTGGGCAGGGGGGTAAGGCAGGTGGGTTGGGGAGCAAATTGTAACATTCCCTGATGGCTTTCCCATTGACTTTGCTTTGCTCCCATTGACTTTGCTTTGCTGTGATCTCATATTCATGAGCTGGGTGCCTGAGCACCTGGGTAGCAATCGTATTACTTTATGGATTGGTTGTAAGTCCCATTGTTCAGCCCTGTCATAATTTTGAATGGTTGCTGAACAAATGGTCGTATGTCAAGGACTACCTGTACTATGGAAGAAGCTCACTACGGCATTATCATTATAGTTGGTCTTGTCAGAAACAGGTTTACATTTGCACCAGATTCCACAGGGTTGGAATATTATGCCAAGGTATGTGGAAGATGAAATCTGGTTTACAATATTTTGTTTAGGTGCCATTGATGTTTGCAGTGAGTCAAATGAAGAGGGATGAGAATACTGCCCCTTACTTTTTCTGAATAGATATCAATAAATGTTGGACACTACTTCTGTAATTTTATTTACTTATTAGATTTATTATGGCTACCCCATTGTGAAAGACTTTGGACAACATCCTAATTCAGCATCCTAATTTTTGATCTATAGATGAATAAACGACTTTCATCAGAGTCCTTCTCCAGAGATGGAATAAAAAAAAAAACTGATTAAATCAATAAAAGTGACCTATAAAGAGTGAGAATATATATCCATGTGTTTCTCTGCTGGGAACTGAAAGAGACCCTGTATATATTCTATGGGACCCTGCCTCATATTCTATGGGACAGACAAAAACATGAAGTTTTTTCAATGTCATTCTGCCTACTGGGTCAAAAGAAATATTTATAGAGCCAACCATTTTCTTTTCAATGTGAGACGGGATCCAAACTTATACGGCATTATGATGTCTAATATTTTTTTTCTTTTGGCAATTGCTATGATTATTAATGGTTCCCAAAGAGCAATATAGTTGAAAAACATCTTTTGTCAGATGGTACATTAGGTTTGAATTAGCCAAAATGGCTTGGGATTAGACATCATACATTTTCCAGTTAGTCAAATGCTAATATTTAAAAAGCATTCTTCTAAGTAACTGCTTTGCACTGTAAAAAAAACCAAAACCCTGGCTTTAAGTTATTTCAACAAGTCCCTGCAGAGATACCCATCAGCATTCTGTGGACCCAAACCAACTCTTCTGCCACTTTTTTAAGGGGACAAAAACACTCCTGTAATTTACCAACAACAGAAGTGTTGACGGACAAGATTAATTATTTTTAAGTGCTGGGAGTAAGGCATATAAAAAGAATTGCAACTTCCCAGACTCTTTTCTGCTTTGCTACTTTTGAGATACATTTCCTATCTAATTTCCTTGCTTTGGACAAAAAACAGCAGGTCCTGGTTTAGTTCACCAAGGGGCAAGTTAGATAATTGTGTGTCTGCTATATAAGATTTGTAACCAGATTCTATCGATAAGGGAAGAGTAGATCTTCAACTAAGAGACAGAGTTTGTCATTTGGGGGCGAGAGTAATTTCTAAATGCACATAGAAAGAATATTTAAGGTATACTTCTCTCAGCTCAGTGTACCAACCTAGACTCCAGACTGCACATGATCTGCGGAAAAAAATACACTGAAAAAATCACCAGTGTCCCTTCGGGAAAGATGCTGAATGAGATAGAAGGGGAACCATCACGTATGATGCCTCCTCTCAGTAGGATGGGCTGACAAAACAGCAGCTGCCATGAAGCAAATGTAATGCGGCATTCAGGACCTGAATTACCATCTGCCAACCTTGCCCACTCCTGCTCATTTGGAAAACAATTTTGAGAAGCTGAGTACGAAAAACTGGATGCAAGGGGGGAAAAGGAGAAGGAGGAGGAGAAAAGGAAAGGACAAGGAGAAAAGGAAATGAACAAAAAGAAAAAGACGGTTTGCAGGCTCAGTGATGAAGATGGTGATACTTGTCTGGAAATTTCCTAATATTGGCGGCTCATGAAATGTTCGCCCATATAGTTAAGAGAGATTATTCTCCTAAGATTCATCCAAGTTGTAGAACTGAAGGGTAGGGGAATGAATATAGCTCGTGTCAAGTGCTGCGTCTGCATTACAGTCCAATTTGTATTTTGGATCTAAAACCAATTCCCTTGTGCCTCAGTACAGCCTGACAGACAGTCTTTGTACATACTCTTCATGGCTTAGATCTCCAGTGGGCAGTCTTCCTGTTCTCCCAGCCTAGTTTAGGTTCTGCAGAAAGGATTCAGAGCTCTAATCTAACATTAAAACAGGTTACGTTCTGGTGGAAGCCTGTACAATGCTTATGGCAATGAAACTTGGCCTTGTACCCAAGACACTTACTTGTAGGTAACTCCCACTGATCTAAGTGGGAACTACACACAAGGAAGTGCACTTATCATTAAAATGTTGACTCCTTTTTTTTTCTTTTATAATCAAGAAACAAAGTAACATCGCTTTTACCATGGTCAATTAACTACTACCACCATCACAGCCCTGATGATTCTCAGAATGATGTGTCAAGTTAAATTTGGTAGGACCAAGTTTAGAAAAATTAATGGGCATTGTATTATGGCTCCAAGGAATTTAGCAGAGTTCCTGTACACAGTGACCTATCCTTCTTCTAGTCAACCATGGCCCCCCCTTGGACTGCCATGCTCTTTCTAGTTGACAATCACCTATAATATCAACTCAACAATGCATGTTCTACAACTACGTCTACTGCTACCAGTTACAACTACTACAAGGGCATGCATTTAGTTCAGTCCCACAGATACATGACACTCTAAGAACAGGCAAGGGGGAGATGTGAGATGTTTTACGAACGACAAGTGTTTCAGTTTTATAAAGTAAGGAAAAGTAATATAGAAAAACAAAAGAGAGAAAGTGTACTAAAGGAAAATAATAATAGAAAGACGTTTTTCAAGAGTTGGATATGAGTCGTTCCTTGAATCGTTTTATCTCAACAAGCAAAGGAAACATGCAACCAGCTGCTACTAACAAGAAGCTGGACACAGAGAGAGGATTAATAGGTGTGGACAAACCTTCCTGCTGAGCGTGCTCAGAAGAGCGTTTGAGAGGAGCGCACGTCCCAATGTAAGAGAGGCCGGAAAGAATGCCTCAGAGATTTGCCCTCTCTCACAGCAGCCCCAACCAAGCAAGAGAGAAAACAACAAGAACATAACTGCTCACACTCACCATCGAGGTCATGTCATTAGATCTGTTACAGCCGGCAAGTATAAAGGACAGTACGGAACAGTGGAACTTAGGGGGTGCTGGTCAAATAAAGGGAGGACCAAACTAGGACTTAATAGTAATTTTCATTTTTTTAAACAGCCTTCCCCAGCCTGCTGGCCTCCAGAATGACAGGACTGATAAGCCAATGCAACTTGACAGGAGAAGACTGTTTAGGAGGGTTGTGTACCACAATAAATAGGATCAGGTAAGTTAATTTGGGAACCCCTCCAGAGCCAGGTAGCACAATCTCTGGCCCATTCATTTTCCAACAAGCTCACAATGTCATCAAGACTTAAAATAGCTGCCACCAACCTGGGAATTCTGGGAGTTGAGGATCAACATATCTAGAGGGTCCTAGGCTGGAGAAGGCCACATTAGAAGTATCTGACAAAAAAATTGTTTTCTGCCAAATGTTACCCCTCATAACGAATTCCAAATGAAATCATATGATTTGACTTTCCCTTGAGTGACTGATACTGCTATAAAGGGGAATATAGGCATAGCCCAAACCAGATAATATGGACATTCACTTTCTGGAAAGGAGGAATGTGGACCACTTTTCTACCACACGCTTTCCAATTAAAGTATGAAGTGGGGGTGTCGCCTGGAATCCTGTAGATCCAAAGGCCTAAATTAGCCCAATGTGGATACAAGTTTCCATATGGGGCATTCATTCTACACACTGCCTTCACTACACAGAGGAGGAGATCGTCATTTGCCCACTCCATGGACAATTGATAGTTAAACATCTGAACTGGGCCACAGAGGGAAAAACAAAACAGATTACAGATGCTGGAAATCTGCCAGAGGAAATAATCATCTTGATCCTACAGTATCTTGACAATCAACAAAACTGCCTTTCCATACAAGTGACTTTAGAAAAATCTGTCTAAGTGTCATCTCTCATCAAGCTGAAATGGAGAAGCCACTTTTCATGTAATCTGTATCATCTCAATATTGGAACAAAAATACCATACTGATAGTGAAATTGCTTCAGAGGTCATTGTTCTAAAATGCAGGTTCATGCCAATGTAACTCAGAACCTGGTTCATTCTAACCATATCAAGAATAAGAATAGTATTAATGTTTGAAGCAGGTACCAATATTTTAACACTAGTGTGGACACATTTGATATTTTGAGAGGAGACTTGGGGCATTTAAGGAAATGGCAGCCATCAAAAGTTTCCTCATCTATAAAATTGTTGATGCAATGGGAGTAAGTGATTGCAATACATATTAATTTACTGTAAGGCAAATGTGTGAGGTCTTCCCTTACTTGCTTTTCTCTTCCACTAGGATACTTTCAATTAATCCTGAATATTCTATAGCTGGGCAAGCAGGCATATTTTATCACAAACCATAAGGCTGTATCCATTTATTATTTATATTTCTTAAAAACACCTTTGATAAACATAAAATCTGGACATTTCTGAGCTGGGCACAGATGATTCTGGAGCTAGTATTTTGTATTTTCAGGAAATTTATTTTAAATTTTGTTTAAAGTGAAATTATATTTAAAACATTAAAAAGTAGAATGGGCAGGGGACATGGAGGAAATGATATGGTTACATTTTGTTTAAAGGGTAGTTTAAAATATTATAGTGCGCTTACAGTAAGCTAGGTCACCATTCCTATTAGAATCAGGAAAACAGAGAGAAATCTCTATTTCTATCCAATCACTGAAGATAAGTAAGATTTCAGTGATAAAACTCTTATCACAGAACACGCCAACTCTGGTTAGAGTGCTCAACCAAGCAAACCCCAGCCAAATTTTATCAGATGTGAAGGCAACATGAAGAGTTAATTGTTTAGCTGTTGTGAGCTGCCCAGAGTTGTTGGGAACTGGGTGGCATAGAAAATTTTATAAACCAACCAAACTTGAATGAGTCCCTCTCTCAACACTTTTAGCCTAACCCATGCCCAGGACTGTTGGGAGAAATGTTATCTTTATTCAGTTTAGACCAGCCAGGAATGTTAACTGGAAGTTGTTATTGTTATTGTTGTTTTTTTAAAAAAGTCAAGATAGTGGCCACAACTCCAACATTGAGGCTTTGCCCCTTTTTAAATGCATCAGAAAATGGAATGGGGCTTTGATCACATGGCTCTGGCTGCAATCTTGTCTCCTGAACATTTGAACATTCCTCTAGGGCAGGGGTAGGCAACCTTGGCTCTTTTATGACTCATGGACTTCAACTCCCAGAATTCCTGAGCCAGCCATGTTGAGGGGAAAGAGAGGTTTCCAAGCTGAGCCACGCTGGCTCAGGAATTCTGGGAGTTGAAGTCCACGAGTCATAAAAGAACCAAGGTTGCCTACCCCTGCTCTAAGGGAATCCCCAAGATGTCAATCCTGCCTTTCTCCTCAAAGTGGCTAACGTCTGTCTCTGTAGCTCTTGTTAAAAACACCTAATCAATTCTAAAACAAATTAACAAATGCCTGCTAAAAGAGAGTTGTCTTTACTGTTCTCTTCTAAATGTTATGGGAACTGAGGAGAAACTCAGCTGCAAAATCAGCAAGTCCTTCCTTACCTGTCAGTTAAATCAGTCATTGGTGATAGGGCACCTAAAGGGCCTTTCTTACAGATTTTAACAGCCAAGCCCAAACAGGTGCACAAGAACAATGTTCCCCGACACAATCAGGGCCTAAGCTGTTCAGGCTTTGTGATCAGTACTCGACAAGCTTCTGATAACCAGGGAAGATCTTTCAGTACAGGCATCGTACAATCACCTTAATCAAGAAGAAATCCCTAAGAGCTGGGTAAATTGAAGGCTTACCATTTGGACATTAACTTTCGTGCACCTTATGATACAGATGGGGGTTTAACTTTAGTGGTCTTAACCCGCTCTGGCTGATGCCACCCGTGTTATATTGCTGTAATCCTCAAAAATTGAGGGCAATTGCTTCCAATTTTTTTCCCTCTTCTCCTTTAATGAATCAGGTCTGAGCCGCAATATGAAGCCGACTTTAATCCACTGCCCCTGAATCCATTTCACTATCAATGCTACAGCTCTTTAATAGTAATAGCTAGAAGTCTCTTCTGCAGGGAGCTCCTTCTGAATATGCAGACATCTTTTCATCCTCTGTGGCAGAGAGTATGGGAGCAGATTTGCACATAAGTCTTCCCTTAGGGCACCATACTGATCTTTACACTTGCCATATGGATTGGTGTTAATTTGGGTTAGATTTAGTTTTGTAGCACAGGTTAATTTAAACCCACCACCACCAAATTACAAAATATTGGTTTAAAAAAAAAATTAAAAAGCAAATTTCAAGCAGAGAAGCAGGTGAGTTACAGTAATATTCCAATTAAAATTGGACTTCCATGAAGGTCAAAGTTAATCGCCTAAACCTTTCTAAGGAAAATTCACGATACCTTTGCAAAATAAAACTGCAATTGTATTGGGGAAAAGCACAGGACAGGGATGTAAAAATTGTAGATCTTTGATTGAATCAAGGATAAAATCAGTTTAAAAGCAGAATACGGAACATACCAAAGGAAAAAATAATATTACCATAGGTATTTAGCAAATCAACCCCATTGCACTCAAATTGGACACCCCCTTATTAAAATAACATTAAAATGGTATAAATTATCCTTTGTAGCCTTGAAAGCAGTGCCTGTTTGCATGGAACGGAGTTCTCTAAACATCTCACTTTGGACTCTAAAGAAATCCAGCCTTCTCCCAAGTTTTCTTGGGGGCATTAAATGCTTGGCAGCCCTTTCCATTTTGGGGGAGGAGTTGGAATTTGATTTGAAGAGATCTAGCTAAATGGGTACAGAGGTCCCACACCTATGAACAAGCTTCATCAGGAGAGGGCTGAATAAAACTATTGCCCTCCCACCCCAATTCTTTGCTCCAGGTCTCAATGCATACCATTTGGCTGGGGACTGAGGGCATAAGAATGTGGTCTCCAATTGCTTCTTGCTCCCTGACCCAACTACCCAGTTAAAATTAGCAAAAACAAATGGCTGAAGACAGCAGGCATTCTACAGAGATTAGCAAGCAAGGCAGATTGGGGAGCAGTTAAACTCAGTGAAAGCAGCAAGCCCACCCCTTGTCCTTGCTCAGCCCTTAGAATTTGAAGGGGTGAACAAGCCAATGCAGGAAAAAGAAAAGAGCTTGGTAAGTCTTAACAGCCCTCTCATGATGGAATCAAATGCTTAATTACAATTTTTTAAATTGCCAATGGGAAGCAATATTTTAACTCCACCCTTTAGTGAGAGAGACAGATGGTGGAGGGTGGAAAAACATGGAGCTTGTCATGAGCGGACAGTAAAGGAAAGGGTTAACATTTTTCACAAAACTTGGCCCAGAGTTTGCAGAAGGTAACAAATGCTGGAAATTATATCCAAGTTAAAGATGTGTCTGGAACAAATAAAATTTTGGACAGAATTGTCATCATTTTTCCCTGGAGTAAATGGTCACTAACTCAGGTCCTAGGCTGGCCTTCAATTTCCACACTACCATATAGCTCATCTTAAGTATTATGCCATGCTGTGATTGAGGCTATTGAGGGCCAAGAATCCAATTGTGGTTTCAGCCTGCAGACATCCAAGCAGACTCAGTTTCCCACAGCAGCTTTTCACTGTCCTTTCCCCATTCCTGCAGCTTTCCTAAGCATCAGGCCAGTTCTGGAGCTGGAGTTTTCCCAAGTCAGACATCATATTAAATTATGCTTATACAAGCCACAATATGATTTTGGATCCTGATGTGCTGACCAACTACAAACAACGGTTCTGTCAGTTTTGATGTCATGCCCGCTGTGGCTTAGCATCCCTCATCATAGTTTGGTGAGAAACAATTGGGAATTATTATTTCTCTAGAATCCTTGTATATATCATTGTCACAGCATTCATATATTCAATGGCAAGACAGGCAAAGGAAGACTATCTGATGCTGGATTCCCGTATCCTAACCAACCCTTGATTTTTATAATTATAGAAATACAAATCCCCCCTCCCCATTCCAGATTCATGAATGAGCTATGCAACTGCCAAGTAGTTGAAAAAAAAACTCTGATTTTAGAGCTCTGACCAGACCACCTCCAGAGATCCAATGCTGACACAGATTCTTATGCCCTGATCTTGAATTTTTCAGCATTTAAGGGGTTTGTAGGATTCAAAATATCTGTGCCTTGGACTGGGGTGTCCTTGAGAATAATACTTCATTTCAGTAGCTGCAGATGAAGTTGACTGCCCTAGAAGTTGGGAAGCTAACAGATGAGGAAATCTGACATTGTTAACCCAGTGCAAACAACTGAGAAATGTCTCTTTTTTCCCCCTTTTAAATAAAATATCCACCCAGCAGCTCCTCAGGCTTAAAATCTTTCATGTCCTGGCCTCTGTTTGTAGCATGTGGTTTTCTTTAGTGGTCCCTTCCCAAAGGGGAGGCACATCAGGGTAAGTGATGGAAAGCTCTTAGCCACACAGAAGGGCTTTTGCCTGGCCCTACCTCCTCCGGGGTCTCCCCTACCTGATCCTCTGGCTGCTGCCACTGCTGCTGCTGCTACTGGTCCGTAGGCCGCTGCTGGAAAACCTGGCCAGGGAGAAAAATAAAGAGTGTAAGAGGAAAGAGGCAACAGAAAGCCGGTATAATAATGGCTGCAACATAAAAGGTTGGCGTGTGTAGCCTATTGGTGTGGGTACATTTGATTCATGTTTGAGTTTCCAGAGAGCTGAGTTTTGGGACTTCTTAAGAGTCAAAGCATTTCAGAGGATATACATCTCTGCAAAGGAGGCCGATTGCTACCAAATATACATTAGCCTACAAGAGAAGAGGCGCTTTCAGAATTTCAGTGTTTTGTTTCCTTTTTATTTCTTGTTATGGACAAAAACAATAGAGGCCTGATCAATTTGGCTGCAGAGACGAGAGGCTGATGGAAACATTTTGTGACCTAGATCAAATTTTGTCACAGGATGCTGGCAACATTTGTGACGTTCAAAAAGGCCGAGCTGGAAGAGACCCCCCCCCCAACTTCTTCATATGAATCTGCCAGCCAACCCCCCAGATTACTGCCTTCTTCCTTTTCCTCAGGTTACCAAATCCCTCCTTCCTTTTCACTTTGCTATTTCTGAAAGTCATCAAGAAGGCTAGCAAAGAGGAAAAAGGTGGAGGCGGCACCAGGAAGAAAAAGGCTGGAAGAGACAGGTGGGCAATATTTTTTTCTGATTAGATTCTAAAAAATAAAAAAAAAATCTTTTGTTTTCCTAATTTCTTCTGAAAGAATTCAGGTAACATAACCTGAGACATGCTTCAGAGACTTTAACTCATCTCAGATTTTGATTACCAGTTTGGGTTGTAAAGACAAGAAAAAGGGGACAGTCACAGACGGTGAATAAACTGTTATTTGTCATGTAAATAACTGCAGGCCGAAAGGTGAAAAAATAAAAGAGAAAATAGAAAAACAGAGAGCCAAAGAACTAAAAGTGCTCTAATTCTAGATCTACTCCCATAGCTACGTATATTGCTACCAGAAAAAAATGCACAGAGATTAACAGGCTTTAAAGTATTTCTAAACTACTGAAAAAGGTCAATTAAGAGAGACATACTTGCATTTAAATATGGTAATAGGGCTGTTGGGGAAAAAAAATTTCTATGTAAATAAATACAGGACTACCTCTAGCTAACCTGAGATGTTATCTATCACCATCTCATAGAACACTGGTTTAAAGATAGCAAACCCCATCTTATGAAATACAGATTTAAAATGACATTTGTTTCAATAATAGCAGCAACTCATTTTGGAGTTTGGAAGGATTGGATTGGAAACAGAAACTAAATGTAGGATTTAAATTCAGAATTAGGCATATTGTACTTTATATGGGCTATATAACAAATACCAATGGCCACAAATACAGGTTTGGCAGCATAGAGAGGATTTTTTTTACTGTAATATTTGTTTTGTTGCCACCTAAGAACCATTTGGAATTCTGCATCCCAGCTGCTAAGATCGGTGGACATCCCAAATATTTTCAGCATGTCATTTCTGTTATAAAATTCTGGCAATTGCAACTTCCACAAATCTGAAAGGCTCTACATAGGAAAAAGGCTGTTTTATCCCAGTTCTCACTACATTTTTTTTTATGATATTACACATGGCATCTGGACAAGATATCATCATGAGCAATAGAATAAAGATACTTCCTAGGCTATATATTTTATCAAATTTATTTGCTGCCCATCTTGTGGTTCAAGGCATTCAAGGTATACTGAAAGGCAGAGCTTTTAATCTTGTTAATTAAAACAAGCACTGATTTTTTTCGAAACTGAATGATGGCAAGATTTTGGAAAGATTTTGCCAGGTTCCACTGGGGATCACTTCTACTAGTTCTAGAGCAGTGGTTCTCAACCTTTCTAATGCTGCGACCCCATAATACAGTTCCCCATGTTGTGGTGACCCCCAACCACTTATACATCACCGGGTGCCAGGTGCGTGGCCAAAGAAAAGGGGGGAAAAATGGCGGACAGCCTTGTTTGGAGACCCCCGTGAAATGGTCGTTCGACCCCAAATGGGGTCCCGACCCACAGGTTGAGAACCACTGTTCTAGAGGCTGCAATATTATTTGGAATGAAACTGGAGCACAGGAATGCTGCAAAGTGTATTTTGCAGAGTTATACTGGAAAAATGGCATCATATTGAAGAATGGAATTGGAATGGATGCTGTCCAAGAATAAAAATATAAAATCATAAATTCTGTGTGAATGTTGAGTTGCAGGGCTGCAGAGTAACTGGAGAAATCTTAAGGGATGATTTCTTTATGGCTGGGCAAATTATTTAAAGTATGTGTGAAGGCTGCACATGTGCCTAATCATTAATATTATTAGTGTCATTAATTTTCATATTTTTTCCTTTCAGAAAAAGAAAGCTAATAAGAATGAATTTTTAAAAAAAAAAACCTGAAGGGGATTTTACTGAGAAGTTGTTTAGCAGAATTCTGATTGCAGTGTAGATGAGCAGGCAATGGAAAAGCAGAGTGACTTTTATGTCAAGCATGACGTATGCAAACCAGGCATTTGCTTTTCAGCAAGTCATTGAGAAATACGTGAATGTGAGAAATAATGTTTACCATGCATTTGTGGATAGGCAGATAGTGTTTGATGAAGTGAATAGGCTTGAATGGTTTTGTGCAAATTGAAGGCTGACTGCTGAATATGATGAGTTGTATATGATGGAAATAAAGTATGCAAGGGAATAAAATGAGTCCTTAGTGAATGGTTCAACATTGTGCATGAAGTAAGACAAGGATGTATAATATCTCTTTGGTGGCTTAATATATTTAGGGGTTTATAAAGGAGAATTGTTAAAGTATGACATAAAAATTATACTTAGTCCTGTCTCACCTACATTTTGAAATGTGATCCTCAACAGGACATTTAAAGATGGAAAAAATGTTGCACATTCTTGTTTACAGCTTTTATCTTCTCACAGTCATGAGTGTGCCCTTCAGAAAATCATGGTTCCCATCTAGATATCTCATTTACAAATTCTGCAGAATTGCCCAGAAATTGCAATCTTTAAAGAAGGATAAAATCTTCTACAGCACAGGATCTTATTCTAAGAATAAAAGAATCTAACTGAAACTGCCAGAGATACAGTTCGGGGATTATGCTTTAAAATTTGTGCTGTTGATCCATTCCAGCTGTTTGCCTCCAGGAATGAGAAGAACACCTGCAGGCCATCCTCAGGATGACTTTGGAAGTTTCTTTTTATCACAACAGGTTTTATGACCCTCATTTTAAGGAAGACATGCTTCAAAGTATGCCTAGATTTGCTTGCCCTCTTTTTGTGTACTAGGCTTTACAGGAAAAAAATACTGAGTCTGATTCATGACACATTCCCTAATCCAGTGATGGCGAACCTTTTAGAGACCGAGTGCCCAAATTGCAACCCAAAACCAACTTATGTGCCAGGGCTGCATCAGGGTTGTGGTCCCCTCGGGGGGGGGGCATGGGGGCGTGGCCCACTGGATGGGCATGGCTGTGGTATTCACGGCAAACTGGGTGGGCATGGCTGGGATGGGCATGGCCACCTCAATGTTGCTCATAGGGAGGAAACCTGTGGGGGCTGGGCAGGGTTAAGGGAGATACAGGGGGTCTCTGGTGGGTGGGGCAGTGGGCAGGAGATCCAGCATAGATGGTGGGAGGCACGCAATCCTAGCTGGGACTGGGGGGCCATGGCGCCGATGGGGATCTGGCTTTCCCTGCTCGGGGTGGCCTTTGGCTTGCTGGGTGTGGGCGTGCTCTACCACCTCTACTCGAGCTTGCTAGCTGGCCGCTTCACCTTTGTGCCTGGTGGGGCTGCTGCTCTGCGCAGCGGCTGCGGCCTAATGGACCTGCGCAAGCTGCTGGCAGTGGTGGCATGCATGCCCACAGAGAGGGCTCTGAGTGCTGCCTCTGGCACGCGTGCCATAGGTTCGTCACCACTGCCCTAATCCAACAGATGAAGGGATGAAGCCACTTTGTCTTGCCTCCATAATTAACTATGGTGTTCTTTCCCAAATCAATTTAAATGTAACATCCAGGAGTTGGTTTCTATCCCACTAAATGTTTCAGAAATCACCTGCAAACTCAAAACAGTTATCACAAACATCTTTATCTAGTACCAAGTTCTACTCAAGCCAAATTCAACAGAACCCAACCAATCCCACCCCGACCCCATCATCCATAAGGCACAGCTTCTTGCATGCAAGAGATTCGGAACGGGAGGAAGTCAGCTGGCCTTGAGGAGAGATTATGACAGATATTTTTACAAATGCACTGCCCATACTTGGGGGAAATATTTTTCTGCCTCTCTCACAATCCTAAAACATGGAGCCACCAGATAAAATTGATAATGCCACAACAAGTATGATGAGCATGCCTCAGCTCCAATGAAGGTCTCCTTGTGGCCAAGCTTTTGCAATTTTTTTTTCTCTTGATATTAACGTGCCTATAACACAACTTTAAAATTTCAAGCCCTGGACAAACATCAAAGATGTAATCAAGATCATGTTTTTGTCCTAATCACACAGACAGAAGGGGCAATATCTATCTAATTTTATTTGCAGATATAAATGTGATAAGTGCCTGAAGTTTCCCCTAGGTGGCTGCTTCTTGAATGTATCTGAGATATTCAGCATGAGTCGTTCCCACTGTCAGCATTTGGCTGGGAAGAGGCGGATCAGATTGTTAGAAGGCAGTGCCCCACTTCCCTTTGGCATGCTCTTTTCGCTGGTAGAAAAATGGACTGCCAGTTCTATGCATTCCAAGCATTTCCATGTTTATTTCTAGCTTAGCCTTTTAAAAGACGAGAGGTACAACAAAATGCCACAGTTCAGAATGTTTTTTTTGTGGCAATTGAAAATTTAAAAATGGATACCAACTTAATCTCTGCATTAGCCAATTGTTGAAACACTCCTGCTCCATCAAAAGGCTCCTTCAAGCTCTTTTGGCTCACGCATCTAACGTCTAGAGAGAAAAAAAATGCATTTAGAAATCCAAAAGTGAATTCTGGCATTCCAATTAATGGATATTTTACAATTAATGTTTTGAATGGGATCCAGGGCTGCCCGAGAAAGCCCACAGGATTTCATGCTGCCTTTATTGATCAGCAAAAGCTAAAGCCCACACTGAGAGTTCAATTTTTCAGATATTTTTTCTCTCGCTTCTTGCATCAATAGGCTTTCTAACTACTCAAGCTGCTACAATGAGAAGTCTACATCTAGTTTTGATAATAATGCTCTAAGTCCCAATTTAGTGAGTAGCTGTCTATGAGCGTGTATCTTCCCCAAAGTATTAACAACAGTTTGAAAGGAGTAAAAGAAAGTGGAGAAATGGGGTTATTTATTTAACATTTGTTTAGATTAATTCAGTTCTATGACATTATATAGATGCTATCATCTACCTTCTATTGAAGTTAAATGAGTCTTTCATCTGAGCTAGCCAGTTCCATTCTCTACTTGAGCTATTTGATTAATTAATCAGTGGAACAACCTGCCTCCAGAAACAGTAAATGCTCCAACACTAGAAGTTTTTAAAATGCCCAAAATTGTGTAGGGTTTCCTGCCTGAGCAGGGGGTTGGACTAGATGACCTCCAAGGTCCTTTCCAACTTTACTACTACTACTACTACTACTACTACTACTACTACTACTACTACTACTACTACTACTACTACTATTATCTTTTAGCTACTGTTGATGGGGACTGAATTTGTGAACTGCTATGTACAAAGCAGATGCTCTGCTCCAAGGGATGATCTTCAACTGAATGAAGTCTAGCTTGATTTTTCAGTCAAAATATCAGTTTAAATGAATGGCTTTTGTAAACAAATCCTATCTAGACATGTTGTGGCTTTGGCTATCCCATTTTCTTTTGCATTCTAACATGAATTATCAATCTTTTACTAACTGGTGTCAGTCAAACTGATTGAATTTTTAGGCTTAAAATTTCATTAGAAGCATGACTACCCACTTTTAAATTCGACTGATTTTACTGTTGGAACACATACAATTCTTTCACACAGAATAACTATGGTCACACAACATAAAGTTCCCAACCGCCATACTTCCTGCCTTTTTGGTTCTTAGTCTTTATTTAAACTTTAATTTTAATCATTCTATATTATCTTCTTTATCTTTTTACCATTTTGTAAGCTGCCCAGAGTTGCTACAATGGTAAAATGGACAGCACATACATTTAATAAATAAAATAATTGATTTGCTTAAACTAGCAATGATCAAGTTTCTTTCTGCTAAGAGCCATATTCCTTCAGAAGCACTGTCATAAGTAAAAGGCCATTCTGACTTCTTTTTCTGGCAATCTTTTTCTCCTTCTCTCCTTTCTGATCCATGCCAGAGAAAAGAAAGGCTGTTTTTGACAAGATCCTAAACCTACTGCTTTCAAAAACCTCTGAAATTAGGGTGAGGGCCATACGTGATCTGATGGCAATAGACTGATTATCTCACTTTAAACATGACTAGTATCAAGGGCACAAGCTAAAAAAATTTTTTTGGGGGGGAGGTCAAATGTGATTTTTCTATGAAATGGGAATGGTAAGTCAAAGCAAAGAGTCAAGATGTTTTAATTTATAATTTGCTTTAAATTCAAATTAATTTTGTTTTTAAAATTACCACTGTTCAGCAAATTTGCAAGGAAAAACATCAATAATGCTAAGCTGCAAAAATAAAAAGCAACTGTATGGTGTGTTAAAACTGAGCAGATAATCCATTCAATGGCATTGTCTTAATTAAAAATGCCCTCTGGAACAGTTCCATTTTAACTTGCTTCTGAAGATCTAACAAGATCAAAGCAAACAATCTCCTGCACAATAACATAAGAGAGAAGCAGTTCCTCTTAAACTCAGTGTTTATACTTTCCTGGTAACAGGGGATTACCATCAGTTCTTCCTGGGTTATTTCTATCAGATAGATGATTCTGTTTTAAAGAAGCAATCCTCCAGATACCTCAGCACTAAATTATAGTAGGTTTTATAGGTTAAAACCATGGTTTAAATTGCATCCATAAACCTATTAGCAGCCAATGAGTAGCTCACCACAGAGAATTAATATGTTAATGGATCTAGTGCTAATTAGCATACAAGATCCTGCATTGATCCTGAATGGTCTTCTAAGCCCCCCCCTCCCACCTCCTTCCTGCCTTCCTAGCAAAACCTTATGAGGCACTACAGAAAACAAGAGATATTGTCTCCCAGTCAGCAAACACAGGAAAGGTCTGTGGTGTTATATTATTATGAATCATTTACTTTAAAAAAACCTTGTCTATTGATTTACAATGCTTGGGTAAACACAACATACCTTGCTGGCTTTTTTTTCTCTTCCAAAACAGTAATTTGCAGTTATAACTTCTCTGGATGCTATATTAAAACTGCCATTTCAAGAGTTGAAATGAAGAGCCATGTCAGAGCTTAGTGATATATATACTTCCAATAGAAGTGACCTACAGCCAAAGAGGTATTACATGGGCTGTAATTGTGGTTTTAATACATGGAGTCCAAGCCTCTTCCATTCTAAATATCACTTACTGAAACTGGTAACTGATCCCAGACTCCAGAAAGAAAACCTCTGATCCATTGTAACTCCCTCCACCCTTTTCAAATTGCTGAAAGAAGAATTACAATGGAAGAATATAAAAATGTACATGAACATATGAAGCCTTCCTTGTGGGATACTGCTGGCTCTAGAGCAGGGGTCTTCAAACTTAGCCCTTTTATGACTGGTGGACTTCAACTCCCAGAATTCCTCAGCCACGCTGGCTGAGGAATTCTGGGAGTTGAAGTCCACCAGTCATAAAAGGGCCAAGTTTGAAGACCCCTGCTCTAGAGAATGTTTATATGGCCTTCTTTTTGGCCGCCAGCGGTAGCCATATAGCATCTTAATGTTCAAAGCTCATTACTTAAAAGAGACCCAGTACTGCCTTCCTTAGCTAACCACAAAGCTAGCAGAGCTTCATATCTAGTTGTCCATTTATCCCATTCTGCAGTGCAAATTTAACACTATACCAGGCTTGTTCTGTGAAAACAGAAGCTGCCTTTTTAAAAGCCTTGCCTTTAACCCTTGGAAGTCTAACCTGACTTGAAAAATCTAGAATTAAAATGATCAATTGTTTACCCAGCAAATCAACAATAACAGAGAACATTCAAGAGATGCGCTTTTATGAAGCTTCAAATGTTCTGTAGGAGAGCATCACTTCAGTCCATCGTCTACAAACCAGGAGCAAGAATACACTATGGTGTCTTCTGGAAGTTTCACAACCTCAGCGCCATGCCAAAATGGTCCTGTTCCCAGTCACAATCCCAGAAAAAATTAAAGGTCTTGAAGGAAGGATCCTGACAACCCTGACCTTTAATAGGTAACTGAGCCCAAACTATACTCAGACACAGCAATTTCCTGTGAGTCAAGAAGCCATATATTATTCTGCAGTTATAATGATAGTTTCATTTTATCATTCATCTGCTTGTGAGACAAACTAAAAGTCAATTGTGTTGGTGGAGTGGCGGTGGCTGTGCAACATTTATGTTACCATATTTCCTAGACCCTCTTGAGTAAACCTTGGAGAACTGCATGCTAGGCACAGTTCCTAAATATTGTTCTAAGCCTGAATGGTTATGGTTTGAAGACATTCTCCTCTCCAGAAAAAAAGTTGTCATTGCATATTACTGAAATTTGTAAAAGGCACTGCTGGTTATTTCTTGACCTGAGCACCCAACAGCAAAGGTGGACTCCCAAAGGACCTAGGACAGCGGTTCTCAACCTGTGGGTCGCGACCCCATTTGGGGTCGAATGACCATTTCACGGGGGTCACCAAACAACGTGATCTGCCATTTTTTTCTCAGCCGGCGCATGGGGGCAGCACCGCGCACGTGTTGCGCACAGGGGGTGGCGCATGGGGCCGCCGCGCATGCGTGCCACGCAGGGGCTGCTGCCGCGCATGCGTGCCATGCAGGGGGCAGCGCATGGGGGCGGCGCCGCGCGTGCGCGCCGCCTGCTTATGACCGGGGTCGCCGATCTAAAAAGATTGAGAACCACTGACCTAGGAGATAAACCTGAATCTTCAGAAAAGCAAATCTGTCTAACTAAGGAAATACACATAGCATGAATAAAATCATAGTGTAATTTATCACTGATCATACTTTATGATTAACCAAATGTGTTTCATCAGTGATTTAAGGTAACTGTTTAGAACCCCTCCTTCACTAAGACACATTGAAAAGGCAGAGCTTGATATGGCTAAAGTTGGCCTCTTTTAGATGTGTTGACTTATGGGTCACATTGGGCAGAAATTCTGGAAACTGCAGCCCAGCACATCTTAACAACATGGTCTGGCAAAGGCTGATGCAAATGTTAACTATCGTTAGAATCAAGATGGAAATTTTGATTATATTCTGTTTATTGCAGAATACAATTTTGGTTCCACTGTGGCCACAGCAAAAATGAACACTGCACTATCGGTAATCCTCGAGTTACAACTATTTGCTCAATGATCGTTCAAAGTTATGGCAGCATTGAAGAGATGGTACTTAAGTTTGGTCCTCTAAATTACAGCCATTACACCACACCCATGATCACATCATCAAAATTCAAGGGCTTGGCAGCCTGCCCACACTTATGACTGAAAGAGCACTTGAACCTCCCATCTACCGATCTCTCTCCCCATCTCTGTCCTTTTGGCTAACCTGCACAGTGACACTCCTTGGAGGCAGTGGCAGCAGTGGGACTGAAACAGAGGCTCAAGGTCTTTAGCAATTCCAGTCAGCTGCCATGACACATGAGCTTCTACTTCTGCCTCTGTGCCAAGAAGGGCCGCCTCAAGTTGCTCCAGCCACCCCTGCCCTCTGCATTCTGCTCCTGTCATTCTGCCAGCCCTGTGTTCTACTGGCCTTGCCACTCTGCTGTCCCCAGTTGGCACCATCTTCCTCTGACTGCTGATGAGGCATGCCCAGCCTGTCCCTCAATGAGGCAGCTGCTGCCTTTATCGGGCCTTCTTGCGGAGGGCGCTTGTCCTGTTCTCTAAATAGCATAGGCTATTCTCACAATGCTTTGGAAGACTTCTGAGGTCTTTTCAAACCTTATGGGAAAGTGACACACACCATGCTCCAAATCACATGGGCTGTTCTCACAAGGACCTGCACTGTTTGGAGGGCAGAATGAACTGCGTCAGGAAGATGGCGGGACTTGGCCAGCAGCTACCCTGAATAGGGCCAGGCTGGGCCCGCCTCATCAATAATGGGAGGAAGATTGCAAAGATCAGCTGGAGGCAATAGGGCAGCAGGGTCAATGAGCATAAGGTGGCATAGCCAGCAAGGCCAGCAGGGGTGATGGAGTACAAGGTGGCAAAAAGGGCAGAGAGGTGGTATGGGAGAAGACAGATGGCTGTGTGGAGAAGAGGAGACCGTCCTTTACCTTAACCAAGGTTCTGGGCTGGGAGGGGCTTGGATGGAGGTGGATCTCTGCCTAACAACCAATGGGATTCACTTAATGACAGCAACAGGGAGAGCTGGAACTGCCATTGCTAAACAATGCAGTCATGTGACATCACATTTTACGTTGCTTAACAATGGAAATTCTGCTTCCAATTACCATTGTAACTGGAGAACTGACAGTATATATTATTAGTACATCATTTTGTAGCACATAGCTTATGTATTTGCTCAGTTCCCATTGAAACAAACATACACAAACAGAGGGATGTCCAGAACATTCCTACATTAGTACCCTCCAGATGTGTTGGTCTCCAGTTGTGCTGATCAACAACACCACAAATTCCCCTGTTCCTGAGAATTGTAATCCAACATATCTGGAGAGCAGGAAATTGGAAAGGGTGTTCTACAGAAATTATTTAAAAGCACTACAAGAGGTATCCAGAGTTGCATCAAGAAAAGAATAGAATTCTACTAAAAAAGTGCAGTTTAAAAACTTAATTGTAAGAAACTTGCCTGGATAACTGGGTTTGATTGAAGATCCCACGGAAAGCACTAAAAATCCACAGAACCAGATACAGGCATTATTGGGCAGTATAAGAAGCTATAAACTGATTTATAAAAATAAAAAAGCATGACTAAGTTCCATCCATTTTTCTCCTCCTTTCTCTAATGTTCTCTCAAAAAACAACAATGTAGATTTACCCTGTATTTAAAATGCTAAGTAGATGTAGATAAATAAGGATAACCTACCTTGGAAATGTTAAAAGAATGCTACTGCATTCACTTCAAAATATATATATATATACAGAAAAAAACATCAACCTTTGGCCAAAAGAGTTTTGACAGCAGCACGTATTTCCTTTTGTCATTCAATTCTGCTTTAGTTCATTTGTTAAATTATTAAAATGTATTTCACCTGCTTAGGTAATTAGCATGTTATGGGCTCAGTAGTGCAGGTAATATGAAGTCATTATTAAGAAAAAATGATATTGTATTCCAGCCACAGGTGCTGGTAGGCCCTTAAGGCAAAGACAAGGGATCAGAAAAGATTCTGCGAAACCTGGTTTGCTTCTGTATAAATTCTGAGCCCTCCCCTATTGTCATTTTACTATCCCCTTAGTAAAACAGCCCACTGGAGTTCACCTGGAGAGGTGCATGAAGTTCAGACAGGGCAGGACAATTAAAAGGATGGGGAATAAGTATAGAAGAGGCAGCATATTTAACATTAACTGCCTTTAGCATTGGTTGCTTTTTTTCCTACTAAGCAACTGGGGTAAAACATCTGCCAACTTGCTTCCCTAGCACCCAAAATCAGAGCACTAGTGAGGCTTGGAATATCTCTGCCCTCACCCACCCTTAACTAATTATGTCTCAGGCCCAGGCACTATAGGCATTGGCTGCACCTTCTCTGGCACGATATAAAGCTATGGGCCAGGTGCAGAATTGAAAGCTTTAGATTCATTTTCTGCCCTTGCTCTGCAGCACAGAATATGAGAGCTTCTTCATCCTGGTGCTTTTCAAATCTGCTAGGCTACTATTCCCAGAATTCCTTGTTCGACACATATCAGCCTATGATCACTCATTGATTCTAATTCATTTTACTAATATAAGTCATTTGGGCTCTGCCGTCAAAAATGGATTATTAAATACTGCTTTCCTCTTTTGTGTTTCTATTCCCTGGGTATAGGACTATTGCATTAAACCAGTGGTTCTCAACCTTTTTAATGCCGCGACCCCCAACCAGTCGTAAGTCGAGGACTACTCAACTGGTGCAGCACCGTTTGCAGAATGGGACTTTTGGCGGGCTCAGCAGGGCAGAGACAGCCTGGACAATTCCTATTGGCTTTTGAAAGCCAATAGAATTAGACTCTATTCAAGAGAGTCTATTCTATTGGCTTTCAAAAGCCAATAGAATAAAAGGGAGTAGCACAGCTAAGGAAAAGGGGAAAAAATGGCGGACTGCGTTGTTTGGCGACCCCCGTGAAATGGTCGTTCGACCCCAGATGGAGTCCCGACCCACAGGTTGAGAACCACTGCATTAAACAATGTTGTTTCAGTGAATAATATTTTTTTTTTTAAAAAAACCCTTCTAAATGGCTGATCTTGCCCTTTTTTCAATTGGCCTGATCCATACAAATTCTTAGAAAACAAATTATTATTTTAAAAAAAGCCTTTAATGACTTCTAAGTTAAGCTTGACTCCTGGGAATATGACTACATCCATGTATTGCAATGGTAAATAAATGACCTGCTATTACTTTAAACTGTGGGATGTTAGGGTTTTTTTTCAACTTTATAGTACAGCTGTCAGCACTCTAAGCAATCCAATCCTGCTTAATTTTTCTCAAGATTAGTTAAATACAACTAAGTGTTATTACTGGTGATAAAAGATTATGGAAGAGCAGTATTATATGCCAGTCTTGTGTTGGGGAAGTCTTTCTTTTTACTATCCTTTGTTACCACCATTAAAACCCTTTTAGGATTTATAAATCAGTCTCTAAAGGAACATAACTGGAGAGAATATAGGGAAGGTATAGGTCAGGGGTAGGCAACCTTGGCTCTTTTGTGACTTGTGAACTTCAACTCCCAGAATTCCTGAGCCAGCTTGGCTCCCAGGAATTCTGGGAGTTGAAGTCCACGAGTCATAAAAGAGCCAAGGTTGCCAACCCTTTATAGGTTAAGAAAGGGTCATGTTTACTTATTTCTTCTAATTATCTAGAAGATCAGTTAGCATTATATTATCCTGGTTCTAACATTATTCTGAAACTGTCTCTCTGGCAGAGACAGAGGCTTTCAAGTTTGGTCTCTGAGCCTCCTCCAGGCCTGTTCTTCTGAATGCACTTCCCTTTTTATCTGGTTCCCTCTTCCTGGTAAACTCTCATCTGGAAAGGGTAGGCCATCTTTGATGATAGGCCAGTTTGGTCTAATGGTGAAGGCACCAGCCTAGAAAGCAGGATACCATGACACCGCTTTAGCCACAAAAGCTAGCTGAGATGAACATCTAGATCAGTGGTGGAGAACCTATGGTATGCATACCAGAGGTGGCACTCAGAGCCCTCTCTGTGGGCACACGTGCTGTTGCCCCAGCCCCGCCTCCCATGCGGCCCCCTCCTCACCAAAGCCCCCTCAGAGGAGAGTTGCCCCCAGGTGCGGAGCAGCGCAGCCAAGGACATGGCAGCTGGGCAGCAGGGACAATACTCTGCCCTCCTGCCCCATT
This sequence comes from Crotalus tigris, assembly GCF_016545835.1. Lineage (NCBI taxonomy): Eukaryota > Metazoa > Chordata > Lepidosauria > Squamata > Viperidae > Crotalus > Crotalus tigris. The sequence goes on along the minus strand of NW_024100541.1, from coordinate 463,074 downwards.
GCGCGACAATGCTGTGGGACGCGGGTGGAGGGCGTGGCCATGGTGCTGCAGGGCCGCCTGGGCAATCTGGGTGGCTCTGTGGGCGGACAGGGCAGAGTAGGGGGCGGAGTAGGTGGGTGGGTGGGGCAGTTTTGGGGCACTCGGTCTCTAAAAGGTTCGCCATCACTGATCTAGATCTAAGAAAGGGTGGCTAGAGACAGGAAGCAGATCGGAAAGGACTTTACATTCTTTGCTGGCTGATTTTTGAATCCCAACTGAAGAAATGTTGTATAATACCTCCTGTATTTGAACCCACTGAGCCAATTCAGGGGCATTACTCAAAAATCAAAATTTGGGGTCAGTTCTAACATTTTTTTTCTAACTGCAGCTGGTATAAAGACCGAAGGAATGGCTTTGAAGGACAGGACAAAAAGCCTGCTACCAAGACAATGGCCAAATCAACAGTCCTGGCCAAGAAATTAATTTACGAAGATTTCGGAGAAGTAAGTCCTTCCCTAGCTCACGTGAGGAGAGGGGAAACACATTCAGACTTGCAAGAGTCTGTCACTACAGCAATTACAATAAAAATCCTGTATGTCACTGTTTATTTAGTCTGGTTTACCTTATACAACTAACCTTGGGGATGACTAAAATATTTCTGACATTTAGCTGATTGATGACCAAAATAAAGAGACTTGGCTTGATTTTTAGCAGCATTTCATTATTCCCTTTTTGAATGACCATTGGAAAAATGAGCTAATTCTAAGCATGACAGAAATTACTTAATGAGGAACAGAGGTGACACCATTTTAAACACTTCAAATAAACATTAATGGCGCTCAAATTTTGCAATTCAAAATGTTATTTTATGGGTTATTTTAACCTTATTAAACATATTTTATGAACAAATGATATAAAAAGATTATTATTACATTTTATTGTAAGTTATTAACAGATTATTAACACTTGGTGCTAACTAGGCACATAACTAATCAATTGAGGGTAAAGAATAGCTACTTTATTATCACTTTTTATTTCAGGACAATCCTTTATAATATGAGCATTTAATAATGCCTCGTTTATAGTTACAGGAAGTTTCCTATCAGTTTTGCCTGGCAGTTTTAAACCAAATCCTTATAAAACCTTTATTATCTCCAGTTCCTGGCATTTAGGAGAAAAACTAATGGCACATTTACACAAGAAAACCATTTAAAAATAACCAGGGGCTAAAATAGGACAAAGTTTTCAGAATTGTTCAGTTCTCACCTGAAATTTCTCACCCTGAGCTCTGATACCATTAGCTAGCTAATACTCAAGATTCTTTAATCTAATGTAAATGGCTATATGGAGCATCCACTTAACAAAAGGTCTTGAATCCTGACCCTTTAGCATCGCTTGGGCTGTATATCTTTTCATTTCAATGACTATGAAATCCCAACTTCAATTTTTGGCATCTCTTGGTAGGCCTGGGAAAGATCCCTGCCTGAAAATTTGGGGAGATGATTCCACTTAACCACTGGATGTATCAGACTATGATTCCCAGAATTCGCAGTCAGCTGCAACACAATACAATATATTATATAGTGGATTTTTTCATGTATCCCTGTGTCAAAGTGGAAGAAGATTTGGGTCCAAATTCATTCAGGAAAAAACTAGGCTACTTGAATATCTATAACTGAATTTAATGAAAAGATTATGGGTTTTCCATCTCTCAAAGGTTTAAAAAAATTTAAAGTTTGTCCAGCCTCTTAAAAATCACTCTTCGAGGACAGCTTAACCAGTTTCCCTGGATACTGTGGTGGGTTGGATTCTTTATAATTACTTCAATGAATTATAACCCCAATTACACCTTTAAGGTATTATTACTTACACGCAAAAGGTAATTTCTGGAAGAAGAATCCTTAATGTAGTTTACATTTCAAGTCATGAAACCGTAAGTGAAAACAATTCACCACAAATTACTAGTGAAAACAGGCAAAACATTCATAGGTCCAACCTGGGCAATCGCAGGTGGGGAAATGTGTGTTGAGATGGAAATGCTGCTTTTCTTGTGTGCTTATGTCATAATGCTACTGATTACCATGTAAAGGGCAGAGTCTGTGTTGTGACATCACAATAATCAGTTCATCATTTCAGCACCACTGACTTTTATAGGATTTGTGGGCGCCTCCCACCGCAAAAATAATAGCATTAAAATGATTGTTTCATGAGTTTCAATACTTTTTAAAATTTTTACAGAGAAACAGGGAATAGCAAATAATATATGTACTATTTTGTAATGATCAGTTGTTTCCAATTAATCATGATATCTATTACATATCATCAAAAATACTAAATTTTAGAATTTATTTATGCTATGCCTAAAATTATAAATAAAATCCTTCATCTGATGTTCCAATTCTATGCCTATTTGCCTGTTTTTTTATGTAAAGGCTATGGAAATAAATATTTATCAAAAGACATGAAAATAATTTCATTTGGTTCCTGGGAAAAAAAGACTGGGACATTTAAAGAACCTGCTGGATCAGTACACTGCTCCAACAAGGGTACATACTTCCAGAAAGGAGTTCCTGAAGGAACTTTCAAACCATGAGATCATTTTTGAAATTCATTTTGACTCCGATAAAAAAAATTAAAGTTCATGGGCCTGGGGGGATTGTGCCTATTGGGTAAGCCAATCTTGGTGGCAGGAAGGGAGGATAGGAAAATTCATGATTTTGCTACTTTTTAAGCCCTAAGCCTAATCTGATGACAGAATATATGTATCAGGTCCTTCTTGTCTTATAGAGAGATGTGTGAAGGACCAGAGAACAGATGAAAAATAAAGTTTCCCTTGAGCCAAGCTAAATCCCTGTGAATACATGGACGCTTCTTTCTTAAATAGCCAAGAGCCCTATTATCATACAATATTGCGAAGATCAGGACCTTGTGCCTTATCTGTATAATTGTAATATAGTTCCACCACTCAGCCCTCTTCAGAAGGCTGAAACTCTCACTAGTCATGCTACTTCATTAAAGTGAAGGAGAATAGAAATAAAAAGTATAAACTTTCTTAAACTGAAATTTGAGATGAATAACAGAAGAGGGCCTTGTTTCCTGCTTTGCTAACTCTACTTGTTAGCTCTACAAGGTAAGATCAATTCACAAAATGGACATCACAGGATGACTAGAGCTATACTTTACCGAGATATGTGGTAGAAACAGAATCTTGTAAGTCTGCCCATCAGGGAGTTGGGGCAGTCAGTCTGAATATCTTTCTAATACTTTCCCATCCATCTCCCCCCCCCCAGCACACTTTTTTTGTACCTATTGTCCGTTCACTTTCTGAATGCCTTCTCTCAGATCATCTCCATGGCTCCCCACAAGTCTTCACAAAAACCTAGAATGCTACATGGGGGAACGCTGTCCTAAGTCACCAGTAAAAGGAACCCTCTTCAAAATTTGATCGGTTCTGTACTCCCAGAAAAGACCAAGCTTGACATCAGTGACTAGCTGTTGTTCGCAAAAAATTTAGCAAACATAGCCTGGCGAGGGAAATCATAAAAGAAGCCCAAATGACAACAGCTTTTAAAACAAAACAAAAAAACAAAAAAAAAACCACCACCATCCCTACTTCCCAAATATTGAAAAGACACATAATGGAACAGCTGGATCGTGGTATTGTTTCACCTGAGAGAAGTAAATAACACATTTCCATACAGTACCCAGTGGCATTTTATTTGCCTACAAAGCAAATGAGCGAAAGGGGAATGTCCTCTACGGAACGAAAGGAGTTAGCCAAGGCTGCCTCTATTTAAATTTCAAAACAATAGCAAAAATGGGGCTTTTGCAAAGGGAAGGAAATGGCAGAATATGTCACTATTTTAATATACGGGAGGTTATTATTTCCTTGGGGAAATCTGGTTGAGCCATCCTATTTTAGCCCAGAACCATACTATATTTAGGACATGTAACACATCTGTGCTATAATGGGAACTGACATGAGGCCTGTGCTGTAATGAAGGCTTCTGACACACAGTAATGAGGGTTAAGGAAAGCCACATCCTAATCAATTCTGAGCTTAGGTTTATAGATAGAAAGGTATAACCCGGCAATCATTCTTTCTGAGTAACCCCAATTTACTTCTCCGGGGCTTGGATTGATCAGATCCAAGCTGGATTGGATTCAGACGGTCCTTTCATCATTCCTCTTTGTCCTAACATCTGTCAACAGATGGGTCTATGGCTATCAGTTTGGAGCTGTTGCACGGCCCCCCACTGCAGCTGACCCATGACCAAGAAAAATCCTCCTTGGCCAAGAGGCTGAAGATATCAGGAAACCAGAAAAGCGCCTGATATGCATAGATCCACTTACATATTGATAGAAAAACCTTGGGTGTGTTTTACTCCAGCTCTGCTCATTCTCTGCCTACCATCTGCTTTGTTCAGTGGAAGACCAATTTGGGGTGGAGGGGGGCACTCTAGGGGAGAATGAGCCTGTAGCATTTTCCCCACCTCTAAGCTGGCTGTTCACTCCTCCTGGTCTGTTTTGCACTAAAAATGGAGATTTCCCTTGGCATGTAGTAACCCCATATAGTATAATTGTTTTTTAGAAGTTTGCAGCTGCACACAAGGGGTCAGGAGCCAAAGGTTATTGCCTTAGAAGAATAAATAATATGAAGTCTCTTGAAAGAGAGACCTGTGGTAGTATAAAACCTCTGTGTAAACCCAAGGAAAAAGGGATGGTGGCAGAATCTCACTGTTTGCTACTAAAACCTATTCTAGTTGTTGTTTTACCGCTTAGAAACTTCCCAGTTATTTTGTTTGGCTGGACTCTTTTTTTTCTGATTATTTATTTATCAATTTATTTGCCACCCATTTTGCCTCAATAGGAGCAAGCGGCATGCATAAACCAAGCAATGGATCGGCCATGTTAATTGACACAAAATACCAATTTCTAACTGGCCTTCATAGGGTTTCTTCAGTATGTGCTTCAATTTCACAATCCATGCTCTACTGCAACCAAGCCACCAGCTGAGGCTTACAACCAGAGTAACTACACAATGGAAATCATATTGATTTTATTAATACATGCTTGGGGTTTCAATGTTGAAAAAAGGAGAGAACCTTAGTGATATTGTTGCGCTTCTACTGTTTTAAAATATGCCACTGTTTCAAGATAACACCAAAATCCTGGCTAGAAAACAAGTAAACATCTCCAACCATGCTGCTGCTTACCGATCTGACTACATTTGTCATCAAAACAAGTCAACAAAGCTGTAATGTAACACAATTCTATTGCACTTATATTTATGTTTAGACGTACAAGGATTGGTTAAGATCATGATGTTTTCTATCTGACCAAAGTATAGGTAGTCCTTGCTTAACGACCAGTTGTTTAGTGATCATTTGAAGTTATGACAGATCTCCCCAGAATTATTTAAGATTCAGTTCCAGAGTTCTGATGGCTGAGCCCCCCTCCCAGTCACGTGATTACATTTTGGGCGCTTGGCACAAAACACCCATTGAAGAAAACATGCTTGTTTAATGACAACTGTGTTAGCTTAATAATCCCTGCAAAAAAAAAAGATAATAAAATTGGATGCGGTTACATGCAAGCCACTTAATGACCGGCACAATTTATAATCATAATTCTGGGATCCATTATGGTCATAAGTTGAGGGATTCTTGCAAGCCTATATCTTGGTATCTAGATAGATATGTGAAGTTTGCTAGTGCCAGGCAGGGTGGACAGTTATCCATACTTGCATGCATGCAGGAGTGTAATTTGTTGGTTTTAAACAAATACTCCGGATACACCTGAAGATAAATTATGGCTGGTCAATGCTGATTTTCTCAAATGTCTCAGAGAATTAGAATGAGATGAAAATATGCTCATTGGACCAACTTGGAGTAGACTGAGAGAACGTAGCTATTCAATCCCTCCTCCCAATTCGCTAGGAAAATGCAAAAATCTTGATCTCAGTTTTATCATGGTATGTAGGTATGCTAGAAAAGTATGTCTGTATCCAAGGAAGTTAAATTGCTGATCCACTGTTTGATTTTTGACCACAGTATGGCTCAAATGAGTATTTATTCTCAGCAAAACAAATCTGGGATTCCATCTGGAGATCAAGAGAGAAAAGCATCTAGGAGTTCACAGCAAAACAAAACAAATGATTACATATATTAATTCATTTTCTTCTAAAAAGCATTTTAAAAATGCTTTTTAAAAAGCATTCAGAGTTGAAATACATGTGTTATGTTACGTTTAGTTTCATCCTAGTTAGCAAGATTTGTCCCTAATGTCCAGTTCAAAATTTGTCCGGGAAGGTTAATGACTGGCAAAGCAATTTCCAAGGCGAAACAAAATTGTTTAATTTTTTCCAGTTAATTTAATTAGAACCAGCTCCCTATCTTTATAATCATTAGGCTAATTTTTTTTATTGACTGTGCTCCAATCTGAGTTTGGCAATCCAAAATGGGCTAAAATATTTAAATAAACAAATAACCAGTTAATTTACAGCTGTGATAGGTCTGTCTTGGAGAGGGATATATAATTTAGACCACCACTGGGTAGTGAAGAGGTTGTGAAGATATTTTTCAACTTAATATTTCAAGCATCAGACTCATATTCCTAATAATCTTTAAGAAAATAAACTGTTGATGAAGAAGACCTTAGATTGCATACATTCCACCAGTCTTATCGTAGAGAAAACAGGAGGTTGGTCAGAAATAAATGTCAAGACTCCCTTTGAAGAAAGACCTGTACTTGCTGTTTTAAAATGTGAATTAACGAAATGTATTGAATCTCCAAAATGGTTCAGCAGAAGGGCAGATATATCTCATTTCCGTCCCTGTCTAAAATATATATACATATGAATGCTGACATTCAGACGATGGTCCCATTCTAAGCACTGATCGTAGTATAGGGAACAACATGATGCCCCAAAGAACAGCCACTCTCTTCTCTTTTAAATCAAAGTGGGCCAGGTAACTGAAAGAAGTGTCAACTCAACATAGGACAGTGAGAAAAAGGCTATAGGAATTATTAACTCTTGTCCCTATATTAACGGTTGGTAGGAAAGGCCAACCTATGTAGCCTCTCTGATCTGTCAACTTTCAGAACTAGCAATCTAGAATCCAAAATGTTCAAAAGTGAGAGGGGATGAATACCTCCCTTCAGGGCCACTTTTTGCAGATAAAAACTGCCCTCCCACTGCCCCTTGTTAGCAGACAGGTCTCTAGTCACAGATTGAGCTCTCCATGTTTCAGCAAGCAAAGGAATGAAAAGGATAGCAATGCTTAAAACATTTGTGAATGTGTCCATTCTCTTTCAATTGGTTGAATCCTTTTCAGAACCTGGCAAAGGCCTTCTCTGAAAGAATAAACTAGACGTCTGTGAAATATTCTCCTCAAATTTTATAGAATTCATGAAGGATTCACCTGACAAACTGGTATATTTGTTACTCCATGTGTGGATTTGAGACCATGTGAGAGTATGGGTAATCTTAACTCAACCTTCTCTAACCTAGCACCCTCCAAATATGTTTGAATGCAATTCCCATAATCACCAATGGCTGGGGGAAGGCTGATGTTGATATCTTTAAAATGGCACTTCCCTGGCTCCTAGTATTTTTGCTGTAAGGACCAATATTATTTTCTGTTCATCTTTTTCTCTCTCCTTCTCATTCCCGATCGTATATGGATCTAAGTGTTTTACAATTCAAACAGCATCACAAAATAACATCATCCAATAATTATATTAAACTAGAGAGCTTAATTAATATTAACTGCCTACCTAAATAGAATGCTTTGCAAAGGCATTTAAAAAGGCCAATTTTCAGAGCCTGCCTAACTCAAACAGGGGAAGAATTTCATATCCTCTGCCCTGCCACAAAGAAAGCTTCTTGATCTTTGTTTAAAATGAAGACAATTGATCTCAGATTTCTTAACTAACCTGAGCAAGGTGTTTCCCTCGTCATTTCTTTTATTCATAACTACAGTTTGCAGGACAAGATGGCTTAAACTCACACCAATGCTATGCATTAATACATTTTAATATGTGACATGTACTAGCATTTTAATTAATAAAATGCTGCCACCTTTTTCTAGCTATGGTTTGCAGAGAGTCACTGCCCCCTACTACCGTAAAGAGCAAATCCACCCAATTGAAACTGGCCCCCATGGCCTTCCCAGAACCTTGAGCTGAGATGAGAACCCACATGCAAGGACCACCCTCTGAACTGTTCTTGGCATCTCCTTTTTAAGCTTGAAGGGCTGCTGGTTTCAATGGTTGCCTGTTGATAATGGCAGAGCTGGAGCAGAAGAGGATGCTCATTATTGTCAGGAGGAGATGCCTAAGAGCCAGCTAGCCAAACATTTCAAAACCTCAGGAGTTCTCCAAGTGATGACTACCAACAGTAAACTTAAAGGGAATAGAGAGACTAAATGCAGGAGATTTGACAGCTGTACAAAACAGACTCAAAGGGAAGGAGAAATAAATAAGGGAAAAGTATTGTATTGATGTCTGATCTCTCGCCAATGTGCTGGAGAGTTTGTTGCCTAATAGCATACATGGACTCAGTGCAGGAAATATACAACTTGACAGTGGCTATGCTTCCCGTTGAGCCAGTGGTTGTTGTTGTTGTTTAAAAAGAATGCTGTTTTCCAATAGCCAGTAGCAATTAAGAAGCAAGATATATTTCTCTTCCTCCATTCTCAATAGAAAAGGGTATCGGAAAGAAAGCTTTTTATACCTTACCTAAGAATGCACAGGGCTTACCTCACAATTTAAAAAAAAAAATGTTTTCTTACTCATCACAGTTTTATAGGAAAGTTCTAAGCAGGGACATCCCACCCACCCCCACCCCTAAAGTGTCACATGATTCAAAGGAGTTTGTTCCCAAGGACGATGAGTTCAGAATGGGCTACATTAACTTACTTTTGTCGTTATATGCATTAAAGTTTCACATACCTGGAAATTGATAACTGTAACTGGGGGCAAATCCAGGATATCCTCGGCCATAGGTTGCAACAAAATTTGGGTAACCTTGAATAGATAAGTGTTTGAGAAAGAGGAATTAACCAATTAATTTAAACCCAGATTCCTATTTCACATGCAAATAATTACACCAAAGACAGAGAAGAAATTTGATTTTTGTGCAAAGCATTAGAAGGTTTTTCCTGTGTGCGTCACATCAATGCTGATTAAATGTTAAGTACAGTACAATGATCTCACAAGAAAGTCTAAACAGGCGTATCTGGTGCAAACCACAAAGATGAATGTGACATCATTGGGAAGACCCCATGGTCCAAATATTATTACAGATGAAATAGGGTACTAACATGTTTAATGCAACTTTCATTTCATTTCATTTCCCCCTGAGCATAGAAAAATAACCAGAGATCTAGCAATTAGTATCATTTCTTGATCACTTCCTCCTTCCTCTCCTTTCCTGCTATTCATAATTAAAATGCACCCCAGTAACTCAAAGCCAAGAACTCTGCCTACTTTTCTCTGCTGGGAAGAGTAAATGCCAAGCACTGAAGGATAAGCATATAACACAGGTTTGCTTTGACATTTGGAGAGCTTACAACAAATGTACTTTGCTTCAGAACTATTGACAGTTTGAGATTAAGGTACTAGTGATGCTTCATCCTCAGAGTCTGAAGGACAACTGTTAACACATCCAAAAGTCAGAAGCAGCAAGTTGAAGGAGCTGGGAAGACGAAAGGGATTTTAATTTCGCTTAGGATGCTAAGGTTCAGCAAAACGATTGCAAATACTTTCATGGAGCAGTCAACAAGATCAGTGGATTCCCAACATTTTCTTTTAAAAGTGAAACCAAACATTTCAATAGAAGTCTTCAGATACCCAGCCACCCTCTTAGAGCTAATATGGGGATGGAGGAATATTAATGAAAGGGGGGGGGGAAGAAGAGGGAGATCTGCAAAAAGTCTGTGGAGATTCTCAGTCAACCAGGTCATAGTTGTCTCAAAGGTGCTTTTTTCTTCAAGTGGCAACTGGACTTAAGCTTTTGGGATGAGAAACAAAACGTTTTCTTCTTCTTCCTCAAGAAAAAAAAAACAGTCCAGTTGCCTTTTGAAGAAAAAAAGCACCTTTGAGAGATCTGGAAAGTATTTGTCACTTTATTTGTTTTCAACTGATTTGAAAAGCCTCAAGGGGGCACCAGCCTCCAGAAAGAATTGATGGTGGAGAACAAATTGGTGCAAAAAAGGATTCAGTTGAAAACAAATTCGTCTTGCTTGCTGCAGATTCTCTTTTGGAAAAATTGCTGTCTTGTGTTTCTTTTTCTTGTGGAAGACACGTATGTGGTGGGAATGTGGCATTTGCTCAGACAATCTGAACTCCCTGTACTTTTGGCACTGATTAAGTGTGGACCAATTGAGCTGCTAGTTGAATGGAATTAGGACTGTTGGTCAACACATCTGAAAAGTGTTTCAAAGGGGCTTTTTTCTTCAAAAGGCAGCTGGGCTGTTTTTTTCCTTGAGGAGGAAGAAGAAATTGTTTCTCTTCTCATCCAAGGAGCTTCATCAGTTCTGATGATGGGGGGATGGAAGGATAGATACTGACATTTGAGACTGGATGGTGTGTGTGTGTGTGTGTGTGTGTGTGTAAGGATAGGTTCTGAAGTGGTGGTGGGGGAGGGGACGGAAGGATAGTATTTCTTTGCAGTCATCAGGTCATTAGCATTCTCTCTCAGAGCTGTTGAGGCCACTTGGGGGTTTATCTATGCCTTCCGGGTCACCTGAATCAAGGTACAGGGCTGCATGGTAAACTGGAGAGAGGTGGTGTCTTATTCCTGAGTATTCAATTCTAACACAGATGGATTCTTTTACTCCTTTTTCAAACTGTCGGAAAATACAAACATTGTGCTTGGAAAGCCAGCAACAGAGCTGAGGCCAGGTTCTATCTTGGTTTCTTCTGGCAGAGTTAGGGAAATCCCTTTCCCGAAACACTGGTGATACTAAGTCAAAGGCCTGGCTTGGTACTGCCAAGTTCCCTTTGTTGCACATTAAGGCTATCCTTGGAATTGCGGCTTTCTGATACCATGATTCCAGCTCTCACTCTCTGCCCATCCATCAATGATCCTTGCTGGTCTCCTCTTTCCAATTATTCACTTTATGGAATCTTCAAAACTTTCTTGAATCTATATGCACAGGTTTGGTATCACTGTTGTTACTATTCATTCTGCTTTGTTTTTCCACTTGGCTGTTGTGGGTTTTTTTGAATCACCGTTAACTAGAAATAGACATAAAGCACTGGACACTTGGACAATTGATTGGGTTTTTGTATCTCTCTTCAGTGGCTGGAAGATTTTTTTAAAAAAACAAAAGGATAGCTTACAAACAAAAAGAGAACAGTAAATTTTAAATGTCTTTAACTAGTGTGGAAATAAATCTTAATAAAAAACTGATTTTCTATTTTAACTTTTTTCTGTAAGCTGTTTACCTATACTATATTTTTTAAAGTCCAATTTCACTATAATTTCACATCTTTCTCTTCAATACCTTCAATAGATTTGTTTAAAGGCTGAGTTCTATATTTCTCTTGTCTTAACTTAATTCCTGTATGCCTAACATTTTAAACTGTCATTTTTATCTTGTTGTAAGCCACCTAGAATCTTGATAGAGAGATGGGCAGCATGTAAATTTAATAAATAACATAAATAATAAAAATATGCATTCTCACAGTAGAGCTATACAGTTGCTCAACAACTGCCCTGTTTAGCTAATATTCAAACAGCTGAAAAAAAAAACACTGGAAGTTTTTAAGAAGAGACTGGACAGCCATTTGTCTGAAATGGTATAGGGTTTCCTGCCTGAGCAGGAGGTTGGACTAGATGACCTCCAAGGTCCCTTCCAACATTTATTAGTATTATTATTATTATTGTTATTATTATTATTATTACTTTATGACTAGTCAATGAACTCATAATCAACAATCAAGTGACCGAAATTCAAGTCCTTTGCAACCAGGGGGTATTTACAACCATGGTCACATAGTCACCACTGGTGCAAGCTCAATTAAATGAGAAGCTGGCAGAAAATTCGCAAGTTGTGGTCATGGGATGTCTCAATTAATGACGGTGATTTGCTTACCAACAGTGGGAGTAAGATCATAAGCCTGTTGTGGTCACATGACATCTTGCTTAATGATCACAATGCTTAGCAATGGAGTTGCTGGTCCCAATTGTAGTTGTTAAATAAGGACATGCAATTCTTTTTCTATAGACTTCGATTAGTCTTTGATCTGTTTTTAGTTTCAGTTTCTATTTCTGTTCTATCCAAGTCTTTAAATTTCCTTCCTCGTTTCTGTGCTGGGCTTCTCTACTCTTCTCTGACTTCTGGCTCCATCTGAGGGAAATGATATAGGAAGAGCTTTTTCCTCACGGCAGTTCTGAGGGAAGGAAAAAAATGTTCCTCTCTCCCCAGTTTTCTCAGCTGCTGCCTCTTTCCTGGTCACTACTTTCACCTCTTTTAATTTGCCTCTTTATTTGACTCCTGGGCTTTGGCTCTATTTATTTTGCCAGTTCTTTGCCAAATCTGTGGCCGCAGAGCTCCCAGACTGCCATCTTGTTTCTCTCCTTCTGATCTTATGCCCAATGCTGCTGTTTGATTGGCATTGGAGCCATCTTGATAGCAGGGGAGGAAGAAGTGTTGGAAAGAGAGAGGGATGGGGAAAGAAGGAAAGAAAAGAAAAGGAAGGAAGGAAGGAAGGAAGGAAGGAAGGAAGGAAGGAAGGCTTCTTTAAGTTTGCTCCACTGTCTATGGTATTGGTAGGCAGTGAAGATGGAGGCCTCTATGAACTTTGGGCTTATTTTAATTTAAAGTGAATTTTCACCTATTTAGTTATGCATTTCAATGATTGCATCTGGCTATTGTTTCAGATGTGGCTTGTACAGGTAGTCATTGACTTACATCCACAACTGAGCCCCAAATTTCTGTTACTAAGTGAAACATTTGTTAAGAGAATTTTGCCCCATTTTATGACTTTTCTTGCCATAGTTGTTAAGTGAATCACTGCAATTATTAACTTAGTAACAAAGTTGTCAAGTGAATTGGGCTTCCCCATTGACCTTGCTTGTAAGAACATCAGAAAAAGTGATCACATGGCCCTGGGACACTGCAATTGTCATAAATATGAGTCAGTTGCCAAGCATCCGATTTTGGTCACGTGACCATGGGGATGCTGCAATGGTCCTAGATGTGAAAAACGGTCATAAGTCACTTTTTTCAATGTTGTTGTAACTATGAATGGTCACTAAATGAACTGTTGTAAGTCGAGGACTACCTGTATATGCTTGAGTTCAACAGCAGAGGCAGGTAAGCTGCCTGCCTGGAAGGGAAAAGGGCCCAATAGTGAGTCATGAAGGGATGAAATGGGCAGTCTCCTTTGAGAGCTGATAATTCTGATTAAATTCTGCAAAGGAATGGCTATTCAATTATTAGGTAATTCAATCTCACTCAATAGTGAAGTATTGATCCCCAGCGGAGGCTGAATGGGAAGACACCAGGCAGAGCACTAAATCATGCAGAGACACAGTGGTAACCCACTCTAGAGTTCATTGCTTTGGCCAACTCGGGGCATTACACTTTTAAATTAATTAATTTAATTTATTAATTCCATCAGGCACCAACAAAAAGTGCTGGAACATCTAGCCTTGCGTAATGCATCTCTTTTAAGAGGAATACAGCAACATTGCTTCTATTGCGGAACAAATTTTCTGTGATGAATTAAAATTCTAAACTCAATTCAGGGGGATTCTTTCTATTGATTTTAACCTACATCAAGCTCTCAGCCCTCAATTGCCTAATATACTATTTATTCTTTCTCTAAGGATTCATCCCCGCAATTGTGTTCATTTTTACAAAGCTCTTGCACAGCCCAGCAACATGTTCAATTTTTTTGCCAACATAACGTGTCCCTTCCCTTTCAGATGAGATTTAGATGTCCATATTGTTTGCTATTAATCATCATTTAGAGATGGAACATTAAACGCTTGGATGAATTTTGATTACTAATTATAAAGGGATGGAGCTTAGCACAGAAAACAAAACAGGGTGGCCAAAACATGGCTTTATAGCTTTAAATGCATGCAAACATGTGGTGGTCTCTTTAATATGCATTTTCTGCAAATAAACTGTCAGAAATTCATTGGATCAGTCAGAAGTAAGTTTTGTAAACTGTTTTCTCTTCAAACAACAGGACTGATTAATGCATTTCTGACTAAGGGAGCAGGTTACTCCATGATTGACACTTCCACAATGAAATGTCACTCGCTTATATTTTGCTTTTAAATAAAGGCTCACTTTAGTGTCAATGGGATGAGCTTGTCACATTGCCTTTTGAGTGGGTCTCTTCTAACAATGAACAAATGCATCATATAAGAGAACAGTCATTTCAACAGGAAAGAGATAAAGCACAGCCAACTCTGTTCCAAAAATAGTCTGTCGGAAAGCAAGTTTCTACTTAAGTCTTCTAGGCTCCAAATTTTTCCAGATATGCCTTGTTCATTTTTGTATGCTGCTGCTGAAAAAAAAACAACACCCCAGTGTTGTTTTGTTTGGATTTTAGAAGACAACAAAAGGGTTTTTTATACCTGGTGTTCCAAAACAAAACAAAAAAAAAAAACCAACCCTGTTTTTTTCTTCAGTAGAAGGGTTAGCCCTTTGAGGTAGCCCAGACAAACATTAACCACACATAATAACATTGCCTTTACTGTAAGATTAATAGAAAGTTGCAAGTCTAGAAGTACACCTCCCCTCTCTTACTTTCACTCTTCTGAAACTAGTGAGATGTTTTCTGAGATGTTTTTTCCTCTCTCATCCTGCCTTTGAACTTTGATTCCGCTTATCAGATCACTGTCTAGCTGTGGCTCTTCCTTCTGTCTTCCAAGGTCATTCCCTCATACCATTACAAGAAGGCAGTGTATCTCGGCTGCAATAATCAATATAACCACTAGATGGCAGCAAGAAGATACTGAAAATGCTACCCTTCTGCTTCCCTCTTGTGCTTATCTGGAATGCTGCAGCCCAGATGACAGCCCTATTAGTAATGGGGCTCTGACCTTGAAGAAGGAATCTCAGTCTCAATGATCCTGGTGCCCTTCAAATGTTGAGATATAGTTTCTATGTCTCATCAGCAAGCAGAACCTGGCTCTCAGTGTTGATCTTTGAAGGTTAGCAAGATTAATCTTGGATGGTAAGTGGATCTGAGACAACATAACAATTCTGGGCCATTGGGTTACACTCAGAAGTCAAAGGAATGTCCAGGAAGACCCCAAAAGCAATCCACTTCGATCATGGTGACAAGAAAGTGCCTGGATTTCATCACTATGAATGAAGCTTGGCTCAATTTTTGTAATTCTCAGCAGAACAGTCAAAGGTTAAACATCAGTTTTGCAACCATTTGCCCTCCAAATGGGCTGGCTGAGAAATTTGGAGGGGGTGCAATCCAACAGGTTTCAACTAGGGGTTACACAGTTTGTATTTATTATTTGACATATCTGACCGTTCTGATAATTTGATAATGATTGTAATGTCATGTACTCATTCAAGGCGGATGACTGATGTGGCATCAAAGCATCCATCATCAATCAATAAAAGCCACCAGATTAGGGAAGGCTGCTTTAGCCAACTCAAACAAAGGCACGCTTGGTGCCAGGATAAGCCACAGACTTTCTTGCCCTTTCACATCACAAGGGAAACAGAAACTCGAAACCAATCTACTGGGATCAGTGAGCACAAATAAGGACACCTGTGTCCCCTCCCACCTCTGCTACGGTCCCTCATTCCCCACCTCCAACAACAAAGACCAAATATACAGCTGACTGGGTAGTAGTTCTCATCCATATATCCCATCACAGAACATTTCTTGAGGTCAGGCAGATGAAATCATAAATTTATAATACAACATTACTTCAATTTTCCTCTTCATTTGCCGCTGCAGTGCCCAGCTCTGCTCTAACGAGTCAGAGCCTGATCTGCAAGGGGGGAAAATTGGCTGGCTGAATATCAATAGCACATTAACATCGTGCCCGTGTGGATGCTTCATCAAGCCAAATTATGGGCCGGCCGGCCCATCCGCCATTTCCCATTTAGCCCCCATTCTCGCCTGGCGATGGGCACTGAGCAATTTATTTGCTTCAGTACTTCTGGTGAATGATCAATCTTGCAGTAATTATCTCTTGTCACTAAACTGAGAAATCAAGGCTCTGCCTGGATCACCTCCCTTGAAGAGAGAACTTCGTATCTACATCAACCATCAGACATGCTTTTCACAACGCAACTTCTTCACCACCCTTTCCCTGGGCTTATTAGTGACAGGATGCCAAGTTAAACCTACAATTCCAAGGCCCTTGGTTGCTGGCGGTTGCATTCAGGTCTTTTCTTATGGTGCTAAGAATTGTGGCAGCCGTAAGCCACAAATCCATTTGCAGATTGCCTAGTTTAGGTGACCTGAATGGACCTGGAATGCCATCACCAGGTTCAGATTGCCCTGAATCTGTGTTTTTCAAACTTGTCAAGTTTAAGTTGTGTGGACTTCGACGTCCAAAATCCCCCAGCCAGTACCTTTTTTCGCCAGTGACTTTATCCTAGGAGAATATGAGAGATTGGGAAGATTGAGAAAGGAATGGAAGAGAGAGCAGAGAAGTTATCAAGAGATAGAAGGCAAATCTATTGGTGGCTTATCCCAAGGCAGTTTTGCCCAGGTGACAAAAAGAAAAGAAGCATTTCAAATCGTTCAAAGAGACTTTGCTTTGTCTGTGTCTATAAACAAAGAGGAACAACTCATTTTGCAGTCTGCAAGATTTGTATTTCTGAATTTACTCCAAGGCTAGCATCAAAGATACCTGACTATGAACCTAGGTACTTCTTGCTTTCTTGATCTTGCGTCGTGACATGTAGACTATGACATAGGATGGGGCGTCATTACAGAGGATTTTGCTGCAGGCTGCTTCAAACCTCCAGCCAGTCCAGTGTCCATTAATACAACGTCTAATATTTGCATGATACTTTTTATTAGGCCAATTAAAAATACAGTGCACAATAGGGAAGGTTTCACGAAAGATGCAAAGTTTCATTTGTGGGGTGGAGGTAGGGCGGTTGCATTTCATTACTTCATAGGCCAACGTGTTGTTTGAATCAATCAATCAATCAATCAGAATAGAGCTGGAAGGGACCTTGGAGGTCTTCTAGTCTAGCCTCTTGCTCAAGCAGGAGACCCTACACCATTTCAGACAAGTGGCTGTCCAGTCTCTTCTTAAAGAACACGTGTTAATCAAAGAACAGTTTAAATGTATTATGTACATTTGTATATAATGTTTACTAAAGCAGAAGCCTAAGAATGGGCCCCCAGGGCAGAGATTCTGGGACTTGTGCTGAAGTCAAGGGTTGCTTAGAAGAGATGAAGAAGGAGAAGAATATGAGAAGGATAAAGTTTTCAAAATTTGGGGATTTAACCTGTATGAATACATAAGCAGGAGTCTCTGTTCCTTTACTCTGTTCCAGACAAAAAGGGAAGCCATACAGGTACTCTTCAATTTACAACCGTTCGTTTGGAGATCAAAGTTACAACTGCACTGAAAAAAGCGACTTATGACAATTTTTCACACTTACAACCGTGGCAGCATCCCCATAGACACATGATCAAAATTCACATGTTTAGCAACTAGCCCATATTTATAATGGTTACAGTATCCGGGACAAGTGATCACTTTTTGTGACCTTCTGACAAGCAAAATCAACAGGGAAGCCAGATTCACTGATCAACCATACCACTAGCTTAACAATTGCAGTGATTCACTTAACAACTGTGCCAAGGAAGGTCATAAAATGGGGCTATACTCACTTAACAACTGTCTCATTTAGCAAGAGAAATTTTGAACTCATTTGTGGTCATAACTTGAGGATTACCTGTATGGTATGATGGTGAGCATTGCCCACCAAAAAGTAAGTAAACCTGAGGATGAATACATCATGTAAACCGATTAAGCCAGCAAACACCTCTAGATTACATCTGAGTGAGATTAATAGTAACAGTAATAGTAATAATAATAATAATAATAGAAGAAGAAGAAGAAGAAGAAGAAGAAGAAGAAGTAGTAGTAGTAATAGTAGTAGTAGTAGTAGTAGTAGTAGTAGTAGTAGTAGTAGTAGTAGTAGTAATAGCTGGAAGAGACCTTGGAGGTCTTTTAATCCAACCCCCTGCTCAGACCCTGCTATTCAGACAAATGCCTGTCCAGTCTCTTTTTAAGAACTTCCAGTGTTGGAGCATTCACAACTTCTGGAGGCAGGTTGTTCCACTGATTAACTGTTCTGTCAGGAAACTTCTCCTTAGTTCTAGGTTGCTTCTCTCTTTAGTTAGTTTCCATTCATTGCTTCTTGTGCTGCCTTCAGGCACTTTGGAGAATAGCTTGACTCCCTCTTCTTTGGGGCAGCCCCTGAGATATTGGAACACTGCTATCATGTCCCCCCTGCTCCTTCTCTTCATTAAACTAGACATACCCAGTTCCAGCCACCGTTCTTTTTCTGATTCCCCCTGACACTAATAGCAATGTCTGAGGACCTTTTGGGCATAGGAAGAATGTCCAACGGACTCTCAGGCAAAGACACTGGAGGAGTAGGGAAATATCCCAATTCTTTGCCTCTCTCAAGGAGGGAGCAAGTTTATCTACCAAGATTTTGAGAAGACCTCAAGAACATACTTTCACCACCGTGTAAATATTATGAATGGCTTTAGGCAGATTTTACTGGCCTAAATCTCCCCTCCCCCACAAAGCAATGGAATTAGGATTAAAGAAGGAAGAAGGGGGCTTTTGCTTGCATTGGCCTCTTGGCCCCAGAAGATCATAGGCAATCCCTTTCTCCTGCATTTAATTTTTTGCTGAAACTATCCTTATCTGCCTTGCAGGACAAAAAGGGCAACTGGAAACAATAAAAAGCCTGTGCTTCAGGTTCCTGAGGTGCTTTCTAATGGCTCTCTGTGTTACTCATGGTGTTAGGCTCCCTTTTCCTTCACTTGCTCCGGCAAGGGCCATCTCCTCTAGAAGAGCAACTTTTCTCTGAAGGACACAAATGTCTTTTATGCATGAATGCAACCCCATCTAGATGGAACGTCTGCACTAATGCACAGCTGGGGTCTGGCTCCCACAGTAATATTAAAAAGTCAGGCACAGATTTCTTGAAATGAGACCTTCACATTAGATAGTATTTCAAGGGTCTGGAGATATAAAATTTACCAACGGAGGATGGGGTTTTTTTTTTTTTTTTGTAGTGTGGGAGGGAAGGGAGTTCAAAGCTTCAAATATAGCATTTAATGGGAGGGGAAGGGAAAGGAAGGGGGGAGGAAAGTGGAAGAAGAGAAGGGAAGGGAAGGGAAGGAAAGAACGGGAGGGGGGGAAGTGGAAGAAGGGAAGGGAAAGTGGAAGAAGGGGAGGGACAGAGAGGGGAGGGGAGGAAAGTAGAAGAAGGAAAGAGAAGGAAAGTGGAAGAAGTGGTGGGGAGGGGAGGAAAGGGGAAGGGAAGTGAAATGGAAGAAGAGAAGGGAAGAAAAAGAGGGAATGGAAGGAAAGGGGAAGAAGAGGACGGGAGAGGAGAGAAGAAGATGGCACTACAGGAGATGGATTACAGAAGGTTTAAAATATGAAGTACCGCTTGAAAATGAAAAAGGGACCCATTACTTAAGTCATACCCTACAGGTTTTCTTTGGGCATCCTCTAAAACAGACATGTCAAACACAAGGCCCGGGGCCCGGATGCGGCCCGCAAAGTGGTTTCATGTGGCCCGCGAAGCCATCCCGGAAACAGTGAGGGAATAGCCCAGGCCAGCCGGGAGCCAATGTACAATTTTGTGGTGGCCATCTATACTGAAACACATTCAGTCTTAGCTCCACAAGGCTGTCTGGAAACAGCAAGAGACCGGCCTCTGCCACATTGGCAGACTGGCCTCTGCCCCCTGGGTGCATGCTGGGGAAGTGTCACCCTTTGTGAGGAATGAAGAAATGGACCATGCCAACCGCAATGCTGATGCTGTCCTCAATGAAATTGAGTTTGACAACCCTGCTCTAAAAGAACGAAGACTAAAAGAACACACTAGTTTTTGCATTACAGGCCCTTCACTGCTGGAGGATCTCCTGGAAAATTGTAATGGAAATTTCACTGAGATCGTGGTGCAACGTAGTCTGGATTCCCAGGAGGGATCAGCTGCATGCCAAAGAACCAAGAGACAGCGAAGTTCAGATACAGGTAGTGCTTGACGTATGACCGCAACTGAGCCCAAATTCCTGTCGCTAAGCGAGATATTTGCCAAATGTGTTTTGTCCCATTTTACCACCTCTCTCGCCACCATGGTTAAGATGTTTTAAGTTAGTGACGTGGTTGTTAGGTGAACCTGGCTTCCCCATTGACTTTGCATGTCAGAAGGGTCGCCAAAGGAGATCACATGAACTGGGGGACACTGCAACCGTCATAAATGCAAGCCAGTTGCCAAGCGTCTGATTTTTGAACACGTGATCACAGGGACCCTGCAGTGGTTGAAAGTGTGAAAAACGGTGATAAGTCACTTTTTTCGGTGCCATTGTAACTTTGAACTGTCGTAAGTCGAGGACTACCTGTAGTTTGGTTGGGAGGGAAAGGGTCAGGATAGCACCTCCTTAGAAGTTCTCAGAGTAAATCCTTAATGACGCAAGTCGTTGCTTTTGTTTGGCAAGATTTCAGCCTGTGGATGAGGAACAATAAAGGAAACTGCTTAGAGGTCATTGGGTGTATTTTTCTTGGGAAAAAAAATCTTGGGAAAAAAATTCTACCTTCCAGGTCAGTTAAGTTTCAGGAATCCTCACTGACCAACTGAAACCAGAAAGCCTTTCTTATTTCCCCTCTGCCCAGTATCTCAAAATGATGATTGGCGAGTCTATTTTGGTTTCCTCCTTCGTTCCATGCTCAAAGCCCATGGAATGGAATCACATGACTAAAGGTCTTTAAGATCCTGGCTCTCAAGCCACGTCGTGGCCTCCCTATGCTAATTTTGCTTGATGAGTTAATTACACCCTTCTGTTCATGCGTTGAATTTCACCACTGTGCAGTTGACAGGTTAGCAAAGGAAGATTTTGATTGCACTCCTAAGAATCTGCTGACAGCCATCGACCTTGAAGCTGACTTGGGAGAAGCAATAGGGACACTTGGGGACGAAGGACCTGGCATGCTCAGAGTTTCTCTGCGGCCTGCAACTTGGCTGCTTCATGAGGCCACCACAATAATGCTAGGAGCTCCTACGGGTCCAGGAAAGAGCTGGAGCAGATAATTAAGCATCTGGCCTTCATCATGAATCAATCACTCATTCAGAGCAAATCAGGCTGATTTAAAATTAATAAGTTCACATTAGGAGTCACCCTGCAAAAACTAGTGCAACAAAACCAATTTGGATCTCTTAATGAAGCTGTGCACCCTACGTGCATTAACAGGCACCCGTGTGATCGAAGGAGACTTGCCAAAACCCACAATTCCATTCAGCCAAAGGTGGCTTCAGTCTGCAGTTTCCATACTCCAATTTAGCGTCTCATGTAGGGCAAGAGTTATCTTAAGCATATCTCAGGGTCAAACTTTTCCAATTATAAAGGGTGAGTCCTGACTGTCAAAGCAATTTTCAATTTTTCTGCCAATAAGAACAGTAGAGAACCTCATCAGTTCAATGGAAATGTTTCTTGGTGGATGATTTTCCTGCTCTAAGCCTACAATACACATGTCAGAACTCACCTGGAGGAAAGGCATGTGTACACTTGGAGACAGATGGGTGACCGAAAGAGAGACACTTAAAGAGGAGCCCCTCGACTGCATCTGAAGGTAGGACAAGAAGCAATGGATGGAAACTAATCAAGGAGAGATCCAACCTATTACTAAGGAGAACAATTAGCCAGTGGAACTACTTGCCTCCAGAAGTTATGGGTGCTCCACTGCTGGAGGTTTTCAAGAAGAGATTGGACAGCCATTTGTCTGGAATGGTACAGGGCACAGGTCAGCAACTTGCGGCTCTGGAGCTGCATGTGGCTCTTTGAGCCTTCTCCTGCGGCTCCCTCCCAGAGAGGGAGAGAGAGAGAGAGAGGCACTTGCGCTTCTCTCTCTCTCTCTCTCTCTCTGTGTAAAAAAGAGTGGCCTCACGCTGTTGTCCCACAAGCTGACAAGCTTATTGGGCAGGGCTCCTGCTTTTGTTGTGTCTCCGCAGGAAGCAGCAGAAAGCAGAAGCTCTCTCTTTTGGCTAATTGATATCTCTCTCTCTCCCCCCCCCCTCTCTCTCTCTCTTTCTCTCTCTCTCACACACACACACACTGAGTGGGGGAAGAGGACTGGCAGACCAAGGACAGGAGAGAGCCAGCCCAATAAGAATGTGTGTCAGCTTGCCAGATTTTGCGGCTCCCAGTGTTTTCTTTTCTCTGGGAAACGGGTCCAAGTGGCTCTTTGAGTGTTTAAGGTTGCTGACACCTGGTATAGGGTCTCCTGCTTGAGCAGGGGGTTGGACTAGAAGACCTCTAAGGTTCCTTCCAACTCTGTTATTCTGACTCATTGTGTTGGTTAAAACTTCTGCATTAGATAAATGGTCCTTGGCGCTCTCAAAGCTTGGTTGTTTTCCTGCAGGCGTTTCCTTATCCAAACTAGTCCACTGATGATGTTATCTAATTTGGGTAATGAAATGTCTGCAAAAAAACAACCAAGCTCAGAGAGCACCAAGGACTCTTCCTTTCAATTCTGAGCTACAAATATTCTTCTTTACTGGTCCTCCATTAAGTGTAGATCAAAGAATTAGAAGGACTGGAGTATGAACTTGCTAATACAAAGTAAAGAGGGGTTAGGTGGGAAAGTAAAACATCATTTCTGGGGAACTGGGGGAGGGGGAAAATATGAATAGTGTATAAAGAGCTTCTTGATATCCTTCTCCGTTGATTTACCTGTCTGTCCCCCTACCCAGGTACCCACAGATAGTTGTTACACAGATAGTTGCACAGATAGTTGTTACACAGACCCCAAGCAATTCTTAGGTAACATCAGAGAAACTAAGCAAAAGCAAATGAGAGCCAATTATAACTGAGAATGATCTATCACGCAAATAGATTTTCACTATTAAATACAATTTATCCTGTTTAATTAGTATTTTTCTGGACACAATAGCCTGGACTCAAATACCATCTTTTCTCCTTGGAACTTCTAATTATTGCCACAACCCATGCTATTAAGCTGCTCCCCGGGCCTCTTCCAGCTTTTGTGCCATTTAAAGCCACAAAGATTTTTAATTATCTCCGCTAAACTGTCAAAGATACCTTGAAGAATCTATGGCCTCCCTACCCTGAGGGGGAGAAAAGGAGAATTTTTAACCATAAATGTATTTATTTTAATGAATGTGGGGAGAAAACCTCCTGGAAATAGCCATTTAAATGCAAATTCTGATATTCCACAGCTGGCACAGATATTGGGTGTGGCAGCCTGTGTAAGTCAGGTAAATTCTGAACCTAGGAATTTGATAATCCCGTGATGAAGCACCAAATAGGACCTTGCCAATTTTATTTATTTATTAAATTTATACATCATCCATCTCACTATCCGAAACGATTCCAGGCGGTTTATAATATAAAAATAGAAATGTAAAAATAGTTATAAATATTAGAACAGTTAAATTGCTGGGCTATTGTAAGCATCGCAGAACACTGAAATTCGAGTCAATTATCCGTTCTCGTGCAAACTTACCCAACATTCCCATTCCAAGCATAAAAGCATCCATAGTATATGGTAATCCGCGAGCTCGTCCTCGTGTCCCTGGTGGAAACATCACTTCTTTAGGCTGTGCTTTCTTACATTCCACCTATTAAGCAGAAACATGTTACAAATGACATGCAAATAAATTCAGGCAAAATGTCAAAACCTGAACTGGTTAAGATATGCAGGGTGGAGCTGGGAATTATTTTTAGCAGTCTTCTGTAAAGGTGCATTTTAAAAACAGGCCACAAAGTGATTTCCAAGGAGTAAATAGGCACAAAAGTGGTTTCGGAAAATGCCCAGTTTAGACAGGTAGGAAAGAAAAATATGATGATAAATTGTACAGCTACGATACAACCGTCAAAATGGGCATTGAAGTTAAATGCGTGGAAGTTGAGGGCAGCTCTGCGCCATTTCTTCCTACTGAAATAATGGTATGATTAATGCAGTTTGAGCTGTTTGAGAATATTGGGGAGGGCAGAATAAAACAAATCAAAATGGTAACTGAAAAAAGAGGTATCAGGATCATCATCATCCTCTTCATTTTTTTTATGCCCTTCCTCCAGACAGGGGCATTTGGCCAGAGAACAGAACTCTTACTTTATGGAAGGTCTGTGCAAAAATAGAACAGAAAGCACCTTATGATAGCAACTGTCATAGCAATGCAGGTGGGTCCTCGACTTACGACCACAATGAAGGCCAAAATTCCCATTGCTAAGCGAGATAGTTAAGGGAGTTTTGCCCCATTTTACCTTTCTTGTTGTGAATCGCTGCAATTGTTAAGTTAGTAACAAGGTTGTTAAGTGAATCTGGCTTCCCCATGGAATGAAGGTCACAAAAGGGGATCATGTGACCCTGGGACACGGCAACGGTCATAAATATAGCAGCCGAAGCAGCCAAATTTTGATCATGTGACCATGGGAAATGCTGCAATGGTTGTAAGTCTGAAAAACTATCATGTCACTTTTTTCAGTGCCCTTGTAACTTTGAACAGTCACTAAACGAATGGTTTAAGTCGAGGACTACCTATAGCAGCAGAGGTTGGGATTACCTGTTGAACAGAGATTGTGAAAACATTTGCCAGAATCTTCCTCTTCTTAAAAACATTTTCTCCTTATGGTTTATTTAGACAATTAGACAAACACACCCCCCCCTTTTTTTTATTAGAAGCTGAATGTGGATAAGGAATCAAGATAAAACTGGAGCACAGAAGGAAGAAGAATGCCCCCCCCCCCATATATGACACCAATGAAAATAATTCTGTGTCCTCAAACGAACAATTGGGTCAACAGGGAATCAATAGTGCCTTCTCATCTCAGTGGAAAGTACTTAACAATAGGGGTGGGGTGGATTTTTATTTGCACACTTCCTAACACATCATGGATGTCGCTTAGCCTATAGTTCATGTAGCCCCGGTGATGGCAGACCTACGATGCTTGTGTCACAGGCGTCACCAATTGTTGTTTTTACTGACACGTCAGGTTTATAGACCCTCTGGAAGTCATGCTGCTCTAGCGTGGCCCCTGGAGCCTCCCAAAAGTGTATAAGAAAGGGGCACGCTTTCCCACTCCTTTTGGAGGGTTGCTATAGGAAAGAGGTCTCCAAATCTGGCAACTTTAAGACCTGGGGATTTCAACTCCCAAAATTCCCCAGCCAGTCATGTTGGTTGGGGAATTCTGGGAGCTGAAGTCCACAAGCCTTAAAGTTGCCAGGTTGGGAGGACCCAGCTGAGCCTGAAGGGAGGTGTCAAATGCATCATCATCATCATCATCATCATCAAGTTGGAAGGGACCTTGGAGGTCATCTAGTCCAACCCCCTGCTCAGGCAGGAAACCCTATACCATTTTGGACAAATGGCTGTCCAGTCTCTTCTTAAAAACTTCCAGTGTTCGAACATTCATCACTTCTGGAGGCAGGTTGTTCCACTGGTTAATTGTTCTAACTGTCAGGAAGTTTCTCCTTAGTTCTAGGTTGCTTCTCTCCTTGATTAGTTTCCACCCATTGCTTCTTGTCCTGCCTTCAGGGGCTTTGGAGAATAGCTTGACTCCCTCTTCTTTGTGGCAGCCCCTGAGATATTGGAACACTGCTACCATGTCCCCCCTCGTCCTTCTCTTCATTAAACTAGACATCAGTTGGAGTTGCTATGCTCTCATAACAGACCAGCCCCCCCCCTGAATTCTATTGACTTATCTAGCATTAATAGATCAAATTCTTGTGGATAGATTGCATGAAATAAACTCATAGTGCTTTTGAATTCTCTCCTGGCTCCTGATTTTCTGTGCCTGACAGTCACAAGGCCACGCAAGAGCAACTTGGAGTTGCTTCAGATAGGCATTTTAAAAAAAAAATTACAAATATGTATTTATTTACTAAAAAAGATTAAATAAGTTAATTTATTATTCCTTGTTATGAACTGTTTCTCTTTTGTCCAGAGTGTGTGCATAACATGCCAGAAATGTCAAGTTAGGTGTTTTCTGAATTTTGGATACACTGAGCTCAAAAGGTTCCCCATCACTGCCTGTTTCCCAGATGCAAGCAAATTACGAGTTTATTTCATTTTAAAGGGTGAATGTCCAAATAAATGTTATGTTTACAGAAAGTCACTTGGCTCGCTTCTGGCTTTATGGAGGGGGAAGTTTCCCTCTTCAGCTTCTCCAGATCTCCTTCTATTTCTTGCTAATTGTAGAGTTCTCCATCTAACATTAGCTTCCCTTCTTATTTCCCAACTTCATGGTCCTCGTCATTCGCTATCTGATTTTTAGCTATGATTCGACCAACGCCGTTATCCAACTCTCTTCCGTTATGTACAAATCAACCAAGATATCTAAGAGGACATGTCAGCATTTGCCCACCCCATGGTTTTGCTTTGAGAACTGTTCACAGGAGAAATCAGCCAGTGGAGCTACAATGGAAAGCTGCGTGGAGGTGCAAAACTGATAATTGCACTAGACAGAACACTGTTAAACGATTCTATTTCTAACAGTGCTATCAGTAGCAGAGGATCCACTGCCTTCTAGTAACCAACTGCCCGTTTCTAGGCAACCTGTCAGCGAAAATTTCAGGTTTCTGCAATTTTCATTTAGGTAACATAAAGGTTAACTGACTGACAATGGGAGTATTTAAAAACAAAACCACCCACTCTCTTCCCCACCCATCTCTGGCTACTAAGCTTCACGGTGTATTTTATTTATTCAGCTTGTAATAGTTCATCAAGGAATAGCCATCTATTCTGCCAACACAGTTGTCAACTTTCTAGCTTCTCACCAATGGCGCTGAGTTGGCCAGAACCCTTTGAGGATCGGCACAGGATATCTCCATCGCCACCGGGCCCATATTTTAGAGGGAGGTGCTTTTTCAAAAGGCAACTGGACTTTCTGTGTTTTTTCTCCTGAAGACGTTTCGCTTCTCATCCAAGAAGCATCTTCACTTCTGAATTGTGCTGTGCTGAACTGTGAGCCATCAGCCCAACAACTTCTTCTGATTTCACAAAAATGGCCTCCAGAGCAAAGTCTGAATCTGAAAACAAAAGCCATTGTTGCAATCCCTGGTCTTGGTAAAATCAGAATACGGGTAGTCCTTGACTTATAACCATTTATTTAGCGACCAGAGTTATGACAGCACAGAAAACAGTAACTTACACCCTGGACCTCACATTGACAACTGTCACAGCATCCTCATAGTTATGTGATCCTCTTTTGGGTATTTGGCAACCAGCTTGCATTTATGACAGGTTGCAGAGTCTCACAGTCACGTAATCACATGTTGTGACTTTATTTGCCTTTTTTTCGGGCAAAATACACCCCTTGGAGAAGCTAGATTCAGACTTATGACTACATGATTTGCTTAACGACTATGTGATTTGCTTTATGACTGTGGCGACTTGCTTACAAGTTGGACACAAAAGTGACTTGTTAAATTAGAGTCCAGTCAGGTGGTGACTCAACATATGATTTACAACCAAAATTCCGGGCTCAATTGGATTGTAAATCGAGGACTAACTAGCATATTGTCTTTTATTTTATAAACTTTTTGACTCCGTGAAGATTTTATCAATTCCGCTTGGATTTCCCCTTCCCATCTGACTTCCTTCATATATTTGACATAATTTATGTCCCATCCATTCTCTCTAGACCAGGGGTGTCAAACTGCCGGCCCACGGGCTGGTTGCATCATGCGGAGGCTGCGTCCACCCCAGCTCCAGCAATGCGAAAAAAGTTGCGTTACATAGCGACACGTCACGTGATGCGGCGAGTTTGACACCCGTGCTCTAGACAGTTAAATCCATCTCATAGGACTTCTTTCATACCGTCCACTTACATCTGTAATCAATTCCCTTTCACTCATCATCCATTCAATCTTGATCCTATTTTTTCTCCCCATGCTTTACCATTCACACCTACTGTAAGATCTCCACCCCAGGTCATTTGATCTATGTTTTCATGGTTCCTAACGCACCAATTCTCACTTCCAACAAAGGGGGTGGCAAATTTTCTTATCAAACATAACTTGGTCTAACCCAGGGGTAGGCAACCTTGGTTCTTTTATGACTCGTGGACTTCAACTCCCAGAATTCCTGAGTCAGCCCTGATCTAACCCAATCACGAGCAGACACAACGGAATCATGTGTGCGGGAACTAAAAATGTTCTAGTCATAGGTCTAGACCTCGACTTACAACCGCAACTGAGCCCAACATTTCTGTGAGACATTGGTTGTGAATTTTGCCCCATTTTATGACCTTTCTTGCCACAGTTGTTAAGTGAATCACTGCAGTTGTTAAGTTAGTAACAGGGTTGTTAAGTGAATCTGGCTTCACTGCTGACACTTGGCTTGTCAGAAGGTCACAAAAGGGGATCCCATGATCCCAGGATGCTTGCAACAGTCATAAATATGAGTCAGTTGCCAAACGTCCAAATTTTGATCATGTGACTATGGGGAGGCTGCAACGGTCGTAAGATTGAAAAACGGTCACTTATTTCAGTGCTGTTGTAACTTCAAATGGTCACTAAATAAACTGTTGTAAATCGAGGGCTACCTGTACCAGTCAGTTAGGCACATCTTTGCCGGGATAACACCATTCAAAAAATCCAGTCTTGCCTCAAGCAGAATTATTTGATTCATTGTAAGCTAGAATCTCAGAATCTACTTTCGAGGCCAAGTTCCTTCTATCTCATGCGCTAGGACAGTGGTGGCGAACCTATGGCACGCATGCCAGAGGTGGCATTCAGAGCCCTCTCTGTGGGCATGCGCGCCATGCCCCGGAGATGGCAACCGTCCCTCTTCAACCAGCTGCCCGCTAACTCACCGAGGTCCCACGTGGCCGGATGCATCCCAGCACAGCTGGTTTCCCTCCCCCCCGTCCCATCCCTCCTGGCCTCGCATGCTCTCCTTTTCCCGGGCACGACCCACTGCATCGCTTCCTCAGCTATTGGCAGCCGTCCAGCTCAGAGGCGGCTTCTCTGAACTTCTGGCGGTGGGCTGTGGAGCCCCAGAGTGCGCCAGTTGGGGGGCTGGCAGGCTGTGGCTGCTGACAGACACTGTCGGCCCCCATGCACTCACTGGCCACTGCATGCGGGGGCCAATGGTGTCAGGCAGCAGCCGCCCCGGCCCCTGCCTCGCTTTGCCCTGCGACAATGGCACCCCCACCCTGCCTTGCCTCACCCTGCAGGACGAGCCTCCTGCCCACTCTTCCACCTGCCAGAGACCCCCTGGATCTCCTCCAACCCTGCTTGGCCCTCACAGGCGTCCCTCCCCACGAGCAACATAGGGGTGACCATGCCTGCCTTAGCCACACCCACCCAGTCTGCCATGACCACCACAGCCATGCCCACCCAGTGGGCCACGCCCACCTGGCACCCAGCAATAAATAAGTGGGTTTTGGGTTGCAGTTTGGGCACTCGGTCTCTAAAAGGTTCCCCATCACTGCGCTAGGAAATATATGCAACGCAGTGACATCAATCCAAGATCCTATTTCTTTAAAACAAGTTCTGATCTGGAAAAGCATACGCATTCCCCACTCCAATGTTTTCACGCCACGGAGTAATTGCTGACATCTTCCAGGCACTTCTGTTTCCATCACTCTGTCTAATATTAAAAACAAACTAGCCTGCCTAAATTGACAATTAAAGAGAAAATGAAGTTTGGATTAGTGCTGTTAAAAACAATAAACGGAACAATTAGCTTTCCAAGCCACAAAAATGAGCTACTGCCGGTATCTGACAGACAAGCTTAATTTATGATGTTCACAGCACAGAAGGACCATACAATGGGAATCCCAGAAAGCTAATAAGTAGGCTTAATTAAAAAAAAGAGAGAGAGATTGAAATAATAATAACAACATGCTGGGGGAAACCATCTCTCTCTGCGCCCAAGAAAAAGCTCCAAATGTCCTCATTTCCTAAAAATATTCATAAAGAGGACATCAATTTCCCATTAACAAAGAAAATGTGTGTTTTCTTCCCCCCCCCCTTCTTGGGGGCTGTCCTAGCTCTCAGATTTGGCTGCCAGCAGAGGGCAAAATCAGATTTCCTTTCAACACCCTGCAAGACTGAGGATGGATAGATCACATTTAAGAATGGGCATGATGGAATTGAGAATTGAGGCCTTTGAACTATCGTGCTGGAGAAGACCCCTGCGAGTCCCCTGGACTGCAAGGCGATCAAACCGGTCAGTCCTACAGGAGATCCACCCCGACTGCTCTTTAGAAGGCCAGATCCTGAAGTTGAAACTCAAGTACTTTGGCCACCGAATGAGAAGGCAAGACTCACTGGAGAAGGGCCTAATGCTGGGAAAAATGGAAGGCAATAGAAGAAGGGGACGACAGAGAATGAGGTGGCTGGATGGAGTCATTGAAGCAGTAGGCGTGAGCTTCAATGGAGTCCAGAAGATGGAGGAAGGCCTGGAGGAACGTTGTCCATGGGGTCGCGATGGGTCGGACATGACTTCGCAACTAACAACAACAAGATGGAATATCTTGTTTCATCTTTTTGGATAAAAAGTAAAAGTTTCACCTCTCCAGTTGTGTCCGACTCTAGAAGGCGGTGGTCATCTCTGTTTTGTAGCCAAGGGAGCCAACATTGTCCAAAGAGAGTTTCCATGGTCAAGTGGCGAGTGTGACTATACGCCAAGGTGCACAGAATGCTGTTTACCTTTTCACCGAAGCGGTACCTATTTATCTACTTGCATTTGCCTGCTTTCAAACTTCTAGGTGGGCAGGAGCTGTAGCAAGGAACGGGTGCTCACCCTGTCGCGTGGAGCTTGTGTCTTGAATCTGGACTGTCAGCTCTCTAGCTGATAAGCTCAGCATCTTTAACTGCTGAGCCAGGTGTCCAAGAATTTCTAATAATTTATGGGTGCACATTATTCCACATCTGTTTTAACCTAGTGGGAATTGAGGCCTGGAGAGGAAAAAAAAGATTGCCCATGGAGCAGGCTGAAAATCCTACAGTATTTGTAGCTCAGGGTTGAATTGTGGGGGTCCTTGGTGTTCTCCAAGCTTGCTGCTTTCTTGCAGATGTTTGATTACCAAACTAGGTAACAGCATGAGTGCTAGTGCAGGGGTCCCCAACTCCTGGTCCATGGACTAGCACCGGTCCACGGCATGCCAGAAACTGGTCTGCGCAAAGCCCCATCCATGGGATGCAGGTAACACATGAAACCACACCCCCTCTTCTCCATGGAAAAACCTCTCTCCACAGAAACGGTCCCTGGTGCCCAAAAGGTGGGGGGCCGTTGTGCTAGTGTGTGTGTGTGTTTGCTCTTGTTCATAGTCTAGTGGCTTGCCCTGTCAGGGTTAGGGGGAGTTTTTTGGGTGGCTCCTTGATTAGGCTGTTGTTTACTGTTTGATTGTTTGTCTGAGTTGGTAGTTGCTTGTTTGGGGTATTGTTTACTACTACTGAAGGAAGCAACACCTTTTCCTTTCTCTGTCTCCCTGCCCAAGGGAGAGTGAAGGACATGGAAATGAAAATGAGGAGATGGGATGGATCTTACAAACCAGCCTTCTGGTTTCCAGTGATAATGGTCTTTTGGTCTTGCCAGGATGTGATCAGGGAATCTTCGAGCACAGATAGCTTGATCTGGGTTGAATGCAGTTTGGGCTGTTATTCAACGGAACGTTTATCATTAAAGGGTTCCTGTGAAGTTCACTCTCAAATGTGAATCAAAAATAGGCCAGTACATTCTGATCAGCGCTCAATTTCTACCACTGTCAAAGGCAAAACGTGCTTTGCACTGGGCACAAATGCCAAACTGGCAGGGGGCTGCACCTTATACAATCTGAAGTTCCCTTCACACTTCGCACTTTTTCTGCTTTAACTTTTTCTTCGTTAGGCAGCCAAAAAGGTAGCTAAAGTGTTACACTTTTATTTAAATTTGGGGAACAGAACATCAGGTCATGTTGGACTATCATACTGTAACCAACAGCTAAATTTACAGTGAACAGAAAGAAGAGCAAGCAAAGAAGGGGGAGTGCCCTGAGTGGCTAGAATTGCAACCCCTCCCCTATTTTTAGATTTACTTATATATCCCCCCTTATTGTGCCTTGATAATGTCCTGTAAGGTCTGTTAATTATGGGGGAGGGGGAGGTTGTGGCTAAGATAACTTGGTGCCCTCTAGAGCAGGGCTTTTCAACCAGTGGTACGGGTACCACCTGTGGCACATTGGCACCTGGCAGGTGGTACACGATCATCCTAGAAAAGTGGTAGCGGGGGAGGGGAATGAGCTGAACTAGTGGCAGCACTGCACAAGCCTGAGCGAGAGATGGCTGGAGCTGCAAGGCTGTCAGGGCTCAGCGGAAGCGCCAGGATCAGTGCTGTTTTCCAGCTGATCGGCGCTTCTTCGGGGCTGTCAGGGCTCAGTGGAAGCACAAGGATCAGTGACAGGCTCCAGCTGGAGCTCAGCACTGATCCTGGTGCTTCTGCTGAGCCCAGAAGAAGCGCCGATCAGCTAGAATGTTGCAGCATCTCCAGGGTCTTGTGATTTACATTCAGATGCTTGGCAACTGATTCATATTTATGACGGTTACAGTGTCCCAGGGTCATGTGAAGTGACCAAAACCTGCTGCAACCACCCAGCAGACAGGGGGAATAAAAACCAAACACACCCCACCCCACCCCCGCCGCCAATCCTCAACAGAAATGCTCACAACAATGAAAACCTCGAACAGAAGGAAGAGCACCACTGGGCGGGAAGGCAGGTGTCTTGCTCGGCTGTGGCATGGGGGGCACTTTTTTCAGTGCCATTGTAACTTCGAACAGTCATTAAGCATACTGTTGTAAGTCGAGGACTACCTGTACTTTATCACTTTTTTCCTTTTTTTTTTTTTTGGTCATCACGTTTTTGACACCTTGCTAGGCGACTGGTGGTACTTGGATGTTGCTATATCCTAAAAGTGGTACAATGGGTGAAAAGGTTGAAAAGCCCTGCTGCTCTAGAACAGGGATTTCCAACCTTGACAACTTCAACTCCCAGAATTCCCCATCCAGCAATTAGCTCCAGTTAAGGGCTGCCTAACAGATCAGCGAGAATTCAGTTTGGCGGAATCTCCCTCTTGGTGAGATTCTGGGTCAGGTTGGCTATAATCTCCACCATAAGACTATAAATTACTGTCATGGACATGGGTTCCCAAAAGTCTTCATCACTGAAGTAGGATCCACTTAGGAGGAATTAGCTCACTGATGGAGAACCTACTTCAAGTGTGCAAATTCTGGCTTCTACACTAGTTTGCAGAGAGACCAAAGAAAGAGGAAGAGACAGGGCAGGCAAAAGGGGTTGCTTCTCTTCAGGACTGGATTGCTCTCCCATCATCCTCAGCCAACAAACATTTTGGCCATTGGCTGGAGGTGATGGGAAAAACATTACATACAACTAACTAGCATTTTAAGCCCTGATGATGTTGGCAGTTGCCGACGAAAGCTCGGCGGTTTTATTAAACTTTTATACAGTTTGGAATTCCCTAGTTCTCACTTTTATTTATTTATTTTGAATATATATATATATATATATATATATATATATATATATATATATATATATATATATATAGGTCTTTGGTTGTTCGGGTTTTCTCCTGCGTAAAATTGGAAGTGTCTTGGCGGGTTTTCTCCTGCGTAAAATTGGAAGTGTCTTGGCGACGTTTCGAAGAAGTCCCATTCGTCATCTTCAGGCTGGTGTTTTCAGCTTCGTGCTTTGAGCAGCACGAAGCTGAAAACACCAGCCTGAAGATGACGAATGGGACTTCGTCGAAACGTCGCCAAGACACTTCCAATTTTACGCGGGAGAAAACCCGAACAACCAAAGACCTACATATAAATACCCGCGAAAACCTCAGAAAACAAATATATATATATATATATATTATATAGCCCAGGTTCGAATCTCAGAAGAGTAAGTCTGGCTGAAGAGAGTTAAAGGAACTCGAAATAGCTATACCAGTTCTCTCTTTATTCTTTGTTAGCAACCTAAAAATGTAAAATGATGTCGCAGTTGGCGACTGCTGCTTGTGGATGGCTCTAGATTGAGCTGATACAGGCAAAAGAAAAGAAAAAGAAAGAAGATTTCTTTCTCCCATATTTGGGCTGACAGGGTGTACATTCAAGGTAAAAATCTCCTCCCCCTGTCTCTCTCCTGATAGCTAACAGAGTGGGAGAGAGCCTGTGGCTTAGAGGTTATAACAACTGCCTAACATGCAGATAAGCCCAGGTTCGAATCTCAGAAGAGTAAGTCTGGCTGAAGAGAGTTAAAGGAACTCGAAATAGCTATACCAGTTCAGAGAGAGAGAGAGAGATCATTGGGGGTGGGAATGTATTCTGGATCACTAGCTTATAACTGGTTTCTTCTCTATCATCCTGTCTGCCTTAAGGAAAAGCATCACCCCAGGAGATCCAGGTAATCTGATCCCATCAGCCTTTTGTAAGGCATTGAAGCCCTGATTGTCTCCCCCAAACTTTTGAGGCCGGTTCACTGATTAGTTTCCTCGATGTACAACAGTTTATTGACTGTTACAATGGCATTGAAGCGACTTATAACCGTTTTTCACACTTATGACCATTGCAACATCCCAATGGTCACGTGATTAAAATTCAGACGCTTGGCAACTGGCACGTACTCATGATGGTTGCAGTGTCCTGGGCTCGTGGGATTGCCTTTCGCGATCTTCTGACAAGCAAACGAGGAAGCCAGATTCACCCAACCACTGTGTTGCTCACTTAACAACCATGGTGATTCACTTAACAACTGTGGCAAGAAAGGTTGTAAAATGGGCCCAAACTTACTTAACAAATGCCTCACTTGGCAACAGAAATGTTGAGCTCAGTTGTGGTATTAAGTCAAGGACTCCCTGTAGTCCTATGATTAGAACACTTTTAGCCCTCGCACGCATGATTGTTTCGTTATTTCTGCCCGTGATTGCCCACCCCTGCTCGAAAGTATGGGGAGATGGATGCCTATATAAATAGTATAAGTAAACAAAACAAAAACAAGGCTTTACTATTCTTTTTAAAGCATTCCATTTTGTGCCATGCCTCAGCAACTGAGTAAGTGACCTTGGTGGAAGGAATACAAAATGACACAGGATGGGCTGGGAATGAGCTAATCAGAATGAAACGCTT
The DNA here is from genome assembly GCF_016545835.1 of Crotalus tigris. NCBI lineage: Eukaryota > Metazoa > Chordata > Lepidosauria > Squamata > Viperidae > Crotalus > Crotalus tigris. Next base: position 427,744 of record NW_024100541.1, on the reverse strand, counting down.
TTTAAGGATTTGTAAAAGTCCAATCTGCTGCTACGCTACTGTACAGAGCAATTTCACAGAATACAGGAAAGGAAAAAACAAAAAACCCCGTCTTTCCCTTCACTACACACAACGTGTGCGGTTTCTATTTCTGAAACACCTCCGTGTCGCAGGAAGGTTATTTTGGGGTGCCTGTTGTGCTTTCTTTTTATGCCTGGTGGGAATAATTTTGCTCCAACACAAATAATGGGCTTCGCTGATTAAGTCCTTTGCTGGCATTTGCTTGCCACTTGTTTAATACGCCATTTGACATTCTTGGGTTATAAATGGCAAGCAAAGTGGAGCAGAGCCGGTAAAATTAGCTCCCTGGCCAGCCTGAGGCTAGAAATAGATTCACCCACATGGTGGCTGAGTCTCCCCCCCAAGCTCTCTTGCACTTTAAGGAGCTGTAAATATCTAGGAAATGTGGTGAAATTTCATAATTATGAGCTTTTTGTTTAGAAGACCAACAAGGGAAGAGTTCACCAAAGGATGGAGTTTTAGCAGCTCAGTTATTTTCTAGTCACCTCTGCAAAAGGGGATGTGTAGAATCTCCAGCCAGCTGTGTCTCTCTTCCCACACAGCGAGCTGAGACTTCCCTTATCAAATGAGTAATTAATCCACAGGCACTTTCCAAAGACAGGGAAAAATCATCCAACATCCACCCCAACATCTGGATGACGGGCTCTGACTTCTCCTAAGTAGATAGTGGAGATGATTCTTCCATTTGTCTGAAATGGTATATACTTGAGCAGAAGGTTGGACTGGACTAGAAGACCTTCAAGGTCCCTTCCAATTCAGTTATTCTCTTATCTCCACCTTTCTTGTCAGAGAGCCAGTTTGGTCTAGCACTTTTATGACCCGTGGACTTCAACTCCCAGAATTCCTGAGCCAGCCATGCTGAGGGGAAGGGAGAGGTTTCCAAGTGAGCTATGCTGGCTCAGGAATTCTGGGAGTTGAAGTCCACGAGTCATAAAAGAGCCAAGGTTGCCTACCCTTGGTCCAGCAGCTAAAGCACCAGGATAGAAATCAGGAGACTGTGAGTTCTAATCCACCCTGAAAGCCAGCTAGGTGACTTTGGGCCAAACACCAGATGTTGAGTTCTAGTCCTGCCTTAGCTATGAAAACCAGCTGGGTGACTTTGGGATAGTCCCTTTCTCTCAGCCCAACTCACCTCGCAGGTTAATATGGTGGGGAAAATAGGAGGAGGAAGCAACTACCTTGAGTTGTTTATAAAAAATAACCGAGGCGGGATATAAATTAAATACAGAAATGAATAACTTTCTGCTGAATCTCAAATGTGAGAATCGCATTCATGGAAGAATTGCCACGTTCATTGAAGAGTGCAAAATAAATACAGGTAATCCTGGACTTATGACCACAATTGAGCCCAAAATGTCTGCTGTGAAGTGAGACAGTTGTTAAGTGAATCTTGCCCCACTTTACGACATTTCTTGCCATAGTTGTTAAGTGAATTCCTGCAGTTATTAAGTTAGTAACAGAGAGTCTGTTTGTAGCATGTTAGCTTCTTCATTTTTATTAAAAAGGTAAAGGTCCAGTCATGTCTGATTCTAGGACGCGATGCTCATCTCCGTTTTTTGGCTGAGGGAGCCAGCATTATCTGAAGACATTTCCGTAGTCATGTGGCCGGCACGACTATACCTCGAGGCACATGGAATACTGTTACCTTCCCACCAAAGGGGTACCTATTTGTTGTTGTTAATTGCGAAGTCGTGTCCGACCCATCGCGACCCCATGGACAACGTTCCTCCAGGTCTTCCTGTCCTCTACCATCTTCTGGAGTCCATTTAAATTCACACCTACTGCTTCAGTGACTCCATCCAGCCATCTCATTCTCTGTCGTCCCCTTCTTCTATTGCCCTCAATCTTTCCCAGCATTAGGCCCTTCTCCATTGAGTCCTTCCTTCTCATTAGGTGGCCAAAGTATTTGAGTTTCAACTTCAGGATCTGGCCTTCTAAAGAGCAGTCGGGGTTGATTTCCTCTAGGACTGACCGGTTTGAACGCCTTGCAGTCCAAGGGACTCGTAGGAGTCTTCTCCAGCACCATAGTTCAAAGGCCTCAATTCTTTGGCGCTCAGCCTTTCTTATGGTCCGACTTTCACAGCCATACATTGCAACTGGGAAAACCATGGCCTGGACTATGCACACTTTTGTTGGCAGGGTGATGTCTCTGCTTTTTAGAATGCTGTCTAGATTTGCCATAGCTTTCCTCCCCATGAGCAAGCGTCTTTTAATTTCTTGACTGCAGTCCCCATCTGAGGTGATCTTTGAGCCCAGAAAAATAAAATCTGTCACTACCTCCATTTCTTCCCCATCTATTTATCTATTCACAAATGCAAGCTTTCGAACTGCTAGGCAAGCAGGAGCTGGCAAGCAAATGGTATTTCTTTGCAGACCTTACAATATATCAGGGGTAGGCAACCTTGACTCTTTTATGATTTGCTTGAGTGGCTCAGGAATTCTGGGAGTTGAAGTCCATGAGTCATAAAAGAGCCAAGGTTGCCTACCCCTGCAATATATCATTGTTGCTATTTTATCATGCCATTGCTTGTAGTTCCTCTGCCTTATTTTCTTGCAGCAGCTAACCAGGTGGTCCACTGTTTCTTCAGCTTCTTTGCAGAGACGGTATTTGCTGCCTATTGCTGTCTTCTTGATTCTGGCTTTGTATGCATGTTTTTAAAGCTTGATCTTCTGCAGTTAGAATTAGCCCTTAATTTGTTACTTTCTTCAACTTTCCTGCTTTTAATCATTACAGATCTTGTTGTTCTCTGCTTTGCCTGCTCTCTTTTTTTTAATGTATTGGCTATGTAATAATTTTCCTTGCCATGTCTCTTTTCTATTCCTCATTTATTCTTTCTTATAGGCCAGTTTGGTCTCTTCTTTGGTACTTGGTAAGCCTTCCAGTGTGTAATAGCTTCAGTGCATCTTCTTCACTGTCCTCCAGATACAGGTGGTCCTAAACTTACGACTGGTTGCTTAGTCATCGATCAAAGTTATGACAGGCCCCCTCCAGGCTACTTACAACCCAGATTTGAAGTTCTGACAGCTAAGCCCACCCCTGTAGTCACATGATTGCATTTTGGGTTGTTTGTAGTGTCCAGGATCATGCGACTGCAATTTACGATTTATTTATTTATTTTGCCAGAAACCGGTGTTTACTTCCAGTTTCTGATTGTGGATGATGCTTTCACTTAATGATGTCGTTTTATTTTACAACTGCTGTTTTTGCTTAATGATGGCTGCAAAAAAGATGGTTAAAATCAGATGTGGTCACAAGGTGAGCTGCTTAATGACTTGCAATCTTAATTCCAGACTGAAATACAGTTGTGAATTGTAAATTGAGGGCTACTTGTATTCTTCCAATGCCCTTTTTTGTTCTCCGACTGTCTGGTATCCTTGCAACGTTCCATGCCCACCTATGCTCCAGAGTCTGTCAATGTTGCTGCATGTATGAAGAGCGTGATTCATTGTTATTATTTTTCTGGTCTTCCTATTCAGGGCTTTTAGTTCTGCTTGAGTCTACTCCACTATTCCAACTGTGAATCTAATGACTGGAATTGCTCAGGTGTTAATTGCCTTGAAATTATTTCCTTCATTGAGTTTGGACTTTAAGATCTTCTTCACTCTTGTTATATATTCACTTCTAACCTTCTTCTTGACTTAACAGTCAGCTGGAAGGATGCCCATTTGTAGCGATAGTCTTCATTCAGACTTTTGATGTTATTTCCATAGGGCTTCTTGATTCCTTCAGTTTTCACTATTTGCCCCGTTGATGGTAAGGATGGCAACAGTTGTCTATTCCAAACTTCATTATAATATCTTGGTTCTATATTCGGACAATGTTTAGCAACTGGACAATTCTATTTCAGATGGTGTTTTCTCATACAACTTCAGTTCATTTATATAACAGAGGTGGGATAAGGGGTCCTTGGTGCTCTCTGAGCTTGGTTGTTTTCTTGCAGATGTTTCATTACTAGGTAACATCAACAGCACTGATTACCTAGTTTGGGTAATTAAACATCTGCAAGAAAACAACCAAGCTCAGAGAGCACCAAGGACCCCTAATTTCAACCCCGAGCTACAAATATTCTCCTTTAGAGAAAGGATGGCTTGGCAGATGTTTTTCATGTTTGATAATCATGGTCTGTCTTGTTCAATATTCTTGACATAGGAATCTCCTTAAAAGATTCCTGTCTTGATATTAACCTCTCCTAGTCTATCACTTTTTAACAGCAAGTGTGTCTTTCATTGTGCCACTGATCTTTGCACAAAGCTTCTGATGTTTCTCCTGATTCCTTTCATTTGTCCTTTTGTTTTATTTAATAATGCCTTCTTGTAATCAATCCAACCTACATTTAAGTTGGTCTACCTTCCCTTATAGTTTTCCAAAAGCATCTTGTTAATTAGAAGCTGATATTTTGTTCTTCTGCTGTTCAGTTGGTTTCCTTTCTGCTCAGATGGGAAGAGCTTATTTTCAACTAGATATTGTTTGATTACCACACCAATTAGCAATTTGAAAGTTATAGGTAAGGAGTTAATTGGCCTGTAATTGCCTGATGCTTCCCTTTTTGTTGGATTTTTCATTATGAGGTAGGCTTTTCCAGTTGTTGACCAATCTTCAATTTCATCTCCCTACAGTATTTTGTTTAATTACTTGGTGGTGAAATGATCTTACTTGTTCCTATGTGATATTTCGTGATCAGTTATTCTTTGGTCTTCTTGTTCTTCAACTTCTTTCGTCTATTCTACCTTGCTTACTTCTGATCTTAGCACGCTGATCTTATTTTCCAGACTGATCTTCCATTTTGGTGATTTACTGTTTGGCTTGTTTGTTTTTTATTGATTTTCATCCAAGATCTTCAAATTATAACTGAAACCATGCTTTATATCAATTGGTTTGTTTCTTGCAGTGAGCTGGTACTTATGTTTGATATTACAATATTGACATCTTTTAATACTTGTGCTAGCCTTTTCTTTGGAACAAGCTTCAATAAAGGCAACCTTATTTTTTCATTTTTTTGCTGTTCTAAATGCTCAGTTATTCTTGATTTAGGTTCATCTTGTTTTTCAATTAGAGGACTTACATTCTTTATGAGGAGAAGGTAGAGGAGATGGTGCCTGGTTCGGAGTGAAAACAGTTCAAAGCACCTGAAGGCAGGACAAGAAGCAATGGATGGAAACTAATCAAGGAGAGAAGCAACCTGGAACTAAGGAGAAATTTCCCGACACTTAGAAAAATTAACCAGTGGAACAACTTGCCTCCAGAAGTTGTGAATGCTCCAACACTGGAAGTTTGGAGAATTTGTCTGAAATGGTATAGGGTTTCCTGCCTGAGCAGGGGGTTGGATTAGATGACCTCTAATGTCCCTTCCAACTCTGTTATTCTGTATTCTGATGCTGGCTTCTTCTACTTTTGACCCCTTTGATTTGTCTTTACTGGCAGGGTTTTAATTTCTTTGCTTTGAACAATTTCTTTGCTCTGAATTTTCCAATTCTCCTGTGAATACTTCATTTCATATTACAAAGCGAAATTGCTCTGCCACCTTCTGATCTGTTATTTCTGATCATGGAAGTTTTTCTTTCAAGAACTGGTGCATTTTTTTCAAATACCCTCTTCTCATTAGACTTAATTTATAATAGCAAATTGTTCTTTGTTTTCAGTCGTTACATGTTTGCGATGGGCAAGCAACTTTTCTTCCAGTAGTCCTGTGGCTGCTGGGCCTGCTTGTTCAGCCAACAGTTTTGAGTCCTATAGCCTTCTTGTCACCGGACTGCCAGCTACTTGTTGACCTGGAAGACGATCAAGCCAGCGTAAGTTTTTGTAAGTTATGTTTATGGGAGAGACACCCTTTCTCTGGTTCCTCTGATAAGACCTGTCCAGCATGGTTGAACCTTTGGCATAACTTCCTCAGAGCAGATACAAGCCCCATAAACACATCAAAATAGTGTCTCATTGGGGATAATAAAAATAAATTATTGTGATTGTTTGCATAGTTAGCCAGATTTTTAGGCTGGATTTGGCATTTTTAGCCACCTATCAAGTGTTTCTCAAGCACCTGGGATAGTTAGATGTTCAATGGTGTTAAAGATGTTGTTGTAGGATGTAAGCTGTTTTAAGTAAAGCTGCCTTTTGCCATTGACTGATTTATTATTAGAATGCAGTGTTGCTGGTTAACTCTGCTCACTGCCAGGAGTTCGATCCTGGTCGACTTAAGCTTGACTCAGTCTTCTATCCTTCCAAGGTTGGTAAAATGAGGACCCAGATTGTTGGGGGCAATATGCTGATTTTGTAAACCACTTACAGAGGGCTGTAAAGCACTATGAAGTGGTATATAAGTCTAGGTGCTATTGTTATTATTATCATTAGACCCCTTTCCCAGCCTAAATGTGCAGTTCAGTTATTTCCACCAAAGTTAAAGGAACTCATGCATCTGGATCACCCCTGTTCCAACCACAATTTTGAAGGGCAGCCCTAATACCTCCACCTGGAGATTGAAACAGATCTGTTGTTTTCATTTCAGATGCATACAGTATTGTGCGGAAAGGAACAATATGAAGGATATTACTTCAGAGCTCAGCGAAACATTAGCAAGTCAAATATTGAATTGGCTTATGGCATATGCTAAGGAGACTTTTGATCTTATCCAGCTTAAAAGAAAAATCCATTATTAAATTAAAAGTTGGGAACAGAGATCAGACCAATATATGAAAGACTGGAAACACATTTGGGAAAACAAAAAGAAAATGTTTAGCTGGAAATGTTAAAGGTACTATATTGGTTAAAATACAGGGATGGGTTAACTAATCTTCCTGATGCATTATTGCGTTGGATCAACTCTGCATTTACTGTAAAGCATCAAAGCCTTTTCTCTGGTCCAGGCAAAATGAGGAAGGAATAGTGATACAGAATACGGAATAACAGAGTTGGAAGGGATCTTGAAGGATTTCAAATCCAATCCCCTGCTCAATCAGGAGATCCTATACCTGTGGTAGCGAACCTACGGCACGCGTGCAGGAGGCAGCACTCGGAGCCCTCTCTGTGGGCACACGCACTGTCACCCCAGCCCCGCCTCCTCCTATGGCACCCTCCTCACCAGCAGCCCTCCGTTGGAGAGTCGCCCCCGGGCACGGCCCATGCAATGCTGTGCAGCCAAGGACATGGTAGCCGGGCAGTGGGGACAAGACTCCGCCCTTGCACCCCATCACACGCAGATGATACTGCAGAGCACGGGCAGAGGGCGTGGCCACCATGGCACTGCTGGGCTGCCTGGGTGAGCTGTGGTGGGCCGTGGAGGTGGTGGGTGGTCCAGCGGAGCGGGGACAGGGATGATTTGGGGGCACTCAGTCTCTAAAAGGTTCTCCATCACTTTCCTATACCGTTTAGACAAATGGCTATCCCGTCTCTTCTTAAAAGCCTCAAGTGGTGAAGCAGCCACAGCTTCTGAAGGCAAGCTGTTCCACTGGTTAATTGTTCTCCCTGTTAGGAAATTTCTAGATTCTTAGTTCTATGTTACTTCTCTCTTTGTTCAGTTTCCAGCCATTGCTTCTTTTCTTGCCTTCTAGTGCTTTGGAAAATAGGTTGACCCCTTTAAGTTTGAGAAAAACGTTGGCTTTATTATATTTATTTGTACCCTGCCCATTCTCCAGGGAGCCTATGGTTTTAACCAGTGTTTTCCAACCTTGGAAACTATATGGGCTTCAACCCCCAAAATTCCCCAGCCAGCCAGCTGCTTGGGGAATTCTGGGACTTGAAGTCCAAGTCGCTGAGAAACACTGGTTATGAATAACAGTCCTGTGATGTAGATGAGGCTAAAAGATAACTGGACCAGGAACATGCTAATGAATTTATTTTCAGCAGAAATGCAAATCCAGGCCTAGCGCTCTAACCGCAGGGTCTCTTTAGCTAGCTTCCGGATCAATTTAGCAACAGATTTCTTAAGGACTTTCCATTTTTCCAAGAAGCAGATTGCCTTTCCTCAGCACAACTAAATTCTCCTTCTTGTGTGCTTGCTTGTCCTTCACTTCAAACAAAATACTCCAAATGTACAAAACATATCAAGCTTCATGCTAATTAAAATTCTTCTCTGTGTTATGCCAATATCTGATTCCAGGTTCATAAGGGGCCATTCCAAGATGCATTGCAGAAGTTACCTCTAAAATTGTAGCCTCACAATATATATATTTTTTTAATGTTTGAAATCTTGTTGACTGAATCGGCTTTAATTACATCAGAGATATTTTTAAAATTGCCCTGATTGTAGAGGTTGCATTGAAAAGACCATATTTATAGTATCATTTTATGATGTTTCCTTAGAAGTTGATGCAATTCAAAAATTGGATTATTACTGTCACGTTAGAAGGGACATCAATAGCATTTTTAAAGAAATACGGGTGGGATTAATTGCTATGCACTGAATATTTTAATTTGGAATTTATCAAACATCAAGAATTGGGGACTTTGGATTCATGAAGCTTAGATAAAAGTGTTATTATATAAACTGAAAGGTGAAAACTATGCCTGTTTGTTGATATGTGTTGGATGGTTGACATGCACTGTTTGTCAACAGCTGAATTTGTTTTCTTTTTCAAGGCAAGGAAAAATAGCTTTTGAGAAGCACCATGAAATTATTTGCAGCTGCTCTGTTTACAATTTTGGGATCTATCTATCATTATTTTATGTTAGATTATACTGCTAACCCTGATACACATATGCATCATTTTCCTTATGTTAATTGATTTCAGATAATAAAATACGTTGAAAAAAATCAGGTCTAGTGAAAAAATAACACCTGCTGACTTCAGAAGGCTAACTGCACATCAAATTTTCACTACAAAAGGACAAGTGAACAGACAAATAAAAAGAAATAAATGGTTTTGAAGAAATCAAATTTGAGAACAATCAGATTCTACTTTCATTCTTAAACATGAAATATTCTTAAGTACAGGTAGTCCTTGACTTACAACCATTCATTTAATGTCCATTTGAAGTTATAATGGTACTGAAAAAAGTAACTTATGACTGATTTTCACTCTTATGACTATTGCAGCATCTCCATGGTCACATGATGAAAATTTGAGGCTTGGCAACTGGCTCATATTTATGACAGTTTCAGTTCTCGGAGCCACCTTTTGTGACCTGACAAGCAAAGTCAATGAGGAAGTCAGATGCACTTAACAACCAGGTTGCTAACAATAACTGCAGTGATTCGCTTAACAACTATGGTAAGAAAGGTGTAGAATGGGACAAAACTCATTTAACTGTTGCTTAGCAACAGAAATTTGGGGCTAAATTGTGTCATAACCTGTATATTGGCCAACAGGAATTCTCAAGTCGAAAATCTGATCATAAACCTATCTCACTTTGTGACTTTGGTCTTCCATTAGTATTCAGCACTGCTATTTCCAACAGATCATGCCATAGTCACTGGATCAGCCTCACAAGAGATACTGTGACATTGCTGGAACTATACCAGCAATACTGCAACCACACCATTCAGCACTCCTGCATTTCATAAACGAAATTGCAAGATTCCTTGGTTGCTCATTCTTATACCATAGATTACTGCCCAGCAATCCAGGTTTTCTACTATTTCATGTTAGCTTTGTTCCACCTGACTGTACTGCACACCCAAGTTTCTTAACCTTAGCCAGTTTAAAATGGGTGGACTTCAACTCCCAGAATTCCCCTGCCAGGGCTGAGAAAAACCGATGTACATTCTACTACCAGGCTTCCTCATACTGTATTCAACTATGCCTAATCTAACTCAACAACTTTCAAGGGTTTCAGACTCCATCCTGGTTTCCTTTTTAAGCTAGAGAGGCCAGAAAATAAACCTGAGGCTGTCAGTCGGTTAGGTGTGGGCTCCATCGCTTGAGCTACACTCCTTCCCAGGAGAACGCTCCGCCTCCCTTGGATATGTTTCTGAAGCATGAGACGTCAGCCTTCTGAGACTTCAAGCCTTTTTGTTCGAAATCTTCACCCACCTCAAATAAATGCTTAATCTTGTGCTATTTATATCCATTTGCATTTGGTTAAAAGAATAGCTGCCATTCAAAGCACATTCGGCAACAATGATTATCTGCACAGGCAGTTGTGGAAGAACATAAGAGAACCTATCACACTTGTGCACACGCTAGGAATGTCATTGAAAAGGTACTTTGGTATTCCAGCAGACTTCTGAAGGGTGAAAAGAGGCAGTACTGTAGGAGGGACAGGCTCCAAAGCATATGGAAACTGTCCATTCTATGGGAAAGCAGAGGCCCAAAACGCAGCTCTGCGGACTAAGTATCAGTGGGTGAAGGCTTGCTTGATGTGGTTGGGTTCACAACTCAAACCATCCTCTCAAGAGCAACTCTCACCGGCCAGAGAGATTTTTTTTTTTTTTTAAAAGGCCCCACTTCCTCAAAAACTAGAGCTCCAGCTGGGAAAACTTACCATTTTATTATTGATTTCATGAAAATGAATTTCGCAGACTTTTTCCACCACGTCTTCGTTCTCAAAAGTTACAAAGCCGAATCCTATTGAGAAGACAAGAGAGATGGTAAATACGGTTAGACTTCTTTTTGGATTGCTTGAAAAAATAAATTACTTTGAGGCACGTTGAATATGTCACCAGAACAAACATGTATTGACAATACATTTTTTTCCACGGTGGATTTGGGGAGGGGGTGAGGGTGGGGGAGACAGGTCACATTTTTAAGAAGAAGAAAAATCTTTAAGATGAATATGGATTACAATCAACAAGAGGCTATGGAGATGAAAATAAGACACGCTTCTCTATTCCCTAGCGCCAACACTATCAGATATTATCCCTATACATTTAAATAGTTACTTTATATAGGATATATTAAACCTGAAATTAAAAGGGCATAAAAAAATCTGTTGTGCCTGACAGATTCTGAGTAATAATCATACTCCTTCTTGTTCAGGAAGCTCTAAAAGCAAGGGTACCCAACTTTGGTAACTTTAAGACTTGTGGACTTCAACTCCCAGAATTCCCCAGCGAGCCATGCTTTGATTGATGCTGGCTGGGGAATTTTGGGAGTTAAAGTCCACAAGTCTTAAATTTGCCAAAGTTGGACATCCCTGCGCTACAGTCTTTCGGAAGAGTTAGACCCAATGGGAATTTCCCTATTAGGAAGATCTCATTAAGCAAGCAGTAAGGAATGGGTAGAAAAGGGCAATGAAAGAAACAGATAATCATAAATAGTCTAGAACATGGACTGAACAATCTCCCAATTAATCAAAGTCTGGTTCCCAGCTTCATAGCACGTGGGGACTTTCCAGATAAATATGTGCCACCTTTGTAGTTCTCCATTATCACCCATTCTGAAATATCTCAAGGTTTCACCTTGACAGGTCTTCATTTCTACTATTTATTTATAAAATTTATTTGCCACCCATCTTGTATGCAATAAGTGCCATTACCCTTAGAGCCATGTGCACAAGGCATGCATTCTTCTTTATTCTCTCTACTGAGAATCCTAGATGACACTTTGAACCGTTCCTAAAGAAACGTTAGATCTTCATATGCACAATCCATCTCCTGACTTTTATAAAAAATATTAATTTTCTTCCTTTATAGTTCCATAACCCCACCCCCCCGCCCCAATACAGGAAAACCCTGAAATTACAGCCACAATTGGCACCAGACTTTCCATTGTTCAACACGGTGGCTGTTAAGGGAGTCAGGCCCAATTTGACAAATTGTTATGCGAATCAGTGCAGTTGTTAAGTGGATCACACAGTCATTAAGCTGATCTGGCTTCCCGCATTGTCGGAAGCCAGCTGGGAAGGTTGCAAATGGCAATCATGTGACCTTGGGATGCTCGGCAACCATCTTAAATACATGCCAGTTGCCAAGTGCCCAAATTTTGATCACAGGACGAGGATGCTGCCACGGTCGTAAGTATGAGCACCAGTTGTAAATGACTTTTTTTCAGGGCCGTGCAATTTCAAAGTAAATCGTTGTAAGACAAGGGCTACCTGTACTCATGTTTAATTGTTTTCATCTGTATCTAATTAGTGTCCTAGAGGCCATACTAAAAATTTAATTGACTAATCCCATGTTTCTCAAGCTTGGCAGTTGGAAGATGTGTGGACTTCAACTCCCAGAATTCCCCTCCCAGAATTCTGGGAGTTGAAGTCCACACATCTTCCAACTGCCAAGCTTGAGAAACACTGGAGTAATCCACTACCTATCGCCAGGAAGAAGGTGAATTTTTTTGCAAATGCACTGGAGAGAGTTCTCAGCAAGCCCATGATAAAAGAAGGAAGCATAAAAAGAACTTGGCCGTTGTTGAGAAGGGTTAAAAGAAACCCACTATTGCTCTCCCTGGAAAGCAGTCAGTATTATCCACGCTTTTTGGATGTAAGTGCTCTCACTGTTGCAGCAGCTCTATGAGGTCAGCCAAGATCCAGAGGTGGTTATTTGTCTCTTTCTTCCTGAATTACTTCCTCTAATACCTCATCAGGATATCCGGAGGCCTTCAAGGATCTGGGAACGTTGCAGGCCTCTCATCTATTCAGCACGGGCAGCTTCAAACGAGCTTCTGATTTGGGCCACTTTAAGGCCATTTGATGCCTGCTGTCTGCCCTTTAGCTATATGCTATGTTTACCTGTCTAGTTTTTACTCTTCTAGGCAAAAACTGAACTGATTTCTTTCTTTCTTTATTTTTTCTTTTTTTTTAACAGCAAGCTCCACATAGCTTAATGATTATCACACATCTCTTTGGGATGGGGAATTGACTGTCACGTTTCTGGCACCTGCTCAATGGATGAATAAATATAGAAATCCATTAAAATAAAGTGACGGCTCTACCGCGTAAACCGATTGAACAGAATCTGATTCCCAAAATAGACCACAGAGATCTGGCAGCTATTAACAGGAAAGGAATTCTACACTCAGCAGACGCCAAAACCTTTGCTCCGCACAGCAATTGCAGGCTCGGGAAATTAACATTTAGTCAATGGTGATGTGATCCACATCATTTGCACTCGTGCCCCCGAACCATCTGCACGGAGCAGAGGAACATCTCACAGACATCAAAGAGCGGGCAGGATTACAAATCGAGAACATCATCCACGGAGTGATGCAAATTTATACCTTCCAAATTCATAAACCATGATGTTCCTGCTCATATGGGAATGGTGCGGGACCTAGTCAGTTTCAGATATTCAGGCATATCTAGGGCCAACTGCTTTCAAAGCAGAAGAAAAGACTGTAAACAGGGCTCACTGGCACATGGAGACCCGGTTAGGAGATGTGACTTGGATTATGCAACATTGCCAAATGTCAGCCAGTCTAGCATGATCAACTGAGACATCTCTGTCGTTGTGCCTGCCCTCTGGAATAGCATCCCTCTGGAAAGCTGCACAGCTCACACCCTGCAGCTGTTCCACAAGCCTCTGAAAACTGGCTCTGCTCCTGGGTTTGGGGTTAAGGTGGCGGTCGAGCCTCTGTTTGTTTTCCTTTGATGCACGGGATTGTCTCTTCCAGATGTTTGTACAGGTAGTCCTTGACCTACGACCACAACTGAGCCCAAAATTTAGGTTGCTAAGGGAGACATATGCTTAAGTGAATTTGGCCCCATTTTATGACTTTTCTTGCCACGGTTGTGAGGTGAAATCCCTGCAGTTGTTGAGTTAGTAACATGATTGTTTAAGTGAATCTGGCTTCCCCCATTGACTTTGTCAGAAGGTCGCCAAAGGAGATCGCTTGACCTTGGGACACTGAAACCGTCATAAATATGAGTCAGCTGCCAAGTGTCTGAATATTGATTGCATGACCATGGGGGTGCTGCAATGGCTGTGTGAAAAACGGTTTTCAGTGCTGCTGTAACTTTGAACGGTCACTAAATGACTTTAAGTCGAGGATTACCTATAAGGGATTTTCCCCCTGGGATTTGGAAGCCTCAAACTAGGCAGGTAAGGACGCACAAGCTGACTTTATGAAAATGCAGGATCCTCTTTGTCATTCCTTAACAACTATTATGCATTTTTCTTTAGGACTGCATCACAGACACAATCCTTGGAAAAGGTGTGATTGCTTTAAGGAGGTGTCACTTACGTGACTCCTCTGAAACATCTTTGCTGTCTTTTTGAACCCAAAACACAGCACAACCCAAGCAGATATTTTAAGTAAATTTCAAACAACACCTGAAGTTTTTGCTTGCTAACATCAATTGTTCTTTGAGGAGAGTCTATGAATTCCATGGCTTATGTTGGTTGACTTTCCCGTTTGAATCTGACTATAACAAAAATGAACCGGACACGCCACTAGAAGGCAAAATCACGAAATTGCATCTTACTTACTTTGGCCATGTCATGTGGGAGGAATTTACCAGAGAAAGCTATTATGTTTGGAAGAGTTAGCAGTAAAAGGAAACCAGGCTGCCAAAGAACACGATGGCTGGACATCATCAAAGCATAGAAAAACTCAAAGAAGCAGTGCAAGATCGGAAGACGTGGACAGACTTGGCCCATAGAATCGCCAAAGTCAAACTGGACTAAATGGATAACATCATCATCACACCCAAAATGGACTGCACAACTGTAGGATGCTGATCTCAATAGCTCTCCTCTACAAGATCTGTGGTGGTGCAGTGATTAGAATGCAGTATTGCAGGCTAACTCTGCTCACTGCCAGCAGTTCGATCCTGACCAGCTCAAGGTTAACTCAGCCTTCCATCCTTCTGAAATTGGCAAAGTGAGATCCCAGATTGTTGGAGGCAATAGTGCTGATTCTGTAAACCGTTCAGAGAGCGCTATAAGGCACAATTAAGCGGTATAGAAGTCTAAGTGCTATTGCTAAGTGTACCACCTTCCTTTTTCTCAGCGGGCTGTCTGTCTTTACTCTCTCAACCACACTGTTTAATTGCTCCCTAATTGTCCACTGGCTGTTTCCAGGTGGATATCTTGGATTTAGTTGTTTAACTATGATATGCCTGGAATTTGGGGACAACTAATCATTATGGGTATGATTAGTACTACCATATTTTCCGGCGTATAAGACTACTCGGCGTATAAGACGACCCCCAACTTTGGAGCCGATTTGCATGCTTAGAAAGTCGTCTTATACGTCGGAAACTACCGTAATTTCCAGCGTATAAGACGACCCCCGACTTCAGAGCCAATTTGCATGCTTTAGAAAGTCGTCTTATAGGCTGGAAAATACGGTACATGCCACAGGGACCCAGATTTTTGCCCAAGTTTAGAAAGTCCACTTCTGCAAGTCATTAATTGATTGGCTGCCAGAAACATCTTCATCATTAGTAACTCATTAGCAAGTAATGCAGCAGAGTTTCAGTTTTGACCTCCTCTTCCTTAATTTGCCAGTAAGGCAAAGCAAAGAGGGATTCCGCAGAAAACAGCAGCAACCTTGCCAGCCAAGCCAGACAGTTCACCACCACCATTCACGTTCTCCAAATTCTGTGTTGGTTCAGGCCTTCAAAAATATACTTTCCTAGGGAATCCAGCACTCTGGTTCAAGAGCAAGATAACAATCTTGTTCAAAGGTGATTTAACAAGAGAAATTCTCTTTCTCTCTTTTGGTATCCCAAATGTACTGTTCAAAAGGCAAGTGGACTTTGGTTTTTTTTCCCCCTTGAAAATATTTCTTTTCTCATTCAAGAAACTTCTGAAGAAGTCAGAACTGAAGAATCTTTTTCAATCAATCAATCAATCAATCAATCAATCAATCAACCAATCAGAAAAGAGCTGGAAGGGAGCTTCCGGTTTGACGTCGTGGTAGAACGGGTGCAGAAAGACGGGTCTCCGTCTTTTGCATTTGATTTCGCCCTGCTGGGAACCCTGGAAAGAGTCGAAAGTCAACCCGTAGAGGCGACAAGCAAAGTCTCAACATCTTTTTTTGTAATGTGGTGACCAAAACTGGATGTAGTATTCCTGATCTGGTCTTACTAAGGATTTATAAAACACTACTAATACTTCACTTGATTTTGATTCTGTGCCTCTGTTTATACAACCCAGGATTGTATTAGCTTTTTCGGCTGCTGTCACATACTGCTGGCTCATCTTTAAGAGATTATCCACTAGGACTCCTAGGTCCCTCTCATGGTTACTGTTTTTGAACCAGGTTTTGCCCAATCTGTACTTGTACTTTTGGTTTTTCTTGCCTAGGTGTAAAACCTTGTTTTTCTTCACATTAAATTTCATGTTCTTGGATAGGGTCCATTGTTCAAATCTGTCAAGATGTCAAGCTTCTTGGATGAGAAGAACTGAAGGAGCTTCTTGGATGAGAAGAACTGAAGGAGCTTCTTGGATGAGAAGAAGAACTGAAGAAGCTTCTGGAATGAGAAGAACTCAGAACTGAAGAAACTTCTTGGATGAGAAGCGAAATGTTTTCAAGGGAACCCCCCCCCCCAAGAAAGTACAGTTGCCTTTTGAACAGCACTTTTGGGATACCCATGACCTGGATGATTAAGAATCTCCCTAGATATTTCTCCTCTGCTATGTTCTTAGAAGGGGAAGTGGAAAATGTTCACTTAAGAAGAAACTAGAATGGCAAGTTAACTCTCAAAAATAGGATTTAGAATTCCCCTTGGAATAAATAAATACACAAATTTGCCTGAATCATTCCAGTTTCAAGTAAAATGGGAAGCAGGGATGGGTTTCCTCTAGTTATTCCTATTTAATTAGGGACAGCCCTTGGTTTTGGTCTCTGCACCTAGAACACTCTCCCCTGAGTTTTGCCTGTTGAAGAGTACTCAGTCACGATCATGCCTGCATGAGCTGTTACTTCATTGTTCTCAAGGGTTTCCGTCCCCAAGGATGGCTTATCCCTGAGTAAAGAATGTTTAGTTCTCAGCTTAGCACAAAGGAAGTGCTGATGACTGAAAGGTTACAAGCAGGAACTTGGCAAGACATTGTGCTGCTGGAGAACGTCATGGTATTCTAGATATTTAACCATCGGCATACAAAGGAGAATTCGCTGGAAATGCAGACTTTTTTAAAAAAAAAAATGTAATCAGGATTGGCTAATTTAAAATCTTGTACATCTCCGATATTTTAAACATGTTGCCAACAAAGCCCAACCATTCATTGGAAGACTTTTCTATAGAGAAACTGAAGGATTATTACCTGGAACACAGTGAATTAAAAAAGCAGAGAGAAAAATTTATCCAGTTCCTCCCAAATAGAAGAAAGTAAAGGAGAGGAGAGGAAAAGAGAGGAGGGGAGGGAGGGAGGGAAGGAGGGAAGGAAGGAAGGAAGGAAGGAAGGAAGGAAGGAAGGAAGGAAGGAAGGAAGGAAGGAAGGAAGGAAGAGAGGGAGGGAGGGAGGAAGGGAGAAGGGAAGGTATTTCTTCTCCATACCCCATTAGTTAAGATAATGAATATGCACCATTTTTAAATAACCTCAAGTCTTAAAGCAATTTTGGATTAAGCAGACAATTACTTTTTATGGGTGGTACAAAGAAACAACAACAACAACAAAAAACCCCATCCATTTCTAAAAGCATGTAGGAAAGATTAATACAAAACAAAAGAGGCGGTTTAAAATGGTGAGATAAATGGGAATCTGGTTGTCAAGGAGTGTGCATTTTTTTAAATGAAATTATACTGCGTCCTCTTGGATGAAGGTATTATTGGAAGCTAACAAGCTCTATTTAAAAGATAAGCGCATTTAGCAGAGTCAAACAGGCTGTTTCCCCCCCCCCTTTTATTCAGGTGAATAAAAATGAGATATATATTTGAATAATCTTTTTGGAGGTAAAAAAGGGAAAAGAGTGAAATACAGGGGGCACAAACAGAACGGAAAATTTCCCCTAAAAGATGATCATCTGAACTGAATGACTGGGGGAGGGGGGGAGAGGCTGAGTCCCCATTTTTTTAAAAAAGAAATACAAGCAAAAATGCTTTTGGAAATCGAATAGTTTGGATCTTTCAAGCAGACTTTTGAAATTCAGTCTTTTCACACAGAAAAGTGGACAAAAGAGATGCTAATACCCATCACCCCAGGCTGTAAAAACAGGCAACGGTTTTGAGCAGCTCTTTATGTGGGCAGGACTACAGCTCACATTCTCCACTGCCAGCAGAGTGAAACCAGCCCTTTGGCTGGAATCAGGGAAATCAGAACATTTCTCTCTCCCCCCCCCATCTCTCCCTCCCTCCCTCCCCCCTCACAATTTTATTATTATTTTTTCTTGATATAAAATACAAATGAAAATAAAGACAATGAGGAAAAAAGGGAAAGGGAGTAGTGGAAAGGGGAATTTTAAAAAGCAGCGAATTCCAGCTATTTTCAGTGGAGTAAATTACATAACAAGATTATAATCTCAACTTTTTATTTATATAAAGAAAGTAAAGAGTAGCCATTTCCATAAACACACCCTATTCAATTGTCAAAACCAGACTCAGATTTCTGATTTCAGAGTGTTTTTTTCTGGATTATGCACCCCACATCACGTCACTTCTACTCTGAATCTAAAACCGACCTAAGAATTCGTCCTCTACACCCGAGAAAGTGCCCAGGTAAGCCAGGCCATTTGCCACAGGCACATTCATGCCCATGTGCCTATTTGTCAGCAGCCCTAACAGGGTCAGGACGACTGTACATGATTGTATTGTACATGATTAAAACAATACCAAAATTGGTAGATGCCATAAATAAAATTAACAAGGTGTGACAGCAGTGCCAAGCCCCAATTGCTTGGAAAAAATTATGCTTCTGCAGGCTGTGTTTTGGTGGGCTTCCCCTACCCACCCCCCCACTCTCTGATTCCCTCCCCCAAGCTATATTTCATGCTTGCATTTGCAGCTGAAGGGACCCCGTATTAGGTTAACTGAAATATGGATCTGATGACACCACAGCTATGAAATACCAGAGTGAAGGGTCTGCGATTTATGTGTGCGCACACACCCCAGTGACTGAACTATATCGACAGAATGTTATTTCGCTCTGTGAACACAAGTAAACACAGTGGTAGACAATGGAGATCCATTAATTGGAAAAAACCCCTTTTCTTTTCATGCTCCAAATATTTAAAATTTAGAAAAGAAATTCTGTTTTAAAAGAGACGTATCATAATATTGATATAGGTAGTCCTCGACTTAACAACTATAATTGGGACCCAAATTTTCACTGCTAAGCAAAGCACACCAGATTTTAATGCATTTGGCCACTGTTCTTCAACATGTCACTGCAATTGTTAAATGAATCCTGCGGAAATTAAGCAAATCCAGCTTCCCCTATTGACTTTGTAACACGGTTAAGTGAATCCCACCCATTGACTTTGCTTGTTGGAAGGTCGCAAAAGGGAACCATACGATCTGGGAACACTGCAACCATCGTAAGTACATGCCACTTGCCAAAAGTCTGAAGTTTGATCACGTGACCCTGGGGCAACTGCAATGGTCGTAAGTATGAAAAACGGTCATAGGTCATTTTTTTCAGCGCTATTATAACTGAACGGTCACTAAACTAATGGTTGCAAGTCAAGGACCACCTGTACATGCCAACTGCCAAGCTCCTGAATGTTGATCACATGATTGTGGGGATGCTGAGGTGGTTATAAGTGTGAGGGCTGGTCATAAGTCACTTTGTTCAGTGTCATTGTAACTCTGAACAACCACTAAATGAATGACTATGGGTCTAGGACAGGGGTAGGCAACCTTGGTTCTTTTATGACTCGTGGACTTCAACTCCCAGAATTCCTGAGCCAGCCATGCTGAGGAGAAAGGGAGAAGTTTCCATGCTGAGCCATGCTGGCTCAGGAATTCTGGGAGTTGAAGTCCACAAGTCATAAAAGAGCCAAGGTTGCCTACCTCTGCGTCTAGACTAGATCTTAATGCACCTTTACCTACTGTATATACAGGTAGATCTCAACTTACAATAGTTCATTTAGTGACCGTTCCAAGTTACAGTGGCACTGAAAAAAAGTGACTTATGAACATTTTTCACACTTACAACCGTCGCAGCATCCCCCGTGGTCATGTGATCAAAATTCAGAGGCTTGGCAACTGGCATGTATTTTTGATGTTGTTGCAGTGTCCCGAGGTCATGTGATCAATCACCTTTTGCGATCTTCCGACAGACAAAGCCACATTCACTTAACAAGCATGTTACTAACTTAACAAATGCAATGATTCATTTGACAACCGCGGCAAGAACAATCCTCAAATGGGGCAAACCTCACTTAGAAATATTTCACTTAGCCACATCAATGTCGGACTCAATTGTGGTGGTAACCTGAGGATTACCTGTATATACCTTCCTGATGTGATGGATTTCATCTCCCCCAGATTCTAGCCAGCCTAGCATCTTAGCAGCAGATCAGTGCTATTAAGATCAACCCCTGCCAGGGGTTAGAAGAAACATGAAAAATGGACTTAGGTGAATAATTCCTGCCATGCTGTTTCTATACTTTGCATTAAACTTTCCACAGGGCACCAGTAATGCAAAAAGGAAGATGGTGTTTGAATTCTTGCCTACAGAGTCATACTGGAAAATCTTGTTTTATCCTAGGCTTGTTTATTCTTGTTTAATCCTAGGCTGCATTAACAGCGGGATAGAATCAACATCATGTGAAATGTTGGTACTACTTTATAATGCCTTGGTAAAACTACACTTGGAATACTGCATCCAGTTTTGGTCACCATATTATAAAAAAGATGTAGGGACTCTGGAAAGAGTGCAGAGGAGAGAAACAAAGATGATTAGGGGACTGGAGGCTAAAACATGTGAAGAACGGTTGCAGGAATTGGGTATGTCTAGGACCAGGGGTGAGATGATAGCAGTGTTCCAATATCTAAGCAAGTTCCACAAAGAAGAGGGGGTCAACCTATTCTCCAAAGCACCTGAAGGCAGGACAAGAAGCAACGGAGGGAAACTAATCAAGAAGAGAAGCAAGCTAGAACTGAAGAGAAATTTTCTAACAGTGAGTATAATTAATCAGTGGAACTGCTTGCCTTCAGAAGTAGTGGGTGCACCATCACTGGAGGTTTTTAAAAAGAAGTTGGACAGCCTTTTGTCCAGAAACAAATAGGGTCTCCTGCTTGAGCAAAGGATTGGATTAGAAGATCTCCAAGATCTCCAACTGTGTTATTCTGTTTTGCGTTGTCTCAGCCTAGCAGTAGGGTGTAATTTCATCCCGTGGCTTTCAGGAAAAGACTGAATGCTTTTTCTGGTCAGTGCTTGTTTCTGCATGATAACATTAGCTGCCCCAGGAAATCTTGCCATGTAAACGTTCCTACTTGGTTGGGACAGAAGGGAAGATTCAGTGATCCTAAGAGCTTTGTCACCCCGAGAAGCATCAGATTCAGCAGGGAAAGTGAATTTTTCCAAGCAGGCTGTCTTACATGCACCATCTAGATGGGCAATCGCTAAGAAAACAAAACACTTGCTGACAGATGGAAAGGAAAAAGAATTGTGAAGCAGCTCTGTGAGCCCAGCAAAGGTTTTTACGAATGGCTAAACTCACTTAAATTTTGCAGAGCATATTAAATCAAAGCTTATTTTCTCACAAAATATCATGAAGTTTAGATTCCCTCCATGAAATGCAGTGGGCTGCAGCTGCCAAAAAGGCCAACACAGTGCTAGGCTGCATTAACAGAGGGATAGAATCAAGATGACGTGAAGTGTTAATACCACTTTACAAGGCCTTGGTAAGGCCACACTTGGAATACTGCATCCAGTTTTGGTCACCATGATGTAAAAAAGATGTTGAGACTCTAGAAAGAGTGCAGAGAAGAGCAACAAAGATGATCAGGGGACTGGAGGCTAAAACATATATATCTCAGAGGCTGCCCCAAAGAAGAGGGAATCAAGCTATTCTCCAAAGCACCTGAAGGCAGGACAAGAAGCAACGGATGGATCTAATCAAGGAGAGAAGCAACCTAGAACTAAGGAGAAACTTCCTGACAGTTAGAACAATTAACCAATGGAACAACCTGCCTCCAGAAGCTGTGAATGCTCCAACACTGGACATTTTTAAGAAGAGACCAGACAGCCATTTGTCTGAAATGGTTTAGGGTTTCCTGCCTGAGCAGGAGGTTGGACTAAATGACCTCCAAGGTCCCGTTCAGCTTTATTACTACTACTACTACTACTACTAAATAAAATACTCAGGAAATGGGCTTTAAAAAAAGGATTCTCATTTGCAGTTGTTGTAACTATAATACATAATACACTGCATGTATGGAAGTACAGGTAGTCCTCGACTTATGACCATTCATGCAGTCACGTGATTAAAATTTGGGTGCTTGGCAATTGGCATATATTTACTATATGTCAAGCTCCCGGGGGCTTGACATGCAAACGGGGACGGGGGGGAGCGGACAGCAGCCCAAAACCTCCGGCAACCGCCGAGCAGCAAGTTCTCACAGCTGGAGCCCGGCCCGAGCGGGGATACTTGGCCGGCCCGCCTCCCCACGCAGACGCACAGGCACAAACGAGCGCCGGCCTATTTACGAGCCTGGAATCCCCCGACGATCAGCTGGGGGCAGCAAGCCCGGAATTCCCCGCGGTACAGCTGATGTCGGCAAACCCGGAAGTCCCCAAGGGCCAGCTGCGGCCGGCGAGTCGAACGCCTGCCGGCACGTCGACGTGGGACGGGAACCCTCTGCACCTACAGGGGGATCCAGCGTGGGTAGCGGGTGGGGGTTACTTACCAGACAGAGGGGCCGGTAGGCAGGGAGAGCTTGGTGGCGGGAAGGTAACGCGCGGACCGCACACACGGACAGAGGGATGCGGGGGTGGGGCTCCGTCGGCGAAAGGGAGAGCACAAGGAAAGGGTGAAGCATTTATCCAATGCGAGCGGATGTTGGCTTGGAGTTGGGGGCGGGAGCACAGGGTGTGGCACACAGTTATAGAGCGCTGGGAGACAACCACTCCCAATGCTGACTTTGTTTCATCTTCACAATAAATCGCTTGGTGAGTTCAGTGTGTACCGGCGTTCCTTTTGTTCTTACTCACGGACGACAACGGATGCACTTGACACTATAGTTGCAGCAACCCAGGACCACATGATCTCCAATTGCAACCTTCGCAGCCGGCTTCTGACAAGCAAAGTCAATGGGGGAAGCCGGATTCACTTAACAACTCTGTGATTTGCTTAATGACCTTGGCAATAAAGGCTGTGTAGATTGGGCGCAACTCAACGCTACCTCATTTTTTTGGGGGGGGGGACTGACATTTTAGTCCCAACTGTGGTAATACGT
Organism: Crotalus tigris; assembly: GCF_016545835.1. Taxonomy (NCBI): domain Eukaryota; kingdom Metazoa; phylum Chordata; class Lepidosauria; order Squamata; family Viperidae; genus Crotalus; species Crotalus tigris. The sequence goes on along the minus strand of NW_024100541.1, from coordinate 404,529 downwards.
TGAGGACTACCTATAAAACACCATCCAGTCAGAGCTGAAGAAGCTTCTTGGATGAGAAGCGAAACATCTTCAAAGAGAAAAAAAAAAACCAAAATCCAGTTGCCTTGTGAAAAAGCAACCTATACATTACCTATAAAACAACTTTCCCCATTGTGCTGGTTTCAAGATTTGCCAGATACCCTTTCCGAGAATATTTGGGAGGACACCGAGTTGGGAAAAGCTGACACAGACCCTTACAAAAATTAATAAAAGCAGACCAGTCTTCCATACGTTTGCCTTTTTCTTTCTTTGATGTAGTATGATAATTTGGCTGCTAATGTAATATCCTGCAATTTATCAACCCAGTCTCCTAATATCCTGTTGTCACCAAAAAGGATCCTGACGGCAGCAGCCCTAGAAAACGGCAATTCCTTAGGCTCTTATTGATTTAAGTGATATGTATAATTCAAAAGAGGAAGCTCTAATAGAATTTATGTACCAGGAGCTATAATTCTTGTATGTTCCTCGCAGTGGAAAATAACATATCGGTTTTTTCTGTTTGTTTTGCTAATGGACCACCCACAATTCATGATATAGCTCCTTTTATTGCAAGATTAAGCAACTGTTTGCGAAGTACTGATTTGATTACATACCATCAAGTCAGTGTTGACTATTAGCAACCACAGAAACTGATTTTCTCCAGAATTTGGGGTTGATTTATTTGATGATCCATTTATGGCTTTCTTGGCTGCCCAGGGTATTCTTGGGAGTCTTCACCAACCTGAAAGTCCGAAGTGTCAACCTTCTTCTTATCCTGCTTCTTCAAAGCTGAACTTTAATTTCTCTATAAGGTCACAGGAAAAAACGTGGGCTGCACAATTCGGATTTTTCTAGTTATAGACACTTTCTAGCGTTAGAACATCTTTTGCAAGGTCTTCTTGGTTAATCTACCAAGTGCTAATTTGTGGCATATTTCTTGACTGCTGATATCTTTAGTTGATTTTAAAAGGCAGGAACTAACCACCACTTCCAAATCTTCACTGTTAGTTCTAAGGCTGGCTGTTGTGCCTCTTATCATTAGTTTAGTCTCTTTATATTTAATCTTAGTCTCTTTTTCCTTTTTTCTCCATTATATTCTTTGTTATTACTATAGCTCAAATCATATGCATGGCACTAGATCCCACTAGATTCGAGGGGGATAATTTTTCAGTAGACACTGTAGTTTTATATGATTAATCAAGGTGTATCACCTTGCTAAGACCTTGGAACCATTTTCTTTAAATGTTATATTTAGTAGCTCAAAGATTTACTTTGCGGCTCCTCACAGACCGTATGACTTTTAAGTCTCTATGGATCATACAAGAAATCAATTCAGAATTCTCATTCAAGGCATAAATGACCAGAATCAATTATGATATTTTGGACTTCTCTTTGGAAGTCTATAATGCTGGGAATGATGGAAGGAAAGAGAAGAAGATGACTAACAAACAGTAAGGTGGATGGACTCTATTATAACAGTGATGGGTACACTGTTAGAAGACTTGAAGACCAATTTGGGGCAGTTCATCCTGGAGAATATGTGGCTGACACTCAGTTGATGGCACATAATGAATGAATGAATGAATGAATGAATCTATCAATCAAAAGATCTTCACAAAAGGAAAATCTTAACTGCTATGATAATGCTGAAACATAGCAAGATTGCCACAGATGGTGCCACTGGAAAAACGTCACAATATGGATGTGGCATATTTAGGGAGTGTTATGCTTATGGATGAAGGCCACATCCATGCTGATTATGGTACTCTTTCTCTATACATAGGAAATATTAAGAAGAGTGAATGCAAAAATCTACAATGTGTATGTATTAGTGACAAATTAAGGGTGCATGGAAAAGTGGCTGAACAGAATTCTGATTGAAACGATACGAGAGGTGACATTGAGCATAATTTGTCCTGCAGCTTTATGCCAGATAAGGAGTGCTGTAAGCAGATCAGATTTTTGCTCTTTAATTGGTCATTGAGAAAGGTGTGAGAAAGACAATTTATTGTGTGTCTGTTGATTTACAGAAAATATATGATGAAATGGATAAGCTTGGATTATGGAACATTCGGGGCATATTTGCTGAATATAGTTAAGAGTAGTAAGAGATTGAACATGTCTGAGAGAAAAGGGAATACTTAAGGAATGAGTATGGAAAAAAAAAACTAATATGTGTGATGTCCCTTCAGCTGTTTATGTATTTATGAATAAATGTGTAAGTAAGCCAGCATGCTATTGAAGGCAAAAGAAGCAGGGGACGGCAAAAGATGAGATGAGATAGATGGTGTCATTGATGCAATGAACATGAATTTGGGCAAACTCCAGGATACAGTGCAGGAGAGGGGGTCCTGGCGTGCTATGGTCCGTGGTGTTGCAAAATCAGACACAACTTAGTGACTGAACAACAGTCACTGGGAGTTGAAGTCCCCACATCCCTAAGTTGCCGAGTTAGAAAAACACTAGGTTAGGTTATGAATGTGTCTATATTTTGGTATGCAGAAAATGCTGTGTTTTTTGATGCAGACATTAAAATGCATGATGCAATAAAGAATGTGGATCTAAAAGTTAAATGTATCAAATATATAACGGAAGAAAGAATAAGTTGAAAGATGAGGGAAGACTGAGTAACTCGAGATTGGAAGGAGCTAATAAAATCCACAAAAAGACACGAGTTGAATTTTTTTTTTAAATTTTTTTTGAATGATATTCAAATTAGAGTCATAAACTCTTTTATTTTGATTAGAGTGATATTATCTTTTATTCAGATTCAAAACTGACATTAGCATATGATTCTAAATTATTGATCACTGCTGTTGCTGCTGATACTAAGGAATGTAAAAGTTTATATTGGTTATGCTTGATAATAGAAAGTATTCAGCTGGTATCAGGTGCAAAAGTTCACATGTGATGGTCTAATTAAAGTGAATATTGCTAATCATGCCTATGCATAGGAATCTTCCCAACTAACAGTTAGTACCTGTTTGGAGTTAGACAGGGAACAATGGAATTCAAGGGGATGAACTTAGCTCACTTATGGCTATATAGGAATTCTAGGCTGATCACTCTTTTGACTCCCCCCTCCATCCCCCCAGATTCTTCTTCTACAGTTTGATCTGGAATAGTATTCCTGCAAAATGTTCTATAACACAATTGAAAATTGAAAATGTTCATTTAATTTCCCATTCTTGGAGTTTTATCATTCCAAATAATTTTTAAGAAACACAAAGTTATTAACGTAAAATTGTGATTATTTCATGAACATATTACAATAGGAAGAAACTGATTTTTTAAAAAAAAAATGTTGTACTAAATTTTAGTTTTCTTTTTATTCCAAAGAACCTAATTGGTTTTGTTTTCCAATGGAAAAACAGAAGAAGTAGAGGGGATTTTACCCTGGTATTAGAACTGCTCAGAGTTGCTGGAGTTGGATACCATATATGTTTAATACAGGAAATAATAATACAAAGAAGAGGGAGTCAAAGCTATTCTCCAAAGCGCCTGAAGGCAAGACAAAAAGCAACGGATGGAAACTAACCAAAGAGAAGCAACCTAGAACTAAGGAGAACCTTCCTGACAGTTAGAACAATTGATCAGTGGAACAACCTGCCTCCAGAAACTGTGAATGCTCCAACACTGGAAGTTTTTAAGAAGAGACTGGACAGCCGTTTGCCTGAAATGGTATAGGGTTCCTGCCTGAGCAGGGGTTGGACTAGATGACCTCCAAGATCACTACTACTACTACTACTACTACTACTATGACCCTTTGCAAGTAGCTCTTGATTCGTTTAGCAACCGCTCAAAGATACAATACAAAGAAAAAAATAATATATAACAGGTCCTTGCATTTTAAACTGTTGCAACATCCCCATGGTCACGCGATCAAAATCTGAGCACTTAGAAACCGGAATACATTTATGACAGTTGCAGCATCTCACACAGTCATGTGCTTGCCATTTATTTGGGACTTTCCCAGCCAACTTCCAAGGAGCAAAGTCAATGGGGGAAGTCGGATTTGCTTAACAATTGTGTGATTCGCTTAATAACGGCAGTGATTTCCTCAACTGTCAGGGAAAAAAAAGTCGTACAATCAAGCACAACTCATTTAACCATCTTGCTTAGCAGTGGAAATTCTGGAAATTCTAAATCGAAGACTGCCTGTAATCTGGCAAAAATAAATAACTAAAAGAGCCTAACGTTCCTCTTTTGTCTACAGATACCTCTGCAACGTTGAACGGTGTAGAAAGGCTGCAGAAATAAGAATTCGGAGCAACCTAGATACAGAGAGGTCTTTGACTGGATTTTCTCTTACTAACTCCTGTTTGTTTTGCAACCTTCAATGTCACAGAACATATTCTTCTGAGCTTCCCATCTCTGCTCCCCAACATCCCTGCTCCATGTCGGACTTTGCATGATTATTCTTAGGCAGTTTTGACAGCCTCAGGTGCTAGATAGCTCACTAACTAACATTCTCCTCCTGATTATGGGGGAGTGTGAATAAAGCAGAGCCGTATTGATTCACACCAATCTATGCATTGACTGTGCGAAAGCCACTTGCAATTCCCACCAGCATTAGAAATAGGGAGGGATATGACCAGGCAAGTTGAGAAAATAAATTAAAAGCGTGTCAACTTTTCTTGCTGCTTTTTTAAAGTTATTAATGGATGGAATGGGAGCTCGTTTATTGAGGAAAGGCAAAAATTAATTGACGCCAGCTTTAATATTATTATGCCCAGCGTGCCTGGTCACATTTCTTTCTTTATTTATTTTTAAAAGTCATTTTATTACAGTTTACAGCAGCCAGCTGCCAAAGCTAGTGGTGTAAACAAGAAAGCAGGTGTGTGAATAATGGGGCAGCCGAAAGAGACAATTCCTTTACGGCATCAACTCAACCGTCTTAAGTGCAAGCGAAGAGAAAAGCAGAGTAAATATAGACTTGGAAAAGATCACCTGGCAAGGAATCATATGAAAGAGCAAGACAAGAACAGGGGAGTAATATTTCTTCATTATCCAGCTCGGAATTGCAGAAAGGAGTTAGCAGCAACAGGGACTAAGGCTAGATAATATATACTTCTGTCATCCAGAGTTTTCTGCATCTGCCAGAGGGCCAGATGAGAAGTCATGTTGCAGAAAGAGATCAATTTTGAGCTGTGCAAGAGCTGAATGACAGTGGGATCCACCCACTAATCAGCTGAAATATGGAAAACTATAAAGAACAGGGCGGGCTTCACGGACTGGCGTCTTAGAACCTTGATGAGGCCTGCTGCAAACGACTGACCGGCCCATCTGCTATTAATTGTTTTATTTATAGCATTTGCTAACTTTTAACTGCAATTCTGGCTTTTTGCCCCCAGGGTCCTGGAAGATGCCTTTTTCCAAAGATCACTGTGTGTGGAAAGGGGTCGATGGAGGAGGAGGATCTTAGTAGTGCTTCTGGTTTTTTTAAGGATTTAAAAGAAGATCCTTGAGGATTTTCACCTCAGACTGGTCTCTGCAGTCTGGATCCCAGGTTGATCTATTGGAAAAGAAAGACTAGACCTAGAATACTGGTTCCTTGAAGTCAGGTGCATGATCTATTGCTGGGGTTCCCAACCTGGCTGGGGATCGCAGGACCCTAGGACACGGCAAACGTTGTAAATACGTACCGGTTGCCAAGCACCTGGATTTTGATCACATGACTATAGGGATGCTGCAAGGGTCGTAACTGTGAGCAACAGTTGTAAGTCACTCTTTTCAGGGCCGTTGTAACTTCAAGCGGTTGCTAAACAAATGATTGTAAGTCGAGGACTACTTGTGCTGCAAAAATATACCCTCTCCAATTGCTAGGATCACCAGGAGGGGCTGGAACTCCAGGGTTATTTAGCCTCCGCTTTGCAACACAGCCAATACCACAATTAATTTCTCCTGGTTAAACTCTGGAAAGCTCCAGTTGGGAACTCTGCAGAGCATTTATCATCAGCGTTAAGACATCACTGATCTAGGTGGACCAGCTTTTAAGATTTCAGAACAGGGGACCTTTTTCCTAGCTATCACAAGAAAGTGTCCAATTTATTAAAAAAGAGGACACCCGCTCCCCCCCCCAAAATCAAACCTACAAGGGAAATGTATGCAGTTATAGCAGTTTGCCCTCAATCAACCCCTTCCCTCTCTCTGTTTTGCACCCAGTTCCGAGAAATATTCCCGCAAATACCCACAGTGAAGAAAATCTGTTGTCAGCTGAAAAGGGGAAGGGGCAGAAGCGGGAGAGGAAATGCACCTGAGGCCAAAGCTTGGAAAATATCAACCTCATTGAATTCTGACTCTAGCAGCCAGCCTGTGAATGACACTTGTCAAGGGAGAAGATTAGCTCACTGACGCTTTTTGGCGCATGCATAAAGGCGTCTATTGTGCTGGGAGGGAAGGGAATAAGAATGAGAGAAGAGCACATCCAGCCTGTCTCGGCAAGGTATGATGGCCCCTAAGATGTGCAAAGGCTCCACGGAGGCCACAAGAGAAAGGCCTTAAGGCAGAAACCGGCAGGCAAGGGCCTCCGAGTGAGGACTTCACAAAAAAGGTCCGGACATTTTAATACCGACACAGCAGGAGAGAGGAGACGGGAGGTCAGCTGCGCAGCAGGAGAAAGAGGCAACAATTGTCTCTGGCTTTGGCGGCGGCTTTTCCAGTTCCTTCCCCTCGGATGGATGGCATTTGCGACAGAGCTCAGTCAAAGGTGTGAGGGAGGATGTTGCGCCGGTGATTTGTGTGGTGCAGAGACACGTACAGAAAGAGGGAAAGACACCCCAGGGAATCTGAGGACTTGAAAAATATTCCCTGTCTGCTTACAGCTCCGCTCTCAGTTCTTAGTCCTGAGAAATGCGGAGCCGATTCGGGTTCCTGTTCTTCTAACTTTTTTTAAAAAAAATTGCAGGATTGTTTTGTTCATGTCAGGTAATTCAGGCAATCCTTGACTTGCGACCACGGTTGAGTCCAAAATTTCTGTTGCTAAGTAAGACAGTTGTTGTCAAGGTTGAATTGCTAAAATGCTTGCTAACCTCTGTCGCTACTCAAGTGGGCATAGAAACGGGGAGGGAGAGCTTGGGAAAAGGAATGGGAGTGTCAAGGACTGTGAGACCCAAGGTCACAAAGACAGGTGTCTGAGGGAGAAGTGGATCCTTCCCATAACAAACCGAAGATAAATGACTGGGCAATGTGAACATTTGGTGGGTTAGGGCTACGAAAAGCCATTGTTAACTAACTAGATTTTCACACGGGAAAATTAGCGTTGATTTTGCTTCTTCAGTGCAGATATACGTATTCAATAAAATTTATCTCTTATGGCACCTCAAGACCGTAGAGCAGGGGTCCCCAACCCCCGGTCCGTGGATCAGTACTAGGCCGTGGCATACCAGCAATCGGTCTGCAAAAACAAGTAAAGCCCCATCCGCGGGATGCAGGCAGCACACAAAACCACACATACTCCGGTCCACAAAAAAAACCTCTTTCCATGGAATCAGTCCCTGGTGCTCAAAAGGTTGGGGACCTCTGCCATAGAGTCCCTTCAATATTGCATTGGCTAGCCGTACAGTTGACAGCTGTTAAGTGAACTTTTCTCTATTTTACGACATTTCTTGCCACAGTTGTTAAGTCAATCACTGCAGCTGTTAAGTTAGCAACATGATTGTTAAGTGAATCTGCCTTACGCATTGTCAGAAGGTCGCCAAAGAGGATCACCTGATCTTGGGACACTGAAGCTGTCATAAATATGAGTCAGTTGCTAAGTGTCTGAATTCTGATCATGTGACCATGGGGATGTCGCAACGGTTGTGTGAAAAACGGTCATAAGCCACTTTTTTTAGTGCCTTTGTAACTTTGAACGGTCACTAAATGAACTGTTGTAAGTCGAGGACTACCTGTCCTAGGAGATACCTGCTTCAAGTGAGGATCTTCAACTGAAATTGAAGATACAATTGATGAAATTGAAGAACAATTAATCAGTGGAACAACCTGCCTCAAGAAGCTGTGAATGCTCCAATACTGGAAGTTTTTCAGAAGAGAACGGATGGCCATTTGTCTGAAATGGTATAGGGCAGTGGTGGCGAACCTATGGCACGGGTGTCAGAGGCGGCACTCAGAGCCCTCTCTGTGGGCACGCGCGCCCTCGCCCCAGTCCTAGGCCTTCAGCTGGGTTTTATAAAAGCTTTTCGCTTTAGGCCTCCGCCGCCGTGTGCAAAAAAAAAAAAGAACGTTCAATGAATCAATCAATTTCAACTTCTTGCAGGAAAAAAAAAGATCTCAAAAAGTTGGAATTGATTGATTGAACTTTTTCTTCCCACCCAGTCTGCCGTTACCACCGCAGCCACACCCAGCCAATGGGCCACACCCAGCCAATGGGCCACACCCACCCGGCACCCAACGATACATAAGTGGGTTTTGGATTGCAGTTTGGACACTCAGTCTCTAAAAGATTCACCATCACTGGTATAGGGTTTCCTATCTGAGAAGAGGGTTGGACTAGATGACCTCCAAGGTTCCTCCCATCATCATCATCATCATCATTATCATCATCATCATCATCATCATCATTTCCTGATACTAGGATCAATTAATCAGTGGAATCGTTTGCCTCCTAGAATTATGGGTGCTCCATCGCTGGACATTTTCAAGAGACTGGACAGCCCTTTGTCCAGGATGGTATAAGGCAGTGATGGTGAACCTTTTAGAGACCGAGTGCCCCAAAACTGACCCCGCCTCCGCTCCACCCCCTGCCCTGCCCCCACTCTGCTTGCCTGCAGGGCCATTCACCACCTCCAGGGCCCACTGCAGATCACCCAGGCAGCCCAGCAGTGCCATGGCGGCCACGCCCTCTACCCGCGCCCCGCAGCATCAACTGTGCATGATGGGGCATGAGGACAGAGTCTTGTCTACGCTGCCTTGGCTGCAGTGCTCTGCGTGGGCCACACTTGGGAGCAACTCTCCTCCAGGGGGGCTGCTGGTGAGGAGGGGGTCATGGGGGAGGCAATGCTAGGGCAATGGCACATGTGCCCACAGAGAGGGCTCTGAGTGCCGCCTCTGGCACGCGTGCCACAGGTTCGGCACCACTGGTATAAAGACTCCTGCCATGCAGAGAGAGTTTGACTTTGAAGTCCTCCGTGGTCCCTTCCAGCCCTATGTTTCTGTGAGAAAAATCACAATAACAAAAGGCAGTTTTACTTGGTAATATAAAGGTATTATAATACTTTTTATGACAATACTTTTAACATCTGCCTCTCCTAGGTCTTTGGGAAGGACTCGACAGGTGGATAAACATGCCAAATCCAGTCTAAACCACTGGCTGACTTGAGTGACCAACCATAATAATAATAATCCTAAGAAGTACAGTTCACAAGAGAGATTAACAATTTCAGCCTGAGAACACGGAAACCCTGTAATTTTCCGGATTCTTTGGGAAAAGCCAAAGAATTAAACCGTATTGTGTCAACCTATATCGTCTCTTTCCTGTTACGGAGATTAAGATTCCCAGGAAGCAAATTCGCACGCCAGGTTTGGGCGTCTGATTAGACACCTCGGAGTAAGTGTTTACCCATCACAATTTTATCATTTCTGTTCACTAAATGATTGCAATCAGAACTTGTAACCACAATTATTAACGTGCCATTATACAAGCTCAGTCAGCACAGAGCACCAGGAAGACACCACACAAGCAGCCTTCTCCAAAATTAAAAATGAATACCTGCTCCTCTCATTTAACATGCACAGCAAATTCTCATTTGAAAAACAACAACAACACACACGTTACCAACAAAGGAGCTTTCTATAACTGCTAAACATTTTCTGTCAGTTTTACCAAAAAGAAGAGTTTCTACTACAATGGATTGCCAGTTCACCGTCTGGAGGGGGAGGGAGGGGGCACCAGCTTGGTATTGCAAGCTGTGTTAATGCAGACAGCACCTGGACTTTGCTTGGCAACCAATCTTCGTTTTATTTTATTGGCATTTCGAACTCAAATCAAAGGCCTAAGTAAATAATGATGCCCAGAAAATAGAAAGTATTGCCTTTACATGCACTCAGAAACATCTTGGATAAATTCAGAGATTATATAAACACTTGAATGAGGGTGAATCTTAAAGGACAACCTGAGGAAGAAACTTTAAAATCCATCTCTGTGGCATCTTTTTTTTCTTTTAGGTCAATTTTGACAAACATAGTCTCTAAAAATGTCATATTAAATTCACCTTATGCAGGCTTCTCTATTGGATTAGCAGGCCTACTCTGGAATTAAGTTATTTGAGGGGCTTAAATCCAATGTATTGTTGGAAGAAAAGTCTTCATCCTGGTTCATCCAAGCTGGGGATAAACATGGCAACTGCTTTGGGAAGAAGGTTGTAGTTTGTTGGAGAGGAGAGCCAGACAGAAAGATGGCTCTGGCAGAAAAGAGAGGGAACACATGTAGGGAGTGGGTTTTTTATACCCTCTGAAGCCTTTTGTTTTGAGTTGTTTCCTGTTCCTGTGGCATGAACTTTGAACTGAGTGTGCTTTTCTGGGCCTTGGTATCTGTGGTTTAATCCTATTATGTCCCAAAGGTCATATCCTGTTTCCCTGGGGCTGGGCTAATGACTCTTAGAGTTTGGGTGAGGTATGCAGATTTTAGGTCTTTGTCTTCTTAATCTTCTAGCTCAACCTTCTAGTGGTTCTCAACCTTTTTAATGCCGCGACCGGCCGTAAGTCGAGGACTACCCAACTGGTTGTAAGTCGAGGATTTTCCCTGCCCAGGAGCACCGCGCATGCGTGGTGCCGCCCCCTGCGCCGGCCGAGGCCTAGCTAGCAAGGGTCAGTGACGGCGCAGGGCAACCACCGGCTGGGCCACCAGCTGGCCCAGCCCAGGCAGGTAAGGCACCCGCCGGGCCCCACGCGTGCCAGCAACCCTCCCTGCGCCCGCCACTGCCCCGCTAGCCTTACCTTGGCTGCTGCCCGTTTGGGGCGGTGGCAGGCAGGCCCAGGCGCTCCTGGGCGGCCATGGCAAGCAGCAGCGACGGTGCAGGGCGACCACCAGCTGGGCCACCAGCTGGCCCAGCCCAAGGCAGCTAAGGCACCCGCCGGGCCCCACGCGCGCCAGAAACCCTCCCTGCGCCCGCTGCTAGTTGCTCAGCAGGGAGGGAAGCTTTCCTTGCAGCACTGTTTGCAGACTGGGGCTTTTGGCTGTCTCAGCAGGGCAGAGACAGCCTGGACAATTCCTATTGGCTTCTGAAAGCCAATAGAATTAGATTCTATTCTATTCTATTCTATTCTATTCTATTCTATTCTATTCTATTCTATTCTTTCAAAAGCCAATAGATTTTATTGGCTTTCGAACGCCAATAGAATAGAGTCTCTTGAATAGAGTCTATTCTATTGGCTTTCAAAAGCCAATAGAATAAGAGAGAGTAGCACAGCTGAAGAAAAGGGGAAAAAAATGGCAGGCAGCCTTGTTTGGCGACCCCCGTAAAATGGTCGTTCAACTCAAATGGGGTCGCGACCCACAGGTCGAGAACCGCTGTCCTAGCTCCAACTTTCCCCGAATGGTCTACATCTGCATTTCTATAGAGCTGGTTTCTGCTTGGGGGAGGCAGACTTGGGGCTATTAAGAAAACTGGGCATGCTTTCCTGCCTCTTCAAGATCCTGGGGAAATATATTTTTCTGCCCTTTTAACATTTCCTTCTCTGGGGGGGGTGTGTGTGACTTCCCACAGTATCTTAAAACTCAAACCAGACTTCATTTCACTTTGAATGAGGCAACTGTAGCTCTTTCCAAGACCCCAAGCCAAGAGACATTGTTCCAGGCAAAGCCTTTCCTCTAAAAGACAACCAACAGATAAGCAGAGTCCTTCAGCTGAGGCCCCAGAAGATGCTCAAACCGGTGACCTTGACAATGCATCACAACTACAAAACTGCCTGGTTCCAGACGAGAAATACATTACTTCTTTTCCTGCACATATTCTTGGTTTCATCCCCATATTCTCCTTTTGCAAATTTAATTTACACACCATTTTCTGCATCATTACCTGCTTCATATTATCAATTCATCTTAATCTATATGTGGGGCCAAGCAACCACGTGTCCTGTGAATGCGTTGGATTACAATTTGCACAATCCTCTGCCACTGACCACAGAGGCTGGGGACAGACAGGAATGGAAACCCGAAACATCGGATAGGTATTAGGTGATCTGCTCCTGACCCAATTGATCCACTCACTTGTCTGTTTTCAGCCTCATCCTCTTGACCTTTTTTTACCTGGGGCATTTTCAGATTTCCTACTAGTGAAGAATTCCCCACATTCATACAATGTGCCTAGCTGTGGAATTGTTCCTCAATTGCACAAAGAAAGGAAAAATGACGACGATAAGCTAAAGTTTGGGCTTATTTGAGGGGCTTCCACAAAGAAGAAGGGGGTCAAACCTATTTCCCAAAGCACCAGAAGGCAAGATAAGTAAAAGCACCACTACAGAGGGATGATAATTAATTAATTCAGAAAGCTACTTGGTCTGTAAGTTTCTACTGTCAGGATTAATCAAGATTGAGAAGGAAGAGGGTTCTCAATCTTTGAATTATAATTTACAGATAACGGGGAGGACTACCTTGATATGGTAGCTTTGCCAAATCTTGAGATTCCAAAGAATCTCACCGGCTCAAGGTTGACTCAGCCTTCCATCCTTCCGAGGTAGATAAAATGAGGAATGTATATATACATTGCTTACTGGTGTACACCGCTTAGAGAGTGCTTGCACTTAAAGCAGTATATAAGTCTCATAAATAAATAAATACAAAACACAGGAAGTGTCCTCTCACACAAGGAGACAGTGTTGAAATACCAGATGAATTGTCATAGAATTGGGTAATTAGAAATGGAAGACCATTGGACTGATCGGAGCAGTGACTAGGAGGGGGCCAATAAACTTTCAATTCAGTCTTGGATGGGGAGGACAAAGATAAAAACAAATTCCCCCACAGCCTTCCTACTTCTATCTCGGTGTCTTCCTACCCATGTGTCTGATTCTCAGGTGCCTTTTTCAAAAGGCAACAGAACTTTGTTTTTCCTTGAAGGCATTTCGCTTCTCATCCAAGAAGCTTCTTCAGTTCTGATGAGAAGCACGTCTTCAAGGAAAAAAGCTCTTTTTTTGAAAAAAGCGCTTTTGGAGTCCTATCTATATGCTTCAGTTGCCTGTTTAAGCACAGCCTTGGCTAAATCCAACTGTGCCAGCTGTCCCTCTTGAAGAAAAAAAAACAGGTCCAAGGAACTGTAGAGGCAGAAATTCTGGAGGACAAACAACAGGTTTCATGAAAGGTAGAGGAACTGTTAAAGATACTGAAAAAAGCTGACAGCCCAGGTTTGAGAGCCTGCACAATGAGGTGAACACCCATTCCTATCTCAGCTCCTGCCCATCTAGCAGTTTGAAAGCATGCAAATGTAAGTAGGTAAACAGGTACCACCTCGGTGGGAAGATAGCAGTGTTACCTTGTACCTCAGCCTATAGTCATGCTGGCCACATGACCACAGAAAATGTATTCTACCCTACCCTTATCCCAACCTCACTCCCCAACCCCATCCAACACCCTTACCGATCTTATCCCTTCCCCACCCTTATAAAGTATTTTTTTTAAAAAAAGAAAATGTATTCAGATAATGCTGGCTCCATCGGCCAAGAAACGGAGATGAACATCGTGCCCTAGAGTCAGACACGACTGGACAGGGAAACCTTTACCTGTAGAGCAGAGGTGAGGAATTATGGTCCCTGTATGACTTGTGGACTGCAACCTCCAGAATTCCTGAGCCAGCTAGAGTTGAGGTCATAAAAGAGCTACAGTATGGTTCTCCACCCCTGCTTTAGAGGAACAGGAGATCAGATAGCTAAGATAAGATGAATAATGAAAGAAGCAGAAGAATGAAGAGATTTACTTTTGCTTTACTAACTAAGGAAAGTCTTTGATTGTGGAGATCAGGCCAACACCAGAATATATTAAGGCTAATGGATGTGCCAGAATGTCTAATTATTCTTCAGAGGAACCTTTGCAATGAACCAGAAGCTACTGCTAGAACTGAGTTTAGAGAGACAGTGGCTTGGCACTACCAAGTGAGGGAAATAAGGACACATAAATTGTTTAACTTGTACCATGAATATATTTATAAGATTGATTGACAGGATCAGAAGACATGACAACTGAAATAAAAATTGTGAGATTTTTTTGAACTAACACAGATATGCAGGTGATGCTTTTTTGTTAGAAAACAGGCTTAGAAGAGTAAATTATAAAAGCCCAAAGTGAAAGGGAAGACAATCAGAGTTAATATTAAGATGACTATGGTTAATGCCAACAAGTTTGCTTTGAGAATTCACATTTGATAATGGAACACAGTAGTTAGTATACACTGATCTTCTTGACGACAAGAGCTGTTAAAAATGAACACAGCACTAGAGAAGTAAACAGGAGATTAACCCTAGTGACTGACTGCCTGTTGAGACAGGCAACAACAATTTCATGAAGGATAAAAATATTTCTATGACAATGAAAATCACAAGTTAAATCAACGTTTCTTTAAACTGAAAAGACGGATGCCTTCAAAATTTATATTTAGAGTACTAAGCGAGTACAACAGACTGTCAGAAATGTGCACATTTTGGACCTATGACATGAGTTAAAGATGGATTAGAAAAGAACAATGTTGAGAGGAAAAAAGATCAATGGGTAAGGTAGACCAACAGATCCAAGAAGATCACTGGAATGTCCTTGGAAGAGCCCAGATTATCAAAATGTGGAGTGTTTGTCCTTACAATCATCAGGGACAGGGGCATGGCATCTAAAGCAGGGGTCTGCAACTTTGACAACTTTAAGACTTGTGGACTCAGCTGGCTGAGGAATTCTGGGAGCTGAAGTCCATAAGTCTTAAAGTTGTCAAGGTTGCAGGCCCCTGATCTAAAGAACTAATTTGGTCAACAGAGAATAGTCTATTTCTTGTTAAAAACCATGCTAATCAATCAAAAGAGCTTGCTAATTTTTGTTCCTATAGGTCAGTGCTCCAATTATAGGAAAGCACAGAATACCAGATGCCCATCTCTTTAGCCACCATTCAGTTTATGAAAAGTATCTGACTTCGTTGAAACAGGATAGAACTATGGTGGATCTCATCAAAACTTCTGCTAGCGTTTTCCCCATGTCATTTTTTTCTGTGTATAGCTTGTAATACATATGTGTAAATATTAATATGTCACTTGTCAAAGTTAGCTCAGGTATTCCTAATGTACCTTAGACAATACCCAATACAAAAACACCCCAAAGATCTAATAACTATCCCATCTGGAGGAAATATCTGATGAATTGATTAAATCCTACATTCTTAAAGAGTTTTGATTAAAACTGACAGAATGTCAACTTTGAAGTATTTAATATATTTTTCTCCAACAAAACGGCCTGCATTGCTTTCTAATAAATTCAGTTTGTGAATCCACTTTGCGAGGGGAAACAGACTATTCCCAGGCCTACATTTTGTACCATCTTGTGACGCCCTTCTATTTCTTCATCTCCGAGAATCACAGCTGTCAATTCCCGCACTGTTTATTATCAAATTTCCAAAATATTACATTTTTTATTATGGCCAAATCCACTTCATTGCATTTGACAATACAGATAATCACATACCATATGCTCCAGTATTTTGAACGTGATGTATGTTGACAGCAGTTTTTATTCATGAAGCATATTTCCGTTCGCAGTTATGCGAGGAACGAAGCACCCATGCTATGGTTTATTTTTTTTATGATTTTTATTTTTGAAAGCTTAACAACAGATTAACAATATTACAATTAGAGTAACACTTCACTTTCAGCCTAAATAGGAAAGGTGTCTTGGCTGACAAGAGATGCTTTTCAGAAAAATACCCACCAATACATTTTAAAATAACTTTTAGCCATTGTAACTTTGCTTCTGAAACCCAATCCTGAAAACAAAGGATACTATCCAATCCATGTTTTAATCTCACTGGTGTGCAGGTTCCATTACCTTCTGGCCACCATGCTAAGCTATTAAGACCTTCAAGATGGGCATATTAGAAGTAAAACAGCAATATATTGACTTCTGAGAAAAGTGGGCTTAAGCCAGCACTTTAAAACAAGATATACACATGTGCACATCTTTTTAAAAACTCCAATATAACTTTGATGCCACAGAAGTCTTTCTTTCAGTTTTTGAACTAAAGCATCACAAAAGAAAGGAGAATTGGGAAATTTAAAATTTATTTGTCTATATTAAGGTGACCAACCGTCCTTCTTTAGGGAGGACAGTCCTCCTTTTGTAAGTTCTGTCCTCCCTCGAAAAGTGTCCTCCTACATGTCCTCCTTTTCGATATTTGAAGACTAATCTGCAGGGCTTTTTTTTTTTTCTCATAGAACGCTCAGAACAGCATTCCGGCACCTTTTTTTGATGGTTTTTTTCCAACTTTTGCATGAGCTGTGCTGCTCCCCCTATTGGCTTTCGAAAGCCAATAGGAATTGCTGCTGAGCGCGCCAAAACATCTGGCCGACAAACTTTGCACATGCAAGTTGTCTGCAGCGAAGGTGAATTTGCAGGAACTTTGCACTCCTCCCTGCTACCCAACTATGCCATCTCCTAGTTAGTTCCGAAGATACCTGGAGGAGACTGGAGCGGTAAGTTTCTCTTGATCTTCGGCTTTGCTAGGGCAATAATGGCTACGGGCACAAGAGGCAGGGGCGGCGTGGGTGCTGCGGGCGGGGGTGTGAGGGGCGGCAGCGGCCGGCTGCCCAAACTGTGGGAGCTGCGGGGCCTTCTCTACATGGGGCTGCGCAGGGTGGGCGGTGGTGCTGGCGGGGCGGCTGCAGGTGGGGTGTGTCGACGGCAGGCTGCCCCCCCGGAGCCGGTGTGGCTGGTGCTTTGGGAGCCGCGGAGTCTGCTCTACATGGGGCAGCAGTGCTGGCGGGGCGGCTATGGGTGGGGGCGCGGCAGGTGGTTGACCTTCCATGGGCCGGGCCAGCTTTTACGATATTTTTTTCTTCAATTTATTTGTGTCCTCCTTTTCATTGTAAAAAAGTTGGTCACCTTATCTATATGCCCAGGACCTGAGACAAAAGTGAGTTTTGTCACAGTGAAGAATTTTGGGGAAATAGACTCCATCCTCCTGAATTGAAAGTGCTTTGTTACACTAACCAGATTATGACATGCCAGGGCTCTGTGGAAAATTATTGCTCTTGGCCCAAGGAATATACTTTCTTGGGACTTTACAAGTATCTTTCAAAGCAAACAGTTCAGAAAGAAAGGAAAGATGGAACACTGGGCAGAGGCAATCTTATTCATTCATTAGATTTATATCCCGCCCTGTTGTTGAGGAGTTCCTGCCAACATACATTGGGCTTTCTCGTGTTGTTGCTTCTGACAAGCACATCTCTGGGAAGTAGATTGAGTTGAAGAAAATAATTGGTGCCCATCTATCCAGATATTTTGACCTATAACTCCCATCTATATTAGTTCAGGCACTTTATGTGAAGACTCAACTCCCTGGAAAAGATTTTAATGCTGGGAAAGTTGGAAGGAAAGAGAAGAAGAGGAGGACCAGCAGCAAAGTGCAGGGACTAAGTTATAGTGGCAATAGAGGCATTATTGGAAGACCTCAAGGACCAGGTTAGGGACAAATCATCATGGAGAAATGTATCTATATGGTTGCTAAGAGTTGAAAATAATTTGGTGGCATGTGATCGTCATCATCATCATCACCACCACGACCACCACCACTCATTTCAGGCCACAGCATCACAGATTTCATCTAATTCACTTTCCCTTAGTTCATATTCAACCTCAATATGCCTGGCCTACTGTGAGCTGTTGCGAAGTTGGCCCTTTCCTACTCTTAAGAAGGTGCAAGACCTTTATTTATTTGCTTGTTTGTTTGTTTGTTTGCCCAAATGCTTTCGGATATACTGCCTTATTGTGTTCAAGGCCCTTAACAGTCATGGCTTAGAATTAAAAACAGGAAAAGGAGAAAGCAGGGGTGGAAGGACATCATCCCATATTTCATTTACTTTTTAATTAAATTTTTATGCCACCCATCTCCCCTATAAGGTACATTTTCAGAATGAAAGAGTATTGGGAAGAGATAAGCCAATAATGAGTTCTTAGTCTTAACAAGCTGACTCAACAAGCTTTTTCTGTATTGTATTTCCATTAGAAGCAGCTAGGGAATACAGGTAATCCTTGGCTTAAAACTGTAATTGCGCACACAATTTCATTTATAAGTCATGATGGTCGTAAAGCGAGTCACCACAAGACTGGGCCTGATCTTACAACCTCTTCTGCAGTGGTGGTTAAGCAAATGCCACAGGCCTTAAGAGTTGGCAGTTGTTAAGCAAATCAATTGTTCACTCTGGGGCAGTTCTGCAAGAAAACAGATGTAAATGCTGGTTTCTGGCCAAAATGTTGTAAAACACAGTCACATGATGGGGGGAGGTGGCGGTGCTGCAAACAGGCATAAAGGTAGGTCAGTTGCTAAGTGCCCAAAATCGCAGTGACTGCTGGAGGAGGAGCAATGGCAGGCAGCTGTCAGAACTTTGAATCTGGGTTGTAAATCTCATTTTCACAGTCCATTGTAACTTTTAATGGTCACTAAGCGACCAGTTGTAAATCAAGGACTACCCATATGGGCATTTAGAGATGACACGCAAATAGAAGATGGTGCTAGCCAAGTAAACATCAAAATAATGCTCTGCTTTATACTTGATGAACATGAGACATTTATTCGGCTCCCAGTTTCACATGAGACCCAAATGCAACAAGTGAATCAATAAATCTCTAGATTGCTGGGTTTCCCTGCGGGGAGGCATCTCCACCAGCCCATCATTGGGTAAGCTGGGAAGCTGTCTTGATCCATGGGACTAATTTTCTTAACTAAGAAAAAGGCCTAGGCCAGGGGCAGGCAACCTTGGCTCTTTTATGGTGGACTTCAACTCCCAGAATTCCTGAGCCAGCATGGCTCAGCATGGCAACCTCTCCCTTTCTCCTCAGCATGGCTGGCTCAGGAATTCTGGGAGTTGAAGTCCACGAGTCATAAAAAGAGCCAAGGTTGCCTACCCCTGGCCTAGGAGAAGCTTTTCTTTTCCGCAATGAGTCCCAGCCCGTCTATCCATTCATCTATCTTCTTGGCCCCCTCCCCGACATGATGAAAAAGTAAAAAAAAAAAAACAACCTTCAACAGCTTTGCAAGGAGAGACCTGTGAAACTGTTTTCTTCTTTGGGGGGATGACAAGTAAATAAATAATAAAAAGCTGGGGCTTTCCGTAACACAGGCGGGATGATTTTCACTTGATCCTGGAGCTTTAAAGTGCCCCTCTTAGAACAATTGGGGCCCATTCCATGCTTTTCCTAAGCCTTTTCATTTGCTATAGAGATTTGCTCAGAACAACTGTAAACCCATCAGATTATCTTACATTTGGAGGAGAGCAATAGGCAGGGAGGGGGGGGGATAAGAACCCCACTCCTCTTATAAGAAATGGCCGTACTTGATCTGACATGCTTTTAATGCTCGTGGCTCAGCATTAAGAATCTCTTAAGCCAGCACATCTCTCAGATAAGTGTAAAAAAAATAAAAATAGGTCACTTTTTTTTCTCTCTCCAACCAGTAGGGGGAAAAAATGGCCAGGCAGGGGACAGGGAGAGAGAGAATGATGATCAAAGATGCATCAGTCAACAGAGAGGCAATTTCGGCCTTTGGTTCCAGCGTAGCATGAAAGGCCTTTGACCTCTTTGGATGATACAAACTGCATGGAATAACTGAAATGGCTTAAAGGACTGTCTCCTTAGAAAGCTGGTGACTTCTGCCTTCCAACACCCCTTCTCCTCCAGCCCTGAAGAATTACAGCCTGGCGCTTGGTAACACATTTCCAGAAGCTCTGTGTTTGCCGCCAATCTAGCAAGAGAAGGGGAAAGAGCAAGGGGAGGCAGAGAGCACATCATTGCTTCTTCTTCTGAGGTCTTCCAAAACTCAAGAGCTGCTGCTGACACCATCTATAATCCCCCCCCCCCGGAGGGGAAAGGTCAAATGGAACAGGGGGGTAGCATGGAATTAGAGCAGCCCAACAGAAGATAACATCTGTGGTTCAGGGTTGAACTGTGGAGTCCTGTGTGCTTGGTTGTTTGCATGCAGACATTTCATCACCCAACTAACCTGCTTTATGATCATCATGATTTATGACCATAATGGGCAGGCTCCATCGTGGTCGTAAGTCGAGGACTACCTGCAGTTGTAACAAGCAAGTACTAGAGCGCATAACACTAGACATGTCATCAGAATGCAAAATCACGAAACTGCGTCTCACTTTGGCCATGTCACGTGGGGAAATTCATTGAGAAAGCAATTATGCTTGGAAGAGTTAGCAGTAAAAGGAAACCAGGCTGCCAAAGAACACAGTGGCTGGACACTATCAAAGCTGACACCAGCCAGAGCATAGAAAAACTCAAAGAAGCATTGTAAGATCAGAAGACGTGGAGAGACTTGGCCCACAGAATCACCAAGAGTCGGACTCGATTGAATGGACAGAACATAGAATAACAAGAGTTGAAAGGGAGCTTGGAGGTCTTCTAGTCCAACCACCTGCTTGAATAGGAGATCCGCTACCCTTTCAGATAAATGGTTGTCCAGTCTCTTTTTGAAAGCCTCCAGTGATGGAATACCCACAACTTCTGAAAAAAGCTATTCCATTGGTTGATTGCTTTCACCGTTAGGAAATCCCTCCTTAGTTCTGGGTTGTTTCTCTCTTTGGTTAATTTCCATCCGCTTCGTTTTGCCTTCTGGTGCTTTGGAAAACGTCATGATGATGGATAATACCATCATCAACAACCTGTAGTTGATTCTCCAGCAATAGATACCAGAAAACTTCCCTTTGCATGCAGTCCTCTTTTCTCCCCCTACTGTGATAGTTTCCAGCTCCTTGCTTGTTTGGGTACAAAAACACCATGCAGAAGGAACGGTCTCTGGAAAATCCCCCTCTTCTCCTTGACTCCATTGCCAGTCAAGGAGGTCTTCATGTGGATTCTGCTTCAGCCTGGCTCCCACTATGGTGATGGCCCTGCGTCTTGGACCAAATCTGTAGCTGTAGTTGAACATTATGAGGACTGCCTTTTATTTGATTTTGCATATACAATATGTGGGATACTTTTTCCCTTGGGGTGGGTTAGAAAGAAGTGGAGTAAAATATAAAATAGGGACCAGACTCTAAAGACCAAACCAATGGAATAAAACACCCAGAAGCACAACATCAAGAGAATCAAAGGATATGAAAAAAAAAAAAAAACGGGATGGACTTAATATGAATTCCACATCCTTGATGCTAAGGAAGGAAAAATCCATGCTCTAACAAACAAACCCTGAATTTAAAAGTCCTCTTAAAGTGATATTAACTAACAGAAAGAGTAATTTAGGAATAGTCGTCATTCAGAACATAAAGCCTGGATTGCTTTGGTATTTAAATTGCTTTTAACTTGGATTAACTGAGATTCAAGACCTAGCAAACAATTCCTAGAAAATTGAACATATCAAAGGAAAGGGAAAGGAAGTATATAGTAGTAGTCAAAAAGAAAAAAACAGAAGAAAATTCAAAATCCATAATGGGGCAATACCTTTCTATCTTCATTTTGAACAATTTTAATCTATTTTGAATTTGCGTTACCACTTATTTGTGCAATCATTGTGCAACCTTCAGTTGGCCTAATAAATAAAAATTTCTGTATGTGCATGTATGTACAGGTAGTCCTCGATTTACAAGAGTTCATTTAGTGACCATACAAAGGCACTGAAAAAGAGAGTTATGACCGTTTTTGCATTACGATCATGGGTACATGATCAAAATTGAGACGCTTGGCAACTGATACAAATTTACGTCAGCTGCTATGTCCTGGGATCAAGCAAAGTCAATGGGAAAGCCAGATTCACTTAACAACCATGTTACTAAGTTAACAACTGCAGTGATTCACTTAACAACTGTGGCAAGAAAGGTCGTAAAATGGGGTAAAATTAAGTTAACAACTGTCCCGCTTAGCACCAAATATTTTGGGCTCAATTGTGTTCGTAAGTCAAAGTCTACCTGAATGTATGGTATGTATGTATCTGTATATACATGTATATATATTTATATTCCTTAGAGGAAATAAAAAAGCCAATTTTTGTTACAACCATATCGTAAATGTAAGGGATTGATTTAAACTCAAAATATCTCTCTATCACACTTTCCCCCCCTTCAGGGTATTTAACTGAGAAAGCGATCACTATAATGGATTTCAGCATTTTACAGAGGGATAGCTTTTCACAAATATCCATGTTAAAGAAAAACTGAAGTACTAAAGCCAAGGGCCTCAAGGCAAAAAACGGGTTTGCATTAAAGTCTCCATGTATTTACTCAGAGAATGACTTTCATGGGACAATTTTTTTCCTTGACATGGAGCAGACTAAAACTGTGCCTCCCAAAACAGCAGTTTTTACTAGACCGCAAGACTGTAAATACATCACAGATACTAGCCAGGAGCAAACTTACCATAACAAAAACACACTGGTTTGATTATTAGAGTAGCAGCTTTGTATCATCCCTACTTCAGAGGTTTCCTAAAAGCTTGCTTTGTTGTTCATTTCTATTTGCATTTTATTAATTCCTGTTCAAATGAACATTGTAGACATTCAGTTGAAGGAGGATATACATTTTATTTAATAACCGGGGATTTTATATATCATTAAGCTACATTTTAAAACTGAGATCGCTTTCTGAGGCTTTTTGGCTTTGCACATTTTAAGAGAAGAAAGCTCTGTAGTTGTGGCACGACCACTGAAAGTGCCTTTAAGACACTTTCACACATGCAATGCTAAGATGTTGGAGTTTTTTTTTTAGATACACTGAATCTCACTTTAAACTGACCCTGGACTGAATATTCTGCCCTTTGCCGTATAGCTCTCATGATGTCCAGACAGTCAACCTTTTCTCTGCTAAATATACAGGTTGTCTATGACTTATGGCTGTTGTTTAGCAACCATTCAAGTGACAGACCCTGAAAAAGGTACTTATAATCCAAATTCGCAGTTTTGGTGGCCACCCCCCCCCCTTGGGATGATGTGACTGCATTTTTGGTGCTCGGCTGGTGCCGATCCACATTTACAACTGTTTGCACCCACAGCTATGTGGACACAAAAAATAACCTTTGGGCTGTAAACTGGTGATTACTTATGGTTTCCAGCAACAAAATGCCCATAGTGAAAATGGGTTCGCTTAACGATTGGGGTGTTCGTGTTCGCTTAATGACTGCTGTAAAAAGATCATAAAATTGCTTGCAGTTGACCTTTAGATCAGGGGTCTGCAACCTTGACAACTTTAAGACTTATGGACTTCAGCTCCCAGAATTCCTCAGCCAGTGGGAGCTGAAGTCCACACATCTTAAAGTTGTCAAGGTTGCAGACTCTGCTTTAGATGACTTGAACAATGGGCCCTATCCAACAAAATGAAATTTAATGTGGAGAAAAGCAAGGTTTTACACCTGGGCAAGAAAAAAACCAAAAGCAGAAGTGCAGATTAGGGCGAAATCTGGCTCAAAAACAGTAACTGTGAGAGAGACTTTGGAGTCCTACTTACTTACACATGAGCCAGCAGTGTGCGGCAGCAGCCAAAAAAGCTAATACAATCCTTGGTTGTATAAACAGAGGCACAGAATCAAAATCACGTGAAATAGTAGTACCACTTTATAAATCCTTAGTTAAGACCACATCTGGAATACTGCATGCAGTTTTAGTCACCACATTACAAAAAAGGTGTTCAGACTTTGGGAAAAAGTGCAAAGAACAGCAACTAAGACGATTAAAGGCCTGGAGATTAAAACAAATGAAGAACGATTGCAGGATTTGGGTTTGGCTAATCTAGAGAAAAGAAGGACTAGGGCAGTGGTTCTCAACCTTTCTAATGCCGTGACCCCATAATACAGTTCCCCATGTTGTGGTGACCCCCAACTGGGTGTGGCCACCAATAAGAGGGAGTAGGACAGCTAGGGAAAAGGGAGAAAAATGGCGGACAGCGTGGTTTGGTGACCCCCATGAAATGGTTGTTTGACCCCAAATGGGGTCCCGACCCACAGGTTGAGAACCACTGGACTAGGGGATGACATGATAGCAGTGTTCTAATATTTGAGGGGCTGCTACAAAGAAGAGGAGGTCAACATATTCTCCAAAGCACCAGAAGGCAGGACAAGAAACAATGGATGAAAACTAATCAAGGAGAGAAGCATCCTGGAATTAAGGAGAAACATCCTAACAGTGAGGACAATTAACCAGTGGAACAGCTTGCCTTCAGAAGTTATGGGTGCTTCATCACTGAAGGTCTTTAAGAAGAGACTGGACAGCCACTTGTCTGAAATGGCATGGAGTCTCCTGCTTGAGCAGGGAGGCTGGACTAGAAGACCTCCAAAGTTCCTTTCCAGTTCTATTCTGATTCTGATTCTGATCCACTTAATTACCATTACAACTTACAACCATAATTGTGGGCTCAATTAAGGTTGTAAGTTGAAGACTACTTGTATTAACAAACTAAAATATTGATGTAACCCACCTGAAAACATTATGGGCCTTTTTCACACTTCCTTTTCCAACTGCTCTTCTTTCATCAAGCATATTTTCACTTCAACTCAAGCATAGCCAATAAACAGGGAAGAAACTAGTGACCTGACCATATATAGTCACTGTAGGCTAATTCACTCTGAGGTGATTATATGGCCATTTGTTGAAAAGGCTTTGTATTTCTCCAGTACTACCTATGGACAACAAAGCTTGCATCTTGAAAGAACACTCTCAATGGAATTCTATGTTTCCATTAAATTGTACCAGCCTCTTGTAAGGATCTAATACAGAGGTGGGGGAACCATGGTCCTTTTATGACTTGTGGACTTCAACTCCCAGAATTCCTGAGCCAGCCATGCTGGGAGTTGAAGTCCACAAGTCATAAAAGGGCCATGGTTTCCCCACCCCTGAGCTAATAAACCAGTAATGGTCAATTACAGAATTTTGGGGTTAAGAACATCCACCATTATTACCCGAATTGTTAAAAGCTGTCAAGCAAGTCATTTGTTCTAAAAAACACTTTCTTCACTTTTAACTGTGGCATTTCCATACTTTTGTTCTTGATGCAACTGACTGCAATTCGAAAAAGTTTGGAGAAAAGTGGCAAAGCCCCCCCCCTTCCCCATTACTTCAGCTATTTCACCATGAAGATGATTGATGAGGTATGCCAGTTGGGATTGTAGACCACTTGCAACCTCGACACAACACACTGCTTTGTATGGCAAACATTTAAAAACAAAAATCAATCAGTAAGTGTGAAACAATTAGCCATTCTGTACACATTTCAGAAAAAAAATCCCTAGAGAAGGAGTACTTGTCAGGCTCCAAAATCAAGAAAGACGTGCTGAGTTACTTCAAAGCACTTTCCTTCATTGTTCCTCACTTATAGACAGAAATCTTGCCAAACTCAAGCAATTACTTGCATCAGTAAAGATATACTATGAGAACATCTAGGGAGCAGCCATCTTGATCCTCTTCTTCTCAACCAAACTACCTAAAATTCTCTTGGTCCTCTGGAATGCAGCCCCTCCCACCTGGGAATCCAGACTACATTCTGCTACAATACCTGAAGAAAACCGGTGTTGTCTTTTGCTGGAAAGAAGGTTTGCTTATCTCTAACTACAGGTAGTCCTCGACTTACAACAGTTTGTTTAGTGACCGTTTGAAGTTACAACGTTCCCCATGGTCATGTGACACTTGGCAACTGACTCATACTTATGACGGCTGGGGTCCCAGGGTCAAGGTATTCAGCTTTTGCGAAGCTTTGACAAGCAAAATCAATGGGGAAGCCAGATTCACGTAACAACAACTGAGGTTAGCAGTTACTAAATTAACAGCTGCAATGATTCGCTTAACAACTGTGGCAAGAAAAATCATAAAATGGGACAAAACTCACTTAACAACTGTCTCGCACAGCAACAGAAATGTTGGGCACAATTGTGGTTGTAAGTCCAGGATTACCTATAGAGATTTGAAATATAATGCGGACATTCCTACATCAGCATGCTTTTGTTGGAAATATTCTAGAACAGGGATCCTCAAACTTGGCCACTTTAAGACTTGTGGACTTTAACGCCCAGAATTCCCCAGTCAGCATGCTGACTGGGAAATTCTGGGAGTTGAAGTCCACAAGTCTTAAAGTGGCCAAGTTTGAGGATCCCTGTTCTAGAACTAAGATGTATCTGGGTGGGCCCAGACAGACCTCTAATGTGCATGTCTTGAGGTAATGCTCTTACTGTACCTCAGTTTCTAGAAATCTACCTCACCTACCCACGATGCATTGATTTATGTATAGCCACATATCGGTTTTCTCAACCTTGGCAACGTGAAGATGTTTAGACTTCAACTCCAGCATAGTTGGGGAGTTGTGGGAATTGGAATCCGCACACCTTCATGTTGCCAAGGTTGAGAAACACTTTCATAAATGGTAGGTTTTATCAACGTGCAGATGTTGGGTTGAAGAAGCACAGCTGAAAGCAACCAACTAGATCTTTCTCATGGTCCCCAATGAATGACTATTAAGCTAAACTTACAAATGGTGGGAAAGACAGCCAACAATGAAGAAAACGCTTCTTGTCCAAATGCGAGCCTAACCTAGCTCTGATGATAAAAACTATTAAAAGTTGAGTGTTGAGTTCAAATAGCCATTTTGCAGATGACTGGAAAAAGGAATTATTTCCAAAGCTGTAGAAGTTATTCCTTATGGGTTGGGCCCACAGAGGTTTTGGGGAAGGAAAACCAGTCATGTGATAAGATTCAAGTAAACTGTGTCAGACAAAAAAAAAAAGCTACCAAAATTTACAAAATGTCAATAAACCAACTTATTAAAAACTAATTTGTGCTAGACATGAAGAGTCAGCAAAACTGATTTCAAAAAGTATAGTTACAAGGTGGAGGGGGAAGAGCAGAAAAAGTAATATCCTGATCAAGATGAAAGCCTGATGTGACCTTGAAGAAAAAATATTTAACTTTGTTTTCCGACAGGGCAAGGAAAATCCTTTACTACAGCTGCTAACTCTGAAGCATGAGAACAAGAGCTACAAAATACAAACATTCACAGTTGATATAATAATAATAATAATAATAATAATAATAATTATTATTATTATTATTATTATTATTATTATTAATCAAGTGCCTAGAAATAACAGGAGTCAGTAGAAACATCAGAAAATTTGTGCAAAGATCTATGGCACAATGGAAGACACAGTTGCAGATCAATGGTGAGAAACTGGGAGAGGTTAATATCAAGAGAGGAATATTTCAAGGAGATTCATTATCACCATTACTATTTGTCATTGCACTGTTTCCTCTGTCAACAATACTGAATAACTCAGGACATGGCTATCAAACATCAAAAACATCTGTCAGACTATCCCATCTCCTTTACATGGATGATCTGAAGCTGTTTGGAAAAACATCATCTGAAATAGAATCGCTGCTCAACACTGTCCGTATATATAGCCAAGATATTGTTATGGAGTTTGGCTTGGACAAATGTGCCACACTTACTATCAGACAGAGAAAAGTAGTGAAAACTGAAGGAATCAAGATACCCCCCACGAAAATAACATTAAGAGTCTGGATGAGGAAGATTACTACAAATACTTGGGTATCCTTCAAGCTGACAACATCAAGCACACTGAAGTCAAGAAAAAGATTAGAGGTGAATACATCAAGAGAGTGAAGAAGATCTTAAAGTCCAAACTCAATGGAGGAAATACCATAAAGGCAATCAACACCTGGGCAATCCCAGTCATTAGGTACACAGCTGGAATAGTGGACTGGACTCAAGCAGAACTAAAAGCAATGGATAGAAAGACCAGAAAAATAATGACAATGAATCATGCCCTTCATCCACACAGTGACATTGACAGACTTTATCTACCAAGGCAAATAGGTGGGCGTGTAATGCTACAAGTACATCAGATGGTTGAAGAAGAAAAAATGGCTTTGGAAGAATATCTGAAGAACAATGATGAAGATACACTGAAATTAGTATATCAGGAAGGCTTACTGACTACTGGAGAGACCAAACTGGCCTACAAGAAAGATCAAATGAAGAACAGAATAGAGGCATGGGAAGACAAAGCACTACATGGCCAATACATTAAAAAAATAGCTGGGAAAGCAGATATTAACAAGACCTGGCAATGGCTAAGAGCAGGAAAATTGAAGAAAGAGACCGAGGGACTAATTCTGGCTGCACAAGACCAAGCCTTAAGGACAAATGCATATAAAGTCAAAATTGAGAAGACAGCAACAGACAGTAAGTGCCGCCTATGCAAAGAAGCTGAAGAAACAGTGGACCACTTGGTAAGCTGTTGCAAGAATATTGCACAGACTGATTACAAGCAGCGACATGACAAAGTAGCAACAATGGTGCATTGGAAGATCTGCAAAAAATATCATTTGCCTGTAAGCAAAAACTGGTGGGATCATAAAATAGAGAAAGTCATAGAAAATGATAAAATTAAACTGCTCTGGGACTTCAGAATTCAAACAGACAAGCACCTGCAACATAACACCCCAGACTTAACAATTGTCGATAAGAAAGACAAAAAAGTCTGGATAGTGGACGTGGCAGTGCCTGGGGACAGCAGAATAGAAGAGAAAGAACTGGAGAAGATAACAAAATACAAAGACCTACAAATAGAAATAGAAAGACTGTGGCAAAAGCAAGCAAGGGTAGTACCAATAGTAATAGGCTCTTTGGGTGCAATCCCAAAACAACTGGAGCACCACTTGAACACCATTGGCATTGATAAATTCGCTATTAGTCAATTGCAAAAGGCGGCCTTATAGGAACTGCTTCCATCCTGCGATGATACCTGTAATACCATCAAACATCCACATCTGCCTATCCCAGGTCCTGGGTAAGGACTCGATAGGTAGACAAAATGCCAAATCCAGTCTGAACATCTGGCTGACTGTGCGATGATCCATAATAATAATAATAATAAAGTTGGAAGGGACCTTGGAGGTCATCAAGTCCAACCCCTGCTCAGGCAAGAAACCCTATACCATTTCGGACAAATGGCTGTCCAGTTCTTCTTAAAAACTTCCAGTGTTGGAGCATTCACTGCTTCTGGAGGCAGGTTGTTCCACTGGTTAATTGTTCTAACTGTCAGGAAGTTTCTCCTTAGTTCTAGGTTGCTTCTCTCCTTGCTTAGTTTCCATCCATTGCTTCTTGTCCTGCCTTCAGGCACCTTGGAAAATAGCTTGACTCCCTCTTCTTTGTGGCAGCCCCTGAGATATTGGAATACTGCTATCATGTCCCCCCTCATCCTTCTCTTCGTTAAACTAGACAGACCCAATTCCAGCAACCGTTCCTTATATGTTTTAGCCTCCAGTCCCCTAATCATCTTTGTTGCTCTTCTCTATACTCTTTCTAGAGTCTCAACATCTTTTTTACATTGTGGTGACCAAAATTGGATGCAGTATTCCAAGTGTGGCCTTACCAAGGCCTTGTAAAGTGGTATTAATACTTCACGTGATTCTTGATTCTATGTAAAGAACCACAGATCCTGTCACTCCAAAGGTTTGTCTCCTGATGGAAGCAGGGAGGCTTTCATGCAGAGGACCAAGAGAGGCTTTATAAACCTTTGAGGAATTGCTTAGTAGGAGGATAATAAAACACGCTACTCAAGTTCTACAGAAGCATGAAATGCTATCATGGCAGAAAGGTAAGCTCTGACAGAGTAAACTTCGGTCTCTGCAAATGAGAGATAATAAAAATTGGAAAATGACGTGCCCTGAAACAAAGAGTCTCCAGAGTTAGCCCTTTGATCCATATAAACTCAGGGTAAATCTACCATTCAGGCTTTTAAAACTCCCAAGTGTTGTGGGTGCTCTCATGACTTTAGGACATCAGGCGTGAGACAGACAAAAGATTGAACTCTCCGGCTTGTCAGAGGCAAACAGGGGAAGGTTTAGGGGGGCCCAATTTTTCTTGAACCATTTAGCAGATTAGAATGGATCGGGAGAAGATCGTAAATATTCTGAAACATAGAAAGGCAGGCTTGAGTTCTTTGGAAGACGTGTGATTGGTCCTGCGGCATTTTGATGATCACTCTGTTGGGCAATGGAAACCGGAAAGACATATAACATTGGACTCAATGACAGGTACAAGAAGGGATCCCTTAAGGCAGTGTTTCTCAACCTTGACAATTTTAAGGCATGTGGACTTCAACTCCCAGAATTCCACAGCCAGCAATGCTGGCTGTGGAATTCTGGGAGTTGAAGTCCACATGCCTTAAAATTGTCAAGGTTGAGAAACACTGCCTGAAGGAGTTTCAAAAGGTAACGGTTTCCCCATCCAGTTGTGTCTGACTCTCGGGCACGATGCTCATCTCCATTTCTTAGTTGAAGGAGCCAGCATTGTCTCAAGACATTTTCCGTGGTAATGTGGCGAGCATGGCTATATGCCGAGGCACACAGAACATTGTTGCCTTCCCAATGAATTAATTCCCGCTGTTACTTTACCTATTAATCTACTTGTATTTTGCATGCTTTTCAACTGCTAGATCAGTGATGGCGAACCTTTTAGAGACCAAGTGCCCAAAGTGCAACCCAAAACCCACGTATGCATCGTCGAGTGCCGAGTGTGTGTGGCCCATTGGCTGGGCGTGGCCAATTGAGCGGGCGTGGCTGCGGTGGTAATGTCAGACTGGGTGGGACTAAAAAGTTCAATCAATCAATTCCAAGATCTTTTTTTTTTTCCGCGAGAAGTTGAAATCGACTGATTGATTGAACCTTTTTTTTTTCTTGCACATGGCGGCAGAGGCCTAAAGCGAAAAGGTTTTATAAAACCCAGTTGAAGGCCTAGGACTGGGGCAACGGTGCGCGTGCCCACAGAGAGGGCTCTGAGTGCCGCCTCTGGCACCCGTGCCATAGGTTCGCCACCACTGTGCTAGGTGGATAGGAGCTGGGGCATGAATGGGAGCTCATCCCATCGCTTGGCGCTTGGATCTTGAACCCGGACCGTCAGGTTTTCAGCTGACAAGCTCAGCTGTGCCCCTGTTTCATCCTGTTCTAAAACACTGAGAAAGCAAAAAATAAAAATAAAAAATAGCAGCCCTGGAGAAGAAGAGCTGGTAGCATGTAACTAGGAGGATCAAAAGAATCAGGAGCCAGTCCCTGTCACTGGAGTGGTCCTGTACATTTCATGGGTGATTCCCAGACTATTGGAGAAGAGCTTTTGTCAGAATTCCAGGAACAGGACAGAGAGAAGCTCTCTCCTTCCATGGAGGTGATAAACCCAACAGTTGTCTCCATGATGTAACCCAGGGGTAGTCAACCTTGGCTCTTTTATGACTCGTGGACTTCAACTCCCAGAATTCCTGAGCCAGCTAAGCTGGCTCAGGAATTCTGGGAATTGAAGTCCACGAGTCATAAAGGAGCCAAGGTTGACTACCCCTGATGTAACCCAACCAGAAACCCTAATGAAATGGATCCAGATAATCCACTGTCCTCTCGGAAGCAGAAGCTTAAACAGGAAACTCCCTAAAAAGGGAAGCTTTAGAGACTGGACAAAAACTGTCCAGAATTTTTGGTTCCAACCTTTGTCTCTTAGAGAGAAGGCACAATGCAACGTCCACAACCTTCTTTTTCTTCCTTTAAATGAGACTGTCCATCAAGTTCACAATCTAATCTTATCCATAACAGAATTGGAAGGGACCTTGAAGGTCCTAGTCCAATCCCCTTCTCAAAGGACCGTCCAATCCCTTCTTAAAGACCTCCAATATTGAAGCATCCACAACTTCTGGAGTCAAGTCGTTCCACTGATTAATTGTCTCCCAAAGCACAAAATGTAGCTCAATCCACTATAAAAACCGAAGAAGGCAAATATATGTATCATCTTTTAACCCCTGCATTAATTAACATTCAAAATTAACTCACTGGTGCAATTTAAATCAGTGCACTTAAAATAGAGTACTCCATGCATTAAATCAAAACTGAGATACACCCCAGTTTTTAGCTCAATACGTTTTTGAACCCACATTTTTTGCCCATTATGATTTGAATCCATTCTCATGCACCTCAGTTTATCCTTCCTGAGCACATGGGGATCTTCACCAAGGAAGATGGCATAGAAGAGGAGTTATTTATTTATTTAGGGTATGGCTTAGAGCAGCGGTCTCCAACCTTTCCAGCTCAGCGCCCCCCTGGAGGAGGCGGAGGGGGGGGAAAGAGGATAATTTTGTGTGTGCGTGCGCTTGCATCGCTGCAAGCGCAACATCCCCACTTGCGCTGGGGTTGCCTGAGCATTGCACGGGTGCTCATGACCCCATTTGCGTTGTGCGTGCAATCACAGCCCCGTTCGTGCATGCACATGCTTGCACACGTAAAGGCGCTTCCACCCCCCTGCCCTGGGCCACCAACCCAGAAAGGTTGGGGACCCCTGCCTTAACATATCCCAGGCCCAGATACACAGCCAGCTTTTTAAAAGTTTGGGAAAAGTCAACAGGTTTGGGGCTATTTCAATCTCTGAGAGGAGACTATTCAAAAGGTAAGTGTGTGATGGGTGACAGGGTACTGGGGAGGGGTGGCTGGGAAACAGGTCCAAGGCATGCAGGGACCCTGTGGAGCAGGATGATAGAGGAGATAGAGGTTTATGTGTGGGTGATCCTGCAGTGTTCTTGAGTTGGTTATAAGGATGAATGAGTGTGGAATACTGCAGCATCCATATCTTTGAAACACAATGGTAAATAATTTTGAGGGAGTCCATCGTAACTTTGAATGGTTGCTAAGCGACCAGTCATAAATTGAAGACTATCTGTACCTCAGTGCCCTCCAGACATACACTACCAAGACTTCTAATCTCAAAATTTCCAGCCAGCCTGCAAATAGTTGAATGTTTAGCTGCATCTCATACTTGAATCTGTAGCCACCTGGCTAAACTGAAAAAAACAACAAAAACACCCAGAGCAGAGTGAAACACACAGCCAAAAATATCATTATGATTAATACTTCCAGGTTAGGCCTCTGATGAGCAATATTTCATTTAACAGGTTTGGGAACGGAATTCGAACCAGCTTTAAGTCCATCTGTAACTTGTCTATTTCTCTCTTATTGCTTTTAGTGGTGCATTGCCAAATCTATGGGGATTTCCAATAATTTACAATCAAAAATAATAATTGAAATATCCAGGGTAAAAATCATAACAAAACTAAAAATGCATGGTATAACCTAATTACAGTAATATAAATTATAACCAAAATAAATTAGCCCAATATAAAATCATTTAAAACCCCCCTACATAATTAATAGCAATAAGAGCAAACACTGAATAAACAAACATTGAATAAACAAATCATAAGTCATAAATAAAAGATGACAACTTAATGCTTACTACCAAACCCTCTCCAGAAAAATTCAGTCTTAATTAACTTCTGGAATGTTCTAATGCAGCCTTTCTCAACTTTGGCAAAGATGTGTAGATGTCAACTCCCAGAATTCCCTGTAGAACAAGGTTGCCTTCTGAATTCTGGATGTTGAAGCTCACACAACCTGAAGCTGCCATTGTTGTGAAACACTGCTCTAACAATGTGCAAGGATTAATTTTAAGGTGGGGGACGGTGCCTTAAAACTGGGGATGCAATAGAAAAGCAATACCTCTGGCCCAGCTCTGCTTCATTCATGGGTACAAAGAATAATTTCTCCTGGGACAAATCTTCTATTTTAGATTGTGGCCAGAGACACTGGACCTATAAACTCCTAGATTTAGATTCTGTTTGGAGACAGCAGTCCTGAGATATCTAGGGTTTATGGCCAAAGTCAACACTTTGAATTGTACTTCAAAATCTACTGGCAACTAATACAGAACCCATAACACAGGTATAATATGCTTTTGGCAGGTAACATTTTCCTGTGGAACGGGCAATGAAGTTCTGGATGTTCCCTCCAGCATTTGGGCCAGGAAGTTGAACCACATCCCTGGATGGATTTGTTTTGGTCAATATGGATTGAAATTGGAATGTTTTTAGATTCGACTATCAGCCTTGTGAGGTAGTCCACACAGGAAGCATGCCCAAGTGAACTAATTCTACTTCATTGTAAAGTGTTGTTGTTAATTGCGAAATCGTGTCCGACCCATCGCGACCCCATGGACAATGTTCCTCCAGGTCTTCCTGTCCTCTACCATCTTCTGGAGTCCATTTAAGTTCACGCCTACTGCTTCAGTGACTCCATCCAGCCACCTCATTCTCTGTCGTCCCCTTCTTCTATTGCCCTCAATCTTTCCCAGCATTAGGCCCTTCTCCAATGAGTCCTTCCTTCTCATTAGGTGGCCAAAGTATTTGAATTTCAACTTCAGGATCTGGCCTTCTAAAGAGCAGTCGGGGTTGATCTCCTCTAGGACTGACCGGTTTGAATGCCTTGCAGTCCAATGGACTCGCAGGAATCTTCTCCAGCACCATAGTTCAAAGGCCTCAATTCTTTGGCGCTCAGCCTTTCTTATGATCCAACTTCACTGTAAAGTAGGATACAGTAAAAAAAATCTTGCAAGTCTGAGGGGATATTTCTCTCCCCTCACTTTTATTTTCCAGGGAACAAGGGAGGGCCTCTTCTGGGACCTTTGCCACACCCACTTTCCTTCTATGGGGTAAGCTGACTCTTATCTGACTGTTCCCCTGGGTGCGGATCTTCTTCTCCCAAGGTCATTCCCACATAACATATCATCAACAAGTGATATTTTGTATCTCTTGGTTTGGGTTTGAATTCTTCGTGTGCTGGCCCAAAGTCTCTGATGTGAAAATGAGCAATTGTTTAAACAAACAAACAAACAAACAAATAAATAAAATAAAATCTCGTGGCCAGTGACTGGGTCACGAGATTTCCAAGTGGTTGGAAAACTTGCAGTTTCCAAGTGGTCATGGAAGTCAGGGACTTACTCCTTCAGGCTGGTATATCTCCCTTAAGAGACAAACTGGGGCTGATTATGAATCTTGATAAATATACAATAACTTTGTCTCAGCTAGGGTCAGGCCCCAAAACCAAGAAAATAAAGGAGAGAAACAACCTAGAATTGTGATGGCGAACCTTTTAGAGACCGAGTGCCCAAACTGCAACCCAAAACCCACTTATGCATCGTCGGGTGCCGGGTGTGTGTGGCCCATTGGGTGTGTGTGGCCCACTGGGTGTGTGTGGCCTATTGGATGGGCAGGGCTGCGGTGGTAACAGCAGACTGGGTGGGACTAAAAAGTTCAATCAATCAATTCCAACTTTGCAAGATCTTTTTTTTTCCCGCAAGAAGTTGAAATTGACTGATTGATTGAACCTTTTTTTTGTACACGGCAACGGAGACCTACAGCGAAAAGGTTTTATAAAACCCAGCTGAAGGCCTAGGACTGGGGCGACGGCGTGCGTGCCCACAGAGGGGCTCTGAGTGCCACCTCTGACACCCGTGCCATAGGTTTGCCACCACTGACCTAGAACTAAAGAGAAATTTCCTGATAGTTAGAATAATTAATCAGCGGAACGACTGGCCTCCAGAAGCGGTGAATGCTCCAACACTGGAGGTTTTTAAGAAGAGATTGGGCAAGCGTTTGTCTAAAATGCTATAGGCTTTCCTGCCTGAGCAGGGGGTTGGACTAAAAGACCTCCAAGGTCCCTTCCAGCTCTGTTATTCTATTCTTTCAAGGGGAATTCTTTATTGTCTTCATACCTCTAGACAGAATCTTGCCAAACTGAAGCCTACAGTCAGAGAACTATTAGGGAGGGGCTGTCTTTACCCTCTTTCTTTCATACAAACTATCTGAACTATCTTAAGAGCTGCCTCTTAATCTTCAGGAACTCACCCCCTCCCTTCTGGAAATCCAGCCTATTACACTGCATCCCACTTGGTTCGATTTCAACCTGTTTTCATCCGAACCAAATCCTTAAAGAAATGCTATTGCCAATGGTATTGAAAACATCGGAGAGGTTTAATAAAACCAGGAAGAGGGCACTATTCTCAACGAATTGCAACCGATGCCCGTTCTATTTCATACTCAGGCCTGGGCCCTGGCTAATGATTCAGTGTTAATGACATCTAAAAATGTTCCTTGATTGAAAAATGGGAAAAACTACCTGTAGACTCTTGATGCACACATATAACATGATTTATTGGTTCGTCCTTTCAGAGATATTTCCTTACTAGATTCCTCAACGTTTTCAACAATGGCAGAGCTTCTAGTGCACTGGAAATTTCTTAAAAATTCAGGGAGGTATTCAGAGATGGATCTGCCTTGAAAGTAGCCCAGTCAAACAGCAGGAGTTGAGCACAGGAAACCTTTTATGACTTTTTGTATCATGTCATAAAATGCTTTATGATAAATTTATGTCACAAAGTGCTTTATAAAATTTACCAAATTTCAGTTCCCCAGGACTGAAGGGTACTGGATTGTTGACACATTTTATAAATAAGCCCAGTTGAGGGACCTTGGTTTTAAAAAGTTTTGCCTTATGAGGCAGTTTCACTCAGTTTAAAGTTACATACATAACTTTTAAGAGTTTTAAGTAGCATTTATATTCATTTGCTTATGCGAGTCCCCTGACTAAGGGACTCTGGGTGTTGTACAACATGTACAAGCAACAATCCAAAATAAAAGTAAAAAAAATACTACAAACCTATAAAGCCATCACTAACCACTTCAAAACAAAAATATGTATCTTAAAAAGAAAAGTACGATATAGATCATAAAATACATAATGCAGTCTGCTTGCCAGGGAATGCTATCTTACTGAATGTAGGCAAAGTTGTTAAGCAGAGTTTATCTTAACATTTCTCAGCAAGGCTGGCTTTTGTATGAAGCAAGCTATCTGTTTTCATCTGGTAAACGTCAAAGGATGTATTAGCTCAATACTAGAAAGTTGTTGAGGAAACACACAACGACAATCAAAACGGCCACATGGAACTGGAGAATTGAGAATTGGATTCTTGGGTTGAAGCATTTGTACTTGAGAGTCACCCAGCTTAGCCAATCTTATGAATGGCATTTGCCGTCTGCCAAGCCTGGGACTTCACCACCGTCAAGGTATAACGTGGCGGTATGCCAGGCCCAGAGTTTTCCCATTTGCTATGCCAGAACATCTACACACAATTTAATTGCATTATAATTTCAAAAGTGCTTTTCAAACTGGAAGAAAAAAAAGGCATTCCCTGATTAACCAGCGAAGAGCAAAATTGTTTATGAAATTGAATACAAAAAGCTATAGAAATGTAATTGGGTCGTTCTAGCACCTAATTTTTGAGCCATTTTCCCACTTACTTAATCATGAGACACAAAAGGAGAGAGTGAATTGACTTCATACTAATTAGATTACTCCCTGTGATATCATGGCCCGTTATTCTAACTAGCTGATAGCCACATTTTAAAATGAAACAAAAGGAAGGGGGGAATGGCAACAGCTTGACTGTGGGATCCACTTATTCCAAAATTGGCTCCTGGTTTATGGAAATGCCTCGAATAAGCTGCGAAAGGACACCCTCGTTGACTGCCGTTTTTCACTCTGAAACCAGACCTTGCAACAGAGTGTGAGAGTCAAACGGTACCTTAGAGGACAATAATAGGGTCCTACAAGCCCAACTCATACAGAAATTAGAGTTGGAAATATTATGTGTAATAACGATGCCTAATGAGTCTCTGCAGAGTCAAACCTAATGGTTATATGGCAGCCAATATTCACTGCCCAGCACACTAACTGGTGTGTAGAATTACTCCTAAGTGTACAATCTGCTGGGAAGCTCCTTCCCTCGCGCGCGCGCGCACCACACACACACTCACTCACCCCCCAGTCAAAGATGGTTCTCATTCATGCTCTTGAGCCAAACAAATGAAAAGATTTTGTTGACACAATTGCTGGGAATTCTGGCGAATGTAGGTCAGATTCTATGCCCCAGAACGGATCTTACCTATTTATTAAACCAATACCCTCTCTGACTCCCAGCAACTCATGCCTGGGTCTGAGTGTTATTTAGCTGCCTCTTTTCCCAGAAGAGTCTCGCTTAGTGTCCATTCCTGTCTGGAGATGAAAAGCTGTTGGATGTTTTGGAAAGACCTTGCATGAATCCAGCGATGCAACACAATATTTTGCTCAGCACTTTACCAATTTGCTAACCTCCAATTTTCAGCCAACCCACTTTTGGAGGACACTGGATATTGATCGCTTTGGGCCACGTATTCTTTCAGACACAATAGAAAATAAATGTTGAAGACAAGAAGCTACCTGCAGCATGATTATTTGTTACTCCTTTGGTTATTCTTTATTTGGTTATCCCTCCCCCTTTTTTAATGAAAAGGCAAACTAAAGTTATTGTTGTTAGTTCTAATATTATTGTAAACTACCTTGGAAATTGGCACCGATCTGTTGCTTAATTGACATACATAACACCCCTCCCCCTTTCCTCCCATATTTTCCTTTATCCTCTTTTATCTTGTTCCTTATCATCGTCTTTCTCTGATTGGAAACAGAAGGTTGTGCGTGCAACAATTCCTCAGAGGCCCAAAGATGATAATCACGGGGTTTCATTTAATTATGAAACGCCTTTTCTCTCAGCTGCAAGTTTCATACCAGCCAAAAAGGACAATAGATAGATGTTTGTTTGTTTTTCTTTTCCAAGCAGCTTGGATGAAAGACCACACACATACAAAAAAAAAAAAACAGATCCAGACTTCCCCCTTAGCCCAGTGATTGTGCATCTTTGGGCCGGGCATGTCAAAAATC
This sequence comes from Crotalus tigris, assembly GCF_016545835.1. Classification (NCBI taxonomy): domain Eukaryota; kingdom Metazoa; phylum Chordata; class Lepidosauria; order Squamata; family Viperidae; genus Crotalus; species Crotalus tigris. The sequence continues at coordinate 365,707 of NW_024100541.1, read as the reverse complement.
TGGAAAATGCCTAACTTGACTCTGCTGGGATGTCACCCCACCTCCAGATAATTCTCTATCTACATCCCAATTGGGTCACCCTGAACAGCGGCATTGGTGGCACCAATGAGGCTGGGCCAGTCGAAAACAGTGCCTGGAGCCATTTCCCAAGGTGCCCAAGCCTTGGGGATGTGATTGCCTCTGCAGCTCAGCATGAACCAGGATCTGCCATGTGCCACTTATCTTCAGGCCCCTGTGGTCCACCAAAGGCTGCTTTGGGTCACACCTGGCCTTCATTCCTGAAGCAGCTTTGGAGAATGCCCTTCTGTAGCTTCTGCAGTCTCCAAAAACTGCACTTGTGCGATTTTTGGACACTCTGGAGCAGGAGTTCTCAACCTTGGCAACTTTAAGACTTGTGGACTTCAACTCCCAGAATTCCTCAGCCAGCTTTGCTGGCTGAGGAATTCTGGGAGTTGAAGTCCACAAGTCTTAAAGTTGCCAAGGTTGAGAACCCCTGCTCTGGAGGCTACGTGAGAGCATGGGCCTCTTGTGTGACTTCCAGAGGCCACCGCAAAATGTACAGTACGCGCATGGAGAATCTTTGTAGCTCAGGGTTGAAATGAAGAGTCCTTGGTACTCTCTGAGCTTGTTTTTTTTTTCTTACAGATGTTTCATTACCCAACTAGGTAACGTCATCAGTGCTAGATGTTACCTAGTTTGGATAATGAAATGTCTGCAAGAAAACAACCAAGCTGAGAGAGTACCAAGGATCGCTCAAGACATACAGTACCCCATTCTTGCATGGCCTCCAAAAATTGCACAATAACGGGGCAAGATTTCAGGAATAGTTATTGGGCGTTGGTAAACGCCAGTGTGTCACACTACACCTCATGTTGGGTCACTTTTGATACATGTGTCATAGGTTCGTCATTGCTGCCTCAGCCCATTGTGAGAATTGGCTGGCAACCATTTCTGGAGAGCAGAAAGGGATGTCACTCCCTCTGAACCCTCCACTCGGTGTTTAAGCAGCTTCCATGAATGTTTTCCTGCTACAATTCAAAAGCACACTCTTCCTCCCTAAGTTGGATCAGTGCTCTGGATCCAGCACAGGATTCCCAACATAGGATCTATTCCTGATCTTTTGGGGATCGAGCAGCAGGGCAGTCTCAGAAGATTCCTGGCCACGTTGCAGACCAAGGAGGATCTCTTTGGCTCAGCCAAGGCTTCCTTCTCAGTTTAAACCTTTTATTTCATTGATCAAAGCTGAATAGGTCCACAGTAGCATTAGTGAGGGGTTTTATGCTCCATAGGCCAGAAAGTTACAGGTTGGCTGAGCAGAAATAATGATACCCCTAAGACTAATGTGAAGCATCATTCAATTGCAGATTAAAACTAAGGACAGCCCAGTCTATTCACCTGGGTGCGTTCCTAAACTGGTTCCATTTTGTTTTCTGTGATGAGATCACTCATGTACAAGTTTGCCTTTACATTTTTCCCCAGCTACACATTTTTAAATGCATTTTCCTAAAAGGCACATTGCGTGCATTTGGAGAACAGCATCAAGAGAGTTGAAGAAGTGCGCAATTGGAAAGATAAACCCTTCGTCTTAGTTGGAACATGCCAACTAAAAAATGCAGATCAAATGGAATTCTCTAGCATCTCTAGTTACAAATTATGCAGCTTTAGAAGAAGCTGGTTTTTAACGCCACCTTGAGTATGCTTTGGTGTAGGAAGGTGAGATATAAATATTGCAATTTAAAATCAAAGTATAAAATTACATTTCATGCTGTTTTCCTATATAGTAAGTAAGTCACCAAAGTAGTTTACATCCATTTTAAAAAAGATTAGGTTTCTTTTAAAATGGGCATGAAAAATCCCTGAGGTTTGCCCAGGCAAAAGTGGGCCTCACGTGTGACAACATCTTAGCTTTGGTAGATTACATTTATAGGCATGTGGCTCACAGAAGACACAACTTTCTTCTGAATTAATACAGAACCTGAACTATTTGAGCATTAAAGTTTTGAAAAATTAATGAAAGAGCCTTACTGAAATGAATTCTATCTTGTCAGGAAAGATAGATCTATCTATCTATTTCTATCATCCACCCATCCACTCACCCATCCACTCACCCATCCACCCAAGTATCACCTATCTATGTACTGTATGGATCTATTATCTATCTATCTATGTCTGTTGGTCTGTCTGTCTCTTTCTGCCTATCAAATTTCTACACCAGCCATCTCATGTGAGGAATGTGGTAGGTTTACAAATAAAAACAAACATATTAAAAAAGGTAAAAACAGAATTAAAAACAAATTAGAAATTAATCCATAGAAAGACTGAAAAATGGTATGCCCTTCTCAGGATGTATGCATACCACATATTTATATATTGTAAAATGATGCTCAGGGAAACCAAATTCTGTGTTGAGTTTAATTCTATAATCTATATAGCTATAGATAGGAACAGAATGTGCATTATTTCACTTCCCTTACATGAAGTCTTCTGAGCTTTTATTTTTTATTTTTGCCTACTTTTGTTAGAAGGAGAAAGAATTATGCGCAAGCTTTAACCAGAGGCACTCTTGGTCTTTTGTGGTGTTCTCACCCTTCCAAGCACAGTTGTTTGTAGTGCTTAAAGATTAGAAACTTGAAAGAAGATAGAAGCGCCACAAGAACTGAATCACAGTAATTTGGAAATATGTAGCCTCACTACGCCCATTTACTATCTGAAAATGAGAATAGCCAAGAATGATTATGCATCATGTTTAGCAACAAGAGCAGGATCTCATGAATGCTTCTGCACAGCTACGGTGTTTGCAATTCATGTCTGCAACATTATTCTATATATACCACATCTTCAAAAAATGATGGGAGGGACATGACTCTGGAAGTCCACTGTTGAGTTTCTTTGCAGATACATGGCCTGAACTCCCTGGGATTACATACCAAGCAAAGCTAATGAGATGTTGTCTTGCTGTGTCATCTAGGATTCTTCCACGCTTGTAGAACCAGAGAAAGTAGGTGGAGCCCTCTGTAGCTGTCCCACCTATGGATTAGACCCACACCTGTGAGGGCTCCTTGGTGCTCTCTGAGTTTGGTGGTTTTCTTGCAGACGTTTCATTATCAAACTAGGTAATGTCCAGTGCACTGATGATGTTACCTAGTTTGGGTAAAGAAATGTCTGTAAGAAAACAACCCTTTCTTGAAGAGACCATTGCTTGAACCAGCAATATTGGGTCAATATCAACCTCCCTGTATTAAAGAAGGTATTGAGAGAATGCTGAAGAATTAGCTGCAGAGGATGTTAGAAGAAACAAGATTGCCTGGATCCATTATGGCAGGGGTTCAAACTGCCGCCCACCCCATTGCCGGCAATGGGAAAAAAAAGTCGTGAGACGTTGCGAATTTGACACCCTTGCTTTACAGGCTTGAGCGCAAGATAGATGATGTCTGGATCTCCTACAAGGTTTGGGAGGCTCAACTGAAAAAGATGGTCATGAACTACAAAGCCCTGAGTTAAACAAGGAAGCCACTTTACCTAAATTGAATTTGATCAACCAGTTAGGTCACTGTGAGAGGAATCCACCTGAAGTGGGGTAAGTGAGTGAGCTAGACAGGACTTTTCTGATAGGTAGGTCGGTAGATGATAGATAGATAGATAGATAGATAGATAGATAGATAGATAGATAGATAGATAGATAGATAGATAGGTGGGTGGGTGGGTGGGTGGGTGGGTGGATGGATGGATGGATATTTGCTTCCATCTAGCTCCTTGGAAATCATAGACACTATAGGTAGTCCTCAACTTACAACTACAACAGAGCCCAAATCTTTTGTTGCTAAGTGAGACATTTGTTAAGTGAGATTTGCTCCATTTTACCAACGTTTCTGCCACAGTTGTTAAGTGAATCACTGTACTTGTTAAGTCAGTGACACGGTTGTTAAGTGAATCTGGTTCCCCGTTGACTTTGCTTGTCAGAAGGTCACAAAAGGGGATCACATGACCCCGGGACACTGCAATTGTCATAAATATGAGTCAGTTGCTAAGCATCCGAATTTTGATCACACGACTATGAAGATGCTTCAACAGTTAACTGTGAAATACAGCCATAACTCACTTTTTTCAGTGCCATTGTAACTTGGAACAGTCACTAAATGAACTGTTGTAAGTCGAGGACTACCTGTATTGCTAGGGAATGAGGAAATAACTAATTCTGTTGTTGGTTTCCAGGAAAAAAAATACTTTTTAACACCCTATTGGCTTCACTTTTCAACCAGATCAAACTGAGATAGAGTTCTACAATCATACCAAGTCTCCCAGCCCCTCTCTTTTGCCTCTGCAAATATTCAAGGCTTATTGCCAGCCACCACTGAGGAGATCAAAAGCTGCAGGATACCCTTCGAGAGTAATGGTGTATCTGCAGCACACTCCTTTTGAGGGGGGAATTGCCTCAACAGCTGTGGCTCAGTGTTCAAGGTGACTCCTAAGTGATTGGTTACAGAAGGAGGAATCTGAGGAAAATCTGAACAGGGAGTTTGGGTGTCTTTCTCATCAAGCTGGGAGAAGAAAAATAACAGCAATGAATAGCATTATCTGGCCATTTGGAGAAATAAATAAGTGCCTGCATAGAATCCACAAACATGTAGATCAGTATTTTCCAACCTTGGAAGCTGTTAAGATGTGTGGACTTCAACTCCCAGAATTCCCCAGCCAGTCAATTCTGGGAGTTGAAGTCCACACATCTTAACAATTTCCAAGGTTGGGACACACTAATGTAGACATTCATTGTCTTCTACTTCCTCACTTCTGCAGGTGAGATCAAAACCCAATGTCAATTGATTCTCAGTTCTGGCTTTGCAATACTGCAATGCACTTGACCTCTAATAAACTAGACCTTTCTCAAAAAATGGAGCCAAGGTTCATTTCCCTTTAGAGCAGTGTTTCTCAACCTTGACATTTTTAAGGCATGTGGAATTCTGGGAGCTGAAGTCCACATGCCTTAAAATTGTCAAGGTTGAGAAACACTGCTTTAGAGTTTCACGTTGTGGCAGGTCTGACACCTAACCTTAACTTGGGAGCAAGGATCGGTCTGTCTTGGAGGCCAGTACCATTTCAGATGGCATTTCTAAGATTCAGCTGGAAAAATCAGACCCAGCACACTTCCAGAAGGGTCCTGTAAAATCCAGCTTTCCTAATTAGGTATTCTCCATATGCGGTGGGAATTCAACTTCCATGGTGGCTGGGATCTATTCAAAAGGCCTTAGGTAGAGGTAGACAAATACAGGTTTAGTGTCAATTGGATTATTCTCATGCCTAGAATGAAAAAGCCAGTTTGAGAGCATGTTTGGTCTAGTGCAGAGGTCTTCAAACTTGGCCCTTTTATGACTTGTTGGACTTCAACTCCCAGAATTCCTCAGCCAGTGTGCCTGGCTGAGGAATGCTGAGAGTTGAAGTCCACAAGTCATAAAAGGGTCAAGTTTGAAGACCTCTGGTCTAGTGATTAAGGTACCAGGCTAGAAAGGAATAGTGTATGAGTTGAAGTCTTGCCACTTAGCATGAAAGCCAGCTGAGTGACTCTGGGCTAATCCCCCGAAGACTATAAGTTCTAGTCCCACTTTAGGCATGAAAGCCAGCTGGATAATTTTGGGCCAGTCCCTCTCTATGAGTCCAAGCCACTTCAAAAGAGTTGTTGTGGGGAAAATAGGAAGAGGAACGTGCATTCCTGCTCACTGCCTTTAGTTATTTGTAAAAATAATAATGGCGGAATACAAATAAATACGTAGAGATAAATAACCCTCCTCTTTCAAGCTTTCATCCCTGGCAGCATTCCACAATCTGTTGTATAGACAATAGATGCCCAACACTTAAGATAATATTATTCTAAGAAAAAGGTCATCTCTGCTGAATCAAAATATTTAGTCTTTCCTTCAGCAAAGACTAAAAGAAAGAATAAAGAGCAAGCTTGATACATTTCTTTTCCTTGTACAAATATAAGTCTTGTTTACTATCCATATTTGCAAAGGAAATCTGAGCTATAAATGAGTATAGAAAGAAGCCCTAATGTCAGATTACATGTGAAGGCCAAAGAGAGAAGAACATTTGATTTGTAAATGATATGTATCAAAGCAAACAGATTTGGGTTGGCTGCGAACACCAGCAATTGAAAAGTTGTATTGAGACAATTATGCGTTACATAAACTTTAAGAAGTCAAATGTGGTGTTAAGGAAAAGTCTTCATCCTGGTTCATCCAAGCTGGGGATAAATAAACAACATGCCGACTGCTTTAGAAAGAAGGTTGCAGTTTATTGAAGAGCCAGACAGAAAGATGGCTCTGGTAGGAAAGAGAGAAAAGAAGGGCTGAGCACATGTGGGTAGTAGGTTTTTATACCCACTGAAGCCTTTCATTAGGAATAGTTTCCTGTTCCTGTTTCAGGCTTTGTATTTCCTGTGTCACGTATTCTGACCTGAGTCTGGGTGTGCCTTTCTGGTATTCTTGATGGTGATGGGTTAGTCCTATTATCATATTCTGCTTCCCTGGTGTTGGGGCTAATGACTCTTAGAGTTTGGGTGGGGTATGCAGATTTTAGGTGTCTTTGTCTTCTTAAGCTTCTAGCTCCAACTTTCCTGATGGTTTACATCTGCATTTGTACAGAGCTGGCTTCTGCTTGGGACAGAGAGACTTGGTTTCTGCTTTTAAAATCCTTTTGAGGAAATATATTTTTCTGCCCTTTTAATATTTCCTTCTCTGGGGAGCTGACTTCCCTCAATGGGAAAAGGAAAAACAAGAGGTAGCAGGGAAGTCTTGATTATCCTAACACCCAGTCCAGAGCAGATTCTCAAAAGACCAAAAAAAAAAAAAGTCTCCTGTGAACTGAATTGATAACTTTCAGGCAAGCCCGCTAGGTACGAAAAGAGAAGCAACCAGTTGAATACATAAATGGGGGAGGGGAAGAAGGCAATTTTCATCACCAGCTGGCACAGTGAGTTCAAGAAAACTACCTCTGCTCTAGGAAACAGAAAATTCAAGCATCTGTGTTGGGGTGACAATCTGCTGGGAACTGGAATGTGTGTAAATACAATCAAATCAGGGAAAATCCTGCTGTCTGTGGATCAGCCAGAATCTATTTCCCCAGCTTAAACTAACCTCATTCATCTGCTTCTTTCTCCAAGCTAAAGCAGATCCTGGATTGCTCACCCCTGACAAGTTGTCCACATCAAAAGGAGGCCAACCTAAAGATTACCCACCCACCCCGTCATCATTTTCAAAGGCCCCTTTTTGTCGTAAAAGAGTGAGAGCTGGCTCTCAACAGGACAAACTCTTTTGCTTGCAGAAAGGCAAAACCTTCTGAGGTCTGTGGCGATTCTCAGCCATCCAGGTCATAGTTGCCTCAAAGGTGCTTTTTCCAAAGGCAACTGGGCTGAAGCTTCATGAAGCTTGCAGTCGGAAGATTACTTACTTTGGCAATACGTAATTTTTTAAAAAAACAAATAAATCTGTTTCAGTGCTAAAATGAGCCACAGCAAAGCAATACAAATTCTCTTTTTCCATGGTCTGGAAACAGCGAGTTGGACAAAATGTCAACGGTCTTCACCTTTTTCGAAGTCATTTGCATAGCACCAAGTCATGATATAAATTGGTCTTGCAAATGAGCTTCCCCCCCAAAAAATGACTGCCTAAAAAAAAGCAGGACAATAAAATGTAGTCAGATGTGATAAGTAAGCAAAGAAGAGATTCTCTACTACTCCTTGTGGAAAGAGAAGTCTTCATCCAGGTTCATCCAAGCCGGGGATAAATAAACAACATGGCGACTGCTTTGGGAAGAAGGTTGCAGTTTATTGAAGAGCCAGAAAGATGGTTCTTGCAGGAAAGACCAGAAAAAAGAAGGGCTGAGCACATGAGTAGTAGGTTTTTATACCCTCTCTGGCCTTTTGTTTGATAAGATAACCTTTATTGTCATTTTTTTGGACACTAGTTTGGAATAGTTTCCTGTTCCTGTGGCATGAACTTTGAGGCTATTTCCTGTGTCACGTATTCTGACCTGAGTTTAGGTGTGCCTCTCTGGCCTTTGTGAGTTAATCCTATCATGTCCTGTCTCAGGTGGGGTATGCAGATTTTAAGTCCCTTTGTCTTCTTGATCTCCTAGCTGGGGCCTTTCTGGTGGTTTACATCTGCATTTCTATAGAGATGGTTTCTGCTTGGGGGAGGGAGACTTGGGGCTATTAAGAAAACTGGGCATGCTTTTCTGTCTCTTTAAGATCCTTGGAGGAAATATATTTTTATGTCCTTTTAATATTTCCTTCTCGGGGGGGGGGGGGGGCTGACTTCCCACATCCTTAAAGAAAAGCCCACTGACTTTTTGCTCTTTAAATCTTAGTGATTTTAACTTTCCCTTTTAAAACCATCCTTCTCTTTCTGCCTATGTTATAAAAACATATATCAGAGCAATATTGGTTTGACGTGGATCCAAATGAAGGCGAAATTCAAATGGCTACGGTATGTGCTCATTCAATCAATCTGTCATGCCGTTGCTTTGACCCAACTTGACTCAGACTCTGTCATCTTTTCTTAATCTGAATTAAACTGCATGACCCAGCTAGAGATGTCTTCTGAAGCTTCAGCTGTCCATGTAAAGAGGAGACACATGAGATGTTCATCCTGCTCCCCCTTCCCAGTCCATTGGGATCTAACCAATCTCTTCATCCTTTCATCAGTTCTGGAATGCATGCAGAGTATGATCAACACAGACAGACAAAATCAGGTAGAACTTTGATCATAGCGTTGTGATTACTATCCTGATTTTTCTCGATCATGTGAGGCAAACAACTGTTTCTCCAGTACAGGTAGCCTCAACTTACAACAGTTCGTTTAATGACCATTCAAAGTTACATTAGCCCTGAACAACGTGACCATTTTTCACACTTACGACCGTTGCAGCATCCCCATGACCACGTGATCAAAATTCAGACACTTGGCAACTGACTCATATTTATGACGGCTTCAGTGACCAGGGGTCATGTGGTCATCTTTTGCAGCCTTCTGATAAAGTCAATGGGGAAGTCAGCTTCACCTAATAACTGTGGTGAGAAAGGTTGTAAAATGGGGCAAAACTCACTTAACTGTCTCGCTTAGCAACAGAAATGTTGTGCTCAGCGGTGGTCGTAAGTCGAGGACTACCTGTAACATGGTTTCAGTCAACTGAATGTATCTAAAATTGACCCCATTGATAAGACAAGCAAGTGACACAAATTGTGCTCCCTGTTGCTTAAATATGGATAAACCAACCAAGACTGCAGGTTTGTGTGCCAGAAAATCTCCACATCCCCTCTAGTTTTAGAACTGACACAATTACAGCTTGCAAGTTCTCACTATATTCTCGGATACCTGGGAGGAGAGAGGAGGAAGGAGTGTTAAACTTGAGTCTTTGTGCTCATGTTCTGCAGCAGAAGTAATGATGTGAGATGGGAAATTTCCCAGAATAGAGACTTTATCAGAAAAATCTTCATTGCTGTTTTCCTAAGAAAATCTTTTTTTTTCAATGTTTGAAATGCACTGTGACCTAAAATTAATTAGCAGCGCTGCAACTTCTTATGATATAAATTTGGTGCAAAAGGAATTATATTGGAAGCATAGTTAGATGTGTGAATTCTGTTGCCATTACCACCCTAGCACTTTGCTTTAAACATTTTTATTGTTCTGCAGAGGCAACAGATTCCAGTCAGCTACAGCAAATATATATTTGATGTATTTAAAGTTCGTAGTCTGTTCTCTTTAACTTGAATCACTTTCCTTTTCCTCAAGTTTGCAAGCAACTGAATCTCCCAGCAAACACAAATTCTTAATTATTGCTGCAATTAAGTATGCAAGAAATAATCTAAAGCTGGCACTAGGTTGAAAGGGACATCAAACGTGTTTTGCTCACATACGTATATATGCAGAAAATTTGCTGTTTACCCAAGATTAAGACAAGTTTAACAGAGCTGGGGCTTAAGCAACAGTGCAAATCCTGAATGAAAATGAAGGATGCTTGACTTCATGGAAAGAAATATTCATAACTGTGAACAAGGGTTGCCAGAGGTTCGAAGGCTCCTGAGATACCCATGGTAAACACTTCACTTGAGAATCATAGTGCCAAGATGCTGAAGAAAGAGAAACTGTTTACCACATGGAGATAGTTGGCAATATCCATCAATCTCTTTCTAAAGCAATGTTTCCCGAACCGCAGCAACTTCACAGTGTGTGGACTTCAACTGCCATGTTGGCTGAGGAATTCTGGGAGCTGAAGTCCACACATCTTAAGAGTTGCTGTGATGGAGAAACTCCGTTCTAAAGTGTAAGCCTTCTGCTTTAAACAGGTACCTTTTTCATACTAACGTCCTCATTCCCAGCTCTTTCTTCCTGTTTGAAGAATGAGAGGCAGATGAGGGAGAAGGTCATTCCTATCTCAGACTGGAGAAGATTCACAACTGTTCTGAGCCTGAGCAGATCCACTCGGCTTTGTCCAGTCTCCTTGCTCCTAGGCTCTGCTTCAGAAGACCAGGATCCCTCCTACCATTCAACCTACTGCCCAAAGAATGCCCTGAGCTCAGGACAGACTGTTATGGCTGCCATAGATGCAGTTAACAGGACTGCTGTGCATCACCCCATCTCAGCCACCCTGAAGCTGATTGCCTCCAGATGTCTGGGGCAAAGTCTCATGCTCTCTTGTGTGTTGCAGGGAAGAGCTACCTATAAAAAGAACTATCTACTCCTTTCTGGTTTGAAATTCTGAGCAGTCAATAGTAAACGGTATGAGGGAAAACACACTCCATTTAAAATCTGGGGCTGCTGAGCTCTGATTCCATTCTTAGGAGCAGGGACTTATTTTCCAGGGGTTTTCCACAGATGCAATCACAACAGCAGCCACAACTGTGCAGCGGAAGCCCCGTACTGCACACGCAACACCCATTATAGGTAGTTTGTGACTTACAACCATTCATTTAGCAACTGTTGAAAGTTAAACGGCACTGAAAAAAGGGACTTACGACCATTTTTCACGTCACAGTATCCCCATGATCATGTGACCAAAATTCAGACCCATTTTTCTGACCACTGCAATGTCCCGGGATCAGGTGAAGAAGGTCACCTTTTGCGAGCTTCTGATAAGCAAAGTCAATGGGGAAGCCAGATACACTGACCATGTTATTGATTTAATAACTACAGTGATTCACTTATTACTGTGGCAGGAAAGGTTGTAAAATGGGGCAAAACTCACTTAATCACTATCTCGCTTAGCAACAGAATAGTTGGCCTTAGTTGTGGTCATAGGTCAAGGCCTACCTGTAGGCCATAAGTCTCTACCCAAGGCAACCAACGTCACTGGGCTCCGAAATCAGCACTAAGTCGCATGCCCCATCCCGGTGTGCCACTCTCCATACCCAGAGACCCACTGTTAACGGTGTCATTGAATTCAAAGCTATCCAGCGCTTGATCCTGTCAGACAATTAATATCACTTGAAGCACAGCCAGTCTCCTTGGCAGATGGTGATGGACAGCTAATAGAGAAGATGCTTCAAAAGGCTTGAGACCATTACAGGCCAAGGCCTCTTTCCATAGTAATATTTGCCTGGTCTTTCCCTAGGCACCTATTTAAACTCTGCTCTGTATCCTACAGCCTAGGATACACAGAAGGCCTCGGCATCTCATCAACCTACATAATGATGAATAATGCCTCGCTTTAACAAAATAAATTGCCAAGTGGCCTAGAAAATGAGGCTAATTCTTTCATAATTCAGGAATTTTATTAAAATACCAGGGGAAATGAGGCTGCCTCTCCCCCCCCCACACAATAATCTTGACAAACTTTGCTCCCTGTTTCTCATTTTTGGCTTCAAAAAGGCAGCAGAGATTCCCTGGAATGAAATACTACAGAGAGAAACGGTTTCTCTCGCATGGTTCAGCTGAAGCACATTTAACTTGGAAAAAATTTGGCTTTTTCTACCTGGCTGCCCTGTCGCTTTATCAGACCACACACCTGCCTGAAATTACAATCTCTGGCCATCAAAATGGCTGTTTTGCCTTGAGGTGGGGGGGGGGGGGGAAATAGTCATCACAAACTCTGGAGCAGGGAATTTCTAGGGGTTTAAATTTAGGATCAGGCTTTTATCAAATTATACTTCTCATGAGGTAGACAGCAAGGGCTGGTTTAAAGTTAATTTTTTATAAGCTGGACACTGGCTGACTACGCTGCAAAAATTGGCCAGCTGTATTTCTTTCCTTTGCCATAAACTTGAAGGTGGTCTAGAAAAATATGTTATAATTTATTTTTAAGTGCTTTTGAGGGAGGATCATTATGTACGACCACAATTGACATACGACCACAATTGAACCTAAAATTTATGTTGCTAAGTGAGAAATTTGTTAAGTGAGTTTTGCCCCATTTTACGACTTTTTTGCCACATTTGTGAAGTGAATCACTGCAGTTGTTAAATTAGTACCATGGTTGTTAAGTGAATCTGGCTTCCCCATTGACTTTGCTTGTCAGAGGTTTACAAAAAGTGATCACATGACCCTGGGACACTGCAACCGTCATAAATGTGAACCAGTTGCCAAGCATCTGAATTTTGATCATGTGGCCCTGGGGATGCTGCAATGGTCATAATTTTGAAAAATGGTCCTAAGTCACTTTTTTCAGTGCTGTTGAAACTTTGCTCACTAAATGAACTGTTGTAAGTGGAGGACTACATGTAGTTGCAATTAGTTTTTACGATAAAGCATTTGAAATTGCCTCAAAGAGCTTTAAGTTTCTTAATCTGAATATTAACTATGTGACCCAATAAATGCAGACACCCTAACTTTTGTAAATCTCTAATTATCAGAACATATACACATACACATACATGCACACACACACATACTCCCACATTACAACTTTCTTTTCCACTTAAGCGTTCATAAATTTTTGTACCAGACTCTAGAGAGATCATTTAGAGCAGTGTTTCTCAACCTTGACAATTTTAAGGCATGTGGACTTCAACTCCCAGAATTCCACAGCCAGCAATGCTGGCTGTGGAATTCTGGGAGTTGAAGTCCACATGCCTTAAAATTGTCAAGGTTGAGAAACACTGATTTAGAGGTTAGAGAAGGCAATTATCCTATAGGCTGGCAAAGACCTCACAACCTGCACTCACGCACAAACACACACACACACTGCCACAGGGAACCCTGGTAATCTCCCTCACCTTTCCCCAAGCTGAAAGTGAGTAATGCATGTGTATTAGAAAGGTGGGAAAGAAATATAGAAATATAGGTTATTATGGTCCTTGATCTTCTCATGGATATATGAGCCAAAAATTTAAACTCAAATGATCCATTTGCAGTGTCCCAGGGTCATGTGATCACATATACACAAAGAAGGATGTTTCCTTTGGCTAAAAGCTCCAATCCAGAAGAAAGAGAAGAGGAAACTTTGGGTGCTCTCAAAACTTGAACATCGCCAGTCAGTTTGGTGTGGAGGTTAAGATGCTACCCTAGAAACTAGGAGATGGTGAGTTCTAGTCTTGCCTTAGGCATGAAAGCTAGCTGGGTGACTTTGGGCCAATCATCAGGAGACTGTGAGTTCTAATTCCGCCTTAGGCATAAAAGCTGGCTGGTGATTGGGCCAGTCGGTCTCTCTGTCAGCCCATCCCTCATAGGGTTGTTATTGTGCAGAGGAGGAGGAGGAGGAGGAGGAAGTATTATGTTTGTTCGCCATCATGAGTTTATTTACAATAAAGTAACAAGGGCTGGGTGAAAAAAAAACTAATAAGTGAAATAAACATTTCATCACTGTACAGGAGACAGACGCAATCCTAACTCTAAAATTGGGGTTCCCTAAACCTTTTTGTGCCAATGAATGCTCACACAAAAAGCTGTAGTGGCAAAATACTTTTGTTCAAAAAAAAAAAAAAAAAAAAGCAATCTGTTAAAATCACTTCCTGGCCCTCTGTTCCTCAAAGGGGTCTCCCCCCCCCCGCTAACTGGGCATGGCTCCCACCAAAGCTGGGCTTGCAGCTGCCCCTTCCTTTGGTTTCCTAAAAATGCCTCTGGGGTCTGTGCAGGACCCTAAAGAAGACATTGAAATAAACATGTTGTCAAAGGCTGGCACTCGGTTTAGCAGCAGGAGAGCATCCCATGCAATTTTGTTAAAAAAAACAACACAGGTCTAAAAAGTGTTCAACCTGAGGGAGCGTGAAGCTTGTCAGGGAGAAAAAACAACGTTGCTGGTTACTTTGGCACCCCTTGGGTGCCCTGACGGAGATCCAGGTTCTAAGAGTTGCTCCGGGCTGGTTTTTACATCTCCCTCATCGGGGCTCTCTTTGTAATAGGCCCATATAAAGGTAGTCCTCGACTTATAACCATTTGTTTCAGTGACCATTTGAAGTTACAACGGCACTGAAAACAGTGCCTTGCAACTGGTCCTTGCACTGTCACGGCATCCTCACGGGCCCATGATCAAAATTCAGGCATGTGACAACCGGCATGTATTTACCACAGTTGCAGTGACCTGGGGTCATGTGATTGGCCATTTGGTGACCTTCCCAGGCAGCTTCCGGCAAGCCAAGTCAATGGGGGAAGCCGAATTTGGTTAATGGCACATGGTTCGCTTAACAACTGCAGTGATTCACTTAATAACCATGGCAAAAGGGATGGTAAAATTGGGCACGACTCGTTTAACGACCACCTTGTTTAAAACAGTGGAAATTCTGGCCCCAATTTGGTCGCAAGTCAAGGACTGCCTCTCATGCTTCCGATCCAGTTCCCAAAATGAGCTTCACAGGGGAGGAAGAAGTATGAATGAAGACTTCTTGGGTAAAATAGCAACCTCTGTACCTAGGATTGTGCACTATTTTTGTGTAGAAGCCCCCCCCCCCGGCGGTCAGTTCTGAAGCACCGCACAGCCCTCTTTGCAGCTTGGTGTTCCCATGCCCATCTGACAATTCACTGCTATGTAGCTACACCCTGGAAAGCTGCCGCTGTTTGTGCTTCTGTTTTGACGGATTTAAAAAATGGCCGTCCTCTCTACATCAGTGGTTCTCAACCTTTTTAATGCCACGACCCCCAACCGGTCGTACGTCGAGGACTACTCAACCGATCGTAAGTCGAGGACCACTCAACTGGTGCAGCACCGTTTGCAGAATGGGACTTTTGGCGGGCTCAGCAGGGCAGAGACAGCCTGGACAATTCCTATTAGCTTTTGAAAACCAATAGAATTAGACTCTATTCAAGAGAGTCTATTCTATTGGCTTTCAAAAGCCAATAGAATAAAAGGGAGTAGCACAGCTAAGGAAAAGGGGGAAAAAATGGCGGACTGCGTTGTTTGGCGACCCCCGTGAAATGGTCATTCGACCCCAAATGGGGTCCCAACCCACAGGTTGAGAACCACTGCTCTACATCAAGGGAGTTGCCCAGGTATAAAGAAAACCAATGCTGGCATGGCCCCACGATTACACTTTGACAGTGCTGCAACTCAATTAGCCGAGCTAACTATTTCTATGACTTGTATAGCTAGCCGGTATCTTGAAGGTACAAACGTTCCATGCACCGAGAAAATATGTTACTCTTGAAAGAGCCACAAGTGTCTTAATTTTTGCAACCAGAGGGAAGAGGACGAAGGTTCTCAGAACTTCCCTATTGGTTATGTGCCATCAAGTCAGCGTCAACTCTTAATAACCACTGAAATAGATCCTCTCCACGAGGGGTCCCTAGCCTGCTCTTTCAAGTCTTCCAAAGCTGCCTCTATCGCCACTGCAGCTGAGTCCGTCCACCTGGTGGTCCCCTTCTTCTCTTTCCTTCCACCTTTCCCAGCATTAGAACCTCCTCAGAGAGCTGAGTCTTTGCATAACCTGTCCAAAGTAGGATACTTTGTGCCTGGTCATTTGTGCCTTGAGTTTGTTCTCTGGGTTGATTTATTTGATGAACCACAGGTGTGTTTTCTTGGCTGTCCACTGTATCGGTAGTCCTCGACTTACAACTGAGCCCAACATTTCTGTTGCTAAGCAAAATAGTTGTTAAGTGAGTTTTGCCGCATTTTACGACTTTTATTGCCACCGTTTGTTAAGTGAATCACTGCAGTTGTTCAGTTAATAAACATGGTTGTTAAGTGAATCTAGACAGCATACTAAAAAGCAGAGACATCACCCTGCCAACAAAAGTACGTATAGTCAAGGCCATGGTTTTCCCAGTTGCAATGTATGGCTGTGAAAGTTGAACCATAAGAAAGGCTGAGCGCAAAAGAATTGAGGCCTTTGAACTATGGTGCTGGAGAAGACTCCTGCGAGTCCCTTGGACTGCAAGGCAATCAAACCGGTCAGTCCTAGAGGAGATCAACCCTGACTGCTCTTTAGAAGGCCAGAACCTGAAGTTGAAACCCAAGTACTTTGGCCACCTAATGAGAAGGAAGGACTCACTGGAGAAGAGCCTAATGCCGGGAAAGATTGAGGGCAATAGAAGAAGGGGACGACAGAGAATGAGGTGGCTGGATGGAGTCACTGAAGCAGTAGGCGTGAGCTTAAATGGACTCCAGAAAACGGTAGAGACAGGAAGGCCTGGAGGAACGTTGTCCATGGGGTTGCGATGGGTCGGACACGACTTCGCAACTAACAACAACAACAAGTGAATCTGATTTCCCCATTGACTTTGCTTGTCAGAAGGTCACAAAAGAGGATCCCATGAGCCCAGGACACTGCAGCCAGTCATAAATATGAGTCAGCTGCCAAGCATCTGAATTTTGATCATATAATCATGGAGATGTTGTAACAGTCATGTGAAAAATGGTCATAAGTCATGTTTTCCAGTGCTGTTGTAACTTTGATCATTAAACGTTGTTAAGTCAAAGACTACTTATATTCTCAGGAACTCCAAAGTTCAAAAGCGTATCAATGTTCTTCCTATCTTGCTTCTTCAAAGTCCAACTTTTGCTTCTATGGAGAGTCCCAGGAAAGGCTATGGCTTGACATTCATGCCAAAAAAACCAAAGCCAAGGGAATAATTCCCCAGGGACATCAGATTCCAGAAAACAGGGAGAGCTGCTTTGTTAAAAAACAACAACAACTGGGCCTGATGCTCCTCAATTTCCTGTGGATTCTCAACTCCCCCCCCCAATTTGGTATTGGTTAAGTCCACTTAAATACCCAAATAAATTGAGATATTTCTCCCAGAAGATGGCCAAGGTAGAAATTGTGGGGAGATACAGATCTCTCTCTCTCTCCCTGCAAAGAAACTTTTTGAGGCATCAATCAAGACTGGCTTTAGGCAATGGCCTCACAGTTCTACTTTGACTGCATGGCTCTCTGGAGATAAACAGGGGACTTTTTACAATTATCTTTTGCCCGCAAGCAATACCAAAGGGGGGGTGGGTGGAGAGGAAATCTTTCTACCAGTCAATAATGGAAACTTTCAATAGATCACAAAGAAAGATATTTTTGGCGTGTTTCAAATCAAGTTCAGAGAGAGACAGCTGGAGGAAAGGAAGGGGAGGGAAGTCACCTATCTGCAACTCTCGGCTGGGCTTGGGAAAAAAAAAGGTGCTAATTTTCACAACTTAAAAAAGAAACATCTCTTGTGTCTCAAAGGAAAAAAAAACTCTCAAAACTCACCAATTTTCACCTTCCACAAAACATCCCTTCAGTAGTATATTCCTTTTTACAACTGAGATTGGCTCAAAGCATTTTAAGAATCCGAATCTGCATTCTTCTTTCACAAGTATATTGTGGAAGGGAGGCAAAAGATTTTTGTTGGTCTATCAAGACAGTGACTTGGATTTGCAAACCTGCCACTGAAACAGTGTCTAAAAATGTTTTCAAAGTGAAAGTGGGGATGGGATGGGATAGGATAGGATCTGGAAGGGACCATGGAGGTCTTCTAGTCCAACCCCCTGCTCAAGCAGAAGAAATAATACATTACTGTCAGGTGTAAAGGATCAGGACTAAAGCATCAGGTTGAGTTGTAGCTCAGAAAGATTTATTGCTCATGCCTATAGACAAGAATCTGGCCAACTAACAGTGGTCAGCGCTAAACTGGTGTGACATAACAGACAACAGAATTCATGGGGGGAGGGGCTGGCCTTGGATTGCTTGTGGCAATGCAAAGATTCTAAACTGATGATGCGTTTAACTCCACCCTCCAGGGTTGCCTGCTCTTCTCCTACAGTTCCAGTCCTAAAGTCAAGCTTATTTGCTGCATCAGATCAGAATAGTTCCTTGAGCAGGCACACCACCAGAATATTTTTTTTATTAAAGTATGTCATAATATATTCTAATAATATTGTAACATTACCGGATTGCAAGCCGCCCAGAGTTACGTGACAATGAGATGAGCGGTGAATACATTTAATAAATAAACAAATAAATAATGTAAATTATTTTCCAGATTTTTTGTGAACATCCCTGAGTCAACAAGGTTAACCTGAGTGGTGGATAATTGTACCCTGAAAATGTCACCTGGTCGGTTAATGAAACGTCTGCAAACATACCACCAGCCAGCTCGGAGAGCCTCAAGGACTCTGTCCCCTTCCTCAACAAATGAGCAAGGCCAATAATTGCACTTGGGCAGAGAGGGAGGGAGGGATGGAGCGAGCGAGAGAGAGAGAGGGGGGGAGGGAGGGAGGGAGGGAGGGGGAGAGAGAGCGCTATCTCTCTGCTGATCCACAATTAGAAAACCAAAAATGCAACTAATTCTCCCGCATTGAGCCAAGGGGATGTCCGCTAGCCTCTCTTCTCCTCTTTCCTGACATAAAGCAATGAAACATCCTCCAGCAAAACAGTCAGCTGGGATAGCCATTCTTATTAACCTCCACACCTGCGTTCAACAGCCATGGAGCGCAACAGAGGAGGCAGCAGAACAAGGGTGCAGCAAAGACATGCCCGTTTAAGGGCAAAACAAAGGGAGGATCCAACTTTACTTCCAGCAGATTCTTGTTTTCTGGCTAGTTTTTGTATATCCAAACTGATTGGTTTGTGTGTGTGTGTGTGTGTATGTGTGTGTGTGTGTCCTGTGCTAGGATCCTCTCTGCACTCTTCCTTCTTTTCCTCAAAGCTTCTCCAACTGCATCACACCACGCATACCTTAGCTAATTCGATGCTCAAAGCTGATTTAGCCGTGCCTGCTTCTCAGCTAATCAGTAAGCAATTAGGAGAATTCAAGATGGCACATGAGATGGAGAGTAAACCCAGAGACAAATTATCATTTCACAGTAATAATATGCTGCAGTCTTTTCCTCCTGCGTTTCTTTAAAAAAAAAAAAAAACCTTCCAGGAACTAGCAACAACATCCAGAAAGTATCCATGCAGACATTTATTAAATCCCGCTACGTATTTTTCACTGGATTTAAAAAAAAAAAACAAAAAACCACAATTATTGTGAGACAAAATGTTCCCTCGTTTGAAAAAGCTATCAAGGACACGGGAAGAAATACTTTACATGTTTGTTCCATCAGAATTTGCTTTAAATTGTGACAGAATATTTTAAAGTTTTAATTAGTTCTCACACTAATTCTACCCTGCAACATTCCTTAAATATCTGATTTGGGACAGGGAAAAATAAGCAGTTGAAATAGACCACCAAGGAAGGAAAAGTCCTAATATGTAATATGTGATTAATGTATTAATATTAATGAATGTTAATTTATTTTCTCTCTCTTACACACACACACACACACACTCAGACACACAAACAGTGCAGTGAACACTGTGGAACATATTCCTGCGTAAACATATCTACGATTACAATACTCAAAATGTTAAGCAGTTTACAATATAAAATCTGTTTCTTCTCCAGAGTAAAATAAGTCAGACTTACTATGCTCTGCTGGTATGAACAGTAAGTGAAACACAAGATTTTATATTTCATACTTCACACTTAACTGCTCATCTTCTGCTGTTTTACATTGCTGTTCTAATGTAAGCATTTTGCCCAGAGTACATGTAATTAGAAAATTTGTCGGGTGTACAGAAAGTGTGCTATCAGGTGCCAGTGAAACAAGAATCTGCAACTTTTCGCAAATAATAAAGACTAAGAAACCGATTAAGAAAATGCAGGTTTTCCCTTAGAGATCATGCAACTTTAAAAGATAAACATACAGATATAGACATAGCATTGCAATTATTTAAGCTCATATCAAAGGGATCAGGCCAGTTAAAGATACGTTGTTAGTTTGGTTCCTTTTTCCTTTACAAGTCCATTTTGAAAGATTTTTCAGTGAACGTTCCATATCTTACACAACCTTCCATGTATCATTTTCTAGAAAAGTTGTAGTTCAACTCTTCTAGAAAATACCTGAATGAGGAAGGGTTCCTATTTAATTTTCCCCTCCACTGTCCCATAATGATATAGGGTGATCTCTTGAATCTTCAATAATTAATTACATGGATTTTCCTTGGTAGCGCAGTGGTTAGAATGCACCATTGCAGGCTAACTCTGCCCACAGCCAGGAGTTCGATCCTGACCGGCTCAAGGTTGACTCAGCCTTCCATCCTTCCGAGGTTGGTAAAACGAGGACCCAGATTGTTGGAGGCAATAATGCTGACTCTGTAAACCACTTAAAGAGGGCTGTAAAGCACGGTGGAGTGATATATAAATCTTAAGTGCTATTGATATTGATGAATTAAGTCACTCAGTGTCATCAACCGAACAATAATCCTAATGGGTGGGGGTGGAACAAGCTTTCTCTCAAGTTTAGGAGGAATGTTCTTCAATCTGCTTCTTATATGCATTTTTAGAACTACTTGCATAAAATGCCCAGTGAACCCAGCTCATTTTACATCTATGCCTTAGTTAATTTGTTTGTCTTAGGTCAATGGTGGCGAACCTATGGCACGCGTGCCAGAGGTGGCACTTGAAGCCCTCTTTGTGGGCATGTGTGCCGCTGTTGCCAGCAGCTTGTGCAGGTCCATTAGGCTGCTGTTGCCACCTGGGGCGGCAGCCGCACCCAGCACAAAGGAGGCGAAGCAGCCAGCTAGCAAGCTCGAGTAGATGTGGTAAAGCATGCCCACACCCAGCAAGCCAAAGGCCACCCCGAGCAGGGAAAGACGGATCCCCATCGGCGCCATGGCCCCCCAATCCCAGCTAGGATTGCGTGCCTCCCCCCATATATGCTGGGCCTTCTGCCCACCGCCCCACCCACCAGAGACCCCCGGGATCTTCCCCATCCCTGCCCGGCCCCCACAGGCGTTCCCCCCATGAGCAGCATCGAGGTGGCCATGCCCATCCCAGCCATGCCTACCCAGTCTGCCGTGACAATCGCAGCCATGCCCACCCAGTGGGTGACACCCACCCAGGGGGCCACACCCCCATGCCACCTTGAGGGCACAATGCCCTGGCACTTTGCGATAAATAAGTGGGTTTTGGATTGTGGTTTGGGCACTCGGCCTCTAAAAGGTTCACCATAACTGTCCTAGGATGTTATTAGACGTCTTGGTCATTGCCACAATGGGATGGGATGGGGTGGGGCTATGGTTTTCGATAAATTGGTTTTCTGAAGTGCCTTCCTACTGCCAGATTAAGAGGTCACCTCAAGAAAAGTCGAGGGAGGTAGCTGTAATATCCAAGAAGTTGATGCACTTGGGGTAATCAAAAGCCAGGATCGGATCTGTATAAGCTTGAGTGCCATCTGCTGGCATTCCTGGCTCTTCCTCTATTGATCAGAACTTCCAATCACAAGCTAGGCTAACAAGAATACTGTAGGGATTTTTGTGTAAAATCTGAGTTTTCTTTCTCTTTCTTTGTTTTCTGAGCTGTATTAGGTAAGAAAGAGCTACTTTAATCAAGATACGAATTCATCAAGATGTAATGTTACATTTCAGTAACAAAGAAGATCTGTTTGTTCAAAATTGTATGCTATTATTTCAAGAATCCTGTTGATTTTTACTTCTTCCCTGCCTTTTCCCAACAAGCTCTGATCGGCATATGGTTTCCCATTGTGGTGAGATCACCCTTTGTCTCAAGGTCACTTAGCAACCTTCAGAACTGAGGGAAGATTAAATCTGGTTCTCCTTTGTCCTAGCCTGACATTCTACACCGGGCTAGTTAATGTTATCTACCTCTTCTTAGCTTGTTGACAACAGAAGCACAGATTCTCTGAACTTCATTCTGTGCATTACAACTCTCTCCGTGAAACAGAAGGGATCACCGCCACTAATATATTGCAAATACCTACTTCTGAAGTTGTAATAAAGGATTTCCCCTTCAAATAATTGCAGGCAAGAAGATGTCAAAGTGCCTTAATTTGTTATGTTAAAGAGAATGATTTGAGATTATCATGTTATTCCGATTGGATATTAATTGTTAGATTCTTCCACTGAACATCTTTTGCATATTTTGGTTTGTTTATTTATGTTTTTTATCCCACCTTTACTATTTTTTACAAATAAGGCAGCGAACATATCCAACACAACTTCCTCCTCCTATTTTCCCCCCAACAACACCCTTATGAGGTGGGTTGGACTGAGAGAGAGTGACTGGCTCAAGGTCACCCAGCCAATTTTCATGGCTAAGGTGGGACTAGAAATCACAGTCTCCTGGTAGTTTCTAGGCCAGAGTTTGCTTTCAGTGTGTTAATGGAACACTTCACATGATCCATATCCTTCTGCCTTCATTCCATTGCTGAACCAGTCTAGGAAATCTCAGCAGGAAATCTATATCAGGGGTCCCCAACCCCCGGTCCGTGGACTGGTACCGGCCCGCAGCATGTCAGCAACCGGGCTGCACAAACAAGCAAAGCCTCATCTGTGGGATGCAGGCAGCACACAAAACCACGCCGCCTCTGGTCCATGGAAAACGTAACCGGTCCCTGGTAGCCAAAAGGTTGGGGACCTCTGATCTATATCAGTGTTCCTCAACCTCAGCAACTTTCAGATGTGTGGACTTCAACTCCCAGAATTCTGGAAGGCTGCCTGGGAACTCTGGGGGTTGAAATCCACACATCTGAAAGCTGCTGAGTGGAAGTAGGAAAGCCCCAGGTTAAAAGTTAATGTTGAACTATTGAACAAAGTTAAGATTTCAGAAGATGATATCTACCAAAGCTTTAAGCTACCATGATTTCATTCCTCAGTTACTCCTCACTTCTCATGTTGCACTGAGAGTAGCAAGAAAGCAACAAACAGACTGAACTAAGCAGAAGAGAGCAGATGCCCCAGGTTCCTACTCCATGTCTTCCCAAGGCTGGCGATAACACAAAGCTCATTCTCAGTTTTCAAGCAAGGCTTCTTCCATGCCTCCCTGGTATTCTGATGCAAATACAGGAAAGACCGATGCTATTGCAAAGGAGGTATAATTTTTTCCGTCTCCAGGAGAATTAATTTTAATATTGATCAACACCCTCTCCCCCCACATACACAGAGATTGGGGAAAGAAAACATCCCCCCCCCTTCCAATTGACAACACACTACCCTGCAACTCTTCATTGCATCTCACCCCAGCGGACAAAGCTGTCCCCACCCACAGTTTCTCCTAGACAAGTTAATAAGATGGAAGGTTCCCTTGAGGCCCAGAGCTAGAGAACATTATCACTTGCAAGCAAGGCAGAAATACTGACATGTCGGAAATGACTCCAAACCTATTAATTACCTTTTCTTTCCTGGCACATCTTTGAGAGAAAGCTTGACAAATTGAAAGGGGAGATAGGCCAGTCTTTCTTATGCCCTTCCAACGCTAACCAAAGTGAGATTCCCCCCTTATCTCCTTTATAATTCTTCACTCCACCCCAAATTATATAAGCACGAAGCTCTCTGACTCTCTCTCTCTCTTTTTTTTTTTTTCCAGCAAGGGGACACAGCTGGTCTCTGCCCCCACGTTTTAATTTTTATGGATAACAAGCCTGTAGTTATTGACAAAGCAGTCTGCGTTTATTCATACAGGCAAGGAATTCTTTGGAAAAAAAAAAAGAAAGAAAAAACCAACAAAGACACTCAGGAAATAAATCAATAAAAAAAATTAGCCTTGGCTCCTTTTCATCAGAAGCATAGGCAGGCAAGTGTGTACACGTTTTCTATTAATTTTAAATAAAGGACTCTCGCTCCCGATTCTGTGTTCTTCCTAACGCACATATTCATATTTGCACTTATATGCTGAGCTTCTGAGACAAGGACAGCCTGTCACTGTCCTTTCTGATGAGCCAGAAGTGTGACTTTGAACTGTTTATTGAATGCAACTTTTCAGTCAGAGGATACAAGCATCCGGAGATAATTTACTAATTGCTTTAGGTAGGAGTTTTAAATGTGAAGGATAGGCAATATATTTTCTGTGCTCACAAGCTATGAGGGGTGCTCCATGGCACCATTTCTAGAGCCATAATAAACTAACAGTGTTCTACTATTTGAGGGGCTGCCACAAAGAAGAGGGGGGGGGTCAACCTATTCTCCAAACCACCTGAAGGCAGGACAAGAAGCAACAGATGGAAACTAGTCAAGGACAGAAGCAACCTAGAACTAAGGAGAAATTTCCGGACAGTGAGAACAATTAATCAGTGGAACAACCTGCCTCCACAAGTTGTGAGTGCTCCATCACTGGAGGTTTTCAAGAAAAGATTGGACAACCATTTGTCCGGAATGGTATAGGGTTTCCTGCCTGAGAAAGGGGTTGGACTAGAAGACCTCCAAGGTCCCTTCCAACTCCGTTATTCAATTATGCTGTTATTCTGAGTACGAAGGCAAAGATTATTTAGAATTTAGTTGCAATCTCCACTTCTAAAACTCATTAAACTCATTATAGATCAAAGAGAGACATCTAATATCTAGGCATCCACCTCCATTCATACACAGTAAATTTATCTCAGTGGTTAGGCAACAGAGTTCTCGGGACTTCATCTTCTCAATAATTCGGTATCCTTAGGACAGTGTTTCCCAAACTTGACAATTTTAAGGCATGTGGACTTCAACTCCCAGAATTCCATAGCCAGCGTTGCTGGCTGTGGAATTCTGGGAGTTGAAGTCCTCATGCCTTAAAATTGTCAAGTTTGGGAAACACTGCCTTAGGACAACCTTTCTTAACTTGGGGTCCTCCAAGCAAGCAGACTTTAAATTCTTATCTATCCAATACCCTGTTAACCCTGGCATGCTTTTTGAGCTACGTCCACATTTTTGAGGAAATAATTTACATTTGCCTAGAATTATCCTTGTGTTGTATTTTATCCATGTCAGAACGGGCACAAGTACCACTAAACAACTAATGGTACAATTTCTCAACAAAAGGATTGCCTTCAGCTGTCAGAATAAAATGCTGTGGTCCTGAGTCTTTTTTTCTCTCCCCCTTTGGGGGGAGTATTTGTCTCACTTTCCCCATATCCTGAAATGGAGACAACCTCATCCTTTAATGTTTTTCTTGTAACATCAAGCTGGGTGATACATTCTCCAAACCTCTGATTACCAAAATATTTTTTTTCTGAATCAAAAAATTAAAGCCAGTGATATATTTTAATTTTGTACGCTGCCCTGAGTTCCTTGGGATTGGGCGGCATATAAATTTTAGAAATAAATAAATAAATAAAATATTTTAGAATCAGGTATGGGTTGAAAGGAATCTTATTAGTCCAACTTTCTGCCCAGTATGCAAATGTAAGTCCACAAGTCATAAAAGGGCCAAGTTTGAAGACCCTTGTTCTAGGCCAACTGTTTGCTCTTTAACAGCTTTCAATTCCTCTTAATATTTAACCCCAATCTCTTTTACATAATATTTCCACCTGTTTTCATTCTGCTCTTGGTTTTCAAACAGATCCACTCCCTCTTGTCTGTCACAGCTTATCTGCAGACTGTTAATATAGCTCCCCTTAATTTTCCCATTTGCAAGCTCAACTTGCCCAGGTCCTTTAACAGAACTCAATTTTTCCTCTCAAAAATATTCAATGTAAAGGTAAGAACTAACAGGAGATCTGCTCCCACGGTTCCCTGGAAGAGGCTGTTCCTACCAACCAGACTCCATCAGGGAATCTTCCAGCCAGACAAGATGCCTTTCAGCAAATAACATTCAGCTTTTACTATCACTGAAACTATCCCATCACTAGATGGGCCAGAACTCTAAGCAGAGTTTGACTGGAGGCCATCAAAAGTAGAGCAGGAATTCATTCGGAGATGCAACTGTTTTGAAAGTTGGGGTAATTTTGTCAAGGATCAGATTGGGGAATAAGTGGGTTATTTGCAGTTATGAAGTCCTGACTGGAGGGAGGTCAAGGACAGAACAAAGAATCGTACAAAATTTAGGAACTTTCTCTAGGACAGTGTTTCCCAAACTTGACAATTTTAAGGCATGAGGACTTCAACTCCCAGAATTCCACAGCCAGCAACGCTGGCTGTGGAATTCTGGGAGTTGAAGTCCACATGCCTTAAAATTGTCAAGTTTGGGAAACACTGCTCTAGGACGATGCTCATCCAGCTGATGATAATAAAATTTAAAATAATCCCATCATGCCATGCAATAACAGAGGGACACTCTGTTGTTTGAGCAAACTGACTTTGCATCATGTTCAAGTGGTACAAGAGAAACGCAGCATTTTTTGTTTCCGATCTCAGGCAGATTTTCCTCTGAAGCAACTTCTATTGATTTTAGGGAAGACTTATTTATTTGCCTCCCTACCTGCCTGCCTGTTTGGGTTTATAACAGTATGCAATTCTATTTCTGAAAAGTATAAGTAACTTATAGCAGCTCTACACCCGCAAGATTAAAACTTAACAGAACAGAAACCATTACAGGACAACAAACTCTCCTCTTCCCAAACTTCCAAGAAATTATGCCTGAGACAGAAACTATATTCCCATTTCCAATGTACGACTCCACAATAATATAAACACAAAGAGTGTCTCTAACGAAATACAGGAGTCTAGAGAAACTGCTCATATATTCTTCTAGCAGGAGTCAGACAAACTGCTCATATATTCTTCTAAGCAATGTGTATCCACGCACAAAGTTTATAATTTTTTCTCTCTTCCATCGCACACGGTAAAAAGAGGAATTTCAACTTTGGGATCACCGGAACCCGACCTTAAGCTATAAAAATACACTTCATTTTTTTCAGTCCCTCTTCTCCAGAAAACTTTACCGTGTAAAAATCTCAATGATATAATTGATCCTAATTACCCAAGCTAGCTTAAAACACAGTCCGGCCCGCCCAGCATCTTCTGCTCAAGGCTTTATGAAAAGGCCATTGTATAAATAAATGATTGGATTTCCTATTCAACTTCTCAGATCTGACAGCTTTAATTTTGATGCAAAGTAGCCCCTGCCATCACACAGAAGATGTCACTACCACCCACTATGGCTTTATTTTAAAGGTGAATTTGATGTTATCTGAGGTTCGGTGGGGATGGGGTTTTTTTCTTTCTTCTTTTCTTTTTGATGGCTGGAACCAAAATTAAAAAAAAAAACATTTATCCCGGTAGCCATCTTTTAAGTTATTAATGCTCTTTTTAATATTAGCATCCATATAATTAAAGAAAAACACAAACACACAGAGACACACAGCCTTTAGCAGCACTTATCAAAACCTATTCCTGCAGCCTATCAATTAGGATTACAATAACTCCACTCCCTCGCTGCCTTTCCTATTAGCATTTTGATTGAATGTCTGCCGAAAAGTGACTAGAAACAGAAGATTGTGCTTGGAAAGTAATGTCACTTCATTCACTTCCACTGAAGCTTGTCTAGTTGTCTCCGGCCCGATTCAAAAGAGACAAGACAGTTCCAAAAAGTAGCAATTTTTTTTTAAATGACAGATTATTTATTCGCGCCCCTCAAGCCCCGCCCTGCCCTTCCACAGACATACACACACAGAGAGAGTCCTCTTCTATAAAGTGGGGTTAGATAGGGGAACCAGTCTCAAGAGAGAGATCCTGCTCTCGAGGGGGGAGGTAGGGGGGGCAAAATAAATAATCAGTTGTCAGTGCAAAAAGCAAAGCGGGAAGAAATGCTGCTTCCCCCCCCCCCATCAATGAGGCTCCTCAAAGAGGGTCATGGACATGGGACCTTGCAAAATGATAAAGGGCTAACATAACATAATGTTATGCATACATTGCAAAAAGGGCCACCTTCGGTCAACACCCTCAACCTGGAAGAAACAGAAAAAGAGAGCAGCTTTGGAATCCTCTCTCCGTCATTTGCCAAAGATTGGTTGTTGCTGCCAGGGGGGTGGGGAGTTATTGCTTTTTTATTGTTTTTATATTGGGTATTCATCCATCCGTCAATCCATCCAATTTATTGGCTGCCCTCTTACCACAGAGTAACTCTGTGCGGCTTACAATGTTAAATATTTTTAACCTTGTAAACTGCCCAGGATCACTGAGTGTGAGTTAAGTAGCCATATAAATTTGAGAGAGGGGGAGGGAGGAAGGGAAGGAAGAAAGGAAGGAAGGAGAAAACATGAGAGACAGAAGGGAGGGAGGGAGGGAGGGAGGGAGGGAGGGAAGGAAGGAAGGAAGGAAGGAAGGAAGGAAGGAAGGAAGGAAGGAAGGAAGGAAGGAAGGAAGTTTTCATATTCTGGTTCCTGTCTCCGAAATAAAAAAATCATTATCCTTTTGCCTCCTCAAAATAATTGCTTTATTAAGTAATACAAAGAACTGATTATAAAACATAAATAAAAATTAAGTGCAATGGTGTCCACGCCATAAGAAGCTACTGATGCGATGATAATTAACGGAAATTAAATCTTTCAAAACAGAAACATGTGCATCAATATTCAATACAATTTCTAATATATGTATGAATGTAAGAGTTGTTTATAGTGTACAACCGATGCTTGGAATGATGTTGATAAGAAGTCGCAAAGTGCACTGAATTATTTTGTAATATAAAAAAAGGTCGCATCTCATCATTTCATTATCATTATCACTGTGTTAACATTTTGGGGATGTGATGTTTCAACTCGGCTACAAGCATGAAAAATTTAAGGATGCCCTTCTTTCAGAGTTCTTGAATGTAATCCTTTGAGTCAAGTGGATAAATCCGGTTATTAGTTAATATGTATTCTACTTGTGTTGAAATACTGGATATATATTCCACATGCTGATGACAGTTATTTTGGTTAACGTATGATGAAGACAATGAGGGAACAATTATGTAACATGTAAACATGTAAACATGTAAACAGGACAGAGCAAACTCATTCCAAAATAAAGGAATATTATAACAGCACTGAGAATCACCTTCTGTGGCGGAAATAAAGTACAGGCAGTCCTCAACATACGATCACAGCTGGGAGCAGAATTTCCACAGCTAAGCAAAGCAGTTGTTCAGTGAATCACAGCCAATTTTATGACCTTTTTTGTGACAGTTAAGTGACTCACACGGTTATTATGTGTACCTGGCTTCTCCCCTTGACTTTGCTGGATGGAAGGTTGCAAATGGCAATCCCATGAATCTGGATACTGCAACCTACATGAAGATATGCCAGGTGCCAAGCACCCATGTGACTGTGAGGATCCTGTAATGGTCGCGAGTTCGAGGACTGGGCATAAGTCACTTTTTTTCAGTGCCATTGTAACTTTGAAAGATCGCTAAAT
The DNA here is from genome assembly GCF_016545835.1 of Crotalus tigris. Classification (NCBI taxonomy): domain Eukaryota; kingdom Metazoa; phylum Chordata; class Lepidosauria; order Squamata; family Viperidae; genus Crotalus; species Crotalus tigris. The sequence goes on along the minus strand of NW_024100541.1, from coordinate 336,228 downwards.
GAATGCTTGTAAGTCGAGGACTATCTGTATTACAAGTTAGGATTTGCCGTGCTTCAGATTGAATCCCAGCAATTGTATGCAAAGTGTGAAGACAGCATCCGTTTGCAAGTAGCCCTCCTGGAGCAGTGGTTCTCAACCTGTGGGTCGGGACCCCATTTGGGGTCAAATGACCATTTCACGGGGGTCGCCAAACCACGCTGTCCGCCATTTTTTTCCCTTTTCCCTAGCTGTCCTACTCCCTTTTATTGGTGGCCACACCCACTTGGGGGTCACCACAACATGGGGAACTGTATTATGGGGTCACGGCATTAGAAAGGTTGAGAACCACTGTCCTGGAGAGAAGATGCGGCTGCTTTAAAGAGTGGCAGACAGGTACTTTTAAGCCCTGCATATCCTTCCAAGCACCTCCTTGGAGATCAATTTAATGGGATGCATAGCCATATTACAAACACGTCTAGGCATTCATCTAGGAAAAATGCCTAGAAAGGCAGCCATCCTGGGGCACAGGGTTCTTTCCTCCTCCTCCTCTAGAGCAGTGTTTCCCAAACTTGACAATTTTAAGGCATGAGGACTTCAACTCCCAGAATTCCACAGCCAGCAACGCTGGCTGTGGAATTCTGGGAGTTGAAGTCCACATGCCTTAAAATTGTCAAGTTTGGGAAACACTGCTCTAGACCAATTTATGTGATGCATTGTCATGATATGTGGGAATGGCCTTGGGAGACAGGAAGAAGAGGGCAGCCTAAACAATGGTTGGATAAGAGAAATCTGGGGCTGAAAGAGGGCGGATGGAGAAAGGATTTCAGAAGGGACCTTTCCTAGTTTTGGGGAAACTAAAAGTAAGGGACAGGAGGAGTACTTACAGATTTGCAACAATCTCAATTTGCAGAATTTGAAACAGAAGCCTGTTTGGTCTAGTCAGGTACCAGGTTAGAAACCAGAGATGGTGAGTTCTAGTCCTGCCTTAGACATGAAAGGCAGCTGGGTGACTTTGGCCAATCACCAGGAGCCTCGGAATTCTAGTCCCGCCTTAGGCATGAAAGCTGGCTGGGTTATAAATAATGAAGATTGTATTACAACTCATGGCTGGTGCTTCTTGCCTGGACTATCTCAAAGGGCTGACATGGATGTGAAAAAAGGAGGGGCAGGGCTTGTAATGTGCTGTAATGGAGGTCATCTGGATTTTTGTGGTTCTCCTGTGTTTGCTCCTGGGCATTCATGAGAGGAAAAGTACATATTAGTACAATGCCTTAGTAAGACCACACTTGGAATACTGTATTCAGTTTTGGTCACCACGATATAAAAAAGATGTTGAGACTCTGGAAAAAGTGCACAGAAGAACAACAAAGATGATTAGGGGACTAAAGGCTAAAATGTATGAAGAATGGGTGCTGGAATTGGGTATGTTTAGTCTTACGAAGAGAAAGACTAAGGATGACATGATAGCAGTCTTCCAATATTTGAAGGACTGACACAAAGACTCCTCCCCCCCCCCAACCTCTTCTCCAAAGAACCTGAAAGCAGGATAAGAAGCAATGGATGGAAAGAATCAATCTAGAAATAAGCAGAAATTTCCTGACAGAACAATCAATCAGTAGAATGACTTGCTTTCCGAAATCGTGGGTGCTCCAACACTAGAGCTTTGTCAGAAGATATTGGACAGCCAGTATGATATAGAGTCTTCTGCTTGAGCAAGAGGCTGGACTAGAAGATCTCCAAGGTCCCTTCAAACTCTGTTAGTCTGTCATAATCCTGAAACATCATATTTGCAAGATTACTTCACTGCTGGCATCTTGTCATCTCAGACGCTTTGAAGAGCCCACGTTGTACCTCTCTTTTATATTGTTGCTTTCATTTTACTTGAGTTGTATACTTGGAATTGTGTTTCTACAAGGGTCTCATGGACATAACAATCCAAATTACCCCCAGTGATGCTAAGTCCATGTCAGCTGTTCCTGCTTAAATTATTCTGTCTCCTTTTGGGAAAACTAGTATAATTCTTTAAGATGTTCTCCAGCTCTCTATCACTTTGCTTCTGTTATTCTAACTCCCACACTGGCAGACCGCCAAGAGTTTATAATAGTATCAGGTAACACTTTCTTCTTTTATAATGCATTTATCAAAGATTTAAGGCAAACGATATGAGCATACTAAATCAGCAGAGGGGGAAAACACTGTATAGCAGCATAGTATTTTACAAATCAAAACAGTGATAAAAATGAGACAGTAGGAATATAAAACAGAAATGAATCTGGAAAAGGAAAGGTACAGTGGGAGCAATCGTCTGGATGCTGAAGAGAAACTGCAGGGATCTGTTTCTCAAGAAGACTTTGAGCTCCCAAGGATGATTTAACAATGAAAAATCAGAAAGGGAAAGTTAATGTAATAATAAAGCAGAAGGAACTGAGGTTTTAGCTGGTGCTTGTATCGTGGGCAAAACGAGGTTTGGCTTGATTCCTCCAAGGGCCTCTGCCAGGCTGCGGTGAGGATTTGGACTCTGTTCTCTTCTTCAAGGGTGATAGTTTTGCCCTGTGGCCTGTGCTTGTATTTGGGGTTTTATGCACACAGAAGGTGTAACAAGCCTACCAATAAAGACACACACACACATACACACACACACACTCACAAATATACTGAAATCAGTTGGGCATGGAACTTGGACTGCAAAGCAAACTGACTCTTTTCCCAGACTGCAAAAATAACGTGGTTTATCCTGAAATGCTTAATAATGTGTTTGCCCCACCGATTGCAAGGAGACTGAGTAGAGCCCACTTTCTCAAAATTACAGCTTACAAACACAAATAAAGTCTTCTCCTGTGTTTATGTACAGTATACCAGCCCTCTTCTCCAAGAGGTTCAGAGAATCCCCAGAGATATCAGTCATTTTAGCCCAACAATTACATTTCTCTTTGACAGGGAGTTCCTTGACTTAACGAGTGCAGCTGAGACTGGCAATTGTGGCCGTAAGTCAAGGTGGTCATAAAGCGGGTGATTATCTGACTGGATACAATTTTATGACCTTTTTTTTTGCAGCAGTCGTTAAAGAAATGCCACTGTTGTTAAGCAAACCCATTGTTCACCAGGGGCATTTTTCCCTGGAAACTGGAAGAAGACATATTTCTGGAAAATATGTCATCAATAGCAATAGCAATAAGACTTAGACTTAAATACCATTTCATAGTTCTCTAAGAGTTTTACAGAGTCAACATATTGCCCCCAACAATTTGGGTCCTTGTTTTACTGACATCAGAAGGATAGAAGACTGATTCAACCTTAAGCCAAACAGGATTGAGCTCCAGGCAGTGGGCAGAGTTTGACTGCAATACTGTTAGTATTGCAAAACTGAATAAAATTGCTAATAAACCTAGATCCCTGTCCAGCTGTGGAGACAAGAATCTTCCTACCCCTCAGTCCCACAAGTTCCCATTACAGGTAAGCCTATTATGGTAGCCAAAAATAGAAGGTGTCCAGAAGCATCAGCCCCATAACTGTTAATAATGCGCTACCAAACACTTTCTGATTTTTTACTAGAAGTATGCCAGGGGTAGGCAACCTTGGCTCTTTTATGACTCGTGGACTTTAACTCCCAGAATTCCTTAGCCAGCCATGCTGGCCTACCCCTGAAGTATGCTCTTCCCAAATTAATGTTGGCTCATGTCTGAAGCTTATAGATGGCCAGCGTCCTGTTTTCTACAGTAGCCCGTCTAAGTCCATAGAAAGCACACAAGCTTGACGCACACTAGTGTTCTCTCACTGTTGTTTCTCTGAGACTGGCATTCAGAGATCTGAAGAGTCTTTGGGGCTCCCTGAGTTTGGTTGTTTTCTTGCAGATGTTTCATCACGCAAACTACCGTAGGTAACATCACCAGTACTATCACTGATGATATTGCCCAGTTTGGATAATGAAATGTCTGCAAGAAAACAACCAAATTCAGAGAGTGCCAAGGACTCCTCATTTCAACCCTGGACTACAAATATTCTCCTTTATTGATTCGAAGGCCTGCTGCTTCTGATCCTGGAAACAACATATGGCCTCCACAACTTTGACAGTCATCTCTATCAATTTGCCCTCTTTTCTTTTAAATCAGTCCAAGTTAATCTTGCCTGTCCTGAAAGATTAACTTAAAAAAGGTTCTTCCTTTGGCCTGCCTTGGATCTCTGGTTATTAAACTATGCTTAGTTATTATGAATGATGAAAAACCTCTCTGTTCCATGCATTGAGTGTGATTTTTCAAAGCTCTGTCAAGTCAGCTTTGGCCTTATTAAAATCACATCAAAACACTGGGAACTGGTCATCAAAAGGGACTTTATTCTAGGACTCTGATCATTTTGGTTGCCCTTTCCCCCCTTCCCCCTATTCCAGCCTTAAAAATCTTTATATTATACTTTATTTTTAAAAATTCAATAAAGCATTCAGTAGCATAAGTGACTAGGAAGGGAAAATCATGCAACCTCCTTTATTGCAGTGGTAATGATTATTGGGAGGGTGGATCCTTAAGAAATACCATTGTCAGGTAATAGCAGAAGAAGAAATATAAAATCCTTCTTCTTTCCCCACCAGGATCCAAGAATCCACCATTGACCTACCCATGCATCCACTATCTGTATTCCTTTGGCAGGCTAAGCTGCCTCTTATCTCTCATTGCTTAGTCTGCTGCTCCTTCTCTTTCTCCTTTTCCTGTCCGTCAAGGTCATTCTCAAAGGTCATTACACTAGACTAGAAGACCTCCAAGGTCTCTTTCTATGATTTTAGGATTCTACAAAGCAGCAGAGACAGGCAACCTGTTTCTTTCTCTATTATTTTGAAATGCAGCTCCTTTATCTCTGTCCACTGACCTCCTTGATAATAGCTGGGTCCAAGAGTACCCTTGCATATCCCTTCTAAAAGAACGTCCTGACATAGTTTCTGTTGCACTGGAAACAAGGACAGAGGATGGATTAATTTAAAACAAAAAAACAAAAACTCTCCTGCCTTTCAAATTACCGTAAATGGAATCAATACTGCCAGCTTGCAAGTGTTTGCTCAGAACAAAATGTGTTTCCTATTGGGTAAAAAAATTAAGTAACTTAACCAAAGCTATATGAGCACATTAGCGGAATTGTTTTATACAGCTTTAATTCTATGATCTAGCTGAATATACACATAAACCAAAAATAATTAAGTACTAGAGAATCGTTTAAACAGCTCATAAGTACTAGTATAATATTATGGACATTCTAACGAGGATGTAATAATCTACTTCACATATACAATTTTCATTGCCCCTTATGATTAGAATCCATTCAGCTTTATACCGCTATAAAAGAGGATGAATTGGGAACATTATACACATATATGAAGCTTGTGTAAATGCATTCTTATACGTTAGTAAATACACGGCTTTTTCAAACTATTATCTGTAAATCCTAGGTGCTTTCAAAATCATTTGAGGGCGAAAGCAAGCCTTGCTCACATCACTATTTTATTATTTATTAAATCTGTTTCTTCATACAAGGACTAATTTCAGAATTGCAGCTGTTCTCTCATCACCTCAGTGCAGCTGCTACTTTCCCATTACAACCAAACTAGTCCCACATTTGTCTATCTGCCATTTTTTCCCTGATATTCATTTTTATTTTAATTTTTTTTTTTAAAAAAAGTCACAACCACTATTTTAGAAGGCCTGACCCCATTATCCCAATACTGCAGGCAAAACTGTTGAGGGTGAGGAAAGAAAGGGAAAGGGAAAGGGAAAGGAGAAGGTGAAGGAAGAGAAAGAGAAAGAAAGGGAAGAGGAGGAGGAGGAGGAGGAGAAAGAGGAGGAAAGGAAGAGAAGGAGAGGAGGGGGAGAAAGGGAGAAGGATGAGAATGTGGAGAGGAGGAGCAAGAGGAGGAGACCCAATTTTATGACATTTTTTGTGGCAGTCGTTAAGCTAACATAGCAATCATTAAAAGTAATTATTATTATATTATTCACTTTGGGGTATTTTTTGTCAAAAACCAGAAGTAAATGCGTTTTTTTGGGGGGGGGGGAGAAAATGTTGTAAATAACGGTCGCATAACTGTGGGACACTGCAAATGACCATAAATGCAGTCTCATTGTTGAGGGCCAAAATTGCTGCTTTGTGACCGGGGTGGGTGGGTGGGGACATCAGAACTTCTGAAGCAGGTTGCAAGTACCTTTTGGGGGGGGGGTATCCATGGTAACTTTGAATGGTCACTGAGCAACCAGTCGTAAATCGAGGACTACCTGTATGTCAAAGAGCTCTTAGTGCAAGTAGACCAGGGGTGGCAAACTGGCAACCTGTGGGCCGGATGCGTCATGTGCAGGCCACACCCACCCCGGCTCCGCAAAGGCAAAAAACATCGGGATATGTCATGCTATGTCACATGACACGATCTAGTTTGACACCCGTGAAGCAGACTATCCATTCCTCTTTTGCCAGTCCCTCAGTTTTAGGATTTGATCTGGGGAGAATCTCCGTCTCCATCTAAAATCCGAAGTGTTGGTTCCTTGTTTTTTCTGTCAGCCCGATGTCAGTTATTTTATATAGATCGTAATTGTCATCGTGTTTTCCCCAGTACAGTCCCTTCCGCTAATTGAGTTGATTAATATGTAGCGATGTGAATTGCAGGCTGCGCTAGGACGCTGTGGGTGGGTGCGTGAACGCGAGAGAAGCAGCAGTATAGGACGGGAAAGGAATTAGATCCTGTAATCGTGAGAACATCTGGCCTTTTTATTTGAATTTTTTCATCTTCCCCTAGAGCAGCTTGTAAACACTGAAGTTTTGAAAATGAAGAACTAACACCCCAAAGGAAGGTTGCTATTGTCACTGCGGTAGGATTCGTAGCAATCAATCAAGTCAATCAATTACTGCTCCAGTTACCTGGTGTTCCTTTAAAGCAGTGTTTCTCAACCTTGACAATTTTAAGGCATGTGGACTTCAACTCCCAGAATTCCACAGCCAGCATTGCTGGCTGTGGAATTCTGGGAGTTGAAGTCCACATGCCTTAAAATTGTCAAGGTTGAGAAACACTGCTTTAAACAGAGGCAAAAGCTTTAGTTGTGTCTCTGGAAGTTTTCAAGGTGGCAGTTTTCAACTGAGGAAAGGGGACAACTCACCGTAGCCAAGTCCCCATGGCCAATTCGTTGTGGGACAACTTGACATGGCCAATTCGCCACAGGACCACTCAGTGTAGGACAATTCAGCTATTCAATTTAGTGATTTAAAATAATTTTAAAAATATTTTAATTTTTGTCATTCACATTTCATTTTGTCCCTCCTTTGGCATCCTTTCTTTAATGATTCTATTCCAACATTTGAGCCGAGGTGGCGCAGCAATTAGAGTGCAGTACTGCAGGCCACTTTAGCTGACTGTGTTCAGCAGGTCAGCGGTTCAAATCTCACCGGCTCAAGGTTGACTCAGCCTTCCATCCTTCCGAGTTAGGTAAAATGAGGACCCAGATTGTTGGGGGCAATGTAAAAAATGTATATATATACATTGCTTACTGGTGTACACCGCTTAGAGAGTGCTTGCACTTAAAGCGGTATATAAGTCTCATAAATAAATAAATAAATTTCTTCGATGTTACTGTAATTCTTGTCCCGTGGCGAGTTGTCCCGCAGCGAGATGGCCACGGCGAGTTGGCTGTGGCAAGTTGTCCAGGGCAAGTTATCGTAGACAATGGTTCTTTTCAAACTTGGCCCTTTTATGACTTGTGGACTTCAACTCCCAGAATTCCTCAGTCAGTGTGCCTGGCTGAAGAATTCTGGGAGTTGAAGTGCACAAGTCATAAAAGGGCCAAGTTTGAAGACCCATGTCGTCGAACCATCTAACTGTGCCATTCTTTATAAGAGTTTGTGATGTGCCTCTCTATCCAACTCCTTTTTTCATTCCCCTGCCCCTGTAATTTCTTTGCTATTAGTCCCAATACTTTTGAGACGAATGAGAATTTAATAATGATAGATGTGCTTAATAATAATAGATGATAATAATAGCTACCTATCCCCAGGTGCTTGGGAAGGGCTCAAAAGCAGGATAAAAATTGCAGATCCAGTCTAAACATGTGGCTGATTGTGCAACCAACCATAATATATACTAGAAGGAATAGTTGGATTTACAATGCCAGTAAATCATGCAGAGTTAAAATTTTGTAAAATGCTATATGAAACCGAATAAATGAATGCAACACATTGGGTAAAAAAATTAAGTAACAATAAAGCAAAATAAAAAAAATTGTTTTAAAAAAAATTCTGACTGGATGGACAGAAGGTTCATGGGGTCTAAAAATGTATTTTCTACCATTCCCTCTAGTTAATTAATGTGGATTATGCTTAATGCATTTCAGGGGTGTCAATCTGCCGGCCCACGGGCCGGACACGTCATCCGGAAGCCATGCCCACCCCATTGCCGGCAATGGAAAAACTGTCCCGACACGTTGAGTTTGACATGTCTGCATTAGTTTAAGGGCGTGGTCTTCCAGTTAGATAATCAGGAATAAAGGATAATAATCAATTTTTTTTAAAAAAATAAAAATAGTAGAGAGAGTGGTTTAACCCTTTCCTATGTTTAGGATTTAAAAAAACAAAAGTTCTTTAAATAACTTGAAACCAATTTTTTCCTGGTAACCCTGTTTCATACGTGTGACCATCCAAGCCTTTGCAAGACTGTGGGAAGCCAATCTTTGCCCTAAGGCATCCACCACCACCAAATTCTTAACGTAAATTTTGGGATCAGTTGTGGTTGTACGTCGTGGACTACCTGCATTTACATCCCAGGCAGACATGATCTCCATTTCCTATCTTCCCAGGGGGCTTCTGATAAGCAAAGTCAATAGATGCCGGCCTTCCCAGATAAACCACATAAGGAACACAATAAGAGAGGTAAATCCACTTTATTGTATAAGGCTACATTAAGGGAATCTTGCAAGTCTTAAAGTACAAACTCGTTGCCACCCCCCCTTTAAATTATTTTTTATTATTATTTAAAAAATTCCATTTCTATATTGAACAGTGTGTTGTCTAGCTATACAAGTATTAAAATACAATAATCATCACATTCATAATAATCTTATCAAAATACAATCATATACTAGAACATAGCCATCAAACTGTTAAAAATAGTATTACCAAACTTATTGCCACTGCTTTTAATTGCTAGATCCTAAGTTTTTTTCTCTGACTGTTAGGCTCCGCCCTCTCCTTTGGCTGTTTCCTAAGCAGGAATCTTTTTCCAAGATTATCCACACATACCATTACACTGGGGATAGCTGGATTCACAACCCTGTGATTTACTTAATGACAGTGATGATTCACTTAATGACCGCAGCAGAAAGAGTTGTAAAATCAGACACAACTCATTTAACAGCCATAAGGTTTCATGATAGATGTTCTGGTTCCCATTTTGATCATAAGTCAAGGACTACTATCTGTAATTAATTGACTCTCTTGGAAGAAATACTACATCCTGCTTCCTACTGCCAACTGGAATTGGTATCATTTTAGCAATATTATTTTCTGGCTTGGCACTCGTGATTGCCAAGTACCTAGTAAATTGTTATCAAGTACTTAATTTGAATGTTTTCAACACAATAAGGTGCCTGTGCCATATCCTGATGTTTCCCTTTTCATTTCCTCCCTCAATCCAAAATGTTTTATGATACCTATCAGAGAATTTGCAAAAACAGTTATTTTCATTGTGCACAATCCCCCCCCCTTTCCCCCCTATAAAGATCAACTCTGAGATCAACCTTCCATCTTCTATGTATTGGACTTCAATGCCCCTAATCTCATTGCTGTGTTACTTTGAGAATTTGGGATATGAAGTCCATCGTCTCTGTAGGGCTCCAGTTGGAAGTGGCCGCATTAAATATTGCACAAATCTGGTGGGGATAGGGCCCTATAAGAACTCCTATTGAGTTAAGATTCATCACAGAACTTACGCATCATTTCAAATAATAGATCTTAATGCACCTTTCCTACTGTATATACAGGTAGTCCGCAACTTACAAGAGTTCATTTAGTGACCATTGAAAGGTACAATGGCACTGAAAAAAGTGACTTATGACCGTTTTTCAGACTTAAGACCATTGCAACATCCCCCATGGTCAGTTGATCCAAATTTGCATTTATGACGGTTGCAATATCATGTGATCATCATTTGCAACCTTCTAATAAGCAAAGTCAATGGGGAAGCCAGATTCATTTAACAACCGTGTTACTAACTTAACTGCAGAAAGATCAAAACGTGGGGCAAAACTCACTTAACAGATGTCTCACTTAGCAACAGAAACCTAGGGCTCAATTATAGTCGTAAGTCGAGGACTACCTGTATATTGGGAAAAAATGGACCCAAACATATGTACCTGTCTTCCCTTGTGAATTCCACCAGAAGTGTCAAAAGAGACATTGTAAGCGTTGGAACAATGTTAAAATGGGGGTGGAGGCTGGCACTGAAGGAAGTTGGCTATTCCTCCTACCCATCTCTGCGACGGTAAGGTTCTGAATTCACGATCCAATTGCAAAGCTAATCTGAGTCACTTCATCAAGCCCACCAGACTTCAAGAGCTGTTCGGTGCATCTCCAATTTATACTGTTTAGCAGGTTTGGTTTAGCAGTGATCTACTGGGAAGATGAGACTTTTAAATTAGAATTAAATCACTTCCCAGCCATGGTGGTTTTTAAAAATATTGTAACAAGAAAATACCAATTGAATGAAACAGTGTTTGGCTCCTATAATACAGTATACCCGCTTTTAAAGATGAAAAACTTCCCAGGTAGCTAATGATAGTGACTAGAAGTGCCTGTTTGGTAATGATTAAAAAAAGAGAGCATTATGGCATGATATACTGCTGTGTCCCTGTAGTCTTCTGGAAAACACATTACGGCATTTAATAGCATTGCACTATAGTCCAGTAATGATACAGAAAAATATATTATAGCATTATAATAGTTTAGCAATATATCCCTATAATAACATTATGCCATTAACTATGCTTATAAAAAAACAGAAACGTTTGAGGGGGAGAGGGAGGGAGGGAGAGAAAAGAGGGGGTGGGTGGGAACATTTCATGTGATAAGTGATGCTATATTGCCATTACAGGTAGTCCTCAAATTACAACCACAACTGAGCCCAAAATCTCTGTCATTAAGAGATTGTAAGTGAATTTTGCTCCATTTTACGACCTTTCTTGCCCCGGTTGTTAAGCGAATCACTGCAGCTGTTAAGTTAGTATCACAGTTGTTCAGTCAATCTGGCTCCCCCACTGACTGTGCTTGTCAGAAGGTCACAAAAAAGGGATCACATGTACAACCATCGTAACTATGAATCAGTCGCCAAGCATCTGAATTTTGATCACGTGACCCTCGGGAGGCCGCAACACTCTTAAGTCTGGCAAACTGGTCCAAGGCCACTTTTTTCAGGGCACTACAACCTCGGTCACTAACTGGATTATATTTGAAAACATATTCTCAGACGAGCATTTTAAATTCCTCAAGAGATTGGTTAAAAATAAAATAAATGAGCAAGGAAAACAGCTCTTGCTGCAAATGGTTTGAGGTTGTGCGCTGTCCCCAAAATTAAAGTCTCCAGCTGGCCAAGTGGTCACTTGGATCCAATTTTCTTGCCAGCAGTATGGAAGTGGTTGGGTCACTACCTTCTTACAGGAAATGTTTGAACTTCCCAGTCTAGCTGACAATCCTCACTGATTTCCCACTGGGGCAAATAAATGCAGCTAGTGCTCGATTAAGGACTGGTCGCTTAACAACCATTCAAAGTTACGATCTACCTGAAAAGGGGGACTTATAATCTAGATCTGACATTCTGATGGTGCTCCCCTTGCGGATCCATGGGGACCACACATTGGGTGCTTGGCAACACTGCTGCACTTAAGGCTATTTGTGGCAGCCCGGGGTTTTTATGAGGGTTTTGCTGAAAACCAGCATTTATTTCCCGTTTACGGCAAAGCTGCACTATAGTGAAGAATGAGTTCACTTAATGACCATTGTGTTGGTTTCATCACTGCCGCAACTGTTTAACAACCACCACAAAAAGTGTTATAAAATTGGGTTGGTCACCAACCCATTTTATGACTATTATAACTTGTGACCGTAATGGGCAAGCTTCATTATGGTCGTAACTCAAGGAGTACCTGTAAGGTTAAAGGGCATGGATGAAGTGACTAGACAAGCACCTGTCTGAGATGGTATAGGTTCTCCTGCTTGAGCAGGGGCTGGACTAGAAGACCTCCAAGGTCCCTTCCAGCTGTATTCTATTCTATTCTATTCTATTCTATTCTATTCTATTCTATTCTATTCTATTCTATTCTATTCTATTCTATGTGCAGGGGCATGATGGAATGTACACACTGAAGAATCACAATGTGAAAAGTCACCTGCACTTTTGTTTGTTGCAGCAAAGAGCTGTCACGGAGCGCTGTGACCTTCTCACCAAAGTGGTACCTATTTATCTACTCGCATTTGCATGCTTTTGAACTGCTAGGTTGGCAGGTGCTAGGGTGAGGATGGGAACTCACCACGTTGCACGGCACTTAAGCCTCGAACCTGGGCTGTCCAGCTGACATACCCAGCATCCTAGTAGCACTCCGTGACATCATGCTAGCCACATGACTGCGGAAACATCTTCGGACAGCGCTGGATCAATGACCTTGACACAGAGATGAGCACTGCCCTCTATAGTTTGCAACAACGAGCAGAGTAAATCTGCAGAGACTCCTTTACCATTACCTTACAGCAAAGAGCAGTGGTCTATTAATGTTAGCTGTGTTCCCACAGAAGGACCCTCCAGGCAGATCTCTCCTGGTTTACATTCTTAGTCAGCTAGCCCAACAGTCCGTGACCTTTGTGGCCCGGCTGGGGGGGGGGGGAACTGGGCTGCACAAGCCCTAGGCACCAGTGCGCACACGCATGTGCACCAGCCTGCACTTCCACAGCCCAGTACCAAATAGGCCATGGCCCGATAGTGGGCCGCAGCCTCGAGGTTGGGGACCCTTGAACTAGCCAACATCTCCCAGGGAGACCTGAATAACTGGTTGCGTTTTATCATCAGTGAAGGACCGCAATAAATCAAGCAAGGTACAGTCTCTAAAAGAGATTAAGGTGTGAGTTTCTAGTGCAAATGCCAGGTTGCTCTGCCCTGGAATAGTCTTAAAAATTGATATCTGGATTTTTATCTCTCTCTCTCTCTTTTAGGATGAAGGTAATAAACAAGGACTGTACTGATAACAATGAGTTAGAATCTACTGTAAAAACATTAATTGGAAAAGTGAGCAGGTTTTTACATGGTTTTCACCACTTTTGATGAAAACCTATTTGCACTCTATCTTTCTCCTAATTACTGGAGATAGCAGTAAACGCTCCTATCTCTGAAAATTGAAAAAGAAATGGGGGGGGTTCCTGTGTTTTTTTTTTTTACTCCAAACCCTTGCTGGAAGGTGCAGATTCAGGTGTGGCCATTTTACACTCCAGTCTTCCTAAAAGATGGAGAAGAGAGAGAAGGAAGCCAATTATGGCTTTTGGGGGGGGGGGAAGCGATCGTTATTAACCATCTAGCAATTGTGCAGCTAATGCTAACCCATTTTTATCTTTAAAGGGTAGCTTTATTCATTCTGATAGATCTGGAAGACACCTGACAAAGGACAGCCACCGTGGTTAGCTGCAACCTGTGGCCATGCTGAGCTGTAACTTTAAGAATATATCTCCAGTGGCTTCAAAATGGCCTTTATTTTTGTCATGTATTAAGTGGGGACCAAACCTAACATGTGAGGAATGGGGGTCCCTGCCATTTGAGGTCAGGTAAGTCAGGAAGCAAAGTCTTCCACATTCCTTGAATGCTTCTGTTAAAAAAAATAAAAGAAGGTTCAGACATCTCCCTGCTGAACTGGAATGCTAGCTAGCTGGCACTCTCTCCTCCAAATCCATTAAAAACAACACACAGAAATGACAATGTAGAACAAATTGTTCAGTATGTTAAAATATTTTATGTAACATTTCCCTCAATGCTGGAGGGGATCTGTCTGCTTTTTTTCAAGGCTAGCTGCTGATTTATTACACTTGGCATCTTTAATATCATTCATTGCATTAAATTTGACTATGTAAATGTTGCGTTAGTACTTTCCCCGTGCACACTTGGATTTCTACCAATTGATGTTATGAAATTATCCCACATGACTTGAAACTGCAGACTGATAAGATCACTGCTTTTGCAAGTCTGAGATTGTACAAACAGCAATAATGTTCACTTAATTAATTCATAACAGAGAGGAAGAAGGGAGAAAAGGATCGGTTTAAATTCAATCGGCATCACTTGGTGTTCCTCAGTCCCCCAAGTATCACATACATTACATCTTCTGGATAACCCACTCCAAGCAAAATGAATCTTTTAATTAATGGAACTGTGGCTGTATTGTGTTTTGAGCAATAATCCTGATCTCAGCCATCCTACCTAACAAAAAGTCTTGCAAGAGGTTACAGGAAGGGACTTTCATGGCAGCACTTTTAAAAATATAAATATAACAAAAAATGAGATAGTGAAGCTCTCGGTGTTGTTACAGACGAGGGAGGGAGGGAGAGAGAAAGGAAGGAAGGAAGGAAGGAAGGAAGGAAGGAAGGAAGGAAGGAAGGAAGGAAGGAAGGAAGGAAGGAAGGAGAATAGGAGGGAGGAAGGAATCAATCTGAATTTTTTTTTACTGCTTGCTATAGGATTCCAAGTGCTTAGTGCTTCCTTCCATTTTTCTGGAAGTTATTTCCCATTGCTGGTATAAATTTAAGCAATGAAGTATGACAGGCAGCAAGATGAAAACAAGATGGGCAATTATTCTGCACTCCAGGTGGAGACACACAGAACAGGAGGGAGAAGTCAAGTAAGTGGAACCATTAGTGGCACTCACTAATTGCTCAGATTAGTCTTCGGTAAGTTGACCCTGTATGAATCTTCTTCAGGGACCAAGCAAAATGCAAAGCGATGAGTCAAATTCAGGAATTAAAATATCTTAATGGTAGAGGGATCACAGGGGACCTTCATGAAAACCCCAGGCCTTCCATTCAACCTCTCACTAATGAGCAAATAAAGTCTGACAAGGAATTTTAACCCAGCTTCTCCCAGGTTGGTCATCTCCAGGTATGTTGGACTATTGTTCCCATCGGGAGGTTACTTAGGTCGGAAAAGACCAGTCTAACAATATTTGGGAGCAATCCTTTAGGAGGGGGCTGGGTTAGTTCATATTTGAAAATTTTTCACTCTCTGATTCGGATATGACTTCTGGGGTTTTTTTTTTTCTTCCAGTTGAATGCAGTATAAATTCATAACATTTTGGCAGAGAATGAGAGGTTCATTGTTCTTCTCTCTGAATATAAGAGAGGCTCCCCAAATCTGTTGGGATTAAAACCCCCAGAACTGAGGGGGTCCTTGGTGCTCCCGGAGCTTGGTTGTTTTCTTGGAGATGTTTCATTTTTCAAACGAGATAACATCACCGGAAGCACTGATGATGTTTCCTAGCTTGGGTAATGAAACGTCTGCAAAATATAAATAAAATAAAAGAGAGACTCGAGTCAGACCAGAATCTGGTTTAATGAGAGCCAGAACTCATGGCTCTTCTAAATGATTCCCTAAGAAGAATGAAATAAGAGGGAAGTCTTCAAGGCTTTAATGAATCCTTGCTTAATTTCCTCTCTTAATTTTCAATTAAACAACATTAATGAAAAGCACTGGGTTTCTCAGCCTTGGTGGAAAATGAATTTAATGGTGAATTAGAAAGGGGGTGGGAGGAGTGCAAATTGTCCCCTACTACTGCAGTTCTTGCAACTAACAGCTGTCTTTTTGCAAGACGGGTGAGAAATTTTGTGCCCCTCTTTCGAGGTGCTGGACTGGGCTCTGGTCAAAGCCCACCGCTACGGCTCCTTCCTACGGAGGAGAAAGTCACTGGGAGAAAGTGACTAGCCCAAGGACACCCAGCTGGCTTCATGCCAGAGGCAGGACTAGAACTTACACTCTCCTGAAGTTTGGTCCAAAGTCACCCAACTGTCTTTCATGCCTAAGGCAGGACTAGAACTCAGTCTCCCGCTTTTTAGCTGGATATCTCAACAACTACAACAACTTGGCTCTGAGTATTAGACTTTGCAAAGAGCAAACCTAAAAAGCAGGAAATTATCCATACGATTCCATATTGACTCCTAGCCCATGTTCAGAAACCTAATTTGGTCAGACTGCCAACAGCTAATATTTATTTCATAGACCGGTGTTTCTCAACTCTTGCATCTTGAAGATGGGTGGACTTCACCCGTCAGAATTCTGGCTGGGAAATCCTAGGAGTTGAAGTCCACACATCTTCAAGGTGCCAAGGTTGAAAAACACTGTTGTAAGTAACTGGCACTGTGTAATGGTTATCAAGAAGTGTTAGGTCGTGAGAGAGGAGGACTCAAGGTACCAAATATGAAATTGTATTATGATGCTGTAGTATTAACATTGATCAGCGACTGGGTGAATTTAACAAATATAGAAATACTTCATTTGGAAGGTTGGGACTTACTTTTTGGATGGCATGCCTATTTAATATTTAATAAAAAAGTGGATTGGGTTTTTAAGTCTCATATTATAAGAATCTCTTTGCTTAGAGTGTGGAGAAAGTATTATAAAAGTGACTTCAAAATACCATTATGGGCTATACCTCGGCATGCCATAGAAGGCATAAGGAAAGGGGTTAATATGGATATGGTCTCTTATGCACAGTTACTTAGATGGGATGGCCAAGATTGGCAGTTAAAATCTTTGGAAGAATTAACGCATGAAAATTTAACTTATTCATGGTTCCAATACAGACAAATAGTGGACAGATGGAAGATGGATTGTAAAATGGGCTGGCTTAGAGAAGATGAAGCTCTTTTAAAACAAGTAAGAGATCAAAGGCCAACCCATATTAAGAGAGTTTATGGGGTTTTAGTGGAATTGGACTCAGAACCTGAATTAGTTAAAGATTGTATGATTAAATGGGCACAGAATATTGGTGAAACGATTTCAATGGATACCTGGGAACTTATTTGGATAAGAAATGTTAAATTCACACAAGCGCAAAATTTAAGAGAGAATTTTTATAAGATGTTTTATAGATGGCACCTTGATCCAAAGAAAATGTCTATTATGTACCCTAATCTGCAGCCGAAATGCTGGAGATGTGGACATTTGGATGCTACTTATTATCATACTTGGTGGACGTGTAAGCATATAAAAGCTTTTTGGATTAAGATATGGTGGAATATCCAAAGAATTTTTAAACGGAGGGTAAAATTTACTCCGCAATTATTTTTACTAGGTATTGTTACTGATTGTGATGCTAAGGAGGTTATATTGATGTTAAATTTGATTACAGCCGCTAGGCTGTTAATAGGGCAATATTGGAAGAAGGAATCCTTGCCTACTTTGCAAGAGTGGTTTCACAAAGTTTCGTATCTGGCAGAAATGGCAAAGATTTCGGCTTTTTTAAAGGAGCAATCTCAAGAGAAATTTTTTGCAGTATGGGAAAAATGGATAAATTTCATACAATATAATTTGGATATGGAAAAATACCATTTAGCTTTTTTATAACTTGTAATGATTGTTTTTTCCTTCTTTCTTTCTTCCTTTTTTCTTTACGTATTATTACTTATATATATATTTTTTATATATATGTTTTATTTTTCGTCTACTTTTTTCTTTTTTCTTTCTCTCTCTCTTTTCTTTTCCCTTTTTTTTTCTTTCTTTTTTAGTATATATTATTCATTTTAAAGCTTATGTTATGCATATTATTATTATATATATTATTATATATATTATTATTATGACCTTTATTATTTTTATTAATTATCTTATAAATTGTAAACGTTATTTTTTAAAATTTGTTAAATAATCCTATATTCAGTTCTGGGAAGTCGGGGGGGGAGGGTGGGGTGGTTTGGGAGGGGGGGGATGTTTATTTGTAAAATTTTTGAAAAATTTCAATAAAAAAAAAAAAAAAAAGAAGTGTTAGGGTAGGTATAGATGGGGAATAAGAGGTAACCAAGGGTGTCAAATGCAGTATCTTGGCTGTCTTCTACAAGTCGCGGCACGTCTTGTTTGGAGGATGGTTAAGAAGCAGGAGTCGTAAAATTTGTCCTGCAGTGTGACTTGAAAACAGAAAGAGCCAAAGTTCCTTTACAGGGATATTTAAAACTGGGGTTTTAGAAGCCAAACCTGGAAAGTGGGACCTCAGCCAAAAAGGAAACGGAGCCTATTGCCAAATTAGGTAATAGAACTGCCTCTTCTAAATCCATTTTTTGGTAAACATCCTGGAGTTTATTCTTCAAAAAAGAAAAAAAGAAGAAAGAACAAAACTAAATAAAAGCACGCATGACTTTGTTTTGCTTGAGCCAGACAGCAATAAACAAACAATGGCAACAATGCTTAATCATCTTTATATCGGGCAGATAAAAATGTCAATTAGAATTTCAGAGGTCAGCCACAGAAGCGAATTCCTGGCATCCGTACAGAACAGTGAAAGGCTATTTTTCTCCTTAAGAAAAACATTATCCTGAGCCCGAGCTTAGACGATATCTCACCAGCAACATCATTCCTGTCTCCTCCAATAAACAGAGTGATTATACCAATTGGCCATAGCTAGACAATTACTTTTATTTATCAAGATTTGCTGGAAGTCAAATTCCCCGTCTTTCTTTTAGAAACAGAATGCAAAGGAGGAAAGGGAGGGTGAGGTACCAAGGGGAAAAGAAAGAGAGAGAGTGAGTGAGTCCTGGGGACATTTTTGTTTCTCTCACAAAGACACACAGGGGCAGTCTAAAAGGAAAACAATGGAAGGAGCGTGCAAATCTGCTTCTCTCAACATGGTTCTAGATCTCTCCCGTTTCTCCTTATTTCTCCCGGTTTCCTTCCTTTAGGAAAACTGATTCTGCTTGTTATTCTCGACAACCATTTGTTTAGTGACCATTCGCTGGAAAAAGTGACGTATGATTTTCAGAATTACAACCGTTGCAGCATCCCCATGGTCACATGATCCAAATCCAGGCGCCTGGCAACTGGCATGCATTTATGATGGTTGCAGTATTCCGAGGTGAAGTGATCGCGATCTGTAATCTTCCCAGGTGGGTTCTGACAAGCGAAGTCACTGGAGGAAGTCAGATTTGCTTAACGACCGCATGATTCACTTACTAGCTGCAAGGATTCATTTAACAACCTTCGAACCTTGCTAGTTAATTCTTATAATTTTCTTAGACATGTTAACCGTGGCAAATACCTTGTTGGCTTGTTGGTTTTGGAGGTTGCTGACTCCCAAATAAGTGTGGGTGGCTTGCATCCCACAAGCAAGAATCAATTAAAAAAAAAAAGAGAGAGAGAGAGAGAGAGAGAGAGAGAGAGAGAGAGAGAGAGAGGGAGAGAGAAGAATCATACATATCCAGAAAAACACAACATATCCCAAAACTGGGCAAAAAAGAATCACCAATTGCCATGGTTGTTATACAGATCATCTCTAGCTATTAAGTGAATCTCATGGTCGTTAAGTGGATCCAACTTCTCCCATTGACTTTGCTTGTTGGAAACTGGCTGGGAAAGGGACACTGCAAATGTCATAACTACATAACAGGTGCCAAGTGCCCAAATTGTGATCAGGTGACTGTGGAAATGCTGTACGATAAAAATGAATACCAGTTGTAGGTCACTTTTTCCAATGCCGTTATAACTTCGAACAGTCACTAAACAAATGGCTGTAAGTCGAGGACTACATGTATCCTTAAGCCTTTCCAGATCCCTGTCTCAAGACAATCAGACCATGGACAACTTCTGAAGCCATCTCTGCCTGGGGACATCCATCAGGGACTGTTATGTCTTTTGTAGTCCTTTTACCTAATACAGCTAGAGGGACATGATCTTGAGAGATCCTTTCAGCTTGCAAAATCAATAACAAGGGAATTTAAGACTTTATTTAGGAGGCTGCAAGGATAACAAAATAAACTTCTTCCCCCTTCCCTTGACTTAATCCTTTCAAGATTGATCCTGGTATGTTTTTTTTTAAAAGGCTGAACCAACATTTCAGACAAACTTAAGAGAATTCTCTGAACACACAATTTAACTCCATCTCACCCTGATTTCTTGAAGGGAGGGGCAAACAGGTAAAATCAATAACAGTAACCAGGGCTATTATTAGTTTTGATGCCCGTATCTTACCTCCTGAATTAACTTTCTCAACTTTGGCAACTTTAAGATGGGTGGACTTCAACTCCCAGAATTCCCAGCCAGCCATGTTAGCTAGGGAATCCTGGGAGTTGCAAGTCCACCCACTTAAAGTTGCCACTGCCTGAAACAGGAACTGCTGAGGAGCAGCAACAGAGAAGAGCTATCCTGCGTGTGAGTTTCCTGGATACATTTACAGGTAGTCCTCGATTTACAACCACAACTGAGCCCAAAGTTTCTCTTGCTAAGTGAGACCGTTGTTAAGTGGGTTTTGCCCCATTTTACGACCTTTCTTGCCACGGTTGTTAAGTGAATCACTGTACTTGTTAAATTAGTGACAGGGTTGTTAAGTGAATCTGGATTTCTGATTGACTTTGCTTGTCACAGGGTTGCGAAAGGGGATCACATGATCCTGGGATACTTCCAACTGTCATAAATGTGAGCCA
Source organism: Crotalus tigris (assembly GCF_016545835.1). Lineage (NCBI taxonomy): Eukaryota > Metazoa > Chordata > Lepidosauria > Squamata > Viperidae > Crotalus > Crotalus tigris. The sequence goes on along the minus strand of NW_024100541.1, from coordinate 315,588 downwards.
GTTGCCAAGGATACGAATTTTTATCATGTGACCACGGGGATGCTGCAACAGATGTAAGTGTGAAAAAGGGCATAAGTTACCCTTTTAAAATGCCGTTGTAACTTCAAACTGTCATTAAACGAATGGTTGTAACTAGAGAACTACCTGTAGTTGGCCACACTGGTTCTCCCTTCCATCCTCATTGCAATCCTAAGGGATAGTTTTGCCGAGTCTAACGCTGGCATAAACTCACCCAATCAACTTCAGAGTTGAGGAGAAGAATGCTGGATGCCTACCAACACTGGAAAAAAAACTGGGAAAACTCTGGATGGAGATGACAAACCATCGGTCTAAAACACAATCCTGGATATACAGAAATCTAGAAAACCTAAAAATGGCTTCAGAATAAGCCTATATAGGCTTATAAGGTAATGAATAAAAGGAGTCGTTGATTTACAACCATAATTGGGACAGAATTTCCATTAATAATAATAAGGATAAAGTGGGAAGGGACTTTGGAGGTCATCTAGTCCAACCCCCTGCTCAGGCAGGAAACCCTATATCATTTCGGACAAATGGTTGTCCAGTCTCTTCTTAAAAACTTCCAGTGTTGGCGCATTCACCACTTCTGGAGGCAGGTTGTTCCACTGGTTAATTATTCTAACTGTCAGAAAGTTTCTCCTTAGTTCTAGGTTGCTTCTCTCCTTGATTAGTTTCCACCCGTTGCTTCTTGTCCATTGATAAGCAAGGTGGTTGTTAAGTGAGTCGCACCCAATTTTACAACCTTTTTTGCAGGGGGTCTTCAAACTTGGCCCTGGCTGAGGAATTCTGGGAGTTGAACTCCACAAGTCATAAAAGGGCCAAGTTTGAAGACCCCTGCTTTTTTGCAATAGTTGTTAAATGAATCACTGGAATTGTTTAGTGCAGACATGTCAAACTCGCTACATCACGTGATGTCACGCAACGTATTGGGACAGTTTTGCCATTGCCGGCAATGGGGTGGGCGTGGCTTCTGCGTGGATGTGTCCAGCCCATGGGCTGGCAGTTTAACACCCCTGGTTTAGTGAATCAGGTCGTCGTTAAGCAAATCCAGGTTCCCCCACTGACTTTGCTTGTTGGAAGCCGGTTGGGAAGCTCGCTAATGGCGATTATGTGGCCTCACATGTAACCATCATAAATATAGGCCAATTGCCAGGGACCCAAATTTTGATCATATGTGACTGTTGGAATGCTGAGACAGTTATAAATGTGGGGGTCCTTGGTGCTCTCTGAACTGGTGGTTTTCTTTCAGACGTTGCACTATCAAACTAGGTAACATCATCAGTGCTAGTAGGAAGCGTGGTTTGTTCTCATTTTATATAAACAGAGAGCAAGTCCCACTCCTAACTATCACTGATACGGTAACTGCTTGCAGATGTTTACATTACCCAACTAGGTAATATCATCAGTGCTGACATCTGCAAGAAACAGCTGCAAGAAAACATCCAAGCTCAGAGACCACCAAGGGCCTCCCATTTCAACCCTGAGCTACAAATATTCTCCTTTATTGGTACAGTTGCAAGTGCAAGGACAGTAAGTCTCTTTTTTTCAATGATGTTGCAACTTGGAATGGTCGCTAAATGAATGATTGTTAAGTCGAGGACTAACTGTATAAAAGAGGAACTCCTGCATCTCCTTGAACAAGGAACTACTGATGTGCCAAACCGATAAAATAATGTTTTTAAATAGCAGAGTAGAAAAACTGGAGTGGGAAGAATGGCAGGTATAGAAGCCGGAGACAGCAGAAGCAGAGTCCTTCCGCAGTGAAATAGCTCAAATGAGAAGTAGAGAGCCCTGCTACAAAAGAGAAACCATAGATCCAAATTTAGCTCATGGCTCCTCTGCTAGCCCTGGAGAAACCGAATGTGTCTGTGAGAAATTCCCAGAGGCCCTTGTCCTTTTCATGTATTTTGACAGGGCCAGCATCGCTGCCCTGACGATCGGAACACCGTGGGATGGCTCCAAATTGGTTCCCCAGGCAACTGTTCAATAATGAGGCCAAGTCTTCAGAAGTCTCACACTGAAGCGAAAAAGAAAAGCACATTCCTCTTTTTTCGGTCTAGTTTAAGCAGTGGGGCCCTGTTGCACAAGTAGGCCTTGTCCTGCTTCTGAGAGATGGCGTTAGCCCTGCTGAAATCTCAGCATCTTCTGAAGGAGGTCCTCAATTCTTTCGAGCTTCCCAGTGCAACCGATGCAAAAACACTAGAAACTTTCAAGATCCCTAAAAAGCTAGGCTGTAAAGCAGGGCTCTCCAAACTTGGCAACTTTAAGACTCGTGGACTTCAATTTCCAGAATTCCTCTTCTGCGAATTGAAGTCCACGAGTCTTAAAGTTGCTAAGTTTGGAGATCTCTGCTGTAATGGAAACAAGAGATACAAACGCTCCTTGAAATTCAATTGCTGAGGGGAAAAAAACTCAAAGGGAGGGAAATTGCCGGGGTCCTGCTGAAGTAGTACGTGTTCTCTACATGTGGAATCTTAAACAACAGTTGTTAACATCTACGGATAACAATAAAGATATTTTAAATGAGAATTTGTCCTCTGAATTTGTCCTTCTGCATCTGCTTAAGCACGAACATATGTACTTCCCTTCCATGTGTGATGTTTTGAGATGGTACAATCCTGAATGCACGGGTACAGAAAAAGCATGAATTTAGTACTAAATATACTTGTTAAAAGTAACATTCTTAAAAATAGCAGCATCTTTCTTCATATATGGAGAAGCCTGAAAAAAAAATAGGCTGCTTTAATGAGAGGCAAAGAGGAACCACTTCTTCCAAATATGTCTGTCTGTCTGTCTGTCTGTCTGTCTGTCTGTCTGTCTGTCTGTCTATCTATCTATCTATCTATCTATCTATCTATCTATCTATCTATCTATCTATCTACCCAAATACCCATTCATCCATCCACATATCCCTCCCTCCCTCCATCCACATACCCCCCCCCCTCTCTCCCTCCCTCCATCCATCCAAATATCCATCCAATTCATATAGCTCAGGAGTCTTCAAACCTGGCCCTTTTATGACTTGTGGACTTCAACTCCCAGAATTCTTCAGCCAGGCATGCTGGCTGAGGAATTCTGGGAGTTGAAGTCCACAAGTCATAAAAGGGCCAAGTTTGTAGACCCCTGATATAGCTGCTCATTTCAACTCTATTGGGATAATTCCAGCTGTGCCTCTATGGCCTTCAGAATCCTAATTTAGTGACCCCAGAAAAGCAGAGTCCAACCAACTGATCCGAGAAGTCAAAAAAGTGCTTGGAAGCATATGAAGAGTAAGGAATTATGGTTTTGGGCTATGGCCTTTACCCAAGAGAAGCTTTGTGCGTTTTGTGGTTCTACAACTGTACCATCGCACAGATAAACATGGCTCTGAAAGAAAGCATTTGAGGGATAAATCTGTTCTCATCCACTGCTACTGGTTAATGTTATTGTAATATATATTAACTGTCACTACTATTTTGAAGGCTTTAACCTTTATTTCTGCTGCACTCTTGCTCAGAGCAGTTTTGGAGTAGAGTGACATAGAAATGCCACCAATCAGTCAATCAATCACTATAAACCCAGCATGGTATCTGAAACATAAAGTCCCGATGATTAGTAAATTGGGGGGGGGAGGTAGACACAGGCAAGGGCAAACATGTCTGGCCCATGCTGATGCCAAGGCCAGCTTCAAATTTGGTAGCATGAAGGGGCTGCAGATAGTGGGAGATGGGAAGAGCTGGCAAGGTGGGGGAGGGCAAGGCTGCATATGCCCTGTTATTTGCCATATACAGGCAGTCCTCGTTTAGGGACCACAATTGCAATTGGAACTGGCAACTTGGCCATTAAACAAAGCAGCTGCTAAGTGAAAATGATTGTGCGGACAATCTGATAATTGGCTTTATAGACCTATCAAGGTCACAAATGCAAGGATTTCACAGTTACATCGGCAATGAAAAATTAACTTCGCAACCAGTGCCCACATTTACCACCTGTGCAGGCTCGTAAAGTCAAGGAAAGCTGAAATAAGGGCATAAGCACAGTCACGGTTTCACTTAGCAATGGCTTCGCTTAACAACCGAGTTGCCGGTCCCAATTGTGGCTGCTAAATGAGGACTATCTGTTGTGATTGCCAGGTCTGACGGTTTTTGCTCCAAGGCTGGTGGGGGAAGTGAGGTCATGTCAGTCCTTCAAAGTAGACCAGGCAATGACACTTACATTATGAAAGCTAACTTCCATTAAACTTTTACTATAAGGCCAATAACAGAAACTTGTAGGTCTGAATGAGCTTCCCTCCTCTTCTCCCTTTATCTTCAAGAGGAGTAGGATGAGTCAGGCATGAGACACTTTTTCAAATTACACTTCTGCCCTGGACTTAGATTTCCTTTTTCTGCCCCTTGCCCTGCTTGTGGCTTTTCCTCCTGTTCCTTAAGATTATTTCTGCTGCCTATTATAGGTCAACATCTTGTCCTTTTCTTTCAGGCAACAATGCCCTTGGGCCAACTCTTATTACTGCCAAGGGAAGGAAGCAGCAGCGTTAAACAACCAGCAGGAAAACCAAGGGGGGGGGGGGGTACTGAACACCTTCCTTGCCAAGTCTTCTCTGCTTTTGCAAAATAAAATACAACATCTCTCGGGCACGTTTAGCTGAGAAATAAGAAGCTGGGAACGGTACAGAGTTGGAGAGGAAGGATTTGATGTTCTTCCCGTTTCTTAAGATTCGGCTTTACAAGGGAGCCCATTTTTGCTTCCTAGTCAACTGGCATGGACCATGTTAGGATACTCTGGTCAATACATGGTGACATCTAGATTCAAGTTACATCAATGAAAGCTGATCCTGGGGCCTGGTTTCTCAGCCCCAGCTGATAATCACCACTGACCTTAAGATTAAAACTGAAATAGAAGTGGCGGCAACCACAGGACGCCAGCCCTTTATCATTTGTATTGTATCTAATTTGCATTGCGCTCTAACAAACCTTATCTCTTTTTTGTCCTTGGGCAATGCAGCAGGCCAGATTTTAAATGCTGATCATTCTAGAGCAGTGGTTCTCAACCTGTGGGTCGGGACCCCATTTGGGGTCAAACGACCATTTCACGGGGGTCGCCAAACAACGCAGTCCGCCATTTTTTCCCCCTTTTCCTTAGCTGTGCTACTCCCTTTTATTCTATTGGCTTTTGAAAGCCAATAGAATAGACTCTCTTCAATAGAGTCCAATTCTATTGGCTTTCAAAAGCCAATAGGAATTGTCCAGGCTGTCTCTGCCCTGCTGAACCCGCCAAAAGTCCCATTCTGCAAACGGTGCTGCAAGTTGTCTGCAGCGAAGGCGAGCTGTCTGGAAGTTTCCACCCCTCCCTGCTGAGCAACTACTAAAAATGTAAGTAAAAGAGGGCCAAGGGTGGGAGGTGGGAGGCCGGCAGGCGCAGGGAGGGTTGCTGGCACGCGTGGGGCCCGGCGGATGCCTTACCTCCCTTGGGCTGGGCCAGCTGGTGGCCCAGCCGGTGGTTGGCCTGTGCCATCTCTGCTACTTGCCAGCTATGCCTCGGCCAGCGCAGGGGGCAGCACCACGCATGTGCGGCTCTCCCAGGCAGGGAAAGTCCTCGACTTACGACCGATTGGGTAGTCCTCCTTACGACTGGTTGGGTAGTCCTCGTCTTACGATCGATTGGGGGTCGCGGCATTAAAAAGGTTGAGAACCACTGTTCTAGAGCCATGGAAAAGCAGTCGTCAGTGATCTCAGACACTTGCTTGGCCTTAAACTTGAGAAAAGTGCCACCAACCTCCTCCTATTTTTATAGTTCAAAATCTTAGGGCTGCAGGACCACCCACCGCCTCCACAGCCCGCTGTAGCAGATCGCTCAGGCGGCCCAGCAGCGTTATGGCAGCCATCCCCTCTACCCACACCCCGCAGCATCATCACCTATGCGTGACGGGGCACGAGGATGGAGTCTTGTCCCTGCTGCCATGTGCTTGGATGCGCTGCTCCATGTGGACTGTGCACGGGAGCGACTCTCAGCCGGGGGGGCTGCTGGTGAGGAGGGGGCCATGGGGGGAGGCAGGGCTGGGGCAATGGTGTGCATGCCCACAGAGAGAGTTCTGAGTGTCACCGCTGGCACGCGTGCCATAGGTTCGCCACCACTGCCTTAGACCTATCAATGTTTTCTACCAACAGGAGGTTAGTTCAGGATCCAGAGGGTATATTTTTAAGTCCAGCCCCTGTACTGTATCCATGGGATAAGCGTGATCACATCACATTTATTCTTCTGCCACCCTGTTTTGGAATTCACCTCCATGTGCCCTCTAAAGCAGGGGTCTCCAAACCTGGCAACTCCAAACCTGGGGAATTCTGGGAGTTGAAATCCACCAGTTGCCAAGTTTGGAGACCCCTGTTCTAGATCAGTGTTTCTAAACCTCAGCAATCTTCAGAATTCTGGGGGTTGAAGTCCACACATCTTAACGTTGTTGAGTTTGAGAAACACTGGTCTAAATCAAATCTCTTTCTAAACATCTACACTTTCCTTTTTTTTCTCTTAATGCTTGGCTTTCTTATTAGTACAGGAAGATCCTGCTTCACTTCATCTAATGCTAAGCTATTCGATCAAATGTAATCTAGAATAAAGACCTCTTGAGTCAAGCTTGACCTTGGATGACACATCCACATGGCTTTCATACAGATAGAGGTAGTCCTCTACTTATGACCATAATTGCACCCAGAAAATTATGTTGTAGGTATGGCAGTCATTAAGGGTCGCCATGTCATTGCGCCCAATTTTACTTTTTTTTGTCAGGGTCATTAAGGGCATGTCCCAGTTGTCAAGTGGGATTTCCCCAATTGATTTTTTTTTCTGGAAACCAGAAGTAAATATCTTTTTCCCCCACAACCCCCCCCATTGTAAATCGTATTCACGTGACTGCAGAATGCTACAAAAAGCCGTAAATGTGGGCCAGTTGCCAAGACACCCACAGTGCAATCATGTGACCCTAAGGGTACGGATGGTGGATGTTGGAACTTTGAAACTGGTTCATAAGTAGTTCTGGGGAGATCCGTCGTAACTCAAGGACTACTTTTGTTTAGTTTTGCACTGCCTTCTTCCAAAGTGTTGGTTCAATTTCTTTATTTCCAACTCCTAGAATTTCCACTCCTGGTGGTCTCCCATCTATATTTCATGCCTCCTTAATTCAGCTGAGATGCTGTCAGCGGTTTGCTATTAATTGCATTTTTATGGACAAAACAACTACAACTACAAGCTCCATCTGCGCAGCAGCAACTTAAAACAAAAGCACAGGAGAGATTGATTCTAGGCCAGTGGTTCTCAACCTTTTTAATGCCGTGACCCCCCAACCGGTCGTAAATCGAGGACTACTCAACCGATCGTAAGTCGAGGACTACTCAACTGGTGCAGCACCGTTTGCAGAATGGGACTTTTGGCGGGCTCAGCAGGGCAGAGACAGCCTGGACAATTCCTATTGGCTTTTGAAAGCCAATAGAATTAGACTCGATTCAAGAGAGTCTATTCTATTGGCTTTCAAAAGCCAATAGAATAAAAGGGAGTAGCACAGCTAAGGAAAAGGGGAAAAAAATGGCGGACTGCGTTGTTTGGCGACCCCCGTGAAATGGTTGTTCAACCCCAAATGGAGTCCCGACCCACAGGTTGAGAACCACTGTTCTAGGCGGCTGTCTACTGATTCCAGTTTTCTGATCCCAACCGCCTCCCTTCTTGAAATCCCAGCCCAGAAGTTCAAGGATTCGTTTGTCACGGGTTAGAAGTGCAAATCTCTCCATTCTGTCAGGGCCAGAAATCACGACGGGAACAGAAAGCTTCTCCACCGCCTCGCACTCAAGGAAATGGGTCTTGGCTGCTGTGCTCATGTGAAATTTCCTGGGCTTGTTAGAGACTTTGATTTCGTTCTGAAGCTTTAAACTTTTCTTTGGCAAATTCCCTAAACTAATTCACTACACACATTACTCCAAGAAGCTGACACATTTGTGGCTTGCAAGACAATTCATGCAGGGGCTGGCAAGGTGCCCACTCCCTTTGCAAAGTGTAAAAACACATGTGGGTTTAAGAGTTTCAACCATGATAAATAAATTATGCAACTCTCTAGAGCTCTGCTTTCAATTTGGGGAAGAAACCACAAACTCAGCTGGGCCCTCCCATTTCAGTTTAATACATTTAGGTTTATAGCGTGTGTGTGTGTGTGTGTGTGTGTGTGTGTGTGTGTGTGTGTTGACATACTTGACATGCCTATGTTGAACTAAAAGAAAATAATGACTGAAATTATGGATATTTTCAGCTCATTTGCTGTAAGCTGAGAACCTCGGTGCCCTCTGTATTCTGCTACTACAGACGGCATGATGGAATCTTCCTCCCCATTAATTAAAAAGAAATCCCTGTACCCAGAAGTCTAGCCCACCAAGCTGGGCTGATATGCTACATTTCTATGTGGGTGCGTATATGCTAACTGAGAAAATTAGCCTTGTATTTTAGAATACAATTCTTTATTGGTCAAATGTGACTGGATGCACAAGGAATTTTTCTCCGATGCATAAGCTCACAGTGTGCATATAAACAGCAAGTATTAGGTCATAAATCATAGTTACAATCATTAATCATTAAGTTACAAACAACAATCGAGAAATCATAAGAAACCAATAAGAGAAGATAGTAGGAAAGATGAGAAGATGAGAAAAGATGGGAATTAGGTGTTCAGCCGAGTGAGGGCACAAGGGGAATATGTCGAATTGTTTTGGCATGCAATACCCTATAGCAGCGTACCAAACCGTTTATGTCCAGGATGTGAGGGGTCTGAAGATATTTTCTCAGCCCTCTTTCTGGCTCACACTGTATACAAGTCCTCAATGGAAGGCAGACTGGTTGTGGATTGTTTCTTCTGCAGTCCTAACTATCCGTTGAAGTCTGTACCTCACTTGTTTGTATTAGGTTATGCTATGCCAATCTCACTGAAAAGCTGGCTTGACCAGCAGGGCCTATGAAGAATGGGGCACAAGCCACATCCTTAAGCCAGATGTCTACCCAGGAAACTGGATCCAAAATAGGAAAATCCCTTAATTCTCCCCAGTGTTCACCATAACAAAAATAACTACTTTTTTTTTTTAAGAAACAGAGCAGAGCTGGGAGCATGTCAACGGATGTCCTCCTGCCTGCATAATTGACTGTCTTATGTTGTGGCTGACCTGGGGTCTATACAAATCCAAAATGATCGTGATGTATAGTGTTGGTCAGCCAATACCACATCATTCAATTATTTAAAATGGAGGGAATAATTAGTGTTACATCAAAAACACTGGGTCCAACTTCCTGCTCAATGCTGGACTCCAAATTCAAAGCATTCCAGTCCAATGGCAATCCAGCCTCTACTTGAAGGCATTCAGTGAAATGGATCGTGCTGCGCTTAAGAATAATTGTTCTAGCCCTTGAGCTGCTCTTCCAATTAGGACTCGGAGTTTGCACATAGTAGATCTGGAGTACTTGTGTGGGGCACTCTCTCAGGTACTTGAAGATTCCTATCATACCGGTAGTCCCAAAGGTGCTTTTTCCAAAAGGAAACTGGACTTTTCTTTTTTTTAAAAAAAGTGTTTCACTTCTCATCCAAGAAGCATCTTCAATTCTAACTTCTTGGGTGAGAAGTGAAACATTTTCAGAGGAAAAAAAACCCAAGAACCAATTCACTTGACTTTTGGAAAAAAACACCTTTCAGACAACCGTGACCTGGATGATTGAGAATCTCCATAGATATCATACAGGTAATCTTTGATTTACAACCACAGTGGGGACTGGAAGTTCTGTTGCTAAGTGAAGTAGTTGTTAAGTGCATCCACTTTTATTACCTTTTTTGCCATGGTTGTTGAGTGAATCATCCCAATGGTTAAGTGAATCACACGGTCATTAAGCAGATCCAGCTTCCGAACCATTATTGAAAGCCAGTTGGAAAGGTCACAGATGGAGATCATGTGACTCCGGGACACAGCAACTGTCATAGATAAATGATAGTTACCAAGCATTTTGGATGGTCCATCATTAGTCCTGGGGGGGGGCAAATTTACCTCCCTCAGTGCAGGCACGCAACTTGGGTGTCCTCCTGGACTCACAGCTAAATTTGGAACAACATCTATCGGCTGTGGCCAGGGGGACCTTTGCCCAGGTTCGCCTGGTGCACCAGTTGCGGCCTTATTTGGACTCACGGTCACTCATGCCCTTGTCACCTCAAGACTGGATTACTGTAACGCGCTCTACATGGGGTTACCCTTGAAGAGCGTTCAGAGGCTGCAGTTGGTTCAGAATGCAGCCGCGAGAGCGATTGTGGGCGCGCCAAGGTACGCCCACGTGTCACCTATCCTCCCGAGCTGCACTGGCTTCCTGTGGGTCTCCGGATGCAATTCAAGGTGTTGGTTATCACCTTTAAAGCCCTTCATGGCATAGGGCCAGGTTACTTACAGGACCGCATTCTGCCGCACAGTTCCCAGAGACCGGTGAGGTCCCACAGATTGGGCCTCCTTCAGGTCCCGTCGGCCAGACAATGTCGGCTGGCGGGCCCTCGGGGAAGGGCCTTTTCTGTGGTGGCTCCGACCTCGTGGAATCAACTTCCCCCCGAGGTTCGAACTACTCCCACCCTGCCGGCCTTTAAGAAAGCCGCTAAAACTCTCCTGTTCCGGCAGGCCTGGGGCTGATGTCCCTGGGGGGGGGGGTGGGGTGGGATATGATCGGACATGCTGTATGACTGTATTATTTTATTGTTTTATTGTTGGATGATTGTTTTAATTTTGTACGCCGCCCTGAGTCCTTTGGGATTGGGCGGCATATAAATAAAATTAAATAAATAAATAATAAATAAATAAATTTTGATCGTATAACCATAGGGATGCTGCAAACGTTGTAAATATGAGGACTGGTGATAAGTTGTAAGTGAAGGACTACTTGTATTTCACAGAGCTTAAACATCTAATCTCTCAATCATCCTTGTTATCCTTTTCTGAATCAGTTCCACTTTCTTCTCCTAAACAGAGAATCCCTGAACTGGATACAAAATTTGTGATGGGGTTGACTAAGGAAGAATAAGGTGAAACTATTTTTTTGGCCATGGTTTGGCCATTAAACTTTTGCTGATGCAGCCTGGAAACTGCATTTGCCTTAATAGCAGCTATATCCTGCTTCTATCTAGGTTATTATATTCAGCATGAGGTCAATGACAACTCAGAGACTGGACGTTTTGTAAGTCCAAAGAACATTCTCATTCCAAAGAAAGCTTTGTCTTTATCCATCACAACTCTGAGCAGGTGCATTTAAGACAGGTTGAGCCATAGTGCAGAACAGCAGTATCGGCACCATCTGATATGCAGTGTTTTTCAACCTTGGCAACTTTAAGATGGGTGGACTTCAACTCCCAGGATTCCCCAGCCAGCAAGGCTAGCTGGGGAATCCTGGGAGTTGAAGTCCTCCCATCTAAAAGTTGCCAAGTCTGAGAAACATTGATGTGGCAGGTCACCACCAAACATAAACCATCAATCGAAGTGTAGCTGAACAAATGGGAACTGTATAAAAAGCCAACATGGATGAGTGTCCCAACATTGTTCCAGTTCTCCAAGTTATATTGGCCCAGAATGATGATGCTGTGCAATCCAGGAAAAAAATGTAATTAATTTTATTTGTAAAATATGCACTGTTTAAAAACAAACAAGGGCAATCAAAACAAATAGAAATTACAATAAAAGTACGACAAACCATATGGTGCAGCTTTGAAAAAAAGAAAAACTAAGGCAGAGAGAAAGTAGGTAAAAATAGCTCATAATTTCAAAGTATTTACACACACTTGACTTACAGACAAGTTTTAATATATGCTGTCAGTGAATATTTTATTTGGTAAATTAGTAACTTTTGGCATGAATGGATGTGAAAACCTGCAAAAGCCCTTTCTTGTATTCAGTAATATAATCAGTAGATTAACTGCAAATAAATCAGAAATAAATCAGCTTATGGGCCAAACGCTGTTTTTAATGAATAATTCTTGGCAAAGAATTTTAGATCTTGGGCTTAATTGCTCAAGATAGGCTGTATCAATATAAAATACACACTGGGAGGACAGGAAATGTCAGAATTAAATCCAAGGATATCAATACTAGAGAAAAGAAGAAGAGATATAAGCAGTCATTAAATTGCTGAGCTATGTCTTAACACTGGCAGCTGCAAATTTACAACCATTCATTTAGTGACCATTCAAAGTTACGATGACACTGAAAAAAGTGACTTATGACCAGAAGTATGGAGTTTTGCAGGTTGTCCTCGACTTACAACCAGAACTGAGCTCAGAATTGATGTTGCTAAGCGAGACATTTGTTAAGTGAGTATGGCCCCATTTTACGACCTTTCTTGACACAGTTGTTAAGTGAATCACTGCAGCTGTTAAGTTAGCAACCCGGCTGTTAAGTGAATCTGGCTTCCCCATTGATTTTGCTTGTCAGAAGGTTGCAAAAGGGGATCGTGTGACTCCAAGACACTGCGACCGCCGTAAATATGAGCCAGTTGCCGAGCGTCCGAATTTGTGACCAGGGAGATGACGCAATGGTTGTAAGTGTGAAAAACAGTCATAAGTTCTCAGTGTCCTTGTAATTTTGAATGGTCACTAAATGAAAGTCAAGGACTATCTACAATATACTTTGGGGAAGTATACTGACATATAGTGTCAAAACTCTCCCCCCACCCTGTTTTTCACCCAAATGACTCAGATTAAAGCAATGGGGAGGATCTCACGTGGACCAAGCCTTCCCCTGCGCTTCCCTTTTACAAAGGCAGGGATGCTCAACCACGCAGCTGCTGCCTGCGGGATCCAGCTTTGTTTCATAGAGATCCTCCTTCGGTATCTTCACCACGGGGTAAAATCTGAAGCTCGACCGTGAATGGAAGGTGGGGAGGGTGGGGGGAGAGAGAAGAGGTGGAAAGTGGCTCTGCTCACACCCCAGCCACACTACAGGTGAGAAAGGAGAAGTTACTGTAGTATGCCTCAGGGGCATTAATTAAACCTTTTGGAGGGAGGGGAAAAAAACCTTATTCCCTTAACAAGAAAAATCAAGCCCTAGAATTCAACACCAAAGGGCCTTCCGTTATTTCCATTCTAAAATTTGTCACCTTTGCACTGCCTGCAGGGAATGACACACAGACCACACAAGAGCCGTTCCAGGCTTCCCTGTTGAACAGCTCCTCATTAGGTCCTTGCAAGCTGTCAGACTTCCAGATTCAAACAAAAAAAAAAAAAAAAAAAAGGGGGGGGGGAGAGGAGGGAAGAGGAAAAGAAGTGCCAGACCTGAAACTTAAGGAATTTTGCACACACATCTCTAGGTGAGAGCAGGAAGGCCCAACACTCTCACTGTTCAAAGCTGATTGCGTAAAATCGCACTGGTAGATACGGCTACACCAGGGTCACCCGTAAGCCCCCCCCCCAAAGATCTCTCTTATCCTCCTGGAAAGCACACACTTATTTCCAAGACAGTCAACTGACAAATGGAGCCAGTTATAATCATAGACAGAACGTGTCCACCACCTTTTCCAACAGCTTTCATTAGAAAGATTCCGGAAGAGAAAACCGAGAAAGCAAAGGAATAGCAGAAGTGAACCAAGGGCAAAAGTTTTGAAAGGATATGGTACTAAACCAAAGAGTTTCTGAAATAAAAATACAGTGATTTCCATTCTAGAACCAATGTGCTTCATACTCTGTTAGCCTCCCAAGGGTCTGTCCCGGTTCAATTCTCAGAATGAAACACAAAAACACTCGAAGTTGCCTGAGTTATCCTTTGAAAAATAATGGTCTAATAGCAACATGCTCCAGGATCAGACAATACCCCAGCTGGAAGGGAATTATATGGACCTCAGGGTTCAACCCTGTGGTCCTTGATGTTCTCTGAGCTTGGTTGTTTTCTTGCAGCTGTTTCTTGCTAGTACCTAGTTGGATAACATCATCTGCAAGCAGGCAACCAAGCTCAGAAAACAACAAGGAATCCAGCTACTTGAACCTTCTTCCCACCAGAAAATCTGGCCTTTTTTTTTTTCAAATTTTATTTATAATACAGTTAAAAAGAAACAAACATTGGGTTTAACGTGACATTCCAGTATATACATTCTTATCAGATTATTCCACTTTTTACAATCAATTCTTCATCTCTACATATACAACTAAGTTTTATATACAATACTTATTCTAAAATAACATATATTTCTATCTTAACATTCATCTTTAATCCCAACCGTCCTCTTCGAATTCCTCCAGCGGTAAAATTTATCCCAGGTTTCATAATAAACTGACCCACATTTGTCTTTTAATATCACTGTGAGCCTGTCCATTTCCGCACATGCTAATATTTTATGTATTAACTCTTCCTCTGTGGGAATTTCCTTGCTCTTCCATTTTTGTGCAAAAGCAAGCCTAGCTGCAGTCAGGTAGATTGTTCCCTTGTCATATTTTTCTGTCGTTATTCCCAACAAGAAGAGTTCAGGGAAAACCTGGCCTTCTTCATCTTGCCCCCACTGAATGATAGTCCTTCTCTAAATCACTCTCATTCCAATTATTTCCCATTATTTCAGATCCACCACATAGGTCAGAAAGAACAGATTTGGTCACTCTAGTCCAGGGGTGTCAAACTGCCGGCCCGCAGGTGGGATGCATCATGCCGAAACCGCACCCAGCTCCGGCAATGGGAAAAAAATTGCGATATGTCACGACACGTGACGTGGCAAGTTTGACACCCTTGCTCTAGTCAGAAGACTGTATCCTTCTGCATGGGCTCAAGTGCAGGGGTTAAGCCCATCATGTATAGCAGAGGCACCACATGGAGCACAACTGGGTGATATTTATCATCTTTTTTCTCTCTCTCCAATATCTATCTGTACATCCATCCATCCATCCATCCCAAAACACCAAGCCCTTTTATACTTAGTCAGCTCTTTATCAGGTTCTCTTCTTGGCTTTGCCTTCAACTACTGATGGAATTATTATTTCTGCTTATGTTTTAAAGTCACAGCAGTTAAAAATTTATTCTAAACAATACAGCTGCATTTTTTTTAAAAAAATGAAAACAAAGGCTCACTGAGTTGGAAAAGTCAATTTAAGTGATCAAATCCAGGCTTTGCGTAGGATTCCAGAATTAAAACATAATAGTAGAATGTCTATAAACATGGAAACATCCTTTTCACAAACAGGAGGAAGGTCTAGTTTACATCATTGTCTCCTCCTTCCAAATGATCAAATATGTAAGAAACTAAAAAGAAATTCAACTTTATGTGTGAATAGGGCAACATGTTTTCCCAGAGCAGGTCATTTTGCAGAAGACATTCATGAAACTCACATGAAGGATCCTTTCTGGTTACACAAAAGTAAAGACTCAAGATCTGAAATAGGAATAAAGTATCTATGGCTAAAATGGATGATTGCAAAAGACTTGTGAAATGATAAGACACCAAATAATATTAGCCAGTGAGAAAGAAACATTCACAATTCACAAAGTACCACTAAAGAAGGTTGCAGATAAAGGTAGTTGCTTCATTGTTTGACACAAAACAAATCCATCCATTGTCCACAATAAACAAACTTGTTTTTTTCAGTGAGCCAAAGAAAATCCATACAATGTTAAAAAAGGTTGGGGTTCGTTCCCCTCCTTACCTCTGTGTCTGTTGGTAGTCTTGTCAAACATAAGCATGGCATCTTCTACCTGCAAGACACAAGGACATTCGTGGTTTAGAGACTGTGAAATACAATCTCACAAATTATGAAACAATTGAGGGGCATTGTGAGCAATCTGACCTGGACCTCAAATCTCCTTTTTCTGCATCATTAGGAATCTTCAAAGGTTGCCTTCCAAAGACAAAACAATCTTCACCGCACCCAGAGATCGATGGCATCAGTAAGTAATTCACTGTTATTACAAGAGTGTTGAAATTCTGGCTAGTTTATCTTCTTAATTAAAAGGGGCTCTGCCTGTTGTGTTTCCCTATATTCCCTGACCTTGGATACCTGATTTTGTATTCTCAGCAACAATTGTGTGAATGTTATCTTTGTTCATTTCCAATTTTATTTTCCATCGCAGTATATGTAGCAGTTCTGTCCAGTTTGGAGAGAATTCAAAATAACATGTGCCTAGCAGTCATGCTCCTTGTTTCCACCTTTTTGACACTCCTAAATTTCACTAAGGTTATGCTCTCCCACCTTGGGACTTCAAGGCTAAATAGAAACAGAATGTCGTATCTTCCTTTTACAGTTTTCCATTCCCTGTATGATAGTTTTAATGCATTTCATGGGGAAAGAAGTCTTACAATCTTATACTTGCATTGACACACAAACATTTCTCTGAGACGGTGCCACCAAAATCATAAAACCACTTGCACTTTGCCTAAATGCCTTAGCTTGTTCAACATCTGCCACATCTATGAAAAATCATTAAAAAAAAATTTCTATCAAGCCCAGCCCAAGAATGACTTAGCACAGGGGTAGGCAACCTTGGCTCTTTTATGACTCGTGGACTTCAACTCCCAGAATTCCTGAGCCAGTCATGCTGAGGAGAAAGGGAGAGATTTCCATGCTGAGCTATGCTGGCTCAGGAATTCTGGGAGTTGAAGTCCACGAGTCATAAAAGAGCCAAGGTTGCCTACCCCTGACTTAGAACAATCCAGCCAAAGCTCAGTTCTTTATTTGCTTATATCCAAAAGACAGAATCTTGCCAGACTAAACTTTTACTACTCTCACCCTAATGGAAATACCTTGAGAGATTCTAGGAAGTAACTATCCTAACTCTCTCTTTTCCAGCTCTGGGCTGTGTTGCCTCTTATCTTGCTCCCCTTCTTGGAATACGCTTCCTCCTTTCCGGAGAAAATGCCACTTCATTCCATCACTATTTCTAAACCACCCCTGGAGTCCATTTATGCAGCAGTCAATTATCTTTCTTTAGGGAAAAATTTAAAATACAGGTAGTCTTCGACTTATGACTGCAGCTGAGAACAAATTTCTGCTGCTAAGTAAGATGGTTATTAGGTGAGTTTTCCCCCATTTTATGATCTTTCTTGTTGCAGTTGTTAAGCGAATCACTGCAATTGTTAAGTTAGTAATGTGGTTCTTAAGTGAATCTGGCTTCCCTATGGACTTTGCTTGTCACAAGGTCGTGACGAGTGATCACATGACCCTGGGATACTGCAACTGTCATAAATATGAGCCAGTTGCCAGCCATCCAAATTTTGATCACGTGACCACGGGGATGCTGCAATGGTCACAGGTGTGAAAAAAGGGTCATAAGTCAAAGGACCTAACTTTGAATGGTTACTAAACGAACGGTTGTAAATTGAGGACTACTTGTGTTGGATCGTCTTTTTGCCCTTTGACCCCTTTGCAACTAAATCCTCGTTCTTCCTCACTTGTATTGTTATTCTTGGGTGGGGTAAGAGACAATGTAAGGAAGCCAGATTCAAAGTGTATATATTTCCAGGAACATTTTTAACTGAAGGTTCTCCTAGACCAGTGGTGATGAACCTATGGCACGGGTGCCAGAGGCGGCACTCAGAGCCCTCTCTGTGGGCACGTGCGCTGTCACCTCAGTCCTAGGCCTTTAGCTGGGTTTTATAAAATCTTTTCGCTTTAGGCCTCTGCCGCCATGTGCAAAAAACCCCCCCAAAAACGTTCAATCAGTCAATTTCAACTTCTTGCGAGGGAAAAAAAAGATCTTGCAAAGTTGGAATCGATTGATTGAACTTTTTAGTCCCACCCAGTCTGCCGTTACCACTGCAGCCACGCCCACCCAATTGGCCATGCCCAGCCAATGGGCCACGCCCAGCCAATGGGCCACGCCCAGCCAATGGGCCACACCCAGCCAATGGGCCACACCCACCCGGCACTCGACGATGCATTAAGTGGGTTTGGGGTTGCAATTTGGGCACTCAGTCTCTAAAAGGTTCGCCATCACTGTCCTAGCCATTACAGCAGAACAACATGTTCTTATGCACAAAACACAAACAGGGAAGATGAAACACAAGTCTTGCCCATTAAAACACACTAGACCTGCCAGAGACTCACACAAGGAATGGAAACCTGCAAGTAGCAAGAACAAGATCTGATTTTCCAATAGGTATGGGTTAAGAGCTGTTAAGGGATTTCCCCACGGTAGATACAGAGCCAAAAACTGTACCACCTTTATCTAAAAGAAGTTGCACAGTTCATGCGCTCGGCCATGGGCTGACCTATTAGGTTGGTATTCCATCCTCCCAGCAGGTATGTTCCTAAGTGTAAAACCAATATGCTCAAAGTGGAAGCTCTTAGCAGATAGCAGCAGGGTGTGTGAATGAGGAGAGATGCAGAGCCCGGCTGCTCTGCTGGTAAGTCAGCTACTGCCAGAAACATGTACTGATTATGACTTATTTTTGGCCAACGACAAAGCCAGGAAGGTGGCTTCATTCTGGCGGTTTAAAGCGTGAACTTCTAGACACAGAGGGAGAAGAAACAAGTATGTTCATAGAGAAAGGCAAGTACCGTATATGCCAGCGTATTAGGCGACCCGGCGTATAAGACGACCCCCATCTTTATCGCCGAGTCGCCTTCCTAGAACGTCGTCTTATACACTGGAAACTACCAGTATTTCCGGCGTATAAGACAACCCCCGTCTTTGGCGCTGAGTTTAGCACTTTCAGAAGTCGTCTTATACGCCAGCATATATGGTAAAGCCTTTTCTCTGTTGTATACATTTTGAGGGTGTGGTTGTAGCTGCCATCCTGACGTTGTTCACCCTGTTGGGGACCCTCATGCCTCCTAAGCTGATGCTGGTTTGGGAGATACAAAGATCCTCTTGTCCCCCTTCAGTTCTACAAGACGCAGGTGTGGATGTTTCCTTCTTAAGGTCCAGTATCAAGAAAATGGTCGGAGAACCAGAATCAAGATCTGCCAGTGAGATTCCTGAAGAACGGTGAGTGGAAGAACAACGATCCCACCAGTTATGATTTACCTCAGTAGCAGGGCAACCAGACCTGGGCTGCAAAACTCCACAAAAACCACTAGACGGCAGCAAAGAAGGAGAAATGCTTGCATTTCTTTGACTCAATGGACTCCCACCTTCATCTAAATTTCTGCAGCCCAGGTGTGGTCAACCTACTTGGAAGAACTGGTTCCAAAAAAAAGAAAGAAAAAAGCGAACAACCAGACTAGACAGTGTGTACAGTACTGTCTTAATCAAAAGCGCCTTTGTCCACAATGTCTCTTCTGAAATTGAACGATCTTTCCCCCATCCCACTTCAATTTACTGAGGGAGCAGAACAGGTGCTTCACCCACAGAAGGTCCAAGAGGATGCCAAGGCAAGATTCTGCTTAGCCTCAAAGCAGACCTTTCAAAAGCCACAGGTGTTTCCAGGGAGAAGGGTATGTGTGTGTGTGTGGGGGGGTTCACTCTCAGTCACTCCATTTCAGAGAACAGAAGGATCCCGAGGCACTCAAGTGTGACCAAAGGAAAGGAAAGCTTTCAAGATCCTGTTATTTGCATGACTTGGTCCACCTGCGTTTCATGCGCAAGGCCACACCTCAGTGTTGCCCTTTAAGAGAAGAGGAGCAGGGCACTACAGATGCTGCCAGACCCCAGATACATCAGGCGTTGTTTTCAAATGGGGCAGGGCATCTAGCTACGGATAGAGGGGGGTGTGTGCGTGTGAGACGAAAGAGCAGATGACATACAAGGCTCGGTAGATTTGTAGGAACAATGCTTGACCTTCAAGAATACTTGAAAGATTCCAAAAGCGATGAATGAAGTTGATCAGAGTCTCTTCGAACTGAGAGACAGGCAGCAAATATTGATAAATAATGAATTGTAACTCCACAAAACATTTTATCCTCTTAATTTAAGACTTTTTTTGGGGGGGAGACTCTGTGATGGCAGGGAAAACACGGGGTTTTATATATTTATATATTCCATGTCAGTAAAAACACAATTCTCTACTTCCCTACTATCTTTATTCTCATTGTATTTTATATTAAGAAATTTAATAAAAAATGTATATTATATATATAACCCCGAAAACATATATGTGTGTGTGTGTGCGTGTGTACACACTTTTTATTAAATTTCTTAATATAAAATACAATGAGAATAAAGATAGTAGGGAAGTAGAGAAGAGGAAAAAAGGTGAAATTGAAAAGTATGAGGTAGGGGAGAAAAGAAGAAAAAAGTGTTAACCTCCAACTTTTTTCAGTGCACTGAAATAAAAATAGGAAGGTACAGCCTCAACTTTTTTCTGGGAGGGAAAAACATGGTTCTTTCCTTGTCCTTTGTCCCTTTAGAGAAAACAACTGGCATTTGTAAAAATATATATATATAGTAGTACAGCACTGCGGTTGCCAACTAATTCTGTATAAAAGTGAGTAGACCTTGATTTTACAACTGCAACAGAGCCCATAATTTCAGTTGCTAAGCAAGACAGTCGTTTTTACCCCACGATGCAATATGTTTGGCCACAATTGTTAAGCGAATCACTGCAGTTGTTCAGTGAAATCATGAGGTTGTTAAATGAATCTGGCTCCCCCTCCCCTTGACTTTATTGAAAGTCAGCTTGGAAGGTTAGAACTGGGGATCTCAAGACTCAAAGTGAAACTGTCATAAATCCATGCCAGTTGCCAAGAGCCCAAATTTTGATCATGTGATCCTGGGGAATGCTACAATGGTTGTTAAGTGTGAAAACTGCTCATAAGTCACTTTTTTCAGTGCTGTTGTAACTTTGAATGGTCACTAAATGAATGGTTGTAAGTCGAGGATTATCTATAACAGAACTTTATTATCACCCTTCTATTGGATCACATGCAGTGGTGGGATTCAACTTGGTAAGGCCACACTTGGAATTCTGAATCCAGTTCTGGTCACCACGATGTAAACAAGATGCTGAGACTCTAGAAAGAGTACAGAGAAGAGCAACAAAGATGATTAGGGGACTGGAGGCTAAAACATATGAGGAACGGTTGCAGGAATTGGGTATGTCTAGTTTAATGAAGAGAAGGATGAGGGGGGACATGATAGCAGTCTTCCAATATCTCAGGGGCTGCCACAAAGAAGAGGGAGTCAAGCTATTCTCCAAAGCGCCTGAAGGCAGGACAAGAAGCAACGGATGGAAACTAATCAAGGACAGAAGCAACCTAGAACTAAGGAGAAACTTCCTGACAGTTAGAACAATTAATCAGTGGAACAACCTGCCTCCAGAAGCTGTGAATGCTCCAACACTCGAAGTTTTTAAGAAGAGACTGGACAGCTATTTGTCTGAAATGGTATAGTGTTTCCTGCCTGAGCACGGGGTTGGACTAGAAGACCACCAAGGTCCCTTCCAACTTTATTTCTATTATTATTAACCTCCAAGTAGCCTCAATGACTCTCAGAAAGAGTGCTAACGACCAGATGACTGCAAGGAATATAAATCCTTTCATCCTCCACCATTCAGTCAGAACTGAAAGAGCTTCTTGGATGGAAACTAACCAAAGAGAGAAACAACCTAGAATTAAGGAGAAACTTCTTGACAGTTAGAACAATTAACCAGTGGAACAACCTGCCTCCAGAAGTAGTGAATGCTCCAACACTGGAAGTTTTTAAGAAGAGATTGGACAGCCATTTGTCCGAAATGGTATAGGGTTTCCTGCCTGAGCAGAGGGTTGGACTAGATGACCTCCAAGGTCCCTTCCAACTTTATTATTATTATTAAGCGGCATCCACACAGAGAACTGGTTGTTCACATATTTGAATCCCACCACTAACCACATGGTCTCACTGCAATTCAGGTGTAGGATGAGCCCTAAGGATGCTGCCCTGCTTAGTTTTAGCTTGTTTTGTTGGCTCCATCGCTCTTTATTTTAACTTCCTTCATTACGCACAGCATCGAAGGCATCTCAAAAAGTGAAGAGGGAAAAAAAAAAGTACAACATATAAACCCCAAAGCGTGTTTATGTGTCTGCAGCAAAACAAAACGGCTGATCCCGAGATGGGGAAAGCAAATCCGTAAGAGATGGGTGCTGCTCCACAGCCTGGCAAAACAAACACGCAAAACAAAACCCTTCCCACCTAAGACACAGAAAACCGATCAGCTTGCAAAAACAGACCGAGTTTGAAGTCTCTTGTTCCCGTGTGCTTTTTCATCCATGTGTCATGATATTATTTACACAATCTAGGCAGAGATTACAATAGCGGTGTGTGTGCTTTGGAGAGAGAGAGAGTCCGCTGAATTTTAATAGCTTCCTTCCCCAAAGAATTGACAGCTTCAGGAGGGTCAGCAGTCTGGCTAACACTGACCAGTGCACTTGAGCTGGAGGCGTCTTGTCATGACAAAATTTCAGCAAGCTCCAGGCCTCTCGGGGGAGATCGGCTCTGAACTTTCTTTGTTCGGGTTCTTTAAGATACGGCTGGAGCTAAGGCAACAAATGGACAAGTCAGCCAAGCCCGTTCCTTGTCTAAGGGGAACACACTATGTGACACAAAGCCTTTCTCCCTGTTAGCTGTAACCTAGGTGACAATGCTGACATCCCGCTGGCATGCCCATCTCCTCCTGGCCTCTTAAATTTCAGGTTTCCAAAGTTGGACTAGCAAGTTGATCCCTACATTTTTCGCATATTTCCAAGAGCATAGTACAGGGAGTCCTCAACTTGTGACTATTCACTTGGTGAATGGTGAATTCAAAGTTAGGACGGGCCCTGAAAAGGTACTTGCCACCTGGATCCACACTTTCAACGGATGTCCCCCCTCTCTAGGTCACGTGACCGCATTTTGATTTGCAGTGTCCTGCACTCGTGTGACCAGGATTTGCATTTTTGATTGAAACCAGGGTTTACTTCCAGTTTCCAGCAACCCCCCCCAAAAAAACAAAAAAATACCCACAGCAAACAATGGGTTCATTTAACTACCGTGGTCACTTAACGACTATGGTGTTTGCTTAATGACCACCGCAAAAACGTTGTAAAATTGGCCTAGTCACATGATGACCCCCACAACAACTCTCATAACTTACAATCCTAATTGTGGGCTCAATTACAGTCATAAATCGAGGACTACATGTAAGTGGAAGAAGCTTAGTTCACTGTTCTGATGCGTGATGTGGTCCTCAGATTAATGGAATATGGACACAACTAAATCCTTGGGATAACAGGGTTTTCCCCCCACTTTTTTTCTGAAAAAAAAAATTCTCTGATGAACACTGGAATACCCTCTAAATTAGCCATGTAGAGTGCCTAATTTGGGGCATTTGAGTTATATTTTTTAAAGGAAAACAATGTGACTTGAGAAAGGAAGGGGGCAATTGGCTAGATTACAGTGTTTCTCAACCTTGACAATTTTAAGGCATGTGGACTTCAACTCCCAGAATTCCACAGCCAGTAATGCTGGCTGTGGAATTCTGGGAGTTGAAGTCCACATGCCTTAAAATTGTCAAGTTGAAAAACACTGATCTAGAATGTCCTATTTTTGTGACACTGGGTTGTGGTACATGAGTGCTGTTTCTGCTATGCTGGAAGTTTGAGCTCTGTCCTGAGCCACCTTTCAGACTGCTGAAATACAGGTAGTCCTCAACTTATGACCTCTATTGAGCCCCAAAATTCTGTTGTTAAGTGAGAAAATTGTTAAGTGTGTTTTGCCTCTTTTTACGACCTTTCTTGCCACAGTTGTTAAGTGAATCACTGCAGTTGTTAAGTTAGTAACACAATTGTTGAGTGAATCCAGCTTCCTCCCTGGACTTTGCTTGTCAGAAGGTTGCAAAAGGGGATCACATGACCCCGGGACACTGCGACCGTCATTGCTGGCTGTGGAATTCTGGGAGTTGAAGTCCACATGCCTTAAAATTGTCAAGGTTGAGAAACACTGGTCTAGATCATAAGAAATAGAACTGGATTCCTCTTGCCCAACACTTCTTTTAGGCAATCTCTCTGAGTTAACAGTTGCGCAAATCCACACTCTATGTACACACAATGGGACAAGTATATAGTTACACCGTCCAACCAGTATTTCAATTAAATCACCATGTCTGTCATTGCACTAGGATAAAGAGAGAGGTGGTATCCAGCTATTCTTCAGGGTCTTGACACTATTTAAAATAAGCACAAACTATTTCCAGGATTAATCAGCTGCAAGTTGCACGAGCCATTGGGATCAAGAGTGTAAATGAGAAGATGTATATGATGAGATCATGCAAACGCCATTAACCTACGTAATTCTATCAAAGATGGGACAGAAAAAGGTAACTAGTGGAATTTGTGCAGAATAGCATGGTGTGTTTGTGTGTTGTCATTTTGGCATCTTTGTATTTGCTGCAGATGCTGCTGACCTTGATAAATAATTTTCTTGGTCCTTGCTCCAGCATCAAACGTTGAGGCTTGAGAAAACTCATGCAAATACCACAAACAGCTGAGAAGCGCATAATCAAATCACCCTGAGCTCTCACTCAAAGCACGAACGACCTCGCTCAAATTTTAATTGATTTTTTAAAAAAACTTCAATTGAATTTTTAAACTGAAGATCTTTATTGTTTTAATTGTTTTATGCGGCATTTTATTCAATGTCTGTAAGCTGCCTACAGTTGCCTTTGGTGAGATGGATGGCATAAAAGTTTCATCAAGAAAGAACGAAATAAAACAAACCCTCCTTTGGACACACGATACGAAGACCCAGCTCTTTGGAGAAAGCTCTAATGCTGGGAAAGGTGGAAAGAAAGAGGAAGAAGAGAACTTGACTAGCAGCAAGGTGGAGGGAGGTAATGGTGGTGATGGGTGCATCTCTGAAAACTTGAAGGACCAAGCTGGGGACAGGTCCTTCTGGAGAAAATCTGCGCGGCTAACAGTTGATAGCACACATTGTAATCAATCAGCATAGTGATATTCTGTTTAATAGCTACTCATTAATTATGACCCTTGGTCACTTTTAAGAAATGACAATGATTGAGAGGTTTGATTGTTAAACACAGAATTGGATGAGTTTTGGGGTTCCTTCCTTTCACTGTTCTCTTTTTTATTTTTCAAAGTCCGATTGGATCTTTGGCCCACCCTGCACAAATAATACACCCAAGATGGACAAACCTCAGATTAACATGATGGAGCTCTGCATTCATTCATTCATTCATTCATTCATTTTTTTTTAAAAAAAGAATGTTTTCCTCAGAATAAATGTATGTGTATGTATTTATTTTATCTTATTAAAAGTATCTGATAGATAAGAATGTAAAAAGAATGTATGTTAACACGTGATAAATATTGCGGCATATGTATGCGGGAGAGTTGGGAAAAAAATAAAAAAAAGTTTAAATGAAAAAAAAAGAGCCAAGGTTGCCTACCCCTGCCCTAGTGGCTAAATCTATAAAGGAAATTGCAATACTTTCAGATTTGCAAGAATCTGTTAATGTAGCCTTCCAATAAACTAGAAATTACCTCAAAAAAAATAATAATTGATTTTTCAAAACAGGAGGATAATCTCATTTTCTAAGAACACAGTAAAGCAAGACTGTTTTTATTCCTTCTGCTCCCTCTGGAGTAATCTTTCTTTTCTGGTGGAGATCATCTTCTTTTCAAATCAATGCACCTCTGAATTTTGGTTCAGAAACAGCTTGTAAAAGAAAAGACAGCGGAAGCCCGACACAAATTCATACTGAGACTGGCAGGCAAAGCTAAAGTCCTGTAAGATTGAAAAAGCTTGCATAACTAGAGTTGTGAGAGGAGTGTACTGCTTTTTGTGTGGACGCCACAGGTAGTGGATATCCCTTCAGGCTTTAAAGCCAGGATGCTCTTCTGGCCATATCAAATTGGTTCTCTCTATCTTCCCTCTCCACCAAACTTTTGTTTGTTTCTTAAGGTCAAAACATTTTATCTTTGCCTTTTCAGTTTGCTCCAACCCAACCCACTTTTGCAGGGCACCCATTGTCACAGAGAAACAACCCCTTTTCTCCCCGCAGCAGAGTAACACAATGGCATCACTCAGTAATTCCTGAACAGATAAAGTGCTGAACAGAGAACGAATTTCTATGAATGCCTGGACAAAATAAAGCATCTAAAATGACCGGGAGGAATGGAGAAGGTGGTTGGGGTAGTAAAAAGAGCTGGTATAAATACCATGAGTTCTCAGGAAGAGAAGAAAAACTTTACAAAACAATCTAATTGCAAGGTAAAGATCCGGGACCTGGGGTTGAAAAGAGAAATTCATTCAGTCAGTCAGTCAGTCATTCAGTGGAGTAATCTAACAAAAACAGTCTGAAATAAAACCCAGAACCCTTTCAATATGCAACGGTTAAATAGATCAGATTTAAAAATGCTCCATTCTCACGAGTCTCTATTCTATCCAAGATATGAGCTGTTTCTGCCTTTCCACTGAAAGGGAGAAAGTCAAAAGTATCTATGTAGGACAGTGGTTCTCAACCTTTTTAATGTCGCGACCCCCGACCGGTCGTAAGTCGAGGACAACTCAACTGGTCGTAAGTCGAGGACTACTCAACTGGTGCAGCACCGTTTGCAGAATGGGACTTTTGGCGGGCTCAGCAGGGCAGAGACAGCCTGGACAATTCCTATTGGCTTTTGAAAGCCAATAGAATTAGACTCTATTCAAGAGAGTCTATTCTATTGGCTTTCAAAAGCCAATAGAATAAAAGGGAGTAGCACAGCTAAGGAAAAGGGGAAAAAATGGCGGACTGCATTGTTTGGCGACCCCTGTGAAATGGTCGATCGACCCCAAATGGGCTCACGACCCACAGGTTGAGAACTACTGCTTTAAGGTAAACAATGCCTCAAAGTTTTTTTGAAGAGTTCCATCTGTCGGAACCATGACACTGGTATTCTAAAGGCCCTTTCCCTTGTTACTTAACCATAGCACACACACACACACACACACACACACACACACACGCTGTGTTGACATCTTTGGGTGGAGGAGATTCATCTCATCTCCAGCCCATAATTGAGAACGCCTCAAGTAATCCTTAGCTGAACCAGTATTCAGCTGGCTTTTTCTCTGTTACTTCTATAGAGTTCAAGGAGCCTTGATGAAACTTAGTCCTTTAGATTTTGCCACTCATTCAAGTCCAACTTGAAACAAACCAGGAGAGGGCACTTCAATTCAACAATCAAGAAAGATCCTAAGACAGACTGCCTCTAAATTGGGGCAGGGAAAGGAATAGTCATACTTAAATGTCATGGGCAATCAAAGATCAGTTCTTTCAGACCCATAGTCCAGATAAATCCAATTCTACTACCTCCAAATTGGTTGAGTAAATTTCTTCAGAAAGGCCCCATAGGGACAAGGGGGCAATAATCTTCCATCGGTGTTACTCACAGTGATGAATGATATAGCATGGTAGCATGCAGCATTTGGATCAAAAGTGGGAATCTGGTATGGGCACCTTCTCTGTACTTGTTCGCTATTTCTCTAAGGCAGGGGTGTCAAACTCGCGATGTCACGTGACGTCATGTAACTTATCGGGCCAATTTTGCCATTGCCGACAATGGGGTGGGCGCAGCTTCCGGATGACACGTCCGGCCTGCGGGCCGGCAGTTTGACACCCCTGCTCTAAGGAGTAAACTTTATTTTTGTTTTAAAAAAAAAGTCAGAAAATTAAATATCTCTCTCTCTCTCTCTCTCTCTCTCTCTCTCTCTCTCTCTCTCTCTCTCTCTCTCTCTCTCTCTATCTATCTATCTATCTCCATCATCAATATCATCATCATTATTATTAGTCCCCTTTATTATTTTTACATATAACTCAAGGTGATGAAAATATCCAACGCACCTTCCTCCTCCTATTTTCCCCATAACAACAACCCTGGGAGGTGGGTTGAGCTGAGAGTCACCCAGCTGATTTTCATGCCTAAGGCAGGACTAGAACTCACTGTCTCCTGCTTTCACTTTGCGCCTATTTTATGACTGTTACAATCTTCTCTCCCGCTTCCTTTGTTTGTTGATAAAAGTAATTCTGACTATTTGGGGCCTTCCCCCCCCCTTTTTTCCAGTTGGTCATAAATAAAACAATATCTGTTTTTCTATTCTGGGATTCTCTCTCTCTCTCTCTCTCTCTCTCTCTCTCCCCCTCCCCCTCCCTCTGTCTTTCTAATGGACCAATATGGTTCCTTGCCATTTTGAGGTCACAAGGGGAAACAGCTCTATAGATCACAGATGTTCAACCGAGATGACCCAGATGGTTTGAGGGAAGGTCGCTCCAAACAATCTCCCTTAAGAATTTACACGGAAGCTTTTATGCTGAACAAAATAAAAGCATTTAGTGAGGCAAAGGATTCTTAAAAACAAAAATAGCTAAGTCCAATAATAATAATAATAAAGCAAAAAAGGTTATTCCCCACATAATATGATCTGGCAGCTCCCAGGAACTGATTAAATCAATGAATATCATATCAGTGGGCATTACTGAAGGCTGTCAAGGCCTCAGCTGTTTGAAATTCTGAGGTGATAGGGGAAAAAATGAACATTAATCACAACCTTAAAGAATTAATAGCAGGTATCTTTTCCTGCCTATCCCTCTGATCATATAAATATTATATTTACATAATCATAGCTTTGGTTTATGTAATATTTATTCCTCAAGGCAGCTATGGAAAAGAAAGGTGGTGCCACAATATGTCTTTGATGAGAAGTGCAGGGCAAACCTAGAATTTTTATACATATCAACATTTCAGCTCCTTTAGCTGATATTATCTTCCCTTCCAGCTAATACTTTCTCTGGAAATACGAGCCAATATTTCACCTTTTTTTGGGGGGGAATAGGGATGAGGGTGGGCCTTACTTCTAAATTCTCCAGACTGTTTTCAGCAAGACTGATACAAAATGCAATTAATATATTTTTTAAAAATCTGTTTCGTCAACCTAGTTTTCTGTTTTGATGTTTTGTTTTTGCTTTAATGTACGACTGACATTAAAAAAAAAACACACCAAAACAAAAATAAAACATCAAAACAGAAAAACAGGATGATGAAACAGATTTTTTTTAAAAAAATGTATTAATTGCATTTGAATGTAAAACAAAGTAATGCAAAAATCCCCGAACAATGTGTAATATGTAAGAGAATCTGGTGCAAGGATCTTATCCTTCCACGCAATAAACAAGCCCATAAATTAAGGGGCTGCCGATCTTGAGCCTGAAAAGACAGTATCGGTGCTTTATTTAGTTTGCTGCTGGCAACACCATGTGCCAAAGTGAGACTGAGCCCCCTCATGGAGTGGGGAACAGAAAACCTACTCCCCAGTGCTAATAAACAATGGTGGTTGGGGGAGGATAAAAGTGTTTCCAGATGCAAGGCAAAAAAAGATCTCACCACAACCAATAGAGAGAAGTGCATAGTCAACCCCCTTGTCACAGGAGAAGGCACCACAACGAGGATGGGAAGCCTGAAAAATAGCATCCATTATAATTCCAGAGATGGTTTAATATCCTGTCTAGCATTTCACAGAAGATTAAAGAATCATCTAATCTGTTTAATAACTGAAATTCTCTGGGCAGATTATATCATATCCATCAGGAATGAGCGATTCATGGTCTGCAAGCTGCATTCAACCCTCTTCCAGCTTGATTGATAACCACAGCACCTGGGCTTTCTTAGGAATACACAGCCAAAACTTAGTAGCCAGGAATGTCCCCAGAGCAAAAAAAAAAAAAAAAAAGTCAAGCTGCGCATAAAAAAAACAGGTGACGCTTCAGTCACACTGTCAGGGCTGCTAACTTGAATTTTTAACCATGCCAGAAGGCAGCTCTGTCAGAAGCGAACAGTTTGCTTTTAATGATGTTAATACAGGCAGTCCTTGACTTACAACCATCCGTTCAGCAACTGTTTGAAGTTACAGCCATGCTGAAAATGTGACTTACAACTGGTACTTGCACTGCAGCATCCCCACAGTCAGGTGATCAAAATTCAAGCGCTTCACAGCTGGCAGGTATTTACAAAGGTTGCAGCATCTCAGGGTCACTTGATCTCCCAAGGGTGACCGTTTTAACTGGTTGCCAACAAGCAAAGTCAACAGGGAAAAGCCGGACTCACTTAACAACATGATTTACTTAATTACTACTGTGATTCACTTAACAACCATGGCAAAAAAGTCATAAAATCTGCTGTGACTCACTTAACAACTGCTTTTGCTTAGCAGTGATAATTCTGGTCCCGGTTGGGGTCGTAAGCTGAGGACTACCTGCACTCCACTTTTAAAAAGTAAGCAAGGAGTTAAAGAGGTGCCCTGAGCATCCAAAACTATAAAAAGTCTCCATAAAGTTGCCTGCACCTCTCTTGAAACGGCAATGGGAGGTAAACATGTCAACGTCTCTGAACCTTCCATTAAGCCCTACAATTGCCTGCTATTAGACGCCACTCGTCAATCCGGTGAAATTACGTGATCTCTAGAGGAACTGAAGACACGAAGAGGAGTGCCCAAAGCATCTCGGTGTTTGCCTTGACTAAAGTACCTTGATGGAATTGAAGCAACTAGGCATGACAAGGCCTTTAGGCCCACTTCCTGGCCCAGCAACTTGAGCAGAGAGTAGGGCGGTGAAATTGTCACTGAGCTTGTTTGGCAGGCACGGTTATGGGGAAAGGTGGTGGTTTAGTTAATGGACAGAAAGAGCCGTGATGGGCAATTACTCCAGTAAAGAGACAAGTGCACCATCAACCACTTATTGAGAAGGGGGAGGCTGGGGGGGGGGAAGGGAGATAGGGAAGAGCAGCTTCTTCTGACAGATGTCAAACATCTGATCTGGCAGGCCTCCCCCCCCCTCTCTCTTCTCGACTTGTAACTGGCTGCTGTTTTTCAACCCCCTATTACAATTTGCCATTTCTTGCCACAGCAACAGATGAGCAATTCAAAGGAACCTGCTCCATCTTGATTGGGTGGGCTCCCTTGCCCTGCTCCAAGCAGAGATCACATCAAACAACACAGCGCCTGACATCTGTCTTTTATTTCCCCCCTTTCAAGCTGCCTGTCTTTTTGCAGGTTGTTTACTGATAATTTTGTGAACGGTTTTGGAGGGAAGGTGTGGACAATTACCCAAACTGGGGGAATATATACAAGGGGGAAATATGTAGGAGAGAAGGAAACAATAAAATCCAGTGTGAATCATTTGCTTTTTTTTAAAAAAAAATATGACTCTATTGTTGGGGCCTTAGTGTTTTCTGATTTTGGCTGTTTTTGTAGAGGCATTTCATTGCCAGGCTAAATAATATTATTACTGATGATCAGTCCGTTGGTGATTTGCATCAGTGCTGGCCTACTAATGAACCATCTGCAAGAAAACAATCAAGATCAGAAAACACCAAGAAACCAACAGGTCAACTCTGAACAACACACGTTCCTTATTGTTGGGCATGACTATACATTTAATTAGTACTTATCACTTATCTCATATTAACAAGTTTGTTTTCATGGGCCAAAGTACAGTGCAGGAAAATCAACCACTTAATAAGCAGATAAGTAGCATAAAGCCGATGTAGATATTAGTCAATCTTGAGCAATTCGGAAAAGCTAAGCAAAGTAATATCAGGTTAGTATTTGGATCAGAGCTATAGGATTGAATGCTTTTTAAAAAAAATTTAAAAAGACAATACAGGTAGTCCTTGACTTAAGATTTATTACTTAGCAACCATTTGAAGTTATGACAGATCCCCCCAAAGCTATTTATAACCCAGTTTTGAAGTTCTGATGTTGCCTCCCCCGCAATCACATGATGTCATTTTGGACATTCAGCAAATAGCCCACATTTATGACCATTTCTGCAAAAAAAAAAAAAAAAAACCACAGAAAACAACTGGTTCGCTTTATGACTGCAGGGATTTCTTTCTTTGGATCGGTCACTTAACAACTGCTGCAAAAAAGGCCATAAAATTGTCTCCAGTCACGTGATGAGCCACTTTAGAATTATCATGACTTGTAACCATAATTGGCAGACTCCATTATGGTCATAAATCAAGGACTACCTGTGACAAGCTACTCTCCATACTGTTCCCAAGAACACGATAAATGATGTCTCAATGACATCACGTCAATGTACAGTTTTCATCCACTAACTTTGTTAAGAAGAACCAACCTTCCTTGTGGTTCCTGTGCAGAGGTATGTTTTTGCATGTAGGTTTTGATCAAAATTTTTGTGTGCCTATATTTGGGGTTGGTTGGTTAATTTATTTATTATTTGATTTCAATAGCTGCAGATCTGAAAAAGTGACTTGTGATATATCTTTTGGGGCTATGAAAGTGCATGTGGCTTAGCTGGAAAAGAATATCTGATAAGGAAGAATACAGGAAAAGTTGAAAAAGTTCTAAGGAAAATCCTGGTCTTACAACCAGTCACATAGTAACTGTTCAAACATAACAAACCTCCTCAGAACTACTTACGACCCAGTTTTTAAAGGTCACCTCCTGCAGTCTTTTGATTGCAATTTGGGTGCTTGGCAATTGCCCCACATTTATAGTTTGAAATATTTCTCTCTCTTACACACACACACACATACACACACACACCAGTGAAGTGACTGAAATTTACAGCATTTTTTTTTTTTGCTGAAAAGTAATATTTACGGTACTTTCAGTTTCCACCAGAAAAACACCTACTAGTTACAATGGATTCAGTTCACAACTGTGGCATTTGCTTAGCAACCACCATAATTATTAAAGGTTGTAAAAATCAGGCACTGACTCATGGTGACACACTGTATTAATCTCTATTTTTTTTAAGCAGATAGTTTCCAAACCTCATCCCAAAATGTATGTGTACTGTCATTCCCACTGAACCATCTTTCCTGGGTGTGGGAAATAAAGTCTTGATAGTAAAACTGATTTTCTCAGTGTGCTACAATGGTTGGTTCTACAAGACCTTTGCCCAGAAAGCATCCACCATTTAATGTCACATTCACCATTCATTTGAACTCCCTATTAATTAATTTTGACCGAGGTGATAATTGTGCAGCTCTGTCTTGGGCTGAGGAATCAACAAGTTTATTAGTCCTAAATTGAGAAGCCTGTCAGTAGGCTAATCTTTTCCAGGACGTGGAGAACAGATACTGACAGCCGTGAAATAAGGCACCAGGGAGGGAGGAGGGAAAATAAGGAGAGAAACCCCTTGATTAAACCTCAGTGGGGGATTGTCAGGGCACGGGCTTCCTTGCTCTTTGAGTGGGAATCAGCTAAACTGGTAGACAATTTTGGATGATGATCTTCAGGGTGAGATTTGGCCAACTCAACAACAACGACGGGAGGTCAGATATTAGACATTTTTGGCTATTCAGCTTAGCAAAAGTGAACCCAACTAATACAGATCATTGCTGGATCTGCAAAACTCAACAGCTTGTATCAAGACTGCTCAAAAAACATGGGTCTTGGAGACACTCTGAAACAAAAGGGGCGTTGTCTTACCTGAACGCCTTTTCTCAGCAGGATGATGTAAAGTCCAAATGGATGGGTTCTATGACGGCCTTCCTGCCTGGCAGACTGGGTAAAAACTTCGGCCACACCCCTTCCTTTGGGCGTGACCCCAGTTTTGACTTAGGCGAGAAACTTTGTTGGAATTAACATTGCAGCTCTTTATTATATCATTATTATCTCCCTGCCTAGACCTATCCTCTGGGTGGGCTTGGACTCTACATCATCCTGCTGAGAAAAGGCGTTCAGGTAAGACAACGCCCCTTCTCCAGCAGGATGGCTGTAGAGTCCAAATGGATGGGACATACCAAAGCCCTCATGTCCCCCTGGGAGGGAATGTCTAGGCTACCGAACTCTGAGCAGATATGACTTGTTGAAGAACTCTTCTGCCAAAGGCCGCGTCTGCTGCTGCTAGGGAGTCTAAACGGTAATGTCGAATGAAAACCGAAGGTGAGGACCAGGTTGCGGCCCTACAAATCTCTTCCACCGGAGCTTGCGTTAGCCACGCCGCAGATGTGGCTGCGCTCCGAGTTGAGTGGGCAGTCACCTGAGTGGGTGCTGGCAAATCCTGTGAGACGTATGCCTGTGCTATGCAGGCTCTGATCCACCTGCCTATGGTGGAAGGAGATACCTTCTTTCCCATAGTTGCTGGTTGAAAGGACACAAATAATGCTTCAGTCTTTCGGAAAGCCGAGGTGCGTTTCACGTAGAAACACAGCGCTCTCCGCACGTCTAGCTTGTGCCATCTATGTTCTAGCCTATGTTTGGGTCTTGGACAGAAATCAGGAAGCGTAAGTTCCTGAGATCTGTGAAAGATGCTATTTACCTTCGGGATGAAGGTCTGGTCTGGTCTAAGAACGACCCTATCTTTGAAAAAGGTACACAGATCCTTCCTTACTGACAGTGCTGCTAGTTCTGAGATTCTCCTTGCTGAAGTAATTGCCACAAGAAAAGATACCTTCAGTGATAGGTGATGGAGTGAGCATGTTTCAAGAGGTTCAAAGGGTGCTGATGTCAAGGCTAGAAGGACCTTAGGCAGGTTCCAGGACGGGTACCTGTGTATGACTGGGGGCTTTGTGTTAGATGCCCCTTTTAAAAAGGCACTAATCGCTGGATGTTGTGCTAGGGAAGTTAAGTTGTCGCAGGAGAGTACAGTTGAGAGGGCCGATATCTGTCTGCGGATAGTATTGACTGACAGGCCCTTATTAAGACCCTCCAATAGGTAATCTAGGATATTAGGGATAGATACTGCGGTCGGGTCTAGGTGAAGCGAAGCGCACCACCTACAAAATCCCTTCCATGTAGCGTCGTAAATCCTATTAGTGGACGCTCTTCGTGATGCCTGTATGATCGATATCACCCCTGCCGAATAAGATTGTTTAGTTAAGCTTTGCCGCTCAAATGCCAAGCGGCTAGATGTAGCCACTGGGGATCTGGGTGTACAAGCTTGCCCTGACTGAGTTTTACCCTGTCCGGGGGAATCCTCCACGGAGGTGATATCGAAAGGTCCACGAGGTCGGCAAACCACGGGCGCCGTGGCCAGTGAGGGGCAATGCAGACCATCTCTGCGCCCTCCAGGATCATCTTGCGTATGGTCGCCGGTATTAATGGCAGCGGTGGGAAGGCGTACAGGAGTTGCGCCGGCCACCGGCACCTGAGAGCATCCGTTCCCTCCGATCCCGGGGACGGGAATCTGGAGAAGAACCTGGGGAGTTGTGTGTTCTTGTGGTTGGCAAATAGATCTAGGTGCGGTTGTCCGAACCTCCGGAAGATCTCCTCGAAGAGAACCGGGTCCAGACGCCATTCCGACTGATCCACCTTGGCTCTGCTCAGGGAGTCTGCCTGGGTGTTTGTCTCCCCTGAGATGTGTTCCGCTCTGATGGAACTCACATTGGTTTCTGCCCACCGAGCCAGAGCCAATGCTTCCTTCATTAGTTCCACTGATCTCGTTCCTCCCTCCTTGTTTACATGTGCCTTGGCTGCTACATTGTCTGTTAGCACGAGGACGTGCCTCCTTGTTACTAGGTGAGAGAAATGACGGAGGGCCAGGTGTATGGCCCGGAGCTCTAGCCAGTTGATGCTGTGTGACAGGTCCTTCTGTCCCCACTGGCCCTGTGCTATCTGGGTTCCCAGGTGGGCTCCCCATCCGAACAGGCTCGCGTCTGTCGTGAGTGTGACCCTGTTTGGTTCCCTGAATATGCTCCCCTTGAGTGTCGTGGGGGATAGCCACCATTTTAGTGATTTCATCACCTGTGCTGGTACCAGCACTCTCTTGTTGGAGGTGCTGAGGTTCCTCCTCTGGTAGGGTAGGAGGAACCACTGCAACTCCCTCGAGTGGAGCCTTGCCCATGGGATGATGCCCATGCAAGATATCATCTTCCCCAGGAGCTTCGAGAGTTGTAGCAAGGACACTCTCCTGATCTTTTGAATTTGGTGAATTAGCTTGGATATGCTGATCAGTCGCTCCTGGGAAAGGTATACCCTGCACTGTGACGTGTCTATCACCGCGCCCAGGTGTTGAAGTCTCCTTGAGGGAATGAGGTGGCTCTTGTTTAGATTGACCGAGAATCCGTGCCCCTGTAGGGTTCGGATTGTGGTCTCGAGATCTGCCCTTGCTTGCTCCCGAGATCTGGATTGAATCAAGATGTCGTCCAGATAAAACTGAACGCGAACCGGGATCAACCTGAGATGGGCCGCTATTACAGCTAGGACCTTGGTGAATACCCTTGGTGCTGATGATAGTCCGAAGGGTAATGCCCTGTATTGGTAATGCCGACCCGCGTAGGTAAATCTGAGGAATTTCCGGTAGCTGGGATGGATGGGGATGTGTAGGTACGCCTCTGTGAGATCTATTGAGGATAATAGATCGTCTTCCCTGACGCTGGCTAGGATGGATTTCAAGGAGTGCATCTTGAACCTCCTGTACTTTATGAAATAGTTCAGGCCCTTCAGGTCCAAGATTGCTCTCCACCCTCCTGATGTCTTTGGGATAACGAAGAGGATAGAATAAAATCCTCTTCCCTCCTCTTCCTTTGGTACCCTCTCTATGGCCTGAATTGACAGGAGGTGGGCTATGGCCGAAGTTATCAGCCTCGTCTTGTGTACTCTTCTGGAGATGGGACATCTGATGAACCGGTTTGGTGGGGGAGAACAGAAGTCTAAGGTCAGGCCATGCCTGATCGTTTCCAGAACCCAGGCGTCGGTCGTGGTCTGCTCCCAGACCTCGATGAAATTTCCTAACCGACCCCCAATGGGAGTATCCTGTTTGGCGTCACTTGGTACGCTTAAAGGATCTGCCTCCCGCTCCCCTATATGGGCGTCTGGACTGGAACTGGCCCCTGGCTCCCGGGCTTTGGCGATCCTGGGTTCGATCCTGTCTCGGGTAGAAGGATCGTGAGCCTCTGGGCCAGTCCCAGGATTGCCCTGATCTAAAGGGCTGTCTCCATTCCCAGGGGCTTCCTGGGCGGGAGCCCTGTCTCCGGAAGTCCTGACTGCCTCTCCTGTCTAACTTCTTTGATGGATGTACTAGGATTTTTTTCTTGTCTCTGCCTTCGCTGACATGTGGGTCCAGAATGGAACCAAATAGGGCTACTCCACTGTATTTGGACGTCGAAAGACGCCATTTGGACCTCAGGTCTGTCTTCCAATTTTTGAGCCACAGCAGCCTACGCGAGGCCACTGTGGCCGCAATGGATCTTGCCGCATACTTTGTTGCGTGCAGTGAAGCGTCAGACACGAATTGCGAGGCCGCGAGGAGCTTAGCCAATTTTTGGTGTACTCTGACCTGGTCTGGAGGCACCGTGCCTTGCAGTTCCCTCAGCCACATGATACTGGCCCTTGCGAAGAATGATGATGAAGTGGCTGCTCTGGCCGCCCAGGCTGCAGCCATATGGGAACGCCGGAGGGAGTGTTCAAATTTCTTCTCCTCAGGTCTCAAGACCTCCGCCATGTCTCCTGGAATCGCGGAGGTAGAAAATAATGAAATCAAGGGGTTATCTACAGTAGGAACCTCTAACATGTTAGAGAAGGAGGGAGATAGGTTGAAAAGCTTTCTTTCCGCGCTGTTAGGTGCCGGTGGGCTCGCAAGTGAGGACCATTGTTCCTCCAGCGTGGTCATAAAGACCTCCGCACATGGAATGTACTTATCTTGTGGAACCTTTTTGGCAAATAGAGGATTGGCCTCCTTGCTTGTTGAGGGCTTCTCATCCTGTACTGATGTTAGGTTGACTGTGGAAACTGCCTTTATCAGGAGTGATTTTAGGAGCGCTGGGTTAAAGAGGCCAGAGCTCGTCGCCTGCTCAGGTGCAGTCTCCTCGTCCTCCGAGAGGGGCATGTCTGACATGTCAAGGTCTACTGAGTCACCCTCTCCCAGTTGAGAGGAAGTTTCAGAGGTGCTGGTAGGGGGTGGCCTAGCCCATCCCTTACGGGGTGTGTGAAAGGACACTTGCCCCTTAGAAGCCATGAACTGGGAGAGTGCATCCTGCATGAATGCATGAAATTGTGCCGACCATATGTTCTCCTGCGCCTTGTCGCTGGGGTGAGGCGCTGGAGAGTGGTCGGGTGAAGAAGCTGGTGAGGAGGGATTGGAGGAATCTAACTGTTCAGTTTCCCCAGGAGGAGACCAAGTCTTGAGCACTTCCTCGGCAGTAGGTTCTGTGCTGGGTGCCACCGCTGGGACAGGGGAAACCATATTTGTCCCATTGGCATTGGTTCTCTGTGCCCTGCTAATTTGCCTTTCTAAAGCCAAATGTCTCCTCAAAGCCTCTCGCTCAGCCGTTTTAGACTGTCCCTTCTGAGAAAGGTGCTTTGTTTTAGCTTTCTTCTTCCCCCCCACCTCTGATTCAGAAGATCTGCGTTTTTGTTGTTGCTGTGGGGGGGACAATTGAGGGACCTGCGTGACTGAATACGAGACATTGTCTGCCATTGTGCCAGACACCCCGAGTAGGTAATGCCTGGAGTGGGGGAATAAGATACGCAGATCAGATGCAGATGCTTGGGGCTGAGCCCTCCTCTGCCTATACAAACAATGGCCGGACAGACAGGAGTCTTTGGACAGAAGATCCTGCAAGGCAGTGACTAAAGGCCACTATAGGAACAGTCAGGGAAAAATACTCCTCCTCACCTCCTCACCTAGTCCAGACAAAGTGCAGTTTATATCTCTCTCTCCCCCAGTCTGTGGCTGTGGCAACAGACCACGATCAGAACGGTTCTCTTTCTTTTCCCTCTTCCTTCCTCTTGTCTCAATTTCTTGAGATAACCTCAGATCATAGCATAAGGGGTCCCCCTTTGTCTGCAGGGAAATGGAGTCCGGGTGGTGGCCCCACCCCCAAGGGAAAAACGGCGGGTAGATCCGCTCGTTCAAAATGGCGAATGGGGAAGAAACCACGCCTCCCAATGGTAGCCCGGGAATCCACGAGGTTCAAAACAATGGCGGATCTTTGAATTTAGCAATCAGGGAGACTCCTTTAGTCTTAAGAGGGCTGCGCCTCTCCTCTGAGGAGAAAGAAAATTTAGCGCTAGTTCTGCTCTTGTCGGGCTGCTTCTCGCGCCGCTCAGCTGATCTATGCCGAGCGGCGCCGCGGTTTGCCGCTTCCCGCGCGGCTCAGCTGTTTCGCGCTGAGCGGCGCCTCGTTCTGTCGGCCAAACCACTCAGCTGTTTGGCGGACCCGGAGGGCGACGAGCAACCCGGTGTGAGGTCCCCGCGCCAAACAGCTGCTCGGCGGGCCGGAAATCGGCGAGCGATCCGGCCCCGCTCCAAGCCTCCCGTTAGTCCCTGACGCCCCACTCACGAGTCCGCCGATCGTGGCTGCATCTCTCAAGTCTTATCAGCTGCCAGGAAACTTTTCTTTCAACTGGAGGAAGAGGGGATTCCTTTTCTCTCTTTTTTTTTTTTTTTTTTGAGTTAAATTAGTTTTGTTCTGAGAGCTGCCTCTCGCACTTCTACCAGGCTTCGAGACTGAGTCAAAACTGGGGTCACGCCCAAAGGAAGGGGTGTGGCCAAAGTTTTTACCCAGTCTGCCAGGCAGGAAGGCCGTCATAGAACCCATCCATTTGGACTCTACAGCCATCCTGCTGGAGAAATCTACTATTTTACTAGTGTTAAAGTTGCAGTGTTGTATTTTTCTGTTTAACATCTAGACAACACCACTGGGAGAAGTCATCAGCAGAATCTGCTACCATTAACGTGATTAGATTGAGCTGTACCCTGCCACACCACGTCCAGCTGGAGATACAGTCCATGTTCTTGGGGTCAGAATGACACGAAACAATATAACCTTGGATCCTAGTAAGACATTTGTTCATTATGCCTCTCTACCAGTTCCAGTTTTGCCTCTTGAGGACTTGCAATACCCTGAGGTGGGAGAGCCACACTGAGGGATGTTCCCTGGACTCATGGCTATGACTGGGTGAGCGGGTAGAGCCCATAACTTGTTGGGCCTATTCCTAAGTCCTGGAGGTACACCAGCGGTGGTCTCTCCTGATACAGGAGGACCTGGTTACAATGATTCCTATCTAACCTAACTAGGTTAGACTTTTGCAATGTGCTCTACTTGGGGCTGCTTTTGAAGATCATTCTGAAACTAAAGTTGGCCCCAAATTTAACAGTCCATATATTGACTGGCACTAGTCATTTTAGTACATATTTTCTTGGGGGGCGGGCACATTGATTACCAATAGGTTTCTGGTTTTGATTTACAAAGCTCTTAATAGCTTGGCAGTGAGGAACCCTCAGAAGGTGAGGGGTAACAGAATAACAGTTGGAACGGACCTTGGAGATCTTCTAATCCAACCCCCTGCTCAATCAGGAGACCCTATTATCATTTCAGACTAATGGCTGTCCAATCTCTTCTTAAAAACCTCCAGTGTTGGAGCATTCATAACTTCTGGAGGCAGGTTGTTCCACTGATTAATTATTATATATTAATTATTATATATTCCTCATGGTTTTGATTAATTTACATGTTCTGTGCATTTTACTTTCCTACAGATGTTTTCATTGTTTTCGTATTCTTGTAAACTGACCAGGCCTTACAAATAATAGTGGCCTACTAATTGAATAATGCTACAAATCTGCTGACAATTGCTGGTGCTATACGTATCCTGAAAAGGAAGTAGCTCCATTGTTAGTTTATCCTTGAAAGAGGTATCATTAGGTAGAATGGCCAACTTTATGGAGGACAACCTTAAATTTGAAGGCATG
Organism: Crotalus tigris; assembly: GCF_016545835.1. Classification (NCBI taxonomy): domain Eukaryota; kingdom Metazoa; phylum Chordata; class Lepidosauria; order Squamata; family Viperidae; genus Crotalus; species Crotalus tigris. The sequence goes on along the minus strand of NW_024100541.1, from coordinate 275,022 downwards.
CCATCTGTAGGGCTGTCTGGTTTAATTCTGATTAAAAGATAAAGAACTGAGAAAGAGGAGGCTTGTAGTTGCCCACCCATTCTTAAGGTATGGTATGTATGTACAGTAGTCCTCAACTTACGACCACAATTGAGCCCAAAATTTCTATTGCTACGTATGACAGCTGTTAAATGAGTTTTGCCCTATTTTATGATCTTTCTTGCCATAGCTGTTAAGTGAATTACTACAGTTGCTAAGTTAGAGACATGGTTCTTAAGTGAATCTGGCTTCCACACTGATTTTGCCTGTCAGAAGATTGTAAAAGGTGATCACGTGACCCTGGGAGACCATCATAAATACGAGTGAGTTGCCAAGCAGCTGAATTTTGATCATGTGACCACAGGAATGCTGCAACAGTTATAAATGTGAAAGTCACTTTTTCAGGGCCGTTGTAACTTTGAGCATTCACTAAACAAACTGTTGTAAGTTGAGGATTACCTCTATGAGACTGGCACTGTGCATAGGAACATCTGCACAGTGTATGGGTTAGGCCAGTGGTGGCGAACCTATGGCATGCATGCCAGAGGGGGTACTCAACTCAGAGCCCTCTCTGTGGGCACGTGCGCCTTCGCCCCAGCCCTGCCTCTCCCCGCGGCCCCTTCCTCACCAGCAGCCCCCGGAGGAGAGTGGTCCCAGGGCACAGCCCATGCGGAACAGCGCAGCCAAGGAATGGCAGCTGGGCAGCAGGGACGAGACTCCGCCATTGCATCCCATCACGTGCAGATGCTGCTGCAGGGCACGGGCAAAGGGTGTGGCCATGGAGCTGCTGGACTTCCTGGGCGATTTGCTGTGGTGGGCCGTGGAGTCGGTAGGTGGGCCTGTGCACGGGGAGGGGCTTCGGCACTCGGTCTCTAAAAGATTCGCTATCACTGGGCTAGGCTGTCCTCAGTCCAGATGGGAGATGTCACAGAAGATCATGGTGAATAAGAGAGCTAAGCTCCTGTGGGATTTCCAAGGTGGACAGGCATGCAATAGCCAATCAACCACACATCGTGGTAGTACACAAGGATCAGAAGACTGGTCAATGTAAATGTAGTCTTCAACTTATGACCACAATTTGGACTAGAACAGCGGTTCTCAACCTGTGGGTCGCGACCCCATTTGGGGTCGAACGACCATTTCACGGGGGTCGCCAAACAACGCAGTCCGCCATTTTTCCCTCTTTTCCTTAGCTGTGCTACTCCCTAATATTCTATTGGCTTTTGAAAGCCAATAGAATAGACTCTCTTGAATAGAGTCTAATTCTATTGGCTTTCAAAAGCCAATAGGAATTGTCCAGGCTGTCTCTGCCCTGCTGAGCCCGCCAAAAGTCCCATTCTGCAAACAGTGCTGCAAGTTGTCTGCAGCGAAGGCGACCTGTCTGGAAGTTTCCACCCCTCCCTGCTGAGCAACTACTAAAAATGTAAGTAAAAGAGGGCCAGGGGTGGGAGGTGGGAGGCTGGCAAGTTCAGGGAGGGTTGCTGGTGTACATGGGGCCCGGCGGGTGCCTTACCTCCTTTGGGTTGGGCCAGCTGGTGGCCCAGCTGGTGGTCGACCTGCGCCGTCTCTGCCGCTTGCCAGCTACGCCTCAGCCGGCGCAGGGGGCGGCACCACACATGTGCGGCGCTCCCGGGCAGGGAACGTCCTCGACTTACGACCGGTTGGGTAGTCGACTTACGACCGGTTGGGGGGTCACGGCATTAAAAAGGTTGAGAACCACTGGACTAGAATTTCCATTGCTAACAATGAGTGGCCCCTGATTTTATGAATTTTTGCCACAGTTAAACAAATCACTGCAGTGGTTAAGTGAGTCGCATGGTCGTTAGCTGAATCTGTCTTCCCCCAATGACTTTGCTTGTCGGAATTTGGCTGGAAAGGTCCCAAATGGTGATCATGTCACCCCATGATGCTGCAACTGTCATTAATACATGCCAGTTGCCAAGTGCCCAAATGTTGATCACGTGGAGGTACTGTAACGGTCGTAAGCACGCGGACCAGTCATAAGTCACTTTTTTCAGTGCTGTTGTAACTTTGAATGGTTAGCAAACAAATGGTTAAAAGTTAAGGACTACCTGTATATATGTCCATCCCCATCCCCCAGATCTAATAGTATTCTGGATTCATCATTTTTCTCTTATAAAAAAAAAAGGAATAAGGAACACAAGCTACAAAGAACGCAAAAAAGGGGGAGGGGGGAGAACAGGCAAAGGCTAATATTAGACCAGGGCAAGGCTGGCTGGGGAATTCTGGGAGTTGAAGTCCACAGGTCTTAAAGTTGCCAAGGTGGGACACCTCTGAACTAGACTAAGTAGCTCTTTCATCATACCGTATTAAAGATAGTTGCATTCAGCACCAAAAAGAAAAAGAGAAATATTTTCAGACACGGGTCCCTAATATGGGATGCCTAGGTTAGTTTGATTACAACGCAGAAATGCTCTGACAGGAAAGAATTGCCTAGGTGGTTTGATTTGAATTGACTTTTTTTTTTTATCTGACCTTGCCTGAAGAAGACAACCCAGATTATATCGCAGTTGCTTGGAACTCCCCCCCCCCCGCCAACACACACACACAAACAAAATGAATTCTATGCAGAGAACACGAGGCCATCTTTTTTTAAAAAAAACCAACCCCAAATTATGGAGCCTTCTACAATCAGCCCCAAAACGGAGGGAAACATGGAAGTCGACCTTTGCCATTATTTTTTTCCCCAGCAGTCTTAACCTCGACAAGAGGACACATTACAAACTAAAAAGAACTATTGCTGGATGAACACAAGAAAAATTAAGGTTGCGGCAAAGCAAGGATATATATTAGGAACAGATGACAGGCCCAGGAAGCACATTTAATTCCATCCATTCTAAGAGTCCAAGTTAATTCTGGCACCATTACGCTGGACTGTTAAAAATCAGATTTGTTTTGATCATTGCTAGTCTGGTTTATTTCAAGTGGTGAGTGCATTCACAGTTATCTGTTACATATATACGTGTGTGTGTGTGTGTGTGTGTGTGTGTGTGTAAAAGCTAGGAGTGGCGCAAAGAGCCATGGAAAGATACATGCTCGGCATCCCAAGACAAGATAGATAGACCTGCCCATGGATCAGCGAATAAACAAAAGTATACGATGCCATCAAGAGAATAAAAGAACTGAAATGGAAATGGGCTGGTCACATAGCAAGATGAACTGATGGCAGGTGGACCAAGGCAGTCATAGAATGGATCCCACTTGATCAAAAGCATCCACGAAAGAGACCTAAAACAAGATGGATCGACGACATCGGCAAGTATTGCAGGCCCAACTGGTAAAAGAAAGCTCAGGACTGTATGGGCTGGAAACATGCTGAAGAGGCCTTCATCCTGCAGTGGATAGACAATGGCTAAAATGTGGCATGTGTGTCTGTGTGTGCGTGTATTTGTGTGTGTGCAAGCCAGAGGTGTGCCACATTTTAGAATTACCCCTTTTTCACTTGGAAATCTACAGGCTTGTTCTGCTCCCTCACCTGGAACTATACAGGACACTGGCGGCTTAATTCTTCTGATTATTTATACACACTGCACAACTCACACAATATTTTGCTTTCTGAAGCAGAAAAAAATTCCCTTTTAGCTGCTCATAAACTGTCAGGTGCTATTATTTTAAATACCCAAGTGAAAATCTAAGAGCCAGCAACTTGCTCCCGCTGATTTACTGCCTTCTCCTGTATAAATTAACAAAGACAAATGCCTGCCGCAAAGCCAGGCTGGGTTGGAGTGGGGGTGGGGGGAGAGAAATCGCACTCCTTCTCCCGAGCCTTGCAGTTTGATTATGGTAGCATTGGACATAAACAAATAGTTTAACCTCAAAGCCACCTCTCTGAATGTCCAAGATGACCCCTTTGGGCATCCTTTCCTTTCTCTCTGATAATGAAGATAAACCACTGACGTTCACTCAAAATTTTGCAGTGCTGTGCTTTTAGCAACACAAGTCTTGTTCCCAGTGGCCTTTATAAGCAGTGTTTTTTTCCAAGGGGGAGGGGGTTAATCCTACAGCACCAATCGCTTTTAATGAATGTGGTTTGGGTCTGAAAAGAGAAGAACCAGTTTATCCCCCAACACCTGGATTATGCACCCTGATCTCTCCTAGGTAGATAGTAGAGGTGATTCTTCCATTTGTCTGAAATGGTATATGCTTGAAGAGGAGGCTGGACTAGAAGACCTCCAAGGGCCCTTTCATCTTTGTTATTCTCTTATCTCCACTTTCCTTCCCACAGAGCCAGTTTGATTTAGTGGCTAAGGCACCAGACTAGGAGACTGGGAGTTCAAGTCTCACCTTAGGCATGAAAGCCAGCTGGGTGACCTTGAGCAAATCACCAGGAGACTGTGAGTTCTAGTCCCATCTTAGGCATGAAAGCCAGCTGGATGACTTTGAGCCAGTCACCAGGAGACTGTGAGTTCTAGTCCTGCCTTAGACATGACAATCAGCTGGGGACCTTGAGTCAGTCAATCTCTCTCAGTCCAACTCACCTCACAGGATTGTTGTGAGGAAAATAGGAGGACAGAGAACTAGGTATGTTCACTGCTCTGTTTATAAAAATAATAAAAGGCAGGACATGAATAAATTTTGTCCTCAGAGTTACTGTGAAAGTGAGATGAACGCTGTCTAAACTTGCTAAATAAATAAAATCAAATAAATAAAAATTTTCAAAGGACACGTTCCTCAACTTGCAACCATAATTGAGTCCAAAATTATGGTTGTAAATCATGGCAGTCATTAAGTGGGACACCACATGACCGCATCTGATTTAATGACCTTTTTTGAAACAGTCATTAAGTGAATGCTGTAATCATTAAACAAATCTGTTTTCTTCAATAGGCATTATTTGCCAAAAACTGGAAGTAAATGATGGAAACTTACAAAAAACACCAAAAATCACAATCACATGATCACGGGATGCTGAAAAAGGCTGTAATTGCAAGGCAGTTGCCAATCTCCCAAAATGCAAACATCTGACTATAGTGTTATGTGTTTCTGTGTTTATGCGTGCAAGCACCCACAGAAATCTGAAACCAGGTCATAAGTAGCCCCCAGAGGTTTGTAATAACTTGAAATGGTTGTTTAATGACCAGTTGTTAAGTGAGGACTACCTGGATAGACTCTCAATATCAAATGCCATTGAAGATCAATACAGATAGTCCTTGACTTAACGACCACAAATGAGCCCAAAATTTATGTTGTTAAGTGAGACATTTTGTTGCCAAGCATCTGAATTTTGATTGCATGGCCCTGGGGATGCTGCAAGTCGTAAGTGTGAAAAATGGTCATAAGTCACTTTTATAATAATAATAACAACAACAACAATAATAGTTGGAAGGGATCTTGGAGGTCATCTAGTCCAACCCCCTGCTCAGGCAGGAATGGCTGTCCAGTCTCTTCTTAAAAACTTTCAGTGTTGGAGCATTCACTGCTTCTGGAGGCAGGTTGTTCCACTGGTTAATTGTTCTAACTATCAGGAAGTTTCTCCTTAGTTCTAGGTTGCTTCTCTCCTTGATGAGTTCCCATCTGTTGCTTCTTGTCCTGCCTTCAGGCGCCTTGGAAAATAGCTTGACTCCCTCTTCTTTGTGGCAGGCCCTGAGACATTGGAACACTGCTATCATGTCCCCCCTCGTCCAGAGCCATTGTAACTTTGAACAATCACTAAACAAACTGTTCTAAGTCAAGGACTACCTGTACTGGACACTAATAAAAGGAAAGACCTTATATATGTGATTTTCCAAAAAAACCCACACCTTATTTGGTCATAATGGGAAACAGGATTCTGCAGTAGCCCAGTTCAATATTTTTCAAACTCGGCAGCCTCAGGATGTGTGCATTTCATCTCTCAGAATTCCCCAGCCACACATCTTAAAGTTGCCAAATGTGAAAAACACTGGTCTAGTTGATCTGATCTAGGAGGGCTTATGTTTTCATGTGGTACAAGATTTAAGGGGATGACTTTGGCGTGAGCTGTCCCAAACTTGAACTTCCCCAGAATTTACTCATTTAAGGTAGGCAGCTTTACTATTTTCTAGAAATCATAGATTCTGCTTTCCCAGAAAACTATGAGTGATATTGATTTAATTGATGTATCATTCAGTTAGTGTTGACTCTTAAGCGATCACAGACAGAACGATATACTGGAGGATTTATGGGGTTATTAGCATTTCTTTCAGGGGCCACTGATTCACAGCAGATTCAGTTAAATATGCATGAACATGCACGCACACACAGACACACACACCATTTTTAATTCTTTGCCAGCATTTGCTTCTGAGAAACTTTCCCAAGAGAATTAAGGACTAGATTAAGATAATAAGACAGGCCCTGCTAGGTCAGACCAAAGCATGTCTAATCCACCACTACTTTGTGGCCCATTGAAGCTGACCAAATACAGGTAGTCCTCTACATACGACCAACACTGAGCCCAACATTTCTGTTGCTAAGCGAAACATTTGTTAAGTGAGTTTTGCCCCATTTTACGATCTGCCTTGCCACCGTTGTTAAATGAATCACTGCAGTTGTTAAGTTAGTAACACGGCTGTTAAGTGCATCCGGCTTCCCCACTGACTTTGTCAGAAGGTGGCCAAAGGGGATCACATGACCCCGGGACATTGCGACCGTCACAAATATGAGTCAGTTGCCAAGCATCTGTATTTTGATCACGTGACCATGGAGATGCTGCAACAGTCTTAAATGTGAAAAACAGTCGTAAGTCACACTTTCCAGTGCCGTTGCAAATTCGAATGGTCACTAAATGAACTCTTGTAAGTTGAGGACTACCTGTATATTCAGAAGGTTTACAAATATTGATCAGGAAGAAGCTGTTCCCCTCCACTGTTGCTTTCTGGTAACCTGTGTTTTAGGTATAACATCTGTTGCATGTTCCAGAAACCATGGCTGCCTTCCTTTCCTTTAGGTCAGTGTTTCTCAACCTTGACAATTTTAAGGCATGTGGACTTCAACTCCCAGAATTCCACAGCCAGCATTGCTGGCTGTGGAATTCTGGGAGTTGAAGTCCACATGCCTTAAAATTGTCAAGGTTGAGAAACACTGCTTTAGGTAAATCTGAGAGACTGGCAAAGTGGCAGGATTGAGTATACATCACCATCCCGCAAAATTCAGCAAGGCACCACCACCGGGCCACTCCAAAACGCTGCTTCACAGACAAATCCTGGGCTCTAGTCTGCAACAGATTTACAAAGAAGTGGAAAAGAACACACCAGTCCCACTAAAAGAAAGGAATGCCAGCCCGTTTTGATAAAGATCATGTTTCTGACTGGGAGAATGGAATGCATTATATAAATTTGCTGGAGTCACCGACAAATTCCTTAAAATAGGAAGACAAAGCTGCACTGGCAACACCATGGGGGGGGGGGAGGGAGGAATGCATCTGTGGGATTGTGATAAAGAGAGAAGAACAGGGTCTCCCAGCCATATATTCAGAGTAAATGAAAAATGCCTATGGCTTATATGCTCTGCAGGAAGAAACTCAACAAACTACTCCCACGTTGTGCTCTCCGCTTCTGCCTTTTCCAAGAGATGCTCTCCCTTGTGAGGGATGCCTGGCCAGATCTATTCTTGCTTTTCAGTGGAGGGGTGTCCTCTTCACTAAGGTTGGATGTCTAGCTGGAGGCTAAAGTGTTCCTCTTCGTTCTTTCATTGTCACAGCAGGTATTTGGCTAAACCTTCCTGGGCTCAGAAGCTAATCAGCTCTTATGGGAGAAGGCACCACAGGACTCCAGGGCTGTGGACTACAAAGACCAGAAGAAGGCAATGCCCAACTGGGGAAAAAACAACAACAACAACAACTGCGTGAACACGTCCACATAGCCTTCAAGATCTGAGCCTGACTTGAGAGAGAGTCTTGTTTTTCTATTTATAATTTTTTTACACCCTTTTAAATGGTTGAGGTCACGTAGGGCTGGGAGCAGATGGATACCCAAAGATGTGTTTGTGGGTGAACGTCTAAATCAGTGTTTCTCAACCTGTGGGTCGGGACCCCATTTGGGGTTGAACAACCATTTCACGGGGGTCGCCAAACAACGCAGTCCGCCATTTTTCCCCCCCTTTTCCTTAGCTGTGCTACTCCCTTTTATTCTATTGGCTTTTGAAAGCCAATAGAATAGACTCTCTTGAATAGAGTCTAATTCTATTGGCTTTCAAAAGCCAATAGGAATTGTCCAGGCTGTCTCTGCCCTGCTGAGCCCGCCAAAAGTCCCATTCTGCAAACGGTGCTGCACCAGTTGAGTAGTCCTCGACTTACAACCAGTTGAGTAGTCCTCGACTTACGACCGGTTGGGGGTCGTGGCATTACAAAGGTTGAGAACCACTGGTCTAAATGAAGTTGCTCTAGTCCAGCAACCTGTTTTGCACAATGACTAACTAACCTGATGTTTCCAGAGACCACACCTGCATAATAGGGGGAGAATAGCCTTCTAGTGCGGCTGTTGTTAGCCTCTGGAATTCAAGTTGTGCTACCCCAGAACCATGTGGCCGAACAACCATGGAAAAAAGGCTGCCTTGCATGAATTTGCTTACCAGTCCTTCTGAGCCAGTGATTTTAAAAATTCAGAATTTATAATAGTGAAGGAATATCTACAGTAGCCCTTGACTTACAACTGTTTGTTTAGTGACCATTCAAACTTACAACAACACTGAAAAAAAATGACTTATGACCGATCCTTGCTGTTACAACCATCACAGCATCCCCACTGTCACGTGATCAAAAGTCAGTTACTTGGCAGCCGATGATAAATATTTACGACGGTTGCTAAATGCTGGGGTTTATTTGCAACCTTCCCAGCCAGCTTCCCACAAGCAAAGTCAGTGAGGGAAGCTGGATTCACTTAACAACTGCATGATTCATTTCATAATGACGCTTAACTGTGGCAAAAAAAAAAAAAAGTTGTAAAATCAGGCAAAGCTCCCTAAATAGCCGCCTTGCTTAACAATGAAAATTCTGGTCCCAACTGTGGTCGTAAGTCGAGGACTATCTGTGTACTCACAGCTACACTCTATAATATAATGACTATGATTTTTTTCTCAGCTGCCACATATATTTAATTTGTATTATACTGTAATTATTTTTAACTATTTTATGATTGTTCACCACCCAGAGTCACTTGCTTGAGAGGGATGGCTATAAATGGCTATAAAAACTGAATGAATGGAGGAATGAGTGAGTGAGTGAATGAATGAATGTTGTGTGCTAAATAGACTTTCTCTCTGAAGGCGTCCAACTTTGTCTGTTCTGAACCTCCTTACAATTGGTTTCAGTGAACAATGAGTTCCAACATTGCAAGAAAAATTGTCTTAATAATAGCTTAGCTCAAACCAATCTGCCCTCTGTGAAGATTCCACACAAGCCCCCGATCACAGGGCAAAATACTTCTGAAATATAGAAAAATGTCCAAACTGCCATGTGATAAGACTTTTGGATGGGAGGAAAGGAAAGGATGACTGTTGAAAGAAATGGAGGGGAGAAAAAAGGAATACCATCGGGCACACTGAAGCCTTTTCGACATGCCCATAGTTGTTCTGGATGTGGGGGGGGGGGCTTCCTATTTTTGTATGTTTTTATGACTCGGAGCACATTTTATGGTTATGAGCTTTGAGCCACATTTATAGGTTAGTAGGGGATAAAATGCAACAAACAATAATGTTACGATCGTTACCGATGTTTATGAGTCAATTTTTATGCCCTTCTCTGGGAAGAGTTAAGAATGAATTAGTCACACATACACTAAAAAGACCCTAAATCTCCCCTGTCCTCATAGCCTGCAGGAATATTGCAATTGCTGTTTTTCTTGCCAGATTTAAAGCATGGGATTAAAAATAGAAAAGAACGGATGGCCGGAATGTATTCTACATAGGCTCCTCTAGAGTAAAGATATTCCGACAGCAGGCATACAACATCAATGATCCCTTACTGATCTGGTATTCACTGCGATGGACCTTTTCATTCTCTTATCAGAGCATAAAACTTTAACATAAAATTCATGCATCCATCCAACTTCTTGTATTCCTGACTCCAAAATGACTTCACAATAAGAATAGAGACAATATCACATAAGAAAACATAGCAGTGAGAAGAAAGGGAGGGAGGGAGAGACACTAGCCTTGACACTAATCTTTCAATTTAAATGGCCTACCTCAAGGATAGGCAACCTTGGTTCTTTTATGACTCGTGGACTTCAACTCCCAGAATTCCTGAGCCAGTCATGCTGGCTCAGGAATTCTGGGAGTTGAAGTCCACGAATCATAAAAGAGCCAAGGTTGCCTACCCCTGGCCTACCTATTCAGCAACCTAAGGCCTGGGAGAAGAGCTGGTTTCTTAAGGCTTGATTAAAGGTGGGTAAGGAGGGGGGTTGCACAACTCTCCCTGTTGTAGATAAATAGAAAGATAACAGAAGAGGCCTCCTGGGGTCCTGTTAGGTGACACTGTTTAATTTAAAGAACATGAGCCAAGCTGACTCTGCGGGGCACCTATGGGACAAGCAGACACTAAGAGACACAGATGTTCCTTTGGTAACTGGAGCATTAAGAGTGATAACCAAATCTTGAATCGTACCCCAAAGCTTAAGGGAAGACAGTGCAACTCACATAACGGGTGAAGCTTGCCTATAGTGAGGTTTTTCCATGCTGATACATTCTGGACCAATTGCAGCTTCCAAGTGGTCTTCAAGGCCAGTCCCACGTATGACATATTATGTAGTCTACCCCCCCAAATGGAGCAAAACATGAGTGGCTGCGAGGAGACCTCCTGGTCCCCAGGTGCCACTTCCTCCCTCAACAGCGGCTATAAACCCAGTTAGGACAGTGCAACCCCATTCAGGAACAAATATGAAATAAGCCCAACTGGTTGGTCCAAGAACCCAAAGTAACTCAGTCTTTCTAGGACTAAGCTTGAGCCAGTTCTTCCCCATCCAGATACCATAATGTTTTGGTCATCACAATATAAAAAAGATGTTGAGACTCTAGAAAGAGTGCAGAGAAGAGCAACAAAGATGATTAAGGAACTGTTGCTAGAATTGGGTATGTCTAGTTTCACGAAGAGAAGGACAAGGGGGGACATGATAGCAGTGTTCCAATATCTCAGGGGCTGCCATAAAGAAGAGGGAATCAAGCTATTTTCCAAAGCACCTGAAGGCAGGACAAGAACCAGCGGATGGAAACCAATCGAAGAGAGAAGCAACCTAGAACTATGAAGAAACTTCCTGACAGTGAGAACAATTAATCAGTGGAACAACTTGCCTCCAGAAGCAGTAAATGCTCCAACACTGGAAGTTTTTAAGAAGAGACTGGACAGCCATTTGTCCGAAATGGTGTAGGGTTTCCTGCCTGAGCAGAGGGTTGGACTAGATGACCTCCAAGGTCCCTTCCAACTTTATTATTATTATTATTATTATTATTATTATTATGGGCTTGGGGAGACTAAAACATATGAAGAACGGTTGCAGGAATTGGGTAAGTCTAGTTTAATGAAGAGAAGGACGAGGGGGGACATGATAGCAGTCTTCCAATATCTCAGGGGCTGCCACAAAGAAGAGGGAGTCAAGCTATTCTCCAAAGCACCTGAAGGCAGGACAAGAAGTAATGGAGGAAAACTAAGCAAGGAGAGAAGCAAAAAGAAACAAGGAGAAATTTCCTGACAGAACAATAAATCAGTGGAATGGCTTGCCTTCAAAAGTTGTGGGTGCTCCAACACTGGAGATTTTTAAGATGAGATTGGACAACCATTTGTCTGAAATCGTACAGGGTTTCCTGCTTGAGCAGGGGGTTGGACTAGAAGACCTCAAAGATCCCTCCCAATTCTGTTATTCTGTTATAAAGCATTGGCCCTCCATTCCTCTGCCCTCTTTGCTGCTGCTGTGGGCTCTCCAGATCATCCCCTTCATCTTATCCTTAGCATTTGAAGGGGGGGGGGGTTGATTTGTTTCTTTTAATTAAAGTCCTTGAAATTGAAGCTGGGATGTTTTGCATCTGAAGACTGGGCTCTACCACGAGCTACACCCTCCCTTACTCAAAATGGGGTTGCCACATACAGGAACCCCTCCTTTTCTGTCTGCTCTACCCCATCGGCTGCACAGACTGGATGCCCTCCTAGGTCACCCCCGCTCTATATTTCTCCTGTGTCACCACCGTTGAATGTTTCAGCTTCAGCATTTGGGACTATTGAAGCAACTGTCATGTACACCGTGTAGTGCTGTCAGATTAGCAGTGATTAAACATTTTCCCATGCGCTGTTTCAAATTAATGGAATTGCAAACATATTTGCTGGAAAGCTACGCCCTCCCCCCCATCCACTGCGATGAAAGGATTTGGAAGGAATCTACCGATTTTTAAAGGGGCATTTATTACAACAGAAGTTAAGGTAGGCTTTTCACAATAAAACTTAAGTTCATTCCCCTCCAGAAGCTGAAATACTATTTACTCATTTTATTTTTTTAGAAAATTTATTGGCTGTCCATCTTACCTCAGGGTAGCCACTATGCTTTCCAGGATAACAGACTCTGGTATCCCAGCAAGGGTGGATTGTGCCAAACTGAGAGGCTGCAGAGATAAAGGACTCAAAGCCAATGTGGTGCAAATCTCTCAAAAACAAAGCCGAGAGCAGAGGTGTAACTTTAAGATTTGTGGACTTCAACTCCCAGAATTCCCCCAGAATTCTGGGTGTTGAAGTCCACAAGACTTAAGGCCTAGAGCAGGGGTCCCCAACTTCCAGTCTGTAGACTGGTACTGGGCCACAGCGTGCCAGCAACCGGTCTGCACAAACAAGCAAAACTCCATCCATGGGATGCAGGCAGCACACAAAACCATGCACACTCCGGTCCGTGGAAAAACCTCTCTCCACAGAATCAGTCCCTGGTACCCAAAAGAGTGTGGACCTCTGGCCTAGAGGATGTTTAACAGCCCTCTGAGTTGGTTGCTTTATTTCACAATGTACAATTGACAATAACAGGGAATGTGCCATTTCCCTTTCATTCTGCTCAAAATGGGTCAGTATTATGTAAATAAAATGTTGCTGAATTCTTCTGTTAAGGAAGTTGGCAACTGAAGAAGAGTGAGAACAGGCTCCGCAGCCTTCTTTTTTTAAATCAATAAATTCCTCTTTTAGGTACTTTTAAAGGGCAGCTGTAGCTCATTTCTGGTGTCTGTGAAACACCTTACTGTCAGCCTTTGAGTGTATTCTCCCCACATACCAGCCAAAAAGCAGCCATGATATCCCATTAAGAGGAGCCAGCCAACTCAAGAAACATTTGTGACCGTCACAGTCTCTATGGTCATGGGATAAAAGTTGGGTGCAAGGCAACCGGCATGTATGTAGGATGATTGCAATAAGCGAAGGTCATGTGATCACCATTTGGGACCTTCCCAGAGGGTGTCTGACAATGGGGGAGGCTGATTCATTTAATGGCTGCATTGATTTTCTTAATAAATATGGTGATTTACTTCATGAGCACAAAGAAAAGGTTGTAAAATTGGACACAACTCACTTAACAACAACACAGCTCAGCAACCGAAGCTCCTGTCCCAATTGTGATTGTAAGTCAAGGATTACTACACTTATTTTCTTGATTAGTTGCTAGAATATTTTTTTAATCAAATAACCCTCTACAGAAGTTTTAAAGGCCAGAGAGCTGAGATTTTATTTTTAACAAAATTTTGGCTTGCTGTCACATTTACTATTATACAGTACTATAATCCTGAGTGTTAGAAAACTGAGAAAAAAATAAAAATAAAAATGGAAAATGCTTACTTTTCCTCCTAATCCATTTTCAGGATCATGGAACTTGAAATTCAATATATGTGGTAGTGACTGGGTTTAATTGAGAATGTAGATTATTTGGTTTTCATTTTAAAGTATGTTCTAAGAAATAAAACTGGTCCACCTCAACAAAATAAGCACAAAGCTCCTCCCAATTTTTCAATCCACATTTTCATCTCTAACCTTGAATTTTTCAGTCCAAACACCAGCCACTCTCCTGCATTAAGTCTTTCTCCCTTCCTAACTTTTTAACTAAATATCTTGGATAGATATTTAATCATATCCATTAGCCACACAATTCACAAAATGTTCCTCTTAAGTTTTTTTTAAAAAAACAAAATTGATCTTTAAAAGATTTGCGTTGACTTATTGAAATGAAGGTGGCAAAAAAGCCAACTGGAGCTTTTATACTTATTTTTCAAAGCCTACTTTTGGAAGTGAAATCTAAGTAACATGTGGGGTTTTTTTATAATTAGCACAGAAATCTCAGGATTCTTAGTCATTACATAAATCAACTGAAGCCTAAATCTACGGTTAAAAGAGGGGAATGTCTCTGAACTATGTCATGGGATGCTATGCAAATTAAAAAGAAACTGTTATACAGTACCCACAAGACAAGTTAGCTGCTCTTAATTGGTTTCTATACAGCTTTATAATTTGAACCCTCTGGTGCTCCTCTGAAACTTTCCCTTTTAAAACACAGTGAAATGTATTATCCAGAATTATTACTGCCTATAATCCACTACTGAAAGAATTCTATTAGAGAAGTACAAATCTAGTGTAATGTTTCCCAACCTTGGCCTCTTCCAGGTGTGTGGACTTCAACTCTCAGAATTCTCATCAATGTCTCTGCGGGCTGTGGAATTCCTGGAGTTGAACTCCACAAACCTGGAAATTGCCAAGGCTAGGAAACACTGATCTGAAATGGTGAGACATACACTGGCGGCCTTTTTTTTTTTTTTAAATGAGTGAATTTCACACAGAGGTAATTTTTCTAAACTTTTCAAGTCTATTGAAACCACAACTACTAGAATTCCCAAACAGGATGACCAAGGACACTTGGAAAGCTCTACCTTGAGTTAAGTTACAGTCAGTGGGAAGAACGATCTTATTCCTTTACCTAGACCAGGGGTAGGCAACCTCGGCTCTTTTATGACTCATGGACCTCAACTCCCAGAATTCCTGAGTCAGCATAGCATAGCTGACTCAGGAATTCTGGGAGTTGAGGTCCATGAGTCATAAAAGAGCCGAGGTTGCCTACCCCTGACCTAGACTGCTAAATAAGAGAAGGTAGGAGGAATCACCCAGATCCATACACATTGCAGGGACATTTATATCTTATAGAAGAGAACAGCTTGGGGTTAAACTGAGGAGCCCCTGGTGCTCTCTGAGCTTGGTTGTTGGCCTGTAGACTTTTCATTATCCGACCAGGTGATATCATCAGTGGCACTAACTATGAAGTGCACTGATGATCACAATGATGATGATGATGGTGTGCACACTGATGATGTTACCGAGTTGGGTCATAAAAGGTCTGCAACGCCAAGTTCAGAGAGTGTCACATTTCTTTCCTCCAGTATCTGAGAAGCTCAAGCATAGCTAGCTTGAGAAGGTAAGGAGAATTAAGCAGATTCCAGATGACATGGAAATACTCAACACAGGCTTTTAGGAAGCACCAGAAAGACATTGTCAGGTTTCCTCTACTGTAGAAACCTGCTGCCAATGACTAAAAAAATAGTGCAAGCGTTTACATGTCTGGTGCCTGTAAAGTCATGCTTGGGTCAACTCCCAACACTCAATGCTCAACAGGAGTTGAGTTGTGTCTCAAGCCTTAAACACCAATTGACACACACACACACACACACACACACACACACACACACACACAAACCCTCCCTTTTCGAATTTAGGAAACTCCACTATAAGTAAGAGTTAGAAGCAAAGGGTGAAAGAAAAGTTATTCTTGGGGCTCAGAGTTTTGATGACACGACGACAGGGATGCAGGAAGGAACATTGCTCCTTCAGCACTTTAACAAACCAGGTGCAAAGCAGCTTGCGTTTTTATTTTCACGGAACATTAGCCATCGTCAGCAGGAATAATTCTTTTTCCCTTCACGGAGCTTCTGTGCAGATTAACGGCACAAGTTGCAACCTATTTTCTTTTCCAAACAATACCGAAAATATAGATTAAGCACACACACACACACACACACACACACACACACACACACACACACAAAGTTATGGTAGACAGAAAAACCATTCGTTAAAATTAATGGTCTCTGGGAAAGGAGGCACGTTCACAAGTTAGGCTTTGCTCTATCTGCAAAAAAAGGCCCGTATCATTTATAGCTTTGCCCTATCCTGAGATCAAGAGGTTATTTCCTGAGTCAAGAAGAAGGACACCACATTTGGCAGAAGAAGAAGAAGAAGAAGAAGAAGAAGAAGAAGAAGAAGAAGAAGAAGAAGAAGAAGAAGAAGAAGAAGAAGAAGAAGAAGAAGAAGAAGAAGAAGAAGAAGAAGAAGAAGAAGAAGAAGAAGAAGAAGAAGAAAGAAGAAGAAGAAGAAGAAGAAGAAGAAGAAGAAGAGAAGAAGAGAAGAAGAGAAGAAGAAGAAGAAGAAGAAGAAGAAGAAGAAGAAGAAGAAGAAGAAGAAGAAGAAGAAGAAGAAGAAGAAGAAGAAGAAGAAGAAGAAGAAGAAGAAGAAGAAGAAGAAGAAGAAGAAGAAGAAGAAGAAGAAGAAGAAGAAGAAGAAAAAAACTTGCAGGAAAGAGAAACGAGGCATAATACATTCATCCATACAGATACAACAGTGTCGAAGTTTAATTACACAAAAGTTATATTCGGTAGTCTCTTCCTGTAAGCTAAATGTAAGAAACAGAAGAGGATAATATTAAGCTAGGCAGATGGTCAGAGGTCCTCAATCTTAATTTGGCTTTCAATTTCAAAAAGCACACATCTGTTCCTCCTCACTGAATCGCTAAATGGATCTGCACGTACCCTGCGCCAGAACAAAACGGAAATCCGCGTTCTATGTCAAAACAATCTCAGCAAGGCAAGGCAACTTGCAGTGTTAAACTTCACAGAATTCTTTCCGGTCTTATCTGGCAGGAGGAAGAGAACTCAGAAAGCTAGAGAAGATGAAGTGATGGGGAGGAGGGTGTCAGAAGCAAGAAACAGGGGACAATATCCTGAAGAACAGCCCTGCTCCCTGGCTAGTGTTTGCTCTCCCCACATTTACCTGCTTCCCAATGGGTACTGGATAGAGATTTGCTAGTTTTAAAGCAGCTGTTTCCGAACCTTGGCTGCTTTAAAACATGTGGACTTCAACTTGGGAATGGAGGTAACTCAAGAATGTCCTTTCAACCTCTGTAGGCCTTCGTTCCTCCTGCCTTCAAAGTCTCAAAATAATGTTAGTCCATCTTTTCATCAAATGTTTCTCAACCTTGGCCACTTTAAAAGAGGTGGACTTCAACTCCCAGAATTCCCCCAGCTAGCTGTGCTGAGCTCTGTTGGCTGGGAAATTTTGGGAGTTGAAGTCCACACCTCTTAAAGTGGCCAAGGTTTGGAAATACTGTTCTAAAGGCTTAGGAAAATAAAATTCCAGCACCTAAAGTGATTCTCTCGATGCACCAGATATACAAAGTCTTTGTTTTTCTCAATTTTGTTTAAAAAAGAACCTTTTTTTAAAAAAGGGAAGTCGGCTATGAAATGCTGGAGAGAGCAGAACTCAAAAATATAATCCTGTCATTCATTTGCCCCCTGTTCCAACATTCTTAGCCATTGCAATACCATGTACATAACAAAATCCAACTTGGGAACATTCAAAACCAGTCAGGCCTTTTTACCAAGGGTAGTCAAGCCCATTTTTCTCACAAATAAAATTTTATTTAACAACTTTTTAAATTAATAATATTTTTAGTTTTTTAAATTAAAATCTGTTTGCTTCCCTCAGTCTGCAAGGCAAGGTGAGAAATAAGAAAGAAATATTGGCCAATGAAAAAAGAGAAGCCCACCACCAAAGGGTTAATAATTTCTGAAACAGTCTCAGTCATATTCTGGACTGAACACAATTATGATATAGGTCACCTAGGATCATTCGTTGAGATGGCTGGCTATAGAAATCAAATAAATAAAAAATTAAAATATTAATATAATCAGAGTCAGGAAGAACAGCTGACAGAAACCCCAAAGCTTGACCACAGCTTGTTGCTTATGCATTTCTAGCTATTTCTAAAATAACAATATCATTCTAATCATCAAAACCTAGAATAAAAGTTTCATATTTTTTTTTCAGTTTCGAGCAAAAAAGTCCAAAAGCGGTTTCCAAGTTCTTCTTTTTAATTAAAGCAGTTTTACCGTTTCCACAAGCTCCACCATCTTTCCCATTCACTCTTCCATTGTGGGGATTAACGTACCTTTCCATCTTTCCTAATGGCAATTTCTTAAAGTAGTGTATGGTTTGCTTTAAGCAGATGCCTACAGGTCTTCCTACGTGCTCAGAAAAAAAATTTCTTTTTGAATCCAAAGTACAGCACAGTTCTCCCTTCCCTCCATCTCTCGGCCACGCACCCCTTATCTAAAATCCCCATGGATCCTTGGCAATTTGCTGACTTTGTGAGTTAAGCAGGTGCCTATAGATTTGGCAGGTGCCTGTAGACAAAAGCATGTGCCTACACAGGTAGTCCTCGACTTATGACCACAATTGAGCCCAACGTTTCTATTGCTAAGTGAGACAGTTGTTAAGTGATTTTTGTCCCATTTTACAACCTATCTTGCCACAGTGGTTAAGTGAATCACTGCAGTTGTGAAGTTAGTAACACAGCTGTTAAGTGAATCTGGCTTCCCCCATTGACTTTGCTTGTCTAAAGGTCGCAAAAGGTGATCAGATGACTCTGGGGCACGGCAACCGTCGTAAATATGAGCCAGTTCCCAAGCATCCAAATTTTGATCACATGTCCGTGGGGATGCTACAAATGTCGTAAGTGTGAAAAATGGCCGCTGGCCACTTTTTTTCAGTGCTGTCATAACTTCAAACGACAACTAAATAAATGGTTGTAAATTGGGACTACCTGTAGATGCTCTGCTGCTTTTATAATTTAAGCATGCGCCTATAGATTCTACATATGTGCTCATTAATACCATTTCCCTTTAAATCCAAAGTATGGCACAGTTGTCTCTTCTGTTGGGTGTCTCCCTCTCTCGGCCACACACCCCTTATCTAAAGTCCCTGTAGATCCCCTCAGCTCAGCTGGAGCAAGATAACAAGCAATGCATCCAAGTAAGCAATTCAGTGCCACAACCCTGGAAAAACACTCATTATCTAGCACAGTGCTGGGAAGAGTTGCAACATTCTCCTAGGAAAGGTTTGTAAAATAAAATGACAACTGTTGGGGGGGGGGGAAACAACCACCTCAGACCTTTTTCATAGAAGCTGAGTGAAGGGTGTGAGAAGGAAAAAAATCTTCCATTTGTCTAGCATGATCAAGATGTGAACAGCCAGAAATAAGTAAATTTGCCAGGGGAATGAGTGAAATTATATGTGATCTTTTTTTTTTCTGTTGCAGATAAAATATTTGCTACAACTAATGAAAATGGAATGGGGGAGGGCTTTTAAAAATAGGAAAAACTATATTTGAATGGGCAGGGGAAGAAATAGGAGTGCTATTTACTTCAGGAGATTGGTGCAAAAGCAGCAAATTGGAAAAATAGGATGATTAATAAGGTGGTGAATTCTTGCTGCCTTTAAGCTACACTACACACAGGTTGTCCTCGGAGGCACTTATGATCAGTCGCTTAGTGACTATTTGAAGTTACAATGACCTCCCTAGAGCTATTCATGACCTAGATTTAAAATTCTAATGGCCACATCACATGATCACATTTTGGGTGCTTGACATCCAGCCCCCATTTAAAGCCAGTTGCAGCTTCCCACTGTCACATGACAGCAGTTTACAATTTTTTTTTCTCAAAAAACAATGTTTACTTTCGGTTTCTGATAAAATTAATCCCTTCCGGACAATGGACTCACTTTAAAATTGCAGCGTTCATTCAACGACCAGTGTATTCACTTTACGATTGCTGTATTTGCTTAATGACTACCCCAAAAAAGTAAAAGTCGGGCACAGTCACATGGTGACCCACTTAATAATATTCAGTACTTTTTTTCTAAAAAGAAAAGGTGCCGGAACTCACACATGTCATACAACCCGCCTTGCCTATCCTACAAGGTTCCATCCAAAAAAGGTGCTGGAACTCCATTCTGGACATTCTATGAGAAAAAAAGCCATAATAATAATAATAATAATAATAGTGATGATGATGATGAATTTGTTTGCCTGTAAGTGTTCGCTGATTTGTTGTTTGATTATCTTTTCCAGAATCTTCCCAGGTATTGAGTTCAGGCTGATAGGTCTGTAATTTCCTGGGTCCTTTTTTTTTTTCTCCTTTTTTGAAGATGGGAACTACATCAGCTCTTTTCTAGTCCTCTGGTAGTTCCCCAGTGCTCCAGGATCTTTGAAAAATATAGTTCAGTGGTTCTGAGATCACATCTGCCAATTCCTTAAGAACCTTGGGGTGTAGTCCATCTGGTCCTGGTGATTTGAACTCGTCTAGGCTGGACAGGTGTTCACTTACCATTTTCTTGCCTATCTTAACTTGTATTTCTATTTTGTTTTTTATGGCACTATTTTTGATAGGTTGGTCTGTTTTTTCCCTTTGTATAAAGACAGATGCGAAAAATGAGTTAAATAGTTCTGCTTTCTCCCTGTTGCTTGTCACCTTCTTGCCACTTTCACCCACTAATGGACCAATCGTTTCCTTTACTTTTTTCTTGTTTTTTACATGTTGAAAGAAGCTTTTTTTTTTTGTTGTTATTTTTGACTTTGGTTGCAAGCCTTAGTTCATTTTGAGCCTTAGTTTTCCTCATTTCATCTTTGCAGGCTCGGGCTATTTGCTGATATTCTGATTTAGTTATGTGTCCCTCTTTCCACTTTCTATACTTGTCCTTTTTATCTTTCAATTGATCAGAGAGTTCTTTATGCAGCCATGCTGGTTTCTTTTGAGAACTATTATTTTTCCTCTTTGTTGGTATTGTGCTAGAGTGGGCCTTTATTATCTCATGTTTCAAAATTTCCCAAGCCTCTTGAGTTGTTTTCCCCTGGAGGATTCTCATCCATGGAATCCTTCCCAAACCCTCTCTAAGTTTATTGAAATTAGCTCTCTTGAAGTCCAAGACTCTAGTTTGATTGTGTTCTATTGCTTGTGCTTCCATAATGTTGAATTCCAATATTGCATGATCACTTCCTCCCAAGGTTCCTATGGCTTCAACACCTTCTATCATTTCATCTCTGATTGTCATGATTTATAATTGTAGCTCCGGGCCCAATTACAGTCGTTAAATTGAGGACTACCTATATACACAAGAATAATTTAAAATATATATGAAAATTAGGCCTTCCAGGGAAGAATTCTGGAAGGATTACAATGTCAGGTATTCAAACAGTGGAGCTATCCCGGACGCTTCAAACCTAACATCCTCAGCTCAAAATTGATTCTGGATAAGCCAACTGAAACCCTTCGCGCACAGAACGGATTGTCTGTTGCTCATAGCATCATGAACTCACAACAGTTCAAAGCATGTGCAATTTACTGAAACTGCAATGGAGACTAAACAAAAATAACCAAAAGTGAAATTCATGCAGTACAGGTACAAAACAAAGACGGGGAAAAAACCCGCAAGAAATAAAAATGGAAAGAAGTGAAGGAATAATTTTGTAGTCTCATCACTGGAAGGGAAAAAAAAGAGCAGATATAAGGAGATAAACCAGTAGGTGGGGGAGGAGTCAAGCGAGTCATCAGTTTAGAGTCTCTACATCAGAGGTGTCAAACTGCCGGGCCTGCAGGCCAGATGTGTCACACAAAAGACACGCCCACCCCAGCTGTGGCAAGGAGAAAAAAGTTGTGATACGTTATGACACATCATGTGACACGGTGAGTTTGACACCCCCGCTCTACATAGTCACAAAAGGACAAAGTCCAACCACCCCTGAAAGCTAGAATTCCCCAGCCAGCACAGCACAGCACAGCACAGCACAGTTGGCTAGGAAATTCTGGGAGTTGAAGTCCACACCTCTTAAAATGGCGAAGGTTGAGAAACATTTGATGAGAAGATGGACTAACTTTATTTTGAGACTTTGAAGGCAGGAGGAACGAAGGCCTACAGAGGATGAAAGGACATTCTTGAGTTACCTCCATTCCCAAGACTACCCATTGTAAGAAACTATTTGAACCCGCTCACTGGAAGAGGAATGTGATTGACACAACCATTTAGGTCAGTGGTTCTCAACCTGTGGGTCCGGACCCCATTTGGGGTCGAACGACCATTTCACGGGGGTCGCCAAACAACGCAGTCCGCCATTTTTTCCCCTTTTCCTTAGCTGTGCTACTCCCTTTTATTCTATTGGCTTTTGAAAGCCAATAGAATAGACTCTCTTGAATAGAGTCTAATTCTATTGGCTTTCAAAAGCCAATAGGAATTGTCCAGGCTGTCTCTGCCCTGCTGAGCCCGCCAAAAGTCCCATTCTGCAAACGGTGCTGCACCAGTTGAGTAGTCCTTGACTTACGACCGGTTGAATAGTCCTCGACTTACGACCGGTTGGGGGTCATGGCATTAAAAAGGTTGAGAACCACTGATTTAGGTCATTCAGCGTGTGTGGCTTCACAGGTGCCCTACAGGCTGCATTGCTAAAGATCCTCCCAATATGAAGGCAATCCCTACTGGAGGTGGTGAGTGGATTAAGAGAAGATTCCAACTCCACTGTGCTGTATATTGTTCCTTCTTATCTCTTAATTTTAGTGGTAATATTTATTGTTTTCAGGTTTGGATACTGCTTTTATATCTTGTGGTAAGCCACCTTGGGCTGCCAAACAGCAAGATGGGCAGCATATAAATTTAATAAATAAATCCATGCTCAACAGGCAAGGAATGAATACAGGAAATCCTCAAATTACAACAGTTTGTTTAGTGACCGTTTGAAGTTACAATGGCACTGAAAAAAGAGACTTATGACCATTTTTCAATCTTATGACCGTTGCAGCATCCCCATGGTCATGTGATCAAAATTCAGATGCTTGGCAATTAACTCATATTTATGACGGTTGCAATGTCTCAGCTCATGTGATCCCCTTTTGTGACCTTCTGAGAAGCAACGTCAATGAGGAAGTCAGATTCACTTAACCACCAAGTTAGTAACATAACAACTGCAATCATTCACTTAACAACAGTGGCAAAAAGATTGTAAAAGGGGACAAAACTCGCTTAACAAATGTCTCACTTAGCAAGGGAAATTTTGAGCTCCACTGTGGTTGTAAATTGAGGAGTGAATTGTTTTCATCCTCTTGGAGAGGACAACCCTTACCAGAGGGAGTAACTGATCACTGTGCTGCCGCTGCCAAAAAAGCCAACATAGTGCTAGGCTGCATTAATAGAGGTATAGAATCAAGATCACATGAAGTATTAATACCACTTTACGATGCCTTGGTAAGGTCACCCTTGGAATACTGCATCCAGTTTTGGTCACCACGATGTAAAAAAGATGTTGAGACTCTAGAAAAAGTACAGAGCAGAGCAACAAAGATGATTAGGGGACTGGAGGTTAAGGACGAGGGGGGACATGATAGCAGTGTTCCAATATCTCAGGGGCTGCCACAAAGAAGAAGGAGTCAAGCTATTTTCCAAAGCGCCTGAAGGCAGGACAAGAAGCAATGGGTGGAAACTAACCAAAGAGAGAAGCAATCTAGAACTAAGGAGAAACTTGCTGACAGTTAGAACAATTAACCAGTGGAACAACCTGCCGCCAGAAGCGGTGAATGCTCCAACACTGGAAGTTTTTAAGAGGAAACTGGACAGCCATTTGTGCGAAATGGTATAGGGTTTCCTGCCTGAACCAACAGGTCATCTGTTGGACTAGATGACCTCCAAGGTCCCTTCCAACTTTATCATTATTATTATTATTATTACTTCCATAAGCCATCATACTGTCACCGTCTTTCCGGAGTAGCTTGCCTAGAAAGAGGAAATATGCTGGCAAACCACTTCCTAATTTGGCCCTGAGGTAGAAGAGAAGCAGGAAAGCGTATCAGATCCAGACACATCCTGTGCAGAGTTAACAGGATCGAGCTGAAAGTCTTTCCTATTGCCCTTCTGTAAATACCTGCTGAGTTAAGTGTGAAGATAAGACAAGTGTTACATTACACTGGTTCCTGGTGCATGAAGGACTCCTTTCTCTCTCTCTCTCTCTCTCTTTTTAATCTACAGACTTCTGGAGGAAAAAATAATATATATTAAAAAATGAACAATTGCCACTGCTAGCTTCCCAGACAGGCTCAGGTGCAAAATGAGAGTTCGTTTATTAGCGGAGAGAAATTTATCTCGCTTTCCCCCAGCTGGAAAGGAAAGGAAGTTAGCTGTATAGGTGCTGTTTGATATTTCTTTTTCTCGTTCTCCCGTAGACCAACGTGCATAGTAAAGTGGCTCCCTCCCCCTCCAAAAAACCCTCAGCCAGTTTCAGAAGCCAGGATGGGTTCAAGAGGTTATCGAAATAAGCCGGGACGACCGCCCATGTTCAAATCATAAAATGTCTTCTTTCAAAGGCAGTGCATTGATAGAGGATTATAGGGATCTAATGAAGGCTAGTGATGTCCAAAGGCAAGCAATAGAGCTGAATAGCTTGCTGAAGCTGAGGAAAATTGAATACGGTCATTGTTTGAGGGGGAACGGTCCCCTTCAGTTCCACAAAGGAAAAAATATAAATGAGAGAGGGACATTTAAAAAAAAGGAAGGAAAGAAGGAAGGAAGGGAGGGAGGGAGGGAGGGAGGGATGGGGGGGAGAGGCTAAGGATTCAGGTTACTACCAAGTGAAACAGAGGTGACCAATTCTGCAGATTTTTTTTTTAATCTTAAAAACATTAGCATTGCAACAGATATTGGGGGCGTTCCTTTGAATTACGGACTTGTGTGATATTAGACAAAAGGTACCAGGTTGCGCTGGAGGAAGGGTGAGATGGTGTTATGCTGAATGGCGCATAACCTTAGATCCTGAAACTATGGAGAGAAAAAGAAGGTGGGGTGCAAAGAAAGGAGGGGGTCATGGTCTCTCTCTCTCTCTCTCTCTCTGTATGTGTGTGTGTGTGTGTGTGTGTGTGTGTAGACCAAAGAAAATCCTCCATTCCCCAAACAGAATTTCAGTTCCATATTATTCAGCTGTGGTAGTGACCTGAGGGGAAAGCATTTTTCTCATCATTATCCCCCCCTCCCCCACTCTCCATCATTTAATCTGGAAATTGAAATAGAATTGCAGTCTTAATCATGCTTTCTTAAAAGGTAATTCCATTAAAAAGAAGAGACTTCAATTGGTTTCTTTCGGAAAGCTAATCCAGATAGGGAAATTGTTCACCCCATTGGCCCCAAATGGACTTTCTTTGCCTCCAAATATTTATTTCAATTTTAACCACTGGGGAAAAAAACATGGGGGTCTTGAATCCACAAATCTCCCTCCTAATTCCTTAAAATGCTTTATGTGGTTTTTTAAAAAAAATTACACATTCTAGAAAATTTCTAGCCCTTAGAAATCACGCTAGCACTGATGTTGTTACCTAGTCGGGTAATGAAATGTCTGCAAGCAAACAATCAAGTCAAGCTGAGAGAACACCAAGGACTCCACTAATGCTTTCATGTTCCATTGAATGTTAGCCAAACTGAGACCTAACATCTTTTAAAAAAAACAATACCACAGGGGATGACGCCCCATCCCTTTAATTCAAGCACTAACAAGTCAATTGGAGCCATTGACCTGGGAATCTAATAATGTCCAAAGCAAATGTTGGTTTTGAAGCTATCTGACCAACTGATTGTTTCATGTCTCCTATGTAGCAGAGAGGATCCTGTTGTAGTTCTAAGGACTTCCATAAATATTTGGAGATTGGGATAGGTGTAGTGTGAGTCAGTAATACTTCAAAGAAACTCATTAGACCAGGATTTCTCAACCTTGACAACTTTAAGACATGTCTCCAGCCAGCAAGGTTGGCTGGGGAATTTGGGGAGTTGAAGTCCCCATATCTTAAAATTGCCGAGGTTGGAAAACACTGCATTAGACAGTTCTATGTCTTGCAACATTCAGTCACACTGTAATTTGGCAAGAGCTGAACACTCCTTTTTTTCAAAATTTGCTTGCTTTGAGGAAAAAATAAAGATTTATCATCTCTTCTTATTGGCAGGCAAACTGGTTTTTTTTAACACATTAGCCATGGAAGAGCTCATTTTGATAGGCCATTCATTCTCCATTTGAAAAATGCAAGAAACAACATGCTTTGGCAATTTTTTAATTACTGTCCACTAGGGCGGGAGTAAGTCATGTTATTTAGATCTCTCTCCTCCCCACATCCCTTTTTAATGGGAGCCTTGTTGCCAGAAGAAGTTATTTTTACTTGAAATCTGATGCTCTGAGTTTCCTACGTCAGTGATGACTTTTGAAAGCCGGGGTCAGCTATTGTTATTACTGTTGGCATATCTTCACTAAGAGGCACTAACGGCACAATACATGTCAAGGAAAGTCTCTCAAACGGAGAGAACCTGTCAGAACTTCAGAGGCGCTGAAGGGAGGCCATGACGTGGACACTCCGGCTGGTTTGCTCGTAGGACATGTGGTGTCCAAGACTCTTGAATGTACCCTGACAACCACCAACCCTACTCCACGGAAAAAGAACAGTGGTGACGCAAAGATAGTTAAGAAGCACGAAAACAAGGAAGATGAAGAATAACAGGAGGCAGGGCACAAGTCACTATTTTGGAAGTACGCTAGAAAAATGCTTCTCAAAATAGCAGTGCAACCAGCAGGCAAGAAAGCATGAATGGGTGTTCTGTTTATTCTTATGGGACGTGGTGTAGTCAGTTCGGGAGGGAAGTAGTCCTAAAACTGCTATTTCTTCTTTGTGGCAAATGTCAGAGCCAGTTTGGTGTAGTGGTTAAGACACCAGACTAGACACCAGGAGACTGTGAGTTCTAGTTCCTCTTTAGGCATTAAAGCTGGCTGGATGACTTGGGTCAATCACCAGGAGACTGTGAGTTCTAGTCCCGCCTTAGGCATGAAAGCTGACTAGATGACTTGGATCAATCACCAGGAGACTGTGAGTTCTAGTCCCGCCTTAGGCATGAAAGCAGGCTGGGTGTCTTTGAGCCAATTACTCTCTCTCAGTCAAACTCTCCTCACATGGTTTTTGTGGGGAAAATAGGAGCAAGAAGGTAGGTTGAGTATGTTCACCACTTTAAGTTATTTGAAAAAAAATGTAATAAAGTGGGATACAAATAAACAAATGTAGCAGAAGCCACTGAGGACAGGATCTATTGACTTGTACCTTCATCATTAGCAACACAGCTCTTTTGCATAAAAATCTTTAACTGAAATCTGTTATTGCAAAAATATAATGAAAATGAAGATTAAAGGGGGTGGAGAAGAGGGGTTGCAGGAAAAAAAAGGAAAAAGGAAAAAGTAGCATTGATTTCCAACTCTTTCCAGTACACTACATTTGCAGTCTCAACATTTTGCATTATATTCAGTTATTACAAGCTATTTCTATAACAACACAATTTTTCAATCTTCAAGCCAACAACTAAGTTCCATTTTTTCCCCTATTTTGAACATAAAAACCAGAAGCAATTTCCTACATAGGCATCTGTTCCTAACCACAATGATACCACAGTGATGAAACGTATGTCATGATGTAACACAAGTCCTTCTGGACTTGCATCACAAGGTCACTTGCCCACCCCTTGACCTCTCTGAGTCTTTGGAATTCTTACAGCAATACAGCATTTATGAGGAAGGAAAGGAAGGTATAGAACAACTATTTAAATACACAGGGCTGTAAGAAATAAATCAATGGTAAAAGTTACATCATGTTTGTCTTCTGCCTTAGGCTAGTATACAAATCATTTGTTAATTCAATACCCCCTGAAGTGGTCCCATTCAGTTCAGAATCAAGGCCTCAAATTTTATGGTCTTCATTTTTTGTTGCAATGATGTGCCAATGATGAAACTATCATCAGAGCACCCCAGCTGTTTTCCAAAGCATGTATCATTCATCTGCACAATGTGATAGGAGCATTCCTTTAACTGCACCCCAAGCAAAGGTCACAGATCAAGTTCTTTCACTTCATAGCTTGTCAAAGCAATTAAACCTTTTAAGGAGGTTACACCTACAGGTGTGAACTGAAAGCAGATGAGAAGAAGGTGATCCAAGTTAACACCTGTTTAGCTTATCCAGTTGTAGCATGCAAGAGACTAAAAGGTGCAGAAGCCCAAAAGAGACTGCAAGACCACTGTTTATCTGCCCCAGCTATTCAACTTCATGAGTTTGGAAGACAAATTGCAACACACAACACTAGAGGGAATTTAAAAGTTTTGCCACTATTGTAAATTAGTGGCAGTTTATTCTGATTTCAGGTTCTGGACCAATGCTGGTTTATTTTAGCAAGAATTGAAAGAAGCTAACTCTGAAATGTAGTAAAGCCAGATTTTTAAACTATAGTGTATCTTGGTACTGAACTGCTTTGAGACTCATTGAAATTCTGACGTAAAAAAATTGTCCCAGTACTCATTGTTTGTTTGGTACTCAACGCACAAGTTAGAACCTGTCATTGTCAGCTGCCTTGTGACTCACTACATTATCTTTATGGGAAAAAACTGTTTTGATACTCATCGGTTTTGGTACTCATCGCACCTCCCGGAAACCTATTAACCATGAGTACTGAGGTATCATTCTGCTGAATGAGTCAAAGTGGTCTGGCTGTTCACAGACTGCTAAGCTGAGGAAGGCAGTCCTTGAAAAGCACAAATGCATTATTTAGAAGCCCAGTCTGTCTTTATTAGCAGGCTTTCTAATAGCTAGTAGATGCTTAAGATATATCACAGGTAGTTCTCGACTTACAACTGTTTGTTAGTGACTCTTCAAAGTTATAACAGCACTGAAAAAGTGACCATTTTTCACATGACCCTTGCAGCACCCCAATATCAAACAATCAAAATTCAGCCGCTTGGCAACTGGCATGTATTTATGACGGTCACATTCTAGCTCTGCTTAGTTGCTGACATATCTGCAATATTCTACTTGCAGGGAGCTTTCGCCATTGATAAACATTCAATGTTCATCATTCATCATCAGGAGGTCAGTACATATCTTACAATATTTCCCAATCTGGTTAACTTCCATAGGAAATTTTATTTCCCAAAATTCCTCAGCCACTACATCCACAGCTGAGAATTCTGGGAGATGAAGTCTTACACCTAAGGAAGCTGTCCAAGGGAGACAACACTCTCTTAAGACCATTGCTGTTTCATTTCCACCACAGCCTGCTGACCCAGAGAAAGGCTTAATATAATCTTAAAGGAAGAAGGTGGTCTACTGCTGAGAAAGCACCTTCTGGTGGATCTCTTAATGGAAGCAGGCTCTCCTGGCTGTGGCCCAATAAATAGGGATGAGTGACTGAGAACTTTCCTTTCATTTGCGTTTATTAAAAGACCCAGAACGTACCTCAAGAGCAGGTATGGGCGACTGTCTTCAGGTGGATGGCCAATGAACGAGATATCAAGGGCTCTCTTACAAAGCAGGTGGGATTATATCAAAAAGGTAAAAAAAAGTGAAAACGGGCAATAATTAAACTTAATTAATTAGATCTTAATTTTATCCCATAAGAATGGGAGGAAAGATGGGCCAGCAGGAGATGCATGATGGTACAGGATTCCCACCCCCCCAGGACAATTCAAGACATCCAGGAAACAATAACAACAAGAAGATCAGGTAGAAACAAGTGAAAGAAAATGGCAGGTTGCAAGGGGGGGGGTCTAGGGTTCTGAAAATTTGTAGACTCAGCGAGCTTGTCAGAGGTCATGTGGATCCCAGTAAGGCACTACAGCTCTATGGGAAACTTAGCAATAGCACTTAGACTTATATATCGCTTCATAATGTTTTTACACCAGGGGTCGCCAATCTTTCTGGATTGGAGCCCGGTGGGAAAGGGAGGGATAGACACCTTTATGCATCCATGCGCGCGCACACAAATGTGGCTCCATGCACATACACGCAAACAAGGCTGTGAACATGCGCACTCCGCAAATGGGGCTGCTAGCGCCAGCGAGGCATGCAACTTTCCTAGCGCCAATGGCAGGCTTGTGGTTCTCCTAGCACCGCCGAAAGGCTCGCGGCTCTCCTAGCGCCAGCAAGAGGCACATGGCTCGGCTAGCACCAGCGCGGGATTCACAGCTCGGCTAGTGCTGGTGCAAGGGTAGGGGGTGAGTACGCGCACATGCGCACATGCACTGGCCAGCCTCTCACATGGCCTAGTGGCCAACAGGTTATGACCCGGTAGTGGGCCGCAGCCCATAGGTTGGGGACCTCTGCTTTACAGTCTTCTGTAAACGATTTTTACAGAGTCAGCATCTTGCCCCCAACAATCTGGATCCTCATTTTACCAACTTCAGATGGAAGGAAGGCGGAGTCAACCTTGAGCCGGTCAGGATTGAACTCCTGCAAGAGGGCAGAGTTTACCTGCAATACTGCATTCTAACCACTGTGCCGCTGTTCATTTAAGTAAGGGCAAGATGGCCATTTTAAATTCTCCCAGTATGCCAGAACACTATTTCCTTATTAGAGGCATTGTAAGAAATTTATATATTTTTAAAAAAATTGCAAATGATTCAGCTACTTTTAAAAATGGGGAGAGAGCAGGAATCAAAGCCTTGCAATTATCTCAATGTATAACATACTAACTTCCTACAGAGTTCACAGAATTTATACAATGCCCTCGGGATACAGACGGCTGCATCAGATCCAAGGCAGCTTCAGGCAGATGTCTCAGAAGTTCAGTCCCAGAGACGCACAAGTACCCAGCAATTTTAAAGTCTGAAGGGAAGCACCTCACTCTTTGGCGGGTGTCCCCAAGCTGTGGTGAAAAATGGCACTTCCAAAGGTGTAGTGGAAGCTCCGCCATGGCTTTGAGATAGATTTTCAAAAAACAAGCCTTTGGTCAAACTACTGCAGCTGCCATGTTGACTTTTTTGGCCACATCCTGAAGATACCCCTGTTGTTTAGGGAAATGGGGGCCTCTTCAGAGTTTTGCTCTTCAATTGTAGATTAAGCTGCCTGCTTGCTGAGAGGAGGGTGAGTTGGAGAAAATGGCTCCCCTGAACTCACTTTATTATATTGAAGCAACGCAAAGATACAATAATTAAGCCCTGATCTCAGTGGATTGTTCGCAGTGATAATGCCACCTTTGTGATGCAAGCTTCAAATAAACCTCTTTTGTTCTGTCTTTAGAACGACAATTCTAGTATCATTCAAGTATATTAACTGGAGCCTATTACTGTCACACAGAAACGCTCCCTGAGCCATAGCAAAGGAGTCCCTAGACAAAACTTTATGTCATGTTAATGCAAGCTTTAATAACTAGGAGAATATATAACTGTATTTTAATTGTGCTTTGTGCTTCGGCATACACGCCCCCGCTGCCAAGACATATTTTTTAAAGAACTGACAAGAGGCAGCCGGATTTCAAGCAAAACCCTTCTGGCTCCCAAATTTGAAGGTTCGGGGAGCTTCATCCACACTTTCTGCCAATGCAGTTTGTTTGGAATAGACTTAATATTGTCGGTGAGAGTTGTCAGCTAATGCCAAATAAAAGCACAGGTGGGCACTGGGGGAGGGGAGAGCAGGGGTGCAAATAGGAGGAGGGATTGCCATGGTTTGGGCAACAGACACCATCTCAGAAGCACACGTTCCTAAGAGAGCCCTTTAAATACAAACCTTTCAGATTCAATATTAGAATCTGGTGATTAACATTACAGAAGGAAAAAGGCTGAAATGGGTCTCAGTTGGAGGACAGGGACTGCAGAGCAATGAAAATAAATGGGGCTGATGAAGAAAGGAGGCAGCTCACCTGCTTTGTACACGAACAGCTCAAATAAAAAAAAAAGTGTAGCAACCAGGTCTTTCTTGAGATCTTGCAACAGCTTAGCCTCAACACCTGTTTCTGCTAGGGATCTTGGCGTGGCTCAATTCAAAGGCAGAGGACACACCCAGATTTGAGGGAAAGTGTCCCACAGTCCCACAGTTCTTATAATACAGACCTTTGATGATGCTGCCTAGCTGGGTGATCTGCAAGAAAACAACCAACCTCAGAGAGCACCAAGGTGGCGCAGCAGTTAGAATGCAGTACTGCAGGCCACTTTAGCTGACTGTGTTCAGCAGGTCAGCGGTTCAAATCTCACCGGCTCAAGGTTGACTCAGCCTTCCATCCTTCCGGGGTAGGTAAAATGAGGACCCAGATTGTTGGGGGCAATGTAAATATATATATACATTGTTTACTGGTGTACACCGCTTAGAGAGTGCTTGCACTTAAAGCGGTATATAAGTCTCATAAATAAATAAATAAATAAATAAATTTGGTACTCTCCACTGGACTACAATTTACCATCCCCTCAGATCATAGCAAATAGACCTGGATCTCTGGAGACTGTCTACCAGTCCATGATGACTAGGAGTTGGATGAGAAGAACTACAAAATCTCCTTGGACTTTATAATTGAAAGACGGGTCAAACAGACCATGGGAAGGGATACCACACCACCTATCTCCTGTTTGCAACACAATCCTTTCAGCAATTTCAAGAAGGTCCCACACCCATTTGCACTATTCAGGTGAACCTGAGGGCACAGATAATTACTTAAATATGAGTCAGCCGTATGCTGCAGCTGCCAAAAAAGCCAACACAGTGCTAGGCTGCAATAACAGAGGGATAGAATCAAGATCACGTGAAGTGTTAATACCACTTTACAATGCCTTGGTAAGACCGTACTTGGAATATGGCATCCAGTTTTGGTCACCATGATGTAAAAAAGATGTTTTAGATGTTCTAGAAAGAGTACAGAGTACAGAGAAGAGCAACAAAGATGATTAGGGGACTGGAGGCTAAAATATATAAGGAACGGTTGCTGAAATTGGGTATGTCTAACGAAGAGAAGGACAAGGGGGGACATGATAGCAGTGTTCCACTATCTCAGGGGTTTCAACAAAGAAGAGGGAATCAATCTATTCTCCAAAGCACCTGAAGGCAGGACAAGAAGCAATGGATGGAAACTAATCAAGGAGAGAAATTTCCTGACAGTTAGAACAATTAATCAGTGGAACAACCTGCTTCCAGAAGCCGTGAATGCTTCAATACTGGAAGTTTTTAAGAAGAGACTGGACAGCCATTTGTCTGAAATGGTATAGGGTTTCCTGCCTGAGCACGGGTTTGGACTAGAAGACCTCCAAGGTCCCTTCCCACTTTATCATTATTGTTGTTGTTGTTGTTGTTATTAACCTCCAAGTAGCTTCAATGACTCTCAGAAAGAGTGCTAACGACCAGATGACTGTAAGGAATATAAATCCTTTCATCCTCCACCATTCAGTCAGAACTGAAGGAGCTTCTTGGATGAGAAGCAAAGATCTCCAAGAAAAAACAAAGTCCAGCTGCCTTTTGAAAAAGCACCTTTGGGACAACCATGACCTGGATGATGAGATTCTCCATGGACTTCAGCTGGGCAAATATCATTGGAGACAGGTGGTACACCAGTAATCAAGTCTGTACCTTGAACAGCTTTACAAGTAACAACCAGTAGTTTGAGTCACACCTAGAAGCAAACTGGAAATCAGTGGAGCTCACAAAGTAGAGGCATACTGAGACATGTCCATCACTGCCTATGCCTCTGCATTCTGAATCAGCTGAAGATTCCAGATGGTGGTGTGTGTGTGTGTGTGTGTGTATTAGAGAGTCCCTTCCCTATAGACCAGTGTTTCTTAACCTCAACGACTTTAAGATGTATAGACTTCAACATCCAGAATTCCCCAGCCAGCACTGAATCCACACATCTTAAACTTGCTCAGGTTGAGAAACACTGCTACAGACAATTACTATCTCAAAGAAGAAACTAAGTATGAAAATGTCTCTGACATCTTAGTATTTTTTAATATGCAAGTTCTTGGTGGTCTCTGTGTTTGGTTGTTTGCTTGCAGACATTTCATGACCTGACTAGGTAACATCATCAGTGTCA
Source organism: Crotalus tigris (assembly GCF_016545835.1). Classification (NCBI taxonomy): domain Eukaryota; kingdom Metazoa; phylum Chordata; class Lepidosauria; order Squamata; family Viperidae; genus Crotalus; species Crotalus tigris. Next base: position 241,082 of record NW_024100541.1, on the reverse strand, counting down.
GTGTGGGGTTTACCCTGTTTATATACAGTAGCTTGCCCTGCCAGTGTTGATCGGGATATGTCTTCTCTTTGAAAGTTGTTCGATTAAGGTATTATTTTCTGCTTTACTGTCTGGCTGCTTGATTGTCTTCTTGGCATTCCTTGATTAGGATACTTTTTCTGCGGATTATTTGTCTGGTGCTAATCCCCATTTATCTGGGTATTGGCTGCTGGACTGGACCAGAATACATCTCACACTTCCTCTCCAGGGCAAGCTACTGCATTAGGGAACAAACAGAGAACACACCCCATACTCTCTACCACTGATGATGTTACCGAGCTAAACCCTGAGCTACATATATTCTCTTCTATTGATACAGCAAGTTCCCTACTAAGAGAAGACCTGGCTCTCCTGCTTAAAACTGGGTCCAAAACCAACGAATTACTTTCCCGCCTTACTTTGTGGCTGAACAATCCCCACACACAAGGATGCATTTCCTTTCTCTTTTTTCACTCTGAAGCTTGGACCTCATTCTTAATGGCGCAATTAAAGGAACAAACAACTCATGAAAACGAAGATTTTACACTATTTACCCATTATTGTTTTATGTCCATTAATCACAATAAAGATTTGTTTTGAGATATCTTACAAAACACTCTCTGCGTTTGAACAAAAGGATATTAGTGATGCAAGTGGGCTCTTCTGATTTCTCTTTACGGAGCATCTTGTTACAGCAATCCAAATTACTGGGAGCCAGAAAATACTTGTTTCTGCCTTTATGGGTTCAATACCATTTGAACCGAAGAAAATACCTTTTTTTTTTATAAAGCAGTTATCAGATTGAGTCAGTCGAGTCAACAAATTGCCCCATAAACAGTTTTCTTGAGGGACAGCTCCGGAGCACACATTATTTATGGATCTAACCCTGGGAGATGTTGTTTGCTCACAAAACCTCCAAACTTGTTATTATTAAAAGGGTTTGTGCAAAGCCGATGTTGATCTTGAGTGTATGTTTTCTGGTGACTGAATGGTGATTACAATTTTTATGTTCCAGAGACCAAACTTTAGGCTTGTTATTTCTGACCAGCTCACTCATATTCTAAAGCAGGCGTTCTCAAACCCCTTGGTCTCAGGAGCCCTTTACGGTCTTAAAAATCACTGCGGCTTCCGAGAGTTTTCGCTTACGTGGATTACAGCGATCTATATTTACTGTATTAGAAATTAAAATCGAAACATTGTTAACTGTTTATTTATTTGACTTCACTGGCCCCTCTGAAACGCTCTTGGAGACCCCAAGGGGTGCCCAGATGATACTTTGAGGGCCACTTCTCTAAAGCACACACTGACCACTTAAAAAGATTATCCAGTCATTCCAGAGAGGTTTTTGCAATTGAGACATGATACAAGAAGCCTATTTAACAATTATTCATACCTATACAGAATCTACCAGATGCAATTCTGCGCAATGTTTTTTTTTTATCCTTTTGAAAGCTGCACAAAGTTGCTGCAACAGTTAGATGGGTGGCCTATAAATTTAATAAACAGATTGTTAATTAAATTTATAGGCCACCCATCTAACTGTTGCAGCAGCTCTGTGCAGCTTACAAAATGTTAGATAACAAGGTTGAAAAATTAAGAATATTAAATAAGGGTAAAGGCAAAGGTTTCCCCATGTGGCCAACATGACTATTCGCCGAGGTGCACGGAATGTTGTTACCTTCCCACCGAAGTATAAAAAACTATAAACCTAGATGACATGGTAGGGATTCTTCTCTCTATCCCATCAGCCACCTTCACACAGAGCATCCCCATTGGGGTTGCAGGCCAGTTGGCAGAGCCAGGTTTTAAAACTCTTCTGGAAGGCCAGGAGTGTGGGGATGGACCTCACCTCCAGCAGGAGACTATTTCAGAGGACGGGGGCCACAGCAGAAAAGGCTCTTCTCCTGGACCCCACCCGCTGAAATTCTTTGACAGACAAGATCTGGAGTAGGCCTCTTCCACTGAAGTGATTGACATGATTCCTCAGATATCTTCAGATGTTGTTACTGCCTGACAACATCTCTTCTTTCATTAGCTCTTCTAGCAAACTGTGAATTCTGTGAAAATTCAGGCATTTTCCAGAAAGACCACTACTAAGAAAAAAGTCCCACAAAAGTTTATAGCAGAGTAACATTTCCCTCAAAAGCGACTGCAATCTACTTCTGGGATAGCGTGAAAAAACAAGGTAGTTCTCCTAGATAACAAAACAAAAGGCATCTTTTAACTTTATTGGACCTGCCAAAAGATGTGTCCACCAAAATTCAAAGCGAGAAAATTTGCAGAAGAGAACCCTTATCCATTTCTGGGCTCCTTGTGTTTTACGGGAGATTGGCAGACATCCTCAAACTACATGAAAGATTCTAAAAGGAAGGGCTGGAACCGTAAAGATCAAAGAGATTTTTGGTCAGGAAATTTCAGAAAAGCCTCTTAAAACTCTCCAGATTTTAATAACAGAGAACCTCTCAGAGTCTTTCCTGCATAAAATCCAATCATCATAAAATACAAATACATCTTACAAGGAACAGGTTTTGTTTCTTGGCGTGAGCTAACCTTATATAATTGCAACTTTCCCTGGCTTCGTATAAACAAAAGTTTTTGAAAAGATACACTATAAACAAAATAAGCTGGGGGAAGAGAAGCGTTTCCTGTACTGAAAACACAGGGAGCCATGTTGTACAAGAGCAACGTCCATTTAAAAGAGGAAAACCAAGCTCATCTAGCATGCTTACGCTGCTTATTAAATCAACCCAGTTTCAGGGTTCACGCAGTATGCTGAATTATTAACTAACCAAGGGGGTTTGCTTGCACAATAGCCCAAGTGGCAAGAAACAAACCAAAGCAAGATTAAAATAAACCATGCTTAGCATGCCACGGAAATGCAGCTGCTAGGTTTTTAGTCACCGTTATAGGCCAAAAGACAGAATACTTTGGTTTTTTTTTTTAATGTCTGAAAAAAAAAGGATAAAACTGAACCAAGATCCTAAAATGCTATCTTGCATCTCCTTCCTTTTAAAAGCCATTTAAAAAGTGAATCGACAAGCTGTTATCATTTTCTCTGACCCACCAATCCTTGGCCCCAAGTTTATCCCAGAAATTTACAACTCAGCTTGCTTAAGTGCCCACCTGCCCTGACCCCAGATATTTATCAGTGATAAAAAAATAAGCAGCAAGAATCAGACCAAAAACTTCTGAACCTCTGATGCACTGCCAGGTAAAAGGGGACCCTGACAAAGGGTGTTTACCAAGAGATGGGAGTTGGGGGGATTGTGGGTAGAGGGGAAAAAGGAACCACACCTTCACTGGATCACTTCTGATCTCCCTGAAAATAAAATACAGGTAGACCTTGACTTATCACCTCAGTTGAGCTCAAGGTTTCTGTTGCAAAGCGAGGCAGTAGTTAAGTAAATTTTGCCCCATTTTATGACCTTTCTCATTACAGTTGTTAAGGGAATCACTGCAGTTGTTAAGTTAGTCATACAATTGCTAAGTAAATCTGACTTCCCCATCGACTTTGCTTATCAGAAGGTCGCGAAAGAGGATCACATGACCCCGAGACACTGAAACCGTCATAAATATGAGTCAGTGGCTAAGCATCTGAATTTTGATCACGTGACCACGGGGATGCTGCAACGGTCATGTGAAAAACAGTCACAAGTCACTTTTTTCAGTGCCATTGTAACTTTGAACAGTCACCAAATGAAGTTTGTAAGTCAAGGACTACCTGCAGTTTTATGCTTTGGGTAGCCAAGAACTTAGTCAAGGGATCATTGTGCTCATCCAAAGCAGTTTCCCAAAGTGACAGCAGCAAAGTGACCCATCAGTTAAGTCAGGGGTGTCAAACTTTGCCAGCAATGGGAACATAGGCATGATATGTCGGGACACATCACATGAGGTTGCAAGTTTGACACCCCTGAGTTAAGTCAACAAGGACATCAAAGTGACAAGGAAGCAAGCTGTGCTCCAAGCATCTTTATCCCAGAATTTGGCCTCTGACTGAACTTACTAACATTCTGATTCTGGAGCAGGATTTGTGTCTGTGTTGTGTTTGGGGGGGGGGGGAGATAAGCCTTTAGCCACCTTCATCAAAGCAGCCACAGTGTGTTTACATCTCCCTCAAGGGCAGGTTGTCCTCAACATATTGACAATAAGGACCTGAATTTCCACTGCTAAGCAAGGCAGTTGTTAAGTGACTCATGCCCAATTTTACAAGCTTTTTTTTTTGCTATAGTTGTTAAGCGAATCACTGTAGATATTAAGTAGTTAAGCAAATCTGGCTTCCACCATTGATTTTGCTTGTTGGAAGCCATCTGGGAACATCACAAATCGCATGAACCCAGAACACTGCAATTGTTGTAAATACACGCTAGTTGCCAAACATCCAAATTCTGATCACAGGACTGTAGGGATGCTGCAATGGTTGTAAAGTGTGAAAGCCGTCATAAGTCACTTTTATGCAGTGCCATTATAACTTTCAAGGTCACTAAACGAATGATTGCAAGTCGAGGACTACTGGGAATCAAATGTTCACCACTGTTTGTTTGACATTCCTTCATTTTAGAGCTCAACTCATGGGTGCCTGTAACTGTGACAGCAACTCGAGCACACTTGGCTAAGATACTAGGATTTTAGCATGGAAGGAACAAAATCTTTAAGTTTATGAAGAGGAATCTTCTGGGATTCAGGGTCTCCAAGAAAAAAAAAAAGATCTAATTTTCATGATTCCTTTTGACATTTTTACAAGATTAATGGCAAATCTGAGCAACGCCTGTTTTTGCTTCCTTGCCATGTCATGAGGGAAGCCTCCGTGGCCTTAAGCCCACAGGCAAAAAAACAAAACAAACAACCCGCAATATTATGTAGGAAAAAGTCACCTTCTGGAAAGCTGACAACATCAAAAGCTAATAGGAATACCACTTCCAGCCAGCTGTACTGTTAACACTTACAAAGTAAAGTTGCTGAGATGCATAAATATAAAATAACCTTTGAATTAAATATCACACGCAAACAACAGATTTGGAACGGCTGAAGAACAGGCAAACACAAAAAGGCCAAACGTTTTCACAAAAGTGAGCAATTCCCATCTTCCAAGACAAGGAGTGTTATTAATTAGTTTTCTATTCAATCCTTCCTCCAAGCTACACAGGGCGATCTATAGATTAATGTACTGCAAATGAACCAAGGTTAGGAAGCTGCTCTTCTGCTTCTGGTTAGGCTTTCAAATCAGTGTTTCTCAACCTTGGCCACTTTTAAGATCTGTGGACTTTAACTCCCAGAATTCCCCAGCCAGCTCTGGGAGTTAAATTTCACAGATCTTAAAGAGGCCAAGGGTGAAAAACACGGCCTCAAACCATTCTGTTACTTTTTAATACAGCCATAGAATCATTTGGCTAGAAGGGAATTTGGAGTCCTCTAGTCCAGTGGTTCTCAACCTTTTTAATGCCGTGACCCCCAACCAGTAGTAAGTTGAGGACTACTCAACCGGTCATAAGTCGAGGACTACCCAACTGGTCGTAAGTCTAGGACTTTCCCTGCCCGGGAGCGCCGCACATGCGTGGTGCCACCCCCTGTGCCGGCCGAGGCGTAGCTGGCAAGTGGCAGAGACAGAGCAGGCCGATCACTGGCTGGGCCACCAGCTGGCCCAGCGCAAGGGAGGTAAGGCACCCGCCGGAAAAGGGGGAAAAAAACGGCGGACAGCCTTGCTTGGCGACCCCTGTGAAATGGTCGATTGACCCCAAATGGGGTCGCGACCCATAGGTTGAGAACTGCTGCTCTAGTCCAACCCCTTGCCCAAGGCAGGACTACAGGCAGTCCTCGACTTACGACTAGAATTGAGCCCAACATTTCTGTTGCTAAGAAAGACATTTGTTAAGTGACTTTTGCCTCATTTTGTAACTTTTCTTGCTACAGTTGTTAAGTGAATCACTGCAGCTGTTAATTTAGTAACACGGTTGTCAAGAGAACCTGGCTTCCCCATTGACTTTGCTTGTCGGAAGGTCGCAAAAGATGATCACAGGATCCTAGGACACTGCAGCTGTCATAAATATGACTCAGTTGCCAAAAGTCTGAATGTTGATCATGTGACCATGGAGATTTTGCAATGGTTGTAAAATGGTCACGAGTCACTTTTTCCAGTGCTGTTGAAACTTCAAATTGTCACTAAACAAATGCTTGTAAGTTGAGGACTACCTGTACTTATGCTGTCCTGGACAAATGGTTGTCCAATCCTTTCCCGAAAACCTCTAGTGATGAGGCACCCACAACTCCAGGAGATAAGCCATTCCACTGATCAATCGTTCTCACTGTCAGGAAATTCCTCCTTATTTACAGGTTGGATTCTCCCTCTGAGGAGCTTCCACCCATTGCTTCTTGTCCAGCCCTCAAGGTCAGGAGTAGGCAACCTTGGCTCTTTTATGACTTGTGGACTTCAACTCCCAGAATTCCTGAGCCAGCCATGCTGAGGAGAAAGGGAGAGGTTTCCATGCTGAGCCATGCTGGCTCAGGAATTCTGGGAGTTGTAGTCCACGAGTCATAAAAGAGCCAAGGTTGCCGACCCCTGCCTCAGGTGCTTTGGAGAATGAATCAGTGGTCTCTTCTCTGTGACAGCCCTACAAGCATTGGGAGATAGCTGTCACCCCTAAGCCTTTTCCTTGTAAGGCTAAATATACCTAATTCCCTTGGCCGTTCATCATATGATTTAGCCTTTTTAGAAGCATTTTACAAACAGAAGCCTTTTTCCTTTTAATTTTTTTTCTGAGAGAAAGACGTATATTGTGGTGGGTCTCCATACCAATATAAAACAGTAAAGAGTGATGAATACCGTCTTTGCCAGAACATCAGCTTCATACAGAAACATTGGAGTATTCTTACAGTTTTAGGGCCAAGTCTGTCCAAGCTGATTTAAGGGCAGTTCCACCCTAAAAACAAGCCTTTAAGTACTGTACTGTTTGCAATTTTAGATCGGCTTTTCGCGAACCCTGCCAGCTGCAAGAGTACAGATAACAGATGTTCTATAAACTTTTTTTTCCATATTCTGCAATTGTTTTTAAACCCAGTGTGAAAAATATGAATTAAATAACGATGTTTTCATTCTTTTGCAAAGTACACATACTCTAGAAATTCCATTAAAGCAAATTAGGGAGCGAATCCGACATATTTCTACAGAGTGCAAACAGGAGTATTTTTGTAAAAAAAAAAGGGGGGGGGGCTGGAGTATGTGGTAAAAAAATTTTCAGGGGGAAATTTATAGCATTTTATTTTCCCATTAAAATATTTCCAATCCACATCACCGATTATAGAAACCTGCAAACAGATTTGCATTGGGGATTTGCATCAGAAACTCACCCATGAAAATGCTCAAATTCAAATGTTCTGAAGGCCCACATCACTGAAAAGGGGTTCTCTCAGGAAAATACTTGCTGATGATTAGCTACTTGATTCAAATACTTTGAGGCTGTCAAACTGGTGCCTGCCTTCATGCATATTAGAAAATTGAATTAATATCAGAGTTGTTAGGATTTAAGATGAGTAAAACTATTCAAGGGACATTTGCTAAATTAATAATAATAATAATAACAACAACAACAACAATAAGGGATCTTGGAGGTCATGTAGTCCAACCCACTGCTCAGGCAGGAAACCCTATACCCATGGTGGCGAACCTATGGCACGGGTGCCAGAGACGGCACTTAGAGCCCTCTCTGTGGGCATGTGCGCCGTCGCCCAGTCCTAGGCCTTCAGCTAGGTTTTATAAAACCTTTTTGCTTTAGGCCTCCGCTGCCATGTGCACAAAAAAAAAAAAAGTTGGAATTGATTGATTGAACTTTTTAGTCCCACCCAGTCTGCCGTTACTACCGCAGCCATGCCCACCCAATGGGGCCACTCCCACCCAATGGGCCACACCCACCAATGAGCCACATCCACCTGGCACCTGATGATACATAAGTGGGTTTTGGGTTGCAGTTTCGGCACTCAGTCTCTAAAAGGTTTGCCATCACTGCCCTATACCATTTGAGACAAATGGCTGTCCAGTCTCTTCTTAAAAACTTCCAGTGTTGGGGCATTCACCGCTTCTGGAGGCAGGTTGTTCCACTGGTTAATTGTTCTGTCAGGAAGTTTCTCCTTAGTTCTAGGTTGCTTCTCTCCTTGATGAGTTTCCATCCGTTGCTACTTTAGGTGGGGAGCAAATGAGGGGTTGATAAAATGTCCCTGAAGACTGCCACAGAAATTTCCTTAAATACACCCATCCACCAACCTCTGTTGTATATTTCTAGAATGCTGAACAATATGACTGTTTTTCACACTTATGACCGTTGCAGCATTCTCCATGGTCACGTGATGAAAATGACCATTAAGAACTGTATTGCTAACTTAACAATTGCAGTGATTCACTTAACAACTGTGGCAAGAAAAAGTCATAAAATGGGGCAAAACTCACTTAACAAATGTTTCACTTAGCAATAGAAATGTTGGGCTCAGTTTTGGTCATAAATTTATTTATTTATTTATGAGACTTATATACCGCTTGAAGTGCAAGCACTCTCTAAGCGGTGTACACCAGTAAGCATTGCCCCCAACAATCTGGGTCCTCATTTTACCTACCCCGGAAGGATGGAAGGCTGAGTCAACCTTGAGCCGGTGAGATTTGAACCGCTGACCTGCTGAACAGTCAGCTAAAGTGGCCTGCAGTACTGCACTCTAACTGCTGTGCCACCTCAGCTCATAGGACTATCTTTGTTTCTTTTAACTTAACACCTGCAGTGACTCACTTAACAACTGTGGTAAGAAAAGTCATAAAATGGGGCAAAACTCACTTAACAAATGTCTCATTTAGCAACAGAAATTTTGGGCTCAATTGTGGCCGTAAACCAAGGACTACCTTTGGTTTTTTTAAAAAATGTTTGCTTTTGACTCATAAGTTGTAGCTAATTGTATATAATTAATATAATTATTATATTAATAATTGTTGATTATTAATCATTAATAATATTAACTGATAATAATTAATGTTATTGTTTCTGAAATTGATGTACATTGCCTTGCATATTTTTAATGGAACAGCAACCGATAATGTTTTAAACAAGCACAATAGCACATAATTTGCTTCTCTCACAACTGAGCCACCAAAAGAGGCCTTGTAAAAAGCCCCTCCCCCCATGTGTGTATGTGTGAGAGAGAGAGTGAACACAAATAGTTAAGTTTTGAGATGACTAATCCCCCACTTCCCTCTTTAATCTTTCAAGGAGAGATACCATTATGCAGGGCACACTGTTAAATACATTTCAAGTCCAAACTGTGTGGGTTTTGGTTCACTTCCCAAAAAAATGTTAGCTGGTGGTGTGAAACATCTCTTTCAATTCTCTGCAGTGAATCTCCCTAGACAACGGAAGATAAAGAAGCAATTTATCATTCAGCTAAAGGTTGTGCGTAATGTATTATCTGTCTTCCGTGGGGAGAGGCACATTTCGTGCAACCCCACTGCTGCAAGCTGACCTATAGTCCTCCATTTTGAGGTGCCGTAGCAACACAAGATGCATACAAGAAAAGAACTTCTCGGGGACTACATCTTATTGATTACAAAAATCTCGCAATTCAAAATTCAGTTACTTGGGATATCCTCTTTTAATTTCTTTGAATATTGTGAAAGGAGAGCAACTACAGAGGTCCCTGGGGGAAGAGAGTAGGAAATCTCCTGAATATACCGAGCATCAAGTCTGCTGAAAATGTCCTCACCTGTATCCTAAAAAAATACAATCAGTTTGGGGGGTATGTTAAATTTGAAAGAATTACATTGTTTAAATTCTTTGCCAGGCCATCTTTCCCACAGTTGGCACAATCTGGAGAAATGTTTAAGGCACCGTAGTGGGATCTATCCATGGGTATATTTTTCCACTAACTGTAATCTCGGAATTCATCTGAAAAAGAGGTCTTGCCTTGGTTCCCAATAATTTTATTTTTGTAGTTGTTCCTTAAACCTGCAAAAGCCACCTGAGATAGAGAGGAGGAACAGCAAACTAACCCAAGGGGCTGCTGCCGGAAGTATAACCAGTAAGTCTTAGCTAAAATACTTCAAAAGATTTATTGGGGATATCCTACTAATTAATTTGATCTTTTAAAAAATATGTATTGTACACTACTGAGGAATGGTGCACCTATACCTTATGAGTAAAATAATTGTATCTGAAGCTATCTAATTTTGGTCAGCACGATGTAAAAAAGATGTTGAGACTCTAGAAAGAGTGCAGAGAAGAGCAACAAAGATGATCAGGGGACTGGAGGCTAAAACATATAAGGAACGGTTGCTGGAATTGGGTATGTCTAGTTTAATGAGGAGAAGGACGAGGAGGGACATGATAGCAGTCTTCCAATATCTCAGGGGCTGCCACAAAGAAGATGGAGTCAAGCTGTTCTCCAAAGCACCTGAAGGCAGGACAAGAAGCAACAGATGGAAATCAATCGAAGAGAGAAGTATCCTAAAACTAAGGAGAAACTTCCTGACTGTTAGAACAATTAACCAGTGGAACAACCTGCCTCCAGAAGCTGTGAACGCTCCAACACTGGAAGTTTTAAAGTTTTGTCTCAACTGGTATAGGGATTTCTGCCTGAGCAGCGGGTTGGACTAGAAGTGCTCAAAGGTCCCTTCCAGCTCTATTATTATTGTTGTTGTTGTTGTTGTTACATGGTACAGGCAGACCTCATTTAGTGACCATCTTGTTTAGTGACTGTTTTAACTTAAGACAATAATGAAAAATCAACTGCAACCATAAAGTGGCTAGTACTTTATGAGCATTTACCAACTATGCAAGTCTGTACTGTTAAGCCAAAGAAAGCTGAAGTCAGATCAAAAGCATAATTTCACTTCATGGCCACTTCACTTAACAACCGAGACCAAACAAGAATTCCCTGTAGTTGGGACTATTTACTCCATCATGAAAGAGAACTTTGTTGTTGTTGCTGTTGTTGTTTTCAAACGAATCAGCAAAATGTAACATGGGACAAGCATCGCCAGCCTTGATCTACCAACCATTAATTTTAAATCTTCAAAGAAACCTGAAAATGCGTGAATGAGAAAAAAAGACACCCAGCTGTAGCACCCCATACATCCAGCGATAACTGGAAGTATGTAATGCATTTCAACCGCTCCGCCAGTGCCATCACCTTGCACATCGCTCAATTTAAAGGATATTTATAAAGACAGACTTATTTATTTTTGTAGGATGGTTTAGATTACTTTTGTCATATGCTTTTCAGCCCAAAAACGGATATTCTCCATTCGACAGATATTGGAGACTGCAGATTAGTTTCACTAAAGCTGATAGGTAACAGTTGCTCAAGGGAGGAAAGTAACTGTCATTCAGCGCTTACCATCAATGCGCTATAAATAATTTGTTTCAGAGTTCTCAAAAGAAACAAAATCTGCTTCCCTGTCCTGCTTCCCAAACGCTGCTTCTCTTCCTGTAACCTCACCCAGCATTTGCATGAAATGTGTACATGAAGTGGTGTACCCACACACTTTTCAAAATCACATCCCGTGTATACCACTACAACAGGCAGTTCTTGACATACCACCACAATTAAGCACAAATATTTCTGTTGCTACGTGAGCTAGTTCCTAGGTGAATTTTGCTCCATTTTACGACCTTTCTTGCCACAGTTGTTAAGTGAATCCCTGCAACTGTTAAGTTAGTAGCACGGCTGTGAAGTGAATCTGGCTTCCCCACTGACTTCGCTTGTCAGAAGGTCGCAAAGGGTGATCACGTGACCCTGGGGCACTGCGACCGTCATAAATATGAATTCAGTTACCAACTGTCCGAATTTTGATCAGGTACCCGTGGGAATGCTGCAACGGTCGTGGTCATAAGTCACTTTTTTTCAGTGCTGTTGCAACTTTGAACGGTCACTAAATAAACTGTTTTAAGTCGAGGACTACTTATAATGAAATAATGGCTGTACTGCAAGAAAAGGGTTACCTGCCTGAGCAGGGGGTTGGACTTGATGACCTCCAAGGTCCCTTCCAACTTTATTATTATGGATCATCGCACAGTCAGCCAGATGTTCAGACTGGATTTGGCATTTTGTCTACCTATCGAGTCCTTACCCAGGACCTGGGATAGGCAGATGTGGATGTTTGATGATATTACAGATATCGTCGCAGGATGGAAGCAGTTCCTAGTAAGGCCGCCTTTTGCAATTGACTAATAGCGAATTTGTCAATGCCAGTGGTGTTCAAGTGGTGCTCCAGTTGTTTTGGGATTGCACCCAAGGAGCCTATTACTATTGGTACTATTCTTGCTTGCTTTTGCCACAGTCTTTCTATTATTATTGTTATTATTATTACTACTACTACTACTACTACTACTACTACTACTACTATTATTAAAACCTCCAAGCTCAGAGAGCACCAAGGATCCCTCAGTTCAACCTTGAACTACAAATATTCTCCTCCATTAATGGCTGCACTGTCATCAAACTACATTTTTTGTGAATGATGATGTAAAAATCACTGTATCTTTGGTGTTTCCTTTCTTTTGACTTGCTTATTTATAATTCCACTTCTCCCCACTACCACTGAGGACCCAGGAGGCAAATCCACTCTGCCAACTAAGGAAAAGATGTTGTGAAGCTGGGGAAATTCTTAGGCTTAAAATGTGTCTGTCTTCCAGGTGCCACAAAACCCTTTGTCATTTTACCACCGCCACAAGTTAACTTCAAATTAACGTTTAATCTCATCTTTTAAACTACCCTTGTCCTATTTTAATTGTTTATAAATCAGTTTTATGCTTTTAACATTTTATATGTTTTAACTCCCTCTCTGAGAGGGAGTTCGGCGGTTGCTAAATGTGACCAATAAAATGAAACAAACATACAGTAGTGAATCAAGCTCAGTCATCAAACTCAACTTGTCTGCCAATTTTCTTGAATGCTTGTGCAGGTCTTAAGCAAAAATTGTGCCACTACTGGAACCAAGGAGCTTGTTTGAATGCTCACAGTTCCATATACCAACCGTCAAATCTATTTTTAGAACTTTGAGAGATTTGAATGTCCAGCCACAGAGGCAGAGAAGGCAGCCTATTAGTCGGAAAGCTAACTCGACCTCATTAATGCAAGAACCTCTTAATACTGAAAGAATTACAAGATCCCAAATCTCAATTAGAAACCTTTTTAATAATAATAATAATAATACAAGTACATCAGATAGTTGAAGAAGAAAAAATGGCTTTGGAAGAATATCTGAAGAACAATGATGAAGATGCACTGAAATTAGTATATCAGGAAGGCTTACTGACTACTGGAGAGACCAAACTGGCCTACAAGAAAGACCAAATGAAGAACAGAATAGAAGGCATGGGAAGACAAAGCACTACATGGCCAATACATTAAAAAAATAGCTGGGAAAGCAGATAATAACAAGACCTGGCAATGGCTAAGAGCAGGAAAATTGAAGAAAGAGACCGAGGGACTAATTCTGGCTGCACAAGACCAAGCCTTAAGGACAAATGCATATAAAGTCAAAATTGAGAAGACAGCAACAGACAGTAAGTGCCGCCTATGCAAAGAAGCTGAAGAAACAGTGGACCACCTGGTAAGCTGTTGCAAGAAGATTGCACAGACTGACTACAAGCAGCGGCATGACAAAGTAGCAACAATGGTGCATTGGAAGATCTGCAAAAAATATCATTTGCCTGTAAGCAAAAACTGGTGGGATCATAAAATAGAGCAAGTCATAGAAAATGATAAAATTAAACTGCTCTGGGACTTCAGAATTCAAACAGACAAGCACCTACAACATAACACCCCAGACTTAACAATTGTCAATAAGAAAAACAACAAAGTCTGGATAGTGGACGTGGCAGTGCCTGGAGACAGCAGAATAGACGAGAAAGAACTGGAGAAGATAACAAAATACAAAGACCTACAAATAGAAATAGAAGGACTGTGGCAAAAGCAAGCAAGGGTAGTACCAATAGTAATAGGCTCCTTGGGTGCAATCCCAAAACAACTGGAGCACCACTTGAACACCATTGGCATTTACAAATTTGCTATTAGTCAATTGCAAAAGGCGGCCTTACTAGGAACTGCTTCCATCCTGCGACGATATCTGTAATACCATCAAACATCCACATCTGCCTATCCCAGATCCTGGGTAAGGACTCGATAGGTAGACAAAATGCCAAATCCAGTCTGAACATCTGGCTGACTGTGCGATGATCCATAATAATAATAATAATAATAATCGATAGGTAGACAAAATGCCAAATCCAGTCTGAGCATCTGGCTGATTGTGTGATGATCCATAATAATAATAGAGTTGGAAGGGACACTAGAGGTCATCTAGTCCAACCCCCTGCTCAGGCAGGAAACCCTATACCATTTTCAGACAAATGTCCAGTCTCTTCTTAAAAACTTCCAGTGTTGGAACAGTCACAACTTCTATTACGTTCTCCAGATCTGTGGGCTTTTTACCCTTTCCCTATACAGGACATGTCATCTCCACTGCACAAACCTCACTGGGAAAATGCACCCAGCTGTTTGTATCTCCTCTAGTGCACTCTGATACAACTTTCAACTCGCAAATCCCTACGTGCACATTACTGCACTCATAAATTTCCTGAATTGGTCAGAAAAGGGCCCACAACTAGTGTGATCCATAGCAAGGGTCTCCAACCTTGGCAACTTTAAAACTTGAGGACTTTTAACTCCCAGAATTCCTCAGCCACCATGTCTTAATGTTGCCAAAGTTGGAGACCCCTGATCCACAGCAATGATGTTTGGGGGTTGTCAGATTTCAATCAATCAATCAATCAATCAGAATATAGCTGGAAGGGACCTAGGAGGTCTTCTAGTCCAACCCCCTGCTCAAGCAGGAGACCCTGGCCTATACCATTTCAGATAGGTGGCTGTCCAGTCTTTTCTTAAAAACCTCCAGTGATGAAGCACCCACAACTTGTGAAGGCAAGCTATGCCACTGGTTTATTGTTCTCACTGTTAGTTAGTTGATTTATGATTGTTTTTTACAACCATTGCGGCCTTTCCGTGGTCACGTGATTAAAATTCAGATGTTTGGCAAATAACTCATATTTATGACGATTGCCATGTCCCGAAGTCTTGTGATCCCCTTTTGTGACCTTCCGACAAGCAAAGTCAATGGGGAAGCCAGATTCGCTTAGCAATCATGTTACTATTTGTAGCTCAAATACATCCGGAGGACCCCAGAGAAAACTACATGGAATTAGTCTTCTTTCATGGATGATAAACGAGGTACAATCTTTGCTTCTGGAAACCCCACCGTGGTTTCAAGTAACAACCGCAAGCATAACCTCATTGTCCTGAAACGTGCCCAGTTTGGTTAGTTCTCCCACTCCTCTCTTCATCTTGAAATAAGCTTCCTTTGGATCCCATTAAGCAGGGCTAGCAAACTGGACCAGGAAGTGCACTGCCCAGGGAGATTTGTATGTGATCAGGGTGTGTGTGTGTGTGTGTGTGTGAGAAGTACTGTTCTTTTTTATGAGGCATTATTTTTATTTATTTCATTTTGAAGCTATCCAAATTTGTTTGGGTATTTGATGCCTAGAGAAGGAAGGAAGGAAGGAAGGAAGGAAGGAAGGAAGGAAGGAAGGAAGGAAGGAAGGAAGGAAGGAAGGAAGGAAGGAAGGAAGGAAGGAAGGAAGGAAGGAAGGAAGGAGGCTAAAACATATAAGGAATGGTTGCTAGAATTGGGTATGTCTAGTTTAACGAAGAGAAGGACAAGGGGGGACATGATAGCAGTATTCCAATATCTCAGGGGCTGCCATAAAGAAGAGGGAATCAAGCTATTTCCAAAGCACCTGAAGGCAGGACAAGAAGCAATGGGTGGAAACTAATCAAGGAGAGAAGCAACCTAGAACTAAGGAGAAACTTCCTGACAGTGAGAACAATTAATCAGTGGAACAGCTTGCCTCCAGATGCAGTAAATGCTCCAACACTGGAAGTTTTTAAGAAGAGACTGGACAGCCACTGGTCCGAAATGGTGTAGGGTTTCCTGCCCGAGCAGGGGGTTGGACTAGATGACCTCCAAGGTCCCTTCCAACTTTACTACTATTATTATTATTATTAACATGTTTATGTACAACAATTCACAGTGAACACAGTTGTCAGATCTCATCAGCAACAACCAGAACTAGAAAAGAAAAACTATGGAAGGGTTCTCTCTGAGCTTGGATTAAGAAGGCTCACTTGAAGTTTTTAACTCAGCGGTCTCCAACCTTCCCATCTCAGCAGTCTGGTGGAGGTGGCGGGGGGGAGGGGATGGTTTTGCGCACACACACCTCTTTTACAAATACAGCTTCGTGTGCTTGCATGCACGCACATGCCCAACACCACTTCTGCGGCCCAACACTGGGCCATGGACCAGGGGGTTGTGGACCTCTGTTTTAATTACTAGCCACCTTATCAGTGTGAGAATCTTCTCTTACACTGGCTACAAAATGCTTCCTTGGTGCCTTCTGGTTTCTAGGAGATTCCCTACCCAGAAACACTTTTCAAACCTGTTCACCTTCCTGGTGATCCATTCCAAATGGTGAGATAATGATGAGGCTCTTGAGAGATCTCATTTAGGAATCCTACCCCCTTATACAGCTTCCAGCTATGCCTCTAACTGTACAGCACTTGTTAAGACTCTAGCTTTCTTTTACATAGAGATCTTCCAGAGAGAAAAAAAATGAAGTTGAGATCGACTCCCTGTGAGTTCTTTGGTCAATTGCAAATTGGCAGAGAGAGAGGAGGATTTTATCTCTAGTTTTTACAATTATGTCAGGAGCTAAACTCTTTGCTGCTAACGGGCTCGAGACTAAGTCAAAACTGGAGTCACGCCCAAAGGAAGGGTGTGGCCAAAGTTTTCACCTAGTCTGTCGGGCGGGAAGGCTGTCATGGAACCCATCCAGTGGACTCTACAGCCATCCTGCTGGAGAATAGTTGGATTGACCAAAAGAGTTCTCAAGATCAACAAGTTATATGGGGGTAGTCAGCTCTCATTTATTGCAGCTGAGTTACCGGTAGTTAACTATGGTCAACTCTAAGATCCTTGAAACTGACCTGTGATTTTCTGCCCAGCCGGCAACAAACCAATGTTGAATTAACTGCTCTCTCCTCTTTTGGAGGACATTAATCATGTACACACCCCATCAGTTTTAATGCATAAAAAGATAAAGACTTTTGTAGGCTTACTTCCAGCGCAAAGATCTTCAATTCTTATTACCTAAAAAAAAAAAATCTCCTGCAATTTCTGTCTTAAAATTCTGGCCAAGTGTAGGTTCTTAAACCAAATGTTCTCCTATCTTTAGATAATCACACAACTTGCATTCCAGCCTACAAGTACATTTGAAAAAGTACTGTTATCACTGGAAAAGCACTCTTTTGGCACTATTCCAAACAAATGACAAGGCGAAATGCAATTGACAACTGACAACTACAGCTTTCCCGTCTTTTGTGCTTGGCGCGATCCAAACTCTTTCATGTTCCCTCCTGCAAAGACAAGTATATCACTCTGATATAATATCAAGAATGCCAAGGTCAGGTGGGGAACAGTATTTTGAAGCTTTCACAGTAAATGCATGACAGTGCTCGGCAGTCATTTGTTTTGTTCTAGCTCTAGGATTACAAACAACTGCACACACACACAAGCACACAAACAGATATCCAAGTAAGAAGTTTCTAACTCTACCAGCTTCGTTTCATCAAATCGAGAAAGTTGAAGAGGTTTCTTAAAACTTAAGCATCTGCAGCAATATGTATCCCATACTAACTCAAATATATAGTATATTCTGAATAGTAATACCCTTAACACATCACCTGGAAAAGAAATAGTACATCTAAGAGATTAAAGCTTCTACCAATAGTTCAAGGAAGATTTAGGAGGCATTGTTGTTGTTAGTTGCGAAGTCATGTCTGACCCATTGCGACCCCATGGACAACGTTCCTCCAGGCCTTCCTGTCCTCTACCATCTTCTGGAATCCATTTAAGCTCACGCCTACTGCTTCAGTGACTCCATCCAGCCACCTCCTTCTCTGTCGTCCCCTTCTTCTTTTGCCCTCCATCTTTCCCAGAATTAGGCCCTTCTTCAGTGAGTCCTTTCTTCTCATTAGGTGGCCAAAGTATTTGAGTTTCAACTTCAGGATCTGGCCTTCTAAGGAGCAATCGCAGTTGATCTCTTCTAGGACTGACTGGTTTGAACGCCTTGCAGTCCAAAGGACTCGCAGGAGTTTTCTCCAGCACCATAGTTCAAAGGCCTCAATTCTTTGGCGCTCAGCCTTTCTTATGGTCCAGCTTTCACAGCCATACCTTGCAACTGGGAAAACCCTGGTACTGTCCATGGGGTTTTCGTGGCAAAGATACTGGAGTGGGTTGCCATTTCCTTCTCCAGTGAATCACATTTTGTCAGAACTCTCTGCTATGACATGTCTGTCTTGGGTGGCCCTGCATGGCATAGCTCATAGCTATACCCTCATTTGTAGACCTGGGCTGATCCAAACTTGTACAAGTGTACAATGCGAACACTACAGATAGTCCTCAACTTACGACCATCTAAAGTGACTTACAACTAATCCTCACACTTACTGTACAACTGTTGCACCATCCCTATGGTCATGTGCTCAAAATTCAGGTGCTTAGCAACTTAGCATGTATTTATGACGGTTGCAGTGCCCTTGTGTCATGTGACTGCCGTTTGCAACCTTCCCAGGCAGCTTCCAACAATCAAAGTCAATGGAAGAAGCCAGGTTGATTTAACAACCATGTGAGTCATTTAACAGATTCAGTGGTTTACTTAACAATCGTGGCAAAAAAAAAAAAAAAAAAAATTCTAAAATCAAGTGCGACATGCTTAACAACCACCTTGCTTAGCAATGGAAATTCTGGTCCCAAATGGGATCATAATCCAAGGACTACAGGTAATCTTTGACTTACGATCACAATTGAGTCCAAAATTTCGGTTGCTAAGCGAGACAGTTGATAAGTGAATTCTGCCCCATTTTACAACCTTTCTTGCCGCAGCTGTTAAGCGAATCATTGCAGTTGTTGAACCAGTAAAACGGCTGTTAAGTGAATCCGGCTTCCCCATATACTTCCCTTGTCAGAAGGTGGCAAAAGGGGATCACATGACCCTGGGATGTTGCAGCCTTCATAAACACACGTCAATTGCCAAGCATCTGAATTTTGATCACGTGACCATGGGGATGCTGCAACGGTCGTGTGAAAAACGGTCCTCGGTTACCTTTTTTTCAGTACTGTTTTAACTTCAAACGGTCACTAACGGAATGGTTATAAATCGAGGACTTCCTGTACTTGTAATTACGACTCCTTCTGAAGATCTCTTGGAAATGGGGTTGGCGAGAGAGCTGAAACTTCTCTTGGAGGGTCACCATTTCTCACTCCTAAGTAGCTATTCTCAAACGGGCAGATGGGTTTATCCTCTTACACCTAACCACAGCCCCGGTACATCCTGGCAACATCTGTATCCTGATGTTCCTTCCGCACACCCAGCCCTCAAATGAGCTAGTCGTAAGACATCTTGAGCTTACTGGTGTTTTTCCCTTAATTTCCACCCCATCCAAGGGCAGCTTCAAGGTGTGGAAAATCTGTTGGCCTCGTCAGCTTACTATGGATCAAAGGAGTTGACTGGGAACCAGGAGAACCCGAGGCCAGATAGGGATCAGCAATAGGGATGGCAGATTTCATACTGCTATAGTTTTCTGCTGACTGGAGGATGGATGGAGAGAACTCTAATTCTCCAGTGAGAAAAGGCCATTAGAGCTTCCTATTCATTCAAGGTTTTGCAAATAATTAAGCTCTGCTTTCTAGATTGACCTCTAGATGTCCAGCAAGGAAGCTGATGGAATTAATAACCTTCTCAAGGATAACAGTAGAAACCTTCAGTATTTTCTAGCTACATTTACTAAAGTAGAAAAACCAAGATGCAAAGTGAGAAAGAGGTGGCCTCCACCAAGAAACTATAATAAAATAAAAGAAGGACATCCTGGGGAAGGGGAGGAGAAGAAAGGGAAGAGAGGAGGATGAGGAGGGAGGGTTCAGGTATGAACAACCAAATCCACACATGCAAAGTTCAAACTAACTACTTTATTAAATTCTGCCTATAATACAGGAATCTTCCCCAAGTCTGGCAGCCTAGTCTTGGGAATAGATAGATACAGCTCCACAGAACTTTGGGGGTGTCAGCCGTTGCTATTTTATTTTATTTATTTTTTTAAATTAATTTGCCTCCCATTACACCATAAAGCAACTCTGGGCAACATACACATTAAACGTTTGTGCAGTAATTCTAAGCTAACTGATTCCTTTCCCTACTAGGCTGGGTGCATCTCAATAAGGAGGAGAAGAGATGGAAAAGGAGAAAGGGAAGAAGCAGAGAGGGAGAGGAGAGGAGAGGAGAGGAGAGGAGAGAAGGGGAGAAGAGAAGAGAGGAGAGGAGAGGAGAGAAGAGAAGAGAAGAGAAGAGAAGAGAAGAGAAGAGAAGAGAAGAGAAGAGAAGAGAAGAGAAGAGAAGAGAGGAGAGGAGAGGAGAGGAGAGGAGAGGAGAGGAGAGGAGAGGAGAGAAGGGGAGAAGAGAAGAGAAGAGAAGAGAAGAGAGAAGAGGAGAGGAGAGGAGAGGAGAGGAGAGGAGAGGAGAGGAGAGGAGAGGAGAAGAGAGGAGAGATTTACTGGGTTTTGATCAAGGCCATTTTCAAATTCATTCCTGATCAGCTGTTGTCAAACTCAAGAGCAGACTGTCTTGTTTGCAGTCAGTTTTTCCACCAGCCTGCCAGCTTTTGAATCTATTAAGCATCAGTTGTGTCTGGGGAAGACACACATCAGTGGTAAAAGGGAAGGGGGGGGGGAGAGAGAGAGAGAAAGAGAGATTACATGTTATCTTAGAGACTTAAATTCCTTATTTATTTGTCAAGAATCAAAACAAACATTTGCTGATGTATCTCTTTTTCAGGGAGGCAGAAGCTTGTGGAAATACTTCTGCAAATCAGTTTATTTTTATGTCTTACTCTTCTCATACCTGCCTACCCCACTGCAAAAAAGGCAGTTCTGATTTGCGACAGCCTTGCAGAGTTGATTAGGCTATAAGAGAGAAAGACAAAAAATATTACATGGGTTTTTTGTGGTTTTTTTGCAACTAAGCGGAGTTCTAGATGATCCTCTGGGGAATTTTATCCAGGTTTCAGTGGACTGGATTTTTTTTTATTAATAAGTATGAAAGATTTGGGGAAGATGGGAAAGGGATGTCAGAAAGAGATTTATGGGCAAAAACAAGATTTCCAAAAATGTTCTTTCTGGCTACATCTCTTGGATGAAACACAGTGGATGTTTGGGTTTTTTTTTTTTTAATTGTTTGACCTCTGAGCAATGGGAAAGCTGTCAGCCCTTTGGGGTAGGCCAGATCAAGGAACAAATTTTAATCTGGCTAGAGTTATACTTTATTGATAAGGGCTTGAAAACCTGACTAAACTGTCCCCTCTCTTCCTCTTATACATGAGTGAATCAGGGAGGAATCAATCTGAGCTTCTTTCTCATGCTTTTGTAGTTTCCTGGGCTTAAGTCATGTTTTTCCAAAAAGGTCATTCCTGCCTTTCTCCAAGGTCACCGTCTTGGTTCTCCACCAAAGTATAGCGATGATGCGATTCCCTCCTCAGAGAGGAGGCCTACATTTGGGGGATCCGCATTATTTTTATGGCTTTTGGAGATATTGAAGAGGGGCTCAAATAAAATGTATGCATTTTGTGGGAGGGAGGGAGGGAGGAAGCAAGCAAGCAAGCAAGCAAGCACACTGTTTAAAACAGTGGTTCTCAACCTGTGGGTCGGGACCCCATTTGGGATCGAACAACCATTTCACAGGGGTCGCCAAACAATGCAGTCCGCCATTTTTTTCCCCTTTTCCTCAGCTGTGCTACTCCCTTTTATTCTATTGGCTTTTGAAAGCCAATAGAATAGACTCTCTTGAATAGAGTCTAATTCTATTGGCTTTCAAAAGCCAATAGGAATTGTCCAGGCTGTCTCTGCCCTGCTGAGCCTGCCAAAAGTCCCATTCTGCAAACGGTGTTGCACCAGTTGAGTAGTCCTCGACTTACAACCGGTTGGGGGGGGTGTCATGGCATTAAAAAGGTTGAGAATCACTAGTTTAAAATCAGCAGGGCAACTGCTGAAATGAAAGGAGAGCTTGTATAGTGGTTAAGGCACCAGAAAGAAAGCAGAAAGCAGAAGATCCTGAGTTCTAATCCTGTCTTAGCCATGAAAGCCAGCCGGATAACTTTGGGTCAGTCACTCTCTCTCAACCCAACTTGTCCTTGGGGGGAAAACAGGAGGAAGGTGTGTTGGATATGTTTGCCACCTGGAGTTAATTTGTAAAAAAAATAATAATAAAGGTGGGATACAAATAAACAGATAAAATAAAAACTGCAGTCAAGATAAAAAGGCCGACCACTACATGCAAACTTCTGGTCCATATTCCTCACTCTTTCAGTATCATCCATCCATTATGTATGCAAGCTCATAAAAAGTTACTATGCTCCAGGAAATTTCCGTCCAGGTCAGTGGTTCTAAGAATGAAATCCACAAATTGCCTAAAACTACAGACTTTCTTACAAAATGATGCACCAGCTTTTGAATAAGTATTTGGATTTATTTTTAGGCTACTCTTATGTTAAAGACCTCAGTGATTGCATAAATAGACTCCAAATACTAATTATATGGATATTTTAGTCATGTTGGGAATTATATACCCATATTCTCCAGCGAGGGTCCTATATATAAATCTTGACTCAGAGAAGTGACATTTCAAAGCTCGTCTACTCCTTTTCTATTCACATAAGTTGTTTAGGATAAAGTTCATAGTGTCTTTCATGAGCAAATATAATATTTAAGATTATTCCTCACCTACCATTGGTTCCTGCTCTTGTAAAAGTAAAATGTTCTCTATCCAGTTGTGTTTGACTTGGGGCGGGGGGGGGGCAGTGCTCATCTCCATTTCTTGGAAGAGGGAGCCAGCATTGTCCACAACACTGTGACCTTCCCACCGAAGTGATACCTATTTGCATGCTAGGTGGGCAGGAGCTGGATCAGGAACGGGAGCTCACTCCATCATGCAGCACTCGGGTCTCAAACCTGTGTTGTCAGCTGTAAAGCTGACAAGCTCCTCCTCTTTAATAGCTGAGCAATTGTGCCACCTCCAGCTCTTACAGCTTGCCATAATTTGGAGCCTTCCAGATGTTTTGGTGGACTTCTAACCAACCCCAGATGACAATATATTCAAGGGTGTTATGATCACTCTCTCTTGGCCTTACAGTTCTCTATATCTCTCACACCCTGCAGGGAGTGGGACCTATGCAATAGGCCCGCCCCAGGTGACTGATAGACCTAATGCGATTTTAGATGGAGTTCAGGAGTTTTCTGATACAGGGTTCAGCAGAGGCCCTTGTTGCAGCACAAGGCAAGGAGCCCTGGATACAACAATAGTCATGTGGATTCTCTGTGGCTGCAGATCTCTTACAGCCCTGTGGAGGGCTCTCGAAAGATGAAGCGGCTCAAGAGATGGGCAAAAAAGTGTATCCAACCAAACACAGGTAAGATCTTTTACTGTGAATTACGTTGTGGCAAAGCGAACCTATTTCTCCACTCCTGTCGGGCTCTGCAGACAGCTGTCTACTCACCCTCTTTTGGGTGACCTGGTCCCTCTGCTAGATGGGAGACTGGGTCACACCTCTTGTTTTGTTATCTTTGTTTTTATCATTATTATTATTGATGTGGCTTGTACCGGTATTATTATCGTAAACTACCTTGAGTTGTGTTCAAAATGGGCAGTCATAAAATTCGAAGGAAGGAAGGAAGGAAGGAAGGAAGGAAGGAAGGAAGGAAGGAAGGAAGGAAGGACTCCTGCTTCCAGGCTATTGCTGTTTTTTTTCCAGGCGCTAGTCTGATGTCAACTTGCAAATGCAGAACAGCCTAATACAGTGATTGCGAGTCTTTTAGAGACTGAGGGCCCAAACTGCAACCCAAAACCCACTTATGCATTGTCGAGTGCCAGGTGGGTGTGGCCCATTGGGTGGGTGTGGCCCATTGGGTGGACGTGGCTGCAGTGGTAACAGCAGGTTGAGTGGAACTAAAAAGTTCAATCAATCAATTTCAAATTTGCAAGATCATTTTTCCCCCGCGAGAAGTTGAAATTGACTGATTGAACGTTTTTGGGGGGGTTTTTTGCACCCGGCAGTAGAGGCCTAATGCAAAAAGGTTTTATAAAACCCAGCTGAAGGCCTAGGACTGGGGCGACGGTGCCTATGCCTACAGAGAGGACTCTGACTGCCACCTCTGGCACCCATGCCATAGGTTCGCCACCACTGGCCTAGTAACTTCTGATGGGGAAGGAAGGAGCACATTCCCAGTACTAAATTAAATTACATTTCTGGTATAAATGTCCACAATAACTGTGAAGAAAAACCTGCTCTATTTGTGATTCCTAGTTTGGGGGACTTTATAACTCCCTTGATGTTCCAGCATGCTCTTGTCTTCCATATCTATAGAATATATATCCCAAGATAGGTGGATCCAATGAATTAGCTCCATTCAAACAGGTTTCTGTAATGCTTGCAGTATCTATGTTCTCCTCCAGTATTAAGCTTCCCAAATCTCCCATTTTACCTGGTGTTTGCATAAAAATACGTATATACGGGTTCTTCCTTTGATCCCCTGCTCTCTGGTTTTAACCTTGCAGCCTTGTACCTTCCCGGATCAACTATACAGACTGCCTAGATCAGTGGTTCTCAACCTTTCTAATGCTGCGACCCGATAATACAGTTCCCCATGTTGTGGTGACCCCCAACCACTTATACATCACCGGGTGCCAGGGGCATGGCCAAAGAAAAGGGGGAAAAATGGCGGACAGCCTTGTTTGGAGACCCCCATGAAATGGTCATTTGACCCCAAATGGGGTCCCGACCCACAGGCTGAGAGCCACTGGCCTAGATCCTCCCAGATCAACTATACATACTGCCTAGATCCCCCCTATCTCCATCTGAACAATCAGAGTCATTTCCACTCTTATCCTTTAGGCAAAATTCACCCAAACTGAATGTTCCTCACATCTGTCAACCTGGATTCAATTAAAAAAGTGCTCTTCCACATTTTCCAAGGATGTAAGTTGAGGACCACCTTTATTTTACTTGCAATAATAAATAGGTAATATTTCTCAAGTTTTTAGTATACAATAAAATCAGACGAAGGAACATTTCTGGGGGGGAAAAAGAGCATATCAACTTCACAAACAAAGACCATAATAATGGATTTCTACGATTTCACAGAAACCCTCAAGTGGGAAATAAACTTTCTTAGGCCCTCTGAATCAAATGACCTTTTTAATCGTAAAGTACTTTTTTGCAACTTTGAGTCAAGCAGCTGTAAATGTAATGCTGACATATTATAAATGAATTGCAAATATAGTCCTGCTGTTTATTCCACTAAAATAAATGATTAAGAATCACTCTGTTAATTGATTATTCTATAAAGTTATTAGCTTGATTAATTTGTTGTTTCTGTAATGAATGTGATTGTTATGAAATGTTTCTAAGAGTTACACTATTTTTAGCACATTCATATTGAGAACGACTCAAAAGACGACTATTGCAGAAAAGAGACAAACAAATGCTTCTTAAGTATATCTTAAAACCGTGTTTCTGGGGATGCCCAGTTTTTTAGCTACAACAGGGGTCCCCAACCTCCAGGCTGTGGCCCACTACTAGATCGTGGCCTGTTCAGAACTGGGCTGCGAAAGCAGCGCACGAGCATGTATGCGCAGCTCCATTTGCCTGAGTGGCAGGCACTCGCACATGAAGCTCCATTTGGGGGAAAAGTGGGAACTCACACTCACATGTGCAACTCTGGGGGGGGGGAGTGGGAGCTCGCACTCACATGTGCAGTTCCATTTGCCCAGGTGCTCGCATTCGTGCATGCAGCTCCATTTGCGGGAGCAGTCGGAGCTCCCACTTGAACATGTAGTTCCATTTGCCCAAGTGGCAGGTGCTCGCACTCACACATGCAGCTCCATTTGCGTGAGCGGCAGGCGGTCACACTCCAGCATGCAGCTTCATTGGGGGAGAGTGGTAGCTCACACTCATGCATGCAGTTTCATCTGTACAAGCAGTGGGAGCTTATACTTATATATGCAGCTCCATTGGCGCAAGGGGCAGGTGCGCGCATCCTCTACTTGCCTAAATGGAGTTACATGCGCTCACACATGTGCCTGCCACTACCACAGAACCATCCTCTCTCCCCCCCCACAGGTCTGCCAAGCCAGAAAGCTCAGGGAAGGTGTACATGTTCTTCTGCTATTAACGTGCCAGGCAGGACATTTTCTACATTCCACATTTTCGACATGTAGAATTTTTATATCTACATAATAACATTTTGCTATTAATATGCCAGACAGAACTTGCCTAAGCTTTCAATCTTTTTAAAAATCTGTATTATTTTTTCTTCTGGCGGATGCTTTGCTGTCAATTCATATGACTTTATTTTATTATTCTTAAAGTACAGAATAAGATGTCTTAAGATGTCTTTAAAAATAGAGGAGTGGAAAAAAAAACCTTGTCCTCCAGCAGAAAGGCAATCTATAAAATCCTTTCCAAAGATACTGAGTGGCTAATGTGAAGATGATTGTGGCACATATGGACCGGCACAGGTATGGCCCAGCAGCAGCACACTCATTTGCTAAGTTACTGGAGCTTAGATCCAGAGAATGTCCTCATGGATATGTCTGTACTCTCAGCCTGTTGAAAGTTGTTCCAAGCATAAAAGTATAAATCATTGTCTACTACTTCTGGCAGACAACAGGTAACAGGAAGTACTATAGTGAAGTGTGCACATTTAAAAATTGACACTAAGAATCCTTTAAACTAAGGACAACAGAAATTGTTCTGCAGCTGGATTCATTTCATGAGCAGGTTTCAGACCAATATACAGATAGTCTTCGACCTACAACAATTTGCTTAGCATCTGTTCAAAGTTGCAACACTGAAAAAGTGACTTAGGATTGATCGTACAGTTACAACACATGATCAGAGTTCAAGTGCTTGGCAATCAAAATGTATTTACGTTGTCTGCAGCATCCTGATGTCATGTGATTGTCATTTCTGACCTTCTTGCCAAATTCTGACAAGTAAAGTCAACAGGGAAAGCTGGATTCGCTTAACAATCACATGATTCGCTTAACATCTGCAGTGATTTGCTTAACAACCATGACCAAAATTTCTGAACAATGATTCTGGGCTGATCCTGGTAATGCATACATTCCTACAAAACCACGTTAATAAAAGTGAGAGCAAGCAGAAAGGGAAGTCAGCAGGCCCACCTTACGATGAAAGGAAGTGTGGACAAATGAATGACAGGTTGGAAAATATTGTTATCAAATCTTTAGGCAACTCAAAGATTGGGAGATAGCAAAGAGACAGTATCAAAAAACAGGATCAGGAGGATTTTGAAAAGCTGGAACAAAAAGCAAAATCCAGGAAGATGAACTTCCAACAACTACAAATGCAAATCCTTATATTTGGGTAGGAAAAAACACACACACAAGACAGCAGTCCCTGCAACAGGAATCTGAGTGTCTTGGTGGATCACATGTGGAACATGAACCAACACAGTGTGATGGGGCTGCAAAAGAATTACAGAAAAACAATGCTAGGCTGCATCACAAGAACCTCAGTGTCAACATCAACAGAAGTCATTGTCCTTTGTCTAATTTATATTAGCAAAACCACATCTAAAATAGCGCATCCAGCTCAGGACATCACATTTTAACGAGGACTCTGACAAGCTGGAGACACTGATAATGTCCAACAGAGAGTAACTGAGATGATAAAGGACCAGGAAGAAAAAACTTTTATGAGAAACAGTTGCAAGCGAAGGGGATATTTATTCTGGAGGGGAGAAGACTACAGATGGCTGTCTTCAAGTATCTGAAAGGTTGTCAGGGGTGTCAAACTCAATTTCATTGAGGGCCGCATCAGCATTGCAGTTGCCCTCGGGGGGGTGTGGCCAAGGTGGGTGCGGCCTACTGGGTGGGTGTGGATGGAGTGGGTGTGGCCTACTGAGTGGGCATGGCCAACTCTACATTGTTTGCGTCAAGGGTGCCTGTGGGAGCCTGGGCAGGAGTGGGACAGATCTGAGGGTCTCTGGCAGAAAAGCGCCAAGGCATGATCCATTTCTTCATTCCTCTCAAAGAATGACACCTCCCCAGCATGCACCCAGGGGGCGGGGCCAACACGGCAGGGGCTGGTTCTTCGATGTTTCTAGACGGCCTTGTGGAGCTAAGACTGAATGTGTTTCAGCATAGATGGCCACCACAAAATTGTACATTGGCTCTCAGATGGCCTGGGCCAGGGCCAAGCCAGCGGGGGCCATTCCCTCACTGTTTCCAGGATGGCTTCGTGGGCCACATGAAACCACTTCATGGGCCACATCCGGCCCCTGGGCCTTTGTGTTTGACATGTCTGATTTAAATGATAAGAATGCGGATCTCAGCTGGAGTTCAAGAAGAATTCCTAAGAATTGTTCAACAAACCACCATGGGGTATGTTAAACTCCTCTTTGCTGAAGCTCAAGGTGGTGAACATATCTAATATTCCTTTCTCCTCCTATTTTTCCCACACAATCCTATGAAGTGGGTTGGGCTGAGGGAGAGGGACTGGTCCAAAGTCACCCTGCTGGCTTTCATACCTAAGGCAGGACTTGAATTCACAGTCTTCTGGTCCTTGGCCCCAAATCACTCAGAAGGTTTTCATGCCTAAGGTGCAACTAGAAGTCACAGTCTCCTGGTGATTGATCCAGACCAGCTTTCGTAGCTAAAGTGGGACTAGAATTCATGGTCTCCCAGTTTTTATCCTGGTGCCTCCACCACTAGACCAAGCTTGCTCTGAAAAGTATGTATCTGAAAGCTGGCATCACTGGATTCATGTGCTGATATGAAGCCCCCCAACAGTGACCCAAGGATACTGCAACCATCATAAATATGAGTCAGCTGCTAAGCAGACAAATTATGATCAAATGAGCATGGAGATGCTGCAGCGGTCGTAATGTGAAAAACGGTTCCTAAGTCACTTTCTTCAATGCCGTTGTAATTTCCAATGGTCACTAAATGATCTGTTGTAAA
Source organism: Crotalus tigris (assembly GCF_016545835.1). NCBI lineage: Eukaryota > Metazoa > Chordata > Lepidosauria > Squamata > Viperidae > Crotalus > Crotalus tigris. The sequence continues at coordinate 211,893 of NW_024100541.1, read as the reverse complement.
TCGTGGATTATCAGTATTGGATTGACTTAAAATGCAGTTGTAAAAAAGACCATTTTGGGGGGTTATCATGAGTTGGACCTTTGTGAGTCTCCAGGAAAAGTGAATTCCAGAGTTGGCAAAAGCTAAGGTGTTCCTTTGCTTGCCTGTAATGGACACAAATGCTTTTAGAGATTCATGCATGCACCAGCTCTTCGGACTCAAAGCTGACTCATTTTTTTCCCCTTTATTTTTAAACAGGCTGACAAAAGAAGTTATGAAGCAATTTCCTGCCCTTTGAATGACATAGGGGCAGAGAGAAGACTTTCTTTTAATATAACCTTTCAGTAATAAATATATTTTATGTACGTGGATCCATATTGAGGAATTCCACTATATCATCCAACAATTAAATTGTTTCAATATTTACCCTGCCTTCGGCTGCCAAATCTGAACTCAGAGTAATGCAAGAGTAATTTAAAAAGATTTTTTAGAAAAGAAAAAGAAACAAAAAAGAAAATAGCTCCCAAAGGCCCTTGGGCAGAAGTGCCCGATGTCAGGAAACATTTGTTTTTACTTCCTTCGCCGCCAAATGAATTTTACTCATGGCAGTGGTTTCGAGCTGGACTGAATCCATACAGAAGCTAACCAGAAGCATTTCGTTTCTCAAATAAATGCCTCTGCTGGGAATACACTATACATAAAAAGGAAAAGTTATTTTCTAACAGCCATACACTATGGAGGCAGCATGTTCTTTGTTGCTTGAAAAGCAGAAACCGGTTAGTCATTTTCGGTTCCATGAAAAAGCATTTGAAGAATGGAGGAGCCGGTTTCTGCATAACTGTAGATCAAAATGGGAATGGCCACGGCAGGGAGTAGAACAGTACGGGGGAAATGATAAAAGTTTTTTTTTCTTCCATTATGATATGCCGGTCCAAGGTTTTCACTACTGTTTGGTGTTTCCTATTGCAAGTGTCTATGGCAGTGTTTCTCAACCTTGAGAATTTTAAGGCATGTGGACTTCAACTCCCAGAATTCCACAGCCAGCATTGCTGGCTGCGGAATTCTGGGAGTTGAAGTCCACATGCCTTAAAATTGTCAAGGTTGAGAAACACTGGACTCTATGGAGATTCTCAGTCATCCAGGTCAAGGTTGTCCCAAGGGTACTTTTTCAGGAACTGGACTTGGTTTTTTTGGGGGGGGGGTTTCGAAAACGTTTCGCTTCTCATCCAAGAAGCTTCTTCAGCAATGACTAGATGGTGAGGAATGGAAGGATTTATATTCCTTGCAGACAGCTGGTCATTTGCATTCTTTTAGAGCAGGGGTGTCAAATTGCCGGCCCGCAGGCCAGACGCATCATCCGGAAGCCACGGCCATCCCATTGCCGGCAATGGCAAAACCGTCCCGATATGTTGCGTTACGTCCCGTGACGTCGCGAGTTTGACATGTCTGTTTTAGAGAGTCATTGAGGCCACTGGGAGGTTTACCTGTGTCTTCAGGGTCACCGGAGTAGTGCAAATGGGTGTGGAGCCTTCATGGCTGCAGGATGTTTTCTGCCCTGTGTGCCTTCGTTGTTGAAGGCAGGGGCAGGCTGTTGGGGATGAGCCCGTGTTGTCTGAATTGCAAACTAAAGTGCAGATGGTTCCTGTAGTCTGCAATGTTTTCTAGAAATCCGTTCAAACTCCCACACCATTTGAAGGGTGTTCATCCCAAGGTTGACTCTCTAAAACAGCAGTTCTCAACCTGTGGGTTGGGACCCCATTTGGGGTCGAACGACCATTTCACAGGGGTCGCCAAACAACGCAATTCGCCATTTTTTCCCCTTTTTCCTTAGCTGTGCTGCTCCCTTTTATTCTATTGGCTTTTGAAAGCCAATAGAACAGACTCTCTTGAATAGAGTCTAATTCTATTGGCTTTCAAAAGCCAATAGGAATTGTCCAGGCTGTCTCTGCACTGCTGAGCCCGCCAAAAGTCCCATTCTGCAAACGGTGCTGCAAGTTGTCTGCAGCGAAAGCGAGCTGTCTGGAAGTTTCCACCCCTTCCTGCTGAGCAACTACTAAAAATGTAAGTAAAAGAGGGCCAGGGGTGGGAGGTGGGAGGCCAGCGGGCGCAGGGAGGGTTGCTGGCACGCGTGGGGCCCGGCGGGTGCCTTACCTCCCTTGGGCTGGGCCAGCTGGTGGTCCAGCCGGTGGTCGGCCTGCTCCGTCTCTGCCGCTTGCCAGCTATGCCTCGGCCGGTGCAGGGGGCGGCACCACGCATGCGTGGCACTCCCGGGCAGGGAAAGTCCTCGACTTACGACCAGTTGGGTAGTGCTCGACTTACGACCGGTTGGGGGGTCGCGGCATTAAAAAAGTTGAGAACCACTGCTCTAAAAGAAGGCAAATGACTAGCTGTCTGCAAAGAATATAAATCCTTCCATTTCCTGCCACCCAATCAGGGCTGAAGAAGCTTCTTGGATGAGAAGTGAAACATCTTTAAAAAAAAAACCCAAGAAAGTCCAGTTGCCTCCTGAAAAAAGCATCTTTGGGATTCCTATTTCAAGATGGCAGGAAACGGCTGTTCTGAGGACGAGAAAGTTGCACATGACCCTCAAGTCACAGGATGTTGACCCCTTGCTTAAAATTAACTTTCATCAGGAGGCGTGGGAGAAAGGCAAAGCTGGAATAGTTTTAAGAGGAAAGATTCCTACTTTTCTCAAATACAAGTACTCCTTTGACTTTATACCATCCGTTTACAATAACACTGGAAAAAGTGATTTATGACCGGTCCTTGCATTTATGAGCATCTCAGCATCCCTCTCAATCACATGAACAAAATTTGGGTGCTTGGCCACCAGCATGTACACTTTAGTCCTCGACTTACAACACTGCGTTTAGTGACCATTCAAAGTTACAACATCATTAAAAAAAGTGACTTATGATCATTTTTCAATTTACAACTGTTGCAGCATCCCCACGGTCATGTGATCAAAATTCAGATGCTTGGCAACTGACTCCTCTTTATGACGGTTGCAGTGTCCTGGGGTCAGGTAAATCACCTTTTGCAACTTTCTGACAAGCAACATCAATGGGGAAGCCAGAGTTACTTAACAACCGTGTTACTAATTTAACAAGTGCAGGGATTCACCTAACAAATGTGGCAAGAAGGTTATAAAATGGGGCAAAACTCAACAACTGTCTCACTTAGCAACAGAAATTTGGGGCTCAGTTGTAGTCGTAAGTCAAGGACTACCTCAACTACCTATTTATGACAGTTGAAGTGTCCCAGAATCATGTGATTGCCATTTGCAACCTTCCCAGCTGGCTTCCAACAAGCAAAGTCAGTGGGGGAAGTCAGATTAATTTAAGAACTGTGTGATTCGCATAACCACTGCGGCGGTTTGCTTAACCACCACAGCAAAACATTGTCGTACAATCGGATATGATTCACTTAACAACCATGTTGCTTAGCAACAGAAATTCTGGTCCCAATGGTGGCCCTATGTTGAAGACTACTTGTTAGCTTTGAAATAATAGAAAATACCGTACTTGTAACTCGGGTTTTTAAGGTTTTGGCAACGGTTTGGTCTCCAAGCTTGTTTCCATTTAGTTTCCAAACATTTTGCTCCCGGACTAGGTAACATCATCACTGCACCCGTGAACCAAGCTATGGATTGAATCCATACTCGGTATTCGGCTGCAGAGGCCTTCTGGAAAGGCCTGACTGTAAAATGCAGGCCAGAATGCAGCTGCAGAACTTTGGCCCCAGAAGAAGTGGACTGGCTGGGCAGGGCTGTCGATGCAGGAGGAAAAAGGAGGCAAAAAAAAAAAAAGTCTTATTTTTGGGGAAACATGGTTGTTAGCGTTTAATACCACCACCTCATTCCCATTGCACCCAAACCCACCAAGTACAGAAGTCTCTTATTATAATCTGAAACAGTACAAAAAGGTCGCGATAAGTATGAGTTTGAATAATGGGACATTTGATTTAGTATGAATCATAAATTGATACCCGGTCATGTTTAACGTAACCAAAATTCAGTTAATGTAAGGCTATCAGGCATGCAGTTGATGCCAGCGGATATGCATAGTTGAGGTTGGGCTTTTAGATATTGTTAATCTTTGCGTGTGCAGAATGGAGAAAGGGAAGATTCCATCAGAGAAAACTAACGTGCAACTGAAGGAGTTCACTCACAAGGAATCTGAAAATAGCTTTCAAGCTGTAGAATTCGTGAAACAAAAAATTATGGATGCTGACACTAACCTTGATCGAAGCATGCAAATTTGCAGAGATGTGGATAAAGCACCACATGCTGCGTCTACCAGCCTATGTATGAAGATTTCAAGAAAGAGAAAACAGTTGAGTCTATGTTGCTAAAGTGCTTTGAGAGACAATGAATAGGTTTTTGTCAGTCTAAGCTTACTTTTAGGAATGATATTTTTGTTGTTGTTTTTATTTTGCTTTCTGTAACTCCTCTGTGACTTTGTTAACCATAATTTTAATTTCTAAGTATATTCTTTTCATCCTTTATATACCTATAAAAATGTGTTTAAAATTTGACACTGCCTATTCCTGTCAAACTACATCCAATTATGATACTGGAGGCTCCAAAAACCAAGAAAGACATGTGGTGATTCTTCCAAGCAGACTTCTTTATTGTTCCACACAGTTTGGCACACAGAATCTTGCCAAACTGAAACATTCCACAGGTAGTCTTCGACTTATGACCACAATTAGGCCCAAAATTTCCATTGTTAAGTGAATTTTGTCCTATTTTACTATCTTTCTTGACACAGTTTGTTAAGTGAATCACTGCAGTTGTTAAGTTAGTGACATGGTAGTTAAGTGAATCTGGCTTCCCCATTGACTTTGCTTGTCAGAAGGTCACAAAAGGAGATCACATGAGACCTGGACACTGCAACCGTCATAAGTATAAGTCAGTTGCTAAAGGTCTGAATTTTGAACACGTGACCATGAAGATGCTGCAACGGTTGTAATTGTGAAAAATGGTGATAAGTCACTTTTTTCAGCGCCATTGTAATTTTGAATAGTCAGTATGAACTGTTGTAAGTCAAGACTATCTGTACTATCTACAATAAATATATAGCAATAGCACTCAAGATTTATATACCGCTTCATAGCGCTTTTATAGCCCTCTCTAGGCGTTTACAGAGTCAGCATATTGACCTCAACAATCTGAGTCTTCATTTTACCGACCTTGGAAGGATGGAGTTTGCCTGCAATACTGCATTCCAATCACTGTGCCACCACAGCTCCTGAGAACTCTGAGAGCTATTAGGAAGGAACCATTTTCACCGTCTTTCTTTCATACAAATTATCTGAACTAAGCTGCCTCTTACTCTTCTGGAAAACATCCTCCCCTTCCTGGGAATCCAGACTACATTCCATCACACATAGAAATATCACTTCAAATAGTGTGAATTCAGATAATTTTGTGGGAATCATTAACTGCATTAATTGAAACCTGCTTGTATTTCTCTCAGAATTCCAGGTATTTCCCATCCTAATAAAGTTCCAGAAGTGTTTAAAACTCCCAGGCCTTGGGGAAAAGTAGTTAGAGAACCCATGTCACCGTATTTTCGTAATGTTATTCAGTTTTTTTCCCAATCATTTTTACTTTTAAAGTATAAGATGCCCAGATGTCCAAGTGAAATAAATCCAAACAAACAAATAAATAACACCATCTTCCTTCTCTTCTATTCCTCAGTTAGTTTCTTTGTGTTTCTTGGGAATGTGTGTCTCACATTCATAACCACACATTGCAATGATAGTTATTATTTTATTTAAAGCATTGCAATGATAAATAGAGGTTTCATTTAAAGGCTGCTTGTTTTTCAGTTTAAAAGTCCCCTTTAGCAACTTAAGTTCAATAATAAAGGCTCTTCCTGCACCCAAACGTACAATTTAAATACTGCCAGACACAAGGAACAAGGATGGGAAGGAAACCAGGAAAAAGAAGCTCAAAAGCTCATTTTTAAAGTTACACTGCTTTTCACAATCAGCTCAGATGAAGTAGACAGCATCCGTGACAGCAACAGCTGGTGACAAGGTCAGTCTTTTCACAGAGCACATAGTGACTCTGCTGAAAAAAACAAGAGACGGTGGACATTTTTTGAAAAAGGATGCTAAATGTCCAACGTCTTGTGTCTGATCCAGTATGTTTTTTAAAGCTGGAATACAAGTAGCAGTCCCCAAGCCTTTTCTTACTACTACCCTAAAAGTCCACATTCTGGACAGAGAGGACGCTTGTTTGAAAGAGGGGTCAAAGAGGCCATCTACATTAAGACCGAACAGCCCTCTCTCAACAGAGGGGGATGAATACTACACCACCTCTCTCCTTTTTTTACAACACAGTCCTTTCAGCAGCTCCAAATAGGTTCCACACCCATTTGTGCTATTCAGGTAGCGCAAACCCGTGAGGGCACAGATACAACTCCAAGGGGCTTCAACCACTCTCAGAAAGAGTGCTAACGACCAGATGACTGCAAAGAATATAAATCCTTCCATTCCACCAGTCAGTCAGAACTGAAGAAGCGAAATGTCTTCAAGGAAAAACAAAGGAAGTCCAGCTGCCTTTTGAAAAAGCACCTTTGAAAAAGCAACCATGACCTGGATGACTGAGATACTAGCCTAAAAGTAAAAGTCCGGTTCTGCATCCTGGCACTGGGAAGCAGAGACAAAGATGTCAACTTTAATCCGATCTCTAAAAAGAGGACTGTTTCAGTTGAAAAAGAAAAAAAAAATCCTCCAAAATTTCAGCCTTGCCTATGGCAGTGTGATGAGGACTCACCTCCTTTGAAGGTTTCAGACCAGAAAAGACATCACTCTCTGATTTAAGTCTATTAATATCTTCTGGAAGATACTTCACTATGTTAGAAAAAAGAAACAGAGCACAAAGCCAGGCACTGCTTATAGTTTATGATCTGCAGGCCTCTTCATTGAAATGTTTGGATTACCTACGTACCACGCTCAGAGTTTTGCTGGCCAGGTTATAGCTTTGAATTCCAAAAATTAAATCAAAGCAGAAAGCCTATCATGTTCTATACGATGCAATTTACTACAGCTTCAATACAATTTTAGAATTCCTGATAAGGCTTCATATTTTTCTCATTTCTTCCTTGAGTGCCATCATCTTATCCATTGCTTTTTGAGTCTTGTTACAGGTCTTCATTCTGGTATTTTTCCACATGAATTTGTTGAATTTTTTCAGAATGGATTCCCTCCCCCCACATAGCTTTCATATATATCCATCTATACCTTGGCATAAAGACAGAGCTCAAGGCACTGTATACTACAGATCGATACAGACAGATGATACCCACTTAGCTAAATAATCTGTCCATACATCCTGTCCACATTCTCAAGTTCTAAAAACTGAAAAGAATCCAAAATAGTTGACAAGGTTGCTTCTCTGTGACTTGCCCCAAAACTGGAATCCGTCCAAAATAAAGTCACAAAACTGTGTCTCTTTTTTTTGGGCCATGTCGTGTGGGGGGAATTCACTGAAAAAGGCAATTATGTTTGGAAAAGTTAGCAGTAAAAGGAAAGTAGGCCATCAAAAAATACAGTGGTTGGACACCATCAAAGCTGACACCAGAATGAGCGTAGAAAAATTCAAAGAAGTAGTGCAAGATTGAAAGATGTAGAGACCTGGCCCAGAGAATCATCAAGAGTTGGACATGACTAAATAGACATCATCATCATCATCATCATCCATCAAGAATTATACTCAGTCTTGGGGTACTGATTGTTCTGCTTCTTTCTCTCCAATTCCACTCTTTTTGCCTGGTGGGATTTAAAGCTTTCACATTCTTCTTTATTGTTTTAGTTAATCCAGCTAAAATTATTACCCAACTGTAATGTATAATTTAAAATACAAACATAGGAAGATGACTCAGAGATAAGTAGTTGGTCCAAAAGTCAGTTTTGTTACACTAAGTCAATATTTCTCAACCTTGGCAATTTTAAGATGCGTGAACTTCAGCTCCCAGAATTCCACAGCCAGTGAGACTGGCTGAGGAATTCTGGGAGATGAAATCCAGACATCTTAAAGTTGCCAAGGTTGAGAAATATTTCATTAAGGTAAACAGTTCACCAGAAATATGAGCTAAGCAAGGTTGCAGGCTAATTCTGCCACCTGCCAGCTGTTCGATCCTGACCAGCTCACAGTTCACTCAGCATTCCATCCTTCCGAAGTAGGTATAATGAGGATCCAAACTGTTGGGGAGGCAATAGGCTGACTCTGTAAACTGCTTAGAGAAGGCTGTGAAGCATTATGGGGCAGTATATAAGTCTAAGTGCTATTTTCTGGAAAATATACTCTATCCATAGTGAGCTAAGAAAGATCCTAAAAAGTTAAATTGCTGGCATAGCTGTACAAATGGAAGATTTAACTTCAGGTGCCATGTCAATGGCTGACATTAATTCAAGACACTTATCTGGGAGCCAAAATCGTCCTGACCCCAGTTACAGACAGCCCCCTTAGATCACCACATCAAAATGCAGCTGAGCATTCAAGGATATTTAACCCTTTCTAACCACAAGTATCATTATTATTATTGAGAAGAACACAAACCAGTGAAGCACCATGACCCTGCTGTGCTCATTGCCTTACACTTTTCATTATCTGCAGCCAAAGGTAATGGAAAATAATTGACTGTTTGCTTGGCGCAATAGGCCATGACTCTTGTTTACACAGAAATAATAGCTGAATGGTGATGGAGTCTAAATCTCCATTACAACAAAAGATTTGAAAGAGTAAAACAGTTAGGAAGAATAATTAGTTTTCTTGGGCAGAGTTTCAAGGAGCATCTCAGATGTGATGGAACAATTCTCCAATATTCTTCCCAAAGGGAAGCTCTTCTAAATGTATAATCAAAAAAATTCTTAGCCCTACCACAGAAAATGAAACAAGCCCATTTTTTTGCGATTAGCCCTGAACCAGAAAATCTCCAGTGAAGTCAGAGATAGCTCACCAATTACACAGAAAAAAAAGAAAAAAAAAAGAAACAACCCCCTACAGTTATTACAAACCTGTGATTTATATAACCCTTTACACTTATAGACGAAACAGCCAGATGAACTAGTTTACTACCATGTGTCCCCGAAAATAAGACTGGGTCTTATATTAATTTTTGCTACAAAAGACTCATTAGGGCTTACTTTCCGGTTAGGGCTTATATTCGGAGAAAATATGGTACCAAATGCATCCGTCTGGCTAACAATCTTAACTGGGACTTATTTTTGGGGTGGGGCTTATATTACGAGCGTCCTGAAAAATCACCCTAGGGCAGTGTTTCTCAACCTTGATAACTTTAACCTGGCTGGACTTCAACTCCCAGAATTCCCCAGCCAGCTTGTAGTCGCTAAGCAAGGTCCACCTGTACTACCATGTGCTGAATCAAGGAAGAAAAGAAGGAAGGAAGGAAGGAAGGAAGGAAGGAAGGAAGGAAGGAAGGAAGGAAGGAAGGAAGGAAGGAAGGAAGGAAGGAAGGAAGGAGTCTATGGAGATTCTCAGCCATCCAAGTCAAGGTTGTCCTAAAGGTGCTTTTTCAGGAGGCAACTGGACTTTCTTGTTTTTTTTTTTAAGATGTTTTGCTTCTCATTCAAGAAGCTTCTTCAGCTCTGACTGGATGGTGGGGAATGGAAGAGCTGAAGAAGCTTCTTGGATGAGAAGTGAAACGTCCTTAAAGAAAAACAAGAAAGTTTGGTTGCCGCATGAAAAGCACCTTTGGGAAAAGAGGGAGGGAGGGAGGGAGGGAGGGGGGGGAGGAAGGAAGGATCTTAGCATTCCCCCCCCCCAAGTACAAACACACATACATTCTGCTTTTGGAAACCAAACAGGAAAACACAACCCCGTCAGTATTATCTTACAATTTGAGACTTGATTCATCATTAACAGGAGACTGGAAACTCAAGTTGCCCAGTCACTGGAAAAATTCAGCAATAAAAGGAAGGAAAGAAGAAAGAAACCCCCCACCACCACCACCTTCTCTATAATGGGAAAATGCAGACCATTATGAGTTCAGAACTCAGTGGGATGCTTGAAAATATTTTCAAAAGAAAAAAGGGGTGGCGGTGGAGAGGGGAAGGAGGGAAACGCTGTGGGGGTCATCAGTGGGAGGGGGGCAGCCAGGGGTGCTTTCAAAAGGCAAAAGAGCCCTTTCTTTGTCTGACTGTCCCTTAAACCCCTCGGAGGCAACTTTTACATTATTTAGCAGCGAGTCTGATTATGTTTTTATGGCAGAGGAAGATGGCAGGAGGATCCGGGGGCCTGCCAAGGGAAGAACCCTGCTGATGACATTTGCCGTATCTCTCTGCGCACTCTGAAAGGCCCGAGTGCGCCTTTTTGAAATCACACTGGCGGCTGCCACAATGGGCCACCAGCTCCCTGTGCCGCTTTAGGTCATATTTACATACAAAAGCACAGCCACTGTGCAGCTATTGTGCTACCAAGTTTTCATTTGTGACCCATGGTGGGCTTGGGAGAGGAGAGGTCACCGGCAAGTGTGCAAAACTTCCCGAGACCCCATTAATTTTTCAGGATTTCTCAGGCTCTGGCCTTTTCAAACTTGGCAGGGGTGGAAAAGGGTGGGGAGAGAATTCTGCTTATGAGTTTCTCTCTCTCTCCCTCGCTCACTTTTCCCAGCAGTTCACTCTTCGTTTCAGCCTGTTTTTGTCACAACACCAAAATGAATAGAGCTGGCTTTGAACTTATCATGTTCCCTAATTAGAGGGAAAATGGAATGCAGATTGAAATAAGCAGCACCTTTTTAAAGGGGAAACAACCAGGCTCTGGACACACTTGTCTTGTTCCAATTTTGCAAATCGATCTTAACATTCAAAAGCTGCAAAAGCATTTTCTGCCTGCCCTAATAGACTTTGAAAAATCTCTGGCTGGAGTGCTGCTGAATGAATGCTATCGTCGTAATTTATTATTTCACCTCTCTGACTGGACCCAAACTCCAATCAAGGAGAACAGAATGAAGGAACCGAGTTGGTGCCGGTAGACGAGAATTATCTGATGATGTTAATTGCAAAAGGAGTTACGAGACTTCTTCTGATCTTTCCTACCATATATTAGCATGGTTCTCCTCTTATTTCAGGCGTCTCCAAACTTGGCAAACGTTAAGATTTGTGGATCTCAACTCGCCAGCATTATTGGCTGAGGAATCCTGGAAGCTGAAGTCCATAAGTCTTAAAGTTGCCAAATTTGGAGTCCTATAGCAGTGGTGGCGAACCTATGGCACACGTGCCAAAGGCGGCACTCAGAGCCCACTCTGTGGGCACACGTGCTGTTGCCCCAACCTCCCCTCCCCTCATGACCCCCGTACCAGCATCCCCCCTGGAGGAGAGTCGCCCCCGAGCGTGGCCCACACAGAGCAGAGCAGCCAAAGACATGGCAGCCAGGCAGCGTGGACAAGACTCTGCTTCACACCCCATTATGCACAGTTGATGCTGCGGGGCACGGGCAGAGGATGTGGCCGCCATTGGCGCTGCTAGGCTGCCTGGGCGATCTGCAGCGGACCCTGGAGGTGGTGAGTGGCCCTGCGGGCAGGCAGGGCAGGGGGACAGGGCAGGAGGTGGAAAAGGAGCAGGGCCAGTTTTGGGGCAATCGGTCTCTAAAAGGTTCGCCATCACTGTCCTATAGTATTCCCAAAGGAATAACCCTCCCCTCAAATTAAAGTACCACATCTCCTAGATGTCTATCTAGAGGCCAAAGGGGCCATCTAGATTAAAATTGAACAGCTCTCTCTCAACAGAGGCGGAGGATACAACACAACCTATCTCTTGTTTATAACACAGTCCTTTCAGCAATTCCATAAAGGTTCCACGCCCATTTGACCATTCAGGTGACCATGAGAGCACAGATAAATTTCCAAGTGGCCTCAATGACACTCGGAAAGAATGCTAATGATCAGATGACTGCAAGAGGTATAAATCCTCCCATTCCCCACATTCAGTCAGAACTGAAGAAGCTTCTTGGATAAGAAGCAAAACTTCTTCAAGAAAAAAAAAAAGAAAGTCCAGTTGCCTCTTGAAAAAGCCCGTTTGGAAAACACCTTGTGAGATACAATAAGTCCTTGGTGGAGTCCTTGATGCTCTCTGAAGATGTTCTCTGAAGACCCCACAACATCTCTGAAGACGTTACCTAGTTGGATGAAGAAATGTCTGCAAGCAAACAAGCAAACTCAGAGAGCAGTTTAACCCTGAGCTACAAATATTTTATTCTGTTGGTTTGCAAGGCACTTCCAGTCACCATAATTCCCATCCAGTGGGAAACAAGAATTGTTCGGGAAACGATGCCTACGAGCAACCCTGACAGTGGACACCACAAGGGAGAGAGAACACCTCCTTTGTCCTTTGTCCTATGACATTTTATGAAGCATCTGGGAGATGCAGATTTAGATGATTTTCTTTTATTGGGCCAACTCTAGCTGTTTAAAGACGTTCTGCAAGCATCTGAGTCACAGATGGCTCTTCTTCCGGCTGAAGAGTTATGTGCCCGAGAACAATAAAATCAGAATTCATTTGTTAGATGCCGACTATAATTGAGAAGCAGCTAAAAGTTTTGAAAGCAATCAAAGAAGGTACCAATGAATTTCAACAGTATGCACAATTTTCTTTCTCAACACTATGCCTAGAAAATATGTGCTGTAGAATGTGCTTAAAAAGCCACAGTCGTCCAACGGCTTAATTCTCCCAGAATTGGGCAACAGAAAAGGCTGGTTCTTTCCCTTAAACACTGCAAAATCCTTTGTGTACACCATGTATACAAAGCATTTTCAGTTACAGCACCAGGCCCTAGTACACACTGAATTGTGGGCCCACATCTAGTATGGACTGAATTGTGGGCCCACATCAGAGTCCTTATGAATCCATTGGAGATGATATCTGAGAAGATTATCTTTATTCAAGATTCAAGATCACGTGAAGTGTTAATACCTCTTTACAATGCCTTGGTAAGGCCATACTTGGAACGTTGCATCCAGTTTTGGTCACCACGATGTAAAAAAGATGTTGAGATTCTAGAAAGAGTGCAGAGAAGAGCAACAAAGATGATTAGGGGACTCGAGGCTAAAACATATATGGAACGGTTGCTGGAATTGGATATGTCTAGTTTAATGAAGAGAAGGATGAGGGGGGACATGATAGGAGTGTTCCAGTATCTCAGGGGCTGCCACAAAGAAGAGGGAGTCAAGCTATTCTCCAAAGCGCCTGAAGGCAGGACAAGAAGCAACAGATGGAAACTAATCAAGGACAGAAGCAACCTAGAACTAAGGAGAAATTTCCTGACAGTTAGAACAATTAATCAGTGGAACAACCTGCCTCCAGAAGCAGTGAATGCTCCAGCACTGGAAGTTTTTAAGAAGAGGCTGGCAGCCATTGTCTGAAATGATACAGGGTTTCCTGCCTGAGCAGGGGGTTGGACTAGATGACCTCCAAGGTCCCTTCCAACATTATTATTATCTGCAAGGTCCCTTCCAACTTTATTATTAAGAAACTAAGTTAGCCCAGCACCATCATTCTCTGTGCTAAATACAGAATAAGGCTAAAGCAACGGTTTGAACCCAGCATAGAAGTTTTTCTACTAACAAACCATACTTAGGTAAGGTTTCGCTGTCACAGCACTCCTTCAAAAGAGTTCATTTTCCTCATAACGTCCTGCCTTGTCACTATGAGAAAAGAATACAGTCAGTCTTCTACTTACAACAGTTCGTTTAGTAACTATTCGGAGTTACAATGGCAGTGAAAAAGTGACTTATGATCTTTTTTCACACACTTACTTGCAGCATCCCCAAAGTCACATGATCAAAATTCAGATTCTTGACAACCGACTCATAATATATGATGGTTGTAGTGTTCCGGGGTCATGCAACCGCCTTTTGCAACCTTCTGACAATCAAAGTCAACAGAAGAGTCAGATCCATGTTACTAACTTAACAATTGCAGTGACTCGCTTAACTGTGTCAAGAACGTTCATAAAATGGAGCAAAATTCACTTAACAACTGTCTCGCTTAGCAACAGAATGTTTTTGCTCAATTGGGATCATAAGTTGAGGATCTCCTGTACTAACGCACCTAAGATTCAGTTCCATAATAATCTCCTGTCTCCTGATGGCTAATCAGAGTAACACTTTTCAAGTATTTAGCAACTTCTGCAGGCTGGCACTTCAAAGGACTGCATTTCTCCCAGATTGCATCCCTATGGATTGTGACATTTACACTTTGCAGAATGCCGTATTTTGAAATGAAAAAGGTTGCAACCTGTTCATTTCTAGAGTGCATATATTTGGCATATTATCTCTAGCTGGTACTTATAGATTAGTTCATAACCCGAGCTAAAAGCAATTATTTCATTTTGATACTGCGGGGTACAAATTAATACAAGAATGACCCTCGGATGTTTGTGTGACCTTGAGCGGGCCACTATATTCCGTTCTGCTCCTACAAAACCAAAACAGACCCACCAAAGCCTTAGGAAGACCTCACTTAGACTACTGTATCCAGTTTGGGTCACCATATTATAAAAAAGATGGAAAGACTCTGCAAAGAGTGCAGAAAAGAGCAACAACGAAGATTAGGGGATTGAAGGTTAAATCATATGAAGAATTGTTGCAGGAATTGTGTAAGTCTAGTCTAGTGAAAAGAAGGACTAAGGGTCACATGATAGAAGTGTTCCAATATTTGAAGGGCTGCCACAAAGAAGCACTAGAAGGCAGGACGAGAAGCAATGGATGGAAACTAATCAAGGAGAGAAGCAACCTGGAACTATGGAGAAATTTCCTAAGAGTTAGAACAATTATGTAGTAGTGGAACAGGATAATTATCAAGATGGACAGTGATTAATATTTATATGTTACTTATACGTAAGGGTGTAGGTCTATACCAGTGTTTCTCAATCTTGACAATTTTAAGGCATGTGGACTTCAACTCTCAGAATTCCACAGCCAGCAATGCTGGCTGTGGAATTCTGGGAATTGAAGTCCACATGCCTTAAAATTGTCAAGGTTGAGAAACACTGGTCTATACATATATTGTATATGGTATGTTTTAAATGTATATTGTATATGGTATGTTTTAAACCCCGACTGCTCTTTAGAAGGCCAGATCCTGAAGTTGAAACTCAAATACTTTGGCCACCTAATGAGCAGGAAGGACTCACTGGAGAAGGGCCTAATGCTGGGAAAGATTGAGGGCAATAGAAGAAGGGGACGACAGAGAATGAGATGGCTGGATGGAGTCACTGAAGCAGTAGGCGTGAACTTAAATGGACTCCAGAAGATGGTAGAGGCCAGGAAGACCTGGAGGAACATTGTCCATGGGGTCACGATGGGTCGGACACGACTTCGCAATTAACAACAACAACAAAATGTGTGTTATGTATGTGTACTTTTGAAAGCAAGCAACTAAATTTCATTTTTAATGTGTGCCGTTGTGCCCATAGGGGAAAAAAATGACAATAAAGGTTATCTGAATCTGAATCTGAACAGCTTGCCTTCAGAAGTTGTGGCTGCTCCATCACTGCAGGCTTTTAAGTAGAGACTGGACAGCCAACTGTCTGATATGGTATAATGGGGTTAGACTAGAAGACCTCCAAGGTCTCATCCAGCTCCATTATTCTGCCCTGTTTAATTTCACAGGATGAAGTAAATGCTGCCAGGAAGGTGCTAAGATGGTTGTGGAAATGGGGTTCAGAGGACAGACGAAAGGGAGAGAGATAATGTCTTTTCTCTACTGCTCATATCTTTTTTCCTTGCTTTAAAATTGCACCTCCTGGCAATGCTGCTTGTGTTTGCGAGAGCAATTTGGGCTGCTTTTGTCAAGTTAAGCTACTGTGTTTTTTTTATCAGAGGAACTGAAAGAATACACAGAAGTTCTTACATTTGCTCTTGTGCAAATGAAAAAAGATGAATGCTTTTTTGTCAGGAACGGCTCCAAGGAGAAGGAGCTGGAAATAAAAAAAATCTAAGCCAAGTTTCATAATTGAGGGCTAAAGCCGCATGATGGCAGGCCGAAAAGAACCATTTGGGTTCCTATTAACGTGAACAGATTTACAATATGTTTTAACACAATGTTTCTGTTATTCCAAAATCTCTGCACCCTCTTTTGAAGCTCTCCACAATAAAACCTGCTTGGTTTATCTCATCTCCCTTTTCTACCAAGGGCTGAATAGACATTACCAAGCTTGCAAGCAGAGAAATAAAGAGAGCGCAAGTTGTGTCCTTCTTTCCAAAGGAAGTGCAATCTCTATGAATAAACTGGAATTTGATGCTACCATATAAATAAACTCTTTGATGCTAGCCTATAACAATCATCTTCAGGGCTTCTTCCTCACCGGCGGCGGAGGTAGTCCTCAATGTACGATCACAATTTAGGCCAAAAATTTTGTTGCTAGGCGAGACAATTGTTCAGTGAATTTTGCCCCATTTTACGACCTTTCTTGCCACAGTTGTTAAGTAAATGACAGCAGCTGTTAAGTTTGTGACTCCATTGTTAAGTGAATCTGGCTTCCCCATTGACTCTGCTTGTGGCAAAAAGTGATCCCGGGACCACGGCAACTGTTAAATAAATCTGAGTCAGTTGCCAAGCTTTTGAATTTTGATCACACGACCTTAGAGAGGCTGCAACGTCCTATGTGTGAAAAACGGGCCCTAAGTCACCTTTTTCCAGTGCCGTCGTAACTTCAAACGGTCACTAAATAAACTGTTGTAAGTCAAGGACTGCCTGCATTGCAGGGATGATCCTTGGGGGTTTCTCAAGCCTCTTCAATATGCCAGTCTCTTTAGGCAGGAGATGCATTTCATCAGCCAGTCTTCTGCATTTTCACGTATTTACTAAAATTTAAGACGCTGAGCAAGTGACCCCTGTAATTTTTCAGTTGTTGAAGCTACAAAAACTGGCTTGGCTAATTACAATGGAGCAGCTGCTGGAAATGACCTTGTGAACAGGCAAGAAAAACACTGATGAAACTGCTTATCTCCCAAGATCAGGAGAGATTATTCCATCCACCCCCTTCTTTTAAAGTAAGTTCAGAAGTTAATTACACAGAACCGCTCAGATGGTTGTATAGGAACAAGCCATCTTGAGGACCAACTGAGTGACAGGCCAAGCGTCACCCACGGAGAATCCCGGATACAGCTGCTGCTTTTGGGGCTGTCTCAACTTGGAACTGATTTTTTTTTTCTAGAAGTCGGTAAAGAAAAAAAAATGAAACATAACAATTGCAGGGAAGCAATACTGATAGTCCTCGATTTACGACTAGTCAGACAGGTAGTTCTTGACTTACGACTTTATGACTTACCATAAAAAGGGGACTTAGGACCCGGATTCAAAGTTCTGATAGCCTCCTGCGGTCACATTTTGGGCACATGGCAACATGCATTACGTGGCTGTGTTTTATGACGGATTTGTCGAAAACTGGAACTTCTGCTTCCAGTTCACTTAAAAACATTTAACATCCATACTACTCCCGCATTCACTTAACTGCCAGAAAAAAGTAATAACATCAGATCATCAGGTGACCAGCCTGTTTTACAACTGTTATGACTTACAACCCTTATGACTGTAATGGGCAGGCTCCATTATGGTCATAACTCAAGGACCTCCTGTATAAAACCTATACACAAGCTCAAAAGCTAACCCCACCAGCGAGTAGCTCATATTCTTAAAATTCAATTTCATATGGGAATTTTGCAAACAATGCACACAAAAACGGGTTTTCAAAATGACCAAGCAGAACCAAAACACCTCTAAGTTTATTAGTTCAGCTGCATGCCTCTTCTTCATCTTAAGTTTATTCTGTTCTGCTGAGCAGCACTTAACAATTTGTGTTTTAGCAATATATACAAAAATCCACCAGCACATTAACTATACTTTTCCCTTAATGTATGCATCCCTTCTTCCAGATGGAACACAAAACGGGAGGAAATGCACGCATATTCTAGTGTACAACATGTTTGTTTTATATTCAACATAATTATCACTAAAATATAATTAATACATAATATGATTAAAATAGGAATAAAACAAAGGTCAACTGTTACTCCAGAACTCATCTCGGGAAGCTTTTAAGAAGTTTTAAGACTGGAAGATGAAGCACACTGAAAACCCAGTGTATAAGGAACGGGGAAAAGCACGACGACTGTCGTTCTGTATTACAACAGTATTCTGTAGTAATATTCTGTAATACCTGGGACGCTGCAATCACCATATGTACATGTCAGCTGTCAAGTGTTCAAATTTTGATCAATGTGACTGTGAGGATGTTGTAATGGTCGTTAAGTGGGAAGACTGGTCATAAGTCCCTTTTTTCAGTTGCTAAATTAATGATTAGCAAGGACTATCTGTACATTATTACCGTATATTCCGGCGTATAAGATGATTTTTGAGAGCGTTGAAACAGCCTCCGAACTTGGGGGTCGTCTTATACACCAAATTGTCTTATACGCCGGAAATAAGGAAGTTTCTGGCGTATAAGACGACTTTCTAGGCATGCGACTCAGCATCGATCGTCTTATACACCGGAAATAATGTAGTTTCCGGCATATAAGACGACTTTCTAGGCATGCGACTCGCCGTCGATCGTCTTATACGCCGGAAATACCGGTAGTTTCTGGAATATAAGATGACTTTCTAGGCATGCGATTCGGCGTCAATCGTCTTGCGACTCGGCGTCGATCGTCTTGCGACCCGGCGTCGAACTCGGGGGTCGTCTTATACGCCAGGTCGCCCTATATGCTGGAATATACGGTAGTGGGCATATATAAGGATTTCTATATGTCTAATCAAGTTTTCTTGAAAACTCTTCAGGCACAGCAACAAACTCTTATTCTGCTGATAAAATTTTGATTTCTTAGTAATGATAGGCTAATAGGAGTATTAGTACTTTTAGGCCAACTTATTACTGTTTGTTTTTATTATGATTTGACTTGTTACAAGAATTCTTATTTCCTAAAATTGTGGAATGATATTATATCCCATTAATTCAGTAAACGTTTATGTTTTGGAACATGTGTGTATTATTTCTCTTTTATATGTTCCTTTTTTCATACATAGTAAAACAATCAAAATTTTTTTTAAAAAGCCTATCATAATTTATTCAGAAGAAAGATATATCTGAATTTAGATGACCACTTACATTTATTCCACCCAAAGACAGAGGAAAAAAGTTAAATATGCGAGCAGAAACCCAATGAAATACCCATCTTCTACACTATATGAATGTAATTGTAATTAATCCTGGAGATATTTTTCCTCCAATAAACGTATACATGTGATATACATGTGCATAAGTATGCATTTACATATATGTGCCTATACACGGTGGCTAGAAATCACATTCCCCCCCAAACAGAGGCGAGACAAAACAATTAACTAATATTAATTTAGTTAATAAAATGTATTTAAAAACTAATTGACTGTTAAATAAGGCACAATATATCCCCTTCTGCTTTGGTTTCTCTCACACACAAGCACATAAAAACATAATCCATCCTTCCAAGAGACAGAGCAATAAGTATTCCCTGTGACAATCTACCCGAGCAAAAGTGGAAGAAGCAGGATAAGAAAAGTATTGGTGTTTTTCAGCACAGGTTTTGGACAAGACTCCTGACTATAAAAGTAGTCCTTGAGTTATGACAAGTTGCTTAGCAACCATTCGAAGTTGCGAAGGCCCTACCTGGTGCTCCTTATGAAGCAGATTCTGACAATTTGTGTGTGTGTGTGTGTGTGTGTGTGTGTGTGTGTGTGTGTGTGTGTGTTTGCAATATCATGATTGCACTTCAGGCATTCAACAACTGGCTCACATTTACAACCGTTTGCATCACCCCACAGTCATGTGACCATATTTTATGACAGTTTCGACAAAAAACAGTAGCTTCTTCCAGTTTTCAGCAAAAATCGGCCCCAGCAAACCGTGAGTTTGTTTGACCAACAATCATGGTGTTTGCTTAACAACTATCATAAGGTCATAAAATCAGAGGTCATGTGAATAACCTGGTTTATGGCCATTATGACTTAGGACTGTAATGGGCAGTCTCCATTACTGTCGTTAACACAAGAATTACTTGCACTGTGGACAAACAAATTGATGAATCATTGAACAAGTCAAACCACAGTTTTCAATCAAGACACAAAAGACCAGGCTCAAATTATAGCAATAGCACTTATATACTGCTTCATAGTGCTTTACAGCCCTCTCTAAACAGTTTACAGAGTCAATATATGGCCCCCGACAATCTGGGTCCTCATTTTACTGACCTGGGAAGGATGGAAGGATGAGTCAACCTTGAGACAGTCAGGATCAAACTCCTGGCTGTAGGCAGAGTTTGCCCACAATGTTGCATTCTAACCAAGGTGCCACCACCACGCTATTATCCTACTCTGGACCCATTATGTGAAGACTAGCTCTCTGGAAAAGGCTATGTTGCTGGGAAAGGTGGAAGGAAAGAAAAGGAAGAGGATGATCAGCAGCAAGATCGATGGACTCAGTTAGAGTGGACCGAGTCCTCAACCAATTGTTGACAGACTTGAAAGAACAGGTTAGGGATTGATTGTCAAGGAGAAGATCTGTCTATGTTGTTGCTGAGAGTTGAAAACCACTTCATGGCACATATATAATCAATCAAACACTCTTTGTAAGGTAAAAGCTGCCTGGAGTCACTAAGAGTGAGTTGGGCTATATATAAATGTTCTTAAATAAATAAAAGCAACTTCTCCTTTCAACAGTCTACTCCTCCTAAGCTTCATTTAGATAGTGTTTCACTGGATGCAACTACTATAACCACACGTGCAAGATATACTCTTATCAGAATATAAGCAATAAGGTTTTATCCAACTGTTTTCTTGTAGGAGAAAGGAAATGTTTCAAGAAGCAGACTGATTAGTGCCAATCACAATGTGACCTCTGCATCCGTTGCTAAATATCATGATTTTTTTTCCCCAAGTTGTTTCTGACAAATAATTGAAGTGGGAGGATTAAAATCCCTCCGGAACACAGAAAGAAATCAGTGTAGATACCTGAAACCCAAACAATTATAAGCTGCTCCCAGGGAAACTGGGCCTCAACAACAACGGCTCTCTGTGGCATACAATTATCCCCATGGCAAAATTACTTTGCCTAACTGGAATGGATGGCTCACTCTTTCGAGGCAAACAGTTTGCTAGATAATTTGCTGCAGCTTTTTCTGACCAGAATTTGGATGAAATGTCATCTCTTTCTGAGGACTTTGGGGTTAAGAGAACCCATAGGACTTCTTTACCATGTAAACCGTGGAGAGTAAAAACTGTTCTCATTGCCGAATTAGCAACAATAATATAGACTACATAATAGAGATATTATGTAGATTGTAACTGTGGAATAATATACAGGGAGTCCTCGACTAATGACAATAATTGAGCCCAAAATTTCTGCTGCTAAATGAAACAGTTGTTAAATGCGTTTTGTCCCATTTTACGACCTTCCTTGGCACAGCTGTTAAGTGAATCACTGCAGTTGTTAAGCTAGTAACACGGTTGTTAAGTGAATTGGGCTTCCCCATTGACTTTCCTTGTCAGAAGGTCACAAAAAGTGATCACATGACCTGATCCCAGGACACTGCAACCGTCATAAATAGAAGCCAATTGCCAAGTGTCCAAATTTTGATCACGTGACCCTGGGGATTCTGCAACAGTTGTTAAGTGCGAGAAACGGTTTAAGTCACTTTTTCCAGGGCCATTGTAACTTCAAATGGTCACTAAACAAATGACTGTAAGTTGAGGACTGCCAGTACCAAGTTCCTTTAACTGTTCATCATAGGATTTGGCCTCCAAGGTGCTTATCCAACCACCTATACACCAATTTCATACCTGACCAGCCTCAGTAACAATACTGCACATTATTCCTTATATGGAGTAAGCCAATCTGGTGCTATCCAGAGGTCTTTAAGTAATATCTCAAGAAATATAAGCTCGCTATAAGTGTTCTGGGTATTACAGTCAGTGGTGGGATTCAAATATGTGAACAACCAGTTCTCTGTGTGGATGCCACTCCCGGAAGTCCATTCTGGGCCCGGCCAACAAAAGATTAGCTACCGGTTCTGCCGAAGTGGTGCGAACTGGCTGAATCCCACCACTGATTATAGTCCATAACATATCTGGACAGCACAGGACTGCCTAAATCTGTTACAATCGTATCTTAGAATCAATATATATATCCACTGAATTCTGAACCTGCTTCAGATTTAGCTGTGCTCCAGTCTTCTAATGTTGAAGAGATGTAGAAATAAGCAGCCTTTCAATACACCTTCGCTAGCCTGGAAATCTGTAGACTTGTTCTCAAAAGTGGGAAGTGTAACACCGTCAATATAATAAACTTCTCCTGAAGTACAGGTAGTCACCAACTTACAACCATTCGCTTAGTGGCCTTCAAAGTTACGACAGCACTGAAAAAAAGTGACTTACAACTGGTCCTCGCATTTGCAACGCCTGCAGCATACCCATGGTCACATCATCCAAACGTGACAGCTGGCATGCATTTACAAGGGATTGCAGCATGCCAGGATGTTGTGATTGCCATTTGCAACCTTCCCAGCCAGCATCTGACAAACAAAGACAATGAAGGAAGCTAGATTCACTTCATGGCCACACAATTTAGTTAACTGCAGTGATTTTTAAAGATTGTAAAATTGAGTACTCACTTAACAACCACCCAGCTTAGCCATGGAAATTCTGGTCCCAACTGTGGTTGTTAAGTTGAGGACTAGCTGTACTTTCTACTATTCCAGTGGTTCTCAACCTGTGGGTCGGGACCCCATTTGGGGTCGAATGACCATTTCACAGGGGTCACCAAACAAGGCTGTCCGCCATTTCCCCCCCCCCCTTTTCTTTGGCCACGCCCCTGGCAACCAGTGATGTATAAGTGGTTGGGGGTCACCACAACATGGGGAACTGTATTATGGGGTCGTGGCATTAGAAAGGTTGAGAACCGCTGTACTATTCTGTCTGCCGTTTCTAAAAAGGGGTATTGTGGGATAGGAAGAGGTACAAAAATAGCACATCCAAAATGATGAAGGGTCCAGAGCAGAGGCAGCGTCTGGAACTCTTCAGCACGCAGGTAGTAGAAATATAAGAAAGGGGCATTAAATCATGTGTGGCATAAAAAATGCGGAGCAAAATATTTCTCCTTCTCTCTCAATGTTCGAAATTCGGTCATCTATTAAAACTAAAAAGAGGCCTGAAGTTCAGGAGCAATTAAAGGAAACGCTTCTTTACGCCACCGTAGTCAAACTGTGGGATTTGTTGTAATTAGATGTTTTTGCTCGGTGGGATGGTTTTAAAGAGATCTGAGCCAATTCACCACAAAGTGGCCTATCAGAAGCTTCTAGTTCTGATGGCTGCAAAATTACAGACAGCATCAACTTCTCGGGAGCAATAATGGAAGAATCTTTTCTTCTCCTGTCCATCCTCTGTAATTCTGTAATTTGACAGAGGCTGTTTGGGGATGTTGCTTCAGTCCAGTACCAATCCCTGCTGGAGAGGGGAGATAGTAGTATAATCCACCATGATTACATGCCTCTAATCTTCTTTGAAAGCCCTCAAATGACCTGCAATTCTCCCAGAACTAGCAAACCCATTGCCCCATTAAAAGGTAATGAGATTATACTCAAGGCATGGGCACCATGGCAGCTATGCCAACCTCGGTGTTTTGAGGTCTACATTACCGTGTGCCGTCAAGTCAGTGTTGACTCTTCACAACCAGATACTGTAGATAGATTTTCTCCACAATGAGCTATCCCTAATAGTTTCGTCAAAGTCACCCAAAGGTGGACTCGTTGCCATTGTAATGGAGTC
This sequence comes from Crotalus tigris, assembly GCF_016545835.1. NCBI lineage: Eukaryota > Metazoa > Chordata > Lepidosauria > Squamata > Viperidae > Crotalus > Crotalus tigris. Next base: position 188,085 of record NW_024100541.1, on the reverse strand, counting down.
CACTGACCCTGTTCTTGGTCTTCCTCTTTTTCTCTTTCCTTTTAACTTCTAACTAAAATCTACTCCGAAGAATTAAAACTTCACATAAGGTATGTAAAATATGGTAATGTCAGGCGGGCCATTTGTGCTGGTAGTAAGAACACTGAGTTGATTCCACTGTTTTTTTTTCCCTTGGCTGTCAATCAGAATAGAGCTGGAAGGAATCTTGGAGGTCTTCTAGTCCAACCCCCTGCTCATGCAGATCTTATACCATTTCAGATAAGTGACTGTTTAGCCTCTTCTTAAAAACCTCCAATGACAGCAAGCTGTTCCACTGGTTAATTGTTAAGTAGTTTCTCTTTGTCCATGGTATACCCAAGAGTCTTCTTCAAAAACCAAAGTCCAAAAGTGTCAACCCTCCAGTAATGGAGCACCCACAAGTTCAGGAGGCAAGCTGTTCTATTAATTGATCATTCTCACTGTCAGGAAATTCCTCATTTCCAGGTTGAATCTCCTTCTGAGGAGCTTCCACCCATTGCTTCTTGTCCTGCCCTTTGTACTATGGAAAATAAATTGACACCCTCTGCTCTGTGACAGTCTTTCAAGTATTGGAAGATGCTATCATGTCTGCCCTGAGCCTTTCCTTCATTAGGCTAAACATGTCTAGTTCATCATATGAGTTAGCCTCGAAATCCCTTATCATTTTTGTTGCTCTTCTCTGCACTCTTTCTAGGGCCTCAACACCTTTTTTGTACTATGGTGATCAGAACTGGATGCAGTATTCCAAGTGTGGTCTTACCAAAACAGCATAAAGCAGTACTCTCACTTCCCATGATCTTGATGCTATTCTTCTGACTCGCGGTGGTGCAGTGGATAGAATGCAGTATTGCAGGCAAACTCTGCCCAGAGCCAGGAGTTCGATTCTGACCAGCTCAAGGTTGACTCAGCCTTTCATCAGTAAAATGAGGATCCAGATTGTTGGGGGCAACATGCTAACATTGTAAACCACTTAGAGGGGACTGTAAACCCTGGTAAAGCAATATACCAGTCTAAGTGCTATTGCTTCTGTTGAGGCAGCCTAGGACTGCATTTATTCTTATGGCAGCTGCAGCACACTGCTGGCTCATACTTAAGCAGTGATCCACCAAGTCACTTAAATCCTTCTCACAGTTGCTACTGTTGAGCCAGGTACCTCCTATTCTTTATCTTTTCCTGTCCGGCTCTCATGGCTGTCTGCGATATTCTGAGAGTTGAGGTCCACAGATCTTCAAGTTGCCAAGGTTGAGAAACACTGATCTACATTATCATAGTTCTGCAACCATAGAGCTAAGATAGCCTGAAGTGATAACATAGGCTTTTATTATGGCAAAAAGGATGGCAGTTGCTTTTAGCTGTACGTATGTGCACATTAGTGGAGAGGTTCTGCAAGCTTGCCTTATCATATACAACCTGCTACAACACAGATGGGCCAGACTTTGTCTTATCCACAAAACCACTTCCCCTGTTCTAAAAAAAGAAGAAGGAAGATACAAACCAGAGCTTGGCTGAGGTCAATCACAGATCCTTCCTCCTTGTTCAAATAAATATTGAAATACAGAAAGGAAGGAAAGGACAAGCAATGAGTCATTTCCCCCCCCCCTTTTTTTATTATACGGTTATAAATCTTGAGGCCATTATATTGTTTCAATACAATGATGTTGCTAGGATGTTGTTAAAGATGATTGACATTCTTTTATATATATATAGGCAACTTAAAGGATTGAAAATAACGAAGAGGAAGAAGAAAATCTATCAATATCCAGAAGTATCGTTTATGATGTCAATATTACAGGCATAAAATTATTTGACTTTTTCATCCAAAGTTAAATATAGCATTCAAAACAGTTCGCCGGATATGTTTGCCTCCTTGAGTTATTTATAAAAATAATAAAGGTAAAGGAATCCCTATGGATTTTACTCCACTAGTTGTTGCCGGGTCAATGCTCATCTTCATCTCAAGGCCACTGAGCCAACACTGGCCGAAGACATTTCATGTGGTCATGTGGCCAGCATGACGCCATAGAGTGTTGTTACCTTCCTACCAAAGAGGTACCTATTTATCTACTCGCATTTGCATGCTTTCGAACTGCTAAGTTGCCAGGAGCTGGGAGGGCGAGGACAGGAGTTCACCCCATTGCGTGGTGCTTGAGTTTCAAACCTGGGCTGCTGGCTTTCCAGCTGCCAAGCCAACATCTTAACCACTGAGCCATCGTGCCACCGCTGTAAAATAATCAAGGCAGGATACAAATCAATTAATCAATAAAGTATGCCTAGTAGGAAAAAATGTGGTTTAATTTCAAATTTAAATTTCAAGATTTCCTTCATTGTACTTTTCCAACACTTTGGAGTTCTTTTTACATGTCCACCACATGTGGTAAAACATTCCTTTCCAATATTCATTACTGTATGATTTGTCTATCTCAGGTGTTATTGATGGAGTTGTGTACCCTCTATAAAACAATTTGCACCAATTTTCCTTCAGGCTGTAACTTGAGGTAAATTTTTATAGATTTAATCCACAAATCCCATTGTTGTATAATGACTGTTTCTTTAAAATGGCGCATCCACTTTGACATACAGTTTTTGGCTGGTTCTGTCTCTGTGTCATCGTTAAGGAAGAATACGTAATGAACCAATTTTTAAGTAGATAATTATTAAAATGTGTGAACAAAGCAAAACACCCAACCAAAACGTCGAAATCTGCCTTCAATTTGAATCTTGCCTCGCCTGGTTTCAGAAAGCTAAACAGAGTCGGACGTCATTGGACACCGCCAGAAAATCCCAAGAGTGTGAAGTGAAAACAAAAAAGAGAATCCAGGAAAAAAGCAAACAGAACACTATTTCCATAATAATGTCCATAATATGGACATGCCCAAAAAGTCACTAGCAGTCAAGCTTCTCACAAAGACTCATTGAAAAGCAAAGTGGCGATCTTAATGGATGCTGCTGGCAATCTATGCTTTATTTACATTTGCTCATGCACGGGCTTTAATTTGCTTTGTCTCAATAGACAGGCCTGGAGACTTCCATTCCTGTTCCCAGTTCAGCTCCTTCTATCAAAAATGTTCGACACACGAATTTAGCTCTTTAAAATGCACTTTAAATAGGAGATCTTCACCATAAACCAGTGTTTCCCAACCTTGGGAACTTTAAGAAGTATGTACTTCAACTCCCAGAATTCCCCAGCTAGACATGTATCTTAAAGTTTCCAAGGTTGGGAAACACTGCAGTAAATACTTAGTAAACACTCTCAATGGTCTGACATTAAATGAATTTCTTAGAATCTGCATAGGGTTTCTGCTTGAGCAGGGGGTTGGACTAGAAGATCATATAAGGAATGGTTGCTGGAATTGGGTATATCTAGTTTAATGAAGAGAAGGACAAGGGGGGACATGATAGCAGTGTTCCAATATCTCAGGGGCTGCCACGTAGAAGAGGGAGTCAGGCTATTCTCCAAAGCGCCTGAAGCCAGGACAAGAAGCATCAGATGGAAACTAATCAAAAGAGAGAAGCAACCTAAAACTAAGGAGAAATTTCCTGACAGTTAAAACAATTAATCAGTGGAACGACTTGCTTCCAGAGGTTGTGAATGCTGGACATTTTAAAGAAGAGACTGGACAGCCATTTATCTGAAATGGTATAGGGTTTCCTGCGCAAAGTTTCAACCAACTGACACAAAACCCGTCTTTTTTTGTCTGGAAAACATGGCTGGGTCTCTGAAAGTAAATGGTAACCTATGCAATAATAAGGAGCACATCAGAAAATTATTACAAGTGCTTAAACTGCACATGGCCAATTTTCCTCTGATATAGGTAGTCCTTGACTTACAACCAGTTGCTTAAAGGCCATATGGAGTTACAACAGACCTATCTGAGGGCTATTTACAACACAGATTTGAAATTGTGACAGTTCTCCTCTCCCCCCCCCAACATCATGTGACTGAACTTTGGGCACCTGGCAACTGGGCTGCATTTATGGTTGTTTGATTCCTGCCACCACATGATCATCACATTTACCATGGTTTTGCCAAAAACCAGCAAACTTCTGGTTTTCAGCAAAACTGCGCACCTAGCAAACCACTGGTTCACTTAACAACCATGGCTTAATCTGCTTAATAACTGCAGCAAACAATTTTACAATTGCATCATTCACTTACTGCCACAAAAAGTCATAAAATTGGGCCAGTCATGGGACCAGCCCATTTCACAATCATTGTAATGGACGACTGTGATGGGCAGGCTCCATTACAGTCATAACTCAAGGACTACCTGTACCTGAGAGCAGATGGGGGAGAAACAGGAACTTCCTTCCCTCCCTCACTCTTACTTCTTATGCCACCACAATCGAAAAAAGGTTATTGATGGCTTAAGAAACACAGATAAAAGATTAAAATTGTTTTTTTAAAAAAGAAACAAACAAAAACAATTCAACCCTAGAACAACAGAAAAATTATGTGCTACAAAAAAAAGATAAATAAAAATACAGAAATATTTATGTTATTTATCTGGGAAAAAAATGTTTGAACCAACATACATCAGAGCAGGTATATTATACATGACTTTGAAATACAGAATTGGCCAGGCAGATGGCGTTTGTTTGTTTGTTTGTAATAAAGAAACAGAATGAGTACTATTGTTCTTTTAACCTCCCAACAGGCATAGCATCCTGCACTAGTCTGAGTGTATTTCACACCAGTGAAAATTGATTGCTGGCTAATGCCTACGTGTGATGTCTGGCTAGCAAGAGTTGAGTGTCTTGTACCCAATCAGAGACGTAAATTGGAAGGTAAAGACCTCAATTTGTGTCATGGCTAAGCCCCAGAAGGTTTTCCGTTATCCGAGCCCAGCTATGGAGGATGCACTAAGAAGAAGCAGGTCAAACATCTGCCATGCAAACACAAATAGATTTTTTCTTCCTCATTGCAAAGAGAAAAATTGTGTGCTTCGGTACCTTGAGGGCTAACCTCAACCTGAAGCCCAATTCTCATTCCTTAGAACTGAACCCGGCAAGCTGTGCCAGGATTCACCAGCAATGTGCAAAACCAGCTCTCTGATTCCAATCAGGTTCGTGTGAAAATGACAATTTTAGGGCCAGAGCCCTAAGAATAATTTAGAAGCTTTGAAACCCACAGCCAAATTAATCAGACATCTACTCAAGAGATCATTTAATGTGGGTGAGTTATCCCCTTAACACCTTTTAATGATGAAGCATTATCCACAATCAGATTGATTAGCCAGTGTGGTTTCCCCTCCCCCCCACTATCACCCCTTACAACACAGGGACAAACCGGCAATTCTAATTTCTTTCAAAATTATGGGCATGCAACTGAGTTCTCCACATTAATTAACACGGCCTGCCAAGGACGTGATCTCACATTCGGAAAGGGCATTTAATAAATAGGATTCGGAATTCTAAACTGCTTTTTAAAGTTTGCATTCCCTTTTCAGATGGGGGGGGGGCTTTGACATCTGTTTAGGAAATCACCAAACCTAATTCTCTTACCCAGCTTTAAAGAGACCTGTGTGTTTTCTTTCCTCTCATGGTGCTGGAAGTCCCTTATAGAAGATCAATCAGCCAGATTTGACTAAGGAAAAAAAAAAAAGTGTGTGGGGGGAGAGAGACAAGAGAGCAAGAGGGAGCGGGGAGGGTAAGGCTAAAGCAAGCTCTTCATTTTACAAACAATGAAAAAAGGCAAGCTTTTGTCCCTAGGAAGTTCACACAAAGTCATACATCACACATTTGACATGTTTACTCCTGAAGCCTCTGAGGTCTCAAAGGGTTTCAGAAACTAGGAGCCAACAAGGAATTTTTCATTAACAACTCAGGGCAGAAATCAATGTTCCCCCAGTGTCATGTTATTTCAAGGAAGTGGGGGGGCCAAGGGGGGGGGACCAAAAGAAGTTGAAAAATGCCCCATGCAAAAAGCATCTGACTCCCTGCCAAGAAATCTCCCACACTTCCAACAACTTTTCTTCTCACTTCAAGAATGACGGTTCCCCACTCTAAAGCTCTTAATTGTCCCTAATAAATTACCTACAGGTGCAGAGGCAGCAAAAACTGACATATATAGACATACAGTATTCAATTGTACACCCCTTACTGTTACACAACAATTGTTACACAGAGACAAGCCACCTCTTGACCTGGAAAGAGCCAAAATCAAGACCATTTGCAGATAGCCACCCCACAAACTTGCGATTCCCCCCCCCCGTACACTTTATATATTAATCCCTTTTCCTAGAGAGAACAAATCACAGCACCTTAGGTCTACGTTATATTGCAGATTTCCCAATTTTCATGGTGTACTGGACTTCAAAACCCGCAGACCTATATTACACCAACCAAGATAGTCCTGCAGACCAGCTGAGAATTCTGGGAAATGAAGTCCAATCTAACACACCAGGTTGGATAAGTCCCCACCATATTGTCTGGAAAGCCACACAGCTATCCTAGTGAAATAAGTACACACACACCAAAATTGGAGCTAGATGAGAGATAAATTTGCACTGTTTTACAATACAACTTACGACCACAACTGAGATCAGAATTTCCAAGCAAGGCAGTTACTAAGTGGGTTTCACCCAATTTTATTTTTGTCACGTCTGTTTAGCAAATCGCTGCTGATGTTAAGCAGATCCAGCTTCCCCCACTGATGATTTTGCTTGTCAAAGGTATTTGGGAAAGTTGCAAATGGTGATCACCTGACCCCAGGATGCTGCAGCCATCATCAACATGTGCCAATTGCCAAGTGCCCCAAATTCTGATCATGTGATCGCAGATGCTGCAATGGTTGTTAAGTGCAAGGACCAATTGCAAGTCCCTTTTTTTCCAGTGCTATTATAATTTTTAACATGAATGAATATGGTCGTTAAGTCAAGGACTACCTGTAGAAGATCACCTAAGATGATCTTCAAGCCCTTTCCCAATGGATTGGTGCTAGAAAGATGTCCAGTGGAACCACGATATGGATCAGAACACCATAATGTTCTCAGGTTCAAAAGAGAGAATAATCTATCTGTATGTGGTTCTGTTACAGGTTTTTTTATAAATATATATACCTAGGTTAGTGGGCTCCAAAACATCAAGAGAGCCAACACAACCGTGCCTGGCCTGTAGGAACACACCCACAAGTATTCAAAGGCTATACCACTCTTCCCCTATATCAGTGATGGCGAACCTTTTAGAGACTGAGTGCCCAAAAACTGGTCCTGCCCCCACCCACCTGCCTGCAGGGCCACTCACCGCCTCCAGGGCCCGCTGCAGATCCCCCAGCAGCACCATGGCAGCCATGCCCTCTGCCCACGCCCCGCAGCATCAACTGTGCATGATGGGGTGTGACGGCAGTCTTGTCTACGCTGCCTGGCTGCCATGTCCTTGACTACACTGCTCCGCATGGGCCACACTTGGGGGCAACCCTTCTCCAGGAAGGCTGCTGGTGAGGAGGATGTCACGGATAGAGGCAAGGCTGAGGCAACAGCACGTATGCCCACAGAGAGGACTCCAAGGGCCGCCTCTGGCATCCATGCCATAGGTTCGCCATCACTTCCCTATATTCTACTACAACTTCTGTTCCTCCACTACTTCTTTTTGTGAGCCCTATTTCTGAAGAACAGTAACTCTTCTGTTTGTCTTAGGCTCCTTCCGGTTGTTTTAGTTTCCCAAACAAGGCCAAACACCTTTCCTCTTACTTCCACATGAAGACCACAACTCCAACACTACAACTCTAACACCAACACCACCAGCTAGCTGCCTTTCTGCTCAGCTTTTATAGCCACACATGCCTGGGATGGTTAGGGAGAGGTCTTAAAGCTTTGGAGCACCAGCACCCCAGATGCTGGCCATTTTGTAGGCAGCCGGTCTTATCACAGAGTCCAAAACAACTTGATGACACATAATCAATCAATCCATCAATCAAAAGAGAGAACTCAGCCAATTCAGCAAAACTCCAGATTTTACGGTAGAAACCATCTTTAGAAAGATGGGTAGGGGTACCAGAAAAAAACAGTGAACAGGGAACATGCTCAGGGAGCATGGAATGCTAACAGGAAAAAAACATTAGTGGCCAGAAAAAATGCAATATTCTTCTCCAGACACCATATAATTCTCCATACGAAGGGCGGGAAAAAACTAGTAAAACATTACCAGAACTTTCTGCTTTATTCACCATTTTAGGGGAAAAAGACATTCTCCAATACTGTGATCTCCTATGTCATTTCTAAAACAGCTCCTGGAGATGTGTGGTTGAGCTGCTGAAGCTTTTCAAGCTTGTGAAGAAGGATTGTTTTGTTCTGCAACTAAAAAGCAGTGGGTCATCGGCTATTGAAATATCAGGGAACAGTCCAACTGTCAGAACTGGGAAAGTGAAAGTACACCTGAATTCCCTAAATTAGAGGGGGGGGGGAAATGATGGTGTACCTATACATGAATGTAGAGGGCCTTTTCAAGCAGAGAAGGAAGAGGAAGAAAAATCTTTGTTCTGTGAAGCCTGCTAGTTCTTTTAGTAAAGCCGTTGGCCAACTGCGGGCTCTTCCCTGCATATTTAAGTTCAGCTCAAGCCCAACATCAAAGCAACAAAGGATAAGAAGGAAACTGGAGTGAACACAGTCAATCCTACACTTGCATAACCTGACACTTGTTGCCTTGTTTAATATATGCAGCTTCCACTCTCTGCTCTGCTTATGAAGACTATAATTTTCTCCACTAAAAACACTGTCTAATGGCACCACCCCCATTCTAATTACAGGCGGCTCTCTTATGCATTATAATCTTTACACAATTAAGCTCACTTAAAAGAGTAACTGATTGAATGCCCCTCCAAAAATTAAAGTGTGCAGAGAGCATGAAGGTGCTGATGCAAAATGACAAAGGACTCAGAAAACTGAAAATTAGGGCACTTCACCCCACACATTTATATATCAACGGGTTGAAAACGCAGTCTCAACTCCCAACTCAAGCAACCAACAATTCACCCACCCGTTATTGTTTCCATAATGTAAAATTACATCTCTTCTGGGGAGGAAGGCGCTCTGCTCCCTCTGCATGTGCTAAACATTATGCAAAATAAAGCTGTCTGGCTTCATGTCCCTTGCAAAACTTCTCCGTGGAGGGCTTTTTTGTAGTTTAATTGAGTCCTTTCAATTAAACATAATGCTGGCAGGCATCTCGACCAGAAACAAAGATTTGCCAGGAAGAGTAGCAACTGATCAACTATTACAAACATATATATAGATTTCTTTTTGCTGACAAAGAGTTAAAGAATTAAGTGGGAGACTAGTATAGCTATTTCAGGCTCATTAGCCCTCATCAGCTAACCACACCCTTTATGGGATTCGAACCTAGGCAGCCTACATAAAGGGTGTGGCTAGCTGAATCCTATAAAGGGTGTGGCTAGCTGATGAGGGCTAATGGCCCTGAAATAGCTATACTAGTCTCTCACTTAATTCTTTAACTCATTGTCAGCAAAAAGAAATCTGAATTTGTAATGTATCGCAGTAGTTGGGGGGCTGCAAGGCAAAAGTGATTATAAAAAGTACAACTGCAGTATAGCAGTCAAAAATGCCAAGGTGCAATCAATCAGACCGGTCTGTCTGAAAAACTCTCTCTCTCTCTCTCTCTCTCTCTCTCTCTCTCTCTCTCTCTCTCTCTGTGTGTGTGTGTGTGTGTGTGTGTGTGTATGTGTGTGTGTCTTGCCTCTCTAAAGTCTCCGTGAGCAAGGAAGACGGTTTTTTAAAAAGTCTGAATCCTCCAATCCTCAAATTACTTTTGCTCTATCTTTGAATATGCACGAGAGAAAATTCAAGCATCAGTTGTTTCCCCATGTAGTCTGACAGCACGGATCAAATGATATCCCTCATGTAACATTCCTCCTCTAAAGCGAGCAGGGAAAATTATGTCTTTGACTCATGTCATAATCTTATTGGCACGGCTCTTCTAAGAAGAACAAACATGCAAAATTAAGATAAAGGACAACTGTAATCCCCTCAGTAACCTCCACTATTTATCCTATCCCTCCACCAAGATCCTTCAGTGTGGCCCACAGGGGTTAGACAGAAAAGCCTCATCTGTACCTTCCAACAATGCCAAAAATAAGAATTCCATCAACAATTCCATAGGGGCACCACCTAGCTAAATTGTTCTGATTTTTTTTAATTAAACAAAACAAAAAAAGCAAGATTGGACTTGTTTATCAACTAGAAACCTGAACTGGTTTCGTTTTTATGATCTGCTTCTGGGAAATTTGTCCATCATCCCTTGTCTTTCTTATGACAACAGGCCTGATTTGTACTGCAATGTTTGCAATGAAGATGATACGCTCCAAATGACAGAATAACAGAACTAGAAGGGACTGATGGATGCAGAGCTGGAATATCTGATGGATGCAGCAACTTTCCTTCTGTTAAGGTGCCCTCCATATAGTTGTCAAACAACATCACCCCCCGTGAGCTTCTTTTTAATCATATCTGTATAACTTGCAATTGTTCATTCCATTTTGCCTGCTAAATGCAACTTCTTTGGTCTTTGACACTTTCAATTTTCACATCCATGTGCTTTATTTCATCATATAGTCTATTTAAGATTCACAGCAAATCCCCTGCTTTGTCACCCAGCAACACAGCATCCTCTATTCACAAAAGTAAATGTATATTTTGGTTTCCAGTCAAACTAGCAATCATCAAAAGCATTTAGACTTATACACCACTTCACAGTGCTTTTATGGTCCTATCTAAGGGGTTTATAAAGTCAGCACATTGCCCCCAACAATCTGGGTCCTCATTTTACCTCTGATGTCACCACAAACCATTCATAAATTCCATTCAGTAGTCACAGGAACAACTTTACAACCAGGAGGACTTTTTATTCTATTATCCAACAGGTCATTCGTTGTAAGAACTTTGTGACAATCATTTAGTGATTTTTTTTCTTCTTCTACCCTTCCAAACCCCTTTCCTTTTGTGCCCTGTCATTTAGACTATAAACCAATGGGCAAAGACTATTCTGTCATTGCTCTGGGTATGTTGCTCCAAATCTTAAACAGAAGATCTAGATAAAAAATGCTAGAGAAAGAGTAAGAGAGCTGGGCTTTGTAAATCTTCATCTGATCCAACTGATCACAATGAACATTGTTAAGTGAGAGCTCAGGGACCAGTTGACCTCACCCATAACTCTTCAAAAGATTCCTGAGCAAGTACTGTATTTCTTGCTTGGCAAATTTAAATGCATGTCCATGGGCTATTGCATTCTAGGCTGCGTAAGATGGAAGACAGTACACCCCCCACTCATTTCTTCCCCAGAGACTTATTGTGCCTTCACTGTATGACCCTCACTGAAGTGATATAAGCACTGTTCTAATTATTGTTAAAATAATGGCCGGATGATTCCATAAGTTGCTAGTAAGGAAATGACTTTAATTTGGATGTCCTCCAGAACTGTTGTACATTCTCCATTTTCTATGGCTATTTATTTTCATAAATAGCATCAAAAATAAATCCAAAAAAGAATAATTACTTACTACCACACTAAAGCCCTGATTATGGACTTTGTAAAAGAACATTGTGGACTGTGTTGTGGCCAGAGAGATAGGCCAGAATCCTGAGACGTAGTTCTCACCTGGTCAGAGGAAAACAAATGGATTATCAGATCTAACCATTATCTAGACAAGAGACAGATACAGGTAGTCCTCAACTTACAACCATAGTGGAACCTGACCATTACGGTCATAGGTTGTAACATCATAAAACGTTTTGCTGAAAACTGGAAGGAAACACCAGTTTTTGGCAAAACCGTTGTAAAAGAGGGTCATGTTACCACAGGATACTGCAAATGCTGTGTTGCTGAGCTCTGGAGTGTAGTCACATGATCCCAGATGGAGAAGACTTCAGATCTGGGTGATAAGTGCCCTTTTTAAGGTAGGCCATAACTTTCAATGGTTGCTAAGCAACCAGTCGTAAGTCTAAATGTCTATGAATATTCTCAATCATCCAGGTATGGTTGTCCCAAAGGTGCTTTTTTCAGGAGGCAACTGGACTTTCTTGTGTTTCTTCTGAAGACGTTTCCCTTCCTTCATCCCAAAAACTTCTTCAGCTCTGACTCCCCACCATCCAGTCAGAGCTGAAGAAGCTTCTTAGATGAGTAAGGGAAACGTCTTCAGAAGAAACACAAGAAAGTCCAGTTGCCTCCTGAAAAAAGCACCTTTGGGACAACCAGTCATAAACCAAGCACCAGGGGCTGCCACAAAGAAGAGGGAGTCAAGCTATTCTCCAAGGCGCCTGAAGGCAGGACAAGAAGCAACGGGTGGAAACTAAGCAAGGAGAGAAGCAACCTAGAACTAAGGAGAAACTTCCTGACAGTTAGAACAATTAACCAGTGGAACAACCTGCCTCCAGAAGCGGTGAATGCTCCAACACTGGAAGTTTTTAAGAAGAGACTGGACAGACATTTGTCTGAAATGGTATAGGGTTTCCTGCCTGAGCAGGGGGTTGGACTAGATGACCTCCAAGGTCCCTTCCAACTTTTTATTATTATTATTATTATTATTATTATTATTATTATTATTATTATTATTATCAATCATCGCACAGTCAGCCAGATGTTCAGACTGGATTTGGCATTTTGTCTACCTATCGAGTCCTTACCCAGGACCTGGATAGGCAGATGTGGATGTTTGATGGTATTACAGATATCGTCGCAGGATGGAAGCAGTTCCTAGTAAGGCCGCCTTTTGCAATTGACTAATAGCGAATTTGTCAATGCCAATGGTGTTCAAGTGGTGCTCCAGTTGTTTTGGGATTGCACCCAAGGAGCCTATGACTATTGGTACTACCCTTGCTTGCTTTGCCACAGTCTTTCTATTTCTATTTGTAGGTCTTTGTATTTTGTTATCTTCTCCAGTTCTTTCTCGTCTATTCTGCTGTCTCCAGGCACTGCCACGTCCACTATCCAGACTTTTTTGTCTTTCTTATCGACAATTGTTAAGTCTGAGGTGTTATGTTGCAGGTGCTTGTCTGTTTGAATTCTGAAGTCCCAGAGCAGTTTAATTTTATCATTTTCTATGACTTTCTCTATTTTATGATCCCACCAGTTTTTCCTTACAGGCAAATGATATTTTTTGCAGATCTTCCAATGCACCATTGTTGCTACTTTGTCATGCCGCTGCTTGTAATCAGTCTGTGCAATCTTCTTGCAACAGCTTACCAGGTGGTCCACTGTTTCTTCAGCTTCTTTGCATAGGCGGCACTTACTGTCTGTTGCTGTCTTCTCAATTTTGACTTGATATGCATTTGTCCTTAAGGCTTGGTCTTGTGCAGCCAGAATTAGTCCCTCGGTCTCTTTCTTCAATTTTCCTGCTCTTAGCCATTGCCAGGTCTTGTTATTATCTGCTTTCCCAGCTATTTTTTTAATGTATTGGCCATGTAGTGCTTTGTCTTCCCATGCCTCTATTCTGTTCTTCATTTGGTCTTTCTTGTAGGCCAGTTTGGTCTCTCCAGTAGTCAGTAAGCCTTCCTGATATACTAATTTCAGTGTATCTTCATCATTGTTCTTCAGATATTATTATTATTATTATTATTATTATTATTATTATTATTATTATTATTATTATTATTATCTGTAGTCTTCTTTGTAAAGCAGGAACTCTGATTCCTAACTACCCTGTTTTTCCCTTGTGGGGAGCTACAGCTGGAATGCTTTCATGATGACTTCTTAGGTTTTTTTAACAATGAAATTATTTACCAGAAGCTCCTAGATTTTGGGTTGTGCATTTTAATTGGTTCCAGTCTAACCTGGCAGGGTGAAACCTAATAAGATGATTCTTTGATTTGATCAAGAAATGAAAGAAATTTCTTAAACCAAGCACAGGAAACATGAGAGTGCCACAAGAAGAAGAAGAAAAAAAAATAAGCAGACCAAAATGACAAAGCTACTCATTAAAAAACAAACTTCTGCATACATTAATTTGCTGGTGTGCCTGTTTTGCATAAGATTTGCTTTCCCTTGCCTTTTCACCTCTTTTCTGCTGTTGTTTAATTGCGAGCAAAACAACCAGGTCTCTGATGTTACCTTCTGTCTTTAAATTGGAAGACTCATGTGGCAATTAGACAAGTGTTTATATTACACCTTTTTCTAGCTGACAGCAACAGAGCAGGAAGGCCACCCACGCACTGGCTGGGCACTTCAACATCACACTCAATAAGATGACAAGATGCAAAGATGGAGAGATGAGTGGGAAATAGGACACAATGCTGGGAGAGGACAAGAGCCAAAATGTTTCTCCTACGCCAGTCTAAGGCAAGTCCGTATTGGACAGAATTATCTTGACTTGAAAGAAAAGCTGAGGTCTTCCTCCAAAATGAATCCATTTTACAAAACAACATTGTGCATAATTCCACCATGTTCTCTGTAGCACCTTTGGGTAAGCAGCAGAGAGCATACAATGCAAATGTCTACAGGTCAGACCATTCATTAAAGAGAACTCCGGGGCACCCAGCCAACATTATAAATAGCTGGGTTTGTTCTGAAATTGACCTGCATCAAAAGCAGCCACTTCAACCTTCAGTCCTACAGTGCCAACTCACATTGGTGAGGGGAAAAGAACTCTCTCAAGGCTTATTAGAGAAAAACAGGGAAGGAGAAACCGTTGTGCTAAGTACTAGAAAAGAGCAGAGGCCCTGTCAGATTTAGGCCTCTGTAGGGTCTTTATCTAAACAAATTATCTCCAACTTGAGGAATATCATCCATTCATGTTTAGAGGTGCTTTCTTTTTTCCTTGTGTCTTGGAAGTAGTTGTGCTGTCCCATGCACACGCACACACACATACCACGGGTATAAGGAGTCTTTATTAAGATTTCTGAGCTTGAAATGGTAGTCCCCAACAATTCCCTGTGCTGGCACCAGCTCAACCCCAGTGAGTTCCACAGGTTACTCAAATGAAGCCAACACTAGTCCTCAAGGCAAAGGCCAATCCAGTCCACTAGGCAAAAGCAAGTTCCCAAGGCAAAGTCAAATTCCAAAACAAACACAAATCCACATGCCAAGGCAAAGGCAACAGCTGAGGAGACACGATCTGAAGTTCAAGGCAAGAACACAGAGCAAGGAAATGAACAGTTCCCAGCGTTGTCTCCCATCTGCCTGCTGTGCTAAATAGCCAGCTTCTGGTGCAGCCCATCAAGAGAGGCAAGGCTGCCTCCTCATGGGTAATCGGGCTGACCTTTGCTGCTCCAACCTTCTATCTACCCTACATGTTCTTGGATCAGGTGCAGAAGAGGATCAGTTCCTCTTTCTCATCACTGATCAGCTGCAGCTGCATGCTTTCCTCCATCTGAAGCCTCAGGGCTGTCCTGCTGCGGCTGTGCTTCAGCCAAATCCCTCTCAGAGGGCTGCTTGGAGCCACTGATCAACTCCCTTCCTGACATGCCTGGAACTGGTTCATCCTCCTCTGAGTTGACACTTGGAGAGGTATCTGGGGAAGCGTCTGGGGGAGTCATCATAGTAGTCTAGATTCCTGATGACTGTTTAGACAAATCCATACAGTTTTCTTGGCAACATTTTTTGGAAGTGGTTTGCCACTGCCTTCTTCATATGGCTGAGAGAGAACACTGTTCCAAAGGCTCCCACCTGGCATCACAATAAGGGAGGAGTAGAACTCACTGCCTTTTCCTTCCAGTGCCTTTGACTATTACAATAAACTGGCTCTCTTAGAGGTGCTACCCTTCTCTAATGTATCTATAAGGAAACCAGGCCATCAAAGAATGTGGTGACTGGACACCATCAAAGCTGACACCAGCCACAGCAAGAAAGAAGTGCAAGATCAGAAGATATGGAGAGACCTGGCCCATAACATCACAAGAGTCGGATTCAACTGAATGGATAACATCATCATCAATGTATCTATGGATTGACTAATTAAATGTCATCAAGTTGGGATCAACTCTTAGCAACCCACAGATTTTCTCCATGATTACAGAATTGGAGAGTAACGGGATTAGAAGGGACCTTCGAGGTCTTCTAGTCCAATCCCCTGCTCAAGCAGGAAACCCTATATAAAATTCCCAAAAAATAATTGTCCAATCTTTTCTTGGTGATCTGTCCTTTGGGTGTTACAATGGTGCATCACAGCTGTAACTGAGTTCATCCATCTTGTTGCTGCTTGTCTTCTTCTTTTCTTATCTTCCACCTTTTCCAGAATTATGGACTTCTCAGGGGTTGGACTTTGGAGAAGCAGGACAGGAAGAATATTGGCCCTTTTGAACTTTGGTTTTGAGATGCTCCCCGAGAATATCATGGACACCCAAGAAAATAAACCAATGGATCATCAAACAAATCAACCCAGAGTTCTCCCTCAAGGCAGAAATGACCAGACTCAAATAATCCTACATCAGATGCATTATGTGAAGATCCAGTTCTTTAGAAAAGGCTCTAATGCTGGGAAAGTTGGAGGAGAAGAGAAGAGAAGAGAAGAGAAGAGAAGAGAAGAGAAGAGAAGAGAAGAGAAGAGAAGAGAAGAGAAGAGAAGAGAAGACCTGAAAGACCAGATTGGGCATAGATCCTCCTGAAGAAAATCTATCCATCTGGTAACTAAGAATCAGTACCAACTTAATGATACATAATCAGTTAAAATGGGCACACAGGTAGTCCTCAACTTACAACACTTCATCCTTACAACTGTTGCAGCATCCCCATGGTCACATGATCAAAATTCAGATGCTTGACAATTGGCTCTTATATACTCTTATACTGTGTACTCTATTGTTTGCAACAGAATTAAAGCAAGATAAGAGCAGAAAACCTTGATATTTTTTCTTATTTTTATTTTTGAACTGACTAATAGGGGTATCTCATTTTTTTGTTTCCATGATTCAGTGAGCAGGACACTATTGCTTCTAATTATTTCAAAATTACATGCCTCTTGAAACAGCCCAAACCATATTTTCTTTTTGTAGCCACATCACACTGCTGATTCATACAGAATCAGTGTATAGCAATGTATTCCACAGTATTTCCGGTATTAGCAAGCCAACTATCCATGCCTTTTGTCCATTTCCATTTTATTTTCTTTGTATATCTCCGTTAAAATTTTATCCTTGGTTTCAGCATGTTTCTTTAATCCATCAAGATTGTTTAGAATTTTATTTCTGTCTTCTTGGATCAATGTTTTGTCCTCTGCACATTTAATAAGCATTCCTCCCATCTCTTTATCCAGGTTATTAATACAAAATCCTATGTAGTATTCTGTGAAATGTTTTGCTGTAATGAGGTTCTACTATACCTACAGAATTCCCATAGTCTATTACATACATTTTCTGATAAAACATGGATTAACCTGATAAGAGTTATTCTTAATAAATCTTTCCAATAATTATTGTTTATAATTTATGACTTGCTTTAGAACTCTTCTGGGTCTCATTGTCAGAAAGGGTAATCTATAGTTCTCTGAACTTTCTATTTCCTCTTTCTTAAGATAGGAACATTTGCCTTCCTCTAATTATCTGGTACGTTTCCAGTATGTTCCAGAAATAAAACATATAGCTTCAGCCAGATCACGAGGAACTTATTTCACTATCCTTGTGTGCAATTCATCTGGACTTGGATAGTTAAGCATTTTAAAATTAATAACCATATCTTGATCATATTTCTACTAGTGTCAATCTTGCCCCTTCAGTATATCCTTCATAATTTCCTGGTGGAAAAAGATACCCTTTCAATCCTAGAATAACCGATGGGAACATCACCCGAGCTCTTGGGTTCTCGACCAGCTTCCCAGTTCTTCAGAGTCTGTGATGATATAATTTTAGCTATCCTTAGCATTAGTAGTAGTAGTAGTAGTAGTAGTAGTAGTAGTAGTAGTAATAATAATAATAATAATAATAATAATAATAATAATAAAGTTGGAAGGGACCTTGGAGGTCATCTAGTCCAACCCCCTGCTCAGGCAGGAAACCCTATACCATTTCGGACAAATGGCTGTCCAGTCTCTTCTTAAAAACTTCCAGAGTTGGAGCATTCACCGCTTCTGGAGGCAGGTTGTTCCACTGATTAATTGTTCTAACTGTATTTGGTGTAGTGAAGTGGCTAAGGCACCAGGCTAGAATCCAGGACACAGTGAATTCTAGTCCTACTTTAAGCATGAAAGCTGGCTGAGTGACTTTGGGCTGATTACCAGCAGACGAGTTCTACTTCCACTCAGCCATGAAAACCAGCTGGGTGACTTTGAGCCAGTCCCCCTTTCTCTGCCCAACCCACTTCATAGGGTTGTTGTTGTGGGGAAAATAGGGGAAAGAAGTATTCGGTATGTTCACCACCTTGAGTTATTTATTAAAATAATAAAGGAATAACTTTATTTTAAATAACTTTTTTTTTAAAAAGAATAACTATCAATGGATTTGATAAGTCTTCAAAGTTGTTGTTTTTTTCCATTCCTGATCCCACTTCTAGAAGATAGCACAGGTGTGTGTGTTTGGGGGGGGGGGGTTTCCAGGTCCTTGTACCACTGAGTTACAATATACAGACTACCCATAATGAGGAGACAGCAGGTTTCCAGACAAAGCCCTTACAATCAGCAGCTATTCAGCATATGGCCTTTCACTCCCACAGCTGTGCAAATAATCCTTTCTGGCCATATAGCCTCTCTGGTCACTTTCCTGTCCTCTTGCTTTTGAACTCCACCAGCAAACTGTGCTTCCTCTGTCTTTTCGCTCACTCACTCTTTCTTACAGGGCAGTGGAAAATTCTGGAACAGGCTCAGGCAACTTCGTCAACTGAGGCCTTTCTAATGAGTAAAAGGGAAGCAAAGGCATCCTATGAAGGTCACAGAATTGCAGAAGTGATTCACAAACAACCACAAAGACCCAGCCATCTTTTAACTTTGCAATGCATATGTATTCGTTTATTTTTATTTTATTTATTAAGTTTATCTGCCACCCATCTCATTGTTCTAGCAGCTACGGATGGCTTGCAGCATAGCAGAAAAGACAGAAATACAAAACAATTAAAAATTTAAAAAGATGACATAAAGGTTAATGTAGGCATATCAAAGATCTACAGCAAGAATCAACAACAAGGCTTAAGAGTCATATAAAAATTAAATCTGTATCAATCCACTCTTTCACCAACACAAAATATTTTAGTCTCTGTACTGTCCAGCATCAGCAGAAGCATTAACAATGATAGAAATTGCATTTTAATAAGGGTGATATCCAACTCACAATTCAGTGCTCCCCCTTAAAACAATGCTACACCATCCCTTCGACTTGCACAGCAAAAAAAAAATAAATCCATATTTCCCATATTTTTTCCAGCTACACTAACACGGAAGGCTAATATTCCTTTCATTAATCGTAATTATCATCATTATGGGCAACCTGAAAGAAATTTAGCCACGGTCGTTATGTACAACTGCACATATGGGGTTGATGGTTATGGCAAGCTACCAAATTCACTGCAAAGCTAGCCAAGTTTGTGTTATTAATTCACACTGCTCTTCTATTTTACATGCCTTTCAGAATTAGGCAAGCTTCAAAAAGCTCATTAGATCAGAGCGATTATGGCATCTGGAAGCTGAAACGTTGCACAAGCTTGCCTGGCCTATGCCAGATGCCAAGGAGGGTGGGGGATAGAAGGAAAAGGAGGTTATGGACCCCCAGGAAAGGGAATGTGTGGATGACCTTGAGGAACAAGAAGAAGAGATAGGGCCTAGGCAAGTAGGTGGGGGGGGGGGAAGACATTTAGGAAGGAACTGCCTTGATTGATCAGGAGGTCAAAGGTGGCTGTGGAAAACTTGTATCTTCAAACTTTCAAGATTCTGATAATGCAGCCTCCCAATAAAGTAGAATTACCTCATCTAGTCATGTTTCCTATCTGGTTTACCCAAGAAAACTAAGAGGATTGAAGAGGATGGATCCAAGAAAATAGGATGCAGTTAGTCATCTATATGATGCAACAGTTAAGGGAACCAGCTACAGTGGTTGCTGTACATCAGGGGTCTTCAAACTTGGCCCTTTTATGACTTGTGGACTTCAACTTCCAGAATTCCTCAGCCAGCGTGCCTGGCTAAGGAATTCTGGGAGTTGAAGTCCACAAGTCATAGAAGGGCCCAAGTTTGAAGATCCCGCTATACATAAAAGTTAGATGCTTTTCACAGGTGAGATGCAAAACTCTTCTACTGTATTTTACCCCTCTAGCACAAAAACCTGCTTATGAGATATGGCAGCCGTAAAGAATTCATCTGTCCAGTGATGGCTGCACTACGTATCTGTAGCGTGAACTTTGAATAAACGCAGCAATATGGTCTAGTGGTTAAGGCACCAGACTTTGAAGGGAGAAGATTGTGAGGAATGAAAGCCGACAGGGGGACTTTGAATTATTTATATAAAAAAACCCAATAAAATGGGATATAAATATAGGTAGTCCTCAACTTACAACAATTCTTTTAGTGACTGCCAAAGTGACAACGGCATTGAAAAAAAGTGACATGACTTTTTCACACTTACGATCTTTGTAGCACCCCCTATGGTCATGTGATCAAAATTTGGATTCTTGGCAACTGACTCATACTTATGACCATTGCTGGGTCCCAAGGTCATGTGATCACCTTTTGCAAGCTTTTGACAAGCAAAATCAGGGGTCTTCAAGCTTGGCCCTTTTATGACTTCTGGACTTCATCTTCCAGAATTCCTCAACGAGGCACGCTGGCTGAGGAATTCTGGGAGTTGGAGTCCACAAGTCATAAAAGGGCTATGTTTGAAGACCCCTGTGCAAAATCAATGGGGAAGCCAGATTGACTTAATAACTGGGTTATTAACTTATCAACTGCAGTGATTCACTTAACAACGGTGGTAAGAGAGGTTGTAAAATGGGACAAAACTCACTTAAATGTCTCACTTGACAACAGGAATTTGGGGCTCAATTGTGGTCGTAAGTCTGTATAATAATATAGTTGAGGGGCAACCAGCATATACTTACAACGGTTGCAGTGTCCTGGGGCCATTTGTACCTTCCCAGCTGGCTTCTAACAAGCAAAGTCAGTGGGGAAAGCCAGATTCTCTTAACCCCTCCATGATTCACTTAACAACTGCAGTGATTCGCTTAACAACTGTAGCAAAAAAGTCATAAAATTGCATGCAACTCACTCAACAACTGCCTTGTTTAGCAACAGAAAAACCTGGTCCCAATTGGTGTTGTAAGTCAAGGACTACCTGTAAACCGGTAGAAGGAGACAGGCGTCTGTCTCATCTTCTTGGGAATGAATCAGAGGACTCAACATATATCCCTGCAGGAGAGAATTCTTTGCTTCAAAAGGCATTTGGGAAAGGGTGCTTTGATTAACAAACATTCCCCTCCAGCAAAATATATATATATATATATATATATATATATATATATATATATATATATATATATATATATATATATATCCAATGTTGTCTGTGATCAGCATTTCTCAGTATGATGTCAGGTTGGTTTTGTCTGCACAAGTTTTTTTTTTTTTTAAATGAACCTGAACCACATAAAGAGATGGAAACAGCAAAGATGAGAGTGGGAAGAACAGGGCAAGATTTCTGCAACGTATTTATAAACCCACCAATTTATTGGCTAAGTTGCCTTGACCTTCCCTTTCGCCCCTCTTCCTCTCCTCTCAGACCCAAGCAAGAGAAATTAAATTGATTCCGTCTATCACATCTCTGCATCTAAGTGATTAAAATTCAGCAACTAGGGTCGGGGTGGAGGGATGTTTGATTTGTGCTGCGTTGGAGAAAGACCAGTCCTTGTCAGTGGATGAGCTCCTACCAGGGACAAGGAAGAGCATAAAATCCACTTCACCACTGGGATTTTTTATCAGAAGCGTCACTTTTTCACCAAGATGGGAGTTTGGGAAGATTGCACAAAAAGAATTAACATTTAGCATACCTATCTCTAGTTTGGAGCTCTCTGAGAATTACTGGCCACTTTAGCTAGGGATTATAGTAATAGGAGTAGAATCTAGAATTAGTGTAATCTCAACCTTGGCAGCTTGAAAATGGGTGGACTTCCAGGATGGCTGGGGAATTCTGGGAGTTGGAGTCCACACATCAATATTGAAGATACCAGGTAGGTAAGGTGATTTTTTCATGCATCTTCAAATGCCAAAGTTGAGAAAAACTGATCTAGAAGATACCTGGTAGGTAAGGTGAATGCTTGTTTTTCACCTTACCTACCAGGTATCTTCCAAATCAGTGTTTCTTAACTTTGGTAGCTGAAGAAGTGTGGACTTCAACTCCCAGAATTCTCTAGCCGGCCTTGCTGGTTGGGGAATTCTGGGAGTTGGGAGTCCACACACCTTCAAGTTGCCAAGATACTTGATAGGTAAGGTGATTTCCCCCCCCCACACACACACGAGTTTTCACATAAGTGAAAGAGAAAAAAAATGCTTTTGGCCACCAAATTGGAACCATCTTTAATGTATTCCTTCGAAGAGTCAATTAGCAACACCGGGGCCATAAAACGCTTTCTGCTTTTCTTCTCTTACATCCTGACCTCTGTTGTCGCTAGACTTTCCATTTTGCAATCTGTTTAAGAGATTTTGAACTTGGGTGCCATTTATAAAATGAAAAGCCAAGACAGTCACTCCACACTTTCTCATCCTGGATGATGGAAGTTGTTGTTGTTAATTGCGAAGTCGTGTCCGACCCATCGCGACCCCATGGACAACGTTCCTCCAGGCCTTCCTGTCCTCTACCATCTTCTGGACTCCATTTAAGCTCACGCCTACTGCTTCAGTGACTCCATCCAGCCACCTCATTCTCTCTCGTCTCCTTCTTCTATTGCCCTCAATCTATCTCACCATTAGACTCTTCTCCAGTGAGTCCTTCCTTCTCATTAAGTAGCCAAAGAACTTGAGTTTCAACTTCAGGATCTATGATAGAAGTACTGAACTGGTTTATGGGTTTGGAAATGGATCAGAAGAGAAATTCTATTTAACCATTGCAGTAACCCGTACTGGGGTTCTGGAAAGTACTATTTTATTTTATTTTATTTATCTTATTATTTTAATTTATTAAATTTATATGCTGTCCATCTCACTATCAAGAGCAACTATATGAAAAGCCAGGATAGGTAGTCCTAGACTTACAATAATTCGTTTAGTGACTGTTCGAAGTTACAACAGCGCTGAAAAGAGTGACTTATGACTATTTTTCACACTTAACAATCGTTGCGGCATTCCTGTGGTCATGTGATCAAAATTCAGAGGGTTGTCAACTGACTCATATTTATGACAGTTGCAGTGTCCTGGAGTGATGTGATCCCCTTTTGCGACCTTCTGACAAGCAAAAGTCAATGGGGAAGCCAGTTTCACTTAACAAGCACGTTACTAACTTAACCACTGCAGTGATTCACTTAACGACTGTGGCAAGAAGGATTGCAAAATGGGCCAAAACTCACTCAACATCTATCTCGCTTAGCAACTGAAATTTTGGGCTCAACTGTGGCCGTAGGTTGAGGACTACCTGTATGTCCCCTTCTTCTACATATAAATCATACACCTCCAAGGTAGTTTCCATTCACCGTTTAATTGGATAAATTTGGTATTACATAATGCTCTTAGATGCTCTTTTGGGTTGATATGAATCTTTCATGTTCGGGCAGTTGTTTTATTTTTTGGACATGCTGTAAGTCTCTCTGGAAAACACTCTCTTCGAGAACAGGATATATTATGCTAAATAAACACACCCATGTAGAACCCAGACTCCTAGGAAGCACTCCTAAAAGTATAAGCACACATATGCATACACTCATGCGCCACTAAAGCCTGCACTGATGCACAAACCTGCGCACACAAGTACACACACACACCATCTGAAAGTAGGTCTAATTCTTCAAAAGGCTTTTCCCACACATCCACCCCAGCACATATTTGACCTAACCCAGTGGTAGGCAACCTTGGCTCTTTTATGACTCGTGGACTTCAACTCCCAGAATTCCTGAGCCGGCCATGCTGAGGAGAAAAGGAGAGGTTTCCATGCTGAGCCACGCTGGCTCAGGAATTCTGGGAGTTGAAGTCCACGAGTCATAAAAGAGCCAAGGTTGCCTACCCCTGACCTAACCTGACTCCACCCAACAACTTCAAAACAGAGTCTTTTTTCAGAGTTTTTATAACTTCAAACTATGGCTAAACGAATGATTGTAAGTCAAGGACTACCTAGATATTAAAGCAGCCTGACTTTGCTAGGATTCTGGACAATTTACAGAGCTTTTCGGCGTGCTATTTGGGGGATAAACGCCACCGGGAGAAAGAGTATTTGTCACAGATTATTTGGGAATGTTCCTCGCTGCTATATTATGTGCTATATGATTTTATTATGCTGTAATATTTGCTTTAATTAAACTTGTTGCTGTATCTCACATGCACCTGGAGCACTGTAAATAAGTAAATAAACTAAGTAAATGCAAGTTTCTGCCTTAAAACTCAGCGTCTTCGTTTTCGCCTTCTCCAAAACCTTTGATTTTGTTTGTCAACTTGCGTGATGGAGAATTTTGGTGAACACAAAATTCACAGCTCTGGGTTGTCCTACTCAAGATATCTTTCTTACTAGGGAGTTTGACATTATTATTTTTTTACCTTTTCCCAAATGGAAAAATTATAAATGAGAGGGGGAAAAAACAAGTAAAGGCAAATATATCAGTTTAGCATGCACAGAAAAAGTTTTCTTCTGATTTACTTATTTAAATAGGGCGGGGAGGAGAAGAACATACCCCCTTTATATACCAACTGATTCTCTGTTATATGACTTGTTATACAGGTGGTCCTCGACTTACAACCATAATGAAACTTGCCCATTATGATTGTAAATCATGATCGTCGTAAAGTGAGACATCACATGACCAACATGATGTTCTGACTTTTTTTTTTTGCAGTGGTGGTTAAGCGAAGTCATTGTTCACTCTGCTTTTTGCTGAAACCAGATGTAAATGCCCCTTTTCAGCATAAGTGTTATAAATTGTGACATGACCGCAGGATGCTGTAAACGGCCATAAATGCAGATCAGTTGTCAAGCAACCCAAATGCAGGTGTGTGTGCATGTTTGTTTATAGTCATCGGATCTTTGGAACTGAGCCAGGGAGGGTCCGTCATAACTTTGAACAGTCATTAAGTAACCAGTCGTAATACAAGGACTACCTGTATAGATTTTTCAGCAAAGGGTACAAGGTCATAATTTAGAAGCCTCTAAGTTTTGTTTTTTGATGATTTTTCTGCTGTGGCAATAATGCAATGGTGAAGTTTATTATTTCTCTGATTTGTCCCTTTCCACTCAGCTCTCTTCTCATAATAATGTTTATTATTGATTTATTGACCTAACCTTATCATTTGCTCCAAGGCAACCCAGGAAAGGCAAAAAAAAAAAAAGCCCATCCTACTATTCAAAGTTTATAGCAAATAATAATGTATTATGCAAAAGAGGTCTCTCCCCAGGGGAAGAAGAGTATTCTATCATTTCACCAAAAGGCATTAGGGGGGGGGGGAATCCTCCCTCTTTAAGTCAATAGCTCTGAAGTTTAAGTTACTCAACAACTCAAATTAATATCCTCTAGATTAGCCCATGTTTGGACAGTACAGTGAAGCTGCAAAGTGCTATATAAGTAGTGTGATTATTCCCAGCAGCATGTTGAGGCAGTCTTCGCTGGAAATATATTTAAACAGACTGCTCAGAGGTCTAAGTATCCTTTAATGACTTCCAAATTAACCACAGATGGTGAGGGAACTGCCTGCCCAGAGAAAAGTTATAAAACAGCAAAGTAAGGGAGCAGGATGGATAGATGGAGAGAAATTGTGCATGGGACAAATAGTGTGGATGGGATGGGATGGGATGGGATGGGATAGGATAGGGAGAGAGTATGCATGATAGATAGATAGATAGATAGATAGATAGATAGATAGATAGATAGATAGATAGATAGATAGATAGACAGACAGACATGGATGGACAGACGGACGGACAGAGACAGACAGATACAAGTCAGGACAGGTAGGATGGTGCACGGTTGGATGGACAGACAGTTGATAGAAACAAACAAGGAGAACAAATATAAAGACAATTATTACTTAATAGGTTGAAATAGTAATTTTGCATTTTTTTTAAGTAGTTGGGATGGGCAATAGAAAGAGACAGTCTCTTTTTCAAATAGCTATAGGCGTAAACCAAAATAGCAGATAATGACTCATTTAGTCAACCGTAATACGGCTTGGGGTAGTACTGTACTACAAATCTCATCATCCCATTCAGTCTCCAAGAATACTTTGGAAGGTGAGGGAGTAGGAAGGGACCATCTGACTAGAATTGGGTGACCAATAAATTTAAATTAATTAACTGATTAATAACAGTCCTTATAGTAAGTGTACCTTTCCCCCAAACTGATATAACTGCTTTAAAAAGCTTCAAACAGGGACTATGCTTGGGTTTCTAGATCTTTCACTCTTTGGAGCAGGACTGAATCTAGAGAACCCTGCTAACTAGGGTGGATACTGATTTTCACTGAAAGTATGAAAAATTGGAAGAAGACAAAACTATTTTATTTCCTGGAGCTAGAGCTGGAGCCCTATCCCATAGTCTTCACAAGTGGAATAAACATGGTTTGTTCTTAAAACGTTTTCTAAGCAACCGGAAGATAAATTTCAGCTGAAGTATTACCGGCAAGAAAGACTATTATTTTAACCGCATGTTAGCCAGATTTCAGGGAAAATAAAGATTAATTTTACTCTTCAATAATTAAAGGAACTTGAGCAAGAGAGAAAATTTAGGACCTTGAAAGAATGAAAGGTGCAGCAAGTCTTTTCTGTGCAAAAACGGAAAGCTACGACAATCCTCACAATGGAAGAATGGATGCAAAAACTGATGGAGTTAGCAGTTTTAAATTAAAACTAACTTAAAAGAAAAGAATATATCCAGTTTTGTTTCTGTTTGGAAACCGCTTCTAGACTTTGTGCTTAAGACAGGAAAAAAAATGAAATTCTGATTTTGGGATTTATTGATTAGTTTGTTGTTATAGAAATGGCTACCATATAACAAGTATATAAAAGTAAAAAGTTGAGGCTGTATTTTATTCTGCTGCGCTGAAAAAAGTTGGAAGTTAATGCTTTCTTTCTTTTTTTCTCTTTAGACCACATGTCTCTTTCCCCCTCTTTTTTCTTCTCATTTTCTTGCTATCTTTGTTTTCATCTGTATTTTATTTTATGATAACTTCAATATCTTCAATCTTCAAACACTCACTTATATATAGCGTGAGAGAGTGCGTAAGGAGGGAGGGAGGGAGAGAAGGAAAGAGGGATAGAAGGAGGGAAAGAAGGAGGGAGGGAGGGAAGATCTCCCTCCCTGCTGCCAATGCATTTAAAACTAAGGCAGACAGGCGAATTTCATTAAATTTAACGGATGGAAGCAAAAAAAAAAAAAAAAAAAACACCAGCCGCCGTCAAGCCGCAGGAAAAGGAAAAAAGAGATGAATAAAAAGTGCACTTAAAAGGATCGATGTGGGCCTCACACCTCTCTGGAAAGACCACCGTCACCCTGGGGAACGCACAACCTTCAGCACAAATGTCACAAGGTCAACGCTGCGGTGGGAAGGCACTTCCTCAGAAGAGTGGGACTCAGCCTGACAACGGCTCCAGCGTGACCAAAAAACAGGAACTGAGTGCATGAAAAGCAAAGGCACATTCTTGAGGGTCAGAAACCAAATCCCCTCCCAGCCCACAAACCCCAAACAGAAAACAAGATTGCCCGCCGGGTTTCTTCCCCTTGCAGCCATAATCAAAAGAGCGGTAATCCCTTGCTGGTGTTTCCCCCCCCCCCTCCCCTCTCCACACAAAACTCCCTGGAAGTTGAAGAAGAAGCAGGAGGGGCATGGGGGGAGACCCACTGTAATAAAAAGGAAGAGCAATTTTATGAACGCTGGCAGACGGATGCGCCTACCGGATCAGAATCAGAACAGAGCTGGAAGGGACCTTGGAGATCTTCTAGTCCAACCCCCGGCTCAAACAGGAGACCCTATACCAGGGGTAGGCAACTTTGGCTCTTTTATGACTCGTGGACTTCAACTCCCAGAATTCCTGAGCTAGCATGGCTCAGCATGGAAATCTCTCCCTTTCCCCTCAGCATGGCTGGCTCAGGAATTCTGGGAGTTGAAGTCCACGAGTCATAAAAGGGCCAAGGTTGCTTACCTCTGCCCTATACCATTTCAGACAAGTGACTGTCCAGTCTCTTCTTAAAGACCTTCAGTGCTCATATTTCCCTGCTACTCCCTTTCCTTCGGGAACTCTTGATTTATAAGATAATTTATATGCCACAAACTCCTAGTGATTCTGGACATTTGTATGAGCCATGCGCAATTTTCACCTACACTTTAAAAAGAAAAGTATGAATTCACACAATACAGGCAGTCCTCGACTTCCAACGGATCACTTAGCAACCATTCAAACTCCCCACCTGGGGAAACTTAAGACCTGGATTCAAAGGTCCAATAGTCCCCATGGTCATACCTCCCCTCCCCCGGGACACGTGAGTGAATGCTGAGTGACCTTGTAACACCTAGCAAATTTATGTTTGCAGCATCTAACAGTCACAGGACAATGTTTTATGGTGATTTTATCCCCACAAAAAGGCATATACCTCCATTTTTTTTTGCCAAAACTGCACCCATAATGAACTACTGGTTAGGTTAACGACCACAATGTTTGCTTAACGAACGGCACAAAAAAGTTTGTCACATCAGGTCAGTCACATGATCAATCTGCTTTATGACCATCATGAATTATAACTATAATGAGCAGCCTCAATTACAGTCGTAAGTAAAATTGAATATTGATCAGCAAAACCAAAATTTGACACATTCGCCCTCGGAAAGCAAATTTAAATTAAGGGTTTTTGGAGTGAATTATAGTTACGTGTATGAGAAGGGACAGAGTGATCCTTTTGAATGTTCTTAACACACCAGAATCAACCTGCTTTAGGTGATTACAGTTTTATTCTTTCAATTCCTCCCCAATTATGCAGCAGACTAGGAAAAGAGAGAAGGACGGGTTCTTGGTCTATCCTATTACCAAAATTAAAGGTGAGGATGCAATTTGACTATTACCTTCTTTACTACCTTTCAAGTGCATTTGTAACAGAGTTTAACATCATCCCAGTATGTCCATGGATTCAAGGAGCTGCTAACACCTAGCACCTCTAGGAGGCATCTGTAGGAAATGACCAGGCTGAGCCTGAGGGAAGGGTCAAATGCATCATCAGTCTCAAGTCCCTTCATGCCCACAAGAGATCAGAGTCCAGCCCACCTTGAATTCCATTGACTCTTATCTGCCGCCAATTTGCTTTGAGCTTTAGTATTTCAGATTCTTGTGGAGAGCATTAGCATACAATAAACCTATATTCATTTGAACTGCCTGGACTCCTGATTTCCTATGCTTGTTAGCATCAGGCTGGAGATCACAGGTTATTTTCAGAACATTCTTAGAATTTAGAGAAGGCAGAAGGCACAGGTCTTGGTTTGAGCACCAGAGCAAGTCTCAGAAAAGGGAAACCTGCCTTTGATGTCACTAATTTCACCTTGTCAGAGGTAGCACGGGGCAGCTCAGCTAGTGCCCTTTTTTCACAGTCCCACTTATGAAACAGAATGACCCCTAATTCATCTTAAGTCAGGGGGAAAAAATCAGACGCAAATAGAAACCTTATGAGACAAAGGGAAGAATTCATTTAGAAAAGGGAGGATCAGGAAGCGTCCAAGGATTATTATCCTATTATCCTATGAGTCACCACTTTAATGCACAAAAGGCGCTCTTAATGTCTCATGCAAAAACAAAAAACAAAAAAAAACCCCTAACCTTGGAAAGAACTTCCTGCAGATTGCTACATCAAACTCTTGGGCAAAGCCATTGTGCAAATGACTCCCAAACTTTCTATGATCCAAGAGACAAGCTCTATTTCTCACACACCAGTTCAGGATGGTATCTGCAGCTCAACGTTTTGTAGCATGAAGAGGAAACACCAAAGAGAAATGTAAGGTCTTACACTTAGGCAAGAAAAGCCAAAAGTACAGGTACGGATTAAGTGAAACCTGGCTTAATAGCAGTTAACTGTGAGAGGGATCTTGGGAGTCCTAGTGGACAATCGATTAAATATAAGCCAGCAGTGTACGGTAGCACCAAAAAAGCCAATGCAATCATAGGTTGCATTAACAGAGGGATAGAATCACGATCACGTGAGGTACTAATACCGCTCTATAAAGCCTCCTACAAAACCTGACCCACCAGAGTAAGACCACATTTGGAATACGGCATCCAGTTTTGGTCACCACAATATTTTTTTTTTTTTATTGAAAATTTTTACATTTTACAAAAACAAATCCCCTTCCCATACCCCCCCCTACCTCACCCCCCCCTTCCCAACCTCCCAAACCCTCCCCTGGACTTCCCAGAGCTGAGTACAGGCTTAATTAAAAAAAAAAACTTAAAACACTTTTAAAACCTAAACAAATTTAAATACAATCATCATTCTATATAAGCTCCCTCCAAAAACACAAATTTAAACATTACTTTCTTTGATTATCTATATCTATAATATAAAATCTAATTTCTCCCTCTTTCTTTATCCTAAAACGAAAAAATAAACATACAAATCTTTGTTATACCATTAAAGCTAAATACTCTTAAAGAACTTAAAGTAAGTACATATTTCCTTCAATCTTCATAATCTTCTCTCCTATCCAAAAAGAAGAAAAAAAAAAAAAAAAAAAAAAAAAAAACAAAAACTTAAAAAACCTATAAGTCCTAAACAAATATAAGCACATTTAATTAAACAAATTATTTTGTCTTAAAAATATTAATAATAATATTTAAAAACTAAAAAAACTTTTAAATCCTAAACAAATCTAAATACAATCATCACTCTATATAAACTCCCTCCAAAACCACAAATTTTTAAAATTTAAAACATTAGAATCCACTCACTAAAATAAGCAAATTATAATCCCTTCAAAACACAAATTTAAAAAATATTATCATTAAAGGTTCAAAACTTAAAACAACAAAGTTAATAAACACATTAAACATTTCAATCTTCACCAATAACTAATTCCATCCGTAAAAAACTACATCCTTATCAATCTCAATTATATTAGTATTATTAATTATTCACATTCCAGTTTTTTCCATTCTCCATTCTTCCATTCTTCCATTTCCCTTCTCCATTCTTGTATCAAACTCGTAAGAAATGCTGCAAGTTCTGCCTTAGGAGACTGCTCCAAAATTCCTGAATCTCCCATCGACTCCGAAGCCAATAAGGGTTCCTTAAATTCCTCCTTGTATTGATCTTTACAATTATAAGTTGTACAAGTTATCCTCTGCCCATTCCTCTCTTGTTGATGCCCCTCAGACTGAGATTTCCCAGTTTCCATTTCAGGCAACAATTCCACCCTTAAAGATTGCTCCAAAGACTTTGTAGATCTAACATCTCCCAGAGATTCAGAAACCACTAAATATGAAACTTCCTTAACCTTCTTCTGTTGCTGCTTTTCTTTGGGATTATATACTGCACAAGTTGTCTTCTGCTCCTCAACCTGGACTTGTTGAGGCCTCTCACACAAAGATTCTCCAGTTTTCATAAATATAGGCTCTTCAAACTGTGATTCTACATTCTTTTCTTCCAAAGCTTTAAACTTAATTGATGGCGATGCACATACCCCCAGGACCGAAGTATAAAAATCTTTTGCTTGAGAAACAGTATTAAGTCTATAACATGTCCCCAGGTAATTCACCACCATTCCAATCGGAACATACCATCTGAATGAAATTTTTCTCTTTTTAAGTTCATTTGCTAAAAAAGCAAACTCCTTTCTTCTTCTTAAAATTTTAGATGGGATCTCTTTAAAAATTATAACATCTTGTGAAGCCATTTGAAATCTCTTCTTATAATAGGCTTGCACAATTTCATTGCGTAAAGATCTTTTACCAAAGTAAATTACCACATCTCTTGGCAGATTCTTCTGTGCTGCCACCACAGAGTTACCCCTAAATAATTTTTCAATTTCATTAAGTATTCCCTCTTTTTCTTTATTCAAAATCAATGCAAAGTCCTTTGCAACCATCTCCTTCAGATCTCCTTGCAAAGACTCTCCCAGGCCTCTAATTCTTAAGGCATATGCCATTTGTCCATATTGAAGCATAAGAATCTCATTTTCCATTTCTTTTTCCATACTTTCAATTTTCCCCTCCATTATGTCCACTTTTTCAGCTACCTCTTCCACATGGGAGTTAACCTTTTCAAGAACAGAAGCAACACCTTCTAAAGCCAAAACAAAATCTTGTCTCAAGATCTTATTGTTTTCCTCTAAAATCTTTTTCATTTCTGCCCTAATGTGAATTATAACATCTCCCATCATGTCTTGCAAGTCCTTCATAGTTATTAGCTGACCCCCAGAAGAGGGTGAAACTGTTGATTTAGAAACTGTAGAAATCCCTGGGCGCTTTGGAGCCATCTTAAAGAAAAACCTTTAGTCCTTCTTAAGAAATTATAAAAATTCCTTCAAAAATCATAACTCCCTCCAAAGAAGGTCATTATAATAAAAAGAAAAAAGGGGAAAAAAAGGAAGAGAAAAAGAATTAAAAAAAAGTTTTACTCCTTCTTAAAAATTACAAAAAATTAAACAGAAAAAAAGTCCTTCAAAAAAAGGTCATTACAATAAAAAAAAAGGGAATTCAAAGGAAAAAAAAAGGGAGAAGGAAAAAAAAATAATAATAATTAAATAAAAAAAGTCCGTTCCAAAAAAAATACTTAGAGATACCAAAAACAACCATTCCAATCATAAGGAAATAAAAAGAGAAAGGGAAAGGACAGAAAGAAAAACACCAAAAAGCCTGCCGGTCAGCATTCTAACTTCCAGAAAAAAAAACACCGAGGAGTTTGCCGATCGCCATTTTACGTTCCCTTTCAACAAAGAAAAAAAATAAAAAGAGAGAATAAAAATAGAAACAAATCTTAAAACTTAAAATCCAAATAAGTCAAAGAAAGCAAAAACTAAATCCTCTACTCAGCTCTGTCAATTTAAAAAAAAAAACTCACCAGTTCTCTTTAAGCACGGAGGTGTTTGCGGCGGCTCGTTTTGTCCCTGAGGACAAAAACAGCTGGGAAGCGGAGACAAGTCTGAACTCCGTGGGAGCACTCCTTTCACCCCCCCCCAAAAAAAAACTTGGGGGGTGAGAAAGAGGCTCTACCACTATTCAGACACTCTCTACCCCCCCCTTTGCCCGGGAGGGGGATTTTGAACCGCTGAACAGCTGATATCTGCTGTTCATAGCGGTTCTTACACTTACCCAGGAGGACGGCTACAAAGTAGCCGCCATCACGCACGCAAAATCCACCGGAAGTCCCGGTCACCACAATATTAAAAACATGTCACGACTCTAGAAAGAATGAAGAGAAGAGCAACAAAGATGATTATGGGCCTGGAAGCTAAATCCTTATGAAGCACGGTTGCAGGAACTGGGCATGGCTAATCCAGTGGAGAGAAGGGCCAGGAGTGACATGATATCAGTATTCCAATAAATGTTTGAGGGGCTGTCACAGAGAGGAGGGGCTCAACCTATTTTTCAAAGCACCCGAAGGCCAGACAAGAAACAACGGATGGAAAATGATTAAGGAGAGAGTCAACCTAGAAGTAAGGAGAAACTTCCCAACAGTGAGAACAAACAACCAATGGAACAGCTTGCCTTCAGAAGTTGTGGGCCCTTCATCACTGCAGGCTTTCAAGAAGAGACTGGACAGCTACATGTCAGAAATGGTAAAGGGTCTCCTGCTTGAGCAGGGGGCTGGACTAAATGACCTACAAGGCCCCTTCCAACTTTGTTATTCTGTTTCTGTTAAAAAGAGATTGGTCACCTTTCAAAGGCCTCTGTGTAGAGCAGAGCAGCATCTCTCCTTGGCAAACAATCCATCTATAAATACACCCACAAATTCACCGGCTCTTCTGCTAGTTCAAGTCTGCATTATCATCAACCATCTCCTGGGAGCATCAGGCCAGAGGAACTACCAGCTGGCGCCCTGTAGTGATTGGCCCTTCAGGAGACGGCGATAATAAAACCTGAAAGCTGCAATATGAACTTCACACATACTTGTCTTTTTGGTTTATTCATTAGAAATAATTACTGGCAATGGACTTTCCGCGCAGCATCCATGACAGATCAGTTTCAAAAACGGGGCCACTGTGTGGATTCCCAACTAAGCTGAAAGGAAAGGAAAGGAAAGGAAAGCTAAGCTGCATATGATTTCTATATTAGAAAGTTACTGTTACAGGAAGTTCTCCACTTATCAACCATTCATTTAGCGACCGTTTGAAGTTACAACAGCACTGGGAAAAGTGACTTACGACAGTTCCTTGCACTTATGACTGTAACAGCATCCCTATGGTCATGTGATCAAAAGTCAGGTGAAACGGGCATGTATTTATGAGCTGAGGTGGCGCAGCAGTTAGGGTGCAGTACTGCAGGCCACTTTAGCTGACTGTGTTCAGCAGGTCAGCGGTTCAAATCTCACCGGCTCAAGGATGACTCAGCCTTCCATCCTTCCGGGGTAGGTAAAATGAGGACCCAGATTGTTGGGGGCAATGTAAATATATATATATACATTGCTTACTGGTGTACACCGCTTAGAGAGTGCTCGCACTTAAAGCGGTATATAAGTCTCATAAATAAATAAATAATAAATAAATGGTCACAATATTCCGGAGTCATGTAAGCACCATTTGCAGTCTCCCCAGCCATCTTCAACAAACAAAGTCAACTGGGGAAGCTGGATTCGCTTAAGAACCACATCAGTCACTTAACAACTGATTCACTGATTCTCTTAACAACTGTGGCAAAATAATTGTAAAATCAGGCATGACTCACTTAGCAACTGAAATTCTGGTCCCGATTGTGGTTGTAAGTGGAGAACTACCTGTAATGTGCCATGGAAAGGAAGCTGGATATCCAGTGTTAAACTGACTAGATAGCATCGCTTACTTTGTTTACAGGATTTTTTAACGGTTCCTGATGTATTAGTTGCATTTATACCGTAAGAAAAATCCTGCCGCTGTTGCTTATTAAATAATACAGAAACAACATAGAGTCAGTCTTGCAGATCAGTCTTAGTTCACTGGGCCAATTCTCCCCCATTCTGCCGTTGTTTTAGGTCCATTTAAAAATTAGGACAGAAAAGCAAATCAGGGAGAATCCAGGAGACCACATATAAAGTGCACATCTCTCCGTTTATGCCCCATACTAAGTCATAAACTGCAGAAATGTAAGCCAAGAATAAACCATGATTTCAAAGCAGCTGATTGTCCTCAAACAAGCCATCATTAATTGGTCTTATTTGTACTTCACTCTAAATTTTTAAAAAAAATTATTAGGCTGTACAGAGTGGCTTGGAAGAATAGCTCTCACTCTGACATGGCAGATCAGAGACTGGAAGATTAAAAATAGCATATTGTTGCTGGGAGCATAATGGGTGGCAGCCCCCCCCCCCAAAAGCTTACAAGTAAAGTTTGCTTTGTCTCGTGCCTCCTAATTTCCAGCTGGAAAAAAAAAACTTCTAAAAATAACTTTCCACCCAGCCCTAATATCAGTGCTAAGTATTATAGAAAAACTCCTATACAAATATACAAGGATGTACAATGAGTAACATGTAGCAAAGCTATGCTGATCCTCCCTCACTTCTTTAAAATCCTCACCCATCCTCACTCCATCTGTACCTAACCTCCTGATCACAGAGAAAATGCTTTTTAGCTGGCCATCGGACTTGGTTAAGGGCAGTTGTGCTAACCAGGCTTAGCATTTTATTTACTATTTATTTACTAGCTTTACTGTTAGTTGGTTGATTAATTATCTTGGCTTCTGTATTAATTCATACTTGGGATGTGTGTGTTTTTGTTTTTAATGGTTTTAAGTGTTTGATAACTTTAACTGTTTTATAACTTTAGAACTAGAATTTTAGAATCACTTGATTGAGGTGAGTGGCTATAGAATAATAATAATAAACTTGGAAGGGGTCTTGGAGGTCATCTAGTCCAACCCCCTACTCAGGCAGGAAACCCTATACCATTCCAGACAAATGTCTGTCCAGTCTCTTCTTAAAAACTTCCACCGTTGGAGCATTCACCGCTTCTGGAGGCAGGTTGTTCCACTGGTTAATTGTTCTAACTGTCAGGAAGTTTCTCCTTAGTTCTAGGTTGCTTCTCTCCTTTGTTAGTTTCCACCTGTTGCTTCTTGTCCTGCCTTCAGGCGCCTTGGAAAATAGTTTGACTCCCTCTTCTTTGTGGCAGCCCCTGAGATATTGGAACACTGCTATTATGTCCCCCCCCCCTTCATTAAACTAGACATACCCAATTCTAGCAGCCTTTCCTTATATGCTTTAGCCTCCAGTCCCATGGATGGATGGATGGATGGATGGATGAATTTATATTAATTGTGGTTAGTTTTTGATTATGT
This sequence comes from Crotalus tigris, assembly GCF_016545835.1. Classification (NCBI taxonomy): domain Eukaryota; kingdom Metazoa; phylum Chordata; class Lepidosauria; order Squamata; family Viperidae; genus Crotalus; species Crotalus tigris. The sequence continues at coordinate 151,592 of NW_024100541.1, read as the reverse complement.
GCCATCAAGTTGTTTTTGACTCCTACTGACCACATAGAGTACATTTTCTTCATGATCTATCCTTAACCTCTTCTTTCATGTCTCCCAATGGTGCACTCATCACTTCTGAACTGAGTCCATCCATCTTGTTATTTGTTATCCTCTTCTCTTCCAGGGCTCTTGGTATCATAGCCTTTTCCAAAGAACTAGATCTTTGCATAATGTGTCTAAAGTAGGATAATTCAAATTTGGTCATTTGTGCCTTGAGCAACAACCCTGGATTGATGAGATTAGGTTAGTTGATTAGTTGACCCCAAAAAGAGAATTAATCCAGTAGCCAAGTCAAGGAAGTTGTGTAAACTCAGCCTCGGAGTTGACTATCTAAGCCAACATTCCTAAGTCAATCCCGAGCAGTTTATATTGAATTAAGTTGCCCTGTGGTAAAATGAGAAGCCAATAAATTTGATACATAAATAAACAAGCAAACAAATAAATAAATTTCCCTCAATTCTGCGCCCTATTGCTTCAATGTATGACCAGCTGCCATAATTTTTAATGCTTTCAGGCTGTCACAAATTGCCCTGAAATCCAACGGGATGACTTTCAGCATATAAATATTTTAAATAAGTACAGCTTCCAGTTGCTTAGGAGGGCTGAAGCTTGACCAAACTGATGGAGGCTTGGGGGAATTTGTCAAAAGCCAGACTAAATGTGAAGGACAACGTGGCTGGCTCGGGATTGATGCTGCTCCTTTTTTTCTGATGTATTACAATGCAAAAATAGTCTCTCACCAGCTCTTTGGATCAATATCTATTTGTGGACCAAGAAATTACATGTATCACCATCAATGACACATTTTTCAGCAGTCGCATCTGAGTCACCTAAGACAAAACTTTCCAAAAATAGCCTTTGTTTACTAGAGTCAAAAATCAAGATATTTGAATAAAAAGCCTCCATTCAAATAAAAAAAGTAGAAAAGCACCAAACAGCAAGAATGAAGCCCTGCTGATTTCCTAAGAAATTCTATTAGATGACATCAAATTCCTACCACATAGTTCATACAATATAAATCTAATGAAAACGCCTGTCTTTTAGCTGTTCAGCAACATGTTCTTGATCACCATTACTAACACCACCGAAAGGCCTATTGTCCAAAGGATGTTTCCCAGAGTGTCCTTTGTGATTTACAGATATCAAAAATATACACACATCTGACTGAGGGTCACACGAGTCATTCGCAGGAGAAGCTGGAAGTAATTGCTGAGAAAGTGGTGTTAAACAAAGAGTTGAAACCACAAAATTGCTGAAGGGGGAACATTAAAAATGTCCAACGCAGACGAAACAGTATTTACTATCAAGAAAGAAAAAAAAACTCCTGGTCTACAGATGTCTTACAGGTTACTACTTGGCTATTAGGAATAATATCACAGTGTTTTATATAAATTAGACTTTGGAAGCCAGTGCAACAAACCCATAAATGCCTATGGTGGAACAAGTTCAAACCATTCATTCAGAGTAATAGTCTCCAGTTGAGCACAGTTATCCAAACTACAAGTGATAAGATGGCCAAAACTAAGCAAACATCTGCGAGATGAATTCATCTCTGAGGGGAAGCCAACAGCTTGTTATCATTAAGAAGACATTACTTGCTTCCCATCTGAACTACAGCCCCCCTTTTTTTGGAAAAGCAATTGCACCAGATGTTGGCAGCTACCTTCAAATGGACCACAGGCACCTGCTGTGGAGGGCGGGGAACTGAAGGGTTCATTCCCTTTTTGGGGGGAGCCCACATGAGAAAACATGGCCACAGCACAAGTGAACACGCTGAAAACTGCTAAGTATCTTCCAGTGCTCAAAGGAAAGTACGCCATTTTCCCTTTCTGGTATATAAGTCAGTAGGTAGGTGGGTATTAGGAAGCAATAGATTCAGGCTGGAAAGACACACCCTCCCTGCCCTTCTAGTCTAAACTCCATTGGCCAAGCAAGTCCTACTAAGTTAAACCTTACAGAGAAGGAGCCTCCAAATGGATTAAATTATACAGGTAATCCTCGACTTACAACAATTCATTTATTGACTGTTTGAAGTTATAAAGCAGTGGTTCTCAACCTGTGGGTCGGGACCCCATTTGGGGTCAAACGACCATTTCACGGGGGTTGCCAAACAACGCAGTCCACCATTTTTTTCCCCCTTTTCCTTAGCTGTGCTACTCCCTTTTATTCTATTGGCTTTTGAAAGCCAATAGAATAGACTCTCTTGAATAGAGTCTAATTCTATTGGCTTTCAAAAGCCAATAGGAATTGTCCAGGCTGTCTTTGCCCTGCTGAGCCCGCCAAAAGTCCCATTCTGCAAACGGTGCTGCACCAGTTGGGTAGTCCTCGACTTACGACCGGTTGAGTAGTCCTCGACTTACGACCGGTTGGGGGGGGGGTCGCGGCATTAAAAGGGTTGAGAACCACTGTTATAAAGGCATTGTAAAGGTGACATGACCAGTTTTCACACTTATAACTGCTGTAGCATTCTGAGGATCACGTGATTCAGATGCTTGGCAATTGACTCGTATTTATGATGGCTGCAGTCAGCTCCACAGACATTAGTGTAGTGTGTGTGTGTGTGTGTGTGTGTGTGTGTGTGTGTGTGTGTGTGTGTGTTACTCATCTACAGGTAGTCCTCGACTTACAACAGTTCAATTAGTGACCGTTCAAAGTTACAACAGCACTGAAAAAAATGACTTATGACCGTTTTCAGACTTAACGACCATTGCAGCATCCCCATGGTCATATGATTTACATTCGGATACTTGACGACCAGTTCATATTTATGACGGTTGCCGTGTCCCGAGGTCATGTGATTCTCTTTTGTGAACTTCTGACAAGCAAAGTCAATGAGGAAGCCAGAGTCACTTAACAATTGTGTTACTAATTTAACAACTGCAGTGATTCACTTAAAAACTGTGGCAAGAAAGATGCTGGATTGGAAGAATAATTGCCACTGGTGGTTTTCTTATGTTAGGTTAATAATTCTGCAAGATGCCTCCCCAAATTTAAGTCTATTGCTTGGATTGCACACTTTAAAAAAAAAAGAAGAACCATGTGGCTCACGACTCATTTCAACCTGTACTATCCTAGCCTGAAGGTTTCTGCTCTGCCTTTATGGAATGGAGGGAACAGCAGACATAGAGAAAATGTTTAGCTATAAGCAACATCCAGCAGGAAATTCATATGATATAAAATATATGCAACCAAAACATACCATTTAACCTCACTTTCTATTCTCAGAAATACTTTTCATATGAATTTGATTAGTTCCTTAACCAGCAAAAGAGATCTCAGGCCCTTTTCAATCTGGCTCCATTATTAATTGCTGTTTAGTTGAAATGCAACTTCAAGAAAGGTCACATTCCAGTGAGGCCACATGCATTCTGGACTTATTGCAGATTAGCAACTAGTTAATCCACCTTCTGTTTAGATTACCTAAATTGGTTTTCTACATGAGCTACTTTGCCCTTGTCCCCATTTGCACAGACTGGTTGCTACAGGGAGGGAGGGAGGGAGGGAGGGAGGGAGGGAGGAAGGAAGGAAGGAAGGAAGGAAGGAAGGAAGGAAGGAAGGAAGGAAGGAAGGAAGGAAGGAAGGAAGGAAAAAATGAGAGGAGAGGAAGGAGACAGGAAAAATGAAATGAAATGAAATGAGGAAGGAAGGAAGGAAGGAAGGAAGGAAGGAAGGAAGGAAGGAAGGAAGGAAGGAAGGAAGGAAGGAAGGACATTAATTCAGCAGTAGCAAAGGAGAACAGAAGAGCTGGCTGCTTCAGAGATCAACAGAAGCATCTCAGTTTGTGGGCCCTTACAAGTATTTTATGATGCAAATGTTAGAAACAGCTCTGACAGGTTCACGTTAATCTTGTCAAAGTCCAGACATCTGAATTTTGCATTATGAAAAATACTCTTTGCAAAACTGCTTAGACTGGCAGGCAACCTCCCTCCCCATAACTGACAATACTATATTAATAAAGGTCAAGCTATTGTTAATAAATGCACAGAAGGAGTGAGTTGTGTGACCTTGCACACATCTCTGCAATATCTTCTCAGCTGATGTCCCACTTTGCTCTCACATTTCCTCTCCCGCAGAAACAACCCCTTTGTGCTAAATTGCATGTCCTACAGAAGTAGGAATGCACAAGGATGAATGTGCATGCATTCAATCTCACAATTAACTAGTGTACTGGATCCTCCACCTTTCTCTGATCCATCCCTTTTGCCAAGCAAGATGGTAATATAAATCTTGTTCTTAGTCCTGTGTCTGGGCAAGTTTTGTTTTAGTTTTTTAAAAAAAATTCTACAGAATTATTACAAACATTTTCCCCCCAGTTGCCCGAAGTTCCTATAATCTCATGAAAGATTCCAAATTTTAGCTATGCTGGCAGAGGGTATCAAATTGGTGGCTGCAAACTACACAGCTGAAACCCACATCATCCCTGTGAGATAAGATCCTCCCCCCACTTTGACACTCTTTCAAAAGGCCCAGAAGACATGGTTTTGCTAGCAGACCTGGGGACCCCAGCGTGCTATGGAGCCCATCAAGTACAGGTTGTCCTCGATTTACAACAGTTAATTTAGGGACCGTTCAAAGTTACAACGGCACTGAACGACTCAGGACCCTTTTTCACAGTTGCAATCTTTGCAGCATCCCCATGGTCATGTGATCAAAATTCAAATGCTTGGCAATTGGTTCCTATTTATGACAGTTGCAGTGTCCTGGGGTCATGTGATCTGCTTTTGCGACCTTCTGACAAGCAAAGAAATTGGGAAAACCAGAGTCACTTAACAACAATCAAATCAGCTACAGGTAGTCCCCGACTTACAACCACAGATGAACCCAAAATTTCTGTTGCTAAATGAAACGTTTATCGAATCAGGTTTGCCCCATTTTACAACTTACCCACTGCAGTGATTCCCTTAACAACTGTGGCAAGAAAAGTGGTAAAACGGGGCTAAACTCATTTAACAAATGTCTCACTTAGCAGAAATTTGGGGCTCAATTGTCAAGGTCTAGCGGTAGTTGGTTTGACTGTTGTCACCTGGGGGATGAGGGGTAATTGGGTTTTGTACTGGGGTTTTATTTCTTTAAGCCGCTCGGAGTCACCGTGAGTTGGGCAACCATATAAATTTTCTAAAGAAATAAAATTACTTCTCCGTTGAGGAATGACATTTCTTGAACGTCTCCCTAGTGTCCCAAATGAAGCCGCACTCAACATCCTGAGAGAAGATGAATTTTGCAGTACCTCAAAACCTTCTAGCTTCAGACAGTGGTTTTCCAGGTAGAAGGCCTCTCTTTCTTTATGTATAAAACACTTGAACAGGCCACCAAAATGATTGATTTGCAGCATGTGGGGGAAAGGGCGCCATTATGCCTATTTTCTGTAATACCACATTTTTCTCCACATGCTCCTCTCGCAGCCAAAGAACATTAGTCTCTCACAGGTGTTTGAAACACTTCCTTGCTCTTTGGAGAACTCAGGCTCTAAATGGCCTCCTTAAAAATAATAAAACAATAAGAAACATTTTATTTCGGACACTGACTTTGTCCTCACCTTTTCCCCCTCAAACAACCATGAACCCATATAATACATTATCTGCCAACATATAACACAATTATCTGTCAACAGGCTGCTTTCTATTCCTGGGGAGAATAAAATAAAAGCCAGATTTATACATCTGCCAAGACTTTCCAAATAGGATGTTTCAAATCCTTCTTTTTTTTCTTTTTTAACTCCTCTGCGGAGCCAAGGATGTTGGTTCCATAATGTTGATGATTTTCAATGTCTGTTATTCTCAATCAGTAAGGTCAACTGTCCTCTTCCAGTGATTGGGGAAACAGGAAAACACTGTGAGGAGGAGGAAACCGAACAGACTCTGGTGAAAATAAGCAAATCCAGCATGCATCCTCCTGAAATTAGAAAAAGCTACAGGTATCCCAAAAGATCAAAAAGGTGGGTTAGATTTCCTAGGAAAAGGATCGAGAGACACAACTGTCTCCTGGTTTTAAAGAAGCTTGTAAGATCACCAAGAAGAGACTGATTCATTTCTTCAGTCCAATGAAGGTTTTGTGTCATCTCATCCACTTTACCTGGTCGCTCTGCAGAATCTTTTCTTTTACTGAGAAGAAAGTCTATCTTTTCTCCTACTGAGCGGGGGACACATAAACTGTCTGTTAATAAATTTAAATTTAATTAAATTTAATTTAATGACAACCAAGCTCAGAGAGCATCAAGGACCCCACTGTTTTAATTCATTGGTTCAAGACCAATTGCAATGTCTTATGTTCCATAGTATTCTCTGTATTATTACAATCTTCTTCACAAACTAAGGATACTGTGTTAGAATAGATCAGTAATGGTGAACCTTTTAGAGACTGAGTGCCCAAACTTCAACCCAAAACCCACTTATGCTGGGTGGGTGTGGCCCGCCGGGTAGGCATGACTACAGTGGTCATGGCAGATGGGTGGGCGTGGCCAGGGTGGGCACGGCCAGCTCGATGTTGCTCCTGGGGAGGGATGCCTGTGGGGCCGGGCAGGTTTGGGGGAGATCCAGGAGTCTCTGGTGGGTGGGGCGGTGGGCAGGAGGCTGGTTCTGTAGGGTGAGGTGAGGCAGGGCGGGAGTGCCATGTCTCAGGGCAAGGTGAGGCAGAGGCCAAGGCGGCTGCTGCCTGATACCATCGGTCCCCGCACACAAAGGCCAGCAAGCGCATGGGTGCTGGGATGCATCCAGCCACGTGGGACCTCAGCAAGTTAGCGGGCGGCTGGTTGAAGAGGACAGTTGCCATCTCCGGGGCATGGCATGCGTGCCCATAGAGAGGGCTCCGAGTGCCACCTCTGGCACGCGTGCCATAGGTTCGCCACCACTGGAATAGGTCCTTCTCAGTGAGGAAAGTAAGGAGGAGAAAAAAGCCCTCAAAGGCAACAGGGTTTGCCTTGAAACAATTCTTCAGGAATGTGTTTATTAATCTTTCGTTCATTCATTCATTCCCTTTGTGTACTGCTAAACCTCTCAAGGACTCCTAGTGGCTTATAATTATAAATCAACAATTAAAACACCTACAGTAAAGCAATAAACAACAATAAACCAATTAAAACACCCATGCCCAAATTAATATAATAAATATTATATATAAAAAACAATCAGATCATAAGAATAATATTGCTGGCTCTCTCATTAATTAAAATAATAAATAATCTATGGCAACAGTAGGCTAAGTGCCAAATACTACCTAGAAGAGCTTGGTTTTAATAAATTTCTGGAAAATTGTAGCAAAAGAGGCAAGACTTATTTCAACAGGAACGTTAACACCAACACTGCAATCATTATGGATTATTAGGGATAGTTTCATGATCATGTGAAGTAACAGCACTACATTATACTGCACTGGTGAGACCACACTTGGAATACTGTGTCCATTTCTGGTCACCCTGATACAACAAAGATGTTGAGACTCTAGAAAGAGTGCAGAGAAGAGCAACAAGAATGATCAGGGGACTGGAAGCTAAAACATATGAAAAATGGTTATAGGAATTGGTTATGTCTAGACCAGGGGTAGGCAACCTTGGCTCTTTTATGACTTGTGGACTTCAACTTCCAGAATTCCTGAGCCAGCATGGCTCAGCATGGAAACCTTTCCCTTTCTCCTCAGCATGGCTGGTTCAGGAATTCTGGGAGTTGAAGTCCACGAGTCATAAAAGAGCCAAGGTTGCCTACCCCTGGTCTAGACTAATGAAAAGAAGGAGTAGGGGTGAAAATGATAGCAGTGTTCCAATATTTGAGGATCTGCCACAAACAAGAGGGGTCCAACCTATTCTCCAAAGCATCAAAAGGCAAGACAAGAAGCAATGGATGGAAACTAATCAAGGAGAGAGAACCAGCCTAAAAATACTTCAAGGAACTAGATATGTCTAATCTAATGAAGAGAAGAACTAGGGGTGACATGATAGCAGTCTTCCAATATTTGAAAGGATATCATAGAGAATAAGGGGTTGATCTATTCTCCAAAGCACCTCAGGACAGGACAAAAAATAACAGGTGGGACATCATTAAAGAGAGATCCAACCTAGAACTGAGGAGAAATTTCCTAACAGTGAAAAAAAATAATCATTGGAATGGCTCACCTTGGGAAGCTGTGGGTGCTCCATCACTGGAAATATTCAAGAAAAGGCTGGACAGCTATTTGTCCAGAATTGTATAGGGCCTACTGCTTGAGCAGGGGGTTGGAATAGAAGACCTCCAAGGTCCCTTCCAGTGTTCTATGTTCTAGCTCCTGGACTAGCTTTCTTTACTTCATGAAAGAGGGCCACACAGATCTGCTCTTTTAACATCTAACTCTTCAAAGGCAACTGGACAATTTACATCCCCACCCTCAAAAAGCAGGGTATGGAAATGTAATGTGTGAAAAATATTCTCATAGGCGATGGAGAGATTGTCAGCAGCCAGTGCTCCCCCCCCAAACCCTTTTACCAGTGTTATTTCTTTATTTTGTGTTAATTTAGGTGGAGTACTCCTCGACTTACATAAATTCACTTAGTGAACGTTTGAAATTACAACAGCACTGAAAAAAATGACTTATAACCATTTTTCACACTTATGACTGTTGCAGCATCCCCATGGTCATGTGATTAAAATTCAGATGCTTCGCAACTGATTCTTATTTACAACAGTTGCAAGGTCACCTTCTGTGACCTTCTGACAAGCAAAATCAATGGGGAAGCAAAATCAATTGTGGTCGTAAGTCAAGGACTACCTATACTCAGACTTACACACTTACAGTATAAAATTTTATCCTTGACCTCCTCTGATCCTAAAACACAGCAAAGAACCTGCTGAAGGTTTAATAAACAATCTAAACTTGGGGAGTGGGAGACATTTTTGAGCAGAGCATTATTGAAATGGGTATGCTAAGGACTAAATACCAAAATTTGTCCCCCAAGCTGGAAAAAAATGCCTATTTTTTTTTTTACCAGAATCTGCAGTTCTATTGGGTTGATAGCCAATAGTTAGAGGGTAGTCCATCATATCCATCCAAAATGAACAAATGGACAGAATCCCTTTATTTCTCATGATAATAATCCTATTATAATGATATCCTCAACGGCCTTTTAGGCCTCAGGGAATAATAAATATTTGCACTATATTAAAGATCCCCAAACTTGGCAACTTTAAGAGTTGTGGACTTCAACTGGTTGGGGAATTCTGGGAGTTGAAGTCCACAAGTCTTAAAGTTGCCAAGATCATTGCACTATATAATATTCTAATGGATCATTAATGGTTCACAGATATCCAGACCAAACCAGGTACAGGCCTGATGGGATAGGAGGCTATTTCCAGAAAAGGCCTCAAGAAACCAATGTCCAAGGTGGTGGTGGGGGTTTCCTGAGAAACTCCACAACACTCAGGACTTTCAGAATGTACACTGGTTGGTTGAAAAATCACATTTCTTCAAGCAGGAAATGTATTCAAAATATAAACAAAAGCTTATTTGGGGGGGGGGGTATGGTTACTTTTTAAAATTCTTCCTTAAGTGATTTATGTGCCAACAAATGCTTATTGACTCTTAGTGACCACATAGATAGATTGTTCTGAATGATGATCTGTACCCAACCTGGTCCTTCAAGTTTTTCCAATGGTCAACTCATTCTCATGTTCTCTTTGTGAACAATTATTATTGCTCTGCAGAAAAGTCTACCCTTTGAACAGATTTTACTAGTAAGCTAGTTTATTATTTGGAAAATTCTTCCTCCTGCAAAGTCCATCTTAAATCTGAGTCAGATAAATCCCAGTCGTTTCCAGCCTCTCATCCAACAACTTCTACTCGGTTTTAAAAAGAGATGCTTTTTAATTAGTAAAAATTGAATGGTTTGTGCTTGTTAAGTATGTGCTTGAGACAGAGATGTTGATTCCAACGCCCGCTCTAACTTCTTATGTGAATTTGTAATAATAGAGTTTAAACTGTTCTTTCAATTTTTTAAAATATATTTGTGAACAGTTCTTAAGGTGTTCACTTTTATTTTAGAAAATAAAACAGATGGCTAAAAAGCCTGCTCAGTTTATGAGGAAAGATAAATATAAAATGAATATTACTTCAAGATTGATATCTCCTTTTAGAGTACATCTAATTTCTTCGTGTAAAACAGATTGATATATTCAATGGAAGGACAAACACATAGTTTTTCTTTGACTAAATTGTGAAAACGGGGATTTAAATTGCCTTATTTTTCAGCTTTACTATTGGATTCATGACTTCAATTCCTCCGTGGAATACACATAGAATTTTTTAAAGAAGAAACACCACTATGGACACAGCCAGAAAGTTGTGGCTGGGCCTGGCTCCATTGTATCCGTTGCGCTATTTGACCTCCTGCATTATTAGCTGCAAGGAACATTCAGAAGATGCTAGGACAGAAACAAAACATTGACCTTTATTCTCCTATTAAAAATTACAGATCACTGATTAGTTAAATTGCAGGTCATGAGAAAGCAGAGGTTTTAGATCATATTGCCAATCACCTTTTTCATCCATTTGAGTTAGAGTAGGAAGAATCTGAATTGCCTAAAACTGCAAAATGACAGTACAATACAGGTAGTCCTTGACTTACCACCACAATTAGGAGGAGAATTTTGGTTGTCAAGCTAGGCATTTATTGAGTGCAGCCCAGTTTTGTGATTTTTTTTGCCACGGTTGTTAAGTAAATCATTGCAGTTGTTAAGTGAATCACATGGCCATTAAGCAAATCCAGCTATCCCCACTGACTCTGTTTACTGGAAGCCACCTGGGAAAGTCACAAATGGTGATCATGCGGGAGTGTGGCAACAAAGTCAGGGATTTTTTTTCAGCGTCCTAACTTTGAATGGTCATAAAATTAATGGTTGTAAATCGAGGACTACCTGTAAGGTAGGATACCCTATTGCCTAAAAAATCTTTTCAGATCCAGAAAATCCAGATGTATAGCGCTGTATAGTTCCACAGAGTGAAAATATAATAAGTCTTGTAATCTGGAAGCCCACTTCTGCTAAAGCAAAGCAGATTTTGATCTGGGAAACTTCTGCACGACTGGAACAAAATAAATCATCAACCATAGTTACAAAACAGACCTGGAACCCAGCTAATTTCACAGTGTACCAGGGCTTAACCTCTCTAGGTCCTAAATGGCATTTCTAAATAATATTCCAGTAGAATACCTTGCTGTTCTAAATCAGCTGACCCACGTAATTTTAATATGAAAAGTAAAAACAAGTCCTGCAGTTAACATTCTTATCTTGACACAAACGCAAAAAGACACGGGGAAAAGCAAGGCCGCCAGAGGTACATAAAGGCACCATTGTAGCAGCCCACTGAATTGGAAATGACTCGTAAGCCTAATGAAACAAAACTTTTGGCAGGAAAACAGAATGAAAGGAATGAGACAATAAAAAGGCAGGAACAAAGGCAGCTGAGTTGTTTCAGCTTAAGAAAATAAGCTCACTTTGTTGTTGGGAAAAGGCAAAGCCGGATTAGGATAAATCAGTGACTAAGCAGAAGTCTTCACATCTAATTACACCACTCATCATACATATATAAAGTCTAAATTGCAAGTGTCTAGAAACTCCAGGTCCCAATTACTTTCAGCAGAGTTTTGGAAAAGTAAGCAGGGCATATAAAGACGTTGGGGATACTACCTCTCATTTTATTAGAATAAGAACTATATTTTATCTACATGCACATAAGTCCATTATATTTCACAAGGGGAATGTTGTAAAAATCTAAGTACTCTTGGAGATTCCCAAATTTGTTGCAACAGGACCTCTACACAACCATGCACACACAAAAACACTCTACGGCAGTGATGGCGAACCTTTTAGAGACCGAGTGCCCAAAAACTGGCCCCGCCCCACTCCACTCCCTGCCCTGCTTCCACTCCCCCCCTTGCCCCACCCCCACCCCATTTGCCCACAGGGCCACTCACCACCTCCAAAGCCCGCCGCAGATCGCCCAGGCAGCCCAGCAGCACCATGGCAGCCATGCCCTCTGCCCGCGCCCCGCAGCATCAACTATGCGTGATGGGGTGTGAGGGCAGAGTCTTGTCTACGCTGCCTGGCTGCCATGTCCTTGGCTGCGCTGCTCTGTGTGGGCCACGCTCAGGGGCGACTCTCCTCCCGGGGGACTGCTGGTAAGGAGGGGGTCACGGGGGGAGGCGAGGCTGGGGCAACAGCACGTGTGCCCACAGAGAGGGCTCCGAGTGCTGCCTCTGGCACACGTGCCATAGGTTCCCCACCACTGCTCTAGAGCAGTAAAAACTCATGTCCTTTGTTTGGGAAGGGAAAACTACTTAAGAGCCCCTGAATGCAGAGACCATAATACACCAAAATTCAATTTTCTTGGCCTTCACTAAACTATGGATTGAATCCCTAAGGAAATTCCAGAGAGCAAGCAGGTGCCTCTTTTTTTTAGATTCACATCTAGCAATAATGAGTATGCCCCTCACATTTAGTTTAATATCTCTCCTTTTAATAAGACACAATTAATTTCCTAACGATGAGAACAATTAATCAATGGAACGGCTTTCCTTCAGAAGTTGTGGGTGCTCCAACGCTGAAGATTTTTAAGAAGAGATTGGACAAACATTTTTCCGGAATGGTATAGGATCTCCTGATGGAACAGGGGATTGGACTAGAAAACCTCCAAAGTCCCCTTCCATCTCTGTTATTCTTTTATCATTATATTAAATACTTTTATGATTGTGGGAAAAAATAACCAGTGAACAAAGGGCGATGTTTCTGTCAGGCTCTATAACTTTTAACTACTCAGTCTATAAAAACTGCAGGTGGCCCAAATCAACTTACAACTTCTCTTTCACAGGGTGAGAGAGAAATGTTACTACAACACAAGTGGGCGTCATCTAAAGACAAAATTTCCCTGAGATTAATATCTTTATTCATGGGCGCATCTAAATTTAATCAGATGCACGTCCACACAGAAGAAAGCCACATTAATATTAGTGTGACTTACTCCCAGGTGTGTGTGTTGTTCTGCAGTATAAATCCTCTAACAGTCAGCAATTTATGGAGTAAGGTTGGAGCACCTGGATGGCAGCCATCATTTAGATTTTATTTATTTTATTAAATTTATACTATATTTGGAAGCTGCATGAAAATTTGAGATGAAGAAAAGCCTATTTGTTTGAGTTTTCTTGGGTTTGGGGTATCAATAAAAACAACAATTGGATTTTCCAAGAAAAGGAGCCTCCAAACATTGTGGAAGAAAGAGAAAAATCAAGGAGGCACCAAAATTTTTGTATTGACTCAGCACGAAGCCACCAGATGGCAAAACAAAACTGATTCCTGAAGGGTGCATGTGAGAAGCACAGAAACATGCATGCAGCAAAACTATTATTAACTTCAAAACTAGATGGAGGAGTTTGGCAGATTTGACAATAATTAAGGAAGAAGCATTCAAACCCCTGACACAATCCTTTAATAAAGGGCTCAGCGGGCTGTAAACATCACCCTGTCGGAATCAGAGATTATCATCGGAAAAAAATAAAAATAAAATGAACGGTTAGCAAAACAACTATCAATCTAACACAATAACTATTAAGAGGTTTCCTTTTGCCACAAACAAAAAGGTAGGTTCAAAACAAGACTTTAAGAGTCTACGTCAAAATATGGGAGCTTTCTTTGGTAAAATAACACACAAGAGCAGGCTGGAAAGTCTAAGGCAGGACTGATGTCACTTCTGTGTAACAAGTACTGACCAACTCATAGCTGACAAAACGTAGTACAGGTAGTCCTTGACTTACAGCCATTTGTTGAGCAACCATTCAACGTTACAACAATACTGAAAAAAAGGGACTTATGACCGGCACTTTGCATTTATGACTGTTGCAGCATCCCTACGGTCATGTGATTAAAATTTGGGTGCTTGGTAACCACCATGTATTTACACGGTTGCAGTTTCCCAGGGTCATGTGATCCCCATGACCTTCCCAGCTGGCTTCCAACAGGCAAAGTCAATGGGGAAAGTTGGATTTGCTTAAAAACCGTGTGATTCACTTAACAACTGCAAAGGTTTGCTTAACAACCATGGCAAAAAAAAAAGATCATAAATTCAGGCACAGCTCATTTAACCACTTTGTTTAGCAACAGAAATTCGGTCTCAATTGTGGTTTAAGTCGAGGACTACCTGTAAGTTAATATTCCTAGAATGAGGTGGCCCTTAAATATTGATGATCCTCCCTTCCTTTGGGGGGGGCATTGAAATCAAGGGTGATTCAACACGATCCATCCAAAATGATGCCCCCCTTACCATATGGAGCAAAATATTTCAACAGCCCCCAATGTGTTTAACATGAGCCATGCCAAAACTGTGATGGAATGTAAAATACAATTTCTCTGTAGAAATCTATCATGATATCAAATGTAGAAAAAGGGGTAGAATCAGCAGACAGGAGAAGGGACTCAATTAGAGAAAAAATGGGGGTGCCTCTTTGGAAGACCTGAAGACCCAAGTTGAAGACACATCATGTAGATCAGCATTTTTCAAGCTTGGCACCTTTAAGATGTGTGGACTTCCAACTCCCAGGCTCCCCAGCCAGATTTTGGAGAGTTGACGTCTACAGATCTTGAAAGTTACCAAGTTAGAAAAATACTGATTTAGGAAACAGCTATTGATGTGGTCACCAACTTTTGGCGCATAGACATAATCAAAATACAATTGTTCTTCTTTCACATTGGCAGAGAAGATCTTTGGCATAGGAGATGTTTGGCACAGCAGCCTCAAAATCCATCACCTCTGACAAACATGGAGAAGGACTCCAACCCAAGTGGACAAAAGCTGGAGAAATGCCCATGGATTGGCCTCTTATTGTTTTGGGTGTTGTTAGAACAGCTCAAAGGGGACAGGGCATCAAGATATCGTTATTCTGTTTTATCAGCAGCCATTGCACGACTTAAAAAAAGAAGGAGGAAAAGCCTTATCAGTTGAACCTGAGGTTTGTTCAGTAAGATCCCCAGAAAAAAGAAATAGTAGATTTCTCTGAGGAGCAGTTCTCCAATGGAGCTAGTGAAACAATAGGATGCCAGGACATACGTAGGCCTATCCATCTGTCTGACATGCAGTATAATATCTATCTCTTGAAAGAAACACCAGAAAAGGAAATTCAATACTATTATAGAATACTCAAACCAAGCATATACCCCAAGAGTAATATGCAGCCACCATCCATGCCAGGGATGTACCTGGTCACCAAATTTCAAATAGATAAAAGCCAGAAAGTTCAACAGGTGGAGACACTTGGTATTTGCAAAGGGCAGAGTTGTGTGCAAAGTTTCAGAAGGTTGGAATCAAGACAAAACACCAAGTTCATGCAGGGTGTGTATGCACAAATGCCCATTTTACCACTAAGACCGCTGACATAAGAATCTTAAATTAGGGGAAACGGTCACATTGGTATGCTTAATGTAGGCACATGTTAAGGCACAACCAGATAAAAATCTGACCCACACACTCACAGAGATACACAAATTAATTCTGAGAGAACAATCTGCAGAGGGGTCCAGGTCATAAAAAGTCATTAAAAAAAAGAGAAGGGTGTTGTGTTAAACCCCACCAGACCTTACCTTGCCAAACTGTTCAAAGTACTGCTTTACGTCTTCCACTACCGTATTAGCTGATAATCCACCTACAAATATTTTCTTTGTTCTTGTGACCATCTGTAAAAAGTTAGAAAAGAGGAGAAAGGGTATTATTCCAAATTATCCCAAAACAAGGTCTGCCACAGATATATTTTTCCAAGGTTATGCTTAATCTCGTTAACAACAATTCATCTCCTTTGCTGAAAAGGAATATATAGGACAGGGATGGGCAACTATGGCCCCTTTATGACCTGTGGACTTCAATTCCCAGAATTCCTGAGCCAGCTAGCACACAGCTGCAGGTTGCCCACCTCTGATTTAGGACATTCAATTCAATTCAAAGAAATGCTACTTGGTTAACAGTCTTTGATGTAAGATTTGGGCATTTCAACCCTGTTGGCCCATTTTCTTTTCATACAGGTTTTTCTTCTGAAGCAGTTTCGTTTGCATGCCTTTCACGGCTTGTAACGTGACCACAGCAAGTTCAAACTATGTCTCCCATGCTGGTTTCCTTCAGAAACTTCCTTTATTGCTATTCTTGCCCTCCACCACGATGCTCAGAACGGTATGTGTCAAGTAATATTTCTAGACTTCAGATACCTGGAGCTAAATAAAATGAATTTTAATGCACTTAGATCCTCTTAGATCCAATCCTGTGGCTTAAGAAGCTCATTTCAAAAACTGGATTATATTTTTTTTTCCTTCCTCAGCTCCCACCAAATTATCTGGATAGGGTCAAGCTGGGAAGACCCCATGCATAACCCAAACATATCCAATCATCTTCTTAATTTGAAGGTGGGGAGGACGGCTTCAGAAACTGTCCCATTATAACACCATGCAACTCTAAATGCAGAAAACATGGACCACTTCTTTTGAGAGATGGGTTGAGACAATTCTTTGTCGTATTTTTTGACACTCACAGAAGCGCGTGATTTAATTAAACAATACACCTCAGGCAATCATTTGCCATGTTTATTCCCCCTCATCATCTTATGCTAATGAAGTGCATTTGAATCTGGCTTGCAGATTTCTTGGTTAAGCAGGGATCTGCACCCCAGTCTCCAATCCATATTTGATATACTAGCTATTACATCTCTGGCACGAGGTTGGTAAATTCTGTGCAGAATGGGGACAAAAAGTTGTATTACTATGGGTTCTTTTCAGGACATCAGGTCAGTGGGGCTCCAAAACCTCATAGAGGTAACATTAACCGTACAGGTCTCTAGGCAACAAACACACAAGCAGAATACAGAATGCAGAATAACATAGTTGGAAGGGACCTTGGAGGTCTTCTAGTTCAACCTCCTGCTCAAGCCTGAGACTCTATATCAGGGGTGTCAAACTGTCAGCCCGTGGGCCGGACACGTCACCAGGAAACCGCGCCCACCCCATTGCCAGCAATGGGAAAAAAGCTCTGATAAGTCATGCGACATCACATGATGTCGCAAGTTTGACATGTCTGCTCTATAACATTCCAGATAAATGACTGTCCAATCTCTTCTGATAAACCTCCAGTGATGGAGCACCCACAACTTCTGTAGGGAAGCCATCCTGCTGATTAAATGTTCTTACTCTCAGAAATTTCTCCTTAGTTCTAGTTTGGTTGTTTGTTTTTTTCCACAGGTTTTCATCCATTGCTTCTTGTCTTGCCTTCAGATGCTTTGGAGAATAGGTTGACTCCCTCTTCTTTGTGGCAGCCTTTTAGATATTGGAAGACTGCTATCATATCACCCCTAGTCCTTCTTTTCATTACATTAGACATAAGCACTCCAAGAGTAGCACTCACTGCTCACTACTCCACTTTTCCCCAGTTTTACTACAGCTCCTACTGCTGCTCCTCCACTACTACTCCTTGCGAGCTGTACTGCTAGAGACCAGCATCTCTTTCTATTTGCCTTAGGCCAAAGGTTGCCAACCTTGGCAACTTTAAAGCTTGTGGACTTCAATGCTGACTGAGGAATTCTGGGAGTTGAAGTCCACAAGTCTTAAAGTTGCCAAAGATTGCAGACATCTGCATAAGGCTGCTTCAGGCTTTATTTCCATAAAGAACCACAGACCACCTGCCCTCCATCACCACCACACCACAGCTGCCTCTATGGCCACCAGTTGGCTCTGCTGGCTAGGGAAAGGTCTTGAAGGGATAGGGCAGGGGTAGGCAATCTTGGGTCTTTTATGACTCGTGGACTTCAACTCCCAGAATTCCTGAGCCAGCCATGCTGAGGAGAAAGGGAGAGGTTTCCATGCTGAGCCATGCTGGCTCAGGAATTCTGGGAGTTGAAATCCACGAGTCATAAAAGAGCCAAGATTGCCTATCCCTGAGATAGGGCAACAGCAGCCCAGATGCTGGTTATTTTGCAGGCAGCCTACCCTCTCATATATGCATACCACCAGCCAGCTGTAGCCTTTGCTCTCCAAATGAACTCTACTACAATTTCAGACAGACTCAAGGCCTACAAGAGTTCCAGTTGAATGCAATTGGTTTATGTGCCAGAGTGGGACTAAGTTATCGTATGCACGTTCAGATTGCAAGAAGAATTAGTGGATGATCAAACCCAAGTCCCTTTGCGCCCACGAAGTATCTCCATCCAGCCCACCTTGAATTCCATAACTCTGGAGTCGCTGCAATAGTCATAAGCGTGAATAATGGTCATAAGTCACTTTTTTCACTGCCGTTGTAACTCCAAATGGTCGCTAAACAGAACTGTTATAAGTGAAGGACTACCTGCAGTGGTGAAGGCTATGTGTGCAAGATCTGAGGGATGCTATTTTAGATATTTCTGAAATATTGCTCTGCAAAGAGGCAGACTTAAAACCGATGACAGTATGGAGATCACACACACACACACACACACACACACACACACACACACACCTGTGCCCAAGCTCTTTTGGATTTCAAAGGTTTTCTGAGAGGCGGGGCAGGCGGAACACAAGGGCTGCGTAGAAAGAACAATGGCCCAAATCACTCACGGTTTGTAGGAAAAACTTAAAAGGTGTTGAAAGCAACCTGGAGTGTCTTTTGGTCACAGCAGCAAATGTGTTGTAACTTCGCGCTGCATGAAGGAGTGCTCCTTTACTCTCTAAGGATCAATTAAAAAGTGGCTTTAGTGAGAGAGTCTCATTTGTGGCTTAGCCAGTTCAGAGTGAGAGGTACGAAGCGAGCAGGAGGCAAAGCCAACAATGAAAACATTATTCTTATGCCTGGCGACAGCGTTGCCAGAAGATTTTATCTTGAAAGGGCAATGTCTTAGCAAAGAACTTTCCAACTTCAACTAAGGAGGACCACCAAATCTATACCACGGGATAGGAAGTGCCTCTGTGCGCTTGGAAAAATTGAATGGTGCACAACAACTGGTTAGGGCTGGGCCTAGGGGAGCCTTTGGTTAGTGCAGGGGTAGGCAACCTTGGCTCTTTTATGATTTGTGGACTTCAACTCCCAGAATTCCTGAGCCAGCATGGCTCAGCTTGGAAACCTCTCCCTTTCCCCTCAGCATGGCTGGCTCAGGAATTCTGGGAGTTGAAGTCCATAAGTCATAAAAGAGCCAAGGTTGCCTACCCCTGGGTTAGTGTATCAAAAGCATGTTAATAGAATAGAATAGCAGAGTTGGAAGGGAGCTTGGAGGTCTTCTAGTCCAACCCCCTGCTAAGGCAGGAAACTCTATATCATTTCAGACAAATGGTTGTCCAATCTCTTCTTAAAAACTTCCAGTGTTGGAGCATTCACAGCTTCTGGAGGCAGGTTGTTAAAATTTTATCTTCTTATGAATGAAGGCACTCAATGTGTTTAAGCCACAAAAAGATTCCACTCATACTAAAACTTCATTTCAGCTGATAAATTGTGAGCATCCTAAACAGAATACAGGATAACGGAAGGGACCTTGGAGGTCTCCTAGTCCAACCCCCTTGCTCAAGCAGGAGATCCTACACTATTCTGGACAAATGCTTGTCCAATCTCTTCTTAAAAACCTCCACTGATGGAGCACCCACAACTTCTGGAGGCAAGTCATTCCACTGATTAATTGTTTTGTCAGAGGCAATTTCTTCTTAGTTCTAAGTTGGTTCTCTCCTTGATAAGTTTCCATCCATTGCTTCTTCTTCTGCTCTCTTCTTGAAACTACTGCCACGTGTTTGACCTTTACCATAAAATTAGGAATGTAACTTGAATTCCAATGGCAACATCACTGGATCAGTTCTCTAGTACATGTTTTCTTGAGACTTTTTGGAACCAGCACTTTGAAGCACTATGTGCTTGATGCGTTCTGGAACTCTACAAAATTCCAGAAGAAGCTGAGACAACAATCAGAAATATCTGATTAAAAATAAAAAAGATGTTGAGGCTCTAGAAAGAGTACAGAGAAGAGCAACAAAGATGATTAGGGGACTGGAGGCTAAAACATATAAGGAACGGTTGCTGGAATTGAGTATGTCTAGTTTAACAAAGAGAAGGACGAGAAGGGACATGATAGCAGTGTTCCAATATCTCAAGGGCTGCTACAAAGAAGAGGGTCTCAAGCTATTCTCCAAGGCGCCTGAAGGCAGGACGAAAAACAACGGATGAAAACTGATCAAGGAGAGAAGCAACCTAGAACTAAGGAGAAACTTCCTGACAGTTAGAACAATTAATCAGTGGAACAACCTGCCTCCAGAAGCGGTGAATGCTCCAACACTGGAAGTTTTTAAGAAGAGACTGGACAGCCATTTGTCTGAAATGGTATAGAGTTTCCTGCTGAGCAAGGGGTTGGACTAGATGACCTCCAAGGTCCCTTCCAACTTTATTATTATTGTTGTTGTTGTTATTACTACTACTACTACTACTATTATTATTATTAGTAGTAGTAGTAGTAGTTACTACAGAATTGATTCCTTCCACATAGAAGACCAAGTGTCTTGCTTCAACTGAAAGTCTATAAAGTATTGCTACAGGTACTGTAGTTCTTGACTTATGATGAGTCACTTAGCAACTGTTCAAAATTACTGTGGATTCCAAAAAGGGGACTTAGGACCCGTATTCAAATTCCAATATCAAGTCCCACATGGTCACATGGCCGCATTTTGGGTGCTCTGCAATGGCCCTTATTTACATTCATCTTCTACACCCCACGATCATATGACCGTGATTTGTGGTTTTTATTTTATTTATGTACTTATTTGTATCCTGCCTTTATTACTTTTACAAACAACTCAAGGCAGTGAACATATTCAACACACCTTCCTTCTATTTTCCCCACAACAACAACCCTGTGAGATGGATTGGGCTGAGAGACTGACTGGCATAAGGTCACCCAGCCGGCTTTCATGGCTAAGGCGGGACTAGAACTCACAGTCTCCTGGTGGTTGGCCCAAACTCGCCCAATTGGCTTTCATGGCTAAGGCAGAACTTGAACTCATGGATTCTTGCTTTCTAGCCTGGTGCCTTAATCACTAGATCAAAATGGCTCTAGTAAACAGTATCAATTTCTGTTTTTTGGCAAAACCCATCCCAAAGTAAAAATGGGTTTGTTTAATGACTGTGGCATTCACTTAATATGGCATTTGCTTAATGACCACCGCAAAAAGGATCATAAAATCGGGCATGGTCACATGGTGACCGGCTTTATGATCATCACAACTTAAAGCCAAAATTGCAGGCTCAATTATGGTCCTAACCTGTATTTAAGTAGGGAGTTGTCTGAATAATAACCTTTCCTGAGTTAGCTTTCTAGAGCTACACATTGCCTCCTGACACCATTTCAGCCATCAGATCAGATCTGTTATCAAAGTTCAAAATTTATCTTTCCCTATTAAATGTGGAGTGTGTACAAAGACAATTTTTCAACACTATCAGCTTTAATCAATTCTGCATTAAGTCTCCAGAAATTTACAATTCCCCCAAAATAGAGGTATGTTAACCCACCTGTTTCATTTGCAATCATTAGGGAGGGGCGGAAAAGGAAGAATGGTGCTTCACTTTTTACATCTTTTAAGATTTATTTCCTTCCTCTTTAGAGGCAAATTGCAATTGGGAACCACATGTGTGCATTTGAAAGAAGAAAGTATCTCATAATTCACTGACAAACAAATGGAGAATCGTTCCTGTGAGACCATTCCCCAAAGGATAACATAAGAAATTTTGAGACAGCCGAGATTCCAAATTACAGTGGTTCTGAATTGGAACAAGTTAGATGTGCAACCAATCAATTAGAAAAATTAATCAATACACTAAAAAGTAAACGAATACCCAAATCTATGCTTGATTAAACCAGGCAATGATTCAGAATATATTAATGCTTAAATACAAGTATCCATTAAGGATTGCAGATAATATGAACCATCGCAACAGAGGCTTTCTATCTTCACTCTCATATAAAAGTCATTGTCTTTTTCAAAATGGTGATAGTTATGCCATAAAAATACCATGTTTTCCCGAAAATAAGACTGAGTCTTATTTTTATTTTGCCTCCAAAAGAAGCACCAGGTTTTATTTTCAGGGTAGGCCTTACCTCACCTCCGGCAGCACCCAGCCGGTCCACTTCTTTTGGGGCCAAAGTTCTGCAGCTACATTTGGGCCTGCAATTTGCAATCAGGCCTTTCCAGACAGCCTAAGCAGCTGAGTACCGAGCTATGGATTCAATCCATATCTCGATTCTTGGTTGCACAGACCTTCCGGAAAACCCTGTGACTGAGAAATGAAGGCCAGTTACAGAAGAGGCCTCAGAAGAAGTGGGCCGGCAAGGAGAGACCTAGCTGCAAGGTAAGTGGTGCGAGGTGGGTGGGGCCTGCCCCCACCCTAAATTGATTTTTAAATGTGTGCCTCGCCCACAAACTAGGGCTTATTTTTGGGATAGGGCTTATATTAGGCCCACCCCCAAAAATCAAGCTAGGGCTTATTGTTGGTTTAGGCCAGTGGTTCTCAACCTTTCTAATGCCGTGACCCCATAATACAGTTCCCCATGTTGTGGTGACCCCCAAGTGGGTGTGGCCACCAATAAGAGGGAGTAGGACAGCTAGGGAAAAGGAAAAAAAATGGCGGACAGAGTGGTTTGGCGACCCCCGTGAAATGGTCGCTTGACCCCAAATGGGGTCCCGACCCACAGGTTGTGAACCACTGGTTTAGGCCCTATTTTCGGGGAAACACGGTAGATATGCATGACCTTAAAACGTGTGTTGTCTTCTGTGCAGGTTTTCTAATACAAAGTTTTATAGACTTCATATAGTTAATAAGATGGTTAACCACTAAAGATGCAATCCAATTT
The DNA here is from genome assembly GCF_016545835.1 of Crotalus tigris. NCBI lineage: Eukaryota > Metazoa > Chordata > Lepidosauria > Squamata > Viperidae > Crotalus > Crotalus tigris. Next base: position 128,731 of record NW_024100541.1, on the reverse strand, counting down.
CCAGTTGAAGGGTGGATCAGAAGATGAATAATATACAAGCTACAGGTAGTTCTCAAATTATGACCACAATCGATCCCCAAATTTGTTTTTAAGCAAAACAGTTGTTGAGTGGGTTTTGCCCAATTTTACGACATTTCTTGTCACAGTTGTTAAGTAAATCACTGCAGTTGTTAAGTTAGTAACACAATGGTTAAGCGAATCTAGCTTCCCCATTGACTTTGCTTGTCGGAAGATCGCAAAAGGGATCACATGATCCCAGGAACTGCAAGCGTCATAAATACAAGTCAGTTGCCAAGCGTCCGAATTTTGATTACGTGACCATGGGGATGCTGCAACGGTCCTAAGTATGAAAAATAGTTTATAAGTCACTATTTTCAATGTCGTTGTAATTTTGAACAGTCACTAAATGAACTGTTGTAGGTCAAGGACCACCAATAACTGTTGGAATGTTTAAACCAAGTTGTAGCTTAGTTTTTTCAGGTAGATTGTAACATCAAACAAGAATAGGCAAATCAAGGACTACCTGTTATTCTTCCACAGTGGATACGGTATGGAATGAGTTATTAAAGCAACATCTTCGGCTAAATTTCATATTCTTTCTCTATGTATACTCAAATCTATACTCTACTGTAGAGCAGAGCAGAAAGAATTCACAAAAAAAGCCAAGGAAAACCGAAACACATTTATCAGAAAACTGCTGACATGACCAAGATGATGCAGAAGAAAAATGTTTATTAGAGGAAGTTGTAGGTTCCTGGCAGATACAGGTGAAACCCAGATACTTATCAATTTTTGAAAGGCAATGAAATTGCAACATATCCCACCACTAACAGTAGTCACTATCTGACTTTGGCCTTCTGAATCAAAATCTGCCTTTCCTGTTCAAGATTATATATCTAGAGGTCTCTTACCTAAAGCACATTGCTGGCAGGAAAAAAGGCGACACAGAAAACCACATAGAGCTGAAACTGGTCCATGCCTGTCTTACAACTGATGTTCTAGCCAAGATAAATCCAAATGATTTTGTGGCTGCATGTGCAATTTGAAAGTATGCACGTGTATATGCATGTATAGATAGTTTTCATTTAGCAACCACATTTGGGATCAGCAATGTTCATTACATGAAGCAGTTGCTAAGTGAAACATCCCAATTTTACGGTTTTACTCCATTTTTCCTTTGTTTTACAGTTCTTTTACTAGTTATAAAGTGTTCATCATTGTTGTAACTGCAAATGGTCGCTAAACAGGTCACTAAATCAGGACCACCTGTATTCATTCATTTAGAACAGAACAGAATAACAGAATTGGAAGGGACCTAGGAGGTGTTCTAGTCCAACCCCCTGCTTAAGCAGGAAAGTCTATACCATTTCAGACAAATGGTTGTCCAATTTCTTTTTAAAAACCTCCAGTGTTTTTACAATAAACAAGAGGATTTTGTTTTTCAATTCCCACAAATTTTGCCCGCTGGATGCGGTTGGTCAGCCAGTTGCAAATCCGTCTGGTGGTGGTACTATCTATCTCAGATTGTTCTATTTTATGAAGAAGTAGGCTGTGGTCTACTTTGTCATATGCCTTACTGAAGTCTAAATAAACTATGTTGATAGTATTTCCCCCATCAATTCGTCCGTCCATCTATACATACATACATACATACATACATACATACATACACCTTTATGCAGATCAACAGGACACTTGGAGGTTATGCATCTTCAATTCTGGAGCCGTGACAAGTCTGAAGACCCAAGTCAATTTATCACAGAAAGTTGCTTTAGAGCTAGTGATCACAGGCATGTAGAAAAAGAAGGATCAGAAGGGGCGTTGTCTTACCTGAACCGCCTTTTCTCAGCACGGAGATGGAGAATCAACCTTTACATACATGTGACTGATGGGAAAAGTCGAAATCCACAGCCGACAAAGCCTCAAGCCCCCAAACCTTCTGATCACTCAAACATTACTATTTTTCTTTTCACTCTAGAAAGAAGTACTGATTTAAGGAATGCTGGCAGGCATCTCTCTGAAGCCAGAGACGAATCATAAGCCTGGATGCAGATACATTAAAAGCAAGAAAACATGAACATCCAAAACTCCGATTTTTAAGATCCGCACTGCACTTAGGCTACAATGACTCGCCTCACCCACAAAGAAAGACAGACTGAGCATGGAACAAATTAAACACCATCCAATTTCAAACACTATTAAAAGTTGGCTGTGATGCCGACTCCCTTCCCTGCCCCACCAAGCCCCCTTCCCTAACCATCTTTCAGTGACTTAATTCGCTCCTTTTTAAATAAAATCACCTTAAAACCGAGCGGCATTAAAATTCAATTATTCTTCTCCTGGCTGCCATCCACGGCTCGACAACTGAAGTCTAAGCATATATTTTGCTGTAGAAAATTGTCATTTACAAATAAGAGCTGGCTCAAGCAGCCTTGTAACTAAACCATTTGCAGGCCTGTCAAGGACCTTTTTTCATACCAAGCTTTGATATGATACGGAGCCAAACATTTGATGTTCTACCAAAGTTGGATACACAGGCGCACGCACGCACTCGACATACCCAGCCACACACAGAAACCAAGAGGAAATGGAGGAAAGGAAGCAATTATTCTATATTTTAAAAGACTTTTTTTTTCTCCTCAATGATCAATTTGATATGCGTCACCTCAAGAGGAAACAAAAAGCAGTAGAGAAAGAAGAGCCATTCCTTTATGAAGGAAGGTAAAAGAGTAAAAAAGAAAAAAAAAACACCTTTGCTTCAATAGTTTGGGTCAAAGAAATATTAGTAATGACAAGGAAATGCACAGCAACAACCCATTAATGCTTGGACAGCCATTCAAAGGCAGGAAATTGTTTCGGAAAGCAGCTCTTTGATTCAAAATAAGGCGCAAAATTAAATCCCACTGTGGCATTCCCTGTATTCTTGAAAAGACAGTTCAATTGTGGTGCTGTACCTGTTCCCTTTTGTGAGAGAATACAAATTATTTGTTCCTACATCTGTCCTTTCCATCATGACAAGCCAAAGTAGGTGCCACTCCCTTCAGCTAGCAATAATCATCTCTGACTTTATGTCTGATCAATGCTACAAGCTGCAACCACTGACATGTTACAGATGATCCTCAATTTACAACAGTTCATTTAGTGACCGTTTCAAGGTACAACAGCACTGAAAAAAGTGACTTATGCCCATTTTTCACACTTACCAACATTGTAACATTCCCATGGTCATGAGATCAAAATTCAGACACTTGACATCTGGCATGTAGTTGTGATTGTTGCGGTGTCCTGTGATCATGTGATCACCTTTTGCGACCTTCTGATGAGCAAAGTTTATGGGGAAGCCAGATTCACTTAACTATGTTCCTAAATTAACTGCAATGATCCACTTAACAGTGTAGGAAGAAAGGTTGTAAAATGGGGCAAAATTTACTTAACAACTATTACACTTAGCAGTAGAAATTTTGGGCTCCATTGTGATCATAAGTCCAGGACTAAATGTCCACCTTTGGATTTTACTAGGAATGGAAACGGGAAAGGAATCCAACTTACGGCAGGGAATGGCAATTATTTTTATTTTATAAGGAAAGGAAAGGCATGCAACTTTAACTTTGGCCTTTCAACAGAATGGTCAACCTATAGCCCTACATACATGATTCCCTCAATCTAATTTCATTTTTAAGACAGCCATGTTTTGGGAACCGGATGCAGACAGTCTTCCCTTCAACCAGAGAGTCTGAAGAACAATTAGCTGGGTCAAAAAAGCCCCTAATCTTTTGGCTTTCCACAGTGGGGTCAAAATTTGGCTGGGTAACATTGCATAGGGGACACAGAGGCCCACACAACCATGGGGCTGTCCACGAGACCCCACACACACATCTGTATTAACAACTATTAATCCCCCATTTTAGAATTCTTCACCTTCTAAAATTTTTATAATGTTATTTTTATAATTTAAAAACTTTTAATCCTAAATTATTCTGATTTAAGATTCAATTTTTTGGATGATATTGTCTACTGTACAGAGTTCTCTCTTAGAGAGATGGGTGGTTAAGAAATATGAACTATAAATAAATATAAATAAATTAAAGCAGTGGTCTCCAATAGAAATTGAATGAATGAATGAATGAATGAATGAATGATTCAATCAATCAATAGGCCGCTTTAAGACTTGTGGACTTCAACTCCCATGGCTGGCTGAGGAATTTTGGGAGTTGAAGCCCACAAGTTTTAAAGCTGCCAAGTTTGGAAACCCCTGAATTAAAGCATTATACAAAAGTTGGGGGTGGGCATTTGGGTATGAAATAAAACTCTTGATCAGTTATCAGAATCAGCTAAGGAGGCTAACAGAATTTCTGAAACAGAAATTTAGTAGAAAACCTGTGCAGAAAAGGGGTTCTCCGTGTCTTGTCTTCTTTTTAACTCACCAGAGAAATCAGGAGGGTAAAAAAGATGAAAAAAGAGGTGAAGCTAAATTGCTGTAAACCCAATCCGTGAATTCCTCATATTTTATTCATTCACCAAAAGGAAAAACAAAAATTCAAAACACTTAGCTGTATTTGCTTCCTCCTTCAAATAGCCACTACATTGGCAGTCCACCTCATCTGTGATTGTTTGCCTCTGGAGCAGAGCCTCTCCATTCTGTTCTCCAGAGTCAACACAAAGCATTTGAAAACACTGGATTTGGGCAAATCTTTCAGGAAAATACAGAGAAATGATGAAGCTGGGATTTCCCTGGTGCCGAACAGCAGTTTTATCCCTGGGCTACCACCCTGTCCTCTTCTTTTTCTTTACCTGTCAAACTTCTAGTGTGTGATCCGGACCCTCTTAACTGGCTGTTGGATCTTGTTAATTGACAGAATTCCAAATTCCAAAGTGGCCCTAGCAACACAATCTGTGCATAACAATTGAATCAATCCCTCAGGAGTCCCTCAACTAAAGGGAGGAATCCTGCCCCTGTTGCATGCACAAAGCGTACATCAAACACTGGAGTAGACTACAATCCACCTGCCTCTCAAGCAGAAATCTTATTAACAAAGACAATGGAAACCCATTAAGATTCATTAAGATGTTTATCTCACTTGTAAGCCTGTGCCAGACTATACCACTTCAAATTGGACTTCCACACTACTGAACGCCTCTCCGTGCCAAGCTTTACGTACAGACAAAACTAGCATGTCAAGGGGAAGTCTTCTTTGATGATGATGATGATGATGATAACCTTTATTGTCATTTTTTATTGTGGGCACATTGGCACACATTAAAAATGAAATTTAGTTGCTTGCTCTCGAAGTGTACACATACATGAGCCGAGGTGGCGCAGCAGTTAGAGTGCAGTACTGCAGGCCACTTTAGCTGACTGTGTTCAGCAGGTCAGCGGTTCAAATCTCACCGGCTCGAGGTTGACTCAGCCTTCCATCCTTCCGGGGTAGGTAAAATGAGGACCCAGATTGTTGGGGGCAATGTAAATATATATATACATTGCTTACTGGTGTACACCGCTTAGAGAGTGCTTGCACTTAAAGCGGTATATAAGTCTCATAAATAAATAAATAAAATAACACACTTTTAAACATGCTATATATAACATATGTATAAACTTACACACTTACATATAAATAACATATAAATATTAATCACTGTCCATCTTGAATACATAACGGAAAGAGGAAGCTTTAGAGTTCACAAGGTTAATTTTATCTTGAAATGCTAGTTTTTGCTATACAAAGAGCTCCTGTACCTGTTAATATTTGCCCAAGAAAAGCCTAAAGATGTGTCTGGCTGAGGAATTCTGGGAGTTGAAGTCCACAAGTCATAAAAGGGCCAAATTTGAAGACCCTTGCTATAGATATTGTAAGGCATGACATGGTAAACTAAACTACAAGTTAAGCCAGAACTTTCTTATTTTCTAATCTATGCTCAGCCATGATATTCTTTATTCGCTCCAGACTTCAGATAAGAGAATAACAGCGTTGGAAAGGACTTGGAGGTCATTGAGTCCAACCCCCTGCTGAACCAGGAAACCTTATGCCATTTCAGACAAATGGCTGTCCAGGCTCTTCTTAATAGCCTCCAGTTATGGAGCGCCCATAACATGCTGAAAGCAAGCCATTCCACTGGTTAATTGTTCTCACAGTTAGGAGATATCTCCTTAGACTGCTTCTCTCCTTGATTAGTTTCCATCCATTGTTTCTTGTCTTGCCTTCAGGTGTTTCGGAAAATAGTTTGACACCTTCATCTTTGTGGCAGCCCTTTAGATGTTGGAACACTGCTATCATATCATCCCTAGTCATTCTTCTCACTAGACTAGACATATCCAAATCCTGCAACCATTCTTCACATGTTCTTCATAGAAATTTCAAATTTCTAAGCCCCCAAAATGCAAAGCATTAGCGAGACCTCAGAGTGACTGGGGACTGCTCTTGGTAGGATGAGGACAAATATCATTTTTAGACCAATTTCCTGGCCCGTTACAGGTACTCCTCGCTTACCGACCGGTCACTTAATCATTCAATGTTATGACTGGCTCCTCCCAAAAAAGATCTTTTTGGATTCCCATGTTCTGACAGTGGCATCTATTTTGGGCACTTAGCAACCAGTTCACTTTAATGGCTCACTACAGTGCTCATATCACACAATTTACTATGGGATTTTTAAAAAAAAAAACAACCATTGAGTCACCTTGTAATTGCAAGATGGACAGAAAATAGATTTGATTGAAATAAACAAACAAACAAATCCACCCATAGAAATGCATTAATTTGCATAACTGTCCCTTTTACTTAACAACTGTTTTGTTTGCTTAACAAGCATTGCAAAAAAAAAAAAGTTGTAACAGCAAGTCAGTCATGTGAGTACCACAACTTAATACCATCCTGACTTACGATAGAAATTCCAGGCTCCATTACAGTCATAAGTCAAAGACTACTTGCAGATATGTGATTTATTTCAGGCACACTAACATTTTTAAAAGTTCTTCAGTACCTAAAATATCTCACTCAAGGGAGTTAGATTTTTTATTTAGGAACAAGATTTAGCATCAGTAAGCCAAATATGGAGGGAGTTGAGTACCAATTTTATTTTGCTAATCTGAAATAGCCAAACAAAAATAATTCAAGCACCTAGTCAGGGGCAGGCAACCTTGGCTCTTTTATGACTCGTGGACTTCAACTCCCAGAATTACTGAACCAGCCATGCTGAGGGGAAAGGGAAAGGTTTCCATGCAGAGCCATGCTGGCTCAGGAATTCTGGGAGTTGAAGTCCACAAGTCATAAAAGAGCCAAGGTTGCCTACCCCTGGTCTAAGTCATTTCTCCATCCCTCTATGGCAGGGGTAGGCAATCTTAGCTCTTTTATGACTCGTGGACTTCAACTCCCAGAATTCCTGAGCCAGCATGGCTCACTTGGAAACCTCTCCCTTCCCCTCAGTATGGCTGGCTCAGGAATTCTGGGAGTTGAAGTCCACAAGTCATAAAAGAGCCAAGGTTGCCTACCGCTGACCTAGACAGTGATCTATTGGAGGGAAGTATACCGAATATTAAACCAACTTCCTCTCTTCTTGCAATTCACAAGGTGGAGACAGTTCCAATTACTCCAAGCTTTCTTTAGATCCAGCTCCAGCCAGCATTTGACAAAAGACAATCAATCCCACAGACCTTCTGAGCTTGAAGATAAAAAAATTGGGGGGGGGGGAAACTTGCTGTGTGTGTCTCCATTAACCTGGCCTTCTCTTGCCTACAATTTCAGCCTGACAGGGATTGTCTGAAGGACAGAAAAAGGTGTAAAGAGTTTTAATCTACAATCACAAGTGACCAACATTAATTTGAACTTCAGGGGAAACTAATTAGACCTAAAGATGAAAACATACATCGAACTTCTCCTCATACAAATCAGAAATATACAAAGAAAGAGAAGGAGACAGACCAGCGGGAAGCATCCTGTCTGTTCATCTAATCTCCAGTGTCATCACCGGAATCTTCTAAAATTTATAAACGCTGACTGGGAGAGAAATGGTTGAAGAGCAAGAGAGCAGAAATCACTATCTGTGTATGCGACGAGTTACATTTCATACTCCATTGTGTTCTGCATTGAGAAAAACGTTACATCTGATTAAAATGTAACTTGCCTAATGGGAAAAGTGAACTTGTAACTGAATTACTTTTGTTCTCAAACAGAATACAAAAGACAAGTAGCTGGAGAGAGAGCATGTCTAGGGGTTCCTTCATTTTGGTGGCAGGTTTTAAAAGGCTTTTAGCAATGCAATAGTCTCTGCCTCTCTCTCTTTTTTTTTAAAGAAATCCATTTGCAGCAGGGCCACTGTTATTAAGGCAATGGATTAATCCTTTTACTTTATTTATTTATTGGATGGTTAAATCGATATATATAAACAGAGGCACAGAATCAAAATCATGTGAAGTATTAGTACTGCTTTAGAAAGCCTTGGTAAGGGCACACCTAGAATACTCCATCCAGTTTTGGTCACCACATTACAAAAAAGATGTTGAGACTTTGGGAAAAGTGCAAAGAAGAGCAACTAAGATGATTAAGGGCCAGGAGACTAAAACATATAAAGAACGGTTGCAGGAATTGGGTATGGCCAGTCTGGAGAAAAGAACGACCAAGGGTGACACAACAGCAGCATTCTGGTCTTTGAGGAAGGGTTCAACTTATTTTCCAAAGCACCAGAGGACAGGACAAGAAACAATGAATGGAAAGTAATCAAGGGGAGAAGCAACCTGGAATTAAGGAGAAACTTCCTAACAGTGAGAACAATTAACTAGTGGAACAACTTGCCTTCAGAAGTTGGAGGTCTTTAAGAAGAGACTGGCCAGTCATTTGTCTGAAATGGTACAGGGTCTCCTGCTTGAGCAGGGGGCTGGACTAGAAGACCTCGAAGATCCCTTCCAGCTCTATTCTGACTGAAATACATGTAGCTGCCCATCTCATAGTTGAGACTCTTAACAACACATTCAAAACAATATAAAATTGGATTATGTTCATTTTTCATAACATTAGGCAGTGTTATCATGCTAAATGTACCCTGATTTATCTGAAGACAGTGGTGCCTAGTACCTGTGGGAAGAATCCAGAGAAAGAAATATTTTGTGGAATATTAAAAAGGCAAAATATATTTCTCTAAAGGAATAATGGAGATCTTTAAAAGGCAGAAACCTCTCCCTCCCCCCTCCCCCCCCAGTGAGAAAACTCAGCAGAAACCAGCTTTTAGAAATGCAGATGTAATAATCCATTCAGGAAGTTGGGGCCAGGAAGCTAAAAGCTATGAGATTAGGAAGACAAAGACCTCTAAAATCTACATACCCCACCCAAACTCTAAAAGACATGACCTTTGGGGACATAATAGAATTAAAGGGCACACTCAGACCCAGGTTAAAGTACATGGCACAGGAAATACAAAGCTTCAAACAGGAACAGGAAACAACCTTAAGAGCCGCAGAAAGTATAAAAACCCACCACTCCCAGCAACATGTGGTCAGTTTTCCCTGAGCCATGCTTCTGTCTGCCTCTGCTCTTCAATAAACTACAACCTTCTTTCTAAAGCAGTCTCCATTTTCTTTCTTCCCAGCTTCGACTGGACCCTGATGGAAGATTTTTTTTTTCTACATACCTTTTAAAGGGTACCAAAAACATGATGGGATCTGGAATCAGGAATAACCCACAAAATTCCCAACTTTGATACACAGCCATTCATTTAGTGACCATTCGAAGTTACAACGGCACTGAAAAAAGTGACTTACAATCAATCCTCACATTTATGATGGTCATAGCATCACATGGTCATGTGATCAAATTCAGGCACTCGGCAACCAGCATATATTTACAGCAATTGCAGTTGCCCCGGGGTCATGCGATCACCGTTTACAACCTTCCCAACTAGCTTTTGATAAGCAAAGTCAATGGGGAAAGCTGGGCTAACTTAACTTCTGCACGATTCACTTAACAACTCCAGTGATTTGCTTAACCATCACAGCAAAAAGTTCATAAAATCAGGCATGAGTCACTTAACTGCCATCTTTCTTAGCAACGGCAATTCTGGTCTCAACTGTGGTCATAAGGCGAGGACTACCTGTAAATCCTATTCTTCAGTATGAAAATGCAGCTTTTCAAATTCTGCAAATCTACTGATACTTGCTTTATTAATATACATGCAAAGCTGTCTCACAAAGATTTTCAACATATTTCCAGCCTCTGCTGGTAGTATGTGTTTCTAGCTGATTACTATAGCTACCTTGGTTTCCATTTCAGTTTCAAGTATCCAGTCCACATGAAAAGCTCTCCAAACTAAGCCTCCTTTTGGTTGAGCTCACTTTCAGATAACTATGGAGATGCCCATGCAGACAGAAGAAATGGCTTGCCAGTGCTTTGTTCTAGCATGTTTTTCAACTTCCCTGCAGCGCTGGGATTCCCTGATAGTCTCCTTGGTTTTTTCTGTATTCCCTTCCCTAGTAACATGTGAGGAAGACGAAAGAAGTAAGAAAAACAGACTGAAGCTGAACAACAGAATTGGAGAGGAAACAGGCTAAGATATGCATCAAAAGAACAAAACCAATAAATTATATATCAACACAAAGAATCATGAAATACATTCTTATAAAAGCGAAAAGCTAAACAAACACTATACATCTTTGCCAAGTGAACATTAATATTTTTTTTACATAATAATAGTAATTCTGAAGTCAGTGTTGTAACTGCATTCAATCTTTCTAAGGCTGGAATGAAATCCCAATTAATCCAATGAGACTCAGCTAGAGGATTATACCACAGTATACAAATAAAATAAAAGCTCAACTACTACACCACAGCTTTGCTTGCAAAGTTAAAAGGAGCTGATAAAATAGATGAAGAATCATAATTGCATATCTGTTTGGTTATTATTAAAAATACTACAGGATGGCCAACAACATGAGCTAAAGACGTGGCTTACCCAACTTGCCCCACCCCGCCATGAACAAAAGGCTGCAAACCACAACTTCTGCAATTAGGACATCCAAAAACTGACAGCGAGTCTCTGAGTTGCAACCCAGACAACCTGCAACCCTAACCCTATTGGGTACAAGTAGTCCTTGACTTATGATCACAATTGAGCCCAACATTTCTGTCATAAGCAAGACAGTTAAGTGAGTCTTGCTTCATTTTACAACCTTTCATGCCACAGTTGTTAAGTGAACCACTGTGGATGTTAAGTCAGTCACACCGCTGTTAAGTGAATCTGGCTTCTGCATTGACTTTGCTTGTCAGAAGGTCGCAAAAGGGGATCACATGACCCCGGGACACTGCAACTGTCATAAATATGAACCAGTTGCCGAGTGTCTGAAGTTTCATCACATGACCATGGGGATGCTACAACGGTTGTAAGTGTGAAAAACAGTCATAAGTAATTTTGTACTACATGAATAGGTCTAAGTCAAGGACTATCTGTATTCCAGAGGCACAGGTACATTACATTATCACTATTGTAATCACATTACAATATTCACTAAATGAATGGTTGAAAGTCAAGGACTACCTTTACCACGTTTGGTAGGTTGCATTGTTTTTATGTCTGTCATAAAATGGCATCATCAGACTTCTGTGTAACATTTTAGCATTTTGGATGTCTGAAACGAAGAGATCAACCAGTGTTCCTTCATCCCCATAGCTCTTTAAAGTGAACTTGATGGCTTGTGCAAGTATGTCAGCACTCATACCATTTAAACTGAATGTCCCCAGCCACTTTCTATATTCAATCTTGACATGATAAAAGCAGACCGCATCGCTTTGTCAGCCTTTTTTAAAAAAAATTTTGCCTTCCCAACACCTTCATTTTCTGTTGGCCTTCTTTGTTTTTACTTGTCTACCATCTTGCTTGATGAATACTTCTGGACAACTCAAGGGAACATAGTATTTTGTGGCTTTGAACTGAATTTTAATTAGAAGACATGCCTTTATTTATTTGATTGTTCGTTTGCATCCTGCCTTTATTTTTAGAAATAATTCAAGGCAGGAAACATATCTAGCGCACTCTCCTCCTCCTATTTTCCCCACAACAACAACCCTGGGAGGCAGGTTGAGCCGGGAGAAAGTGACTGGCCCACAGCCACCCAGCTGGCTTTCATGGCTAAGGCAGGACTTGAACTCACGGCCTCTCACTTTTGAGCCTGGGGGGCCTGCAGTTTGTAGTCTAGTTTTACTTCCAACTTTGATTGGTGTGATCAATCCGATTTTATGACCTTTGTTTTGGTGGTCATTAGAACAATTAACCAGTGGAACAACCTGCCTCCAGAAGCTGTGAATGCTCCAACATTGTAAGTTTTTAAGAAGAGACTGGACAGCCATTTGTCCGAAATGGTATATGGTTACCTGCCTGAGCAGGGGGTTGGACTTGATGACCTCCAAGGTCCCTTCCAACTTTATTATTATTATTATTATTACTACTACTACTACTATTACTACTACTACTACTACTACTACTACTACTACTACTATTATTATTATTATTATTATTATTATTATTATTATTATTATTATTATTATTATTTGAACATGGTGGTCATTATGGGCGCAGATTTACCAAAACACAGATGTGCTGGTTTTCAGCAAAACCACTATAAAACCTGATCAGGTGAGTGCAGGACATTGCAAACGGCTGTAAATATAGCCAGGCCGTAGGGCACCTGAATCTGTTATGTGACAAGGGTCATAACCACTGGAGCTTTGAATCTGGGCCATAAGTAGCCCCAGAATACAACCGTTGCAAATTTGGATGGCTGCTAAGCAACTAGTCATACATCAAGGATTGCCTGCATCCAAACCTGATCATTGTATTTCTTACATTTTACTGTTGCATATCAGTACTAACCAATAACCTATTGTAGAGTTTTTGAAAACTCCTGGCATTCTGTACAAGGGTCCCACTCACTAAGTCCATTTTCCTTCTTCCCTCTTCTCTCAGCAAGCAACATCTTCCAAATTGCTTCTCGTTCTTCCAGTAATTTGGTCTCTCCCCATTCAACGTGGGCCTTCCTTTGCTACCTCCAGGGGTCACCACCACTGCATCTTCAGAGGGCCAGAAGCTTAATAGCAGAGGAACAGGGTTTCAATTTATCTTCGAGAGATCTTGACTTTCGAGAAACAACCTTCCAGCTACAACTGTGTTTCCTAAGCTGGGCCACTGTAGGATGTGTAAACTACAATTTCCAGAATGCCCTAGCCAGCATGACCCATAATTAAGAAATCCTGAGCTAGTGGAAGAGACATCAGAGTGGCCTTCACAAGGTCCAGAAAGGCCAACACCGTTGTAGCACCATGAACCCAGATCATTTGTCCAGATCAAGAGAATGGTCAAATGAAGAGGAGCTTAACAGAAGAAACTGTGGAGTCCTTGGTGCTCTCTGAGCTTGGTTGCTTTCTTGTAGACATTTCATTATCCAACTAGGTAATGTAATCAGTGCTAGACGGTAGTGGGGTTTGCTCTCTGTTTATATGCAAGTGGCTTGCCACAAAGGTGCATAGTTTCAAGGACAATCTTCTAAAGCAGTGGTTCTCAACCTTTTTAATGCCACGACCCCCCCCAACCGGTTGTAAGTCGAGGACTACTCAATCGGTCGTAAGTCGAGGACTACTCAACTGGTGCAGCACCATTTGCAGAATGGGACTTTTGGCGGGCTCAGCAGGGCAGAGACAGCCTGGACAATTCCTATTGGCTTTTGAAAACCAATAGAATTAGACTCTATTCAAGAGAGTCTATTCTATTGGCTTTTAAAAGCCAATAGAATAAAAGGGAGTAGCACAGCTAAGGAAAAAGGGGGAAAAAATTGGCGACTGCGTTGCTTGGCGACCCCCGTGAAATGGTCGTTTGACCCCAAATGGGGTCCCGACCCACAGGTTGAGAACCACTGTCCTAAAGAGCACTGGTTCTCAATGTTTGTGTGACGGCGACCCCCGTCACACAAACGTTCTGCGCATGCGCGGCGCAGCGCGCATGTGCGGCACCGGCCCATGCGCGGCACGCATGCGCAGCACTGCCCCCATGTGCAGCGCGCATGCGCGGCACCGCCCCCTGAGGGGGGGAAATGGCGGATCGCCTTCTTTGGTGACCCCCGAAAAATGGTCGATCGACCCCAAATGGGGTCGCGACCCATAGGTTGAGAACCGCTGCTAAAGAGCAAAAGGATCTACTTCTGAAGAGGTCCTAGGACAGTGTTTCTCAACCTTGACAATTTTAAGGCATGTGGACTTCAACTCCCAGAATTCCACAGCCAGCATTGTCAAGGTTGAGAAACACTGTCCTAGTAGCTCTTTTGTTTGTTACCTACTAAAGGAGAATCACTGTATCCGAAGGATGTTCCACAAACTAAGAATGAAAAACCTATGCCTTGTAGCAGACTACTGCTGTGGAACACTTGTGATCTGACCCCTGTGTATGCCTGAATCGTTAATTAATCTAGCTCTAATGCTTAGTTCCCCAGTACTTGAGCCCTAGGCAGCAATCAAATGGTGCCTTGGATTTTAACTCAATTTGTTTAATTTGCCTATTATTCGGATTAGTGTGCTTGACATTTGGGCTGTCTTCTGACCACACTCTTTCAGAAACCTCAATCTCTGCAAATTTCTTAACTAGCATAATAAGTGCCCCGTAGCTGTATTATGTATTAAAGATAACGCGAGCAATAAAAACAAAATCTGTGTACAAAGAAATATGGACAATTTTTCTTCCTAACAAAATGTGGGCATTTAAAAACCCAAAGTTAAAATGGAAAATGCCTTGTTTGGGTAGCACAGGTAGTCCTTGTTTAACGACCACAACTGGGACTGGCAATTCAGTCATTAAGCAAAGTGGTTGCTAAGTGAACAGCAACTATACGTACAACCTTATTTCCCCTTTCCTTGGCTTTAGAGCAGGCAACTTTAAGACTTGTGGACTTCAACTCCCAGAATTCCTCAGCCAGCTTTCCACAAGTCTTAAAGTTGCCAAGGTCGAGGACCCCTGCTTTGGAGACCTATGAAGACCGTAAATGTGAGGATTGGTTGCAAACTTACTTTTTCATAATTGCCGTAATTGTGAATGGTCACTAAATAAGGCAGTCACTAAATAAGGACTGCCTGTAGCACTCCAAAGAGTCTGGAGATAACTGAGATATCCAAGTGTTATGAAATATCCAAGTGATATACTGTACGCATCATAAAAAGTTCCTGATTTGGTCCAAGGTAAAAGCTAATTGGGAATGCTCTTTTCAGCCACAGGACTCGGAGGTACCTTATTACCCCCAATATCTTACTTGACCAAATCATAGAGTTGAGCAGCACTTGGGATTAAACCTTAGAAGAAGAAAAAAGCTTTCAAGCAGTGCTTCTCAAACGTGGCACTGGCTGGGGAATTCTGGGAGTTGAAGTCCACCTATCTTAAAAGTTGCCACGCTTGAAAAACACTTGCTTTACCCCTGGGTGCGCCTGTAGCCCTGGTCTACAACTTCTTCAATCAAACAACATTTTTGGGTAGTGTAGTCCAGGCTCTCACCAGACCAGCTGCACAACTCCAGTAGAAGTTGCTGCTTCAAAGAGCTGCAGACAATGAGTGACCCTCCCCACTACAAGTAGTCCTCAACTTACAATTACAATGGAGCCCTACATTTACATTGCCAAGTGAGACATTTGTTAACTGAATTTCCCCCATTTTATGACCTTTCTTGCCACAGTTGTTAAGTGAATCACTGGAGTTGGTAAGCTAGCGACCAGGTGGTTAAGTGAATCTGGCTTCCCCATAGACTTTGCTTGTCAGAAGGTCACAAAAGGCGACCACGTGACCCCGGGACACTACAACCGTCATAAATAGGAGTCAATTGCCAAGCATCCGAATTTTGATCATATGACCATGAGAATGCCACAACGGTCGTTAAGTGTGAAAAATGATCTAAGTCACTTTTTTCAGTGCGGTCACTAAACGAACGGTTGTTAAGTCAAGGACTACCTGTACTCAGCAGCACTGCACAATCCTAATGGTTTGACCTGGTTTACGTCTTTTGTCTTGTATGTTAATGCAATCTGTCTCCTTCTTCTCCAAACCTCTCCCAAAGGCTTAGCAACTGGACCCATTAAATGCCTGTCTCTCCTTCTAATCATTACGACTCGGACCTACCACAGTTTCATAATAGCCTCGTCCAATCAGCGGTGCTGCCTCTGCAAAAGATTCAAGATCCTGTTTTGCCAAGCGTGTAAAACTTCATAAAGCAGGCAAGGGGTTTTTTTTTGGGGGGGGGGTTGGGTTGCCGGAGAAATAACCGTAGGAAGCAATTTTCCTACTCCAACTGATTTCACGAGGGGAAAAAAAAAATACTCCAACCCTGAACAAATGGAAAAAGTTTAACCCTTAGCCTTGATTAATTTCATCTACATAATACAGATGCCGGCAGCAATCAGCCACTGATGAGCAAGTCTTCTCTTAATCGCCCGAGAGAAGCCGATGTCTGTACAACACTCCAATTGGTTTTTTCCCACAAAAAAAGGAGCTTTTCATCTAAAGAGACCCAGACAGGCGTGTTTTTTTCTTGTTGTTGTTATTTGTTTTTTTAAGATCCCCCCCAAGTCTGTTCGTTCGTTCGTTCTTCCGGTTTGTTATAAACAGATTGGCAGAATACAGACAGTCCCGGATGTACGACCACAGCCGATTTCGGCAGCTAAGCTAGGCAGTTGTTAAGTGAGTTTTGCCCCATTTTACCACCTTTCCTGCTACAGTCGTTCAGTGAATCACCGCAGTTATGAAGACAGTCATACGGTTGCTAAATGAATTCTGGCTTCCCCGTGGTCTTTCCTTGTGAGGTTGCCAAAGAGTGGTGATCACAGGACCCAGGAAACCATCGTAAATACACGCCACTTGCCAGCCTCCGAATTTTGATCACATGACCACAGGGATGCTGCAAATGGTCCTAAGTGTGAAAAACGATCATAAGTCACTTTTTTCAGCGCGGTTGTAATTTTGTACTAGATGAATGGTTCTAAGACGAGGACTACCTGTATGTACTCCAGAGGAAGAGGTCCATCGTCAATACTTTGCATCACTAAAATTTCCCCTCCCTAATATTTAGCTGAAATCACCTATTTAGAGAAGAGCAACAAAGATGATTAGGGGACTGGAGGCTAAAACATATAAAGAACGATTGCTAGAATTGGGTATGTCTAGTTTAATGAAGAGAAGGACGAGGGGGGACATGATAGCAGTGTTCCAATATCTCAGGGGCTGCCACAAAGAAGAGGGAGTCAAGCTATTCTCCAAAGCGCCTGAAGACAGGACGAGAAGCAACGGGTGGAAACTAATCAAGGAGAGAAGCAACCTAGAACTAAGGAGAAACTTCCTGACAGTTAGAACAATTAACCAGTGGAACAACTTGCCCCCAGAAGCAGTGAATGCTCCAACACTGGAAGTTTTTAAGAAGAGACTGGACAGCCATTTGTCTGAAATGGTATAGGGTTTCCTGCTGAGCAAGGGGTTGGACTAGATGACCTCCAAGGTCCCTTCCAACTTTTTATTGATCATTTTAGCTGAAATCACATATTTAGCTGAAATCACAATCATTTCCATTGACTGTTTTTTTATCCACTCATCTTATTTCTCCTGGAATAGCAGAAACTTAACTATAGAATTTGAAGTATGTTTTTCTCTCCCCTCCTCCCCCTCCCCCTTCATCTCTTCTCTAAATTAAAAACATCCAATTTTCAAACATTCCTTACATGGCTTTGTTTCCAGTTCCCACTACATTCCAGGTGACTGGATTGCATTCCAGTTGATCCAGAGTTTCTTAAAGTGGGCTCAAATTTAGACAAAGCATTCTTATGGGTAACCTAACCACTGAGAAACCTCCTTCAAATGCTAGAGGAAGAAAAAAGATGCCATTTCAGAATTTGTTGCTGCAGAGGTTAACTACATACAGATATCCTCAATTTACAACCTCAACCGAGAGCAGAATTTCTACGGCTAAGGACACTAAGTGACACGCAATTTTATGATTTTTTTTGTCAAAGTTGTTAAGCTCTTAAGTTCTTTAGTGGGTCACTGTAGTTCGTTATATGCTGCGACGGCTCAACGGTTAAAGATGCTGAGCTTGTCAGCTGAAAAGCTGACAGCCCGGGTTGAGATCCGAGCACCACGCAACAGGGTGAGCTGCCTTTCCTTGTCCCCCAGCTCCTGTTCATCTAGCACAAGGGTCTTCAAAGCCAGCGTGCCTGGCTGAGGAATTCTGGGAGTTGAAGTCCACAAGTCATAAAAGGGCCAAGTTTGAAGACCCCTGATCTAGCAGTTCCAAAGCATGCAAATGCAAGTAGATAAATAGGTACCACTTTGGTGGGAATGTAACAGCATTCCATGCTCCTTTGATGTATAGTTCTGCTGACCACACAATCACAGAAATTGTCTTTGGCAACACTGGCTCCCTTGGCTAAGAAATGGAGATGAGCACTGCACCCTAGAATCAGACACAATTGAGCAGTTCATTCTGCAGTTACCTGCAGTTCATTCTAAAATCTAGCTTCACCCATTGATTTAGCTTGTTGGAAGCTGGCTGGGAGTGTCACAAATGGCTGTCACATGATCTCAGGATGCTGCTACCACATACATGCCAGTTGCCAAGCACCTGAGTTTTGATCACATGATGGTGGGGGTGCTGCAATGGTCATAAGTACGAGGACGGGTTGTAAGTCACTTTTTTCAGTGCAGTTGTAATTTAGAATGGTTGCTAAATAAAATCCTTGTAAGTCGAGGGTTACCTGTATTTAATACCAAGAACATATTTCAATGTGCATTTCCCATTTACATTATCACAGCCCTCAAAAACCATATCATGTCTTTTTCCTATTCAAAAGAAATACGATTGATTGTTTATATTGCTGTTTTCTTTCTGAGTGTTTAGATAGATTGCCCCATAAATCCAGCCAACAAATTCAACTGCTAGACAAAATGAAAGACGATGAAGTTAGATGCCGCAAGAATAGAACAGCAATCCAGCAGTAGTAGTAGTAGCAATAATAATAATAATAATAATAATAATAATAATAATAATAATAATAATAATAATAATAATAATACAGAAGTAGTCCTTGAGCTACAACAGTTTATTTAGAGACAACGGCACTGAAAAAAGTGACTTATGATCATTTTTCACACAACTGTTGCAGCATCCCTATGATCAGGTGATCAAAATTCAGATACCTGGGAACTGACTCATATTTATGACGGTTGCAGTTTCCCAGGGGTCATATGATCCCTTTTTGCAACTTTCTGACAAGCAAAGTCAATGGGGAAGCCAGATTCACTCAACAACCCTATTACTAACTTAACTGCAGTGATCCACTTAACAACTGTGGCAAAAAAGGTTGTAAAATTCACTTAACAACTGTCTTGCTTAGCAACAGAAAATTTGGGCTGTATTGTGGCTACCTTTAGTCTTTTAAAAAAAAAAACTATCAATGCCTGCTGCAATTGAGAACCATTTTTACAAGCCAGCAATAAGTAGCACCATGGAAATGGCATTAATTCAGTCTTTGGACTAGCTGAAGCAGAAAGCAAACAAATTTAAGCAAAATAAACTCAATGGCTTAATTTTCAGTTTATGCCACTGGGTTTCCAACAAAAAACATAAAACCCTACACTCTACAAGCCATTTTCTGTTCTGAAATAGCCAATAAGACTATTTGAAGCTAGTACCACCCTACCTCTCACTTCATACATTGGGTTCATATGTCATGCTAAACTAGCATGAAGCTAATTTGTATTTAACACTGGGTATAAAGCGGGCTATTAGGACTTATCAAACTAACTATGATTTTAAACAAACTTGGCTCCGTACTTCATAGGAACACTGTGGTAGAATCTCCAGCTAGACAGGAAGAAGAGACCCAGTTTGAAGGAACTGGGGGAACTGGCACAGGCTGGACCTCCCTCAGAATCCTTATATTGATATTCCCAAGGGAAGGCAGTCGGTGTGGTGAGATTCTAGTGCTATAGTTGACAAGCAATAAAAACAGAGCTGAGATTCTCCACAAGTGGTTCTGGTACTACTACTACTACTACTACTACTACTACTACTACTACTAATAATAATAATAATAATAATAATAATAATAACAATAATAACAATAACAACAACAACAACAGAATAGAGGCATGGGAAGACAAAGCACTACATGGCCAATACATTAAAAAAATAGCTGGGAAAGCAGATAATAACAAGACTTGGCAATGGCTAAGAGCAGGAAAATTGAAGAAAGAGACCGAGGGACTAATTCTGGCTGCACAAGACCAAGCATTAAGGACAAATGCATACAAAGTCAAAATTGAGAAGACAGCAACAGACAGTAAGTGCCGCCTATGCAAAGAAGCTGAAGAAACAGTGGACCACTTGGTAAGCTGTTGCAAGAAGATCGCACAGACTGACTACAAGCAGCGGCATGACAAAGTAGCAACAGTGGTGCATTGGAAGATCTGCAAGAAATATCATTTGCCTGTAAGCAAAAACTGGTGGGATCATAAAATAGAGAAAGTCATAGAAAATGATAAAATTAAACTGCTCTGGGACTTCAGAATTCAAACAGACAAGCACCTGCAACATAATAATAATAATAATAGTAGTAGTAGTAGTAGTAGTAGTAGTAGTAGTAATAAAGTTGGAAGGTGCCTTGGAGGTCATCTAGTCCAACCTCCTGCTCAGGCAGGAAACCCTATACCAGTGGTGGTGAACCTATGGCACGGGTACCAGAGGCGGCACTCAGAGCCCTCTATGTGGGCATGCGTGCCGTCGCCCCAGTCCTAGGCCTTCAGCTGAGTTTTATAAAACCTTTTCACTTTAGGCCTCCGCCGCTGTGTACAAAAAAAAAAAAAAAAGGTTCAATCAATCTGTCAATTTCTCACGGGAAAAAAAAAGATCTTGCAAAGTTGGAATTGATTGATTGAACTTTTTAGCCCCACCCAATCTGCTGTTATCACCGTAGACACGCCCACCTAATGGGCCACACCCACCCAAATGGGCCACACCCACCCAATGGGCCACACCCACCTGGCACCCGACAATGCATAAGTGGGTTTTGGATTGCAGTTTGGGCACTCGGTCTCTAAAAGTTTCGCCATCACTGCCCTACACCATTTCAGAGAAATGGCTGTCCAGTCTCTTCTTAAAAACTTCCAGTGTTGGAGCATTCACCTGCCTCCACAAGTTGTGAATGCTCCAACACTGGAAGTTTTTAAGAAGAGACTGGACAGTCATTTCTCTGAAATTCTATAGGGTTTCCTGCCTGAGTAGGGGGCTGGACTAGAAGACCTCCAAGGTCCCTTCCAGATCTATTCTATTCTATTCTATTCTATTCCATATGAATGGTTTTAAGTTGAGGACTACCTGTATCCCAAGATGGTATACAGATTATTAAGTCACCTTTGACCCAAAAGTGCTTTTTCAAAAGGCAACTGGACTTCCTTTGTTTTTCCTTGCAGATAATTTCGCTTCTCATCCAAGAAGCTTCTTCATTTCTGACTCCACCATTCAAGGAAAAACAAAGCAAGTCCAATTGCCTTTTGAAAAAGCACCTTTCAGACACCCATGACCTGGATGACTGAGAATCTCCATAGACATTTTAACCCTTTGACTCCAAGAGTATCTGAAAGAATGTATTAATCATAATTTAAACAAGCCAAAGTTCCTCCCATTTGGATTCCAGCCAAGGTATTTCCAGCCAAGAGGGAAAGGAAAGGAGTAGGAGAAGCCAAGGACTGTTGCAATTCATTCATTAGTTCATTCATTAGCAACAAGCCATGGCTTCCTGTTATGTCTGAACAGGTCTCAGAAGGCGTTCGCTCAATCTTGCACACTTAGCTTTCCCTTCAAAGCCCATTAAGAGAGCTTTCTAATCCTGGAAGATTTATTGCTCCATGTTGTAACTGCTGCCCACTGCTTTGTTTGTTAATTGTGATTAGCTTTGTCTGTAGAAGAGTGGGTGTCTAATAAATCAGTTATCTCGAGGAAGAATTGATTTTAAAAGTTGTTAGCATGGACACTGAAGTACTTGGTAACAGCTTTCTTTTTTTAAAAAAAAAACATCCACGGTCTTCTGTTTATACACTTCTATAAGCAAAAAAATAAATCCCCTTTTGGTTTTTTAGGGCTGTGGCTGACACAGGCATGGTTTGGAAATAAGCTATGGATATTTTAAAAAGCTCTTTCTTCGTTTAGTTTTTCTCTGCCTGACTGGTAGAGCTCAGTTTTATCATCATCTGCTTTTGAAAAAGACTACTTGGAAGCTCCTGCTTGTTTGAGATCTGCTTTTTCTTGACTTTCTAATACAGTGTTTCTCAACCTTGACCATTTTAAGGCATGTGGACTTCAACTCCCAGAATTCCACAGCTGTGGAATTCTGGGAGTTGAAGTCCACATGCCTTAAAATGGTCAAGGTTGAGAAACACTGTTCTAATAGGTTTGGTGACAGCAGAGAGCAAACCCAGGCAGTCTCTCTGCACTCTGGCAGGGGTTGGCAGCTATGGCTGCTTTATGACCTGAGGACTTCAACTCCCAGAATTCCTGAGCCAGCCATGCCCACCCCAACCTATGTTTTTCTGGAAGGATGGGATGTGCACTCCTATCAGCAAAGTTAAATGCAGGAGACTAATCACAGAAACGTGCTGACAGCCTCTTCTGTGTGAGAAGGAGTGGATGTCAGATTCCTAACTTCCTGGATTAAGAAAAATCCAGACGAGCAGCATCCACGGTCTGTTATGAAAGGCTTGTGATATCTCTTGGATCCTGCAGCTATAGTGAGAACTGGGTTTTAGTCTGCTGTTCTCTTGGTTTGTTCTCTATAGCGAAGTTTCTCAACCTTAGCAACTTTAAGATGTCAGGACTTCAATAACCAGAATTCTTAATTAGTGACATCTTAAGCTATGCAGGCTAGGGAATTCTGAGAGTTGCAGTCCCAACATTTTAAATCTACCCTGGCTAGGGAATTCTAGGCGCTGAAATCCAGTTGTCTTAAAGCAGGGGTCTTCAAACTTGGCCCTTTTATGACTTGTGGACTTCAACTCCCAGAATTCATCAGTCAGCATAACTGGCTGAGGAATTCTGGGAGTTGAAGTCCACAAGTCATAAAAGGGCCAAGTTTGAAGACCCTTGTCTTAAAGCAAGGATCTCCAGCCATGACCACTTTAAGACTTGTGGACTTCAACTTCCAGAATTCCCTGACCAGAGCATGCTGGCCAGGGAACTCTGGGAATTGTAGTCCACATCTTAAAGTGGCCAAGGTTGGAGACCCCTGTTTTAAAGCTATGCTCATTAGGAGATTCTGGAAATTGAATTACAGATGTCTTAAAAGTCACACTGGCCAGGCAATTCTGAAAATTGGAAGTCCCAATATCTTAAAAGCTATGCTGGCTAGGGAATTCTGGGAGTTGAAGTCCAGACATCTTAAAGTTGCTAAGGCTGAGAAACAGTACTGGAGACTCTCATAATTCAACTTCAAATGGCCTCATGCATTCTCAAAATCTTCTAGGCAGCAAGCACTCAACTCCTCTGGCAGGTAGTGATTAAGCAGTCTATATTTTGCTCCAGAAAGAAGCACAGGTTGCAGCCCCCAGGCCTTCACCATGCCTAGGGAGCCTCTACAGGGGTAGGCAACCTCGGCTCTTTTATGACTCGTGGACTTCAACTCCCAGAATTCCATGCTGGCTCAGGAATTCTGGGAGTTGAAGTCCACAAGTCATAAAAGAGCCAAGGTTACCTACCCCAAGCAGAGTCAATGGGGAATCCAGATTCACTTAATGACCACATGATTCACTTAAAAACTGCAGGGTTTCACTTAACAACTGTGGCAAAAATGGGGCAAAACCCACTTAACAACTGTCTTGCTTAGCAACAGAAATTCCAGGCTCAATTGTGGTTGTAACCTGAGGACTACCTGCTCACTGCAATCATTCAAAAAGACGGCATGAAATAACGGGGATAAATAATAAAGAGCAAACAATTAGAGCAAATGGTTAAAAATATATTCTTTGGTAGTACGGTACTGAACGTGGGAAAATGGATGAAGAAATTAAAGACATAACAAGTGCTGGCAGAAAGAACATGATTAATGTATGATCCGTTGTTAAAAATTAATGTTTGTTAAAATAGGCTGTGTATAACATCAAGGTTCTGCCTAATTCCTTATACAGAAGTGGAAGTCAGTTACACCAGAAGGAGCATAAAAATTTGTTCACTGCAGAAGAAATTGGTTCTTAAAAGGTGTTTGTAGTAAGAGAACAGAGAAGATCAAGAATGAAATGCTGCTGAATTAATCTGAATGAATTCAAGTCTTTGGATTGGATAACGTCTCAGGAAACTAAAAGTGTTGGTATATGTGATTTCCGAACCATTGGCTGAATTGTCAGGACAAAAAGTACAGGTAGTCCTTAACTTACAACAACTCATTTAATGACCGTTCAAAGTTACAACGGCACTGAAAAAAAGTGACTTTTGACCATTTTTCACACTTACAAACATTGCAGCATCCCTCAGGGCAGAAGTAGGCAAACTTGGCTCTTTTATGACTCGTGGACTTCAACTCCCAGAATTCCTGAGCCGGCATGGCTCAGCATGGGAACCTCTCACTTCTCCTCAGCATGGCCAGCTCAGGAATTCTGGGAGTTGAAGTCCACGAGTCATAAAACAGCCAAAGTTGCCTACCCCTGCCCCAGGGACATGTGGCCAAAATTCAGATGCTTGGCAACTGATTCATGATGGTTGCAGTATCCCAGGGCCACGTGATCCTATTCTGCAACCCGCTAAACAAACTGTTGTAAGTTGTGGACTACTGTATTTCATTTTCTTTTTCCTCCCTTTTTTTCTTTGGTTTACTACTTTTACTACTTATTACTCCTTTGCTTCGTGTTGCACACCACTGCTTATCTTGAAAGAAAATCCTGTAATGGGTGCGGGGTGTGTGTGTGTGTGTGAGAGAGAGAGAGAGAGAGAGAGAGAGAGAGAGAGAGAGAGGGAGGGAGGGAGGGAGGGAGGGAGAGAGGGAGGGAGGGAGGGAGAGAGAGAGAGAGAGAGAGACAGACAGACAAAGACAGAGACAGACTGACTGACTAACTAGCTGGGCCTATTTTGGAGAGACCCCCAAAATATTTTTTTAATGGAATTCAGGCCAATGCTATAGGACAGTGGTGGCGAACCTATGACACGCGTGCCAGAGGTGGCACTCAGAGCTCTCTCTGTGGGCATGCACGCCGTGCCCTGGAGATGGCAACCGTCCCTCTTCAACCAGCTGCCTGCTAACTTGCCGAGGTCTCACATGGCCGGATGTATCCCAGCACCCATGCGCTCACTGGCTTCTGTGTGCGGGGGCCGATGGTGTCAGGCAGCAGATGCCCCGGCCCCACCTTGCACTGTGACAATGGCATCCCCACCCTGCCTCGCCTTGCCTCATCCCATAGCATAAGCCTCCTGCCCACCGCCTCCTGCCCACCTGCCAGAGACCCCCTGGATCTCCCCCAACCCTGCCCGGCCCCCACAGGCATCCCTTCCCCATGAGCAACATTGAGGTGATCACGCCCACCTTGGCCATACCCACCCAATCTGCCATGACCACCACAGCCACGTCCACCCAGTGGGCCACGCCGATCTAGCACCCGGCGATAAATAAGTGGGTTTTGGGTTGCAGTTTGGGCACTCGGTCTCTAAAAGGTTCGCCATCACTGCTATAAGACATAACTGGTATAAACAGCTTGTTGCCTTCTTGATGTGTGGTCCGTTTTGACCACTCATCTGGCCACAATTAAATTAAATGCCCATATTGTAGAGGGATGCTTTTAATGGAGGATTTGACGAATTTATATATCATGGCAATGGAGATGTTGTGCCAGTCAAGCAGCTCCATTTGCATTCTTTCCAGCCTGCTGCCTCTTCTACAGATTCTTCCATTTCCTTATCAGAGTTTGTAGCTCTGATAAGCCCAGACATTCCACCTCTTCCCATGCAAAGTGTCGCTGTTTATTAGACCTTGCCAAATCAGAACATTTTCTCCTGAACCGTGTCCCCAAGCCAGCCTTGGACCCCCTTTGCCTGCTTCTCAAACAGACAGAGAGACGCGTCAAAGTCATAGGACAGAAGTGTTAAAAAGTTGGGATGCTGCGTCCCGCGCCCTGTCTCTTTCTAATCTAACTCTGGCTGGCATTCTTGTGCACCCAGGAGGAATCAGGAAAGAAAGTTGGCAGGAAGGAGTGGATTAAAAGTCAATTGCTGTTGCGCTGCCAGGTCTCGGCACTGCTCTACTGTCCCCAGAGCTATTAAACCTGCAGCGCTCCAGGAGCCACTATGTGGTGTCAACTGAGTCTTTCACTTGAAATCACACCATACTTTAAAGGATGACAGTTGCACAGTCAATCTGAGGCTGCTCGCCCAGCTTCCCGAAGCCATACCACTCGGAGAGAGGGAAGCTTCCTGCTGTTTCTCCAGCAACGGCTCTTTGATGTAACATTGCCTGTCTCAGCCTCCTTCTATTGCCTCGGTATCCACAATCACCACACAACTGAAGCTGTATTGACAGGAGTGGAAATTCTAACACCCGGCTGAAGGCACTACACTTAAAAAAGAGTTCAGACAAGCTACAACAGGCTCAGAGAGGCAACAGGGATGAGCACGGGGGGGGGGAGGGGGGGCTGGAGACAAAATCCTAGCATAGGACTAACAAACTAACAGCATTGGACGGGACCTCGGAGGTCCTGTAGTCCACCCTCCTACTCAATCAGGAGACCCGATACCATTCCAGACAAGTGGCTGTCCAATCTCTTCTTAAAAACTTCCAGCGTTGGAGCATCCACAACGTCTGAAGACAAGCCATTCTACTGATTACAGGTAGTCCTCAACTTACAACAGTTCATTTAGTGACCATTTAAAGTTACAATGGCACAGAAAAAAGTGACTTATGACCATTTTTCACACGTATAACCTGAGAGTCATGTGATCAAAATTTGGAGGCTTGGCAACTGACTCGTATTTATGAAGGCTGCCCCGGGGGTCACGTGATCCCCTTTTGTGACCTTCTAACAATGGAGAAGCCAGATTCACTTAACAACCATGCTCCTAACTTAACAACTGCAGTGATTCATTTAATAACGGTGGCAAGAAAGGTCGTAAAATGGGGCAAAATTCACTTAACAAGTGTCTCAGTTAGGAACAGAGATTTTGGGTTCAATTGTGGTCGTAAGTTGAGGATTACCTGTAATTGTTTTAACTGTCAGGAAACGTCTCTTCAGTTTTAGGTTGATTCTCTCCATTGCTTGTTTGGCCTTCAGGCATTGTGGAGAACTGAAAGGGTATTTAGCTTTGTGACCAATCCTGGAATTTATGGCCATCAGAGCCTCCTGCACGGGATCACCATTTATGGTTCGTGACAAGCAATTAATAGAAAAGATAGAAGTAAAATTGGAAGTTGTGAGTGAGTGATGTTTCGCTTAATGACCGCGGTGACTCAATTAACAACCAAAGAGGAAGCGAGGTTGTTATCCTGTCACAATCGCCTGGTTTTCCACTCAGTGCCCGTGGCACTTAGGGATGGAGTTGCCAGTCCCAATTACAGTCACTAGGAGGCAAGGACTACCTGTACATTTATCTTATGAAAGAGAAGGCTAAGGCAAGGTAAGTTAGTCACCTATGACCTCAGAGCAGAAACTCAAAGGTGCTTTTATTCAAAGGGTATCTGGACCTCTGGGTTCAGCAGTTCCAAGAAAGTTCTGCACCCATTTGCATTATTCAGGTGACCCTGAGGGCACAGATAAACTTCCAAGTGGCCTCAAAGATTCTCCGAAAGAGTGCTAACGACCGGATGACTGCAAGGAATATAAATCCTTCCATCCTCCACTATTCAGTCAGAACTGAAGAAACGTCTTGGATGAGAAGCAAAACGTCTTCAAGGAAAAGCAAAGTAAGTCCAGTTGCCTTTTTAAAAAAAGCACCTTTGGGGCAATCATGATCTGGATGACTGAGGATCTCCACAGACCAGTGGTGGCGAACCTATGGCACGGGTGCCAGAGGCGGCACTCAGAGCCCTCTCTGTGGGCACGTGCACCGTCGCCCCAGTCCTAGGCCCTCAGCTGGGTTTTATAAAACCTTTTCGCTTTAGGCCTCTGCCGCCATGTGCAAAAAAAAAAAAAAAAGTTCAATCAATCAGTCAATTTCAACTTCTCGCAGGAAAAAAAAGATCTTGCAAAGTTGGAATTGATTGATTGAACTTTTTAGTCCCACCCAGTCTGCCGTTACCACCGCAGCCACGCCCACCCAACGAGCCACACCCAGCCAATGGGCCACACCCACCCGGCACCCAATGATGCATAAGTGGGTTTTGGGTTGCAGTTTGGGCACTCGGTCTCTAAAAGGTTCGCCATCACTGCCATAGACACTCAGAGTACAAAATATAAAATAAAGTTATTCAGTTGCAAAGTGGCAGGTTCAGTTTATTGACCTGCTCTTACTATTAGGAAGTTTCTTTCTCGCATACAGTCAGCACCTGCCTTCTTTTAACTTAAGCCATTATTCAGCATCTTCCAATCTAGAATGATGGAGAACCCCTTTGGGACTTCAAGTGCCATTGTATCTTCCCCCCCTCCTCTCTCTTCTCATTCAATTCTTCTTCACTGGATTTGAATAAAAGTCCCCATTATCTTCTGCCTTTCTTTGCATCTGTTTGTTTAAATCCTCCCCCCCCCCCCAAAAAAAATCTGTTGCCCAGAATGCTCTGGATGGGTCTGCCCAATACAGAAAGGGACCCTTTATACAAATTCTGCTTTTAAATGAAAACAGAAGACGCTCATTTCTCTGTGACGATCACCAGATAGGCTTTACGAGAGTGGAACACATATAACAGGCAGTCCTCAACTTATAGCCTTTCGTTTGATGACTGCTTGAATTTATAACAGTACTGAATAAAAGGGCCCTTAAACTGGGTCCTCTCACTTACAGCCGTCCCAGCATTCCCACAGTTAATTGAGCAAAATTCTTGGAAACTGGTATACATTTACAATGGTTGCAGCATCCTAGGGTCATGTGGATCACCATTTATAACCCGTGCGTCCTGTTTCTGACAAAATCAATGGAAGACGCTGGATTTGCTTAATGATTATGTGATTCACTGAGCAATTCTGATGATTCGCTTAACAACTATAGCGAAAGAGGTTGTAAAATCGGGCACGATTCCCTTAACGACTGCCTTGCTTAGTAATAGAAATTCTGGTCCCTTTGTCATAAGCCCATTTTCTCAGTGTTGTTGTAACTGTAAACAGTCCACTAAACAAATGGTCGTAAATTGAGGACTGCTCCATCCCCAAGAGAAGTTGGCAGAGCACATGCCACCTCCCAGATGGCCTTCACTTCCTCTACAGATGGGTCATATGGCTCAACCCTCCCCAGAAAGGAAGACTGGTCACCTTAAAAAGAGCTGCTGTATGTCTGCAAACACAATAAAAACAGAAAATATAGTATATCTTTCGTTCTTAGTGCCACAATATAATTCTTAATATGGACTCTTTATTGCCCATGTGGGAGACAATAACACTTTGCATAGATTTCTGCTCTAGACTCGTTATTTGTCTTGATATAAATGCTCGATGAACATGAGTAATTTAAATATTTTAAATATTTATAGGCTAATTTGCCAGTAGCAGTTAATAAGAAGTCAAAAATACAAATTTAAACATGCATATAAGCACTCAATGACGCTACAAAACAAGCAAGACTTTTAAAAAAAAACCGAAGTGAGAAGCAGCCATGAAATATAGAAACTAGACTCATACAGGAGTTCTTTAATCATAATTAAATGAATAATCCAGATTTGGCTGACCTTTTAAAAAAAAGGCTTAACATTAATATGTCTATTCTGAGTGAGTTAAAAACATATATACAGTTACTCCTCATTTACTAACCACTCATTCAGCAACCATTTGAAGTTATGACAGTGTTGAAAAAACAGCTTTGCAAAAAGTCCCCCAAGCTGTGGCCATTGCAGCATCCTCACAGTCATGTGATCACCACTGGAACACCTGGCAAACAACGCACATTTATGACAGCTGCAATGTCCCTTGGTCATGGGATCATCATCTGCAGTTGCCTTCCGACAAGCAAAATCAATGGGGAAGCCAGCAGGAGGTCACAGGTTGCTCTCATGTGATGCCTTACTTAACAACCACAGATGATTGGCTTTATGACCACATATGAGCACAACTGAGCCCAGAATTTATGTTGCTAAGTGAGAAATTTGTCACATGAGTTTTGCTCCGTTTTACGAGCTGTCTTGCTACATTTGTTAAATAAATCACTGCATTTGTTAAATGAGTAACACGGTTATTAAGTGAATCTGGCTTCCCCAGTGACTGTGCTTGTCAGGAGGTTGCAAAAGGGGATCATGTGACCTTGGGACACTGAAACTGTCATAAATGCGAACCAGCTGTCCAGCATCTTAAAGTAAATCATATGAATCTGCAAATCACAAGTGTGAAAAACGGTCGTAAGTCGTTTTTTCAGTGCTGTTGTAACTTTGAAAGGTCACTAAATGAAATGTTGTAAGTCGAGGGCTACCTGTATAGCCACATGATGTTTCATTTTACAATTAGGCCACTTAGCAATGGAGTGGCCAATCCCAATTGGGGTCAGTAAATGAGGATTTCCTCTGTTTCCCAGAAAAGTGGTGGACAGACCTAACTTTTCCATCTACGGTATTAGAATACAACTCATGTGACAAATCCACTCTGTAGCCAAATGAGTTTTTAATACACAACCAATAGTTGATAAGGCTGGAGAGAAGGAAAAAAATAGAATATTTAAATGTTTAGCCTAAGTCTCTTCTCCTGCCAATATTCTGAACTGTTTAATGATCTGCAATCAATTAGGTCTATTTTGTTGTTTTGACGGACAGAGAAAGTGACAGAAAGCTCTCGAACTTCCAAAGAAAAAAACCAACATTTTTATTCTATTGAAATTTACCTACTGGGTACACATCTTGCAAATACAGTTAGTCCTCAAGTTACCACAGTTTATTTAGTGTCCCTTCAAAATTACAACAGCTCTGAAAAAAGTGACTTATGACCGTTTTTCACACTAACAACCGTTGCAGCGTTCCCATGGTTACGTGATCCAAATTCAGACACTTGGCAACTGACTCAGATGCATGACGGTGGCAGTGTCTTGGGGTCATGTGATCACTTTTTGCGACCTTCTGACAAGCAAAGTCAATGGGGAAGCCGGATTCATTTAACAACCGTATTGCTAATTTAACAACTGTTAAGTGATTCACTTAACAACTGTGGCAAGAAAGGTTGTAAAATGGGGCAAAATTCACTTAACAATTTTTTCATTTAGCAACAGAAATGTCGGGCTTCATTGTGGTCATAAACCGAGTACTACCTGTACAGAAGATGGTTGTTTGGTGGCAGAACTGGGGTCCCCTCATGATGGTAGATCAGATCAAGAAACAATCCTGGCAGAGATTCCCGGAAGATAGTAGAGCAGCATATCTGGGCAACTTTAAAATTTCTGGATTTCAGCTCCCAGAATTCCCCAGCCAGTATTCTTTAAGACAGGGGTCTCCAACCTGGCTGAGGAATTCTGGGAGTTGAAGTCTACAAGTCGTAAAATTGCTAAGGTTGGAGACCCCTGCTTTAAGATATGTGAATTCCCACCATTTTTACTTTTTTGACCATATCTACAGATGCCCTTGCCTGCTCCAAGCCATGCTCTCAAACACGTTCCAGATTCAGACATCACAGTAGGCCCAATCACAACAAAGTGTGTTATTTTTATTACACCATTTATAACCCGCCCCAATTCCAACATCAATACAAAGGAATGCAAAAATATAAGAGTAAGTAAATCAGAGCAAGATCAAAAAGAAAAATAATAATCCCAACAATCAAAAGTAAACACAAATAAAACCAAAGACAGCTGGGACCAAAGGCATGTGGGAATAAATCCTTGTAATAAATCCTTACAATAAAACCTTCTAAGCTGCCCAGAGTCCAGCAAGAGTGGGCAGGTGGAGAGGTTGAATTGATGTAAACAAACAAATATATAAATAAAGCCATTTGAACCTGCTTCAGGAATTAAGAGTAGACATGTCAAATTCACAACGTCATGTGATGTCACACGACATACTGAAGCTTTTTCCCCATTGCCGGCAATGGGGTGGGTGCGGTTTCTTCGTGACACATCCGGCCTGTGGGTGCGGTTTCTTCATGATGTGTCCGTCCCGCAGTTGGACACCCCTGAATTAGAGCATAACAGGGCCTTCACATACTTCTTAGCAGACAGTATTCCATAATCTGGAAACCATTATGGCGGCACACTGGCTCAGGAATTCTGGGAGTTAAAGTCCACAAGTCATAAAAGGGCCAAGTTTGAAGACCCCTGCATTATGGTTTCTTCAGAAATTTTTCAGCAATCTTTCAGCATGATGAGACCAGGGACACCTGATGTGTCCCAGCACTGCATTAGTGCCACTGGGAAGCTCCACAGACATTAGTGTTGAGTGAGTGAGTGAGTGAATGAGTGAGTGAGTGAGTGTTACTCATATACAGGTAGTCCTTGATGCAGCTGTATTCCCAAACATCTGGAATCCCTAACCTATAGAAGTCATTCTAGAAGTCATTCACTCAACTGCTCGTTAGACCTTGAACCTGTTTCCCAATCTCCCCTCCTTTCTTGAACAAGGCCTCCACCATATCCAAGTCCAAGCCAGTGATTGTTTGAAGGTACAACAGCACCAAAAAAAAATGGACTTATGACCATTTTTCGCACTTATGATCTTTGCAGTATCCCAGTGGTCACGTGATCACATTCAGATGCTTTGACAACCGGCATGTGTTTTATGAAAGTCGCAGTGTCCCCAGGGTCATGTGAACACCTTTTGTGACCTTCTGACAAGCAAACTCCATGGGGAAACCAAATTCACTTAACAAGCATGTTACTAACTTAACAACTGCAATGATTCACTTAATCACTGTGACAAGAAAGGTCGCAAAGTGAAGCAAAATTCACTTAACAACTCTGTCTTGCTAAGCAGTAGAAATTTTGAGCTCAATCGTGGTCATAATTTGAGGACCACTTGAACTTTTTGGGCACATGAAAAAAACTTCTGAAGTGCATCATCCCGGGAAGTTGCTGC
Source organism: Crotalus tigris (assembly GCF_016545835.1). Taxonomy (NCBI): domain Eukaryota; kingdom Metazoa; phylum Chordata; class Lepidosauria; order Squamata; family Viperidae; genus Crotalus; species Crotalus tigris. The sequence goes on along the minus strand of NW_024100541.1, from coordinate 95,582 downwards.
AAGTTGCACTTCTCCTGCCTCACAGCAAGTAGCCCTTAGCAAAGAGCCACGGTAAAGAGCCAGGATCGCTGCCTTATTAATGGGGGGAGGGGTTTCCCCACAGAAATAACTTTTCTTGATAACGTGTCAGCTGACATTCTAAACTGAAAAAGCCATTTGCCAAGAATTATCAAACCCAGCTCCTCACTCTGATAAATGACAGAAGAAACTATAACAAAGGCCGCATACATATCATAAATCACAAGTCCTATTGAATGCCTGGGCACATAATAGCACAGTCAAACGGAATAAAGAGGCTTTTCAAAGCTCATCGTATGGGAAATGGAAGTGAGGAAGGAGGAAAGGGTAAAACTAAAATAATGAAAGTTTTTTCCACCCCTTTTCCCATTCCTCGACACTTCTAGAGAGACAGAAAATATGTCTGGAGAGGACATCAAAAACCTGGAAGAAACAGGTATTTAATAAATGTGCCTGATTATTTATTTACTTAAAGGGGTAAAATGCTCAAGGCCGCAACCAAATAGAGCATATTTTAAGTTTCTGTTTAAAAAACAACAACAACCAATATCACCTGTACAATTTTCAAGCTTTTTAACTCAGAAATACCTTGAGAGGTTGCTGAAATATATTAAGTAAACCAGCTCCTTTCTGCATACTGGCCATACACCAACAAAACGTAACATTTCAAGTTTTTCAAAGCCATGCTTCACACCTTCTAGGTTGTCGAAGGTGTTGTACCATATGGCTTAATATGTCCCTGCTTCAGGTAAGTAAGGATTGAAGAAAGAAGAAAGAAAGAGAACAGACCCCAAAATTAAGAAACAAAAATAATGTTGATCGTTAAGAGAAGATGGAAAATTATATGTATGTGAGGAGAGAAAATTCCCAATTCCCTTGCACTGCTTACGTGAAAAAGCAAAATGTGCAGTGTAGTGGTGAAGGTGCTAGATTATAAATGAGGAGGTCGGGGTTCTAGATCTCTCCTAGATATAGAAGCCAGTTGATGACTTGGAGTCAATTCTTCTCACTCAGCCTGTAAGACTATAAGACAGGGGTAGGCAACCTTGGCTCTTTTATGACTCGTGGACTTCAACTCCCAGAATTCCTGAGCCAGAGTTATAAAAGAGCCAAGGGTGCCTACTAAGTGATGTACTGATGAAGGTGCCCCTCTGAGCTTGGTCGTTTTCTTGCAGATGTTTCATTGCCCAAACTAGGTAACACCATCTGATGCATTGATGATGTTACCTAGTTTGGGTCATGAAATGTCTGCAAGAAAACAACCAAACTCAAAGAGCAACAAGGGCTCTCACCGGAGAAGGTGCTGGATTAAGAGTGGAAGGACCCCATCAACCACTGAAGTTCCTTGAGGAACACACTGGGCCAGTCCTTCTCCTTCAGTCTAAGAACCAGTGTGATATAATAGTTAAAGGATAAGAATAAGACCCTAACAACATTCTCTGGCACAGAAGAATGAATTATCTATTTGTAACTGCAGTGCTTTGAGTGGTCACGTGTAAATTCCCACACAGACATTATGGGTCTCCTTATGGACTTTGGAATCTTCCCAATCTTACAGGCAGTCCTCAACTTATGACCACAATTGGAACCAGAATTTCCATTACCAAGCAATGTAGTTGCTGAGTTGTGGCCAGGTATGTGCCACGCTTGTTAAATGAATCCCTGCAGATCTTAAATGAATCATGCAGTTGTTAAGAGAATCCAGCTTCCCACATTGACTTGGCTTGTCGGAAGCCAGCGGGAAAGTTTACACATGGTGATCACATGACCCCGGGAACACTGCAAATATCAAAAAATACATGCTGGTTTGCCAAGAGCCCAAATTTTGATCCCATGACCACGGGGATGCTGGGACAGTCAAAAGTGCAAGTACAGGTTGTAAATCGCTTTTTCTCAATACTATAATAACTTCAAGCAGTCACTAAATCAATGGTCTACCTGTACCCCTTACCTTTAATAATTAAACTTTAATCTATCAAACCTTGTTGTCTTTGTGAGTTCTCCATGCATTGAGAAAGGAACTGCAAAGGTGATGGATCTCAATAAAACTCTCTGCATTAGCTGCCAATGTAGAAATTGGGAAGAACTAGGACACGGATAGGCAACCTCGGCTCTTTTATGACTCGTGGACTTCAACTCCCAGAATTCCTGAGCCAGCATGGCTCAGCTTGGAAACCTTTCCCTTTCCCCTCAGCGTGGCTGGCTGAGGAATTCTGGGAGTTGAAGTCCACGAGTCATAAAAGAGCCAAGGTTGCCTACCCCTGGCCTAGGAGGAAGACATTTCCTAAGTCTGTCTACCAAGAAACTGAACAGAGACACCATGCCTGCAGGGAGCTTATATACCGAAACTGCAGCTGCCGTGAGGCCCAAAATTCAGACAACGACACCGGCTCTGACCTGAAACTGGACTTGCTTGTTGTTTTGCTTTGAAAAGGTTTCACTTTTCATCTAAGAAGCTTCTTCAGTTCTAACTAACTGGAGGGGAATGGAAGGATTTATATATATATATATATATATGCTCCATATAAAACCTTGCATTCCCCTCTAGCCAATTACAACTGAATAAGCTTCTTGGATGAGAAGCGAAACGTTTTCAAAGGAAAAACAACACAAGAAAGACCAGGTGCCTTTTGGAAAGAAGCTTGTTGAATGGAAAGCTAAACGTTTCCAAAGAGAAAAGCAAGAAGGTCCAGCTGCCTTTTTTGGGAAAAAGCACCTTTGGGACAACCATGACCTGGATGATTGAAAATCTCCACAGACATATAAGCTCTGACTTTAGCAAGAGGAAGAAACTTGTGTTGGGTTATTAAAGTTATTTAAATTCCTCAGAATTAGAGGAATGCTAGCATGGAATCTCCTCTGATTGATATCTTTATTTGCTTGCAAACTGGATAGCTTGCAAGGAAAGGAAGCCTTTTCATGAATGACCCCAAGGCAGAGGCGGCATAATAAGAAAAGAGAGAGCATAGCTCTAACTAAATGGTTATATGTGGCAAGAAGCCAGCCAGTTACATAACCAAACAGAATGGTGACTTGGAGGCAGAGAGGAAAAGGACAACAGACACCATAACTTAGAAAATACTCCCAGGCCTATGACAGTGCCGAATGTGTGATTGGTTGATGGATCCACATGGTCTAAAAAGAAAGGAGGGGACAATACAAGGTAAGGACAGCCAAGAAGATCATAGGAAACTCGCTTCCTGGTATTCAGGATGCTGCTTATAAGCGCTATGTGATTAGAGCTCAAAGCCTTGTTAGAGACCCCACACACCCACTTAATGGTCTGTTTCTGTTGCTCCTCTCTGGGAGGAGGTTTCGAAGTATTTATAGCAGGACTACCCGATTCTGTAATAGCTTTGTTCCCTGTGCCATCCATCTGGTAAACTCGCAAAATTCGTTTTTCTCACCATGCACATGTTTGTTTGTTTGTTTGTTTGTTTGTTTGTTTATGAGACTTATATACCGCTTTAAGTGCAAGCACTCTCTAAGCGGTGTACACCAGTAAGCAATGTATATATATATTTACATTGCCCCCAACAATCTGGGTCCTCATTTTACCTACCCCGGAAGGATGGAAGGCTGAGTCAACCTTGAGCCGGTGAGATTTGAACCGCTGACCTGCTGAACACAGTCAGCTAAAGTGGCCTGCAGTACTGCACCCTAACTGCTGCGCCACCTCGGCTCATATCAAATCCAAACTAGACTGTGTTGTCTCTCTGTATCATACTATGTGGATATATGCATAATTCTGTTTGTATGTATTTATGTATGTATGTATGTCATCTTTATGTCATTTATGTAGTGTATATTGGAGGTGGTGACCCTTTGAGAGGTGTATGCAACAGAATTTCATTTTAATGTATGTCAATTAGTGTACATTCAAAGTGACAATAAAGTTATTATTCTATTCTATTATTCTATTCTATTCTATTCTATTCTATTCTATTCTATTCTATTCTAGTCTAGTCTAGTCTAGTCTAGTCTAGTCTAGTCTGGTTTCTATGCAAACTTGAAAATAACCTAGCAGCATTTATGATCAAGCTGAAGTTATTCTACTTCGGACACATTATGAGAAGTTCTAACTCTCTGGAAAAGACTGTAATGTTAGGGAAGGTAGAAGGAAAGAGAAGAAGAGAATGACCAGCAGCAAGATGCATGGACTCAGTTACAGTGGCAATAAGTGCCCCATTGGAAGACCTGAAGGATTGAGGTTAGGGACTGATCATCGTGGGAAAAAATTGATCACTAGGAGTCGACAATGACTGGATGGCACATAGTCATCATAATCAAGACAAATTTGTAGATATATGCTCTCTGTTCTGTAGGGAAGGGAAACTGAAAGCAATTAATAGCATCCTGAAACAAGATCAAGCCAAAAAATAGTTGAGGAAGCAAAGGTTCTCCATTCTCCTTTGGGAGGATAAAATAATTAGAAAAGAAGGCACGAGTATTATCCTTTCTAAGAGTAGGATGGCAAAGGACTAATAAAAATTGGAGAGTAATCATCTTTTTAGAGCAAAGTGGGTATCAGGTCATTTATCCAAGTGATTGAAATGATTGAAGCCTGGGAAATGGGCCCCTTGTCAGTGAACAAAAGCAGGGGTTTCCAACCTTGGCCACTTTATGACTTGTGGACTTCAACTCCCAGAATTACTCAGCCAGCCATGCTGGCTGATGAATTCTGGGAGTTGAAGTCCACAAGTCGTAGAGTGGCCAAGGTTGGAGACTTCTGAAAAAGAGTGCTGATTTACCACCAGCTTTTCAGGTACTTAGGAGCTGAGGACCTGACAGCACAAGGAAACAACAGCCAATCACCAGCCATCAACAACCAATCAACTAATAGAAAGACACCACATAAATACAATGCATAGAACACATATTCCAGTAGAGAGAAATTCCCTGGTGATGGGCTCCAGCATGAATCCGAAAGCTTGGAAGAGTAAACCTCTGGTCCCAATGACTGGCCCAGATTAGATCTTGCAATTGATCCAAGTTTCTGAAGTCTCAAGAGAACTAAATGGTTCAGTTCCAATCATTGCCATGAAAAAAGGGTGGTCCTAGGAAGCAGATCTCAAGGGGATCTCTCCCAACTCTCCTTCCTTCAGGAATGGATCCCAAAGAAAAGCTGGTGAGAACTAGACAGCATGAAGTGGAAGTCCATTGTGATGAAACCAGCAGGAGTGGATATGGAGAATTCCATTGTGCAGAAGAACACAACTGAAATAAAGCTGTGTTTTTCAGACCTGTCACCTTTAAGATGTGTGGACTTCTTAATGCTGGCTAGGCAATTCTGGAGACTTGAAGTTCACACATCTTGAAAGGTGCCAAGTTTGAAAAACACTGGAGGATGCGGTGGGGAGCCTTTATCACAGGATGGCTTTGTGACTTCTGGAAGATCCAACTATCTGTCATAATAATGACCTACTTTACAGGATGGCTTTGGAGACTATAAAGACACAAGTCATGAACATACTGAATCATAAACTCAGAAGCCTGGTCCAGCAAGTTGCCAGCCTTAGGAACCAGCAGTCAATCAACCGCTGGAGGCTAAGTCAGCAGATAATGAGCAAGAGGAGGTGCAGAAGGAATCTGCTGATGAGGGACTAGCTTCGGAGAGGATCTGCTCAGATCCTTGAGAAGTAGAAGATTCTAATGCCCATAAAAGAGCCACACCTGCTTCTGGACTATTTAAGAACCAGTAGTGGTGATGGCTCCCTTGGAAAACAACTCACCAGCTGGGATTCCTCTGTCCTTCTTTCAGTTCCATTCCAGGTGACTGTCCTCTCTCTGACCTTCTGGACTATTGTGAACCTCATGTGGCTCTTTGCCACTGCTGTACCCCATTTCTCTGAACTTCTCCTCCATTGGTCTCCTACAGCTTGACTATGGACTCCAAACCATGTGGGGCCTAAGTACAGGCAAGACCTTGATTCCATGCATTTTCCAGAACATGCATGTGCTTGCCCAGCTGAATATCTGCCTGTCTTATTGCTGATCAGTAAACCACACAGAAATCAAGTCAGTGTGTGTTGGCTTAGCCTAGGAGAGAACATCAGGTTGTATTTTGGATTCAGTGCCTGGATGGACAAAATATCGCAATTACAAAGGCAACATCAACATCAACTTTAAGATTTGTGGACTTCAATCCCAGAATTCCTTAGCCAGCCTGCTGAAGAATTCTGGGAGTTGAAGTCCACAAATCTTAAAAGTTGCCAAGTCTGGAGATCCCTATCATTAATAGAAAGCCAAAATTGGATTCTAAGATAGCTTTACTTAATGAAAGGAACATTTCCTGGACACTCCCCAGCAGTTCTCTATGATACATCACATAATGTTCAAAAAGAGTCATCAGTGCCTCAGGATGTAATTTAAATGGGCATAGGAAGTTGTAAGGGAAAATCATTTTTTATGGAACTTTAAAAAAACATTGGCTATAACCCACTCATTTATAAATACCCTTGGAACCAATAAATTATAGTTTCAGTTTTAATTTGCTGGTATATTATATGAGTTCTCCATGCAGATATAATGTGGAACCACAGTAAAAACATTCCTTAAATTCCTTAGTGTAATATAAACCTTCATACAAATGCCATCCTCTTTTTCAGAATAACATTCACAGAATTAAATGAGGTTTTGCTTGTTTATTTAAAACTGTATTTCCCTAATTAGCCCATTCTACTGCTGCTTTATGAAAGAAATTTTGAACTCAGATTATATTTTGTTTTAATCTTTAGACAAATTCAGAATTAAATCTTGGGGAAATCTGAAAGTCCTTATATTTCAGAAACGTGATTTAAGAATATTACCTCCATGTGTATGGATCCTGTTAAAGGACTCAGTTTTCAAAGATCTACCTAATGCACCAGTTTAAGCTATTAAAGCTTCAAACTTCATTCTATTCATAGAATTACGATGGTATTAGAACTACTAACAGAAATTAGAACATAGAACTACTACCTGGTACCATGCTAACCTTGAAGTTGCAATCCACTGTGAGAGTTAAGACCCACCTAACTAATAATTCTTACTTTGGAGTAGAGATGAATACACTTTGTCTGTAAGGATAGGAAATAGATTAGGTCCCTTATATCTTTGCCGATATATATTTTTGGTTCTTCATCATTATCAACATTATTGCTATTGTTGTTATAGTACTGACAGCCATTGGGAGGAGTGAGAGGAAAATCTTATGAGAGAACACTAATGGCATAGGCAATTTTTTAAAAAGTACTGCTTTTTGGCTGCTGGGAAAGCATGTCAGCCTCTATGATTAAAATGATACTACTAAAAACATATAATTGAATTCAGAAGAAAAAAATCACAAATCACTCAAAAGGCCTTTCACCTAGGCAATTTAGGAAAATGCATAATTGTTTCTTCTATTTCCGTGTTTTGTTTGGGAGGACCAATCCTTAAACATCCAAAGCAGAGTCAAAACAAGGATTGGCAGGCTTGAGGAATCTCAACTTTTTGGTGTTCTGTAAAAATTACTTTAAAGGCTTCTAGATTCCCTCCCCCCCCCCTCTCTCTCTCACACACACACACCAAGCTTCAGTTGCTGAATACGTCTACAATGCTGAGTAAAGAAAGAAAAAGGGGAAGAAACCTGAAAACAATAACACCCATGATGCAACTATTTCATCATTCTACTGATAATGTTGTACGTCCCGCTGCTAATACAGCTCCAGCAATATCATTTACATGTATGTAACCCGAGGTCTGCCAAAGTCCTCCCAAGCCCCTTTGGGATGGGAATCGGTAATGAACCAATTATCCTTCTCATCTTTTCTACTACCTTCTCCGATTGGTATCTTATGAATATATTACTTTGTGGCTTGTATGTACACTTGTTGATTGTATGTGCATGTTGTTTGTATATGCAATGATTATAGTACTTTGTTGTTTGTATGTACACTGAGAGCTTATGTGTATTCAATCATATTTGGCCAATAAAGTATTCTGGTCTGCTCTGGTCTGCTCTATTCCTATTTCTACTCCATTCTCATTAAAGCGTCTATTCTATTCTATTCTATTTCTATTCCTATTCCCAACAGAGGGTCTATTCTATTCTATTTCTATTTTATTTATTCTCAATAAGGAATCTATTCTACTCTATTCTCAATAAAGAGTCTTCTAATCCTATCCTATCCTATCCTACCCTGTCCTATCCTATGTGAACGCTCCAACACTGGAAGTTTTTAAGAAGAGATTGGACAACTATTTGTTTGAAATGGTATAGGGTTTCCTGCCTTCTCTACTGTTCTTCTCTATTGCTCTGCTCTGCTCTCTGATATCCAGCACAGGAGAACTACAAAGAAAATTTCATGGTTGCAGGAGGGACAGCCCAAAAAGCAAGCTGGGGTGAGAATGGTGAAAGCCAGTACATTTTGCTCCAATCTTTAGCTGCAGGATTCCATTTCTGTATCTCTCAGGCCACCAACCTCTGGATAGCAGGTTCTTATAAGAGCTTAAGCCCATCCTTGAGAGAACAGCTGCATAAGGCTGCAGATAAACAGAACTAAATGGTATTCTGCATTTCCAGAGTGCCTTTCATCTAAGCAGTTCAAAAGAATCTTGGTACTTTGATTTTTCAGAGAATAAAGAACCAAAATGCATTTGTTTTTCCGCTGCCCCACCCCTCCTCCCTCCCCAGGAAAGGAAAGTTTTTAATAAGAACTCTCCCAGAAGATAAATCCAGGGACTCTTGATATGCATATGTATGGGAGTGCATGAAAGAGAGTGAAAATTTGCTGAATTTCAAGATTTCCTGTATATAAGATCTGCCTTAGTCACTATGGTGCCAACTGGCTCTATTAAGACCTCACAGCTAACAATCCTTCAAAAATACATCTTTTCTAATTTCCCTAAACTTTTTAAGGCCCCCTACTTTGGGGGAAGAGCTAGGGGCAACCTCAGGCGCCAGCAAAACATAGCCATGCAATTGCTGAACATCAACTATGTGTTTTCTTCCCATTTTGGGGCAGAAAATATATTAAAATGATCCAGCATTCTCGAAAATAAGCTGAACCAAGATTAAACACTGAAGAAAAACCCTAATCCCTGCATGATAATTTTACAACCTGAGCATGTCAACCCTGTCTATGTTCATGACACAGTCCCACCCCTCCCACCACAGAATTTAAGTGGGCAGTGGGCTTTTAAAAATCCTTCATGGCAACAAATTCATAAACATTATGGGTTGTAGAAAGTGTTGTTGTTTTTTGGTGTGTGTTCTAAATCCCAGGGAGGGAGGGAGGGAGGGAGGGAGGGAGGGAGGGAGGAAGGAAGGAAGGAAGGAAGGAAGGAAGGAAGGAAGGAAGGAAGGAAGGAAGGAAGGAAGGAAGGAAGGAAGGAAGGAAGTTCTCCCATTCATCATTTAATTAAAATTGCCTCTTGTGAAGGCTCCAATCCTGCAGCACTTCTACCTTGAGCAATTTCCCTCTTCTGAGTTTTTTCTGGCTTTACAATGTCCTATCTCAACTGGGGTCATCATAAAAGTATACAAGAATGCAAGAATGGGTGTCCCATAGCTCTCTCTGAGAATATTCCTGACTGTATCATAAAAACCGCTTCTCAATAAAGGGATTTTACTCAACATAGGATGGGCTTGAAAATCTTTCCATACTTTAAAAACTAAATTTTATACTCCCGGAGCAATTTATGCACAACTGATCTTCCTCTTTTTCAACACACCATGAATTCTTGAACACTGTCTTGTTTGTGCTTTTTGGAAGAAAACAGACACCATGGTTATGCATAGATTTTTTTTTAATGATGTTGTTGTTGTGTTACAGTGATCACCCAACATTTGATGAATGCCGACAATCCCAAATGGAAATTAGATATATCTCTATTTCCTTCCTTTATAAGACATACATCAATGACTGTCAGTAAGAGAATACCTGAAACATTAGACCTTTTCATGTGGATGTTACATGTCACCAGATTTTGAACATTTATGGGTAGTCTTCATCTTATTATCAGAATTTCCATTACTAAACAAGATAGCTGTTAAATGAGACATGCCCAATTTTTCCACGGCTGTAAAGCGAATCACCACATTTGTTAAGTGACTCATGCACCCTCTTTTTCTGACTAGGTGAATTTTTTCTTTTAATTTTGCAGAGGTTTTGGAGGCAACTTAATGATGGTTCAATAACTAATAGCACTTTATAATGCCTTGGTAAGGCCACACTTGGAATACTGCATCCAGTTTTGGTCACCACAATGTAAAAAAGATGTTGAGACGCTAGAAAGAGTACAGAGAAGAGCAACAAAGATGATTAGGGGACTGGAGGCTAAAACATATAAGGAAAGGTTGCTGGAATTGGGTATGTCTAGTTTAATGAAGAGAAGGACGAGGGGGGACATGATAGCAGTGCTCCAGTATCTCAGGGGCTGCCACAAAGAAAAGGGAGTCAAGCTATTCTCCAAAGCACTTGAAGGCAGGACAAGAAGCAATGGATGGAAACTAATCAACGAGAGAAGCAACTTGGAACTAAGGAGAAACTTCCTGACAGTTAGAACAATTAACCAGTGGAACAACCTGCCTCCAGAAGTAGTGAATGCTCCAACACTGGAAGTTTTTAAGAAGAAACTGGCCAGCCATTTGTCCGAAATGGTATAGTTTCCCGTCTGAGCAGGGGGTTGGGCTAGATGACCTCTAAGGTCCCTTCCAACTTTATTATTATTATTATTATTATCTATGGAGATTCTGACTCATCTAGGTCATGGTTGTCCCACTGATGCTTTTTCCAAAAGGCAACTTGACTTCCTTGGTTTTTTTCTTTGAAAACACTTCACTTCTGATCCAAAAAGCTTCTTCAGTTCTGTCTGACTGGTGGGGAATAGCTCTTGCTGACGGCTCTTAGATACAGTGATTATGAGGCTCAATAGGCGCAATTTTAAGTCTTATTCATCTTTTTACAATTGTAACTACAGGTAGTCCTCAACTTACGACCACAAATGAGTCCAAAATTTATGTTGCTGAGCGAGACAGTTGTTGAACGAGTTTTGTCCCAGTTTATGACCTTTCTTGCCAGAGTTGTTAAGTGAATCACTGCAGTTGTTAAGTTAGTAACACAATTAAGTGAATCTGGCTTCCCCATTGACTTTGCTTGTCAGAAGATAAACACATGATCCCAGGACACCACAACCGTCATAAATATGAGTCAATTGTGTCTGAACTTTGATCACGTAACCATGGGGATGTTGCAATGGTCATAAGTGTGGAAAAACAGTCACAAGTCACTTTTTAAGTGCTCCTGTAACGTTGAAAGTTGTTAAACAAACGGTTGTAAGTCGAGGACTATTTGTATTTAAATCACCTTAGGTCAGATAAATTTTAAGATATATGCATGATCTGTCCTGGAAGGCGACAGCAGGACTCTAGGGATCCAATAATAACTGGCCATATCTTCTGAAGATCAAGCGCACCTAGAAATCTATAATGCTGGAAAGGTAAAGGAAAGAGAAGACACTCAAGTAGCCAGGTAGATGGACTCTGTTACAGAGACAGAAGGAGCACCTTGGGAGACCTGGAAGAACAGGTTAGGACAGATCATCCTGAAGAAAAAGACTGTAATGCTAGGAAAGATGGAAGGAAAGTGAAGAAGAGAAGGACCATCAGCAAGAGTGTTGGAATCAATTACAGCAGTGATGGTGCACCATTCGAAGTCCTGAAAACCAGCATAGGGACAAAATCTTGGTGGTGCAGTTCTATCCACACATTTGCTAAGAGAGTCAACACTAATTTGATAGCACATCATCAATTCTTTGAAGATTTCCTTTTTCAAGGCAGCTGCAGCTGCCACCAGTGTGTCCCATCTCATATCTCAAGCCTACGATCAGATGAGCAGATGTTCAGTATCCCGAGCACATGGGCGCCCCAAGATGCATCTATAAAAAGCAGTAGGAGTGCAGGATTATGTAAATCAGTTTTATCTATATGGGTATGTAGTCTTTGCCCAGAAGACCCGCACGCTGCATCCACATGCTTTAATTAGGTCAGTTAAAAACATGGTGGTTCTATTTGTACAACAGGCTGATTGCAAACAAAGAAAAACAGAAAAATTATAAGATTTATATAATATTTAGCTTTATACTGGATTGGATTGTGTGTGTGTGTGTGTGTGTGTGTGTGTGTGTGTGCGCACGCGTGCGCGCGCATGGCCAAACAGGCTGTGCAAACCTAGCATTTTCTGTTGGTCCAATATGTTGTGCAAGGCCTGAAAATGAGTTAGTTCAGTAACAAGGTTAATTGTGTAGTGTGAATGCCGCCGATGTGGGCCACAATCTGCATCTTCTTCCTAGTTACAAAATGCCTAACAGTTGTATCCTGGAGCTCATTTATCTTCCTCCGTCTATTATTGAGAAAGTGGTTGGAAAATAGCACAAGGTTTATTATTAATTCTACTTCATTCTCACAACTTACCTTGAGAAGTAAACTAGGTCAGCATCAACTGTGATAGCTACTCAGATGTCAATGGAGCTTAACCAGGATCTGAAGTCAAGTTTATCTTGATTCAGTTCCAATGTCTAATTATGTCATATGAGCAACTATAGCTCAGAACAGGGGTCTTCAGGCTTGGCAACTTTAAAACTTGTGGACTTCAACTCCCAGAATTCCTCAGCCAGCCAAGACCCCTGGCTCAGGACCCCCTCGGTTTCCTACCTTGACCCAAGTAATACAGGTAAACCCCAATTTACAATTATTTGCTTTGAAGTTACAAGTCACTGAAAAAAGTGACTTACGACCAGTCCTCATCCTTACAACCATTTCAGCATTCCCACAGTCATGTGATCAAAATTCAAGCACTTGACAATAAGCATGCATTTACAACAGTTGCACTGACCTGGGGCCATGTGATCACCACTTGCCACCATTCCAGCCAGCTTCTGGCAAGCAAAGTCAATAGGGGGAAGCCAGATTCACTTAATGACCATGTGATTCACTTAGCTTCAGTGATTCGTTTAACAACCATGGCAAAAATATTCATAAAATTTGACACAACTCGCTTAAAAACTACCTTGCTTAACGACAGAAACTCTGGTCCCCATCGTGGTCATTAAGTTGAGAACAACCTGGAGTAGAAGTCAGCTCCCTCAACTTCTTGACAAATACATTAACAAAGGCAACACCAAGACAACTCTCTCCCTATAACACGCCCACTGCCAAAACTCCAAGGCAACATTTGTTTTCATCACACAACCGTGTGTTTCTTCCTACTCGTGGTTTTTCTCCTGTCACACAAGAACAGGCACACAATCCCAACAATGTGCTGGTTAATGACTGCAATAAAATTAAGTACAGTCCCATCAAAGGCTCCCAACTGTGGCAATCCTCCACTTTAAGGGTCTTATGAGATACCTGCAAGCAAGGCAGCCATCCCAGGTGAAGCTATACCCGAGTGGGCCCTACAGGGTTGCCTGTGCTGAATTAGAGAAAATTCCCCATTTACTGTTCCAGATCATCAGTCAGGACCGGGACAAAATCATGTCTCCCCACTAAAAAGTTTCTGCCCTTCCATGCTACAGTTCAAACTGGCTTTTCCAATCTTCGCAAAAAAGAGAGAGCATGTTTCCCAGCCCAAGGAAGTCTCAGGACCCCACATACCACAACTGGAGTCTTATCGGCAAGCCACATCTGTGCCCCGTTACCGTAGCCAAAAAAAGAGTAGCCAAAAAAAAGAGAACAGGCTGGCTTTATCATTCAGATCCTCTGCCTGGTTTGCTCTAGAAATAGCAATGTCATTACACAGCCACTGCCTACAGTTCCCCCCCCCCCAACCTCACCCTCTTTACACAGCATGGGGATAAGCAAGCAGTAACAACAACAACAGATCATGTGTACCTTTAAGTGTTTTTTTTTTCCCTCTCTCTCTTTCTCGCTTGGCATGAAACAAAACAGAAAAGAATGCAAGACCGACAATGGCACTTGCCCTCCCCCCAGCACCGTGGCTTACAAAAACTCCCAACTTTCCCATTTCTTTTTTTGTCTAGAGCAGTGGCCCCCAACCTTTTTTGCACCAGGGACTGGTTTCATGGAAGACAATTTTTCCACGGACTGGGAGTGGAGGGAAGAGGAACACACAACCTAGTTAACAGCATGCTCAGTTAACAGTAGGGTGTGTTTGCCCACTGCTTACCTCTAGCTATGCAGCCCAGTTCGTAACAGGCCATGGACCAGTACCGGTCTGTGGCCCAGGGGTTGCGGACCCCTGGTTTAGAGGGTTAGGGAGATGGGGTGGAACCACAGGCAACCCCTGCTCCTAAAAACCCACATAAGTATTCATTGCTCCTGCCGTGGGCATTGTACAGGTATTCTTTTGTTTCCAAACGCCAGAAATGAAGAGGAAAAAATACTCGGCTCTAAAACCAACTGCTGAATCATTCTTTCTACACAGGCGCACGCACAAACACACCAGGGTCCGTTGTGATGACACTTTATTTGTAAATCTCATTTGGGTGCCACTATTCAAATACATTTCCAAGCCTGGAGAACAAGGCGAGGGTTTAGCTCAGCCAGAGCTAACTAAATCTGACAGCTATGGCAGTGACGCCTGCCAATCTTGATTGACTGGTTGGATATATTTAGCCCGGAGGGAAGGAAAGAAGGAAGGAAGAAAAGGTGGAAGAGGGAGGGGAGGCTGGAGAGAAAAATATGAAGAGGATACTCTTTTGTGCTTTCACTCTGTCTTTATGGATTGGGGCAATTTAATGTTGTTTCAAAGATGTGTAAATATTCTGTCTACGTACATATTTGATTTGCAAATTATCCTCCGAAAGAAAAGTTATCATTCCAGACAGATTCCTGCACTATATATTTACACTCAAAACCAATCCATTTGGGGGTGGGGGGGGGGGCTAATAAATTCAAACAAGCGAACAAATAAATGTTTGGTCCAGCTATCTGTCAAGGACATTTCCTATGTGGAAGGCCCCAGATTCAATACCAATGGCCTCAGGATGGGGCCTTCCATAAGACCTCAATCACTTAAGTAATCCTGGATCAGATGATCAAAGGTCTTGTGGATGGTTAATATCCTTTTTCTAATTCAATTCTTACAAGTTTATTGCCTATCACCACCTTATCTGTTTTCTAGGTAAGTGGGTATAGTGTACGTCAGGCACAAATAACCAGACTCACACTTGAATAATTGAAAGAGTTCAATTAGCTGTTTTATTGCTTAAGCCTATACACAAGAATTTTCTCAGACAGATAGTTTATGCCTAGGTGAGACTAGATAAGATTTAATGGCATTCAAGGGGGATTGGATTTCACCCTCTTGTGCCTATGTAGAGATTCTGAACTAAGTCCCCGTCTGACTCCCCCCGGCTCGTCCAGTCTCTCTCCTACAGTATATTCCTAAAGAAAACGTGTTGCAACTACCCACATTTTGATTATCTAAATATATTTATGGAGCTGTAAAAACCAAATGTGTTATTAAGAATAAGGATGCTATAATTTGGAACTTTGCTTTGCACCATGGCTACCTTCCCATTTAATGAAAAGAATGGTTTGGAAAAAAAATAAGAGCAGAAATCTTAGCAGGCACTAAGGAAGATGTTTGACTATTCCTATAAGCACCATTTGTGTGTCATGATCAGGAGTAACAGTCTGTCTGAACAAAGCACATTTTCCTACTTCCAGAAATGTCTGAAACTCTTTAAAACTATTGATTCACTGACAAACCAGAGCCATCCCATCTCACTGATGATTTAAAAAAAAAACTATTTTCCCACTTTGATATTCGAAACACGTACAAATTTTTTTTTTAATGGAAACTACTAGCGTAAGCGTCATTCACAAAATTCACCACATATCATGATGATCGAAGCAATGTTGTGACAATTCGAGATGAATAGGGTGGAGGGAACAGATGAATGAAGTGTAAAACAAAAGTCCTTTGCTAGTATAACTTAGTACATCATTAACTCTTCAGAAAGAGGGTAAATTCTTTGCTCTCCCATTCCATCTCCAGCTTTGCTTAACCTTGCTCCTTCTTCTCCCAATAATTCTAACCATCAGCTTCCCTTTTTCCCAACTATTCTTACCATTGCTAGGGTCCTTCCTTTCTCCTACTCAGAGAGTCATTCCTTCTCCTGAATAATGTCAGACAACACAGATACACAACATCCATGTCTCTTTTCCTTCCTTTGGGCACAATACAGTTAGTCCTTAACTTACAAACACAACTGAGCCCAGAATTATAGTCATTGAGTCACTGCTGTCATCAAACAAGACACCCATGCAATCCCAGCTCTCCCCACTGCAGTCATTATGGGGAACATGGGGTGCCTAAGGGGATGGAAGAAATCCTGCAGTGCTGAACCAATGGTCATAAGTTGAGGACCTAACTGTAGACCAGGGGTGTCAAACTGCCAGCCACAGGCCGGACGCATCATGAGGAAACCGCGCCCACCCCATTGCCGGCAATGGGGAAAAAGTTCCGATACGTCGCGTGATGTCACGTGACATTGCGAGTTTGACATGTCTGCTGTAGACAGTAAGGAAAAAGACCTTGATGGAAATATGTGACAATCATTAACTAGACAAAAAGGGCTAAAAGATTGTTTAGTTCCAGAGCAAGGTGATAACATCTGGAGACCTCCCAATTCACTAAACAGGGGTCTCCATTCCCTCGGCTGTGGACTGTCATTGCCTGACAGCCACACAGGAACTTGAAATATATATATATATATATATATGATAGGAAATAAAATGATCACCAGGGTGATAAAAACTATAAAATTTATTAAAAAGCGCCTAGCTTTCGCCGTCACCTGCCGGCATCCTCAGGGCTAGTGCGCCAGGGAGTGAGAGAGTCATTTTTATAGGTGTAGTGAAGTCTGCGCACGACTCCTCGACCTCGTCATCGGGCCTGAATAGAGTGATTGCGCACGGCTGGTCTGTTCCTTTCTATTCATTTCAACCGCACGTTCATCTTCCTCCATCCTTCTTTCCCTCAGTCTTGGGGTGGATGGGCAAATGTCTTTATGGTTGCAGCAGTCTCTATGCTTTAACTCTTTTCCCTCGGGGGTAGATGGTAATACACATTTCATGTTTATTTTACAGTCCTCCTTCGTTCCGTTGTTCTTCCTATGGCAAGTTTTTTGTTGAATTTTGGTATTTTTACTTCTTATACGGATGTCATTTAAATGATTTTGTGGGTCCTTTCGGGGTGATTGTGATTCATTAGCGGTTTGGAGCTGGAGGGGGGAGGTCGTTCGAATGTGGAGGGGGGGGCAGCGGTTCTTCGATCGTCCCTACGTGTGGCCGCTTTGCGCGCGCCGCACCATATTCGGGCAATCCGGAGAGGGCGGCGGCGGGGCCATGCTTTCTCTCTTCCCCCTGGGGTAGATGCCATCCAGGTGATCCCACATGCCCCTCCCAGGTAGATGTGGTTCGTCGGCGATCCGGAGCTAGGGGGTAAGCCGTTCGGTCGTGGGCAGAGGGGGGCGGTAGCTCCCCGATCGTCGTTACACTCAGTCGTCCGGCACGTCTCCTGCTGCGGGTGATTGGTCCGGGGGGGAGGGTAGCGATGAAATCACGATCCGTTCGGTCCTTGCAGCGTCCTTCCTCGGCTTGTCTCCTCCCTCCTGCGTCGTCGGTGGCTGCACGGATCCTCCGGAAGCAGGAAGGAACCCCACTCAGACCTATAGTCAGCTCCATAGGCTCACCTCTACAAAACCTAGCAAATTTCTCGCCAAACAACTACAGCCCTATGCAGAATCCATCCCTCACACGTAAAAAACTCATTCCATTTATAGAGATCATAAAGAAACAAAACTAACAGCCCAGCGACCTACTCGTGAGCTTTGATGTCATATCCCTCTTCACCCAAGTCCTATCAAAGAAGCCTTGACAGCTATCCAAAACAAATATAACCCCCCCAAACACATCCTAGATCTGACCAACCACTGCCTATCCAACACATACTTCATCTACAATGGACAAAAATACAAACAAACAGAAGGAGCACCTATGGGATCACCCCTCTCACCTGTCATTGCAAACCTCTACATGGAACACTTTGAAACCCAAGCTCTAGAAAAATCGGATCACAAACCCAAACTCTGGCTCAGATATGTAGACGACACCTTCTAATCTGGCCACATGGGAAAGAAAAACTGGACACTTCCTCACACACCTCAACAGCCTACACCCCAAAATACAGTTCACCATGGAAACAGAAATAACAACCAACTTCCCTTCCTGGATGTCTTATTCTACAAGAAATCCAATGGCTCCCTAGGACACACCATCTACCAGAAGAAAACACACACAAACCGCTATCTGCACGCTCTCTCACACCACCACCCAGCACAGATCAACTCTGTAGCCAAGACACTCATCTCCAGAACAAAACGCTTAGCTGACGAACAACACCTAAAACGAACTACACACTCTCACCAATGTACTAACATCCAATGATTCCAAAGAAATAAGATTACAAACCTAATCCAAAAAAAACCCCCACTAAAATCCTCCTGGCAGTCAGGATCCTCCATGCATTCTGCACAAAAGAAAAATATCCACCATCCTTAGAAACCCAAAGATAAAATTGAATTAGAAAATCAAGGGTATACGAAATCCCATGCACCACTTGTCCCACCACATACATGGCAAACCAACAGAAGAATAAGTGCACGCATTGAAGAACATAAGAACTCAGTCAAAAAAGAGGAACCAACATCTTCCCTGGTCCAACACCTTAAAGCCACAGGACATAAATTGACTTTATACCAGAACCATTGCCAAAAGTAACATTTTAATAACAGAATAATCAGAGAAGCCATCGAGATAGAAAAACGCCCCACAGCATGAACAAGCGAGATGTACCTCCCGCCTACCAGCCATTTGGAAACCCCCCTTATTGACAAACGACTCCCTAATACAAAAATGATACCAGACCCCACTCCAAAAACCCACAGGATGTCACCACACACATCCAGCAAAAATAATATAAAGCACACCGATATAGGCACGACCACAACCAGAAGCCATATATATATATATATTATATATATAATATATATAATATATATATGATATATATGATATATATATGATATATATATATATAATATAACCAAAAAAGCATCACCCGAAGTCCCATTCGTCATCTTCAGGCTGGTGTTTTCAGCTTCGTGCTTTGAGCAGCAATGTGTGGTCTTAGCTGTTTCTTCCTTTTAACTGCCAATGGGGGTATGAACTGATTGGGTGGGAGCTTGGCTGTGTTCTGATTGGGTGGAGGTGTGTGTGCTTGAAGCACGAAGCTGAAAACACCAGCCTGAAGATGACGAATGGGACTTCGTCGAAACATCACCAAGACACTTCCAATTTTACGCGGGAGAAAACCCAAACAACCAAAGACCTACATACAAACACCCGCGAAAACCTCGGAAAACATACACACACATACACACACACACACACACACACACACAAACTTTTTTGCTTTTATTGAAGCCACTTTGGTCAATAAAGAGACATTCTTCAGCTACTGAAAATACTGATACCATCAATATGATAGTGATATATAGGTAGTGATCGACTTACAACAGATCATTTAGTGATTGTCCTAAGTTACAACAGTACTGAAAATGTGTCTTATGACCGGTTTTCACACTTATGACCGATGCAGCATCCCCCAAAAGTTTGGCACTGGCATGTATTTAGGAGGGTTGCAGTGTCCCAGAGTTATGTGATCCCCTTTTGCGACCTGACAAGCAAAATCAATGGGGAAGCCAGATGCACTTAACCACTATGTTACTAACAACTGCAGTGATTCACTTAACAATCGTGGCGAGAAAGGTCGTAAAATGGAGAAAAACTCACTTAACGTCTCTCTCACTTAGCAACAGCTATCTGGGGCTCAACTGCGGTCGTAGATCAAGGACTACCTGTATATATTCTAAGCCAAGGGTGGCCAACCTTGGCAACTTTCAGACTTGTGAGTTTCAACTCTTGGAATTCCATAGCCAGCATGAACACTGAGGACAATTCTAGGAGTTGAAGTCCACACTCCTGAAGATCGCCAAAATTAGGAAACACTGTCCTTGAGGAATGAGGTCACCACAATGTGGGAGCTTTTTAGTTTTTGTATTTAGTATAGGTTTCGTAGGAATCTCATCATATTCCCTGCTGTATTTCTAGTGCAGTGGTGGCGAACCTATGGCACGGGTGCCAGAGGCGGCACTCAGAGCCCTCTCTGTGGGCACGCACACCGTCACCCCAGTCCTAGGCCTTCAGCTAGGTTTTATAAAACCTTTTCGCTTTAGGCCTCTGCCACCGTGTGCAAAAAAAAAAAAAAAAAAAAAAGGTTCAACCAATCAGTCAATTTCAACTTATTGCGGGGAAAAAAAGATCTCGCAAAGTTGGAATTGATTGATTGAACTTTTTAGTCCCACCCAGTCTGCCGTTACCACCGCAGCCACACCCACCCACTGGGCCACACCCAGTCAATGGGCCACACCCACCCGGCACCCGACGATGCATAAGTGGGTTTTAGGTTGCAGTTTGGGCACTCGGTCTCTAAAAGGTTCGCCATCACTGTTGTAGTGGATTGTTATTGCTTTCATGCTCAATCCCCAGAGGGAAGTGTTAGGGGTGACACAGAAACTCTATTAGAAACAATTTAATATATATTAGGTCCTTCCGTATTCAAGAAAGGACTTGGGGAGGGGGGCATAGAGATGATTTTGCCCAGCTCATATCCCACAATTGTAAGAAAACTCTCCTCTGTACATCCACTCGCTGAAAGACAGTGGCAGGTTTTAAAAATATAGGAAGATACTTTCAGAAAAATGCTGAGGGACTTCCTATTCAAGATTATTGTATTTGTTTCTTTCTTTATTTTATTTAGCAATTTAGTAACTTAGCATTTATATAGCCACCCAAGTTGCATACAGATGACACTGGGTGACTTACAACACTAAAATTCCACAACGTTAAAACCCCATAAAAACCCACTCCACCTTATAATGGGTAGATTCCTCTTAATTACACATTTAAATTAGACATGTGGTTGAACCGATACAGGTAGACCTCGATTTTCAACCACAGCTGAGCCCAACATTTCCATTGCTAGGCAGTACAGTTGTTAAGTGAGTTTTGCCCCTTTTTACATTCTTTCTTGCCACAATTGTTAAGTGGGTCACTGCAGTTGTTAAGGTGAGGCACAAGAAACCAGGAGTCAGGACAGAATTCAAAAGCATTTAAGTTTATTAAGTTTATTCCATGCTTATACTATGCTATTGTCAGAATCCTATGTTCTGTGTGCATGGGATTTCCTGTTCTTTCCCCATTCTCCTGGAGGGGAGGGGGAAGCTTGAGATGCCAATATGTTAGAGCGTGCACAGTCTTATTGTGCGAGATAACCCAGGAGTAAGCACAATAAACAGTGGTCTATATTAAATGGTGGTTTATCTTACACTATCTACAATATCACACACCAGGAACAATATACATATACTTGTAATACAACAGGATCCAACAAACCACAGTTACAGCAGGAAATGGAAGAGAAAGAACACATCAGCTTTATACAAAGGCTCTTAAAGAGACACAGACACTGCTGAGTCATTCCCATCATTACATCTTAAACTTACATTAAATCAATATCTTGACACGAAGTGTATTTGCTTTGCTCTGTCTCTTGCTCTATCCTCTTTTATGTGTCTCTAATGGGGTGAGAATGGAATGTACCTCTGGTCATCTGCCTTATCTCCGAGCACGGAAGAAACAGGCCAGACACCTAACAGCCTTGGAATCGGCGCCTTATCACTCTGTTCCCACAGCATTTTCACACCTGCGGATCAGCCTGTTTGAACCGTCCAGACGGACAGTTAGGGTGGGGTTAATATAGACACTTTTAATTACTTGATTCATGCAGGAAACTCTCAGATCCTGCTTTCTATTCCTACTGTCAACACCTCCCAATAAAAGTGGATGCGGATCCTTATAGCTTAGCTTAACTTAGCTTAGCTATCCTATGCTATGCTCCAGAATCTGAACTACTAATGGTCAGATCAAATTGGCTCCGGATAGGAATCAACGGACTTCGGGGGGGGCGTTGGACATAGGCCTCTTTTGGGGGCACAGGGACTCCAGACTGATGGTGCTTTTGACTCCTCTCTCCAGCTCTATCTGGTCATCTCCTACAGTTAAGTTAGTAACATGGTTGTAAAATGAATCTGGCTTCCCCGCTGATTTTGTTGAATGCTCCCAACACTGCAAGTTTTAAAGAAAAGATTGGACAATTATTTGTTTGAAATGGTATAGGGCAGTGATGGCAAACCTTTTAGAGACCGAATGCCCAAACTGCAACCCAAAACCCACTTATTTATTGCAAAGTGCCATGGCTGCATCAGCATTGTGGTTCCCTCAGGGAGGGCAGTGTGTGTGGACCACTGGGTGGGCGTGGCCAGGGTGATCACAGCAGACTCGGTGGGTGTGGCCAAATAGGCGTGGCCACCCCGATATTTTAACACAGCGGTTCTCAACCTGTGGGTCGGGACCCCATTTGGGGTCGAATGACCATTTCATGGGGGTCGCCAAACAACGCAGTCCGCCATTTTTTCCCCCTTTTCCTTAGCTGTGCTACTCCCTTTTATTCTATTGGCTTTTGAAAGCCAATAGAATAGACTCTCTTGAATAGAGTCTAATTCTATTGGCTTTCAAAAGCCAATAGGAATTGTCCAGGCTGTCTCTGCCCTGCTGAGCCCGCCAAAAGTCCCATTCTGCAAACAGTGCTATAAGTTGTCTGCAGCGAAGACGAGCTGTCTGGAAGTTTCCACCCCTCCCTGCTGAGCAACTATTAAAAATGTAAGTAAAAGAGGGCCAGGGGTGGGAGTTGGGAGGCCGGCGAGCGCAGGGGGGGTTACTGGCACGCGTGGGGCCCGGCGGGTGCCTTACCTCCCTTGGGTTGGGCCAGCTGGTGGCCTAGCCGGTGGTCGGCCTGCTCCGTCTCTGCCGCTTGCCAGCTACGCCTCGGCCGGCACAGGGGGCGGCACCACGCATGCGCGGCGCTCCCGGGCAGGGAAAGTCCTTGACTTACGACCGGTTGGATAGTCCTCGACTTACGACCGGTTGGGTAGTCCTCGACTTACGACCGGTTGGGTAATCCTCGACTTACGACCAGTTGGGGGTCGCGGTATTAGAAAGGTTGAGAACCACTGCTTTAACATCTCTACTCGTGTTTGCTAGCCGGCCATTTTGCCTGCTTTGTGCTGGGAGGGGTTGCTGCTCCAGGCGGCGGCAGTCTAATGGACCTGCGCGAGCTGCTAGTGGCCATGGCACTGAGTGCCGCCTCTGGCATGCGTACCATAGGTTCGCCACCACTGGTATGGGGCTTCCTGCCTGAGCAGGGGGTTGGACTAGAAGACCTCCAAGGTCCCTTCCAACTCTGTTATTCGGTATTTTCTTTGTCAGAAGATCACAAATGGTGATCACATGACCCCAGAACAACGCAACCATCATAAATACAAGCCAGTTACCAAGTGTCTAAATTTTGATCACTTGACCACAAGGATGCTGCAACGGTCGTAAGTGTGAAAAAAGGTTGTAAGTCACTTTTATCAATGCCGCTGTAACTTCAAGTGGTCACTAAACAAATGGTTGCAAGTCGAGGATGACCTGTATTGCAAACATTTTCCCACTACTGATAACAAATTAACACAAAAATATGATTTAAAAAAAGATAAGATCTTAAAACATGCGTATGCACACGCAGAAACACACAGATTAGACCTCGAGACCCTTAATTTATCAATTAGACACCATCTGCAGATTGTGCTCCTTGAAATAATTGTCAAATCTGACAATGTACTGCTGCTTTCAGAAAGTTTCAGCCAGCTTTGCTTCCATTTAATTAAATTTCTGCACTTAACTTTGATTGCACTCAAAGTGCCACAGCTTTCCCCAGATTGGGTTTCTTGGCCACCTGCTGTGTTCCATCTAGCCATGATTCCATAGATATGGCAAAAATTATGTTTAATTTTTTTTCTCTCTCCAAGCAAACTAGCATGCCCTCTCCCACTTTGTAAAAAAGGCTGTTGTAGAGTAGCAACTGCAAGAATCCTCATTCAGTCCCCAACAGATTAAGATCCAGCAACCTGTGATTAACCCATTGCCAATATCTGATAATAATCATATCCCCTTGAATTTTGAAGCCCCAGGGGGGGAAAAAATCAAGAAAAGGAGATTGATCTACCCCAAAGCTGATAAAAGGGTGATTTAGAAATATCTCAATGGTGGCATTCTTCACTAAAAGTTGTGGTGATGGCCACCAATTTAAATGCTTTTAGAAAAGGGGTGGGCAACTATGGCCCTTTTATAACCTGTGGACTTCAACACCCAGAATTCTGGCTCAAGAATTCTAGCTCAGGAATTCTGGGAGTTGAAGTCCACAGATCATAAAGGGGCCATAGTTACCCACCTCTGTTTTAGAAGAAGGCTACAAAATGCCTTCTAAACTTCATAATCTAATGTTGTTGTTAGTTGCGAAGTTGTGTCCGACCCATCGTGACCCCACGGACAACGTTCCTCCAGGCCTTCCTGTCCTCTACCATCTTCTGGAGTCCATTTAAGTTCTCACCTACTGCTTCACTGACTCCATCCAGCCACCTCATTCTCTGTCGTCCCCTTCTTCTATTGCCCTAAATCTTCCCCAACATCAGGCTCTTCTCCAGTGAGTCCTTCCTTCTCATTAGGTGGCCAAAGTACTTGAGTTTCAACTTCAGGATCTGGCCTTCTAAAGAGCAGTCGGGGTTGATCTCTTCTAGGACTGACCGGTTTGAACGCCTTGCAGTCCAAGGGACTCGCAGGAGTCTTCTCCAGCACCATAGTTCAAAGGCCTCAATTCTAATCTAATATTATCTCTTAAATTAAACAGTATCCCTTAAATCCCAACCGTGGGAAAACCAAGACACCAAGCCCGTGCAAGTAAAACCTGTGACCACAATTGAGCCAAAATTTCTGTTGCTAAGTGAGAGAGATGTTAAGTGAATTTTGCCCCATTTTATGACCTTTCTTGCCACAGTTGTTAAGTATATCACTGCAGTTGTTAAGTTAGTAATGTGGCTGTCAAGTGAATCTGGCTTCCCCATCTGACACTGCTTGTCAGAAGGTCACAAAAAGTGATCACATGATCACAATCATCATAAATATGAACCAGTTTGCCAAGCATCCAAATTTTGATCACATGACCATCGAGATGCTGCAATGGTCGTAAGTGTGAAAAATAGTCATAAGTCACTTTTTTCAGTGCTGTTATAACTTTAATTATATTGAATGAATGGTTGGAAGTCGAAGACTGCATGTATTTATTTATACGACCGTAATACATATTGTCAGCCTTACCATTTGGACCAGAGAGGAAACACGACCAGATGAGCTAATTCTACTTTATTGTAAATCTATATTAACAGAATCTTGCAAATCTGAAAATAACAATAGCAATTGCACTTAGACTTATATACCTCTTCATAGTGTTTTACAGCCCTCTCTAAGTGGTTTACAGATTCAACCTATTGGCCTCCAAAAATCTGGGTCCTCATTTTATCGACCTCAGATGGATGGAAGGCTGAGTCAACCTTGAGCCGGTCAGGATCGAACTCCTGGCAGTGGGCAGAGTTAGACTGCAATACTGCATCTAACCATTCTCCCACCATCTCATTTACAACTTGAAAAATTCAGGAGGGTTTTTTTCATCCTCATGCTCCACCCATCTTACTGCTGCAGGCTCCGCTGCCTTTATCAGACTGTTTCCTTGGTTGCATCTCTTTGCCCTGTTTCCCAAGGTCTTTCTCACATGCCATTAGACATGCATACAATTTATATGACCGTCCAACTCACAAACTTTGATGCTGAGCCACTGACAAAAACACAAAACAATAATGCAAAGGAGCATAGAAACCATTCAAAAGATATCTGTTTCTATTTCCTCCACTCCTTAAAGTACACTCTTTAGAATAAAGTACAGAAGAGAGAGACCAAACATAGCCCAGATGCTGCTGAATATAATTCCCCAAGTCCCACAGCACTAGCAATTCTGAATACAACTTCAACATCTGGAGGGCTACAGATTCCCCATCCCAGCAGATGACATGGCTCCACTCCAAGGCAGAAGAATCTGATGGTTTAATGTGGAATTTATAGGTGCCTATCTGTAATTCAATTTACAAAGCTGGGTTTGTGCTGAAGGTCACACAAATGCAGTCACTAGTTTTTGAACCCTCTCTATCATCAGCATTCACAGGATAACAATTCTTCTAGGACACACAAGGCAATGAAAGTATGTGGGCCACTAAACCAGGCTGAATTTGTCTGCAAGACTCACTAAAAAAGACAAGGCTTGCCCTGAAGCAAATGTATTCTTGCAATTTTACACTGCTGTACCGTTTCTTAAAGAATAAAAAAGCACATATTTTTGCCACAGACAACAGTGATGAATATTTACGGGATTTAACCAGTCTATTGTGACACAGAAGGTGACCAAATACTGCTTATTTTTTTCCTCTGAGTTTTGTAGGTTTGGTTTTGGTGCAAGCACTTCACATAAGTCACTGCAAGGTTTTAGCAAATTTCTTAAAATAAATGCATACAAGAAAAGTGTCTGGTCATTGTCTTCTGCACAAGATGAATATACCGATAGTCCTCAACTTACAACTACTCGTATAACGATTGTTCAAAGTTACAACGGCACTGAAAAAAGTGACTTACAACCGGATCTCACATTTACAACCAACACAGCATCCTCATGATGAAAATTTGGGTGCCTGGTAACTCAGCATGTATTTACAATAGTTGCAACAATGTGAATTCTTGTCCTGCCTTAGGAACTGTTGTAAATCAAGGGCTATCTTTGGTACCTATAGTACCCAAAACCAAACAGGAAATTAGATTTTCAGCTGATACGCAGCAAAATTAGTAAGGCGGTTAAATTTAGTTGTTAGCCAGGGCTTCACGTAGACAACAGATCAGATATGTGGCCACAAATATTTATTAACACATCATCTTTACTAAAGTTTATCGACAAATTCCACTTGGGATGTAATTTAAAGAAAATTGCATTTGCTGCTCCACAGGGGGGGCTATATCAGTTCACCAAAATGCCTTTTGGATTACATAGAGCTCCTGCAGTTTTTCGAAAGGCTAATACACTGGATATTCCCTGGCCATCTGTTTACTGTTTTATTCAGTTAGTTATTTTTATACTCTCTTGTTTTGTGAGCCACCCAGGGTCAGGCTAGAGCCACACACTGCCTAAACTGCATAAATAAACAGATAAATGTATAAGACAATGGTGTGAGACCTATCTGGATAAGGATTTACAGCCAACACTGGAAAGATCATTTAAAACACCTGGAAAAAGTTGTAACAAATCTAAAGGAAATCGGCCTGATGTATGCAAAAAGTGTCAACATGTCAAGAAATCACATATCTAACATATGTAGTTTTCTTACAAGAGAAGTAACAAAGTACTTGCCTTGACTTTTCTTCCTATTTTAAGATTAAATTTTAGTACAAAACAGAAGATCAAATTCACTCATCTCCATAATCTAAACATTTTTCCTTTTATATGGTGAGAATTAAAATTAACCAGCTCTTCAGAAGAAAGAGGCATGGATGTTGCCTGCAAGAATATGATTTTTATCCACATGACTCAACATTTAAAATGTTTTTTTTTAAAGAATAGAAATTACCTAAGAAGCAGGAGCACAAATTATATATGGTGGGATCTTTATCTTACAACTTTCTATTTCCATTCAAAAAATTCAAGTTCTCAATCTCCAGGAAGTTCAAAATTTCTCACAGTTGCCATAAGCCATCCCTTCCTTTACTCTTCTGTTGAATTGTAGTGCTAGGAATGATCTGCTAGGCATCAGCTCTAACCTTCTGCTTAGTGTAGGAATTCAAAGAATATACTCAACAGTTGTTTGTTTATCCATTAATTGAATACACACATTGAAGGGGAGCCTAGCAAGCGAGGTGGGGAATGTGTGACCTCCTGGTGCTGCTGAAATTCAATCATCAGACATTTTTTTTTTAATGTGGGGTCCTTGGTGTCCTCTCAGCTTGATTTTTTTGCAGACATTTCATTAGAACAGAATAACTTTATTGTCACTTTAAATGTATGCTAAACAGCATACATTAAAATGAAATTTCGTTGCATTCAGCTCTCAAAGGATAACCACCTCCAATATACACTACATAAACATGACAAAAGATTATGCATATACCTACATACACACACAGCTATGACAGAGAGAAACAACATAGTCTAGTTCAGGTGTATACATATACACCGCAAAAAAAAAAAAAAAAAGAATCCTGCGGATGTACAAGACGGATGGCATAAGGAACAAAGCTGTTGCAGAATCTAGTAGTGCTGCTATAAATACTTCAAAACCTCCTCCCAGAGGGGAGCAATAGAAACAGACTCTGAAGTGGGTGTGTGGGGTTTCTAACAGTGCTTCGTGCTCTAAGCACATAGCGCTTGTAAGCAGTATCCTGAAAATTGGAAAGCGAGTTTCTTATAATCTTCTCAGCTGTCCTTACCACTCTCTGTCTGGACCTTCTATCTGAAGCTCTGCTATCACCAAACTAAACAGTGATGCAGTTTATTAAAATGCTCTCAATCGTGTCTGTGTAAAAAGTGGCCAGGACAGAAAGAGAAAGATGTGCTTTCTTCATCCTACGAAGGAAATAGAGATGCTGGTTTGCACCCTTCACTAAAGATAACCTATGAAGAGACCAAACTTAGAGATAAACAGCATCTACATACCATTCAAAAGAGACAATCAAAAAATTAAAAAGGAAAAAATAGACCAAAATGCCAGCAAAAAAACCAACAGCACCCAGATAAGCAGAGATTAACACCAAGATTAACACTACACTAACAACCATGTCATAAAGAACACCCCAATTAAAGAACTACCAACTTGGACAAATAATCAAACAGCAAACAACAGCCTAATTAAGGAACCAAGTACATTCCCACCAAGCTATTGGTACACAAACATAGCAGGCCTCACTCCATTCTAGCTAGCACTGATGATGTTACCTAGTTTGGTTATGAAACATCTGCAAGAAAACAACCAAGTTCAGAGAGAACCAAGGACTCCACAGTTCAAATATTCTCTTCTATGGGTATATTTATTTAATTTTCTTGGGAATTATGGGTCAGCATTATTTGAAGACTACCAATTCATTTTTGGTAGTCTTTCTGAAGAACCTCTATTTTGCCACCAGAGTATCAGTTCTAGCAAGCAGAAACTCTCCATCATAAGACAATAAACTATGGTGAAAGGCTAAGTAGCATTTGTCTGTAAGTATGAATGAAAATAAATTGCATGCACAACCCATCTCACCCCCTCCTCACAAAAAAATCTATTTAATCTTACCACCTGCCCCATAACTGCATCTCAATCCCACGTTTTTCAGGCCGATGCTTAAAAAACTCACAATATAAATGTGAATTACGCATTTTTGTTATGGGGCCTCCTCAGATGCAGCTTTGAGGAAGGTGGCACTAGCAATAATGACCCCTTTGTACTACTTCACACAGCTGCTGCCATCTGCAGCCATCACCACAAAGTCCAAATTTAATCTGACAAGCTCTTATGCCTTGTCTTCCACAGCAATCTGCTTTTATTGTTATACCAGGAAGAGTTTTATAGGAAGGAACATTCATGTAGCAAAGCAAAAAGAAGACAATCAGGAAGTCAGGATGAACTAGAATTACTTCATTTATTTACACCAATGAATGAATTTTTGGTCATTGGTAGAACACCTAGTTACATGTCAAAAAACCCAAATTAAAAGCTTGACATCTCTAGGAAAGAAAGGATCACCCTTCAAAAATCTGGTGTGACACAAATTAGGGTAGCGCAAAAAAAAATCAATATACAATATTCAACATAAAAAGACTTCCTATAATATTCCTAACCTAATGCTCAAGTGAACTCATCAAGATCCCCTAGGATGTAAAATTTGGGGATTCCCTAACGTAGAAAGTACCCAGTTAGTGGCAGCACCTAACTAACTTTGGCCTAATTTTGAAAAACTAAGCCAGATTAGACTTGACAAGTATTTGAATGAGAGACTACTAGAAGACTGACAACTACTGGTTGGACTGGAAATCTGAAAATATATGCCAAAAAAAAAAGTGGCAAACATTTTTCTATTGTTCCTTAGAAAATTACACAAATATCTTTCAATGAAGACATTGGGAGTTGAGTTGAGACTTCACCTTTAATCATGCATTCAAAAAAATGTGAATTAAGGGGGGAAAAGGGCAAGCTATCAAATGCAATTTTGGTCACCATGATATGAAAAGATGTTGAGATTTTAGAAAGATTGTAGAGAAGAGAAATAAAGATGATTAGCGACAGGAGACTAAAACATATAAGAAACGGTTGCTGGAATTGGGTATGTCTAGTTTAATGAAGAAAAGGACGAGGGGTGATGTGATAGCAGTGTTCCAATATTTCAGGGGTTGCCACAAAGAAGAGGGAGTCAAGCTATTCTCCAAAGCACCTGAAGGCAGGACAAGAAGCAACTGATGGAAACTTATCATGTAGAAAACCAGCCTAGAACTAAGGAGAAATTTCCTGACAGTTAGAACCATTAATCAGTGGAACGACTTGCCTCCAGAAGTTGTGGGTGCTCCAGTGCTGGGGATTGTTAAGATTAATGATACAGTCCACAAACTAAAGAGATGCATGGGAAATAAAGCTGTCAACAGTTAATAGTCAAAATCAGTACTGTAACAAAATTACTAGTTGCTAACAAATTTTGCTCAGGCATAATGGCAAATTATTAAGTATACGATTAATAAGATTATTAAGTAAATGATTAAGTATATTATTTCCTTAAGCAAACTAGGGTACAGTATTATTAATTTAAATGCAAATGTAAAGGAAATAAAATTAACTTAGTTTTATATTTAGTGCATGGCCTTTGTGCATCATTTAAAGGTCAAGTGCAGCTGTGAGGAGGAAAGATGTTATGCACTCCCACACTATTTTTTTAAACCATATTTTATGGACTAAATCACTACGGACTAAGTTCATACACTAAGCCAGAACAACCAAATACATTATAACTTAGTGTGGTGCATGAACACCATTGTTGTGGTTTTATGTTTTCATAATCCTTAACAATAAAAATGTCCTGGTGTGGTTGCTTTCAAAAAAGCAATCTCAGCTCCTTTATATAGTCTATATAAGACACTGTGCTACTTAAGTCTTTGGAAATAACTTTATTTTTTAAAAAAATCAGTCCTTGTCTTCAGCATTTATCTGGGACACAGAACAGGTTTTATTAAAAAACCTTTAACCCAGATATTCCTCAACGTACGACCACATTTGGGACCAGAATTTCCATTGTTAAGCAAAGTGGCTGTTAGTTTTTCCCATAGCTGTTCTCTGCAGTTGTTAAGTGAATCACCTGGTTGTTAAGTGAATCAGGCTCCCCCATTGACTTTGCTTGTTGGAAGTTGGCTGGGAAGGTCGCAAATGGCCATCATGTGACCCCAGGACGCTGTAACCATAGTAATCACATGCTAGTTTCCAGGCACCCAAATGCTGATCACGTGGTCAAACTTAAATTTATATGCCAAAAACACTGGGTGGCACACAAATTTGATTAATAATAATTGATGCAAGGACAGTTAAATCTAAAAGAAGCTGATCCAGATCTCCTTTAGCTATGAAAAGCATGAAAAACCTTCAAATGAATTAGCATTTACTGTAGTTTTTTTCCATTTATTACATCATTATTTTTTAATATTTGATATTTAACTGTGGTGTCTTGTCTTTTGTAGAATCAAGTGGGAGGGGGGAGAACATTCTAAAGTCAAATAATTAACAATAAAGAAGGCTGAGTAGTGGTTTAAACTGCTTTTTTGTGCCTGTTATTTCTCAGGGCATGCTCCTTCTATGCATACAAACCTTTGCCAAGTAAAAATAACACTTTATGCATCCTGTGTGCGAGCTCTAATCCACTACAATTAATCTGCCAGTTTTTAAAGAAGCCGTAAGGTTGTTCTTTGTAAATGACTATAATATCTTTTCATTTTTATTACCTGAACAATCATGGTGCTTTAATTAAACGCTGCTCCTTTTAAAGAGCAAATTCTTCAGCCATCAGAAACTTCCTAGACCAATGTTTCTAAACCTCAGCAACTTTAAACTATGAGGACTTCAACGCTCAGAATTCCCCAGTCAGCCATGCTGGCAGGGGAATTCTGGGAATTGAAGTCCTCATAAGCTTAAAGTTGCTGAGGTTTAGAAACACTGTCCTAGACTTACCACCAGTGTCTTTTATGACTGGA
Source organism: Crotalus tigris (assembly GCF_016545835.1). Taxonomy (NCBI): domain Eukaryota; kingdom Metazoa; phylum Chordata; class Lepidosauria; order Squamata; family Viperidae; genus Crotalus; species Crotalus tigris. Next base: position 63,216 of record NW_024100541.1, on the reverse strand, counting down.
AAAAGGTAATCTGATGCCATTTTGAATCCTTGGCTGATGAGGAATGATCCACCCTATAAACCACAATGGAATGTGGTTTGTAGGAATGCAATATTCTATACTGTCTACTTCTGTTTTAGACCAAATAAAATGTTTCAAATACACTTCTATGCATGTGATGAGGTAATATTATGTTTCCTTTAAAGCAAAAAGCAGCCTGCTTCAAGTGGTCTATGAATGGATAGCAAGAGTAGAAATGTAAATAAACATCTAAAGCAGTATTAATGGTGGCTAAAGTACACTCATTATTATTCAAAAAGACACAGAGCCCCAAATTAAATGAAGTTCCAGAATGAAACACATTAACTGTTAGAACACCTCTTCACTTGAGTTGATCTAGTACAATGAGTTACATTTAATGTAAATGTAAGTTATTGAGGTTTGAATGGCTAATTCTGCCTTGGGGGAGGAGGGAAGAAGGGAGGGAGGGAGGGAGGGGGCAGGGGGGAGGGAAGGAGGGGGCAGGGGGGAGGGAGGGGGAGGGTACCATCCTCATTTTTAACCCACATTTATGTGTAAAATTGGAGACTCCCACGTAGTTTCCATGTGCACTTTGGCCAAATCTGTTTTGTTTCAGCAAGGTAGCTATTTCAAGCATGATTGTGGAAGAGGGTACATTATATTGAAGTGTCTGGCAAGTGGTGAACCTTATTATCGCATCACTGAGAGAGCCAGTTGGGTCAAGTGGCTAAGGTCCCAAGCTAGAAACAGGCAGACTGTGAGTTGTGGTCTGGCTTTAGTCACAAAGTCTGGACTGAGACATTTTTTTTTTTCTTCTTCTTCTTCAACTTCTTCTTCTTTTCTTCTTCTTCTTCTTCTTCTTCTTCTTCTTCTTCTTCTTCTTCTTCTTCTTCTTCTTCTTCTTCTTCTTCTTCTCCTCCTCCTCCTCCTCCTCCTCCTCCTCCTCCTCCTTCTTCTTCTTCTCTCTCTCTCTCTCTCTCTCCCTCTCCTTCCTTCCCTTCTCTTTATTGTTTTTGCAATAGCACTAGCACTTAGACTTATATATTGCCCCATCGTGCTTTTATAGCCCTCTCTGAACAGTTTGCAGTCTCAGCATATGCCCCCCCCCAACAATCTGTGTCCTCATTTTACTGACCTCAGAAGGATGGAAGGCTAAGTCAACCCAGAATCGAATTCCAAGCTGTGGGCCTGTATTCTAACCACTGTGTCACCAGGGCTCTTGAGTTACAAATAACTCAAGACAGTGAACAGACACTATTTATTTATTTGTTGTTTATTTAAAAATGTACTCCTTCCTCCCCCTATTTTCCCCCCAACAGCCTTGTGAAGCAAGATGGGCTGAGAGAGACAAAATGGCCCAAAGTCACCCAGCCAGCTTTCATACCTAAGGCGGGACAAGAACTCTTGGTCTAAAGACTTAGTGCCTTAACCACTAGACCACAGGTCGGCAACCTGCGGCTCCGGAGCCACATGCGGCTCTTTGAGCCTTCCCTGTGGCTCCCAGCCTCTTCTGCCTTTGCAGAGAGAGACAGAGACAGAGAGAGACAATTGCACTTCCCTCTCTCTCTCTCTCTCTCTCTCTCTCTCTCTCTCTCTCTCTCTCTCTCTCTGGGTGTGTGTGTGGGGGGGGTGTGTGTGAGGGGGTGTAAAAGAGTGCACTCACAGTGTTCTCTGAGGAGCTGAAAAGCTTACTGGGCGGAGCTCCTCCCTTTGCTGCGTCTCTGCAGGAAGCAGGAAGGGCAGGAGAGAGCTAGCTAGCCCAGCTAGGCTGACTCAGGAATTCTGGGAGTTGAAGTCCATGAGTCATAAAAGAGACGAGGTTGCCTACCCCTGAGCTTGTTGGACAACAGCTTGAAGCTTGCCAGGTGAGCAGCAGATAGGAGGGGGGGGGGAGAAAGAGAGAGAGAGGGGGGGGGAGGGAGGGAGGGAGAGAGGGAGAGAGAGAGGAAAGAGAGAGAGAAAGAAAGAGAGTGGGAGAAGAGGAGTGGCAGACCAAGGGCAGATAGAGAGGGAGGGAGACAGAGAGACAGAAAGAGAGAGACCCTTTTGACATTTAAAATGAAGATAACACTGCATATATCCTTTTTTTACCTTTGTGTGTATGTAATTTTATTCTCTTAAAGCATTCTCTTGGTGATCATTGTTTTAATAGTATGGATATTCCCAAGAATCATATTTTTACTTTTATTTTTAATGTGTATATATACATATACATACACACACACACACACACACACACACACACCTATAATAAAGGTAAAAAAGGATATATGCAGTGTTATCTTCATTTTAGATATCAAAAGGATTTTGCGGCTCCCAGTGTTTTGTTTTTGGTGGGAAACCGGTCCAAGTGGCTCTTTGAGTGTTTTGGGTTGCCTACCCCTGCACTAGACCGAACTGGCTCTCAATCTTTAATATAATCTATATTTCCAAATATTAGGAGACAGGAACCCAGCATCTGATAAACCTTCATTTTTCAAAGTCTGTGATGGAAGGAAGAAGGAGCTGTTCTATTGAGAAGGAAATGGGCAAGGAAGGGACCCAGTTGAGAAGAAATGAGGACCTCCTCAAGCTTTCACAATGGAGGAAGCTGCATGGAGGGCAAGTGGCTCTTTCAACCATCATGATATGCCTCCCCTTCATCCTCAAAAACCAAGGTGCTGCCTCTTCAGCAGATGCCCCCCCTTTGCGCTACTCCTCTGAAGAATAAACCTGCCCCCTCGCTGTGTCAACCAATTAGTTTAGAGATGTAGGGAATAAATATTTAAGAGGATCCTTTTCTTTTGAAGCCACAGGCCACCTGAATCTGCTTTTCTCGCCTCCTGCTTTCCTGATGGAAGCTCCAACTGGCTGCAGGCAAGGCTTAAACAGTTCTGCAAGATCAATAGGATCGGAAGCCCAACCAAGTAAAACTCCTACCTCGCCCTGCTGTTTCTTATAAACGGGAACAGCAAGTCACAGAAGAAGAGGAGGAAGAAGAAAGAAACCTTTTTCACTTCTTCTGCTGAACCTTTAAAAAATAAATAATAATCTGCAGTTCTGAGTTATTTCTTTTCCCATTCTCTTTGTCCTGAGCCTCGGTTTAGCCGAATGTCCAAATAAGGATGGCTAAGGTCACAGCTAGCTTTAGCCTAGAAATGCCTGTTCCCGTTCTTAATAGAGACGGCTGCTCCATACCTTGCAGCCACGTCCTATTCTTACTCACAGTTATTGCTCTCAATGGTATTTAACATAATAGCGTTGACCACGATGAGCTTATTGGAAATTAACGTGAAGATAGCTGGTACTTCAGTAAAGTCTCTGCAGCAATTCACCATTAATTACTGCACCGTTATTTTTAAGTGTTCGCCATAAACCAGACTGCTGCTACATTTGCATTCATAAAGGCAGGAAGGGGGGGAGAAAGACGTAGGGAGGTAAATGAGAAATAAATTAGAACAGAAGCTAAGTGTCGCTTCCAACTTTAATATTCCCCAATTAGTTTATGATCTGAAGGTAAAATGTTTAACCTCGGGTCACGATCTTCTTCTGATCCCAGCCTTTACAAGGGAATATATTTCCTCTAATTTCTTGACATTTTCATTTAGAAGGAAAAACACTGAGCTGGATAAAAAATAAGACCTCTGAGAACGGGCGAAGCTGATCCTACCTTTCTGCCGCTACTCTCCCCACCATCCTCCTCCTATTTTCTCAGGAATTGCCACCGACAGCAACAACTAACAATTATTTATGTTAGGAGTTGATGTGTTAACATATTTGAATGGGCTTCCACCTTGCATACTCCCTTCCAAGCTAAAGAAGATTTATTATTATTATTTTTCTTACTGGTGAGAGCCAGTATGGTCTACAAGCAATCCTCAACTTATGACCGTAATTGAGACTAGAATTTCCATTGCCCAGCAAGGTGGTCATTAAGTGAGTCACACCTGATTTTATGACCTTTTTTAACCAGGGTTGTTAAGCAAATTGCTGCAGTTGTTTAAGTGAATCATGTGGCTGTTAAGTAAATTCAGCTTCCCCCAGATACTGCTTGTCAGAAGCCAGCTGGGAAGTCACAAACAGTGCTTGTTTGACCCCAGGATGCTGCAACATTTGAAAATACATGCCTTTTGCCAAGTGTCTGAATTTTGATCATATCACCATGGGGATGCTGCAACAATGGTAAGTGTGAAGACTGGTCACAAGTCACTTTTTCAACAGTGTTGTAATTTCAAATAATCAAATGATCAATAAACAAATGCTTGTAAGTTGAAGATAAGCTGTAACTTAACTTAACTAATGTTTAACTTAGCAACAGAAATTTTAGGCTTAATTGTTGTCGTAAGTCAAGGATTACCTGTAGTAGTAACTGTGAGAGGGATCTTGGAGTCCTAGAGGGACAATCACTTAAATATGAGCCAGCAGTGTGCTACAGCTGCCAAAAAAGCCAACACAGTGCTAGGCTGCATTAACAGAGGGATAGAATGAAGTGTTAATACCACTCTATAATGTCTTGGTAAGACTATCTGTAAATATGTCTAGAACAAAGGCAGTCATCTGTAGTTCCAGGGTTATATGCAGTCGCAAGTCCCAAAGCCTTCTGTGGCCATCATTGCCTAAAACTGGTAGGACAGCGGTCACTTTTTGATGGGAAGCAATTTAATGTAGCAGCATAAGGCCCAGAGTAGACTTACTCAAGTTAAAAATGCTAAAAAAAAACTCATCAAGGTTCTAAAATCCTAAAAATATCCCCCAAACCCCTCAGACCCATCCATTTTGTGGCCCTCAGCACCCTCCCATATTAATTCTGCCCCTTGTCCACCAAAAGGTTGCCCCCTCCTGTCGTAGTAGCATGAACAGGAGAGTTCAAAGACAATTAAGAACATAAGAAAGCAGCAATATTTTTTCATGAGAGAAAGTGAGCCAAGTATCTCTGAAGCAACTAACAGCCAGTTTTACCGTTATAGGAGACCCCTGGTGAACAACCATCGGGTCATTAACAACAGGTTTGGAGAAGGATTACAGTCTTAAGAACTATCATCAGAATAGACCGGCTGTTTACAAGCTAAGCAGTTCCATATGCTGAGTTTACAATTGCAGAGGCAGACCTGAACAGCTTCTAAACAGGCTCTCAGCCAATCTTCCCGGTCCTGATGTCCTCCAGATGTCTTCAACTTCAATTCCAATGGTGGCTGGGAATTCTGGGAGTTGAAGTCCTTCGCATCTGGAAATCATTGCGCTAGACAAGGCTACTGTAAAATATCTGGAGCCAGAGTGGGAAGTCGGTAATTCCTTTTTCCAAAGGATGTTAATCGGAAGATGTATGCAAATCCAATTCTGCTCAGGGTGCCCTGTCAGAATATCAGGAGATCGGACCAGATCTACAACCATATAATTTTCATAAGGATTCAAATGTGACCATTTTGTCCTGCTCTGTCCTCAAAGACCTCCACTCCTATCAGCACTAACGCCAAAAATGATGAAATGTGTGCCATGATGTTGCAATACAGACTAATTCCTTTCATCCATTCATCACAACATTGCAGGCATATCCATAAAGGGAGAGATTGATCTACACGTCACTGTGTGCCTCCTGCTCCGTTCGAGTTTTAAGTGTACCTCTCAATATATTCTGTGATCCCTCAGTGCTGATGTAGGACAGAAAGGGGGTACCCCAACCAGAATCCTTAGTTGTACATATCAAAAAAAAAAAAAAAAACCAACAACACCCGATTAGATTAAGAATAGGAACAAAGAAAAACTGCCCACATTCAGACAGCTAATAAAGGAGAATATTTGTAGGTTCGGGGTTGAAATGAGGGGTCCTTGGTGCTCTCTGAGCTTGGTTGTTTTCTTGCAGACGTTTCATTATCCAAACTAGGTAACGTCATCTGATGCACTGATGATGTTGCCTAGTTTGGGTAACGAAATGTCTGCAAGAAAACAACTAAGTTCAGAGAGCACCAAGGACCCCTCATTCAGACAGCCATCCATCATTCGCTATTCCTTGTGTTTTGACTCATGATTGGACAATCCTACTGCACACACTGTTCAGACAGACCCACAGAGCTGGGGCATTTAGAACCTTTCAAGACACAGCAAGTGCATTACGGCTAGGTAATGTACAGGAAAGGTCCCAACCTGGTCATCAAGATTTCTGGGGTCTTTCGGAGGCCCTAGAACAGTGGTGGGGAACCTATGGCATGGGTGCCAGAGGCGGCACTTGGAGCCCTCTCTCTGGGCACACGTGCCGTTGCCCCAGCCTCGCCTCCCCCCATGATCCCCTCCTCTCCAGCAGCCCCCCTAAAGGAGAGTCGCCCCTGAGCATGGCCCATGCGGAACAGCGCAGCCAAGGACATGGCAGCCAGGCAGCGTAGACAAGACTGCCCTCACACCCCATCATGCACAGTTGATGCTGAAGGGCGTGGGCAGAGGGCATGACCATGATAGCGCTGCTGGGCTGCCTGGGCAATCTGCGGCGGGCCCTGGAGGTGGTGAGTGGCCCTGCGGGCAGGTGGGGCGGGGTGGGAGAGCAGGGGCGGGGCCAGTTTTTGGGCATTCAGTCTCTAAAAGGTTCGCCATCACTGCCCTAGAAAGAATACAGAGAAGAGCAACAAAGATAATCAAGGGGTTTGGAGGCTTAATCTTTTGATGAACGGCTAAGGCAGGGGTAGGCAACCTTGGCTCTTTTATGACTCGTGGACTTCAACTCCCAGAATTCCTGAGCCAGCCACGCTGAGGGGAGAGGGAGAGGTTTCCATGCTGAGCCATGCTGGCTCAGGAATTCTGGGAGTTGAAGTCCACGAGTCATAAAAGAGCTGAGGTTGCCTACCCCTGTGCTAAGGGAATTAGGTGTGTTTAGCCTAACGAAGGGGAGGTTTGGGGCAGACTTGATAACCATCTTCCAATACTTGAAGGCTGTCACAAGGAACGTGGCATCGATTTATTCTCCATAGGATCTGAGGGCAGGACAAGAAGCAATGGGTAGAAGCTTGTAGAAGCTTGTCAGAGGGAGATGCAACCTGGAAATAAGGAGGAATTTTCTGTCCGTGAGAACAATTAATCAATGGAATTGCTTGCCTCTTGGAGTAGTAGGTGCTCCATCGCTGGAGATTTTCAAGAAAAGATTGGACAGCCATTTATCCAGGATGGTATAAGGAATAAAAGACCTCTGAGATCTCTGTCAGCCCTATGATTCCATGATTTGTAGAAGAGATTTCAACACATTCCTTAGTTCTCACAGTGAACTAGATTTCACATCCAACTGTCCTTCGCAACTTCTACAGCAGTCCTACAAGTTGTGGGACCATTCTGCTTTTTTTTTTCTCCCTCAAAAAACGGGACACAGCACATGGGTGCAATTGGCAGCAATGGGGAATCAACAGAGTTGCTGGTGAGGTAAAGCTTCCTGCTGGCTCAGCTGCTTCATCAAAATTTGACTGGCCTTTAGCTAGTTCTTAATTAAAAACAAAATCTTGGGAGAAAAGAAGGGAAGCAAAGGGAAAATCTTAAGAAATAATTGGATCACACAGCAACACTTTATTAAGTTCTTAACTTAATCCTGTAAATTTAATGATCAACGTTCAAGTTGAAATAATTCATCTGTTTTCTGAACAGACATGCACATTCACACTTGTAATTGTGCAGTTACAGGTTCTAACTAGAAAAACTGCGCCTGGAAAAAAAAACTTTACAAATTCACAGGCACCGCCAAGCCGGTTCATAAAAAGATGTTATGTTTATTCAACCAGATTTCTGATAGCAGATTTCCGATAGCTGTGGCATGCTCACTGGTCAGGCTGGTTGGAAATATTTGAGACTTAGTACTTAAAGTTGTGTCTTACTTCAGAGGAGTGTCCCACTTGTATCTCTTTCTGAGTTACTGTACTTAGCCTTTCTTCTACAAAAGAAATTATGCAGAACCTTAAGAGTTTATTTTATTTTATTATTTTATTTTATGAGACTTATACACCGCTTTAAGTGCAAGCACTCTCTAAGCGGTGTACACCAGTAAGCAATGTATATATATATATTTACATTGCCCCCAACAATCTGGGTCCTCATTTTACCTACCTCAGAAGGATGGAAGGCTGAGTCAACCTTGAGCCGGTGAGATTTGAACCGCTGACCTGCTGAACACAGTCAGCTAAAGTGGCCTGCAGTACTGCACTCTAACTGCTGCGCCACCTCGGCTTTTATAGAGAGTTAATAGATGAACCAGTTCAACTTCACAGTCCAATTCAGTAGCTCACAATTATTCATGTATGGCAACAGGATGATAGAAATCTATCATGCAGAGTTGGGCCTTAGAAGCCTTAATGTATGGTTTGCATTCTCAAATGTTTTTATATGCTGTTCTCATTTTGAAACAGTTAAGCGTAACAAACCATCTTCCAAGATAATGGATAGTGTTTAAGGCTTCCCCCACTGATTTTGCTTGTCCTGGCTGGGAAGATCATAAATTAGCAATCATATAAGTCCAAGATACTGCAACCATTGTAAATACATAGTGCTTGCCAAGCCCCTGAATTTTGATCAGCCTATTCTTAAATTTGGGCACCATTTAAAGGCACCATTTGCTTCTTTGAAAATGAATGGCATAACAGAGCAGAGTTCCAATACCACCTATCCCTCCAAAGCCCCTGTAGATATTGTACACATTGCATAAGGGGCAAGATGCCATTCTGTAGGAGTATACATTAAGGATGAAACTATGGTAAAATAGGACAACCTAAGTCCTAACTCAGACACACAATCAAATAATAAACAACAGCTTACTCAAGGAGCTACCAAGATCACTCCCACCAACACTGACAGGCAAGCCAGTTGTACATAAACAGAGAGCAAACCCCACACTCTTCTAGCACTGCTGATGTCATCTGATGTTATCTAATTGGATAATGAAATGTCTGGAAGAAAACAAACAAACTCAGAGAGCAGCAAGGACCCCACAGTTCAACCCTGAGCTACAAACATTATCTTTTATTAGGACTTTCTAAACCCAATCCAACCAAATGGTCCAGGAAGATGCAATGATATCAGAAGATGTCAAGGTGTTTAGGAGAACCAACAGGGTCATACCCTCCCAGGCAGTCAATGACACAGACTGCCCAACATTCTGACCAAAATTCTGAGTGCCAAATCTTGGCCAAAAGCCCAAATGAATTTGGCTGTTTGAGGGACATAGTTTAAAATAAGCTAAAACAACCCTCTTTGGTTAGGGTGCTTCCATGACACCTGTGGAACTGTTTCCCCACTCACCATGATGTGCTAGTAGGTCTAATTAGTATGTGGATTACTTGGAGACTTTTGCAAATGATGGCAAAAGACACTGAGGTAGCCAAGAAGGTGGAAGGGAAACCCAGTAGCTTTCATTGCCCTGACCAGATCTCTTGTCTGTTGTCTGATCTACTGACTGGATCTCTGCAGGCTCTCAGAATATAAACACCTTCCCCCTGACCTGCTACTTGATCCTTTAACAGGATTACCAGCAACGGAACTTGAGATGCCAAGCAAAGGAGATGCTGTGGTTTTTCTCCAAGCTCAGAGCAGGTGCTGTGCACTGCCAAGACAAGGAGGGAACAGTAAGGGAGGCCTTCAGAGAGAGGTCCTGTAGGGCTGCAGGGGGACATTTAGAGGAGCTTCCCCTGAGTAGACTACAACTCCCATCACCCTTGGCCAGCATGGGTAGTAGCACGCAGCATGAAAGACAAGAGGAACTTGATAAGTCACAGGTTCATGTAAAGTTGTGGAGTTCAAATTGTCTTTTTTTCTGCCACTAAGCCAGCAATAAAATGCAACTGTTTAGGATAAAACTTTTTTTTTTTTTTAAAAAAAAGTGGTCCTTAGAGTGTTCTGAATTTGTATTATACGTTCATCAGGCAATTCTCAGTGGGCTTTTACGATATTGCTCACGAAATGGCCTAGCCTGACAGTTTTGACCCTTGAAATAAAAACAGAGACAAAAATGCAGCCTTTTGAAAGGTTTCATACTGGAGAACTCTAGAGCTACGGTTGAATGTTTTTTTTTTTTCCCTTTTAAAGCACCTTTCAAAGCAAGACGAGAAGTGGTAACACTTTAAAGGACTGGCAGTAGCTGCTGTATGTGCGGGGGGGGGGGGTAGATAAACATAGGTTTTTTAAAAAATAAAAATAAAAAGTGAGTGAAGAAGGAAGGGAGGGAGGGAGGGAGGGAGGGAGGGAGGGAGGAAGGAAGGAATGAATGCAGGCAGGGGAGGGGAGGGGAGGGGAGGAGAGGGGAGGGGAGGAGAGAGGAGGAGAGGAGAGAGGAGGAGAGGAGAGGGTGGTGGGGAAGGAGACACGTCTTTTTGCTAAACGTGAGGAGGCACAGGATGTTCCCCTGCCTGATGAGGTGTTGTGCCAACATCCCTCGGAGAACAGCATCAAATACAATTTTCAAACCAATTAGCTCAGAAAAAAAAAGCATCTAAACCAAAGCTCTGCCTTCTTCGTTTTAATTACAAGGGCATCCTATTCAATTCCTAATGAGAGGAGAGACAAAGGCTGTATATGCATTAGGGTCTACTTCAAGAAATCTTTTTTTCTTTTTAACAAACAGATCCTCTTTTGTTCTGGTTAAACACCAATTATGCCTTTCCCTCTAACATGCAAATCAACTGAAAAATAGGGTGGGATGCTACCCATCCTGAGCCACAACAAGTTTTTCAATGATGGGGGGGGGGCGGAGAGAGACAGAGAGATGTGGGAGAAATGAGAAACAAAGCAAACCTCTAGGGGTTTTCAATTCCAAGTACTTTGTACTCCGATAAAGCTCTTTTCAAAGAGCTTTGTGTATTATCTACAGCCGTTCCCATAAGGAGGGATTTTTGCCATTATCCAAAAGACAGACAGAAGAGAGAGAAAGAGACAGAGAGAAAAGGGGGGGGGAATCGCAAATTCTAAAAAAGGTGTACACTCGAAGCACAAGACACTGAAATAGCCAACAAAGCTGTTTACATGTAGCGCCTAGTCGTGGTGTTCACAGTGGGGACGTAACAACTCTGAACATTAGGAAAAGTATTGTACCCAGAAAAATTGCATGAGCTTGGGGGGCGGGAGGAGAGAGAGGGGGGGAACAGAGGGAGGGGGGAATGGAACCAGAGCCCAGATTTACAATATGTTCTTTTGTTCAGTGTGGAGAGCATTCAGAAGAGATGCCAGATTGACAGCCCTGGGAAGTACAGTACTCCACTTTTTTCAAGTAGTACACAACCTGAGTTAACAACTCCTCAACTCCTTTCTGGCCTCAACTCCTTTCTGAACCCGTGCCAGCCGTGACGCAAGAAAGAGGACCTGCCCTGCCTTTCCTCATTGTCGGTATAGGTAGTCCTCAGCTTAGTGCCGTTCCAAGTTACGACAGACTTCTCTGGAGAGGTACAGGTGGTCCTTGACTTGCAACAACGGTTCGAAGTTGCAATGGCACAGAAAAAGTGACTTATGACTGTTTTTTTCAAAGTTATGAGCATTGCAGCATCCCCCAAATGCAGATGCTTGACAACTGGCTCACATTTATGACGGTTATGTGATCCCCTTTTGCGACCTTCTGACAAGCAAACTCAATGGGGAAGCCAGATTCACTTAACAACCATGTGACTAAATTAACAACTTCAGTAATTTACTTAACAATTGTGGCACGAATGGTTGTAAAATGGAGCAAAATTCACTTATCAACTGTCCCACTTAGCATCACAAATTCTGGGTTCAATTCTGGTTATCATTGAGGACTACCTGCACTTACGACCTGGTTCGGAAATTCTGATATCCACCCCCCCTCCGCCCACAGTCATGTGACCACATGTTGGGTGTTCAGCAACCAACCCACATTTATGGCCATTTCTAGTGTCCAACAGTCGAGTGACTGCCTTTTATGACTGCCATTTACTTCTGGTTTTCAACAAAACCAGCCCAGAATGAACCAAGACTAATCAAAAAAAGTGCAATTGAGTCAGTCACATAGATGATCTAATTTATGATGGTCACGACTTACAACTGTCATGGGTAGGTTCCATTATGGTCGTAAGTCAAGGACTAACTGTATTCTAAGAATGCGGATGAAAAACTTTTGTGCTGGAAGTCCAGTCCATGAGATAAAAAAGGCCACACATCTGCCATCCCCTTATCTGAAGAGGGACATTTATATATATATATAAATCCCATCAAGGTTCTTTCCCAGGGTCTGGAGGCCAGGATGGGTAAGAACAGGCTTCGCTTGACAAGATCGAGTGGATCTGTAGATTTCCCATAGTTAACTCTGACAGGAGTTGTACTCCACCCAGAGAGAGCTGGTGTGCAATCTGAAGGTCCTCTTCAAGCAGGTAGCAGCCATTACTTGAACGTCCTTTGCATAAGTTCATCTTGTGTGCAAACAGTACCTATTTCTGGATTGGGAGGCCTTACTCAGAGTAACTCATACTTTAATCACCTCCTGGATGAATTACAGTAACATGCTGTGCATGGGGAGTTCCCCTGAAGAGCACTTATGAGCTGCAATGCAGTGTCCTGGCCAGTCTTCGGCATTGCATGAAACACTTAAGTAACACCTCTGTGAGTTGCTCTGGCTTCTGGTGGGGTCTGGGTGCAATTCAAGGTGCTAGTTATCACCTATTAAGGGCCATGTTATTTGCAGGACCACCTAACAGAATAACAAGTTGGACAGGACCTTGGAGGTCTTCTAGTCCAACCCCCTGCTCAAGCAGGAAACCCTATACCATTTCAGACAAATGTTTGTCCAGTCTCTTCTTAAAACCTCCAATGTTGGAGCATTCACAGCTTCCACTGATTAATTAACTAAGGAAATTTCTCCTTAATTCCAAGTTGCTTCTCTCCTTGATTAGTTTCCATCCATTGCTTCTTGTCCTGCCTTCAGGTGCTTTGGAGAATAGCTTGACTCCCTCTTTTTTCTGGCAGCCCCTTAAATATTACAACATTGCTATCATGTTACCTTTAGTCCTTCTTTATATTAAACTAGAAATACCCAATCCCAGCAACCGTTCCTTATATGTTTTAGCCTCCAGTCCCCTGATCATCTTTATTGCTCTTCTCTGTACTTTTTCTAGAGTCTCAACTTCTTTTTTACATAGTGGCGACCAAAACTGGATGCAGTATTCCAAGTATGGCCTTACCAAGGCATTATAATGTGGTATTAACATTTCACATGATCTTGATTCTATCCCTTTGTTAATGCAGCCTAGCACTGTATTGGCTTTTATGGCAGCTGCAGCACACGGCTGGCTCATATTTAAGTGATTGTCCACCAGGACTCCGAGATCCACAAAAAGAGAAGCTACCTAGAACTAAGGAGACATTTCCTGACAATTAGAACAATTGATCAGTGGAATGTATTGCCTCCAAAAGCTGTGAATGCTCCAACACCAGAGGTTTTTAAGAAGAGACTGGACAGCCATTTGTCTGAAATGGTATAGGGTTTTCTGCCTGAGCAGGGGGTTGGACTAGATGACCTCCAAGGTCCTTTCCAACTTTGTTATTCTGTAATTCTGCTATCCCTCGCATAGTTACTACTATTGAGCCAGGTACCATCTATTCTATTCACCTGTCTCTCTTTCTGCTCACTCCACCAGATCTGGAAGGGTCACCATGCTCCAGGTCCTGTTTATTAAGCAATGCCACCTTACGGGACCTAGGAGTCATGCTATCTCTAATTTAGGGCCTGCCCTATGGAACTGCATTTCTTAGAATTCTGAATGTTTCCTTTCATAAAACGCTAAAGATCTAGTTGTTCCTTCAGGCATTTGGATAAAGAAGTTAAGTATGGGATAGCCTGCTTTTTGTCTGTATTGACTGGAAATGGAATGCTTGGGCATTTGTCATTCTTGTTTTGGGTTGTTTATTTTCATAAACTGTGTTGTTGCTTTTGCTTTTAACCCTCTTTTCCCCAAGAGTCACTGTTGTAAAATCAGGCAGCTATATAAACTGCTTAAATAAATATATAAATTGCTGTTAGTGTGATTTCCCCCCCCCCCACTGGCCTAGAAAAATAATAAATGGCCTAGTAAACAGATGTGCAGAAGAAGCCAAAAGTGTTGAAAGCTCTTGGCACTATGTTGAATAGATTAGTTTTATTGCCTTGAATTGAAAAAAAAAGCATTAAAAAACAAAAAAAACCCTCAAATTTAACTAAGTAAACTAAGCCATCCCTTTGAATACAGTCCCCTTCATATGCGAGGTTCAGGACAATTGCCTCATCCCCAGGAAAACTGACAATAACAAAAGTTAAGGCAGCTTCAAGAGGGACCCTAATGCTCCCTTCTGGATTACTACAATGTGCTTTACATGGGACTGCCCTTGAAGAGTATTCAGAAGTTACAACTAGTACAGAATGCAGCTGCATGGGTAGTAAATGGTGACAGATATTTGACATGTGATGCCATTGCTTCATGAGCCGCACTGGTTTCCAGTGTGTTTTTGGGTGCAGTTCAAGATGCTGGTTGTCACTTCTAAAGCTTTTTATGGCTTGGGACCAAGTTACCTGATGGTCCCTCAGGTAACAAATCTGGTCCAGCAGGATGGGCATGCTAGGGATCCCCTCAGCCAAGAAATGTCAGATGGCAGTGAGCAGAAGACATGTCTTCTCTGCCACAACCCTTGGGAACACTATCCCTCCAGAGTTTATATTGGCCTTTCCTCAGGCCCTAGAGCAGGCATGTCAAAACTGCCGGCCTGCGGGCCAGATGCATCATGCCAAAACCACGCCCACCCCATTGCCGGCAATGGGGAAAAGGTCACGATACGTTGTGCGATGTCACATGACGTCGTGAGTTTGACATGCTTGGTTCTGAGTAGGTTAATGGTCCTGTTTCCTGGTTATACTGATATTTATGGTTATAATTTTTTTCTCAGCTGCTATATGTATTTGTATTGCTTGCACTTGCTTTTTAACAGATTTTATGATGGTTCACAGACTAGAGTCACTTGTTTGAGAAGGGCGGCTACAGAAATTTAATAAATATATAAATAAATACATAAATATGCTTAGGATAAGTTCCATGCCAGTACTGAAACCTATTTCTGAGCAGAGTATATTTTTTTTTTAAAAAAGCAACAAATTTCTCAAATTCTACATCTATTTTCCAAGCCAAATCTTGATATTTGGGCCTGGCCCAGAATGATAGAACTGTACATTTAGAAAGGACCACAAGCATCATTTAGTTCAATGTTCCTCAACCTTAACAACTTTAAGATGTGTGGCCTGATTGGGGAATTGTGGGGATTGAAGTCCACACATTTTAATGTTGCCAAGATTGAAGAGTGCTAGATTAAACTATCGCTTTCTGTTTGACGAAGTCACCCTTATAAGCATCCGTTCTCACAACTGACTGAGAAGTGCCAGGGAAATCAAGGAGATCCAGGCAGTTCAAATGACTATAAAGGTTTATTGTGTGCTAGTGCTCTCTATAAATTCCGAACTTTTCTATTCTATTCTATTCTATTCCATTCCATTCCATTCCATTTTAGACCGTCAAATGGAGCTAAACTCACTTAACGACTGCCTCACTTAGCAACCCAAATTTGGGGCTTAATTGTGCTCTTAAGTGGAGGACTACCTGTTATATAGAAAAGCTAATAATAATAGTAATAATAATAACAACAGTAATAATAATTGTACTTACCGGGATCCAAGGCTCTGTGGAACTGTATGGTGGGGTCCAGGTGAGGAGAAAGCGGTATACAAGTTTCATAAATAAATAAATAAATAAATAAATAAATAAATAAATAAACTACTAGTGGCCCAAGCAAGATAAGGTAAATAAGAGTTATAGCAATTCAAGGTGGGCTGGACTTAGATCTCCTGTGGGCACAAAGGGGCTTATGACTGATGACAGGTTGGACCCCCTCCCTCGGGCTCAGCCTGGTCATCTCCTACATCAGCTCTTCACAAAACAATTTGTTTCATTTGGAGGGGTATAGTAAAGAAGGGGGAGATTTGCCCCATTACATTTCATTCATTTGGACCCCACCCCTCCATCGGGAAGTGAGAGAAGAGGTTATTCAATTTGGAAAGTGGTGCCCAGGTTCCTATTGATTGGTCTCTGGCACACATTGGGTAAATTAAAATTAATTAGGCCATAAGTGTGAACAGCACACCTTTACTCTGGAAGAAAAATCAGAAAAAGAGAATATCCTCCCACATTTACTATTAACACACTATTCTCAATCCTTAATTATGAACCTACAACTGATATATAAAATGCAAGTTTCAGTTTGCAGCCAGCCTCACGCCCCTGTTTTCTTGAAATATAAATTCGTTTGCCAAAAGAGGGGAATACAGGAGAAAAAGTAAGTATATAGCCAATTCATCTTGGCTGCCAAGCATTAAATTATAGCCGATGATCCTTTCAAAAGTTCCTTATTCTGTTTTGTTGGCTCTCTTAATATATTTTGATTTATGCCAGTTTGAAGAGGCTTCAAATGCAGCTAAGGAGAAGAAAGCCTCCTTTTAATTCCAGATTCTAGCTGGCTTTAAAGAGACACCAAAAAAGAGCGTAGTAATAAATCTAAAATGTCATGCTACTACTGTATCAAGTATTAACAAAGAGGGTTATGGACTTACTTGCAAGGGAAAAACCTTATCATAATATATCATCTTTCTATCCAGTGCATGCTCAGAAAGAATGTTTAAAAGCTTCATGCAACAAGATTTTGGCATATTTCCTTTCAATTCAGCAAAAGCAACGTAAAAATTATTGCTTGTGTAAATTCCCTTTTTTTACTTAAACAAGTCCCCAACGTGCCCTCCTTTCCCTCTGCTGCTAAAACAAACTGCAACAGCATACAGGGAAGCCAGGAGGAAAACCAAAATAACCTTCCCCGTAATCAATAAAAGAAAAAGACACAATTTGCAAAGCAGTTGACACAAAGTCACAAGGCTGGGGATGATGCAGTTGTGGTCATATTAGCAACAGCTAGAAAATACATTTGAGTCAAATGTCATTTTTATAGAGCTGTCTCAAGCCTCTTCAATCTAAAGATTTTGAACTCTTGAAACAGATGTGAAGATTTCATTGAAGACTTTTAGCTAAGAAGCAAATCCGAAATCTCACGATGGCTTGCTGTTTGAATCCATTCGCATTCCAAAACTGACATTCCATTTATTAAGGAGGTGGCTTTGTCTACAGGCATCCAAGGCTATATTCCAGAGGGGTAAATTCAGGCCATTTGACCTACACTGTTCTATTTTTCAACAGATCTAAGGGACTGCCACAAAGAAGAGGGGGTCAACCTATTCTCTAAAGCACCTGAAGGCAGGACAAGAAGCACTGGATGGAAACTAATGAAGGAGAGAACCAACCAAGAACTGAGGAAAAATTTCCCGGAAATCAGAAGAGTTCATCAGGAGTTGCCTCCAGAAATTTTGGGTGCTCCATCACTGGAGGTTTTTAAGAAGAGATTGGACAGCCATTTGTGTGAAATGGTATATAAGGTTTCCTGCCTGAGCAGGGGGTTGGACTAGAAGACTGCCAAGGTCCCTTCCAATTTTGTCACTGTGTTTCCCCAAAAATAAGATTGGGTCTTATATTAATTTTTGCTCCCAAAAACACATTAGGGCTTATTTTCTGAGAAATACGGTACTAAATGAGTCTGTCTGGCTGACGAACTTGGGGCTTATTTTTGGGGTGGGGCTTACATTACGAGCTTCCTGAAAAATCATGCTGGGGCTTATTTTCCAGCTGGGTCTTATTATCAGGGAAACATGGTATTCTATTATTCTGTTAGATGATGAGTCTTAATTTGGGAAAAGCATCCCAGGTGGAGGCCACCATGATACCCACCTGCCAACTGAGGCTATAATCTCATTCCGTTCAACAGATGGGCCAACTAATCCCACCCCTGTTGTAGTTCTGGCTCTCCAGAATAAAATCTCAGTGATCGATTACCTTTGCCAGGTGAGTTAAGCTTGTGAAATGCACCCAAATGTTTAAGTGTTCCACACAGCTTCCTAAATCCTCGTCACCTGAGGAACAATAAATGACCACGCAGGACTGGGACTTCTCAAACCCTGGACCAAGATCAAGAGAAATAGATGGATTGGACGGCCAGTTATGAGACCACTGCCACAACTCCCACAGAAGTTTTACTTATAATTATATAGACTGTGCATATAGGTTTGCCTCTCTTCTTTCATGTTCTCCTCCTCCTCCTCCTCCTCATTATCATCATCATCATCACATCAAGCTGGCTATTTCTTATCACTGGGTCGATTTTCACAATTGCCAATGAGAATTCTTCTGTGCTTTGGATTATAGCTTGGGAGTCCTGGACAGCAAAGCTAATGGTCGGAGCTTATACCAGTTCCACGGAAAAACATCTAGAGATAACTTTCCTCCAT
The DNA here is from genome assembly GCF_016545835.1 of Crotalus tigris. Lineage (NCBI taxonomy): Eukaryota > Metazoa > Chordata > Lepidosauria > Squamata > Viperidae > Crotalus > Crotalus tigris. The sequence continues at coordinate 44,873 of NW_024100541.1, read as the reverse complement.
GATGTTTATAGAGATTCTCAATCATCCAGGTCATGGCTGTCCCAAAGGTGTTTTTGAAAAAACAAGTGGATTTTTTTGGTTTTTTCCTTGAAAACGTTCCCCTTCTCATCCAAGAAACTTCTTCAGTTCTGACTGGATGGTAGGGAATAAAATATAAATACTATTCTCCCTCATTCAGTCAGAACTGAAGAAGCTTCTTGGATGAGAAGCAAAATGTTTTCAAGGAAAAAAAACGCAAGAAAGTCCAGTTGCCTTTGAAAAAGCACCTTTCGGACTTCCTCCAAAGTAAGCAGCCATTTACTACTATCTAACAGCTGGGTGGTTCTTCTGCTCTTCTATTCTTCCTGCCCTGCTAACTCCAGCTGTGCTTGGCTGCCAACCACCTCTCCCATCTTCCAAACACCTTGGCTCCCTCTCGCCCTGAGCAGATCATGACTTTCCAAGGCTCTCTTGCAAGACGAGAACAGCTAAGAAGCAATTGTGCCTGACCACTCTAATAATATACCTCATTTGGGTCACAAAATGATTAAGGATTAAAAGGACTGCCGGTCTCCGAGAAGGCTGGAAATTGAAGAGCAAATGAGAAATAAAACTGGGAGGGGAAAGAGGGGAAGCCAGAAATAGAGAAGGGAAATACGGTAGCAATTAAGCAGAGAACATGCATTAAAACAGCACACAGATTAGTTAACTGATGGCAGCCTGGCACGGCATCTCCCTGCATTCTAGTCAGGGCTTCCCAACAGTTTATCTATTCTGTAATTCAGACTTTGACTTACTAAAAAACAGCATTTTATCATCAATATTTATATTATTATCATTATTACATGCAATTCAAAATAATAATAAATGTCATGGGAAAGGAAGGGAAATGTCAGGGTTCCGACAGATGAAACCCTTCAAAAGAACTTCGAGGCATAGTTTACCTTAAAGAATCTTTTATTCGGGAAACAAAGCATTGGCACTACAAACTTGAACCCAAAAACTAAATTCCCATCCCCTGGATACAAAGTCCTCAGCGGTAGTTGATTTTGTGGCTCTCCATCGGTCCGGGGAACGCGACTTGCGAGAAGCCCCTCCTTGCAGCTCGACCTCGTCCGTCTTTGAAGCACTTGATTGTGGCAAGGCCGTCTCGAGGTGTCTGGAGTCTCCACTGGGTAAAGTCCAGTCCGACGACCAGATCAGTTGTCCTCTCAGCTTGGGTCTTGCCCTCATCTGGGAGACCCGAAAAGATTTCTTCTTCGCCGGCGCGCTAGCCTGCGCTCCCTCCTCTAAGACAGCAGCCATGGACAGGCTGGTGATTTCAGGCACCCCTTCCTTTTCCATGTTTAGATCTTCCCCGAATCTTTGTCGGTCTATCCCTTGACTCTAGGGACAGCGACTGGAGCTCGGGACCCCAGGGTAGATAGGTAAAAATTGGAGCTTTGGGGTTAATGTCATGGTTCCGACAGGGTAGATAGATAAAAATTGGAGTTTTGGGGTTAATGTCATGGTTCCGATAGGGTAGATAGGTAAAAATTGGAGTTTTGGGGTTAATGTCATGGTTCCGACAGATGAAGCCCTTCAGAAGAACTTCAAGGCATAGTTTACCTTAAAGAATCTTTTATTCGGAAAACAAAGTATCAGCACTACATAGTTCAACCCAAAAACTAAATTCCCCTCCCCTGGATACAAAGTAACAAAGTACAATTCCCACCTCCAATAAACAGTCATAAATCACATTCCCCAATTAGCTTGAAGCATGGGCCTCCTCCCCAGCATTCCAGCCCGGCCAAAATGCTATCAGCTCTGGGCCCAATGTCCTTGGATTCCCACAGCAGAGTTATTATTGTTATGACTAGCTGGACTCTCATCCCTATCCCCCCCTCCCAGCATCAACTAATTCTAAAAGCATAGAGAAAATGGCTGCATTTTCATCTGTTGTCAAAGCAAGAACATTCAATGTTAGCAGCGTTGACAGGAGAGCTGGTAGGTCCACAAAATAGAGAAAGTCACAGAAAATGAAGAAGTTAAAATGCTCTCTGAGACTTTAGAATTCAGACAGACAAAGCATCACCATATAACACTCCAGACGTAACAACTGTCAATTAAAAAAGACAAAAAAGTCTGGATAGCAGACATGGTAGTACCTGGAGACAGCAGAAGAGAAGAGAAAGAACTGGAGAAAATCACAAAATATAAAGACCTGCAAATAGAAATAGAACAACTGTGGCAAAAGAAAGCAAAGATAATACCATTAATGATAGGCACCTTCGGTGGAATCCCAAAACATCTGGAGCACCATCTGAACACCACTGGCATTAATAAAACTGCCATGAGTCAATTGCAAAAAGCAGCTTCACTTGGAACAGCTTACATACTGCTACAATAACTTTAATATTATTAAACAACATCTGATTATTCCAGGTCTTTGGGAAGGACTCAATAGGATAAAAATGACAAATCCAGTCTAAACATCTGGTCGACTGTGCGACCAATTATATATTATAATAATAATAGAAGCAATGTGAGAAAAACAGCTTTGTAAGTCATTCTGAAAACGCGTTCCAAGATAAAATGCAACAAATTAATTCATGAAAGAAAAAAGAAGGAAATATGAAGCAACATTCCTTTGAATTCATGGAGGGTTCAACCATATATCCCTTCCAGCATATTTTGCAGGATCATCCCCTTCCTGCATCTTTTCACTCTCACCATGTTTATCTGAAGAACACCCAGCCAGATTATCTTTAAAAAAAAAAAAAAACATACTACACATAACTCCACCCAGGTATTCCTCAAAAAGTCTTTCCCCAACAGTTAGAGGAGAAAAAAAAACAAAACTTGCTGTGATAGAATACAGGTGGTCCTTGACTTATGACTACAATTGAGCCCAAAATTTCTGTTGCTAAGTGAGACATTCGTTAAATGGGTTTTGCTCATTTTTACGACCATTCTTGCCACAGTGACTCACTGAAGTTGTTAAGTTGTAACACGGTTGTTAAGTAACTCTGGCTTCCCCACTGTCTTTGCTTGACAGAAGGTCGTAAAAGGTGACCACATGATTCTGAGGCACTGCAACTGTTATAAATATGAGTCGGTTGCCAAGCATTTGAATTTGATCACGTAACTATGGGGTTGCCGCAGTGATTGTGTGAAAACTATGGGAAAGAGAATGAGTATTTAATATTACATATATTGACAGCTGCGAGAATAGCATTTGCCCAATATTGGAAAAATGAAAATGTACCATCTGATGAGATCATAATTAGGAAAATTTTAGAATGTGCAGAAATGGATAGATTAACCCTAGAGATTAAAAAGAAAGAAGACTCAGTCTATTTTAAAGCATGGGGAAACTTTTATCAACGATTAGCAAAAAGAGTTAGCAAAAAATGATTGTGAAATTTACTAAGATGATTGATGTTTATTGATTACCTGACATGCTCTATAATTATTGCTATTTTTTTTTACTACAGCTACTTATTATTATATTAACTATTCCCACTAAATACTTGTATCTGGACGATAGTTTGTTTGCTAAACTTGGATTGTTATTGGGGGCAACCCCATTGTTGTACCTACCCCCACCCCAACTCCTTTCCTGAACCCCACCCTGAATCCCACCACTTATATTGATCCTTCCCTTCCCCTACCTTTATAAAATTTAATAAAATATGGTTAAAAAAATAAATAAAATAAGTTACTTTTTTCAATGCAACTTCGAACAGTCACTAAATGAACTGTTGTAAGTCAAGGACTACCTGTAGAGCTTGCAAAAACGACTCTGTGAATAATGCTCAGCCTAGTCTGCAAAGAGGAAAAAAAATAAGGTCCTAGAGAGCAATGTTTTTCAACTTGGACAACTTTTAAGACATGTGGACTTCAACTCCCAGAATCCCCCAGCCAGCATGAATTCTGGGAGTTGAAGTTCACACAGCTTAAAGTTGCTGAAGTGGAGAAACAAGCGTTCTAAAGCAAGCTGCAAACCTCAACGTTAAAATAAAACACTGACTTTATTTTAAACGAAGATTTCCCTGTACATTTGCTAAAAATATACCCTTTTACTTTTGCAAATGCTTTTATTATAAATGCCAGCAGAAGACTACGGAAGCCTGAAGGACTGTCGCTATTAATTTGTCTGCACCTTGATTTCAGGCTCCTTATGCTATCTGATACCAGACACCGACAAGAAGGCTCTCCTTGGATTAGCAGGCAGGTTACGGAATGCCTTAACGCCGAGATCTATTTAATCCACTCCAAATGCCCGTTTTGAACGTGTATTTTTAACTCACTTGAGATGGTTGGGCTCTAATTTTCTGTTCCTTGCACATCAGGGCTGCTTCATAAGCAGTGACCACTTTATTTGATTTGGGAAGCACTCTGGGGACACCAGTATAAAGTTAGAAAAGGAGCAAGGAGTATAAAATGGATAATAAGAGCTTGATTTTCCTGTTTGTGGCGTCTGAAATGCCTCCGTTTATTAGATTTAAACAACAATTTTCCTCCAACGGTCACGCTGGTTTATACAAGTAGCCCTCAACGTACGATCACAATTGAGCCTAAAATTTCTGTTGCTAAGGGAGACAGCTGTTTAGTGAGTTTGCCTCATTTTACAACCTTTTTTGCCACAGTTGTTAAGATAAGAACACAGTTTTTAAAGTGAATCTGGCTTCCCCATTGACAGAAGGTCCCAAATGGGGATCATATGACCCCAGGACACTGCAACCGTCATAAATGTGAGACAAGTTGCCGAGAGGCTGAATTTGGATCACGTGACCTCGGGGATGCTACCATGGTTGTGAAAAATGGTCCAAGTCACTTTTTTCAGTGCTGTTGTAACTTTGAATGACCATTAAACGAATGGTTGTAAGTCAAGGATTACCTGCAGGGTGGATAATAATCAATGTTTTTTTTAAAAAAAAATCGGATTTTTTTAACGGTATTTTTATCCCATTTATTTTAATAAAATGCTTTTGGAGCAAAAATCTATGTAAATATAGTTTTCTATTTAAGATACATTAATAATTTAGTTTATTCAGTATAAAATGGAGCTCTGTTATGTAGCATGAGGCTGTTTATTCTGCAATATTTACATTTTTGGTAAACTCATTCAATGAATCCAAGCTCTGCAAGTTGAGATAACATGCACTGCGTTGATGCATTCGCACAATTTCACAGTAACCTTGAGATAAATCGTAAAACAAAGTTCAGGAATATTCCTTTATCCCATTGTTTTGCAAATCTATGTACACTACAAACTGTATGATTGTTTGAAGAGAAATGCATCTGTACCAGGCTCTAAGTGTTTAAATTAAATAAAAGAATTTGAGTAGTTCTCCACCTATATGTGATTAACCTATTAACCTAAAATCGGTTCTGACATCGTTGTTTTACTAACCTGACAACTTACTATTCTAAATAGGAAACCTTCATTTGGTTTGCAAAAAATAATATGAAAGATTCTAACTACCAGCAAGAATGAGTCCTTACATTTAAAGAGCACCTGTCATTTCAGATCCATCATGGCAGCCCGTCACGTCCCTCACCTTGTTGTGTCACTGCCGCATCACCAACCATCCCATTAAAGTGAATGGGATTGTCGGTGAGTCAACAGCGGGTCAGAGGAGGAGCTGCTGCGGTATAGAGATGACAGTTGTTCTTTAAAAATTATAATTTAAATCAAGCCTTTTTACTAGTGCTTTAAATCAAATCTACCTGACTGCCTGTTTAGGGATCTCCCTTCATTTTATCTCCACAATGCTGAAAAAGAGGGACATGGTCGTAAGCCATCGAAGGGTTGTCCCTATTTTGGGATAGACATGAACATGGACTTCCCTAGACACTACATTGTCTCATTTGTGTTATGACATACTGCAACACTGCATAAACTGAATAATCGGGGAACAGACTGAAGAATATCTGGGTGGAACAGAAAGACAACCAGTGAAATCAATGGATTCTACAGATAGTCCTTGCTTAGTGACCATTTGATGGACCCCATAAAATGGGTCCCCAACCCCCGGGCCAGAGCCTACTAACGAGCCGGAACCGGGTTGCGGAAGTGGCGGGTGAGTGTGTGCATGCGCATCCCCACTTGTGTGAGCAGCGGGCAAGCACATGCACTCCATTTGTGTCAGCTATGGGTACGCATGCCTGCCAGGCATGCAAATGGAGCTGCACATGCACTTGCTCACTGCTCACATGGAATTATCCCCTCTCCCCCCCCTGCCAGTCCACAAAACCGTACAGTTGGGGAACTCTGCCCTAAAAGCTACTCACAACCCATTCCAGAGTTCTAACAGCTGCACAAGCCCACCCCATATTCACATGATCACATTTTGAGCTCTTGGAAACCAGCTCAAATTTACAGCTGGTTGCAGCATTCCATAGTCGTGACCATGACTTACGACATTTTTCTGGTTTCCTGCAAAAAATGCTTAGACGAATACATGGATCACTTAATGACCATCAGGTTCGCTTAATGACTACCACGAAAAATCATGACATGAGGTCCAGTCACACGGCTACCTCGACTTACGATATCATGATTGACGACAGAAATTCTAGGTTCCATGATGGTTGTAAGTTGAGGACTACCTGTATCTTTAAAAGTTACAGCACCCCAGGTTCAGCTTGGGTTCCAACATTGAACAGATATTCCAAGAGATGAAAAAATTGCCTCGGAAAGGACTTGGAAAATGAAGTAAGCATCATAAATTTAATTTAAGTCTATGTAATTTAACTTTATGCTTTTAAGTCTATGTAATTTAACTATATGGGATACACAAATGCAGAGGAGAGCAGGAACAACTTTGACAAGAACTGCACAACTTAAATATCTGTTTATAATGGGAGAGAAAGACAGAGGACAACATAGATACCCAGAGATATATTTACATGCAAAACTTGATAGAATTAAGTTGAGGGAGCATGATATATTTCAAAATATTTCTTGAGGCTACATACTGGGTAACCAAACTAAAAATACACATGAATCCTTAAACAAAAAAAGCCTTCTCTGTCTCTAAATACAAAATGCAAGAAAAATACATTTATTCACTAAAATACCCGTACCCTCCATTTCTAATGAAAAAGCACTTTGAAGAAATAGCCCTCAATGCGAAATTTATTTATTTATCAATCAAATTTGGATGCTGCCTGATTTCCAATAACTCTGGGTGATTCACAGCAATCACAACAAGGGAATTACAATAAAGCCAATTTGAAGGAAGATAAAAGATGGCAGGAACAACAATCCAGATGGAAAGGAAGGAAGGGGTCTCAATCTCCCTTGCCAAAGGCCTCATACACACGCATGCACACACGCAAACATACACCACAACACCTTTATAAACTGGGCTTAATTTAGACAGAGTAACTTAAAACGATGCTCTTCTGCTATTACAAGGTTCCAGTCCTCCTCTTCTAACCTTAAAACCCAGAAAATAGGGATGGTTTCTACAGGTAGTCCTCGACTTACAATGATAATGGAATCTGCCCATTACAGTAATAAGTTATGATGGTCATAAATGAGTCATCTGTCTGACCAACCCGATTCTATGTCTTTTGTTTTGCAGCAACTATTAAACAACTGTTTGATATGGGGCAATTCTGCCAGAAACTAGAAGTACTGTTTTTTGACAAAAACATCATACAACATGGTCATAAGACCACAGGATGCTGCAAATAGCTGTAAATGCCAAACAGCTGTGGGAACTCTGAAACCTTCATAAATACCCCCAGAGAGATCCATCTAAACAGCCATTAAGTGACCAGTTATTAGTCGAGGATTACCTGACTATTATTGTCACCTAGCCTCAAGCAGGAAAAAATCTAATTTGTCCCCCCTCTCTCACACACATATAAACACAAACAGAAAGAAACATGTGTTCAAGTATAAGGATTTTAACTGATCACAACGAACCTTCCTCTATTTACAGTGTGATATAAATATATACCAACTCATCTTCTGTTTACAACCAGCCAACTGTGTGTCTTCAACCCGGCAAATATATATCAGTGCTACACTACACCCAGTTGGACACACATTTTCCCAATCAAGCCCCTGAACAAATCATTCTAACAAAATGATGAAAAGCTACATAGGAATAGCTAAGGAGGAGGATTTTATTTACAGTATTCTCCTCCTGTAGTGTTCCTGCCTATAAGGAACTGGAAACTGTTCACATATCCAGACTGCTGAAGTTATTATTCCACAACAAATAAGTCCTATATTTAGAACTTTTTCCATCCAAGAACTATTGAACTAGGAAGCCGGCAAAGGTTAAATGAGTCTATTGAACACAGGCATATGAGTGAGTGAGTGAGTGAGTGAGTGTGCGCACACACACACACACATAGCAAACTTTTCCAAAATGCAAGCTATGGTTCAAGGCAGTTATACAGATAGTCCTTGACTTACAACCATTCATTTATGACCGTTCAAAGTTAACAACGGCACTGAAAAACATGACTAATGACTGGTTTTCGCACTTACAATCATTGCAGCATCTCCACAATCATATGATCAAAATTCAGGTGCTTGGAAACTGGCATGTCTTTATGACGGCTGCATATCCCAGGGTTTCCTGCCTGAGCAGGGGGTTGGACTAGATGACCTATAAGGTCCCTTCCAACTTTATTAGTATTAGGGTTATGTGATCACTTTTGTGACCTTCTAACAAGCAAAGTCAATGGGGAAGCCAGATTCACCTAACCATACTACTAACTTAACAACTGCAGTGGTTCACTTAACCACTGTGGCAAGAAAGATGTCGACTTCTGCAACGAAGGCAGAGAGAAGAACCGTCAAGAAAACCGCCACGTTACATTTACTTACTTTGAGTCTCTGGGGGAAAGTTTAGACTTGGTTTCACTTTTGATCATGCTGATATTGTGTATCCAATAAATATGAATTCTCAAGCCTCGGAGCTCTAATTTATTCAGCTCCACTAGTCGGAACCTTGACATTAGGTCGTAAAATGGGGCAAAACTCACTTAACAAATATCTCACTTAGCACTGGAAATTTTGGGCTCAGTTGTGGCCATAAGTTGAGGACTACCTGTACTCCGTGCATAAAATGCTTTTATTGGGACAAAGCACCTGTCTTGAAGCTGCTGACATAAATTTCAGAGGGTCATTTTTTTTAATCAGACGGAGGGGCAGGTAAGGCTCTCCCTGTAGGCGTCTCTCTTCCTTGCCATAAATCTTGTCTCGCTCACCTCCACAGGTGGCACTGGAGAAGAGGGAGAACGCTAAACACCTTCCAGAAAAACGATTCCTTCCCACCGTTACCCCATGGGTAGATCTCTGTGGACGTCTTAAGGAAAGTCACTTTTCACAAATTAACTGTAAATTAATCATCAGCTGAAAATGCATATACATTTCCAATCCTACACACAGTTAATTCTATTACAATCCGCAGGGTTTACTCTGGAGGAATTACATTATATCTGGTGCTTAGGAAACACATGCCAAGTTGTGTTATATTCTAATATTTAATTGAGGAAATGCGGCATGAATGACAACTACTCCAGGTTTCAGAATGCAAGTTAGACCTGTGCTATTATTTTTACTCTGAGTATACCCCAACTATTTGGTTTCCTGGCACAGTCTATAATCTTTTTCTTTGTTCTCTACTTAAAAAAAACTAGAGACAGACAGAGAGAGATGCTATTAGTATATCATCTGTAGAGCAAGAGACCAAGGTAATGGCTATAAATATCATCTGCCAATGTTCTGCATTAGGAAGCCCGGAGTAAAATGGAAAATCCCATCACCTAATATTCTTTGCAGATCACTAAGAATTCAGTATAGCTAGTTTTCAACTTACAATAGTTCATTTAGGGACCATTTGAAGTTACAACAGAACCATTTTCTCACACTTACAACCATTGTAGCATCCCCATGGTCACATGATCAAAATTCAGGCACTTGGCAACTGACTCACATTTATGACGGTTGCAGTGTCCCAGAGTCATGTGATCCGCTTTGGCAATCCTCTGACAAGCAACGGGGGAAGTCAGTTTCACTGACTAACTTAACAGTTGGCGTGGTTCACAACTGACCCCCAAAATTTCTGTTGCTAAGCGAGACATTTGTTAAGTGAGTTTGGTCCTGTTTCACAATCTTTCTTGCCATGGTTGTTAAGTGAATCACTGCAGCTGTTAAGTTAGTAACATGGTTGTGAAGTGAATCTGACATCCCCACTGACTTTACTTGTCAAAAGTTCGCAAAAGGATCACATGACCCCGGGACACTGCAACCGCCGTAAATATGAGTCACTTGCCTAGCATCTGAATTTTGATTATGTGACTATGCTGCAATGGTTGTAAGTGTGAAAAATAGTCCTAAGTCATTTTTTTCAATGCCGTTGTAACTTTGAACGGTCACTAAATGAACTGTTGTAAATTGAGGACTACCTGTACAACACAAACTTCTATTTAATTCTGGGACCTAGTGGGAGATGTTGCAGCATTTAAAACAAAAGACTAAGAATACTTTTTAATTATTATTTTTCCCAATGTGAAAATTGGGGGAAGTTCCCGAAAGGAAACGCATTAGCACAGTGGTTCTCAACCTTTTTAATGCCGCGACCCCCCAACCGGTCGTAAGTCGAGGACTACTCAACTGATGCAGCACCAGGCTCAGCAGGGCAGAGACAGCCTGGACAATTCCTATTGGCTTTTGAAAGCCAATAGAATTAGACTCTATTCAAGAGAGTCTATTCTATTGGCTTTCAAAAGCCAATAGAATAAAAGGGAGTAGCACAGCTAAGGAAAAGGGGAAAAAAATGGCGGACTGCATTGTTTGGCGACCCCCGTGAAATGGTTGTTCGACCCCAAATGGGGTCCCGACCCACAGGTTGAGAACCACTGCATTAGCAAAATGACCCTGAAGATACCTACAAATTAGGCCCGAGTACAACTACAAGCACCACTTTTATTTAGCTGGACCTTTAAAATATCCCAATAATTCTCCATACAATTTCAAGATTTATTTCAGATTAATTTCTCTGACATAATGTTATGTCTCTGTGTGTACATCCAGTGCAAATTGCAACTTAATTGGCATTTAGCTGACCTCAATATCAGAATAATAAAGTGCTTTTGCCAAGAGCAAGGGGGTTAATAACAAACAGGATGATAAAAAAGGGGGAGGGAAGCGTTATCTTTCCTAATGTTACACACAAGAGTTAGAAAAGATTTTCAGCCTTGGGAAAATACTGTTTTGATAAAGCCGTCAGACCATCTGCCAGTGGCAGCCGGAACCCCATCTTGGTCATCTTTAACCCTCCAGACTGTCTTTTAGGACTTTGCATCACGACAGAGCAGGTTCAAATATTTCAGCATACAAGGACGAAAAAGCAACATAAGGCTTTATCCATTGCCTGTCTTTTTTTTTTCTTTTCAGCCACAATGGAATCCATTCTTTTCTGCAGGAAAAAGATGGGTCATTTATTATTACACATGGCAAACTAGTCAAGCTGTGGAGAATGCCTCTCTTGCCTAATTAAGCCACATTTCCACTGGCTGAGCTCTTTCAAATGACCTCTCTGGATTTGGAGGAGGAGGAGGAGGAGGAGGAGGAGGAGGAGGAGGAGGAGGAGGAGGAGGAGGAGGAGGAGGAGGAGGAGGAGGAGGAGAACTATTGTCATTTTTTCTTGTGGGCACAATGGCACACATTAAAAATGAGATTTAGTTGCTTCCTCTCAAAGTGTACACATACATAATACACATTTAAAACATACTATATACAACATATGTATAGACCTACACCCTTACATGTAAGTAACATATAAATATTAATCACTGTCCATTTTGAATACATAATGGAAGGAGGAAGCTTTAGAGTTCACAAGGTTGATACTGTATGGAACAAAACTGTGACTGAATCTGGATGTTCTGCTTCAGATACCACGGAGCCCCCTCCTCCCAGAAGGGAACAAGGAAAACAGGTTGTGAAGAGGGTGTGTGGTGTGCCAGACAATCCTGCAGACCCTGCTCAAGCATCGCTTCTGTGCCACGTCCAGGATGGAAGGGAGGGAACTGCCAATCCTCTTTTCTGCCGTCCTCACCACTCTCAGCACTGCCTTCCTGTCCGAAGCAGTGATGCTTCCAAACCAGACTGTGATACTGTATGACAGGATACTCTCGATCATCCCTCTGTAGAAAGTAGTAAGGATATGGGAAGGAAGATTTGCTTTTCTCATGCAATGCAGAAAATGCAGGCGCTGCTGTGCCCGCTTCACTAGTGTCTCGCTGTTGAGCGACCAAGCCAGCCTACATGTTAACTGCACACCCAGGAATTTGATGCTGGTAACCATCTCCACAGGTGAATCATTAATGCACATAGAAGTGTGGCTATGCCTACCTTTTCTGAAATCGACAATGATCTCTTTGGTTTTTCCAGTATTTAAAATTAGGCTTTTTTCCTTACACCAGTTCACCAAACCCTCAACCTCCTTGCGGTTAGCACCCTCATTGTCATCATGAATAAGGCCCACTACTGTTGTATCATCTACGAACGTCACAATATGGTTGGTGGCAAAGCTAGCACAACAGTCATGAGTCAACAGGATGAACAGCAGCGGACTTAGGATGTAGCCCTGAGGAGAACCTGTGCTCAAGAAAATGGTGTTAGAAATATTTGTTTCAGCTCGCACATATTGGGGCCTGTTAGTAAGAAAATCAAGATTCCAGTTGCACAAAGGAGTGTTTAAGCCTAAAAGGCCCAGTTTGTCTACTAGGTGCTGGGGAATGATTGTGTTAAATGCCGAACTGAAGTCAACAAACAACAAACACATATGAGTATTTTTTTCCTCTAAGTGCTTCAAGCTCAGATGGAGAACAGAAGAAATAGCATCCTCCATAGAGTGATTTGGTCGGTAAGCAAACTGAAGTGGGTCAAATGCTGGTGGGAAGCTAGATACAATTTATCAGCTTCTCAAAGCATTTCATAATGATGGGTGTCAGTGCATCCCAATGATAATCATTGAGGCCTGTAATTGTGGACTTTTGGCACTGGCAAAATGATGGCCATCTTAAAACATAATAGGACCACTGCCTGCTGCAATGAGAGATTGAAAATATCTGTGATGATGATGATGATGAGGAGGAGGAGGAGGAGGAATAATTATTTGGGTTGCTAGTCATATTACTTCATCCAGTTTGGAAAAACAATATAAACATTCTAGCATTGTTTTTTGCAATAGGTATGCAAATATTACTGCATTTTTCCATAATGTCTGTTACAAGTTGCAAGGGAAAAGGAGGAACAAATGTAAATTAAATGCCCTATTATTTTTTGCCCAGAATTCCAAGTACAGATTTCCTTAAAATCTCTCCACTCTCCTCTCTATAAAAGATGAAGTGGAACTAATAAACTACAGGTAGTCCTTGATTTACAGTGATCCGTTTGGCGACTGTTCAAAGTTACAATTGCACTGGGAAAAATCGGGCCTCACACTTACAATTGTCGCAGCATCCCCATGGTCACAGGATCAAAATTTGGGTGCTTGGCAAGGATTGGCATGCATTTGCAATGGTTGCCGCCTCCCAGGGTTATGCGATCACCTTCCCAGTCGGCTTCTGGCAAGCAAATTCAAAGGGGGAAACTGGATTCGCTTAACAACCACGTGACTCACTTAACAACAGTTACAGTGATTCACTTAACAACAGTTACAGTGATTCACTTAACAATGGGGGCAAAAACGGACATAAAATCAGGCATGACACATTAACCACTGCCTTAGCCATGGAAATTCTGGTCCCAATTGCAGTCGTAAGTCGAGGACTAGTGATAGTATCATAGAGCTGAGGAAGGAAAATAAATGAGGAAAAAGACCATCCCTGCCACATCCCGCGCGTGCACACACACACACACACACACACACACACACACACACACACACACACACAGAATGAGTGTGTATATTGGATGGGGTGTTAGTTATAGTTAAGTCTTTTACTGTCATCCTTGACAGCTCCTCAACATACTAAGCTCTAGAGGCAGCTAGCCAACAAGATGAGAAATTTGGATTTAAAGTTAATAAGTCCCAGTTGGCACCCTGATTTTTTTTTAAAGAAAGGATGGAGAAGGGTAAGAAAAGGGGACAGCGCATTTCTGACATTATAGGTTTCCTTTAATCAAGAGACCATTTAAAAGCGTTCTGCTTCATCCTTTCCCGAAAAATGAGCAGGGGGCAATTCAGGAAAGCTCGCAACGCAACATCCACTGATGAGGAAGGCTTCTTTGGGCTGTCAGAGCTGATGGCCTGGAAAACTCAAAGGCCATCTCATGGCTAGATAACAACTGGCAGCAGAGAGAAAAACCAATTCCAAATACAGACATCTCTAGCTGTTGCGTACAAAATCCCTGCTTCCAGTTTTGCAAACTTGAGTGGGAGCCTTCCCAGGCTCTCTCTACTCCTAGCCACGAGGAGAGAAAATGGAGAAAAAAATGAAGAGAGGAAGAAATGCATCCAATTTATTCCTTTAACGAATTCCCTGCTTTCCACCCTACGAAATATTTTTATGAAAACAAAGGCGCGGCTTTAAAAACAGCCCTGAATCACTTTTTTTTTTTTTAAAGGGAAATTGGAAAAAGGCACAGGTTAACCCACCAGGTCCTAACTCCAATCCGATCCATTTCCTCAGAGGAAAAGACAAGCACGCACAAACACACTCCCATACACCGCTCTGCACCACTAAACACCAGTTCCTACCAACAGCCAACATCTGAACTGCTGTCACAGTTCATTAGTGTTAGCTCTGAGAAAGATGAACAGGATCACCCTAATGACGACAGCCTGGACAAGGAGACGAAGGCTTCTCATGGGAAGGAAAGAAAGCTTGGAGATTTGGAGGAGGAGGATCCAATTCAGCAGGATGGTGTACTTTGAGGCTCATTAACCTGGAATGAAGCGAAGCAATGAAGCACAAACAGGATTATCCCTCCAATTTCTGAAGGAGTGTTAAGAGTAGCTCTCACCTGAAACACTCCATTTCCCCTCCCCCCAAAAATCTAGTCACCCATGCATGCAGCTTGCTGACGACTTGCAATCAAAGCCATGTATAGTAGCAAAAGGTTGGATAAATCAAAAATGACCTTCCCTGTAGAAATGCATTCTACAGGAGCAGTGGACAAAGATGGGTCCAATAGAGCCACGTTGTTTTATAACAGATCAGCTGGACATTCCAGGTTTCCATCCTTTGGTAAGAATGTAATAATTAATTAACTTAACTGCAATTAAATTAGGGCTCCTAAATTAGAAAAATTTAGGGCCCCCTTTCCCAAACGTGTTGCATAATAGCATTTAGTGAAAGCCCAGGAAAAGTTATTTAGATGCAGTGACATGTCTAAACCAGGGGTCTCCAAACTTGGCAACTTTAAGACTTGTGGACTTCAACTCCCAGAATTCCTCAGCCAGCTGGAGACCCCTGGTCTATACTGACAAAGATCAGAGCTGTGCAAGCTGTGGTATTCCCTGTGACACCTATGGAAGCAAAAGGTGAACTTTGAACAAGCCAAGATAGAAAAAATATTGACCCTTGTGAATGTTGGTTTTGGAGAAGACGCCTGAGAACATTATGCACAGCCATGAAAACAAACAGATGGATGTCTATGGAGATTCTCAGTCATTCAGATCACCATCATAGCCGAAGAAGCTTCTGGGATGAGAAGCGAAACATTTTCAAAGAAAAACAAGAAAGTCCAGTTGCCTCCTGAAAAAGCACCTTTTGGACAAACAGATGAACAAATCAACCCAGAGTTATCACTCAAGGCACAAATGACTAGGCTCAAATTATCCTATGTTTGACACATTATGTGAAGACCGAGCTGTCTGGAGAAAGTTCTAATCGTGCATGGAAAGGTGGAAGAAAAGAGAAGAGGAGGACCACCAACAAGGTGGATGGATTTACATTAGAGTGGTGATCGGTGTACCACTGGGAAACTTGAAAGAACAGGTTTCAGAGAAGATCCATCTCTATGGACATTAAGAGTCAATAACAACTTGATGGCAATAATCCATCCTTCAATCCCCAAATTAGGTATCCATTCTATTGTACAGAGACAGCCCACGCTAGCTAAAAAATTCTGGGAGTGTTAACCTCAATGCATTTGAAGGGCACCAGACTCAGTCTGCCTTTGAATAACTACCGTAGAAACTTTTGCATGAAAACACGGTCGGTCGTTACCGAAAACAAATTCCAAAGCCCAGAATGCACTCACAAGGGCCTCTTATTTTAATTTAAGTACTGTATACCTCTTTTGCAACTAGCTTTGTTAAGTGGCTCTTGAGGTACTGGTAAAAAAACAAACTCCTACAAGCCTTAAGTGCACATATCGCTTTCCCAACAACTAAAGCAGAATAGCAGAGAAGAAAAATAAACTGAGATTCTCTTAAATGAAACATTATATGGGTTTCCACTTCACTAAAACACAATGCTTATTTATTTATTTTATGTTTACTTCTTTATATTTATTGTTAGACCTTGGCTTAATGGAAGTTGAAAATCCAGCTGTTGTTGTTTTTATTTATAAACTCAAATTATGATTTACCACCAGGTCACCGTAGATAGTTGTTTGTGCCATTGTTGAAAAAAGCTACAGTTTGCCAAGAAGTATGACCCAGCCTTGCATAATTATATCTTCAGAAAGCTATTATCAAAACAAGCTATGATTTAATATGTATGAATGCAACATACCATGTGTTACACCAATATCATTCCACTAATGGACTAGGCACTATGTTAACAGAATTCTGATTTTCCCCCTGTATTCCCAAATCTTCTCCAGAAAATTAACAGCTCTCTATAGAGGATTGTGGTGATATGTGAGTTGTTGGAAATACAGTGAAGGATGAGGATGAAAGCTCCATTTTCTTATGAATTGTTTAACTGTTATTTGTATCCTATACTGAATATTACGAAGATATTGGTTATTTGTTATCCTATACCATTATTTGTATCCTATACTGAATATTATGAAGATAACTGACTAGTGGATAGATCACCCATTAACAGTAAAGGAACTGTATTAACAGAGGGATAGAATCAAGATCATATGAAGTACTAATACCACTTTACAATGCCTTGGTAAGGCCACACTTGGAATATTGCATCCAGTTTTGGTCACCACAATGTAAAAAAGATGTTGAGACTCTAGAAAGAGTACAGAGAAGAGCAACAAAGATGATTAGGGGACTGGAGGCTAAAGCATATAAGGAAAGGCTGCTGAAATTAATTTAATGAAGAGAAGGACGAGGGGGGACATGATAGCAGTGTTCCAATATCTCAGGAGCTGCCACAAAGAAGAGGGAGTCAAGCTATTTTCCAAGGCGCCTGAAGGCAGGACAAGAAGCAATGGATGGAAACTAATCAAGGAGAGAAGCAACCTAGAACTAAGGAGAAACTTCCTGACAGTTAGAACAATTAACCAGTGGTACAACCTGCCTCCAGAAGTGGTGAATGCTCCAACACTGGAAGTTTTTAAGAAGAGACTGGACAACCATTTGTCTGAAATGGTATAGGGTTTCCTGCCTGAGAAAGGAGTTGGACTAGATGACCTCCAAGGTCCCTCCCAACTTTTTTATTATTATTATTATTATTATTATTATTATTATTATTATTATTATTATTATTATTATTATTCTCAATCATCGCACAGTCAGCCAGATGTTCAGACTGGATTTGGTATTTTGTCTACCTATCGAGTCCTTACCCAGGACCTGGGATAGGCAGATGTGGATGTTTGATGGTATTACAGGTATCGTCGCAGGATGGAAGCAGTTCCTAATAAGGCCGCCTTTTGCAATTGACTAATAGCAAATTTGTCAATGCCAATGGTGTTCAAGTGGTGCTCCAGTTGTTTTGGGATTGCACCCAAGGAGCCTATGACTATTGGTACTACCCTTGCTTGCTTTTGCCACAGTCTTTCTATTTCTATTTGTAGGTCTTTGTATTTTGTTATCTTCTCCAGTTCTTTCTCTTCTATTCTGCTATCTCCAGGCACTGCCACGTCCACTATCCAGACTTTTTTGTCTTTCTTATCGACAATTGTTAAGTCTGGGGTGTTATGTTGCAGGTGCTTGTCTGTTTGAATTCTGAAGTCCCAGAGCAGTTTAATTTTATCATTTTCTATGACTTTCTCTATTTTATGATCCCACCAGTTTTTGCTTACAGGCAAATGATATTTTTTGCAGATCTTCCAATGCACCATTGTTGCTACTTTGTCATGTCGCTGCTTGTAATCAGTCTGTGCAATCTTCTTGCAACAGCTTACCAAGTGGTCCACTGTTTCTTCAGCTTCTTTGCATAGGCGGCACTTACTGTCTGTTGCTGTCTTCTCAATTTTGACTTTGTATGCATTTGTCCTTAAGGCTTGGTCTTGTGCAGCCAGAATTAGTCCCTCGGTCTCTTTCTTCAATTTTCCTGCTCTTAGCCATTGCCAGGTTTTATTATTATCTGCTTTCCCAGCTATTTTTTTCATGTATTGGCCATGTAGTGCTTTGTCTTCCCATGCCTCTATTCTGTTCTTCATTTGGTCTTTCTTGTAGGCCAGTTTGGTCTCTCCAGTAGTTAGTAAGCCTTCCTGATATACTAATTTCAGTGCATCTTCATCATTGTTCTTCAGATATTCTTCCAAAGCCATTTTTTCTTCTTCAACCATCTGATGTACTTGTAGCATTCCACGCCCACCTATTTGCCTTGGTAGATAAAGTCTATCAATGTCACTGCGTGGATGAAGGGCATGATTCATTGTCATTATTTTTCTGGTCTGCCTATCCATTGCTTTTAGTTCTGCTTGAGTCCAGTCCACTATTCCAGCTGTGTACCTAATGACTGGGATTGCCCAGGTGTTGATTGCCTTTATGGTATTTCCTCCATTGAGTTTGGATTTTAAGATCTTCTTCACTCTCTTGATGTATTCACCTCTAATCTTTTTCTTGACTTCAGTGTGCTTGATGTTGTCAGCTTGAAGGATACCCAAGTATTTGTAGTACTCTTCCTCATCCAGACTCTTAATGTTATTTTCGTGGGGCATCTTGATTCCTTCAGTTTTCACTATTTTTCCTTGTTTGATAGTAAGTGTGGCACATTTGTCCAAGCCAAACTCCATTACAATATCTTGGCTATATATACGGACAGTGTTGAGCAGCGATTCTATTTCAGATGATGTTTTTCCATACAGCTTCAGATCATCCATGTAAAGGAGGTGGGATAGTCTGGCAGATGTTTTTGATGTTTGATAGCCATGTCCTGAGTTATTCAGTATTGTTGACAGAGGAAACAGTGCAATAACAAATAGTAATGGTGATAATGAATCTCCTTGAAATATTCCTCTCTTGATATTAACCTCTCCCAGCTTTTCACCATTGATCTGCAACTGTGTCTTCCATTGTGCCATCGATTTTTGCACAAATTTTCTGATGTTTCTACTTACTCCTGTTATTTCTAGGCACTTGATTATCCAATCATGTGGCAGAGAGTCAAATGCCTTTTTGTAGTCAATCCATGCCACATTCAGGTTGGTCTTCCTTCTCTTGCAGTTTTCCAAGATCATTTTGTCTATTAGGAGTTGATCTTTTGTTCCTCTGCTATTGGGGCGGTTTCCTTTCTGCTCAGGTGGAAAGAGATTGTTTTCAACTAGATGCTGTTGTACTGCATCAGCTACCACACCAGTTAGTAATTTGAAAGTTGTTGGTAAGCAGGTAATTGGCCTGTAGTTACCTGGTGTTGCCCCTTTTGCTGGATTTTTCATTATTAGGTAGGTTTTCCCAGTTGTTAGCCACTTTTCAATTTCTCCTCCTTGTAGTATATTGTTGAACTGCTTGGCAATGAGTGGGTGTATAACAGTTAGATGTTTCAACCAAAACCCATGCAGTTCATCTTCACCTGGTGCTGACCAATTTTTGATTTTCTTTGCTCTTTTTTCTACCATTTTTGTTGTTATTACTAGTTCTTTCATTTCAACTTCTGTTTTATTTGCATCCACCTCTTTTAACCAAGCCGCATCCTTGTTGTATTTCTTTGGGTTATCCCATATCTGCTTCCAGAACTGCACTGTTTCTTCCTTGTCAGGTACTGACTGATTCCTTGCAGTTTCTCCATTGATGGATTGGTAGAAACGTTTCTGATTGGATTGAAATTGGAGGTTCTGCCTATAGTTTGCAATTCGAGCTTCATATCTACTGATTTTCCTGGCTATAGCTGTTATTTGTTGCTTTATTATTTCCAGTGCTTCCTTGATCTTCCTTGTTTCTAAGTGGTATTTCTTGATTAGGTATTCTTTGGTCTTCTTGTTCTTCAGCTTCTTTTCTTTCATCTGTTCTAGCTTGCTTGCATGTGATCTTAACTTGCTGATCTTATTTTCTAGTCTAACCTTCCATTTTTCTGGTGCACTGTTTGTTTGTTTTTCTTCTTTGTTGATTTTGCATCCCAGGTATTCTGTTATAACTGCAGCTGTGCTGTACATTAGTTGGTTTGTTTCTTGCAGTGAATTGGTGCTTATACTTGCTATTGCAGTATTTGCATCTTTTAATGCTTGTGCTAGCTGTTTCTTTGGAACAAGCTTCAATGCAGGCAGCCTTATTCTGTTGTTTTTGTGCTGTTCTAGATGCTCAATTATTCTTTGTTTCAATTCTTTTATTTCTTTAGTTAGAGGGTTTTGTTCTTCCTGAGGAAGAGGTGCCTGGTTTCCAAATGAGAACAGTTGTATATCTCTACTGGATTCTTTCACTGCCAACTCCCCTGGTTTGCCTCTACATTCTGAATTACTTCTTGTAAGGCTTTGATTTCTTTGCCCTGGGTAAACCTTTGCAGTTCGTCTAATTCTGTTTCTGTAAATACTTTATTTCGTGTTATAAATCGGCGTTGATCTGCTAGTCTCTGTTCTGTTATTTCTGATTCTGGATGTTGTTCTTTCCAGAATTGGTGCATTCGTTTTAGATATCCTCGTCTTGTTGGACTTGATCTGTAGTAACAGATCATTATTTCTTTGTTTTCCATCACTGTGTATCTGCGACGGGTAAACACCTTTTCTTCCAGTAGTTCTGCAGCTGCTGGCCCTGGTTGCTCAGCCAACAGTCCTGAGTCCTGTAACCCATTTTTCACCAGATATCCAGGAACTCCAATATCTAGTGCGGACCTTGTTAACCCGGGCGACGTCCGAGCCGGTATGGCATTCTGCAATTTACGTCTCACCATATTTTTTATGGGAGAGACACTCTTTGTCTGACTCCTCTGATGAGACCTGTCCAGTATGGTTGAACCTCTGGCATAGCTCTCATCTTCCTCAGAGTACACAAGCCCCACAACCACGTCAAGGTAGTGCCTCACTGGGGGATTATTATTATTATTATTATTATTATTATTATTATTATTATACAGCCAAGAGATACACCACAAAGTACCACAGAGTAGTACTTGATAGAGCATCTATGAAGGCCTTGGAAAAGATATTCAAACAGTGTGTCAAACAGAATACCATGACTTGCATGATTCTGATCTTGGACATGTAGATATATCACATGTAATTACATGTCCAAGGTCAGAATCGTGCAAGTCATGGTATTCCCTCACACTATGGAGGTGAAAGTTGGATTTTGAAGAAGCAGGTTAGAAAGAGCATTGACACCTTTGAATTTTGGTATGGGGGAAGACTCCTGAATATACCATGGACAACCAAGAAAACAAACCTGTGGATCATCAATCTAATCAACCCAGTACTCAAAGCACAAATGACCAGGCTCAAATTATCCTACTTTGGATGCATTACGTGAAGACCCAGCTCTGTGGAGAAGGCTCTAATGCTAGAAAAGATGGAAGGGAAGAGAAGAGCAAAAGGCCTATCAGTAGACCTGAAAGATCAAGTTGGGCACAGATTCTCCTGGAGAAAATCTATCCATGTGGTCGCTAAAAATCAATTCTAGCTTAATGACACATAATCAGCCAAAATGGACATACAGGTAGTCCTCAACTTACAACAGTTTGTTTGGTGATGGCACTGAAAAAAGTGACTTATGACCATTTTTCACAACTTATGACCATTGCAACATTCCCATGGTCACGTGATCAAAATGTGGCCACTTGACACTGGCTCATATTTATGATGGTTTCAGTGTCCCAGGGTCATGTGATCACCTTTGGTGACCTTCTGACCAGCAAAGTCAATGGGGAAACCAGATTCATTTAACAACTCCATTTAACAAAGTTACAACAGCACTGAAAAAGCTGATTTAATGACAATTTTTCACAAGAGGACAACCAGGAGTAAGGTGGACGGACTCTGCTGCAGCGGTGACGGGTGCACTGTTGAAAGTCCTGAAAGACCAGGCTAAGGATAGATGATCATGGGGAAAAAATCTATCTCTGCAGTTGGTAGGAGTTGACACTGACCTGATGGCACATAATCAATCAAAAATACAGAATATTGCTATCAAGCCTCTCTGTCACTCCTAAATAATTGGACGTCAACTTCCATAAGCCCCAACAGGAGATTAATTCCAACATATCATGAAATAGTGGGGTCTGAGAATCAATAATGCAGGTGTACAGTTAGTCCTCAACCTACAACCCCAATTGAGCCCAACATTTCTGTTGCTGAGAGAGACATTTGTTAAGTGAATTTTGCCACAATTTACCATCTTTCTTGCCACAGTTGTGAAGTGAATCACTGCAGTTGTTAAGTTAGCAACATGGTTGCTACGTGAATCTGGCTTCCCCATTGACTATGCTTGTCAATGGGGAGATCACATGACCCCGGGATGCCTCAACCGTCATAAATATGAACCACTTGTCAAGTGCCCGAATTTTAATCACATGACCACGGGGACGCTGCAACAGTAAGCGCGAAAAATGCTCATAAGTCACTTGTAACGTCAAACGGTCACTAAGCACTAAACAGTCACTGTTGTAAGTCGAGGACTGCCTGTACTGATTTGCAAGCAATGTTGGCATGTCTGGAAGATAAAACTGGAGGCAAAACTATTTCCTTCTCATCTCAACATCTAGAGAACAAAAAATGTTGTGGTTTGGTCCTTGCTTTCAATTCATCCTATTTCTACCTTAATCCCTCCAATCTGTAATTTCTATCAGCTTTGGTTCTTGGAAAGGTGTGACTGGAGACAGGTGAATGATAAAAGTCAACATCTGAAGAAATAAAAACAAAATCCCCTTTCTTTTGTCCAGTTTAGGATCAAAGATCAGACGTATGTCTCCTGTGAGATTATTATTCTCTTGAGTAATGAAAGGATATTTCCATAATTAATATCTTGGAAGAGGCACTTCAGTATTAGGGGATTATGAAAGCCGAGAGCTGCTTTTGATCTTCCATTTTAGCCTCATCCCTAACATGTCTAAATAGAGAATTGGCAAAAATCACTTTTCTTAGTGGATTAAAAGCTATAAGAACTGCGAGAGCTGCAATCTGGGAACAAGTTACACTGTGTACACCCAACATTAGAGAATGAATGGGTTCACTGAAATCGTAGATATATCAAATTTGGAATCTGATAGAAGTCACATTTTGCCTAATATAATGGAGGCATTAATAAATTTCTCACAGACATAATGCTTTTAGGTACAGACAGGCAATTTGATCCAACAGTGACTTATATATATATGATCCACCCACATACTAAACATGGGATCAGATTCAGCTTGTGGAATTCAATATAACCTCTATATATCCTTGCAATCGTAGTGAGCAAAATTCAGGATACATTTGGTGTTATTATTCTTGCAACAGTGAGATCTTTCAACTAGAACCTGTTTGTATAACATACTTACCCATGGTTAACTGAACAACAGTTTGGTCAATTAACCCAGTTTTTCAGGGTTCTTGTAACACAATGACTATAACAACAGACTAGGCTCAAATCTGATCGACTAGTCTGTGGCTCGGTGTGTTGTGATAACATAACTTACAGGGAATAGAACAATTCTATATCCTATATTGTCTTCTAAAAACAAGACAACAACACAATTATAGCCCTTCTAAGCTATAGGTTTAAAAAAAGGTAAAGGTAAACGAGTCCCTGCGGATTTTACTCCGCTACCCGTTGCCAACTATGAGGGGCGGTGCTCATCTCTGCTTCAAGGCCATTGAGACAGCGTTGTCTCAAGACATTTCCATGGTCATGTAGCCACCACAACGCCACAGAGCACTGTGAGCTTCTCACCAAAGTGGGACCTATTTATCTACTTGCATTTGCATGCTTCCGAACTGCTAAGCTAGCAGGAGCTGGGGCGAGGACGGGAGCTCACTCTGTCACGTGGTGCTCGGGTCCTGAATCCTGACCCCTTCTAGGTTATAGACAGGGACATAAATACAGGTACACAGACATAAATACATACAATCCCAATTGATTGACCAAAATTTATGTTGCTAAGCAAGACAATTGTTAAGGTTTTGCCCTATCTTACGACCTTTCTTGCCACACTTGTTACGTGAATCACTGCAGTTGTTAAATTAGTAACTTGGTTACTAAATGAATCTGGCTTCCCTACTGACTTTCCTTGTCGGAAGGTTGCAAAAGGTGATCCCTGGGACACTGCAACGGTCATAAATATGAACCAGTTGCCAAGCCTCTCAGTTTTGGTCAGGTGGGAATGGCAATGTTGCAACGGTCATAACTGTGAAAATGTTTTTTTCAAGGTTGTTGTAACTTTGAACGGTCACTAAACGAATAGTTGTAAATCGAGGATCACCTATAATTCCTGATTATCACCAAAGCTGGATCGTTTCAGAAGTTTTTAATGGGGGACTGCTCTTACTGCAGTCAGTAGGATGTGCTGATCTACTGGAATTCATTCAGAAATTTATCACAGAACCCATTACGGCTATTCCCCCATTCCTGCTCTAATTAGGGTTGTCAATTTACATCAACAAATCCCAGAATTTCCAGCCAGCATTAAAATTAAAATAAAACATCCAGAGAATACCAGGTTGGGGAATATTCCCAGAAATTTTTATGGATGCATCTCAGAGTCATTAGCATTCATCATAATATATTTTAATTGCATTGACAAGTGTTAATAAACACATGATCATTTACCCTAATCTGATCTCTCTCCGCAACACCATCCTGCTCCATCTCCTCAGCATTCTCAAGGGCGCCAAGGCTCTCTACATTTAGCAGGCCAAGCCCTGAAAGCATCTTCATTTGAAATTTATCTCCCATTTCCATGAATCCCAGAAAATTGATCTCTCAATGTGGGAGATCACCTCCTTTTGGGGAGGGGAGGAGATTGCTTAAGTTTGCAAGTTGGGTTACCATGGCAGGAGCCAATTTCCATGATTGCAACGCTGCAATAAATTAGTGTCTCCATTTATGGACACTTTCATACCCAAATGAGCTAAGAGAGGAAGCTAGTCTACAACAACAACAAAAACGACAATGCAGCTTCTGAGGAATACCGATTTTTTTTTCGAGGGGGGGAGGGTGTTGGAGAGGGAGGAAAATGTTAAAATAAATAAATAAAGACATATCATCAGGGACTTCCAGATGTTGTCTGGATGTATTACAGGAGCACAGATCGCTGAGACAGGTACAGTGACATGCCAGCAAATGGAGTGTGAGAAACAAATTGATCCAAATTCCTTGTTTTCCTGTGACAATTCAGTAAATATCAGGAACATTTACATCTCACAAACGGCTCTGCCTCCTGAATTTTAACTAGACCAGGTATGACAGTATTTAAAAGTGGCTTTTTTTAAAGATCTAAGATCCCATGGAAAGGATCTTCTAATCAGTGTTTCTCAACCTTGACAATTTTAAGGCATGTGGACTTCAACTCCCAGAATTCCACAGCCAGCATTGCTGGCTGTGGAATTCTGGGAGTTGAAGTCCACATGCCTTAAAATTGTCAAGGTTGAGAAACACTATTCTAAATGAAGACTGGTGTGAAGAATGGTAGCTAAGAATCTATTACTATATTACAAGAAATCCTCGGTTTAGGACCCCAATTGGGAGCAGAATTTCTGTCGCTACGCGAGACATTTGTTAAGTGAATTTTGCCCCATTTTATGACCTTTCTTGCCACAGATGTTAAGTGAATCACTGCAGTGGTTAAGTTAGTATCACAGCTGTTAAATGAATCTGATTTCCCCATTGATTTTGCTAGTCCAGGGGTAGGCAACCTTGGCTCTTTTATGACTCGTGGACTTCAACTCCCAGAATTCCTGAGCCAGCCATGCTGAGGAGAAAGGAAGAGGTTTCCAAGCTGAGCCATGCCGGCTCAGGAATTCTGGGAGTTGAAGTCCACGAATCATAAAAGAGCCAATGTTGCCTACCCCTGTGCTAGTCAGAAGATCGCAAAAGGGGATCACATGACCCCGGCACACTATAACCGTCATAAATATGAGTCAGTTGCCACACATTGAATTTTGATCATGTGACCATAGGAATGCTTTAACAGTTATAAGTGTGAAAAAGGTCACTGGTCACTTTTTTCAGAGACGTTATAACTTCGAAGGGTCACTAAACAAACTGTTGTAAGTGGAGGACTACCTGTACTATATTACAGGTAATCCTCGACTTACAACCATAGTTAGGACCAGAATTTCCATTGCTTAGCAAAGCGATTGTTAAGGAAGTTACACCCAATTCTGCGACCTTTTCAGCCATGGATGTTAATCAAAACACTACAGTTAAGTGAATCCTGCAATCATTAAATAAATCCATCTCTCCCCACCACCCAGTTGACTTTGCTTGTCAGAAGCTCACTGGGAAGGTCGTAAATGGTGATCACATGATCCTGTGATGTGGCAACTATCGTAACTAGATACTGGATGCCAAGTGTCCCAATTTTGATCAGGTGAACATGGGGATGCCGTGACAGTTATACCGTAAGTACAATGAATGGTCATAAGTCACTTTTTTCAATGCTGTTGTAACTTTGAATGGTCACTAAATGAATGGTTATAAGTCGAGGACTATTTGTAATAGTTTGGGAAACAGAATTTCTTTATGCATCTCTTAGCCTAGACCAGGGGTAGGCAACCTTAGCTCTTTTATGACTCATGGACTTCAACTCCCAGAATTCCTGAGTCAGCATGGAAACCTCTCCATTTCTCCTCAGCATGGCTGGCTCAGGAATTCTGGAAGTTGGTCCACAAGACATCAAAGAGCCAAGATTGCCTACCCCTGACCTAGACAAAATATTAGCTGGTCAAAAATATTGATTTTTTTTTATTTCTTCTTCTTTGGTTGCTAGCA
This sequence comes from Crotalus tigris, assembly GCF_016545835.1. Taxonomy (NCBI): domain Eukaryota; kingdom Metazoa; phylum Chordata; class Lepidosauria; order Squamata; family Viperidae; genus Crotalus; species Crotalus tigris. The sequence goes on along the minus strand of NW_024100541.1, from coordinate 17,670 downwards.
GGGAATAGCCCAGATCAGGATTTCTTAAAATGTTCTTTTGTCTTGGAACCATTTCCATTTTTAAACATTATGGAGAGCCCCCAAAGAGCTTTTGTTTATATGGGATATAGTTATCAAAATTTACCATATTAAAAATTAAAATGGATGCACTCACTGCACTGCTGCTTCTCGTGATTGCTCAATTGGTTTTATTTATTTATAAATCAAATGTATATGGCCTCTCATCTCACAGAAAGCAACACTGGGTAGAGTACAACAATCCAATAAAACAAAAAAATATAAAGCAATCATTACCTAAAACCATGACATAATTATTTTAAAAAAAACAAAAAATTATGAAAGCAGAACTATAAAATTATAAAACCATTTTATAATCATTTTAAAACATTAAGAAGTTTAAAAGCAGAACTTTTAATATTGTATTATTTTTTTTCCACATAAGCTGGCAAATCATTTTGATTCTGAAGACCCCTGAGAGTCTTAGGGAACCCTCAGTGGTCCTCAGACCCCAATTTGAGAAACAATGGATAATCTGTGTTCTTGCTCAAGCTGAACACTTCACTTGGGTGTAGGAACCACAACTGTCATCACAGTCACAGGAGAGCAGTTTTAGGAGTGAACACATGGTATCTCTAGTAAGTGCAAATATCCAAAGGGAATTGATATGCATGATACAAAGAATCAAGAACTGGATGTTAGACCTTATGATTAAGGACAACCAGCTCGACTATAAATGAATATCTGATTGATATGTACCTTCCCATTATTACAAATGAGGTCAACTCCAGATATGAGGGTCTCTTGGTGAAATAATCTCTGCTAAGTTTCTATGGCAATCATGGCAGCAACAGACAGCAAGTTTTCTTAACCACATTATACCATTATATATGGTCTTTTTTCCCTTGAACCTGAAGGTTGAGTATATCGGAGATCCAAGACAAAGTCCTCCTTCACACAGCTCAGATCCGAACTGTGCAAACCATGGTAGTCCCTGTAACACTTTATGGAAGTGAAAATTTGAAGAAACCAGATAAGAAGAGGATTGAGGCTTTTGAACTTTGATGTTGGAGGCTTTTGAACTTTGATGATTTTTTTTGATGACCCATTGGTTTGTTTTCTTGGCTGTCCACGGTATTCTCAGGAGAATACTGTAGACAGCCAAGAAAACAAACCAATGGGTCATCAAAAAAAATCAACCTCAATTTCTCAGTTCAGGCACAAATGATTAAGCTCAAATCATCCTATTTTGGACATATGATGCAAAGATCCACCCCTCTGGAGAAGGATCTAATGCTGGGCAAGACGGAAGGAAGGAGAACAGGATGCGGGCCAGTAACAAGGTAGATGGACTCAATCAAAACTGTGATAAGTGCATTGTTAGAAGATCTGAAACAGCGGATTATGTACAGAATATCATCTGTCGATAGATGTGGTCACTAAGAGTCAAGAACCCCTTGATGGCATTTAATCAATCTCACAGCATACAATTTTTATGGAACCTGCTGCTATAAAACAAGTGGATGACTACCAGTTTAGACAATTTCGAAAGTTAATTAGGCAAATTAATGGAGTGTAAATATACCAATGGCACATCGTGAAAGCAATGAGCCATCTCCTGTATCAAAGACAGCATGCTTCTCAGTACCAATTCTAGACCCTAATACAAGTAGTCCTCGACTTACAATCACAACTGAGGTCAAAAGTTGTTAAGTGAGTTCTGGCCCATTTTACAACATTTCTTGCCACAGTTGTTAAGTGAATCACTGCAGTTGTTAAATTAGGAACAGAGTTGTAAAGGGAATCTGGTTTCTCCATTGACTTTGCAAGTCAGAAAGTCGCAAAAGGTGGTCACATGACCCCAGGACACTGCAACCATCATAAAGGAATGCCATTTGCCAAGCATCCAAATTTTGATCAGGGGTCCATGGGGATGCTGTAATGGTCGTAAGTGTGAAAAATGGTCTTAAGTGACTTTTTTTCAGTACCACTGGAACTTTGAACGGACACTAAACAAATGGTTGTAAGTAAAAGACTATCTGTAATCTGCTTGCAATGTTCCCAAATGTTTCTATCGTAACTCCTAAGGAAAAAACCCTTCACTCTGATTTAGCGCTCAAGCCATTCTCATATTACTACCGTCTCAAAAGGCTTTAATTTAATTTGGACTTAGGCCTCTTCTTCCATGTAAATCCAGGACTGTCTTGCCTGTGTTTATTATGAACCCAGGGCCAGGTTAAAGTTCATTCCTCTCTTAAGTGACCTGCAAAATCAACATGGAAAACATCTGGAACTCTGTAGGTACTGGCAGAAAACCACCTCTGTTTTGTTCGCCCTGCAACCCTTTGAAGTGTGACAGTGTTTAATTTCTAAAGTAAGAAACCCCCGAGGCTTCTCTGCCATGAAAGTTAACCTTAATCCCAGATGGAGCAAGCCTGGCTGTAATTAGCAAATGTGAAAGACATTTGGCAAGTCTTCTCCTAATCCAGGGAGGGCACCTACAATTCCCTAATAATGCAGCCATTTCTTGTCTTCCATAACAGAACCCGGCCTTGAAATTAGATTCTAAGCAAAAAAAAAAAAAAAAAGGGTGGGGAAAGGGAGTGCCTGTTGAAATTTAAAGCACAGAAATACAAGGAAATAATGTTAACCCACAATTAACACACCATGGCATGCAATGACAATTGTCCTTATTGCTCCACCTCCTGCTCCCTATATTTCTTTCCTTTGTCTAGACCAGTGTTTCTCAACCTTGACAATTTTAAGGCACGTGGACTTCAACTCCCAGAATTCCACAGCCAGCATTGCTGGCTGTGGAATTCTGGGAGCTGAAGTCCACGTGCCTTAAAATTGTCAAGGTTGAGAAACATTGGTCTAAACAAGTTTGAAATTTCTACAAAGAGTCAGATCTCGGAAGGCAATAAGTATGCTTACTGATTAGGAAAATGTCTACAAGTAGTCCTCAATATACAACTATTTGTTTACTGACCATTCCAAGTTATTACGGCACTCAAAAAAGTGGCTTAGGAGTAATCCACACACAGCCATTGCAGCATCCCCATGGTCAACATTCAAATGTTTGGCAGCTGATATGTATTTACGATGGTTGCAGCAACTTGGGGGTCATGAAATCACAATCTGAGCCCGTCCCAGCCAGCTTCCAACCCCCTATGGGGAAGTCAATGGGGAAAGTGAGATTCGCTTAATGACTACAGGATTCACTTAACAACTGCAATTTGCTTAACAACCATGACAAAAAAAGGTGTAAAATCGAGTGCGACTGATTTAACCTTGCTTAACAATGGAAATTCTGCGGTCATTAGTCGAGGATCATCAGTATTGTGCATTAAAAATTTTTAAAGTAATAGTCAAGGAAATAATTTAACAAGAATGGGAAAATAAATGAAACCAAAATATTATGGAACAGAGAAAGAAATATTCCACATCTCAGCCAACCATTTCCCAGATGAAAAAAGCCCAGTCTTTCTATTAGAATCTAGTCCTGAGGTACACCAATTTGGAAAAGTGATTTCTTGACATGGGGCTTTGTCCAAACATGGCAGTAAAACCTGCTGAATTTGATGGGAGCTGTTTTTAAGTATGGATAGTCCTCTATTTACAACGGCAATTGTGGTCGTAAGGTAAGGGCTACCTGTACAGAGTGATTTCTGGTTACAGAATCTAATGCTAGTTAGGAAGGTGGAATCAAGAAACAGGCCAACAGGCCAAATACATCTGCAGCAAATCAGAAAATCCACATGGGCAGCGTAGGCAGTGACATACAAAAGAACAAGCCTTCAGATCTTTAAGGTCAGAGCTTACTTAAAGCTGCATCTGCCCATTTTGAAGAATTTAAAAACATTTACCATGCTAGCATTAAGCAAGATGTCCATCAACTTGAGGAAAAGTTGCCTTGCTCTTTATCAATCCATCTTTCAACATGACATGGGAAAGAATCAATGACATCTCACCTGCATGCAAAACGTAGAGGATCCAGAAAAAAATGTCAAGTAGGTTCAAAAGTAAAAAAAAAGTCTCACTGAAGAGATTTGAAAACTCTGGTGCAGTTCAATAAAAAGCCAGCGGCTGGAAATTACTGTCACCCCAGACATTCTTCATTGTTTTATGGAGAACAAAATTGTTATCACTAATCTGAGTCTTGAAAATAGTTTCTTCCATATGCTGGGAGGTTCTGCCCCAAATTGATCAGGTTTTGTTTCGTCACAATATAATTTAGTTGATTGTCGAAAACTATCCTAGGTTGCCACAGGCATTCTTCAGAAATGGTGGGAGAAATGCTAAAATGTGTCAAACACCTGACAAATTTTGTTCTGGCCAAGTAAGACAGATGTCAACATCTCTAAGATGAATTATGGCGACAGTGGAAATGTATGTTCATCTATATCCAAGTAACTTCTCTTTTTTTTAAAGAAATGGTAGCGTATTTCACAATGTAACATAGCTTAAGATCATGCCCTGTGTATACTTTATAGCCCATTTAGCTGCCCAGCAAAGATAACTTTTATAACTCTTTAATCCAAGTTGGAGAGGGAGATACTAACTTAGGACCACAACTGAGCCCAAAATTTTTGATGCTAAGCAAAGCAGTTGTTAAGGGAGTTGTGGCCCATTTTTTTCATAGAACAGACTGGACAACCATTTGTCTGAAATGATACAGGGTTTCCTGCTTGAGCAGGGGGTTGGACTAGAAGACCACCAAGGTCCCTTCCAACTCTGTTATTCTGTTATGCTGCAGTTGCTAAGTGAGTGATGCGGTCATTAAGCAAATTTGGCTTCCCCCATTGATTCTGCTTGTCAGAAAATGACTAGTAAGGTTGCAAATGGCAGCCATATGACCCCAGAATGCTACAACCATCATAATTACACACTGGTTGCCAAGGGCCCAAATTTTGATCACATCACGGTGGGGATGCTGCAACAGTTGTAAGTGTGAGAACTCGTCGTAAGTCACATTTTCCAATGAACTTTGAACTGTCACAAAAGGAATGGTTGTAAGTCAAAAAACTACCTGTACGTTGTATTTATCAGCATCAAAAACACAGTGCTTCATGACTTCCCCATAGCCAACATCACTTCAATTAGATTGCAGCTAGAAACATGAAATCTTTTCCGTTTTGCCAAGCCCCTGGCGAACCCTCAAGAGACCTCTTTCTTCTACCCAACAAGATTTATTCCCTGAAGGTTGCATTATTAACTCTGCTGGTGCAACTGTTTGTTTAGAAGAGGCTTCAAGTGCTTCCAGGTGAGGAAGAGGATAAAAAGAACCACGCAGGCATCAGAAAAATCAGGGTTTCAGAACATCAGCATGACAACTCATAATATAAAACAGAAAGTCAAGCAAGGGGGTCTACATTCATATTCAAAAGCCGCTTCGTGTATGCATTTCTGCAGAGTTCAGGTCAATTTGGGAAGAAAACATAGCCGTGTGTAAACACACAGCAATCCTTTCAAGGTAGTGTTCATTCAGTCTTTTGGAGCCGTATTTGCATGATCCTTCAGGAAAGAAAAGCTCTCCTGTTCTTGAAGCATGTCACAAGGTCCTGATGTGCTTTTTATGCTTTTTCCACACCACTTTTTACCTCATCAGGAGCATCTAGGTAGGCTTATTCTTAGCTCTGCTAACAAACTTTCCTAGTGATTAAATAGATATATTTTCTCCTAGAGCAGAGGTAGAGAATCATGACTCCTTTATGACTTGTGGACTTCAACTCCCAGAATTCCATGCTGGCTCAGGAATCCTGGGAGTTGAAGTCTACAAGTCATAAAAGGGACATCGTTCCCCACCCCTGTCCTGGAGAGATGCCCACAAGATTCAAATGCCCCAAGAGAGATACAAGGCATGGTAAAAAAAAATAAGAACAGGTAAAAAAGTTACTTATTCTCATTTCAAAAGAGATGCTTGCTTCAGTAAATTCCAAAGCTCTCACACTTCTATATAATGAGGCATATCCAACCTAAATCTAGGAATTCAGAATTCCCAACCTCTGTTGAACCTTAATTCCCATTGTTTTCTAACATTTTTGTTACTTAGCAACATAGTGAGAAAAACAATGCATAACATGTTAATACAGGATACAAGCAGGCTTTGACTAACTATCATAATACAGTCCAGAACTATGATATATCAGTCATTTAGTGGGTTCATGTGTGACTATGCCCAATTTTATGACTTTTGTAGCAGTTGTTAAGTCAATCAGCAAGGTCGTCAGGCAGATCCATTGTCCATAATGGGCATTTTTTGTAGGAAAATGAAAGCAAATGCCAATTTCTGGCAAAAAAGCCATAAATCCTAGCCAGGTGACACAGCAAACAACCACAAATGCGGTCACCTTTTGTGACCTGACAAGCAAAGTCAATGGGGGAAGGCAGATTCACTTAACAACTGTGTTACTAACAACTGCAGTGATTCACTTAACAATTGTGGCAAGAAAAGTTGTAAAATGGGGCATAAACTCACTTAACAACTGTCTTGCTTAGCAATAGAAATGTTGGCTCAACTGTGGTCCTACGTCAAGGACTGCCTGTTTTTAATAATAATCGTTGTTATTTGTGAGTTAGCATTTTTTAACTTTGTTGTACATCGCCCTGAGTGTCTTGTTCTGTGAGATGGGTGGCTATATAAATTTGAAAAAGAAATAAATACGGACACAATACACATGCAGTCCACACACATATACATCTTTTTAGCAAGGCATACCTAATTCTTTCTTCACCTTAGTTTTAAATGTTAATTCTTCTTAGCCATGCACTATTAACTTCTTCAATTTATTGCTAGACCAAAGGAAACAAATTAATGAAAAATGAAATGAAAAAGCAATAGAAAAATAAGAAAAGAAACAAAAGCATTCAACAAGCAGATACCATTTTGATGAGTAGCAGGATGAAGAAAGGAGACGTGAGAGAAACCAAATCCAAATGGGAAGATTAGAAAATATTAAAACTGTTCCATATTTCTTAAGTAAAATAATTTTTTAACATGCAGTGGACTTGCATTCTTACCAATTTGCAATTCTTTCTTGTGGTAGCAAAATGATCCCTATTTGAAGTGAGAGTCATGTCGATATAATGGATGAACAGCCATTAGCTGCTGTAACATGCCAAATACCGGTAGTCCTCGACTTACAACAGTTCATTTAGTGATGGTTCAAAGTTACAACGGCACTGGAAAAAGTGACTTATGACCATTTTTCACAGTTATGACCTTTACAGCAAAATCAAGGGGAAGCCAGATTCACTTAACAACCGGGCTATTAACTTATCAACTGAAAGGTCATAAAATGGGGCAAAACTCACTTAACAAATGTTAATTTAACAGAAATTTGGGGCTCAATTGTGGTTGTAAGTCAAGGATTACCTGTATAGGAGAAATTACACAGGGAGTCCTCAACCTACAACCATTCATTTAGCGACCATTCAAAGCTGCAATGGCACTGTAAAGGTGACATGTCCAGTCCGCACCCTTATGACCAGCATCCACAGAGTAATATGATCAAAATATGGGCGCTTGGCTACCCCCATGTATTTATGATGGTTGCAGCATGCTGGGGTAATGTGATCACCATTTATGACCTTCCCAGGACACTTCCAACAAGCAGATTCAATGGGGAAGCTAGATTCACTTAACAGCCATGTGATTCACTTAATAACTGCAGTGATTTGCTTAACAATCATGGCAAAAGAAATCATAAAATCAGGCACAACTTACTTAACAGCCACCTCGTTCAGTAACAGAAATTCTGGCCCCAGTTGTGGTTGTTAAGTCAAGGACTAGCTTTAATTCCAAATATGTAAAATATTTCCTCACTGGAATTAGAAAAAGGAACCCTGAGTTCAAATCCCAGGCCGCTCACAGTATGAACTGTGGAAAAACTGTGGAAAATTCATAGCTGTATTCACCCATTATGTTTATCCAACATTAAATGGACAAGTTTCTTCCAAGTTTATTGTGATCAATGGAATTAATAAATTATGAAGCAGAAACTAGAATTTGACATACATTTCCATACTTAAGAAGAGTATCAAGACAAGGTTTAAACAGGAAATGTGATCCTACCCTAAAAAAATAAAATGAAAAATGCCACTCTTGGAGATCACAAAAAATAAGTTAATCATGAATCTTACACTAAACGCTTGAGGCTTTCTTCCAGCTCAATTAATAATTGCATTAACAATTAACACCTTCAGTGCTGTTCAACTTCCACCTTTTCAGTGTTTCCAGCTTCACACCTTTTTGTCATTCAGTTAACTGGGCTGGTAGCAATTCCTGAAGATATAAAAACTGGGTACATTTTAACCATCAATTGTCATTCCACTGACTTGTATTTCAAGAGGATACAATAACACACCATTGCCTTAACAGAATAGAGCTGGAAGGAACCTTGGAGGTCTTCTAGTCCAGGGCTTTTCAACCTTTTCATCCATCGTGCCACTTTTAGGATATGGCAACATCCGAGTACCACCAGTCGCCTAGCAAGGTGTCAAAAACTTGATGACCCCCCCCCCCAAAAAGGAAAAAAGTGATAAAGTACAGGTAGTCCTCGACTTACAACAGTTCACTTAGTGACTCTTAGAAGTTACAATGGCACTGAAAAAAGTGCACCCCAAGCCACAGCCAAGCAAGACACCTGCCTGCCCGCCTGATGGTGCTCTTCCTCCTGTCTGAGGTTTTCATCGTGAGCATTTCTGTTGTGAATTGGCAGCGGAGGTGGGGGGGGGGATGTTTGGTTTTTATTCCCCTCATCTGCTAGGTGGTTGCAGCAGGTTTTGGTCACTTCACATGACCCTGGGACACTGTGACCGTCATAAATATGAATCAGTTGCCAAGCATCTGAATGTAAATCACAAGACCCTGGAGATGCTGCAACATTCCAGCTGATTGGCACTTCTTCAGGGCTCAGCAGAAACGCCAGGATCAGCGCCGAGCTCCAGCTGGAACCTGGTGCTGATCCTGGTGCTTCCACTGAGCCCTGACAGCCACGAAGAAATGCCGATCAGCTGGAAAGCGGCACTGATCCTGGTGCTTCTGCTGAGCCCTGACGACCTTGCAGCTCCAGCCATCTCTCGCTCAGGCTTGTGCGGTGCTGCCACCGGTTCAGCTCATTCCCCTCCCCCGCTACCACTTTTCTAGGATGGTCGCGTATACCTGCCAGATGCCAATGTACCACAGGTGGTACCCGTACCACTGGTTGAAAAGCCGTGTTCTAGTCCAACCCCCTGCTCAACCAGAAGACCCTAAACCATTTCAGACAAGTGACTGTCCAGTCTCTTCTTAAAAGCTTCCAGTGATAAAGCACCCACAACTTCTGAAGGCAAGTTTTTCCACTGATTAATTGTTCTCACTGTCAAGAAATTTCTCCTTATCTCTAGGTTGCTTCTCTCCTTGGTTAGTTTCCATCCATTGTTTCTTGTCTTGCCTTCAGATGCTTTGGAAAATAAGTTGACCCTGCCTTTCTTTGTGGCAGCCCCTCAAATATTGGAACACTGCTTTCATGTCATCTCTAGTCCCTTCTTTTCACTAGACTAAACAAACCAATTCCTGCAACTGTTCTTCACATGTTTTAGCCTCCAGTCCCCTAATCATCTTTGTTGCTCTTCTCTGCACTCTTTCCAGAGTCTCTAAATCTTTTTTATAATATGGTGATCCAAACTGGATGCAGTATATTCTAAAGTGTGGTCTTACTAAGGCTTTATATTATCTTCTTCAACTATCTTTTGAGAGACAGTCTGACAAAAGGGGTGGTCACATCAATTATTTTCACCTGAGCTGGACAGAGATGACCTCAACAAAGGTTTGAAGTGTTTCTCTGATGTCCCTCTTTTTCCAACACTGACTCAGATCAAACTATCATGTGCAGTGGACCTGTCAACTCCCTGGTTCTCAAATGGTTGTTTTTTTTCCCCAAACTAACCTTGTGACTGGAACTTTGCGGTGTCTCAACCTTCAACAGACCAAGAAAACACAGCTAACCAATGGAAGTTACTCTTTTAAGTCCTGAATGATTCATTTCTAGCCACTTATTATACAGGAGAATAACTTATGACCTCTAAACTACAGCCTCCCTCATAAGAGGTGTGACTAGATTTGTAGGCTACTAAGAATAAAAACCAGAATCGTACAAGGGGTACACACCTATCAACACCTGCATTATTCATCCACAACCAAATTAGCCTTTAACGTGGGAAAAGAGGAAGAAAACTCAGGGCATGGAAATTATTTCAAAGGCTGGACTTCTAACAATTTCATAAATATGTACAGTAACCAAAGAACTCTAACAAAGAGTTGTACAACTCATCACAAGAATCATCATAGCTTGGGAGGAACAGTAGGTTACAGGCAGGTGTAGAAAACATGGGTGGAAAACAGTATTCTCCCTTTCTCAACAAGTTTTAACTAAACAACATCCAGTATAGGTAAATGTAAAGAAACTAATAAAAGGAAATAGTGGGGAGAAAGGGGAGGAGAGAGGTGAAGGAAAGAGAAGAAGAGAGGAAGAAGAAGGAAGTAGGGAAGAGAAGAAAGGGAGAAAGAAGGTAGAGAAGAAGGAGTGTGGATACAGTAAAAGGGGAAATGGGTGAGCAACACCAAAAGCCATGTGTATGTATTTATTTCATTTTATTAAAAGTATCTTATATATGAATGTAAAAAGAATGTATGTTAACATCTGATAAAATATCACAGTATATGTATGGGAAGAGTTGGGGGAAAAAAAGAATCATCATAGCTTGGGAGGAACAATAGGTTACAGGCAGGTGTAGAAAACATGGGTGGAAAACTCCCTTTCTCAACAAGTTTTAACTAAACAACATCCAGTATAGGTAAATGTAAAGAAACTAATAAAAGGAAATACTTCCTTCTTAACCCTTAATTAAACTGTGGATCAGGGATTCTTAATCTTTTTGTACCACAGACCCTCTGAGATTCTGATGGACACTTTAAAAAAAAAGTATTTAAATACATAAAATACATCAACCGTAGAATTGCATTAGAAAGAAAATGAGTTGCTCAAGTACAATTATCAACACATTTTTAAAAACCTGTTTTGGTAATACCGTATTACACCTGCTGCTTTGGTCATCTATTAACTCAACAAGACAAGCTAAATTTCTGCCCAAGTTAGTGAAAATAAGCTTGTAATTTTTTTCCTATCCAAATCACTGACTCCCTGGAATTTATAAAAGGTTAAGAGCTTCTCTTGTAGAAAAATAGGGACTGTTCAAAATTACAGCACTGAAAAAAGTGACTTATGACTAGTCCTCTTATTTACAACCATAACAGCATCCCCAGGGTCAGGTGATCAAAATTTGGGTGCTTAGCAACTGGCATGCATTTATGATGGTGGCAGCCTCCCAGGGTCATGTGATCCCCATTTGCAACCTCCCCAACCTAAAGTCAATGGGGGAAACTGAATTCCCTTCACAACCTTGTGATTCATTCAACAACTGCAGTGATTAGTTTGACAACCTTGCCCCTCCCCAAAAAAGGTTGTAAAATTAGGCACAACTCACTTAGCAGCCACAGAACTGATTAGCAACAGAAATTCTGATCCCAGTTGTGGCTTTGAGTTGAGGACTACCTGTAGAACACCCCGTATATACTTGAGCATTTTCACACAGCGCAAACTGCTATTCAGGCAGGAACCAGGTTTTCAGCCCACGTTGGTTGTCATACCACGTGCCACTCACAATGCCAGGGGTGATCAAACAAATAGAGACAGAACGTGTAAACAATGTGCCCTTCCAGCCTTATTCTCTCCCAATGCACAGCATATAGCCAAAAGACCAGAAGTCCTAACTGTAAAGCTGTACTAAAGCAAATACAGTTAAGATTTATGATAAAGTCAGCTGTTGGAAACCAGCCCAGTGTTAGGAATTAAAAAAAGGTCAAACAGTTATTTGATTTGTGTCAGTAAGGCCCAGACTTTAAAGCAGATTATGCTCTGATGTAATTCACAGCAAACTAGATTGTTGGTTTTTATCTTAACTCAAAGTGTACACTTTCTCTCTACATACACACACACATATACACACACACGCATAGGTATTCAGATAGTCCTCCACTTACGACCGCAAGGGATCCTGGTACTTCGCTGTGTATCATGAAGTCGTAAGCCAAGGCACCCACAAGACCAACTCAGTTGTGTGCAGTTGTTAAATGAATGTGGAGGTCATAAAGTTAATGCCGCAATCATTAGAGTGAATGCCATGGTTGTTAAGAAAACCCATTATGGATGATAGACATTTTTTGAAGAAACTGGAAGCAAATAACCAGTTTTGGACAAAAAAAATGTCATAAATCAGTCACATGACTATGGGGCACTGCAAATGGCCATAAATACAGGTTGGTTGCCAAGCTCCCAAACTGCCGCGGAGGGGGGAGGGGGGGAGAAGGATCTGCTAGAATTTCAAATGGTCCCTAAGCAACCAGTCATAAGTCAAGGATATGTGCGTGTGTGTGTGTGTGTGTGTGTGTGTGTGTGTGTGTCATTCCATATTCAGATTTTTCAAAACAGTAGGGTAGTAAGAGTAAATCTTTATCATCTTTAACATTAAATTTTACTATAGTTGAACAGTGTTTCCAGCAATAGTTATACACCTAAGTGAATTGAGGAACTTGATGCCACAGTACTATCAAAATAGGAATACAAAGAGGAAGTATAGTTATTATCCATATTTTATTTATTTACATCCTGCCTTTATTATTTTTACCAATAAGTCAAGGTGGTGAACATATTGAACACACCCTTCTTCTTCTTCCTATTTTCCCCACAACAACCCTGTGAGGTGAGTTAGGTCGAGAGCGAGTGATCGACCCATGGTTACCCAGCTGGATTTCATGGCTAAGGCGGGACTAGAACCCACTGTCTCTTGGTGATTGGCCCAAAGCCACCCAACCAGCTTCCATGCCTAAGGAAGGACTACAACTCACAGTCTCCTGGGGACTGGCTCAAAGTCACCCCTCACCCATCTGGCTTTCATGGCTAAGGTGGGATTTAAACTCACAGCCACTTGACCCAAACTATCTTGCAACAGTTCTCCTATAACAACTATCTTAACTGTATCGAGAGATAATAATGCTTTACTATTAACTATTGCCTGAGATGGGATTCCTGGCACAAGATGAACCCTCCACCAAGATATGGGTCCTTAGAATGTAAATTAGGTAAAAGAAATATTTAAAAAGTGGAGTATGGGAAAGATAGTAAACACCTATACAGCTTCCTGAAGGAGAAACAGTATTCACAACTAAGTAAAAGTCAGTCATTCCATTAAGGTAGAAATATCAACAAAGCTGTTACAGACGTAGCTTTATTTATCTCAAGAAATAAAGGGTGTCCACTGTGCATCTCCATTCCTGGAAAAGGAAAACCTGCAGTTCAAGTTTTCTCTTCCATGTCTTTCCTAGAAAATGGTACTTTGATGCAATCCATTATTCTCCTGCAAGGACTGTTTGGCAATGCAGTATTATTTTTAATTATTCCAAACCACTCTGTCCAGATTGGCAGGATTTTCACAGGTTTTGAATCCTATTTCTATTGTCTGAAGAATTAGATAGTCTGTTTGGTCTAGTGATTACGGCACCAGGCTAGAAAGCAAGAGGGGGAGGGAGGGAGGGAGGGAGGGAAGGAGGGAGGGGGAGGGAGAGAGAGAGAGAGAGAGAGAGAGAGAGAGAGAGAGACATCTTGAACAACCCACAGCCCGAGTTAGTGACTAAATAAAAGTTCACAAATTCATTACCTTTAAATGAATTGATTAGATTCATTTTAAATGAGACTAAATAATTAAAACAATCATGGGTGTGTTTCTGTGTGCTACAATTTGCATAAGCAATTTAACAGGGAGATTTTCCCCAACACTGTATAGGGCAGAAACATAAATGCATCCTGTTATCTACTCCAGGGGTCCCCAATCCCCGGTCCATAGACTGGGACCGGTCCGTGGGATGCCAAAAACCAGGCCACACAAACAAGCGAAGCCTCATCCGTGGGATGCAGGCAGAGCACAAAACCACGCCCCCTTCATGGAAAACCTCTCTCCACAGAAATGGTCCCTGGTGCCCAAAAGATTGGGGGCCGCTGGTCTACTCTAAAGCACAGAGCCGAGGTGGCGCAGCAGTTAGGGTGCAGTACTGCAGGCCACTTTAGCTGACTGTGTTCAGCAGGTCAGCAGTTCAAATCTCACCGGCTCAAGGTTGAATTGACTCAGCTTTCCATCCTTCCGGGGTAGGGGTGTGTGTGTGTGTGTGTGTGTGTGTGTGTGTGTGTGTATATACACACACACATACATACACACACACACACATTGCTTACTGGTGTAGACTGCTTAGAGAGTGCTCGCACTTAAAGCGGTATATAAGTCTCATAAATAAATAAATAAATAAACATGAATAATAATTTATATTAAATAAGTTAACCCCATGTTCTGTTCTAAACTGCCCAAGAGTCCAATCAAACAAATATAAATTGGTTTAATAAATAAATAATGTTGCTACAGTATTCATATGTAGATTTTAGTTAATTTATTGGCTAAATGCTTCATCATTAATCACTGATGATTAATATGCAGATTGTAGTTAATTCATTGACTACATTCATCTCACACCAGGATACATGCAGCCAATTTAAAACTCTTGTTAAAGACAGTTCTTCTTTTGTCTCCAAGTTCTGAATTTTCCACTATAAGAGAGACAAGACTTTCTCACAGGTGGTCCTCAACAAGCATTTGTTTAGCAACCATTCGAAGTAGAAACGGCACACAAAATGTGACTTCTGACAGGTCCTCACACTTATCCCCAAGGTTATGTGATCAACATTTGGGTGCTTGGCAACTAACATTTACAATGGTTGAAGCATTTCTTTAGTGACTGTTAAACAGCACTGTAAAAAGTGAAAGATCCTCTTACGCCCATCGCACTGTCCCCAAGGTCAAGGGATCAAAATCTGAGTGCCTGACAATTGGCATGCATTTGCAGAATCCTGGGATCATGTGATCGCCATTTTCAACCTTCCCTTCTGGCTTCCAGTAAGCAAAATCCATGGGCAAAGGCCGATTTGTTTAACACGACTCACTTCTCAACTGCAGGAATTCAAAGGATCACAAAATCATGCATGACTCACTTAACAACCACTCTGCTTAGCCACAGATATTCCGGTCCCAAGGGTGGTTGTAAGTCAAGGACTAGGGGACTGGAGGCTAAAACATATAAAGAACGGTTGCTGGAATTTGGTATGTCCAGTCTAGTGAAAAGAAAGACTAGGGGTGATAGGATAGCAGTGTTCCAGTATTTGACGGGTTGCCTCAAAAAAGAGGGGGTCAACTTATTTTCCAAAGCACCAGAAAGCAAGACAAGAAGCAAAGGATGGAAACTAATCAAGGAGAGAAGCAATCTAAAATTAAGGAGAAATTTCCTAACAGTGAGAACAATTAATCACTGGAACGACTTGCTTTCACAAGTTGTGAATGCTCCAATTTTTTAAGTAGAGACTGGACAACCATTTGTCTGAAAGGGTATATAGGTTTCCTGCCTGAGCAGGGGGTTGGACTAGAAGACCTCCGAGGTCCCTTCCAACACTGTTATTCTATTCTTCTGACTACCTGTATTACAGAACTGGTTCCTCCAGACCTATGACTAGAAATACAGACATATCTTGCTTTTCAGAATTCACTAGCCCTCTGTATTTAAAAGTTTTCACCCACACCACTATAAAACACAGGAAGATAAGCAAGCTGGTTTATTGAAGTTGCCATTACATGATGCTCCTGAGAGGGGATATATCTAGCAGCAAGATATTAAATCGGACTTTGTTACTGCATGCATCAACTCGGAGTGGCATTATGTTTACAGGGAAGTCATACATCTTTCTCCCCCTTCTTGAATATGTTAAAGGCTATGTATTGGGCTTATTTCATTAAAATCCTATTATGGAATTAAAAGCTGTTGTGCTGTCACAAGAAGTGTATCTCTGCTAGTTTAAAGGCCCTGTGTTTTAATTGAATTACTGGCACCTGTGTGTATATATAATGTGCAATAAATCAAATATAATTTGCTACAGGAGGTGGCTATTAATCTCCTCTGGGTTATTTATTACCAGGGCATCATTAGTAGTAGAAGACCTTCCAGATAGGAGAGCAAAGCCATATGAAGCAACTTTGGCAACTGCAGAAGTATACCACTTTAAAAAGTACACATCAAAAGTGGAGTTTTGAGTCTTGTTGTTGTTGTTGTTGTTGTTAATTGTGAAGTCGTGTCTGACCCATCGCGACCCCATGGACAACGTTCCTCCAGGTCTTCCTGTCCTCTACCATCTTCTGGAGTCCATTTAAGTTCACACCTACTGCTTCAGTGACTCCATCCAGCCATCTCATTCTCTGTCGTCCTCTTCTTCTATTGCCCTCAATCTTTGCCAGCATTAGGCCCTTCTCCAGTGAGTCCTTCCTTCTCATCAGGTGGCCAAAGTATTTGAGTTTCAACTTCAGGATCTGGCCTTCTAAAGAGCAGTCGGGGTTGATTTCCTCTAGGACTGACCGGTTTGAACGCCTTGCAGTCCAAGGGACTCGTAGGAGTCTTCTCCAGCACCATAGTTCAAAGGCCTCAATTCTTTGGCGCTCAGACTTTCTTATGGTCCAACTTTCACAGCCATACATTGCAACTGGGAAAACCATGGCCTGGACTATGCACACTTTTGTTGGCAGGGTGATGTCTCTGCTTTTTAGTATGCTGTCTAGATTTGCCATAGCTTTCCTCCCCAGGAGCAAGCGTCGTTTAATTTCTTGGCTGCAGTCCCCATCTGAGGTGATCTTTGAGCCCAGAAAAATAAAATCTGTCACTACCTCCATTTCTTCCCCCTCTATTTGCCAGGAATTGAGAGGGCCGGATGCCATGATTTTGGTTTTCTTAATGTTGAGTTTCAAGCCAACTTTTGCACTCTCCTTCTTCACCTGCATCAAGAGGCTCTTTAGTTCCTCTTCACTTTCTGCCATTAGAGTGGTATCATCTGCATATCTTAGGTTGTTGATATTTCTCCCGGCAATCTTAATTCCAGTCGTGAGGTGCTGCTAAAGCTTGCTCAGTGAGCTGTCTTCAAAGAAGATCTCTGGGCAGCATCTCTGCCTTACGGTAACTAGTTAAATACAGTCAGATGGCTAAAACAATTGTCTATTCCCCCCTCCCCAAATTATTATAAGCGGAGCATGATGGCTCAGCGATTAAAAAGCAGTTCAAAAGCATGCAAATGTGAGTAGATTAATAGGTACCACTTCTGTGGAAAGGTAACAGCGTTCTGTGTGCCTTTGGTGTACAGCCATGTTGGCCATATGATCACAGAAAATGTCTTCAGACAACACTGGCTCCCTTGGCCAATAAATGGACATGAGTACTGCACACTGCAGTAAGACATGACTGGACAGAGAAATCTTTACTTTTACCTAAATTATTATAGATAGATCTGGACTTATAACCACAATGGAGCCCCAAATTTCTATGGCTTATCAAGATAGTGGTTAAATGATTCCCCCCCCCATTTTATGACCTTTTTGCCACAGGTGTTAAGTGAATCACTGCAGTAAGTGAATCAGGCAGTCATTAAACAAATCTGGCATCCCCCATTGACTTAGGTCAGGGGTATGCAACCCAAAACACTCAAAGAGCCACTTGGA